>NC_136071.1:558084754-559284754 GCF_964261635.1 Lissotriton helveticus | reverse complement strand
CGTTGCAAGAAAACCGGACAACTATTCTTGAAATGACCTTCCTCTTTACAATAGGCACATTGATAAGGACCCAACAAAGCTCGTGGAACAAACGATGTAGGTTTCTGTAACAGTCTCTGAAACTGTGGAGGCTGTTGCAATTGATTCTGAGCAGAACGAGTGGGATAAGCTTGTTGCAAAAGAACCTTTGTTTTCAATTCTTTAGTCTTTTTCTCTGCTTTATCCTTTTCTTCCTTATCCCTGTTCGCGTAATACTGAGCAGTAGCTAATATCTGGGCACAGGAAGAAACGGCCCACAAACTCTCGGAATCTTTCAATTTATGCGATAATTCGGGAAGTAAATTAAACACAAATTTATCCACAAACAATCGCTGTCCACCCTCCGTACTCATATCTTGACCACTATGGTCGATGAATGTTTCCTCGAAACGAGTAAAGAAATCAGAGACACTCTCGTCTTTCTTCTGTTTACACACAGCTAACTTATCCCAATTAACTCGGAGGGCAGGCATCATCGTTTTCATTAGAGCTATTATTCTACGAGGCAATTCAGTGATCAAAGCATCGGGTTTAGCACCACCTACTTGTAGCGCATCTGCGGCAGCTAAAGCAACCTAAGTACCACCCAAAGCTTGATCGTGATCTTCCTTACGAATCCGAGCCCATAATGCTTGAGGGACTACATTACCCATCAGTAAATCAATATCTGCCAAATTCATAACGCACGCATCAACAGTCTAGGACAACTCTTTATAATACCCAGCAGGATTCTTATGAGGGTCCGGTAGAGACTGTTTAAGCGCTAGAACTTCAGATCTTTTCCAAGGGACATGTACCCATATACGCTGGAAATGAGCAGGGACACCTGGAACATTACCTGCCTGTGGAACCGCATCTCTCCATAAAGGAGGAACTTCTCGCATAGGATAATGTTTCACTTTATGCCTTACCGCAGGATCCGGTTAAAGAGAAGCTTGAGAGAAAAAGGAAGACCTAAAAGTGATAAGTGTTCGAACAGCATCCTTGACATTGGAACCCACAATAAGACCCTTATCGAAGGTAGTCTGTATATCAGATAAACCCTGAGGAGGTAAATCCATACCCATATCACCCCATCCTTTAATCAGGGTATTACACATAACATTAAAAACATATCTCTGCGTAGGCGCATTCCACTGAAGGAGAGTATCCAAGATATCGTGCACATTATACAGTGGACCACTCATGATCCAATTGCGGGCGAGAGAGTCTAACCTAATTCGTTTGTCAGTATCCGGAATTTGACTACGGGATTGTCTTCGGGACGAAGCAGGAGTCAAATTAAGAGACCCGAAGAAAGGTAACAAAAGACCGGAAACGGTCTCAACCAATTGTTGACGAGCCGTAGGAGAATCAGACAGTAAAACTGGAGACATCGTGTTAAGCACAGCAGGGGAAGAACTATCAGTAGTAAAAGAAACTGACGGTGAAGGAGACTGAGGTACAGAAGTCGGTGGCAAAGGAAGCGGGGGCTGAATTACTGGAAGAGGCAATTGCGGAGGAACTGGAATAACTGGTTGGACAATAGGTTGCTGAACAATAGGTTGTAATGGAGGTGCATTAGCACCTAATACATAAGGTGGAGGTAATCGCAACAGATGAGACATTAAAGGATCTTCATCAAGATCTTTACTTTTTGTGGAAGGAGGCAACACTGGATAACATCTATCTATTGCCATGCGGTGCTGTCGTACTGAAATGTCAATCATTTGATCAACTTCATTATTTTTAAACTGTTGAGCAGCCTGTAGGATCGTCATATCCTGTGCTTTCTTATCTTTTTTTGCTTGTTTAATTTCTTTCTGTTTGGCTTCCTTACGCCAGAGGCGGAAAGAGTCAAACATTGCCGGCCGGGCTTTTCTTTTAAACAAATTCGTTTTTAAATTGTCTAGTATGTCAGGCTCAAAGCTACCATTTTGTGGCCACTGCAGAACACCATCTTTCTTTGTATATCGAATCCATGTTTCATTAAAAATAATAGGACCAAGACCATGTTTAGAATACAGCTCATAAGTGGGAGTTACAACCGGAGGAATTGGACAAGAGTCCTCGAGCTGGGAATCCCTGTTACAACTAAAACAACAAAATTTCCTAAACTTACTAAGTCCAGGCATTTCGTAACGAACTGGACTAATCTCAAACTTCAAGGGGTTTAAGACAATTATTACAGCACAAACGTACTTACCCCTCGGCTTCGACTAATGCATTTGTCGAATAAAAACCAAAACAAAAAGAGTGGGAGCTACCCACATATACTTAACTAAGTATTTTCTCACGCCAACAGGTGTTCGTCTAACGTCTCGTGATACCAATCATCACCAGGGGGCCAAGGCAGGGCGACAGTCAGGGCAGCGGTCGTCCGCAGCCGTCGGAAAGGAGTAGCCACACTGAAAAAGACCTTCGGTCCACTTTCGACATACAGGGGTCGCTTGACGTGGTTCGCGAATCATCCAGAATTTTCTTGCAAGGCTCCTCACGATCTTCGGGCTGAACCGCTACCACTGAAGTCGCCCCACGTTGGGACGCCAATTGGAGAACCGGGCCTTATGGGCCTAGCGGCGCAGGGCACGCCTGATATCTCCGGGTTCACCTGCCTTATCAGACAGAGACACGAGACACTCTGTTAGGCGTAGAAAATCAGGTTTATTAGCTGCAGCTAAGCACAGTTATCCAAGAAGTACAGAAGTATATTCTTAGGAGACTGCCACTTCATTCCGTGGCGCACAGTCTTTTATAACATACATATTTACAATACCCACTCCCAAAACATACAAAACTGACAAATGAGAAAAGTTCGAAAACAAGCTATCGGGTATCTTGTATACGCCCTTCTTTCAGACCCCGTGTTCTCCCCTCCCCTCAAGTTAATCAATGCTAGTGCATGTAATTCAATTTGCAGGTGGCAGGACGTATTTGCGAGCCTCAAAGGGCAGTTGTGTAACAAGAGAATACACAGAAAAATAGTGAAGGCCAGTTAAACAGGATAAGATAAAGGAAGAATGGTGAGACCCACACAGCCAACTAAGACAAGGATCAATCAGTCTAGACATGGATTAACTAACTCGGCCAGTCCCTGACATCGGTTTCTTAAACAAGGACAAAGGGTTACTATTTAACAGGAGAGGCAAGCAGCTGAAAAGGCAAAAACACTATGTTCGCCGTGTTGCCTGAGTGAGGGCAACACAAAATGGCGGCTGTCACAAAATGGTGGCTGACTACGAAGCGAAGTCGAAAATCACGGAACCTCAACAGTTCCTTGCTGACTGGTGTCTTGCCATGACAAACAACCATTTTTAACATGACTCACATGAGCAGGCACTGAGCCAGGCTTTATTGTTAGTTTTTGACATTTGAGATTGTGGTTTTTGGGTTTCCCATGCACGGTTTTTACTATTGTAAATTTGTATTCATATCGCCTGTCTAACAAGATAGGGATCGCTTGTCTCACTGGTCTGTCAGTGGGACATGTTATGCAAATAGATAGGGCAGGAAATGTCTGTGACATCCCAGTGTATCTTCTACGATAACTGATGCGAAAAGTCATGCGCCTATTTAATTAGTACAAATAGGATAAGGGGAATTGCGTCTTACATCTCTCAGCTCCTCCGGGTACTAAAATGGTCAGAACCCCTAAAAGTTAACGCCAGTTCACGTCTGGTGGCTGGTAAGGGAGGTTCATTGCTGCAAGCATTAGAAATCTCCAGCTTCTGCAGTCCTTAGAGTTAAAACATGTTAATGGATTAATAGACAATTAGCTTTGTAAAAGGGTCCTAAGCTAGCTTTTCTAGTTTCGCATTACATAAAACATGTCTGTGTAGCAGAATAAAGAGGAAGTACTTCACTTTCAAAGATTTCTAACTGCGCGGAAAAATAAAGAGGAAGTACTTCACTTTCGAAACAAGCTCTCTCTCTTCTCTTCTTCTCGGCTTCCTGCATTCTTCGTCTAAAAAAGAAATACATTATTCCTAGTTGTCAACATTTCTTACAATGTACAGATTTGTCTTTTCATTCTGTTTTCTGGCATAAAGAGTGCACAGTTTTGCCTTCTATTTACTTGTGAAAACAAATGCTGACTTCTTCTTTGAAAAAATAATAGTTGCCTGTTCGCTTGGGAGGCTCATGGTTTTTCCATCTCATTGTTTTTCTATCTCCACGTTTTCAAGTGACTCTGTTGTGTTTCGGTAACTGGTGCAATGACTCAGTGTTGCACTCTTTGCATTGAAATGTTGTTTTCCTTATTAGTAAGATATAATTCAGGTGTTTAAAAGTGTGCATCTATATATATGTGATGTGTGGATGTTGGAGTACTCCATTATATTAACCATATGTCTACCCTGTTACCCCGTCAGCACCCTGTTGTTTTAAGCACACAATATGTTATTTGAGATGTCATCAGTGATGTCACTGACCATGTCATTAGTGATGTAATATGTGACATCAACAGCAGTGCATTGCGGCGCGCAAGTTATAGTTAGCTCAACTGACTATAACAGGGCAATTTCTCTGGTTTTAAATGAGTCGAATGTTCAACTAACTATAAAATCCCTGAAACCTATGTTTTTTAGTGAATTTCTAAGGTTTTTTAAATGCTAATTCCTAACTATATCGTGCCTAAAACCTATGTTTTTTTCAGTGAATTTCTAAGGTTTTTTATATGTTAATTTCATATTTTAATGTTTCTAAAACCTATATTTTTTCAAATATGTTTTAATATTTTGCAACTCTATTATACTTCTTTTTTATTAACTTTAAAAATTATGTAATGTTTTATATATTCCCCCAAAAATATGTATACATTTTTTGGGGGGGAGAAAACTGCACTCCCACACCGGTAGCGTACTAAGCTCCATCACAACGCGAATCCTATCTGACATTATTGCTAAACTCGTAAATGATGCGCATTTCGTATCCAACGACTTCGTGGCACCTCATCCCGCATAACATCATATATGCATGAAGTCACCCCAGTTGCTACTTTGGTATCCGACAGGTACACAGTACCAAGCCACACGTTACATCATGTACGTATGGGGTCGTGCCGGCTACGTGTTGCGTATGCAACAAGTACACGCAGCCAGGCCCTGTGTTACATCACAGACGTATGGTGTCGCGCCAGGTACGCCAATCCATCATTTCTTTTTTGTCTCAAAAGTATATCTAAATAACTTTAAACAATATATGAGAGCAAGTGATAATATAAAATATTTCAAACATTTATATATTTCGAACTGTAATAAACTTATATTATGATAAAAATATTTTGGCAAAATCGCGTTGGGTGTGGCCTCCTTGCGCGCTCGGTGTGCGATTGCCATGTGACCTTAAAAAAAAGCATTTGATTGCTTCATAGCTTTTCCCATTATAACTGTTGGACGACCCCACCCATTTTACTCATTCTCTCTACAGCGTTTGAAGAGAGACACCTCTTCTGCTTAGAGAGATTTTTTTTAAAGTTTCTTTGCTG
Source organism: Lissotriton helveticus (assembly GCF_964261635.1). Classification (NCBI taxonomy): domain Eukaryota; kingdom Metazoa; phylum Chordata; class Amphibia; order Caudata; family Salamandridae; genus Lissotriton; species Lissotriton helveticus. The sequence goes on along the minus strand of NC_136071.1, from coordinate 559,279,251 downwards.
TGTACACACATCTTATACTACACACAACATGCAACAATCAGCCTAATCAATATTCATGGTCTATACATTAGCCTTCCACGTGTGATTGCGATGCATCTCAAAGGTTCCATTAAAAACAAATATGTGTTACACAAAGCCCTTGGTGTGTGTGTATGTGCACATTATTGTGCTCCCTTTCGGCCTGGGTATTCGTGGCTCTAAGAAGTATCAAGAGCCACAGGCAGAGTGCACATCCTAGATCACATGTGACAAACAGTAAACAGCAATGTGTAGATTTCTTTTGCTGTACGCTCTGTTGTCAGGTTTTACCAATATACTAATGTGTTATATGTGAGACTTTCAGATTCACATTTGACATGTATTCCTTGACTGTAAAGAGTGTTATCACTGTGTATGACATAGCCTCACTGCTGATCCTCCCTCCATCCAACCACATTCACATGTGTACGCTTCGCGATAGCAACACTTTCAATAATACCGCACACCATTGACATGCGTATCTGTTCATATCCACAACCTTGACAACGACATGTAATGTTCACCATTCAATCTTTTCAAACACCATCTCATTAACAATAGTTTCAGCCCTCCCATCACATGCTACACTAATGTAAATTGCACACTCTGCGAGGTCAAAACTACAAAAGAAACACACATAAATACCCTTCCTGGTCAGATAGGAACTGAACAACGCCTAGGTCCCCGGAATAATTATTCACACCCCTTCGCTGGCCTGGCGTACGCAAGCCCAGCCCACTTTGCGTCTGTATAAATAGGATAACCACGACGACGCACGTCCCTCTTCTTCCACACTGCCTCAGGTGGTATGACCTCATCCACCTCGCATATCACAATGCACAATAAAAAAAGGGATCCATGAAGTGTACACCATCCTGGCAATCAACACAGGCTCTAAATTGTGAGCCCTAAAGCCCACCGGCAACGAAAGGGATCCATGAGGTGTACACCATCCTGCAATCATCACTCCACCTGAATTATGAGCACTGCTGCCCGTAGTGGTTGCTCACACAACAATGACAGCAGGTAAGCAGAGCGGCCAGGGTGCACAGGGCCTCCAATTGAGCGTGGTGCAGCAGGACAAGTGGGGTGCTTCACCCTGGCTGCGCAGGTGCGAACAAACGATGTTGCCGTGGGTAATGATGTGATCTCTGACCTGATTCAGTCTCATCTTTGTCTCATTTTAAAGACCTGCTGGACCATACTGTAGGCATGAGCCAGTGGGCAGTGCTGCCCTACAGACACCTCTTGAGCGCGGTGCTGCGGGAGGGGTGGGATGCATCAGCCTGAGTGCGCATGTGCGAATAAGCGTTGTAGCAGTGTGTAATGATGTGACCTCTGACCTCATTCAGTAACATCTGTCTCATTTTAAGGGCCGGCTGTATCATACTGTAGGCCTGAGCCAGCGGGCAGCACTGCCCTACAGACACGTGGCGTTGGCTTTCAGGACACTCTAGTGAGCTTGTTACTAAGTGTACATGCACACAGGCTTCCACCACTGCATTTCATGCGCACATTATGCTTCTAGCATGCGCTCTGTTCCTTTCTATATAAACTTCGTATAACGTAATATTATTTAACCTTGTAAATTCTCGAGCACTCCAACACCTCTTTGAATGACGATTACCACTAACAGTTGGTAGATCGTACTTCAAAAACAAAGGATGCACTCAACTCCTGTTTTCTATCAAGCTTGAAATAAACCTTCATTTACCTCCAGACGTTTCCACCATTAAATTATTTCTCCCTTTCTAGACATTCAATTGATTGCCTCAAGAAGGGCTGAGCGGGAGCTGACCCCACAGTGATGCCATGGGCATTCTGACACCTTCCATCGTGGTATCAAGACACCGTCCCCGACCGGAGAACTGGTCTACTGTACAAACGTACCCCGGACTTGGAGCTTGCACCAACACGTTGTGGGACACACCGATTGTGGCAGGTGATGACTGAAGCCTCGGTGTGCAAGACCTGCAATTGAGCACAGTGCGGGGGAAGAGGCTCGGGTGCAACACCCTGGGTGCACAGGTGCATGCAAGCAATTATCCCGTAGCTAATAATATAGGACTATATTATCAAAGAACAGCAATAACATTATCGCCGCTTTAGAAGGCAGGAAACTGCCACTAAAGTTGCGATAATGGGCCTAATAATATGCCCTTGTGAATTCCCATAGAAGCCCAGGTTCACACCAGATCTTCTTTTTCTGACAACACTTGTCTATTATTTATTGTGAAAATCATCTGCTTATAGGAGATTTTAAGGGCAAACTTTTCTAATATTACAGTGCACCTACCAAACATAATCTAACTGACTATTAGACAAATGAAGCCTGTGTAATTCTACAACTGCAAGAGTTCTATGAGTGTATCACTTTATAACACCATAAGTACTGCCCGTGTGATTACAGAACAAATAAGCCACTGCAAAGGACCACCGAGGCTTCAGGGACTGCCGAGGCCCACCCTGGATATTTAAATAAAGTCCCGGAGTGTGGTGATCCCCCGACTTCAGTTGGCCTTGAACCCCCCAAACAATTAGTAAACAATACCCAGGGAAGGTGGCAGGCCCCTAGGCTGCAAACATTCTCTGTGCCCTTCCGTGCCTAATTTACATGTGACATTAAGATCCCCAGTCCTACAGAGACCCCGCAATATAATAATTGGATTGGCCAAGGAACATTACCCACCAGGGGCCTCATTTAAAAGAATGGGTGAGACCACACTTTTTTTTTGTTTGTTTCTTTTTTTCTCTCCCTTTTTTTTTTTTTTTTTTTTTTTGTGGTTAAAAACTTTTATTGAGCAATCACATAAAATTACATAGATGGGCCCACAACCACACGGGCTGGCCGCTAAGTCGCATAGTATGACACATGAAATAAGCAATCATTTCCTAGGCCAGGCCAAATCGTAGAACTAAATTGCTCAAGACATAGAACAGGATACAACAATTTTCTATATAAAACATGAAAATGAACAACACAAACATAAGGCGAGTGCAATAATCAAGTCAGCCAAAATAGCAGAGGGGGAGGTCACGAAACAGGAGAACAGAAATACATCAATGAGAGTCGGGAAGGCCGTGAGGGGGGGGGAGCAGGGAGGACAGGAAAATCCTAGAACAGAGCGAAAAACTTCGGGAACGTCAGCCTAAGAAGACAGGGTAACATCGGAGGTGGCAACCAAGGGAGGGGTACAAATTTCTCCACGGTATGCATTCCATTGACCCCAAATTTTCACCCATGCCCCCGGCCTGCCCCTAGCCACGTAGACTGTCCTCTCACGGAACATGGACCAGTCCATGTTGTCCTCCCACACCGAAACATCAGGAGGTCGGGATGCGCCCCAGAGTTGCGCTATGTCACGCTTCGCGACCATGTAACCCAGGGTCGCCCATCTAGTCTGGGCCACAGAGTAATCGGAAGGTTCCCACACATTCAGCAGACATCGACGGGCCTCAGGCCGCAGGTCAACACCAGTCACCACAGTCATCAACGCAAGCACATCCACCCAATAAGCTGCCACCACAGGACACTCCCAAAGTATGTGCATAAAGGTAGCGCTCATCCCACAGCCACGCTTACACAAACCATCCAGGGAAAAACCCATCACGACCAGACGCGGACCAGTCACATAAACCCGGTGGAGGATCTTAAGTTGAACCAAACGAAGACGGGCGGGAATGGCGACCTCCTTCGGGGAGGAGAGTGCCGACTGCCAGTCCTCGTCATCTAGTTCCAATCCATCACCTACCCACATCTCCCGGAGTCGGACCAACAAATCAGCGCGATTATGAATCAGCTTCTTGTAGATGAGAGAGATGGTGCTGTCGGGCAAGTGTCCATCTAGTATACGATCTTCAAGGGGGGAAGACTCGGGCAGGGCCACATCAGGAGTCAGAACCGAGGCCAAGGCATGTCGGACCTGCAGATATCGGAAAAACTCTCTATCACTCAAGTCGTATTCTGTCTTAAGGGCCTGGAATGATTTCACGCGACCATTAACACAAACGTCACCCACTTTACAAATCCCAATCACATCCCAGCGGTCAAAGCCCTTAGAAGACCAGAGACATCCCAAACGTTCAGAAGCATAAAGCGGAGTCGCCAGCGTCAGCCGATTCTCCCATCCCAAACTCACATTCGCTGCGCGCCACACGCTGACCGCTGCCCTGGTCGGGCCCACAAGATGGCGCCCGGCCGATCTGGAGTATAGCGCTCTATTAAAGTCCCCTCCCGGCAACTGGAGCTTATCCATCTCAAACGCCGGATCGCGACCCGGCGAGTACATCGCATGGTTAATGGCCGATAGCTGGGCTGCCCAGTAGTACCTCTTGATGTCGGGGAGTGCCATGCCCCCGTCGTACCAAGGGATAGTAAGTTTCGCAAGGGCTATACGTGGACGCCCATCCCAAATCAATTGTCTTTGCAGACTCTCGATTTCTCTGAAATAAGTAGCAGGAACATCGTCGAAAGAGTTCTGAAGGGCGTAGAGGAACCGCGGCAAAGACATCATTTTAAAGAGAGCAGCCCTACCCAGAGGAGACAGGGGCAGCTTACGCCAACGGGCCACATCCAGTCGCAATCTAAGAAGCGGGGGGAGGAGATTACGCTCAAACCGGAGGGAGGAATCCCGGGTAATAAAAATCCCTAAATACTTGAAGCCAGACTGGACCACCTGGATAGGGAATCTGGCCGGCAAAGAGGGCAAAACACCCGAGAGAACATACACACAGGACTTAGCCCAATTAATAACAAGGCCCGAGTTAGCACCGAACGAAGTAAGAACATCAAATAAGACGTTCAAAGATTTACGCGGGGATGTCAGATAAAGAAGAATGTCGTCCGCGTAGAGAGAAACGCGGTCTTCAAAGTCCGGTGACCAGCGGATCCCTTTGAGGGAGGGTTCCCATCGAAGCCACGCAGCTAACGGTTCCAAGGCCAGCGCGAAAAGCAATGGAGACAGGGGGCAACCCTGACGGGTCCCTCTACCAAGGCTAAAGGGGACAGAAACTCTACCGTTCACCACCACTTGCGCTAAGGGTTCCACATACAACAACTTCACCCAGCCAATAAATTCAGGTCCAAAACCAAATTTTTCGAGAGCTGCCCAAAGATAGGGCCACTCAACCGTGTCAAAAGCCATCGAGGCGTCTAACGAGGCCAAAATGGCCGGCTCCGTCAGAAGCCCCGCCCTCGCAACAGCGCCGTGAAGACGACGTAGGTTAAGAGCCGTGTTGCGATGTGGGATGAATCCGGACTGATCCGGATGAACCAAGTCGCTAATGACCGTCAGCAGGCGGGTTGCCAGGAGCTTAGCCAGGACCTTAGGCTCAACATTTAACAGGGAAATGGGCCTATAAGACGAACAAAGGTCCCGCGGTTTCCCGTCCTTGGGAATTACGACTATCGTAGCAAGACGCTGGTCATACGGGAGAATACCCCGTTCCCGGGACTCCAAAAACATGGCACGGAGATAGGGCGCTACCTTGTCAGGGCGTAGCTTGTACAGCTCAATTGGCAACCCATTCGGGCCCAAGGCCTTGCCCGAACGGAGCGAACGAATGGCAGTCGCTATTTCATCCGTAGTAAAAGGGGACTCCAACGAGACACGGTCCAGATCGGAAACACTGGGCAAAGCTATATCTCGCAACAAAAGGCGAGAGTCAGCCACATCTCGTTCAGACACAAGGGTATACACCACACGAAAATACTCAGCAAAACATTCAACTATTCCAACCGGGTCTGTCACTCCGACACCAGTCGACGACTGAATCACAGGCACAACACGATTCGCTCTCTCTTTCTTATCCAACCATGCCAACAATTTACCCGCTTTGTCCCCCACATCATACAAACGACCCTGCTGTTCCCGGAACATCAGTCTAGCCGCATCTGTGACCAAGGATTTATAAGCAAATTGTTTCAGACCCAGGGCGTGGAGTTTATCAGAGGTAAACGCAGACTCTAAGTCGGCCTCCCTCTCAGCAATCTCCATCTCAAGGTCAACCACCTCCCGATTCCTAGCCTTCTTGGATTCAGCAATTAAAGAAACGGCCCGCCCACGAATCACTGTTTTAAAGGCCTCCCACAGGGATACCGCCGAGGAAACCGACCCCTCGTTGTCCAAAAAGTAAGCATCTAAAGACTTAGTCAAAAGGTTTCGGGTCTCAGGGGAGGCAATATACCAGGGGTTAATTGGAGCCACTCGGCCCACCGCCTCCACCCCTAACTCAAAACAAAGCCAGAGCGGAGAATGATCGGAGATGCCCCGGGGGAGGTGTCTGATCTCACGTACCGCTGGCGTCTGCGCCGCGGGCATCAGGAAATAATCCAGTCTAGACAGACTCCCGTGGGCCCCCGAATGGAAAGTGTATTGAAGCTGGGTAGGATGCAGGAGCCTCCAGCAATCCACCAAACCAAACGTATCCAAAAACCCACCTAACCACTGTTGGGCTAAAGGAGTATCCCTAGGGGGGTAGCGATCTTGTAGACCGGAGATCACAGAATTAAAATCTCCTGCAAGAAAAAGAGTACTATCAGGAAGGTCCAACAACACACGGCCCAAATCGGCAAAGGTAGAAGTCTGTAGGCCGGGGGGCACATAAACAGTAAACAAGGAGAGGGTACGACCTTCATAGCGACCCACGAGGACAGCATACCGCCCCCGATCATCAAGGATCACATCATCAATAGCTAGGGGGAGGGAAGCCCGAACAAGGATACCCACCCCCCTGGAACCCGTGGTAAACCCCGAATGTGCAGCAAGGCGATACCCCCACCTATTCATCGCACAACAAGTATTGCCCACCAAATGAGTTTCCTGCAAGAAAACAATATCGGGAGATAAACGGCGTAGACATTTTAACACCACACTCCGCTTAATGCGATCTCCCAGACCATTAACATTCCACGAAACAAGCCTCAACCCGCTACCCCCATCCCACACAGCAACACCGAAACCCCCCCGCAATGAGCATGACATAAAAAGGAGCAGAAGCCAGATTGATTCGCCTTGAAAACATAACACAAAAACATCGAACATCCCAACCACCCACCCCCCAACAATCAAGAAAACACCCCCCACCCTGCACCCCTGCAAAATGCTAAATAGCCACCCCAACATGCAGTGTGCCTGTCGCCCAAGAACCCCCATTCTACAAAAAGAACCCCGGAGAAGGAAAGGCTCCGGCCCACCCGCCACCCCGAGTAAGACAGATAATGAGGAGAATACACAAACAGCAGAGGCACTGAAGCATTAAATCCCTGAAGAGTTTACTCTATTCGAGGGCCCAGGCGTAGGCGAATTGTTCAGCTCTCCACACCACCCTCAGCACCACCCGGGTGGGCGGCGGACTCAGTCCCAGGAGATCGATCAGGCAGAGAGTCCATCCAGTCATTTACAGAATCAGGCCGATCAAAGAAGAAGGTTCGGTCGTTGTACTCAACGCGCAGCCTGGTCGGAAAAAGCATGGCGTAGCGAAGCCCCATGTCTCGGAGACGTTTCTTGACATCACGGAAGCCCATACGCTGTTTCTGGACCTGCTGTGAAAAGTCCGGATAGAAGTTCACCGTGGCGTTCTCAAAGGCCACCGGGCCCTTCACACGCGATGCTTGCAGGATAGCGTCCCGATCCCTATAATGGAAGAGTTTCGCACAATAGGCCTCGGCGGGGCGCCTGGTTTACCCTTGCCCCCCGGAACACGATGGGCATGTTCCACAGCGAAAAACTTCGTCAGACCAGACGGAGAGAGGTGGTTCTGGATCAAGTCCTCAACAAGGAGATCAACAGAGTGAGGTTCTGGATTCTCCGGAACCCCGACCACGCGTACATTACAGCGACGTGCCCTGTTCTCAAAGTCCTCCAAGCGCCGGGTCATGAAGTCGTTCACCCTGCGAAGGTTGCCGACCTCCGTCTGTATCTCCGAAACGTCCTCCGTGAGACTGGATGACTTAAGATCCAGTGACTTCACCTTCTCATTGGTTTTCGACAGATCAGCACGAATCAAGTTTACATCAATGGCCACGGTGTCGATTTTGTGCGCCAAAGCTTCATATTGTTGGCCTATCGTCTCCTTCATAGCAGAAATGGCGCCCATGATGTCCTGCAAAGAAGGCTCCGGTGACGCGTCCACAGGGAGATCAGCATTACTGGCTCCGGGCAGGGCGGTTCCGGGGGACCCCTTGGACTGGGTGTAACGGTCCATCACGTTAGACTGGACCGGGCCCCCACGCAGGGGCGTCTTGGTCTTCCGAGTCTCTCGGTCCCCTCTGCCCGCCATATCAGAACTGCGTCACCAGGTGATTAACCAGGCTGGATGGAATGGCCACAGGAAAGTAGGGCCTCGGGACCAAAGAACCGCAGCTAGGGCACCACAAGTAGAAAGGCCAACAGATAGGAGAATAAGCTAGCCAAAGGCCCGACAGCCGTTCCGTGCCCAGACCGCAGCCCAGGCCAGGCTCCTCTGCCAGATGGCTCAGTCTGAGGCAGAAACGAAACCGAAACTTAAGAGGGGGACCCACAGGTCGAATCCCCCTGCCGTTGTTGTTCAACTTCAAGACGGCCACTGAGCCTCACCCAGTCCCGGGCGTACCTCGAGAGTGGAGCCCGAAAGTTCGAACAGACGTAACTCCGGAACCCCGGGTCCAAATCGAATTCCAAGAAGTCCAGGGCAATCAGCCCAGTGTCCTCTACACAAATCCTCGTAAAAAGTCAGGATAAGTTCAGGATATCATGCCGGGAGTGGCGGGGGTCCGGGGAGCGCTGTGCTCACGCGGCCATCTCGGATGCCCGCCAAGCTCCTCCCCCTTTTCTCTCCATTTTTACCATCCGCATCCCCTCTATTAAAGCGATACAAGATTTTCCTCCTCCCGCTTCAAGTAGTCAAACAAGTATTTGCTATCACAGGGTTGAAGCCATGCACCAGCCCTGTAATAGCAAACACAAATGTACCGCGAATGCACACCTCTGGACATTGTATGAGCTGCGCCTGACATGTCGCCCTCCCTAGGACAATGATGCATTTGTTAGTATAAACGCATACTAACACTACTTACACACTTGTAGTACAGCGACCGGAATGTAGTGAAGAAGCAGAGGAAACGCAAAATCTAAAAATATAAATCCTACCAGTAGTCGGATGACATAGTTCAATGAGCCAAAAACCCTAGCATGAGTTGAAACAGCTACACTAAGAAAACGTGTCTTCAGCACAACGCAAGCAAATTAGAAACATTGGTGAGTGGTGCTTTCTTTTTACCTTCTCCCGCTCGTTGCCAAATTTATGTAGTGAAGAGGCAGACAGCAGTGGATCCAATAAGGAGATTTATTACAGAAAAACAAGACACCTGAAAGAGCCACCAACAGGAGCAGACAGCAAGGCAACCGTCTTCTCCAGCACCGTGTACAAACTCTGCAAAATTCCCCTCATGACAGCCCTACATTCTAACATTACATACTTAGATTCTAGTAGAATTACATACTAACATTCTACTATGACTTACATTGGAATACTACACAGAGCACATGAATTTACAGCAATGAGCTCATGGTTTCATCCACGAGTCTTGAGACCGGTAGGGGTAAGTATTTTGTTTCACACCCCCTATATTGTATAAACGCAGATTAACACTACTTCCACAGGTATGCTACAGCGCCCAGAGCACATCACTTTAGAGCAATGAGCTCACAATTTAAGCTCACGGTTTAATCCCAGAGTCTTCACACCAGTATGGGTGAGTAGTTCGCTTCCCACTCCCTATATACTATTAACGCATACTAACACTACTTACACACGTATACTACAGCGGCTAGTATCTTACAGTGCCCAGAGCCCATCACTTTACAGCAATCAGCTTGGTTTGACCCCCGAGTCTTCACACCGGTAGGCGTGAGTACTTTGCTTCCTACTTCCGGTATAGTATAAACACACGGTACCGGTAGTAGTTCACTTCCCACTCCCTTATGGTATAAACGCCTACTAACACTACTTGCACACGTATACTACAGCGCCCACAGCCCATCCTTTTACAGCAATCACCTCGGTTTCATCCCAAGTCTTCACACCGGTAGGCGTAACTACTTCGCTTCCCGCTTACGGTATACTATCAACACACAGTAGCGGTCAGTAGTTCGCTTCCCACACCCTATCTGCCCACTCTGCCACCCCAGGGTCAGACTGATTTACATAGGGCCATGTCTGAACTGGGGTGGCAGAGTGGGCTAAAGAATGGTGATGGATTAAACCTAGATCAGTTGACTGGGGGTGAGTGCGTGTATTGTCAACGCTCCGTCCATCATTTCCTTTGGTTTTGCTTTGTTCGCCATAAGTTGGCAGGGTATGCTCAGACGTGAGTCCCTTGCTCACTTTGCCACTGGATTCAAGCAAGCCCGGCTGAAGACGGCTGCAATGCCAGAAACCGGTCCTGGGAAGCTTGTTTCCGGTCCAGGGAAGACATGGCTTGGCAGTTCGGGCTGGACCGTTCCCATGAGGCACAGGGTCAGACTGATTTGCATAGGGCCATGTCTGAACTGGGGTGGCAGAATGGGCTAAAGAATGGTGATGGATTAAACCCAGATCAGTTGACTGGGGGTGAGTGCTTGTATTGTCAACGCTCCGTCCATCATTTCCTTTGGTTTTGATTCATTTGTCTAATAGTCAGTTAGATTATATTTGGTAGGTAGACTGTAATATTAGGAAAGCTTGCCCTTAAAATCTCCTATAAACAGATGATTTTCACAAGAAATAATAGACAAGTGTTGTCAGAAAAAGAAGACCTATACACTCAGTTATTTATTTGAAAAAAAAGTAACCTTTATTAAAACACAAATAAATAGAAACGTAAGTTTGATAGAACAAAGAGTATAATATAAAACACGTGGGTTGGACTCCAGTGGAAGCAGCGTAGGAAACCTGCAAGACAAAAATGAAACATAAGTATCTGTGCTATGTGGAAGATGTAAAGAAAGGTAGTCCGAATGAAAGGATGATAGTGAGAATGGAAGGGAGGGGGAGTGAGTGGAAGGGAGAAGGGGAGGGAGAGTCAAAAGAAGAGGGAGAGGAGGAGACAGAGCATCAGCCTAACGCACCCAGCCCTTAGTGTTTACCCTCCCGTCACCCGTTTGTCTAGGACGCTGGGGTCAGCGAGAAAGAGTGTGGTTCAGCAAGTCCTTAAAATGAAACAGATGAGGAAAGAGATTAGGGGCCATATTATCAAGGAGCGGCGATAACATTATCGCCGCTTTAGCAGCAGGAAACTGCGGCTAAAGGGGTGATAAGGGGTTGATAATATGCTCTTGTGAATTCCTATAGAAGCACAGGTTCTGGTGTGAACCTGGGCTTCTATGGGAATTCACAAGGGCATATTATCAAGCCCATTATCGCCGTTCTTTGATAATATAGTCCTACATTATTAGCTACGGGAAAATCGCTTGCATGCACCTGTGCACCAAGGGTGCTGCACCCCAGGCCCTTTCCCCGCACTGTGTTTAATTGTAGGTCTTGCACACCGAGGCTTCACTGCTCACCTGCCACTACCGGTGTGTCCCACGACATGTTGGTGCAAGCTCCGAGTCTGGGGTAGGATTGTACAGTAGACCAGGTCTCCGGTCGGGGACGGTGTCTTGATACCACTATGGAAGGTGTCAGAATGCCCAGGGCATCATTGCGGGATCAACTCCCGCTCCGCCCTTCTTGAGGCAATCAATTGAATGTCTGAAAAGGGAGAAATAATTTAATAGTGGAAAAGTCTGGAGGTAAATGAAGGTTTTTTTCAAGCTTGATAGAAAATAGGAGTTGAGTGCATCCTTCGTTTTTGAAGCATGTTCTAACATCGGTTAGTGGTGATTGTGGTTCAAAGAGGAGTTGGAGTGCTCAAGAATTCACAAGTTTAAATAATAATAAGTTATACGAAGGTTTATATAGAAAGGAACAGAGCGCATGCTAGGAGCATAATGTGCGCGTGTAATGCAGTGTCACTGACCATGTCATGAGTGATGTAATATGTGGCATCATCAGCAGTGTATTGTGGGCGTGCAAGTTATAGTTAGCTCAGCTAACTATAACAGACGAATTTCTCTGGTTTTATATGAGTCAAATGTTCAACTAACTATAACGTCCCTGAAACCTATGAGGCCTTCCTAACACAGGGGCACAATGAGGGCAACTGTGTGGCAGGAGGAAAGGAATAGTTGTGGGATATGTGCAGCTATGTGCAGCATATAATACTTGGGAAAACGACCAGAGATCCTTTAGGAATAGATTACCAGAGATAGCCACCACACCAACTTCCTCCACACAAGCCCCAGGGCCAGAAAATACAAAGAATTATTAATACGTGCTAATATAAAGTGTATTTAAATGTAGAAGGATAATATGCATTAAGTAGAGATGCTCAGTATTGCACTATTTTAAGAATACAATGTGTGTAGAATTAAAAATGACTTGTAGACTACAGTTGTAAACTTTAAAGGTGGTTGGAAATATTTTGCAGTTCAACAACTATGAGTTTTTGGTTCCCAATTGTGTTACTGGGACGGAGATGCTTAAGATGGTCCTATCTCTTGGGAAAAATTATAGTAAAATACTTTGATTCTTCTTTTGCTTTCGGAGTTAATTGATGTTTTGAGGTTTGGCATACTTCAGACATTATTATTTTTGTGTTCTTTCCTTCATTCCTAAGCAGTGCACTATGTTTCCTGTTTTCGAGATGTTAGGCATACATATGCTCAATGTTCATGTTTCCACCTCCTCATGTCTAGTCCGGAGCTCCACTAGTGCATTTCTTTTATTTCTGCATATGGCGCCTGCACAATTGCACAACTACTGTTTCACACCTAGCCACAGGTCATAGACAGAGAATGTTTGGTGAGGAGTTGACAACATATTTGGTGTGACAGGTGGGTTAGACGAGAACATATTAAAAAAAAGAAGGGAGTATAATTAGACCCCTTAGATTTGATCTATAGGCAGACTGCAACAGGAAACCATGTTATGCCATAGGCCCCACTACATTTTCCCACATATTTGGATCAAAACTGGACCACTTGTCCACTGTGGTGCTAAATCAGCAGCCAATTTCAGCAATGCCTGAATGTCTGCTTAAAAATAAAATAAGCAAAATAAGTGCCTCAATTGAGAAAAAAAGAAAATTACTCTATTGCCTACAAATGACCCTGTTTTCACTCAGAAATATTCCAAGTTCCGAACATCACCTAATGGCCCATATGCTTGTCACTTAACAATTAATAAATGTATCAGTACCAGCAATTATACTTAAAATTCAAACTGAAAGGTCTTCGGAAATCTTGAAAGTGGAAATGTATCAGTATCTGTATGAGTTAACAAGCGCAGCAAAGTTTCTTTCTACTCAGATATCCAAGTGGAAGGAGAAGGGCCTCATTGATTCTGAGCTCTTACTCATCCCTCCTGGAACACAGATCTTTATCTGGAAGGTCTCCTTCATTAACAAAAAAACAACTAAAATGTGATGGACCATTTAAAGTCACAGACTCCTCACCAACAGCTGAAGAGCATGGATACATTAGCGCGACATCAGGGCCAACCCTGCACCCCCCCCTCTGCAATGACAATGAACAAAAGGAGGACAAATTATTCCCATTGATTATCTGAGAAGAAGAATGTGATCGATTTTGTAGTCTACGGTTACATCCACAACACCAGCAGTGCAAAAGATCCTCATGACAAGATATGTTCATTTATTTTATGTGTTTATCTTCCTGGGTGGAATCCTGTTTGGTAGTCTGAAAGTATGGAGTTATCTTCACTGAACTGTGACATCTGGACAAATGCTACTCTTTCTATCAGTTTGCTAAGGAAACGTCTATTTGTAATTGGTCTGTAGATGGTGTAGTTATGCCGGTACAGGTTTGCTTTCTTTTTATTCTTTTAATTATGGGTCCAGGGAGTAGATAAGGCCCTTAAAGAATGGGTTTCTTAACAGTCTTTATTAACGTGCATATAGGAGCAATATACTTATTCCTACTCCCTTTCCCCTAAAAAATGGAGCACAGCAGCAGACGTAACTCAGCACGTGGTATTGAAAAAAGGGCTCTCAGTGCTGCATTGCCATTTGATTTCCAAGGGATCCAGATGCGCTCCTCAGACTGCCTTTTTTCTGCAGCACACTTTGCAGTAATATCATGCTGAATCGGAAGCAGGACCACAGCCCAAAGGAAAAAGATTTTCTGATAATTGAAACAGTGTTATAGGAAATTTCAGTTGACTCTGGTCCTTTTGCACTCCCAGTTGTGGATGGCACTGTTGACCAGCAAAATCTGACAGCACTGTAGAAAGTTTAGCAATTGCTGTAGCTACATTCAGGTAAATCAGACTTTTCCACTGACAGAAACCAAACATTCCCGAAAAGTTCTTACGAGGCTTTCAAGCAGCTAAAGTCGCTTGTGTGGAAATGGATGGGAAGTAATCGACTGAAGATGAATGGTGGTAATACTGAAGTCTTAATCATCAGTGATAAAAAGGATCTGTAGCTGGCGAATAGAAATGGGCTCTCTGCCCTTTTCAACTCCCCCATTGAAAAGTCTTAGAGTAAAACCTGATAGCACTCGCTCCATGGCAAACCAAATTTCCTCTCTACACTCTATGTGTTTTTTAACATCCGATTTCTGACTGAGAATAGAAAAGAGCTGCAGTTACTGCAATCATTGGTTCTAGATTAGACTATGGAAACTTGCTCAACTTTGGTCTACCATCCAACCTCTTAAACAGACTTCAAGTAGTCCAGAATGCAGCAGCAACGTTGGTTTTGAATGCCCCTAGCCTAGAAAAAGACGGTCTCCTATTTCAAAGTGTACACTGGCATCCTGTCAATAAGAATTACTTAAAAAAAACTCCTATATTTCTCGCTGTATTACTATGTACACTCCATATGATATGACACCCGATGTTCATTCTCAAGCAATGTTTTGGTTTTCCTTAAATTTCCTAAAGCTAGGGGTTGAGGTTGATGTTTCTCTGCCTGTCCAGCATGACTTTGAAATCTACTTCCCACATGATTCGTACTGTCCCTAATTAATTGTCATTTAGACATTCATGGAAAAGCTAGGTTTTTACTGACTGACTGACTGAATTCTTTATTGAGCGCACTATTGCCGAGGCATCTTGGCGCTGAATGAGGATTGGGATTGGCAGCTTCCAGTCTAAGATTTTGTGAATTGCAAGGTTTTTAATGCCTTTCTAAACAGTCTTATTCGTTTGGAAGCGTAACTCTGTAGGCAGGGAATTCCATAACTTTGCCGCCTGAAATGAAAAAGCATTGCCACTCCATCGGGCTTTTTTTATCTTAGGAAGGCAGACGAGACCTAGACTGCCGTATCTTAGTGTGCGGGACGGTACATAACGTGGAAAAAGAAATTTCATGTCCGCTGCACCTACTCCATCTACAGCTTTGTGCACTAGGCATAGTGCCTTAAACTGCACCCTTTGTCGAACAGGCAGCCAATGTAGTTGCCTTATACCATTAGACATCGGGTGGTGTTTGGGAAGATCCAGCAAAACTCTTACAGCAGCATTCTGCAATGATTGAAGTTTGGAGAGCTGTCTTTCTCCAGTTCCAACATACAGTGCATTGCAGCAGTCGACACGCGATAAAACCAAGGCTCCTACTACTGTCTTCTTTAATTAAAAAGGTATAAATGGCAGTATTTTTTGAAGGACCTTGATCATAAAAAAACAAGCAGAGGTAACCTGGTTGACTTGAGAAGTGAGTGGTAAATCCTTGTCAATCAGGAAACCTAGGTTCTTTGCCTTTTGTCAAGGGATGGGACTGATGCCAGCTTCTGGGGGCCACCATAAATGATTCCAAATTGAGGGTTTTTGACCAAATTCTACCACCTCAGTTTTCTCTGTGTTGAGCTTTAGAAAATTAATGTTCATCCATCTCGTAACACTTGTGAGGCAATTTCAGAATCGTTCTGCTGTGACTTCGACACTGTGTAAGTGACACCACTAACTGCGTGTCATCAGCGTGTGACACCAGTTTTAGACCTTGAACTTTTATCAGTTTTGCCAATGGGGTCACATACAGATTGAACAATGTGGGGAATAGAGCTGATCCTTGAGGGACTCCACATGGGAGGAAGAACTCTCCAGACTAAATTCCGTCTCAGCAGATTTGTTGTACTCTGGAGTCCAGGAAGGACCTGAGCAAGGTTAGAGCAGTATCCCTGACACCCACGGCTTTGAGTCTCAGTAGTAGGACCATATGATTTACGGTGTCAAAAGCTGCCGTTAAATCAACCAGAATTAGGACAGCTCTGCCACCTTCATCCATGGCCTTACGAATCTCCTCAGTTGCCATTATTAGAGCAGATTCAGTAGAATGTCGTGATATAAAGCTGTGCCGAGAGAAGTCCAGGATATGGTTAGAATTCACAAACTCCGTAAGCTCCTGATTCATGGCTTTCTCTAATATTTTTTGACTGCAATGGGAGACTAGATATAGGACGATAGTGCTAAGTGTCCTGAGGATCCAATGAGTCTTTCTTCAAAATAGGTCTTATACAGGCGTTTTTCCATCTCTGAGGAAAGACTCCGGATCTTATAGTCTCATTAAAGAGAGGGGTCAGGACAGCACTTATCTCTTCTGGGGCCAGATTTAGTATGTAGGGGGTACATGGGTTGAGGGGTGAACCTGACTTAGTTTGAGTTAACAGGTTAGTAACCTGTTTTTCATTAAGCAAAGAGAATTGGGACAAGCAATTCAGAGTTGGGGGGGTCTCAATTAGTTCCCTGTTATCTTTACCCATATTTATCTGCAGGTTCTGGAGTTCATTCTAGACTGCTTGGACATTTTGCTGAAAAAACAGAGCCAGTTTGTCTACAAAATTTTGACCAGGGACAAACATTGTGTCACGTGGACACTTAGTTAAAATGTATACTGTTTTAAATAGTTCCTTAGGGGAATTGGTGGCCTCTTTAATTTTTTCAGTAAAATACGCCGTCTTGGCCTGTTTTATTACAGTTTTATACTCCTCCAAGGTTCTATTATATTCCTTCCTATGCTCTGTACTATAGTCCAATCTACTGATCCGCTCCTGGCACCGGCATTTAATTTAAAATAGCCTGATCTCTGATGAATACCATGGAGAGGTGGCTAGTCTTCTCTTAGGTTGCTTACTTTCCTCGCGGGACAGCTCGTGTACCGCCTGGCTGATCCATTAGTCAAAATGATTTGCCCCACCATTGCTATCCTCCATGAGGGGAGATCTATTCCTCAAGATTGTGATTAGCTCTTCTCTCTGTATGTGTTTCCAGGGGCGAGCTTTAGCTAACAGAGGGCAATCCCTTCGGCCATTAGTAGAGGAGTTTATTTTTACTTTAAAATGTATTGCCGCATGATCCTACTTTAATATGATCATTGCTGGTAAAAATACCGTCCAGCGTATGCCCGGCTTGATGGGTAGGCTTAGATACGATCTGGTTCATCCCATATTCCGCCATATTGTCAATTAGGCTAGAGGATTCTGAGTTGTTATTTTCTTCTAAATAGAAGTTGAAATCACCTAAGACTGTAAAGGTGGTAGTATCAAGGCAGGATTCCAGGAAGGTTTGCAGTGATCTAATGAAAGGGGTTCTCATCCCTGGTGGTCTGTATATTAATAAACCAGGTAAGAGTTCTTGATTATTACATTTTACACTAAAGGACATGGCTTCTGCCTCAAATGTGGATTCCGATCTATAGTTCACTTTAAAATGAGAGCAATATATCATTGCTATACCCCCTCTTATTGCTCCTTTCCTTTCTACTTATGTCACGAAATATCCAGCTGGGACTGCAATGTTCCAGTCTGGTTCAGAGGAAGGAGATGCCCACATTTCGGTGAGGAATACCAGATCTGGGCTAGCAGCGGATATTAAATATTCCAGTTCATATTTATGCTTTGACATAGATCTGGTATTTAGAAGAATACAATTGATTACATTGTTTGTTTTATATGGGGTACTATAAGCTGATTTTCCAATAGTTTGGCTCTCTGTATGGTTATAAGATATATTTGCCAAAAGGGTCAAAAGGAAAGTGTTGTTTTTATCCTGATAGCGATCTATAACTTTAACTGGCACATAAGAAGCAAATTAAGAGTTTAGGTATATGGCTCGACGCGAACCTTAATTTTACAGTTCAAGCACGTAAAGTTGCCGCTAACTGTTATGGTTTGCTTAGATCAATAAGGAAGATTCTGCCTCTTCTGCCGTTTGAAGCTAGGCGCATGCTGGTCCAGGCCCTTATTCTATCGCGGCTGGACTATGCGAATGCAGTCTACTTGGGCGTACCACAAGGAACGACTAAGATCCTACAGACTGTTCAGAATTGCGTGGCACGTCTTTTAATGAATGTTCCTAAACGTAACTCAGATAAGTTAGCCCTTCGCCGGTTGCATTGGCTTTCTGTTCAGGAAAGAATCCGGTTTAAGGCTATGTGCATTGTCCATAAGTCCATTACTGGTAATGGCCCCCTTCTGATTCAGCCCATGCTGCAATTATATTGCACCACTAGGGCACTTAGATCTAACAACAAATAACTTTTGCTAGTCCCTAGGATTAAATGGTCGCGGATGGGAGGTCGACGGTTCACTTACAACGCAGCAAAATCTTGGAACCAGCTTCCGGACCATATTCGTCTGGAACATAACTACCTCCGGTTCAGGAAGCAGCTGAAAACTTTTCTTTATCAATGAACAGTGGTGAATGTTAAGGTGTCACAGGAAGCGCTGGGATGCCCTTGGGTAGCCATGCGCTATATAAGTGCATATTCATTCATTCTTTTATTCATAAGTGGTTTCTAGTCCACAGAATGAGCAAAAATTGGGGCCAGTGTTAGGGTAGTCTAGCAATAATGCAGGTTTTTAGCACTTACCACCGTTTAACGCAATCAATTTGTTTTGTGTGTAAGACTTTCTGCAAAAATGAGCAGGAGTTTTGGCGCTGGTCGCGTTACAGGCGCTGACGGGCGCAGACAGGCTTGCCTTTGGCGCGCCTTCGGCGTGCAGGCGGCACAGTCGCGCCAGCGTGCATTTTGTAGTGTTGCCTCGGTAACTAGAACGCGGACCCCGATCGTGGTGGGCCCGCTCTTACAGACGGGCACTGAAATGTCTATGGCAGGTAGCTTTCAATAGTTCTAAAATCGTCTTTGTAAGAAGCTAAAAACAATGAGGAGTTTCTAAAAACAATGTGCAGTTTTCAATTCCTAAATAAAGTGAAGTGTGCAATATTCAAGCGATTTTCAGGCAGCCTCAGTATTATGCTAAGCACCAATTCACAACAGCTTTCCTCACATCCACCTCCTCACACGCAAGCTTTTAACACCTAATCTCAGTTTTTAGATTCTTTTCATTCCCCACTCAAGTTTAGCATCAATAATCTGTTTTGGTGTATATGTGCTCTATAAATGCAATTAACATAACTGTAAGACAGCTTTCAGGAGGTCACTGGGCAGGCAGGGGCTACAGGGCCACAACTGTGAATGTTGAGGCCTTTGTCACTGCTGACCTGGGTTATTCATTTCTATGGCTCTGCACACTGGGCCAAACATACCCTTTCCACACTTGACTCTCATTGCTAGCAAGGTGAGTAGTCACAGTCTTACTAGGGAAGTTAGTGTGGTGGTTACTCAGGTTCAAGCCTCCACCAGCAGAGAAATACGATCAATGTCCAGCCCAGTGCTACTCTTTGTAGAAAAGACAAGTACTTTATTGTACAGAAAACAGCATTCCACTACACACTCAATAATGTAGGAAAACCCAGTTCACAGGTGTAAATCTGTGAGCTCTAGGCGCTTTGTAACCTTAGCCTCCACCTGTCTTTAGTGGGTCCCCCTTTTCACTGGTTTCCCCCTTCCAGGTTCAGAGTTTGAGGTAGGTCCATTGCTTTGTCTCGTGCTCAAATCTACCCCAGGCGTGTATTGGCATGCACTCTCTCCAACTAAAGCCTGTTCAGTCTCTCTCCTTGTTTGTAGCAGCCGTGTCGGACCTTGCTTGGCCCTCTAGTGACAGCAGGTTTCATTGACAGCCGGCACTTCAGCACTCCCCTTGATGAGTTGTGGCAGTAGCAGAGGCGTTTCTCAACGACCGACTTTTGGCTAATGGCTGCAGATCGCAGCGCACTCCTCCACTCTATTGGATCTCAACTTCGATGGGTACTTGACGCTTCGTTTTGAAAGCAAAAACCACACACCCAAAGATGATGATTCTTCAGCATTGTGGAAGTAGGGTGGTATCCTAATCATCAGGACAGGCTCCGACTTAACAACACGCTTGCCAGTATTGAGTTGCCTAGCCCACTTATTGGGCACATGGGCCACCAGCAGGCACTTTTCCCGACTTCAGTTGTGCCTAACACAAAGGTACACTGCTCCAAGTGCTTGGCAGCTGTGAGAAGAATAAATGTTGAAAGCTACACTGGACAATCCAGCAGTACCTCAAGTCATTCTGTGCACTTGCTTAATGAATCTCTGTCAGACAGACCCAGCGCCAGGGTCAATTACAACAGTCTTTTCCATGGTCTGCTCCTCCTGTAGGGTTGACACTTCCTTCCCTTGCTCACAAGCAAGATATCTTGGCACCCAAGACAGTCCTGTAACTCTTTCTTAAAATCGAACTCCAGAAATGTTTCCCTCACCTCTGGGGAGATAGCTGTCAGTGCAACATTAACCTGAGCAGTAGTCCCTGTGACTCTGGGGAGTTCACCCTCCTCAGTAGAAGAGACCACAACGATGAGCAACAATGGGTGTATATTTCAGTTCTGCTTCTTTGAAACTGGTGTGGATTTGTTCTGAATTGGTTCCCCTTTCATGTGTCCTAGCCAAGCAACCTTGCAGCCCTGTCCTTTGTCTGCAAGGATGCTGTGCCCAGAAGAATAGTCTCCAGGTGGAGTGTCCACTACTGAATTACAAAGAAGTGAGAGCAGGCCGCACCCAGCTATTTACGACCGCTCCTCGCAGAGATCGGGGGGAAAGAGAAGGATGTGTGCCCCTCAAAAGGACTCCTTTCTGTAACAACAGATACTGTAGGCATCACCCTGTAGCCCTTGCCATCTACCGAATAGTAGCTGCAGTCAGAGTCATTTATAGCCCCATATATCAGGAAGGGCCCTGATACTTCTAAGGAAAGCCTGCCTCCTCTTTCTTCACCATAACTCCTGGTGCTCCCCAGTCCCGTCTAGGAGATGCCAGCAATACACATATATCGCCTGGAGAAAACAACCTCTCCTCCACATCGTACCCTGGTCAAAACTGTGGACTTTCAAAATAGACACCACAACTTCACGTTTAGCACACATGCACATGTACAACACATAAGATGTTGCATTCGGGATTCCTGGTTCATCATGAGTATCAGAAACTTTAAATAAATGGGACTATAAGTGCGCTTTCATGTCTCACAGGTTAAAGTCTGCCACTATAATTCACCAATCATGTTACATTGCCAACTCCGCGCTCCAAGTGTAAAACCCGGAAAAGGGCACAATGATGGCACACTTGATGCACCCCTCCCGGATCAGGATTAGGTGTAAAACTTATCAGTGTCAAAACACCGGGCCTAGTTCAATGCGTGCAATCAGGATTACCTGACATTTTTGGCATGGCCAGAAATTTGAAAAAACGGGATCACAAATATTCAGTTTGGGCACGCAGGGCAGGGAATAGGCCTCTACATCCTACTGGGGACTGTCCCATAAAATGATATCGCATATATTTAATTGAATCATTTGGCAAAGTGTGTAAGAGTCTGGATTCTTCAACATTTACACTGTGCAAAACCATCTATGCTGGGCCTTCTAAAAATAGAAGGAAAGTCTCTGAGCATATAAGAAAGGCCGCCTAAATGAGCTTCAATATTAGGAGGAGGACCATGTGACTTAAAACCTCCTATACTGCCTCCTACCCTCCCCGAAGATCTTCATTTGCTCCAAGTGAAGCAAAGATTTATTTTCAAAATTGTATGTGCCATCCACAAAGCCTTCTTGGATGGGGTGAAATCTACCTCCAGAATGTGGCATCTCACTATCATCCTGCTATGATTTCGCTACTGGAACAGCCTTTGTGTTTTTTCCCCATCTACGTGAGATCATTACATGTGATGAAATACACTCTCTTTAGGTGTGACTTAGCAGTGCAGCTGTCAGCTTCACTGTCTGTACCAAAATCTTTTCCCTGTAGTGCATTGATATGGGAGCGTCATTATACCATCTCATGCTGTTAGCAATTGAGTGAATCCTTCCACCTCTCCTGGAGGGCTTAAGTTGCATTGCAAGATGCACAAGTAAACATCTTCAAAATACAATGGCATCAAACAGTCACTTATTTATCTTGTAATGTTTTTACTCCTGTAGACTTTTGTTTGTTGTTTTGTCATGTCTCTAATGCAAACCTGACCTTAAAATAACGGCCTCATTGTTTTTGTGAGTTTTCACAAAGTGGTAATATCAGTTTGGGATCTGGATGTCCAACCTTGTGAGATCTGAGAGTCACAAGTAGACTCCCTAAATCTGGATCAATAAGGTGAAAAACTCTGATCAATTACATAGTTTTGATTTGATCACTGCTCAAATACAGTCCTCAAAATCATTCAGATTATTCCTCTTGCTTTGTAGGTCTGGCGTTAGCTAAGACCTGTAGATTTTAGTAAAAGTATATATATGATACACTATCGGGTCTTCTGCCACCCCTCCATATTCATTGGTCTGTGTTGTGCTATTCACATTTTTCTTCTGCCCACTACAGGATACAGCATGGGGTAGGGGGTCAAACTACTTCAACCGGTGGCTAACTTCACTGTGAGTGTCGCATTCTGGCCTTTCATAAGCATAGACGTTTTAAGGCATAGGCAAAGTGGGCTCTGGCCCAGGCCCGAGCCTTTCTGGGGGCCACCGATAGAGCCAGCTTTGTTCTGCAGAGAGACTTGCCCTGATGACCTTGAATCATTTTTACACAGATTGTTGTAAATATCGTTTTTCTATCATTTATTTTTAATGTGTGAGAGACTATTACAGACATTTTGGAGACAAAATGTGTTTGTTTCTGAAACATCCATAAAAAAGTTTCTTTTACATCGATACAGGACCTCACTTATGAGAAATGGGAGGGTGTCATGGATTATTACAGTAATATTAGTGAGCTGCTGCTGTTACAATACTGAAAACACACATCACAATCCCTGAATATCAGATGTACACACATTTAGAATTTGACCAAAGAGGGCATGAAAGAGCTCAAACTGGATGAGAACATCAAAGCTGTTCCAAACAGGGGCGCCCAAAATGCATTTGGCCGAGGTCCCCCAAAATCCTTAAAAGGAGCACACCCGCACACAAATTGTTTCCATTCAGTGTCACGGGCTACAATGGCAGGGTGTGCAATTTGAGACCATTTTTTTTGTTTTTCTTCCAAAGTATGTTTATTAATGTTGACGAGGGACCAGCAGCGCCTACAACTATGTTTTATTGAAAAAACAAATTATCTTATATAATCGTGTCCACCACTGATTATGAAGCAGAAAGCACCCATCAACTGACCAATAGGAAGTGCTATACTCCTATTTCTACTGATCCTACAGAGCGCCTGAGCACTAAGATTTCCTCAGTAGTCTCCACAACTGAGACACAAGACAGGATCAGCAAGAATGAGGCTACGTTTTTGGTTAAGAAAAATGCCAGGATACCCTATTTTTATAATCTCCCAAAGATTCCGAAGTGGATCCACCCTCCACCTGGAGGACACATTGTGTCAGAGATCAACTCCCTGCTAGAGCCCTTGTCATGATTTTGTGACCATTTTTTACAACCTTTGGTTAAGTAGACTCCCTCATTCCTACAGGACACCAAATCTCATTAAGGACACCAATGACACTAACCAAATTGACCTATTGGTAACGCTTGACACAGAGGCACTCTGTACCAACATCCTCAAGCAGCCACATTAGAAGTGGTTGAGAGTGCCCTACGTTCTGAAGAGTGGGCATTAGCAACCCCAATAAGCTTCATCAGGGAGTGTACCACTTTGACATGAACAGAAAATTATTTCCAATTTGGCAAGCAATTGTACCATTAGACTCAAGGGACATCGATGGGTAGTGAAGGTGCCCAGCTTGGCATGCCTCTACATGGCGGCCTTTGAGAGTGACAGGATTTTTCACGAATCCAATCCCTAACATGCCAATATATATCTCTAGTGTAGGTAGATTAACAATATCCTCATTTTCTGGAAAAGCAACAGGGTCTCATGCAATGCTTTTTATGACTGGATCAATACCTTGAGCCCCGATCTACACCTCTCCATTTATATTGAGGATGAGCTCCCCTTCTTGAACCTTATGGTCGACTTGGCAGATGGTAGATTGACAACCATTGCATGCAGAAAGACGGCTGACTACAATACTTTACTATATATAGCAGTCACCACTCAAGAGCAAGCAGAGACAACATGCCTTTTAGACAGTTTTTATGATTTCACTGCAATTGCAGCACTCTCCATGACTACAATATACAGGCAACTCAGTTAGCTGACAATTTCATGAACCAAGAGTACCCTTCACATTGTGTCAAGAAAGCTAAAAAACGTGCAAGAAATAACAATAGGGATGCGCTTTTGGAACGTGACACAATGAAATACTGACATGTGTAACCTCCTATACACCCAATTCTAACAGAGCAAATAAAATCATTAAAAAATACTTGTATCCTTCTAACAGGCAACTTGACCATACCTGAACCCCACTTCGCCTTTAAACGTACATCTAATCTGATGGATTAGACCTGTTGGTACACTCTAGGCCACATGTGCCCTCCAGAACAAATCAAAGATCACTTTGGGATTTACACCCTGTACAGGTTAATTTCCCTTGTGGGACATTCAAAGTCTGTGCTCTAACTACCACCACCAGAGAGGTGAAGTTGATATCTAAGTACACCTGGACACAGACAAAACACACTAATTGCAACACCACTAGTTGTATCTATACACTGACATGTCCCTGTAACAAGAGATACATAGGGATGACCACTAGGTCAGTCCAAAAATGCATGATGGAACATCGTAGTAACATATGCTGCCAGAAAATAAGTACAAAGATGTGCACACACTTTGTTACTCATGGACACTGCTGATGATATATGGTAGACAGTTCTCGAGGCACACCCGAGTATTAATAAGAGTGCACTTTTTAGAAAAGAACAAAATTGGATCTTTTGTCTGTCTTCTCATGTGAGTGGATGGAACGGAGATATCCTGTGGAGCGAATTAAATCGCAAAACCTTTCTGACATTCAACACAGGATCAACTAGTAATCCTTCGCATAGTCCCTTGTTATTTAA
Source organism: Lissotriton helveticus (assembly GCF_964261635.1). NCBI lineage: Eukaryota > Metazoa > Chordata > Amphibia > Caudata > Salamandridae > Lissotriton > Lissotriton helveticus. The sequence continues at coordinate 559,253,889 of NC_136071.1, read as the reverse complement.
AAAAAAATCTGAGGCTATGGTGTAGTGGTGCTACATCCAGTGCACACTCTGGTAGACCGGCTTTGGCCCTTTACTGAACCTTTGTTACCCAAGTTTCCATGTCTGACCTCCGGGGCAAGCAGCAGAAACATGCTTCCAGTAAGGTTAGTTTGTTTTTAGGGTAGTTTCCCTCTCTGGCCTCTCCCCTTCACCCCCCAACCAAGCATATAAGTTAATGTACTAGTGCCCAGTGGGGTTTTAATGATGCACATGACTGTAATATTTTGGCCCAGCACTGTAGATTGAGGTGCTCACCTAGTACTCCATCAGCCTCTTATGGGTTGTCTCCCGCTGTACAACATTGACCCGCACCATGTCTTAGCATGGCGTGGGCCCTTAACCTGAAGAGCTTCCGAGCATGCATGCTCATTTATCTTTGGGCCGCCAAACAGATGGCCTTCGGAGTGCACATGTGAGGCTGACCGGGCACTGTACTTGCAGTGTTGCTGCTCACATCGGGCTCTACTGGGCCCCGGGGGTATATGATCCTACATATGTCATGACGGTCTGGCTCCCTCCTCTTGCCCCAATGTAGGGTGTGACTGCGGCATGATTTCTATCCTGTGAAGTACTCCCAATATGGTGACCATGACTCACGGGCATTTCGGGTAATTTGATGTTCATCACATTCACCTGTGAACCATTTAATAAATGTATATGTTCAACAGCATCTCGGTGACCAGTTCTCCTGAGTCGGCAGAGTATCGGTAGGTTATCTGGCATAGTTATGACCGTGACACTGTTAGTATTTGGCATAAGAAGAAGCATTGCTTTTTACTTTGACTTTTATTCTTGGGCATTACCCTTAGCTATTATATTTGTCTATTCCTTTGTGCTTCCAGCACGCTTAGTTAAGCCTTTAACCTGTCCCCACTAGAGGAGGATAACAAGCCACCCTAATTGAGTGAGTAGTATGTCCTCCATCCATCTTGTGAAATCCCATTGCCTGTCTTCACCTTTAAGTGTGTCACATGCTTGCAGTGTGTTTGTGTACTTTAATGTTCTATTCACACTATCACCTTAGCAGCATGTTGTGAATCCTTCGCATGCCGCGCTATCAAGAAATGTTGTCTTTGCTGGCGTGTCCTTAGAATTTCGCCTATTTATGTTTTTATCTTTATTCTAGGATTGGTTCTTTTACAAATCACTGCATTTAGGTACACCACAATTAGGTTTACTGTGTTTGGATTAACCTGGACAAGAATTGGATTCCATCCACTGTGTAAATTAGATTATTTCTGGTTCTAATGAATTGCCACTTGAACATCTCTAAAAAACACAGCAAGAAACATGTAGACCTTGATTTTAGAGCTATCAAGATCATTGTATTTACTGTTGGACACAATTTTGTAGCCAGTCAAGTAGACTAATTTAGTAAAATTTATGTTAGAGACCAACTTACTCAATTTTAACAACACCATTTCCTTATACGCTCACTATACCACCAATCTACACTTGCTAGCCCCACATCTCACATCACATGCAGTGTTGTAACAAAAGAACTGTGTCAAAAAGCCACCTTGTGGGTGACCATTGGGCATTGCAGTGCCAGCCCGATGAGGAGCATTGCCCTATGATGAAGCATGACACCCATTGGGGTGTGTGAGGGCTTCAGTTCCAAAAGGAATGGACCCCCTGTCAGTCGACTAGGACATTGACTGACCACTTAATCCCTCCTTTCCCTCCCATTTCTCAGAAGGAACTACATACTTGTTTTGAGATAATTTATATTTTTGAGGGGTAAGGATGCTGGACCTACAAGCACCCCTGGTCCCCTTTCTTTATGATAGTTATAAAAACCATAAAATAATCAAAAGAAAACAGTGACAAAGCCTGGTAGCCTCTATAGTGGACTCATTGGCTTTGCCAACGCGTATTGACTATTTAAGGGAAACGGATAGCGCGGTCTGGGCTGAATTATATGTTAAACTAAATTTTAGTACTGTCACAAATCTACCATCACCTGCAGGATTAAACCTGTTTTCTGTGCTAAATCTTTCTTCCTTCTAGTGATGAATCTTGAAATGTTGTATTAGGAGTCAAGGAGCAAATCAGACATCTCAAACTTAAATTTCGTAAACAGTTTTAAGTTCATTCAATGATGAGAGTTGTGATATTTTATAAAACCTTTATTCTCATTAAGTGATTGGTAAATGATTTTCTTTATTTTGTCTTTATTTCAGTTAGTTCATACATCAAATACATTTACAGAAATCTCATCAAAAGAATGGTTAGAAAAAAGCATCAAATATATTTTGCATTAAGCGCGTTCCATAAAGGAATGAATTCCCTATTCTAAAGGGTCTTGGGTCAATGTACGCGGGCTTGATAATTCTCGCCTAGGTGCCTACGCTATGGGTCCCACTCTGCAACTCTGGGCAATAGCTTGCTTAATCTCCACAACGGCCCTATCAGCGCCGGGGATGCCTGGTTTCACCTTGGGGGTGCCCAGGAGGGACCATCTCACAGGGAAAGCCAGGACGGGTTCCCCAGCGGTATACAGCACCAGGACGCCCCGAGATGGGGTAACAGTGCGCTTTACAAGTATACATACATTTACATTTACATTTAAAGATCAATTTTAGATTTCAAGAACTCATGAAGAGTTTGATTTAAAAGAAAAGAGTGAGATCAGGAGAGCATAAAGCTTCAAATCCAAATTAGAGTACCAGATATTTCCATTAAAAAGTAGGTCATAAGACTCAGCAAAGTCTCAATAAATCCAAGTAAATCAGCATAAAGTTGCAGTAGAAATCTCTCAAATAGCAAAGGGAAAACAGTAGCAGTAGCCACATCCGTCAGAGGTCTGGAATGGAATTTAAAAAGCATTTCATTTACCTAGGCCCAAGCTCTAATAAAAAAGTCAAGAAAGTATGTTGAAAACATTGATCAGGCTTCTTATTTCATGGACCAATTGGACGGCAACATTCTCCAGTAAGCAGGTTCAGCTCCTCCGTTCCCATGAAAATACATACAGCTTTTACTATTTATCACAAGGTTTGCTGCATTCAGTCTTGCATAGTTAAATTATGAAAACATTAGACTTGGGTCCCATAAACCTTTAAACACAGATCAAACTTCTACATCTCAATGTGTTTCACTGCCAGAACAATGAAGTACTGGCTGAAATTCAAAGACACTGTTAGGTAATGCATGTCTTTTACTAGGAATCAAACATCATTTAAAATGCACAAATTATTCTATTCAAAGGTTGTATAAACATAAGAAAATAAGAAGTTCATGAAACTCAAGAATACAAATGTTTCTTATAAAATAGGACATTTGTTAAACAGAAATATTCTGCAGTTATGATAACATTTCTAAGCATGTTAGTTTAAGGTCAAGCCACTAAATCCCTTTGTGCACATTTCAGCAATATTAAGTTGGCTTCTAGTTAAAGATACATTGCTTTATAGCTTTTCTATGGCCTACATGGGTAACTATGACTGCCTATTATAAATCCGCACATTTCAATTGTGTGTCTTTTCTGCATTACATTTTGCATTTATCATTGCACATTCAACAACTAAATTAATTTACTTTCATTTGAATTCATCTGCTTTCTCAGAACTATGGTGGACACTTGCAGGTGGGCGAAGTGTTAGTAACTATCTTTGGATATAAAAAGGGCCGCAACCCACTGTCTTCCTGAGCTGACAGTGGTATCTAAGTCTCACATTAGAAAAGGGGGGGGGGGTAAAATAAAATCAAAATAAATTGCAAAACCTTCTCGATCTCATGACCTGTTCTGACCTTTAGCAATAAGTATACTAACAGTCAATTTAAAACGCTCTATAACTTTACTCTTCAGTGTTTTAGCTGTAAGTGTCAATGTTGTGAAGGTGGTTGCATGTACACACGTAAACCTTCGGAATTTTTTTTTTTTTGCATAGCACCCATATTTGCTCATTCTCCCCTAAGCGCATCCTGCATCGCTTTTAGACAATGATAAAAAAAAAAAAACAACATATGCAACTCCTGCATGCGTTCCCGTTACTAATCTAAATCTACGCCCCTAAAACAGACATTATTTTTATATACATGCTTAGTGTGCTAATGTTTTACTCTGGTCATAAAATTGCTAGAGACCAGCTGATATTCGAAATGCCTTGCCCACTATTAGCAGGACTCCTGATTTGCCACTTTGCAAATTAATGGTCAAAGACAAATGAAAGAAACATTGTGCCACTCTTTTCCAATACTTACTGTAACTCTCTGGCTTTGTGACACTGTGCTAGACACCTCAGTTGACATCATCGGCAGCAGCAGAGTGCTCTTTGACTGTTTCCTGTCGCGCTTTCGGCACAGTATAGATCGAAAGAACGAAAACATGGATTGCTTCTAAAAATATAAAAGTAATTACACGAATGCAGAAGCAAGCACGTTTTAATTCCCAGTGTCCCCCAGAACCTTCATTGACCTGCTGATACGTGAGACCTCACTGAACCCCAAACAGGGCTTTCAGCTGCAGGGATGTCTCCAGCATAATCTGTAAAAGGTCTTGTTATGTTCAGTCATTGATTTATCTTGCAGGTTGCCTGCCCACTGAGCTTCTTTTGCAATTTAATTTAACAGACCCGATATGAGCAAGGCAACTCATTACAATTCACTCTATTGATCACATTGGATTGTCAAATACAATATGTACTAGGTTTTTTTTCTTTTTCTTTTTTTTATCAAGCGGTTGCAGTGCTTTGACAGTATCCTTCTCTATCGTTCTGATTTTATGGGATAAATGCATTTTCCATAGTGGGATAAGAAGGAAGTCGAGAATAGAATAGAATAGAATTTAATAAAATAGAATAAATAAAATAGGATAGAATAGAATAAAATAGAGTAGAGTAGAATAGAATAGAAAATAATTCTTGCCCCCCTGTTGTGCTGGTCGGACGCCGAAGGCAACAAATTTACTTTCTCAACACTCTCACTGCTGGGGAAGAGACAGGGGGGAAAGCCACAACACACCATAGTGGGATCACATTTCCCAGCAATCCTATCACTTGGAAACGCGCTCATCACTGCAACACCGGCCCGCGGCCAGGTAGTCACATTCCTGTCCCACTGTTGTGTTGGTCGGACACCAAAGGCAGCAAATTTAAATTCTCACTACTCTCGCTGCTGGGGAAGAGGCATGGGGAAATCCACAACACATGGCAGCGGGACCACATTTCCCAGCAACCCTAGCACTTGGAAACACGCTCATCACTGCAACACCAGCCCGCAGCACGGGGTGCGTGCGGGGCTCGCCCAGGCAACGCCCGAACCAAGGGTGGGCCCGTCCGAAACCAAAGCCTCAGAAAGTTGCCCGAGCTGGTAGAGCAAGAGGTAAGGTAACGGAAAATTCGGTCCTGGTCCAAGCACTTACTTGTGACCTACTGCCCCTTGTATACTGCCACCCCAGGTTAATGAGGATGACATGTGGAAAAGACTAGAGACAGTGATAACCGTACTCCTAAACCCGTTACTACTTAAGCTAACAGAAATTAAGGAGAGACTGATTAATATTGATGGTCTAGGCACACCCAATGCTTTCCCGCAACAATGCTCATGCCCAGAAACTGGCTCTGTAATTCCAACACAATCAGGGCTGGGGGTTGAACCAAAATAATTTTCTGAGGAGCATTTACTATGTCATGCTAATAATAATGTGAACAATTCAGAATTCAGAAAGTGCTCTCACCAACAATTGCCCTGCCCACAACCCAAGGAGGATACGGCAAACCAGGGGAATGATACTATTGTACTATTGTACAACTACAACCACATGTCAGAAGCAATCCAATTAGGAATGTCACCAGCATATGAACAACTCTACCTGGGGAGGGGAAGATGTCCCTCTAAAGCAGCAAAGAACAAATCTGGGGCAGTCTGCCATTAAATGCCAGTCTCTGCATCTTCCACCAGCGTCATCCCCTCTTGTACTGGTTCTGGGTAATGTCCCGACCTTGTGGGGGGACTAGGCAGAGTCAACATCCCAAGTAATGGACAAATCCTTACATTGGCTGACCCACCACATACCCACTAAGTGTAAAGGGGGTCCCCCACTGGCAAGCTAAATCATCATGGCCAGAAGGTAAGGCGGCTGGATCTGTCTAAGAAATCTATGGATGTTGACTGCGTGACAATACATTTTAACAATCATCATGCACCGAGATTTTTTAGCTCAACTACACAGAGCACCTCCCAAGGGCACACAAATTACAGCACTACCCTTGGATCATTTTTATAGACCCCCTCCCTTATCGGTACACACACCCAGAGGTTACCTAAAGGAGGCCCATTGAGGCCTAGCTTGGAAGGCAACACAGGTGACATGGGGATATCACTTGAGAACAGATTTGCCATACTCTCTGACTTCGAACTTTGCGATTGACTACATCCACCACCTAACGAGGGGCTTCTCATAGAAAATGTTCGGTCCCCTGATATTCTAGTTACCGCTTAAGGCACTGAAACTAAGAAGGGGCAAAATAACATTGTGGAATGTCGCGTGTATCGATAATAAATTGGGCAATGAACACTGGCAAAAACTGTGGCAAGATCAAGATATCCTGCTTACAGGAGACATGGGCAACGGAACCTGTTTTCATAAATGGCTACCGATCTTTTCAAACAAGGGCAACCCCATCTGCCTCAGGGAGAGCTAAGGGGGGGTTTTATAACGCTAATTTCTAATACACTGGCAATGAAAATCAAGACGTTTGATGCCAGGAGCCCCTATTTCAATCTACTTAACCTCAACTTGGAAGGTACAAGGCTTATAATAAACTACTATAATACCAACTTTGGGACAAGTATGGACCTAGTTGTAGATGAGTTTAGATGAGTTAAGTAGGGCAATCAATGAGGCCTTAAGTGTGGGGAGGAAAGGTGAGGTTTTAACTATAATTTAGATGGGAGTTATCCAGCGCTCTGACTGAAAAACTGTCTCACCAACGCTACCTAACAGCACAATACTCACCATTAATCATGAATCATTTACAAAGGCCCATATACCAATGAGACAATTTCTGAGCGTCTGAATCATGTGACCTAATTGAACGAAGCTATTTACAAACTATTTACATAACTATATCCAACTGCAGTATTTCTATTCTCACCATGGTTTTTAAGCATTTATCATATTAATTAGGTCGCAAAGGCGAATGGATCAACTGATGGAAACTAGATGACAAATAAACAAGACCAGCTTGTCATTTCGAATCTAATTTTATTAGCTTTATTCATAAAGAAGAATAGCATTAAAGATTTAAAGTCTTTATTTCATAAGTAATCAAGAAGCGGCATTTTATTAAGGAATCAAATTAATATACTGGCATTAAGAAGGCAAGTTCAGCATCAAGAATTATTAGCAGAATAACAGTTTCCATTCCCTAAACCCTATTTCTCTGTCTAAAGTAAAGTAAAGTAAAGTCCACATTTGTAAAGCGCACAATCACCCGTAAGGGTCTCTAGGTGCTGGGGGGCCGTCGGGAAGATTAAGCGAGCTATTGCCCAAAGTCACATGGTGCTGGGCTAACCTGCCGCCGGAGCCGGGAATCGAACCGTGGTCCCCAGATTCCAGCGTCAGTCGCCCTGGCCGCGGCGCCACACCTCTAATTCTCTCTCCACCTAGAAAGGAAAAATCATTCAAAGTCTGCTGTCCTTTCGTGCTCCAAAGTCCGTCAGCATGACACGTCAATCTGGAATCGGGAAGCAAGAGTTTTTTCCCTGCCCTCTGTGGCTGTTTTTATAACTTTCTTTCTAGCTAAACTAACTACATTTTGCATTCTTTTTCGAAAATCCAGGTTTGCTATTGGCTGAGCCATGTCAGTCCACCATTAGGTCATCCGTTTCTGACCAAGTCCGGGCCACATCATAAGCCCTATTGTTCTTAATTTCTCCATCCTTCTAGCTTCCTCAAAAGTGATACTTTTCTCCCGAGTTCAGAACATTACTTCCTAATCTTGGCAGACATACTGGTTTCCTGTCCTTGAGCCTTTTCTCCAAGAGCACATTCAACTCGACCAAAAACTGCTTCTGCATTAAATGTTGACTGTTCAGCAAAATACTCCACATTCTGCGCATGTGTGAAGTCTTCACTCTGGTCAAATTTTCACAACTCCAGCTCTGCCAGCCATTTTCTAAATCATCTTTTAGGCCTCACCTCGGAAATTATTATTAAACAAACACAAGACATCAATAATTAAAGAATGGAGACCCATTCTGTTACCCACCCCCTTTGCTAAATAAAAACCTGTTAATTTATGTTACCTAGCTGAGCACACAAAAGCAGCGTTTATATTTACCTCTCTTCTTTGGGAAACTCACAAACTCTTTTTTGCATAAATCACAGAAAGGACATAACACAAGCACACAAATAAGCACATGCCATTAGTTAATCAGCCCCATTTAATACTGACAAAGACAATAGACAAGGTTAATTTTTTTTTTCTCTTTGCATTTGCAACATAAAGCACATTAGTTTCCCCGTGTATTTCAATGCATGTAAACTTAAACTAAGTTGATTAATATCTTCACCACATGCTTGCTAGTACAATTACGTTTATTATGGAAGTTTAACTTTGCAAGTCTGAACAAAATCTTGTTCATCCCCTTGCTCCATCAGGAGACTTTAATATACACTCATGCAGGTATAGCCAAGAGGGTCTTTGTGGCCTAGAAGATCTGGTGGGAAATCCAATCTACCATTTCTCTCACAGCAAATATGGAAACAGTCTCAACAGGACTCTTATCTACCAGAAATATGGTTATAGCGAATATATGGAATAACTCACTAGACTCCCCAAAGAAAACCTTCTGCTGAGACATACAAGAATCAACAATTGACTTCATAATGGTTTCTAACCACCTTTATGACAGGGTTAACCATGAAGACGCCCAATTTACGAGTTTTAGCGATGATGCTATTTTAACCTGTGAGATATCCATGACTTCAAAGAAAATGACTTAGCATCAGAAAATAGGTCTCCCCCTACTAACTAGGAAAAACGGCTATCAGCTAAAGTGAAACACACAAGATGATGGACGGAATGTTACACAATGGCAAAACATTCACCCCCGTGACAGATCTGGTTTTAATCCATCGTTAGTCCATCATCTTGTGTGTTTTTCTGTTCACCCTATGTGGGAAGGGTATGCCCAGACGTGGGTCCCAGGCTCACTACGCCACTGGAGTCAAGCTATCCTGGCTGATGAAGGCTGATAGCCAGAAACCAATCCTACGATGCTTTATTCCAGTCCAGGGAAGACATGGCTTGGCAGTTTGGGCTGGACTGTTCCCATGAGGCACAGGGTCAAGACTGATTTGCATATGGCCATGTCTGAACTGGGGAGGCGTGGTGAGCAAAATAACGATGGATTAAACCCAAATCTGTGACTGGGGGGGAATGTTTTGCCAATGTGCAGCATTCCATCCATCATCTTGTGTGATCATTTGGTGGCTTAGCAAGCCATGATGGCGGCTGTAGACTACTGAGGCTCCGTGGTCGGGCGGCCAAACAGCCCACTAATCCTCGTCTTTCCGGGCCAAAACCATCCTCCCGGACGGCGGAACACCAGCGGCACCCGGAGCACTTCTGATACCGGGGAATCACGCGCTATAAGAACTGTTACTTGCGCCTCGTCATTTCGACGGCTTTGCACCCAAGATGGCGGCGGCCCGCTCTGGACTGGGACGGGAGTGACAGCAGCAACCCGCCCGGACCCACACCCACCGCGCCTACACCCGGAGGGCGCGCGAGACCGGATCCGCTCACACGGCGATCCTCCCTGCCCTCGACTGCTGGTGCCGGTAGAATGCCGGTGTCGCCCCTCGGAAGCGACGAGGACGGTCAGGCGGCGAGGATCACCTCGGGAGACGGGTGCGGCCCTCGGGTCCCCCCCTCCCTGAACACTCACTGCAGCTTTGGGGAGCAACGGCAGCTCATCTTTCCTTGGGGGCATAGGATATTCAGTGAGGGCTCCCGCGCCGCGACCTGCCTGACTACAAAATGGCGCCCGCACAGAGACGACAGCGGAGCAGTCGACACCCTTGACGGCCCAGAGAGACGACCTTCGGTGGTGAGTGCTGCACGCCGCTACCTTCCCTGCGCCCCCCCCCCTTGCGGAATCCCCTCGTCAGCTCAGACACCTTGCTGACAAGCCGGCAGTCACATGGACAATGCCTGACTTTAAGATGGCTGCTATAGCCCATTAATTTGAACTATACCTGGCCTCATCCCCGACCACCACAGAGGGCAGGCTTCCCCGGATCCACACTACTGGGCTAGAACTGGCCAGTCCTTGAGGAGCAATCCTCCCCACCCTCTTTCTAGGTGTGAGAACGCGCTGAGAGGACAAGCACAGGGCGGGCTGCGCGGAGTGGGGGCCCCACTCGAAAGGCACGACTGGCGACACATCGAGGCGGCCCCCGTTGGAGCGCTGGAGACCTCAGGGCACACTACGCCCCATAGCAGAAGAAAGCGACGAGTCACACGGTCCCCGCACGGGGGGGTGACATCCTGACCCCACTCCGGTGCCCGAAGAAAACAATCGTGGGCAACACACCCCGGGACATCGCCATGGGGAAACCGAGATTCACGCAACAGACGGGGGTTCCTGAAACAACGCCGGAAAACCAACCCCGCACGAGCGCTCTTACCAAGACGCCGGCGCCGCAACCGGACCCTACAATTTCCGACAAGCTAGACCAGGTCCTGGCTGCCATAGAACTCTCCAGGGCCTCCATGGAGGAACGCTTGGGCACTCTCACCACGGACATCACCCTAATCTGCGACGACCAATGGAAACTGGCGGATAGGGTCCGAGAGGGAGAGAAGATCTTAGCGGATGTGCAACCCACTTTGAAGACCCAGCGCCAAACGCTTCGGACGGCCACAATAGAGGAGTGGGTGGACGATTTGGAAGGGCGTTCTCGGCGCTGCAACATACGCGTGATAGGACTGCCGGAGGGGGTCGAGGGAACACACCCCATTGACTGGAGGCCTGGGTGAAATCCTTCACTCCAACCAAAGATCGCACAGCTTTCTTCTCCTTGGAACGCGCTCACAGGGTCCCGACCGGGAAACGGATATCTGGCAATGCCCCTCACCCTCTGCTTGCGAAATTCCTTCATTTTCAAGACCGAGATGCGGTACTGCGGGCGGCCAGACGCGCAGGCCCCCTGCAGGTCGAAAACCAACATGTCATGATCTTTCCGGACTACGCCAAGGCGGTGCAAACACTCAGGGCGTTCTTCCTGGAGGTGAAACGGCGCCTACGGGAGAATGACGTTCAGTACTCCTTGTTATTTCCTGCAGGTTCCACGCACTTCTTCTCCACGGCGGAGGAGGCCTGCGACTGGGCGGATCGCCACTGCATGCTGGGATCGGCTGCGGCCCCATCGCAGAAACATAGTCAAAGGGCACCCCGCAACAGGAGGCGAGTTCTGCCCCACACACAACAGCAGCAAAACAACAGAACTGGAGGGACCCGGGTAACCGTCAGGAAGTAGACTCCCCGGACCTGGAACAGATCATGCAGGAACGTCGACAAGCCCTTCAGGCCGTGGCGGACCTCGGGGCTCCCCAATCGGAGGAAGATATCGAGGGGATCCCCCACCTTTTCTCATCTAGCAGTGAAGAGGACAATGCACTGATCTGTCACACAGCTAACTTCGTTACTTTGGCCCCGATCACGCCATTGATCGCTGATTCTGCCCAGTAGGAGTATAACCGGTTGCAACCCGACAACATGTTCCGCTAGAGAACTTCTACCGGTGGGTACCTCGGCTGGGGGCCACCTACCATCCACGTCAGAACACGTTGGACACACCATGACCTGAATTGACGACCATTTCTCCTACAAACGCCCCGATCGGAAACTGCCTTGCAGGCTCAGCCTGCCACCCCTACGATTTGACTGTTCGCTCCCCGGTTCTAGGAGCGCAAGTTTGGACGTATAGAGGTTGCCGATGCGTCCCAGGTATTGGGATAACTCTCCCACCCAGTTTGTTGTTCTGTTTACCCTGTTCTTTCATCCCTTACACCCCTCAGAAGACGTAGGAGACATGTACAATAGGACAGCCAGCACACCCGGGTGGGAATGGGCGGGTCCCTCCGGTAGATGCAACGCGGCTCAGCTATACTTAGAGTCCAGACCCTTCACCATCACGGTCACGCCCCCCGGCACGGAGCCAACCAACCACACTCCTCAATGCAGTGCGCAGATGTTAACCTTCTCACCCTGAATGCCCGGGGTCTTCATACACCGCGCAAGAGATATGCCACATACGCTTACATCAAACGCCAACATGCGCAATTTGCATTCATCCAAGAGACGCACCTCACGGCGCCAGAAATTGACAAGCTCCGGTCTCGCTGGCGTGGCACTATCTGTGCCACATCTTACTCGGCGTATACGCGCGGCGCACTAATTTGGGTCCTCTCAGGCACCCCCTTTCAGGAAACCCGCAGGGTAGTGGACAGGGAGGGACGGTATGCCCTGTTGGAGTGGCTACTGGACGGGCAACCCATCCTGCTAGGCAGTATATATGCCCCAAATACTGAGCAGGATAAGTTCTGGGACTCCCTCTCGGGTGTGCTGTCTCCATTTGTGTCCCTCCCCAGGGTCTTAGGGGGTGACAACAACTGTGAACTCGATGTTGCACTCGACAGATCGCACCCGCCCCCTCCACACTCCCCGGCTCATGCACGGTCAGAGCGCTTCCGCCGCTGGGTTAATCACTGGACGCTGGCGGATGCGTGGAGAGTCACAAACTAATGCGAAGCTGCCCCTGTCCTTCCCAATGCATTTCGGGCTTTCTGGCAGCCCTTCGTCAGGGGATCGGCTCTACAAATAAAGAAAGTGAATACCCATCACTAATGGTATTCTGAAAAATAAACGTGATCTTATTTTTCAGAATACCAGAAAGCCCGAAATGCATTGGGAAGGAGAAAAATTTGTTGTCATAATTAATATCTTGTGAATATATACTTATTGGGGGCAACCATGAATATAATGAGTTGAAAAAAAGAAGAGAATAAGAAAACACAAGAATAATAAAAAAACTTTTAATTCACACTCATTGTGAAAACTTTATTGAAAAGACTATTAGACTTCACAGTCTTCAAAGCGGTGCACAGAGGAGCCTTCCCCTCTGACAGGGGCAGCTTTGCATTAGTTTGTGATTATCCACGCTGTGGGGTTCAGACAGCGATTCCACTGGAGCACGCAAAAGTAAAAACCTTTCGAGCCAATTGAGAGAACCATTTGAGCGGTGCTAGTCCCATCCATTATTTTTGGATGCGTGGAGAGCCCATCACCCTCACAGAAAGTTATACTCGTTTCATTCCATCCCCCATAATCTACGAGTCCGGTTAGACAGATTTGTATGCGCTTCCTCCCTGATACCACAGGTCCAATACTCTGACTACCTGGGCCGGATAGTCCACGACCACGACGCACACATATTACGCATTCAATGGAAACCGCCACACCCGCCGGTGCCCACATGGCGTCTCCCGCGGGACTGCCTCACCGACCAGACATTCCGACACGACCATGCACAAAGTATTCAGGACTACTTCGCTCGTATCACAGGGTCCGCCTCCTCCAGACTGGTGGAATGGGACGCATATAAAGTGGTGGCCCGAGGGACGTGCATTCAGCAAGTTACAGGGGTCCGCCGCACGTTGGAACGCACACTTGTCGACACTGAACGCAGGCTAGCAACACTCCTGAAACAGGAGGATGCGGACAGTGCAACAGCGGCTCAGGTGGCAGAAGCCAAAACACAGTACTCCACAACTATAGCGGATCTGCGCAAATTTAACTTTCGGGCATACGCCACCCGGGTTTATAAAGAACGGGACAAAACTGGTACACTACTGGCATGGTTGGCGAAACAGGATACTGACGCCAAACCCATTATGGAGATCCTGACGCCAGCGGGAGTCCTAGTGCGCTCCCAGCTCGACATTTTAAACGCGTTTCAACAATATTATGCTATGGTATATGACGCCCCGAGGAACCTCCAACAGGGTGCGATCAGCCATTTTTTGGACCCCCTTCCGATTCCACACATCAGAGACGCCGTTAGAGACGCCCTTGATGCCAAAGTATCAGCGGCGGATGTCTCGGGCGCGATCCGCGCACTAGCACGGAACAAAGCGCCAGGTCTTGATGGCCTACCCCTCGAGTACTACAGCACTTTCTCTACCCTTCTGGTCCCCCGGCTAACCACTATGTTTCAGGACGCATTCGAGAGGGGAGAACTGCTGGGATCTCTTCGAGAGTCCGTCATAGTAACTTTCCTTAAACCGCATCGCGATTCCCAACAATTGTCCTCCTACCGCCCCATCACACTCCTCTCTGCCGATTGCAAGATCCTGGGTAGAATTCTGGCTACCCGGTACGAGCAAATACTACGTCCCTTGATCCATCCGGACCAATGCGGATTAGTTCCCGGCAGGAACACGTCCCAGAACATCAGACGATTATTCCACGTTCAGGATCAGGTAGGGGACACCCTCCCGCGCGCGGCCTTTATCATCCTTGATCTTGAAAAGGCCTTTGACACCCTAACCTGGCCATACTTACTCGGGGTCCTCCGTCAAGCGGGGATAGGTCCCACCCTTCTGCGATATACCAACCTGTTATACACGAACCTCACGACCCGGGTTTGACTGGGTCGACACATTTCCTCCCCGCTACCGGTCGGGAGGGGCATGAGGCAAGGTTGCCCTTTGTCCCCTTTAATCTTCGCCCTGGCGGTGGAACCCCTGGCGATCCGCCTACGCCGTGAGGGAGCTACCTGGGGTATACCCATAGCGGACACGGTCCACTGCATTTCCATGTACGCAGATGACCTCCTTCTATATATTAGAGATATCGCAGCGGATCTGACACCCATTTGGACGGCCCTGGCAGAGTTTGCGGAGGCGTCTGGCCTTCAGGTAAACTGGGACAAATCCACGATCTATCCCCTCCATCATTCCCTAACCCCCCGAGAGATACACATCGGTCCGCAAACGCTGCGCTGGAGAACGGGCGCTCCCCGTTATCTTGGAGTCCGCCTGTACCACTCTCCCACTGACATCTACGAAGGCAACCACTGATGGGTGTTAGCGGGCATTCGGTCATCAGTGGATTTCTGGAGACGCCTTCCGATGGCACCGATCGGCAGGGTGGCCCTGGCCAAGATGATCATAGTTCCGCGTCTCTTATATTACTTTACGAATCTACCAGTCATCCCACCAGGCAGCTTCTTCCGTGAGTTAGATGGCCTCCTCCGTGCGCTCATATGGGGGTCAGGCCGACACCGTATTGCACTTACCAAACTACAGCTACCCACCACCCAGGGGGGCCTAGGCACCCCCGCCTTTGAATCGTATTTCCTGGCCGCACAGCTTCAGTGGCTGTCGTACTGGACGTCGGTTCGGCACACTGGAGAGACCCACACTGTAGAGGGCCCCATTCCGGCTCCTGAACTCCGACGGCTATTACCCCCAGGCACCAAATCCCGCCGGTCCTACCCTTTGCAGGTATCGGTGGCTCGCCGCTGTATGCTAAGGATCCACCGCATCACGGCAGGGACCCCATGCTACTCCCCACGGCTGCCGCTGGTCGGCTGGCCAACCGGAGAGACTTACTTTACGCCCGCAAAGCTCCGAGCATGGACGGCGGCCGAGATCACAGAGGCGGAGGGGCTGTTCGTGGAAGGGCAGCTCCGCCCTTACAAACAGCTCATGGAGGACTATGACCTCCCCCCTGGACAGTTTCTAACCCACCGACAACTTATCACCGCCTTTCGCCCATATTGTGATTTACGCCTCGGTGAGCCCGCGACACACCCAGTCCTTCACACTATCCTGCACTTGGGCATAGGTCGACATCTAGTTACCTGGCTTTATAAGTCAATCCGCGAACTTGCGCACAAGCCCTTGCTCACTCTGAGAGCCACCTGGGAAGAAGAATTCGGATGACAACTACATGACGGGGAGTGGTCCAGGGCGCTGGAATTCCCTAAAAAGGTATCCAGAAACGCGCGATTCAAGGACATTCAGTTCTACATCTTACACAGAGCATATCAGACACCGGCACGACTCCAGCGTTTCTACCCCGATACGCCATTCCTCTGTCCTAGATGTCATTCACCCGACGCACACTTCCTACACATGTTTTGGAACTGCCCGACTTTACAGTCGTACTGGTCCACCATACTTGCCTCTATCCGCACACTCACGGGACTCACGGACTTAGACTCCTGGGAAGCAGTGGCCCTGGGAATATTTCGTAGACCGAAAACACACAAAGTACAGGTCCGCTTCGCTGCATTGTCCTTGCTTCTAGCCAAAAGAAACATCACCATGCACTGGTGAGCAGCCCCGGGACCCCCTCTGGAAGCATGGCTTGGTGCGGTACAGAAATGGGCGCTTGCGGAGGAGGAACTCCTACGAGAGGAGGAAGCCAAGGGCCATTGCAAACACCCTATCTCCATGGAGTGGACTATGCTATTACACCAGTTTAAACAAGTGCATGCGCGCCCAACCCCCAACACCCCCCAGTCACCTCCCATGATCCACACAGCACCTACAACACAATAAGATCCCTGGGTGGGGGTTATCGTCCGGGACGTCCCCCCCCCCGATCTCCCTCCCCCCTTGTACCTTGATGGGGAGAACACTCTAACCACTGACCGCTACACGCTCTCTACACCCCTCCCCCTCCCTGGCTTGTAACAGCTGCTGTCCTGACATTATACATTATCCAAGATCCTGCATCCCAGATCTGGTCTCCACTCTTCTTCTTCTTCTTCTCCCTCCCCTCCCTATCCCCCCCACCCGCACCAAGCCCGCAGTTTGTTCCCCCTAGTTTTTTCTTTTCCCCCTTTGTTATTTTCCTTGAACTCACACTTGGACAATGCCAATTGTACTAGATTCCTACTCGTTCCAGGCATACTGACTTGGTCTATTTTGTTTGTCGAGTCCTCATGTGTATTCATCCCACTGGAACGCCACCAATTGTCTCTTGATGTAATGTGAGTACTATGAAAATGTTAATAAAAAATATATAAAAAAAAAAATCTTGTGTGATCATTTAGAGTGGGCCCAAACTTATAAGCATAAGCTGATTCCTGCAATAATAATGTCCACTCAGGGTAACAATAATAACAGCCTTGATCTAGGAATTGCCCCAGCAGCATTGATCTCCTCTTCTATGGACCTGATAGAACACATACAGATGGCTCTCACTCAGTATAAATCAAATAAAAACATAAAGGATAAAAGTTGGTGCGACTCACCTTGTTCAAAAACCAGAAAGGCTCTCATCAAAGTCTTGAGAGCTGAACTGAGAAATCCGTCCCAAATTGCCTCACTTTGCACTCAATACAAACAAGCAAGAAGGAGAAGGGAGAGGGTCCTGGGGAGGAGATTTTGGTGAAACCTGAGCATGCAACAACCACAGGCAATAGTAAAGAGTTTTGGGAAATAATTAACTCACCCCTACTCTTGACACTAATGTAGGTGAAGAGGACTGGGTGGAACACTTTGCTAGTATCTTTTATTCAACCAGTTCCGTGGTCTCACCTCCTGCCATTATTTCCTCCTGTACCCAGGACAATCTATCCTTCTCACTAACAGTAGTGAGGAATGGCCTTGTGGCCTGTAGTTCTGGGAAGGCCCCGGGTCCTGACAGGGTCCTGATAGACTTTTTTCAGGACAACGAAGAGCTGTGGGTTCCCCTATTGACCAAAGTTTTTAACAACATAGCTATAGTAAGTCCCCCTCCCTTTTGGAAAACTAGTGTAATCATCCTGATTCACAAAAAGTGAGCTATAGATACAACAACTAAATTCATGGGCCATCTTCTTCTCTCCAGACTGGAGGTTTGGGCGTAAGACAGGAAAACATTAATGCAGCCCCAGTATGGGTTCCAGCAGGGAAAAGACACCATAGATCAGTGTCTGAATCTTTCCTTAATCATGAATAAATATACCAGAGTGAACGTGGGAAAATCCACCTTCCTTTATGGATCTTTCAGCAGCATTTGACAGCGTGTCCCATTCCAAGCTCTGGTATATAATGGAAGAGATGGGGATTGAACTGCCCATAATTTACTTTATATGTCCCGATCAGCGAATCCCAGCAATTACCACTCTTGGCCTATGCTGATGATGCCGTCCTGATAGAACAGGGATTGGGCTCCAATGACTCATATTAGCCTATGCAGCTTTTATTGACTCTATGGACTTGAAAGTCAACCAGACTAAGTCATTTGTAATTATAGAAGAGGGTGGAGAACAAGATAAACCCTGCACCTCTGCATGTACTCGGAGAAAATTGAGGTTGTTGAGTCCTTCCCTTATTTAGGAGTATTGTTTGATAAAAAAACAACGTGGCCACTCCTGGCTGAATGAAAGGCTATGGGAATGGAAAGGAGCCTAACAGCGATAAAAACGTTTTCAAATAGAATGGAAGCAAAACCACTAGCCCCTATGAAACATATTTCTCTTGCAAAAACTAAGCCTGGGGAAACATGTGGGCGCAGGTGTCTGGGGTATGGCACCGGTTGATTTACTCCAGACCATCAAGAACAGGTTCTTTAGGTACCTAGTGTCCCTGCTGCAATCTCACTCAATGCCCGCTACGGCCAGTCAAACCTTGGCTATTCTCCAACCACTGATGAGTGTGATGGTTAACACCATCAATGCTACAGGGATTAATCCCCCATGCTGATGATTGATGAATCCCACTGTTCATGACGAGCTCAGCTCGTCATGAGCACACAAGCAGTGTACTGCATGACGAGCTGAGCTCGTCATGAGCATGGAAGGGGTTAAAGCCTTTTCTCTACCAGAGGCACTGATCACTGGCCAGTCAACTAGCCACTGGAGTCAGCCTGAAAGTCCTGGGTTCAAGCAGAAAAGAAGGTCTTAATCAGCAGGGCAGTCCTCTGAGGGCACAGGCAGACTTCAGGCAGCAGGGCAATCCTGTTGGTGTAGCAGGCCAGACTTCTGATGTACACCACAGGTAACAGGCAGCAGGGCAGTTGTCTGAGGTCCTGCCGCAGGTTCAGAAATGAATTGAAGAGTGGATTTGAGAGTCCTGATTTTATACCTATTACCAGCTTTGAAGTGAAAGAAGATTCTGGAGTTTCCCTCCCATAGAAGTGTCTGGAATTTCCTGCCTCCCTGCCCTTTTCCCAGGATGTCTGAGAGCAGAATAGACTAGTATGAAGTTCTTTGTGTGTGTACTGAGACAGTGTCTTTGAAGTGCAATTGTGGCTGTGTACAGCTCCGCTCCACCCCATCCTGCCTGGCTGGTCTATCCTGCCAACACAAAGTTCCTCCATTGTGTGGTTGTTTGGGAGGAATACACAAAGGCCAACTGCCAACTAATCCTAATCATGTGACCCAGGAAACAAGCTGCAGGCACAAAATGGTTACAGCAAGAAAATACCAACTTTCTAAAAGTGCAGTTTTCAAAATTGTGACTTAAAATCTGACTTTACCATTAAAGGGGATTTAAAATTACAACTCCTTAGACAGCAAAAATGGCATTTCTACCTGCTCCCAAACAAACATTATCACTTAATAAAGTAGCATTTAATTTACTGGACCTAAATATATGGGCTAACACTTTACTAGGGACGTATTACTAAATGAAATATGTCAATCATGTGTAAGCCAATTTTACCACATTTTGGAGAGTGAGCACAAACACTTTAATACTGGTTAGCAGTGGTAAATTGCTAAGAGTCCAAAGGCCAACAAAAATGAATTCATCTTAACAGAAGGGAAGAAGGCCCAAAGTTTGTGGTCAGACCACTCAAAGACTGACAGGTCCAACATGTGTCATCCCTCAATAGTGGGGAGAACTACATCACTAAAGAGGAAGAACCAGGGCAGTGTTCCGTCAAAAAGTTCATTTCCTATAGGGAAATGGACCAGCTCAAAAATGCTCATTCTCAACCCTTATTTGCATGAGGCATCTAAGGGGCTTCTGGTCTGCCTGAACTCGAAAATTAGTCCGAAAGAGGTATGGTCGCAGCTTCATCAGTGCCCAGATTGTTGTAGTCATGTTGCACTCAAAATATACTCCTTTGGCATGCGTTCTCTGCTATCGCCCACCTAATCCCTCCTCAAATTTTGTCCAATTCTTCAGTAATTTGGTTGCTGAGCTGGTGATTAATCACGCCAGGCTCCTCATTATAGGTGATTTTAATTATTGGCCTCACGATCCTCTTGAGAGCCTTCATTCAAAGCAATTTACGGACTTACTTTCTGGCCTTAACTTTTCCGAACACATCAAAGCAGCCACCCACATAAAAGGGCACACCCTGGACCAGGCCTGGAGTTTCAATCTGGATATCCTTGACCTCCGGGTATCCCCTTGTGCCTGGTCCGACCACCATCTTGTCTCCTTTTCCATCAGCCTCCCTACCTCCACTGCCACTCATACAGGAGCTCCCACCAGGGTTAGAAACTGGAAAAACGTTGATATCCCCTCCATTTGCTCTAACCTCACTTCTACCCTTTCCGCATTTCCTGATCTTTTGGATCCCCACTGTTCACCTCATCTACAGGCTGAAGCTCTCTCCTCTTGGATGACCCAGGCAAGAGACACTTTCGCCCCCCTTAAGCCTTTAAAAACTAAGAGACCTCACGATGCTCAACTCTGGTTTTCTAAAGACCTGAGGGATAGGAAGCTTGCCTTGCGCCAATTGGAGCGCAAGTGGAGGCTTCACTACTGTCCCCTCAAAAAATCCTTGTTTTTGAATGCCCTACATGAGTACAAATAAGCTATTGTGAAGACTAAAGCTGCATACTTCTCTGCAAAAATTCTCAACTCCAACTGCAACTCAAAAACCATTTTCTCTATTGTGGATGAACTGGTCAAACCCGACCGTGTCACCACTAAGTCACCGCCCTCTCAATCTCTTTGCAACTCACTTAACTGTTATTTCATTGAAAAGATTGTCATTATCAAAATCAGTATCCCCACTACTGTTACCATCTCATATTCCACCATGGCCCCTCGTAACCCGACTCGTTATCTCATGTTTCCTTCACTTACGGAAGATACTTTCTTCTCTCTCTTAGGGAAAGTCAAGTCGGGATCCCCGCAGGATAGCTGCCCTTCCCACATTAGTCGCGAAATCTATCATAATATCTCTACACCCCCTATTTTTTTATTAAACAATTCCCTGTCCGCAGGGATAGTTCCCCTTTCATTCAAAACAGCAGTGGTCTCGCCCATCCTGAAAAAACCTGGTGCCGACCCAGCTGTTCTTTCAAATTTTCGCCCAATTTCCCTCCTTCCCTACCTGGGTAAAGTCTTGAAAGCTTATGTGGTTAACTGCCTGAGTGCCTTTATTGAATCTACCCACTTTCTCGACCCCCATCAGGCCGGCTTTAGGCCTCAACACTCTACTGAATCCATCGCCTGGGCCGTCCATGAGGAGTTAAGAAAGGGGGCTGACCAGAACATCTCCCAAGCTTTGGTGCTCCTGGATTTGTCGGCGGCATTCGACACCGTAGACCACAACATCCTACTTGAACGTGTCGAGCACACCGGCATCCAGGGGCTGCCACTGAAGTGGATTACCTCCTTTCTTCAGATCACACTCAGGCAGTGTCCCTCCCTCCTTTTTCCTCTGCGGGAAAACACCTCGCCTGTAGAGTCCCGCAGGGTTCTTCACTCTCACCACTCCTCTTTAATCTTTATATCCGTCCACTTATCTCTGAGCTTAAACATAAATCTATCACTATTTTTAACTATGCGGACGACCTTCAGCTTATATTTAGTATTGATCCTTCCCCTTCCTCTGTCCAAAATGTTCATTCTGTTATGAACTTCATCAGCTCCTGGATGAGTTTGAATCATCTCAAACTCAATCCTGACAAAACGGAACTAGTTCTTACTGGTCCCCTAGGCAACCCCTGGAATTCTACCTTTTGGCCACCCTCACTTGGTCCCCTCCTTCCCCTGTTGACTCCGTAAAGAGCCTTGGTATTACCATCTGCAAGGATCTCTCTATGAGGGCACAAATTAACTCAGTCATATCCATTTGTTTTTATCACCTACGTCGTATCCGCAAAATCAGCAGACTTCTCTCTCACGAGGCTCTTATACAGGTCATTCTAGGACTCGTGATTTCACGTATTGATTATGCGAATGCCCTATACGTGGGCATACCAGCATATCAATCCAAACAGCTTCAGCTTATTCAGAATCAGGCAGCCAGGCTGGCCTACGGTCTACCAAAATTCACTCACACTAAACCCCTCTTAAAGAATCTTCATTGGCTCCCAGTTGCACAGCGTAGCTCCTTCAAACTCGGCTGGCTGATCCGCAAAGCTCTTTCTTCCTAGGGACCATCCTTTATTTCTTCCCTTTTACACCGCTATGTCCCTCAGCGCGACCTCCGCTCTTCCAGTCACAATCTTCTCACTCCCGGTCTTTTCAAGCGCAAAAAACACGGTGGTCTGCGGTACTCTACTCAAGCCCTTCTCTTTTGGAATTCTCTTCCCCCTGCACTTCGCCTCCTCCCATCTTATGCTCAGTTCAGAAAATCTCTAAAAACTTGGCTCTTTTCATCAGCCTATAATTAGCCCACCCCATCTGCACTGGCCAGCCTTCCCACCTCAGCACCAAGAAACTGTAGGTGTACGTGCGCTTTATAAGTCCTATTTTCATTCATTCAGATCAAAGCAAAAGTCTCCCTCTCAATAGCGCTCCACCTCTGTTCCCCAGGATACTAACCTCCTACTGATGGAAGGTTACAGGTTGGCCTAGGCTCTCCTCATCAAACTGTGACAGCACAGCCCCTATGCCCTGCTCTAAAGCATCAGTCTGCACTATAAATTCCTGAGAGAACTCAGGGGTCAGTACCAGTGCAGTACACATGGCTTGCTTAAGGGTGTCAAAGGTTTTCAGGCCGGCCCCTGCCCAGATCACCTTCTCTGGCTGCTTCTTAAAAGTCAGCTCAGTTAAGAGGGCCACAGTGCTGTCATAGCCCTACACAAACCTTCAATAGTATCCTGTGAGACACAGGAAGGCCCTTACTTCAAGTTGGGTATTGGGTGTTTCCAAGGCCAGGATACTCTCTATCTTGGTCCGGAGGGACTGCATCTTGCCCCCACCCATGAGGTATTCAAAGTACTCCACATTACCCTGACCCCAACGGGTACTTGCTGGCCTTGATAGGCAGGCCTGCCTGTTGCATTGTCTAAAGGACCTCCTGGAGGAGAAACAGGTGGTCCTCCCTGCTGCTAAGGGTAGAAGCTATGTAATCCAAGCAAGCAGCACAGAAGGCCACCATCCCAGCCATAACTTTCTTTACCCATCTCTGGAAGGTGGGAGGGGCATTATCTAACTCAAAGGGCATTACCTTGATTTGGAAGTCCCTTTGGTGAGGAAAACGCCAACTTCTCTTTAGCCTCCTCAGTTAGGCCAACCTGCCAGTACCCTGAAGTCAAGTCAAAAGTACTCAGGACGTTGGCAACCCCCAAACGGTCAATGAACTCATCACCTCGGGGGGGGGGAGGTGAGTGTCGGTCTTTGTGTGAATGCTCACCTCTCTTTGGGCAGCTCAGTATGGCCAATCTGCCAGAATCCTGAAGTGAGGTCAACACTACACAGGAACTTGGCACTCCTGTCAATTAGCTCAGGGGCCTGGGTGTGTATCAGCCTCAGGGCCTAATTTAGTTCTCAGCTTATGGGTTACTCCATTACAACGGTGACGGATCTCCCTTTTGCCAAAATATGAATCCCATAGGATACAATGGGATTTATATTTTGGCGGACGGGATATCCGTCACCGTTGTGACAGAGTAACCTGTCCGCCGAGATCTAAATCAGGCCCTTAGTGACTGAGTTGAGTACTGTGTAGTCCACACAGAATCTAAATTCTGGGGAGGTATCGTTGAAGGACCAGATTGGGGGCATAGGATGAACACCAGTCTTTGAAGAAAGTTTGACAATAAGACAGCGTTCCCCCGGTGGTCCCGGGTTTAGTGAAGTTTTTGTAAACTTGGAAAATGTTTTCCCTATATATATAGTAGAAGGTTCATTGTAAAATAAGAAATTTTAGACCAAAGTGCTGAGGAGCCCACAAACGGGTTGTGAACTTAAATATTAAGGGATTCACACCCTGAAGAATGTTGCATTGACCCAAGGGGGCTGACTGGAGAGGCCGAAACATGTTGGTACTTGCAGTAGGGATTTAGGGGCAGTTACCTCTCCTGTATATCCCTAGTTCGCTTTACTTTTAATCCAGTCAATGGGAACCAAGAATAAAGGTAATCACTAGGTATCTCCTTAGACTGTTTTACTCTTTTCTTTTCTGCACCTGAGATACCTTCTTAAGGGAAAAGCTTTCCCTATCACTCATACTTTTCTGTTTTCTTTTTTAACCTTCTCCCTCACCCCTGAAAAAACAGCTCTCCGTCCATTGTGTTGGTCTGCACCTGGACATTTGCAGCGTCCCTATGATGAAGCATGCCACTGCATAGTGGATGACGACAATATTAAGAAATTCTTTAATTTTCCTTCTCTCATCATTTATTCTCGTCTTAGATACACCTTTGAGATATAATAGGGGACAGGAACCTCTCATTACAGTCTAGGTTAGTATCCCTGACCTTGTTTTTTATAGTCCTTCTCTCTTTGGTGAGTCTTGAGGCACCCTGTGGGGCAGATTTTGGTACTAGCATCACTGGACAGGGCCAGAAGGTGCTGGGGTGCTCAATCTCTCCCAAATCCGAAAAGTTAGTGACTTACTCTCTAATGCTGGCACTTTCCTTGTCTGACAACCCTTAAATGTTATTCTTCAATGGGATACTATCTCCAGCTTCTATGTCATGGGTACACAAGTGTGTGGGCCCGGTGCGAGGTAGAACAGGGAGGCAAACTGCCCCAACAACTGTCAGCAGTCCCTTTGCTGCTCTAGGGTCAGAGTATAGGAGGGAATGACACCCTCCACTGACCCATCTTTCTCTATGGAGGAAAGGAGGCCAGGGAGATGCTTGCCCTCCTCCACTCCATCACCTGTGACCAGGAGCATTATGGCCTCAGACCTTTTATAGTGTGGTTTGAGTTGATTCACATGGAGTGCTGTTAGAAAGTGAGTTTCTGGTATGCAGAGGTATGCACCTTGGCTAAGCAGGAACCACAATCCTAGTCAGGGTAAGTGTAGTACACATTAAATGTTTACCAATGCTCAACCTCTGGTAGTTTGGCAGCGAGCAGTCAGGCTAAAATAAAAAGGCAATATGTAAAGTATTTGCACACACACGGACAGTAACACAGTGAAAACACCACAAATGTACCTCAAACCAGTTCAGAAAAAATAGGTAATGTATATCTGATTAGAACAAGACAAAAATGATACAAATTCAACATACAAAAGTCAACTTAGGAATTTTGCAAAAATGCAGTACTTAGAAAGCAATAGCTCCAACTGGAGCTATCTAGTTGTGCTTGACTGGGGCAAATCGAAAAGTTCAGTCTGACCACGATGGAGTGAGGACTGGATTCGGGAATCATGCAGACTCACTGAAAGAATCTTGGTTGCATCAAAGCTCAGGGACGATGCATTGAGCAAAGAAGGCAATGTGTCGTGAAGGCTATCCGTAATTTCCAAAGTCGGTCAATGTCGTAAATACATAAATGTCAAACAGTGATGTGTGTCTGGCCGATCCTTTGATGATGAACCGCTGGGCTGTAGGCAATACGTGCAGCAGACAACCTATGCAATTTTGTGAAGTCCTGTAGGATCGATCAAAGAAGAGGTGTGCAGTTCCTAAGAGGGGTTGTAAGGGGATTGAGGAGTGGAAAGAAAGGCTCTAGGTTATTGCAGAAGGACTGCAGGTTGTCCTTTTAGGAGTGAGGGCCCTCACACACCCCAAGGAGTGTTATGCTTCATCATTGGGCAGCTCCTCATTAGGCCGGCACTGCAAGGCCCAACTGGCCCGCAGGTTAACTCTTTGCAGGAGGTCTCTTCTTTTTGTGGTAGTTTCATCAGGAACGGAGATCCTTATCTACTCATGTAGGGATGGTAAATTCATGCATGAGTGTAAAACCATAACCTAGAGCAATATAAACTATAATTTAAAGTACCTTCTTGAGAAACCTAAATTCAGGTCTACAGAGCCCAGTTGTAAGAGCTAGGACAAACGCTCATTGGTGTAGCGTTCAACAGTTCATTGTGCTTTTCTGCATCTTGATCTACCCCTCATCCTGCCGCTACCGGAACTGGGCATGCGTTGGAGACCAGTGATGGTGAGTCGCAGATGTCGGCGATGCGGTGTCCGAGGCACATGTAGCCGCTTGATGCGTAGGTGCTGCATGGGCAAAGTCAGGGCTACATTGTAAGTCTTAGTTGTTGCGCCACGCAGTAGGCGCACAGTGTCCATGGCTTTGGTGCTGGGGAAGCGTCAATGCGTCAATATTGCAGAGAAATGTGCCAGTTCCAATTGGTGCTTAAGTGTGGATGTGTTGGTTTCTTGGGTTGCAGCACCAAACCCTTACTTCCAAGGGCCTAGGCCTGGATTTGGCACCACTCACAGAGCATCACTTACATCAGAGGAGACAAGGTGCTGGTAGTAAGATGCTATTGAAGTCTTTGATATCCCTAATACTTCAGAAACAGGAGTCAAGCCCAACAAGCCCTTTAGAGATGCAGGATGTAGAGAGTCAAATCCAGTCCTCTCATAGGCAAGAAGCCGCAGGCAGCAGGCCAACACAGCAAAGCAAGCAGGTAAGTGGCAGGCTCTCCGAGCAGCAAAATAGATCTTCATCCTGCTAGAATGTCCTCAGTTCCAGAAGTGGTCTGAGTATTTGGTGTCAGAGGTCCAGTACTTATAACCATTTTAGCTTTTGAAGTATGGAGGCCTCAAAGAAAGATCTTTGTGGTACACAAGACCCTGCTCGTCCTGCCCTGGCTCTGGACTCACTATAGGAGGGTATGCAACTTTTATGTGGGGACAGGCACAGCCCTATTCAGGTGCAAGTGTCAGTGATGGGCCATCAGGATGTGAATGGCACACCTCAGCTCACTTTGTATGTGACTGCCTAGAGATAATGCACAAAGCCCAGCTGTAACCCAAACCCAGATGTGTATTCCAGAGACAGGCAAAAAGCACAGAATGGTTAAAGTAAAGAAATGCCAACTTTCTAAAAGTAAACAAAAGGAGATGATGGACGGAGCACTGAAACTTTTCAGACACTCAACCCCAGTCACAGATCCGTGTTGAATTCATCATCGCTCTTTAGCTCACTTCACCACCCCAGTTCAGACCCAGCCATATGTAAATCAGTCTTGACTCTGTTCCTCCTGGGAACAGTACAGCCCGAACTGCTTAGACAGTACCTCCCTGGACTGGAAACAAGCATCTTGGGACCGGTTTTGGGGTAACACCCCTCTGCAGCCAGGCTATCTTGAATCTAGTAGCAAAGTGAGCAAGGGACCCAAGTCTGGGCATACTCTGTTAACTTAGGGAGAACAAAGTAGACACAAGTAGATGATGGACAGGTGCTGATATGTTTCAGACAATCACCCCCAGATCTGGGTTGAATCCATCATTGTTGTTTAGCTCACTTTGCCAACCCAGTTAACACCTAGCCATATGCAAATCAGTCTAGGCCCTGTTCCTCATGGGAACCGTCCAGTCCAAACTGCCAAGCCAGGTCCTCCCTGGGCCAGAAACAAGCATCTAAAAGTGGCCTTTTCAGACCTGCAACCTAAAACCAGCTTCACTAAAAGATGTGTTTTTATTCTGTGAGTTCGGTGACACCAAACTTACTTATCCAATCTTTTCCCAATTAATAGTTACACTTGTAAAAAGTTCCAAGGCAGCTCCAATGTTAACCTATGGGTAGGCTTTCCTGTTTTCAGTTTCTATTTTTGGTAAATTCTGGTGGTGTTTTCTCAGTGTTTTCCAGTGATTTCAATACCTCGAAAAAACAGTGCTTTTCAGTGGTTACTCATTTTCGCGCCATAAAAAACAACTGAAATGGTGTTTTACCGGTGTTTATGGTACGCTTTGCTTTTATTATTGCTTGCTTTCTTAATTGGTGGATGGTATATAGCCAGTCTATGTACAGTGTATATGATGTCCAAATACATTTTTACAAGTCAAATTTATTGTAGTACACCATACAATATTTCCTCAGTGAATCTTTGGTCATTTGCGCTCTCTCTTTCCTTCCCATGTACACTTTTATTTGTGAAAAGGCCCTCTCGACATTGGCACTTGAGACTGGCAACGCCAAAACAGACAGTACACAATTTGCCAACTCTGGCCACCAAGACTCTTGCAGAAAGTGCATACATGACATCCTCGACGTTCTCGCGCCCATTAACAAAGTGGCAAGCTTGGCACAGATGAATTCCCAATGTGCAATACACTAAATTCAAATTGTAATTTGCAAAACGAACGATGGAACAATTTCAGACATCTTTCACTGTATGAGGGCCAGCTGATGAAGACGGGGTGAGGGCGTGACACACAAATTCCATGGATGGCTGACGACTTCTAGCTTGCAATGTTGGTGCAAGTCAAAAACTAATGGAGAAGTTTATTGCCCAGCCTCCATCCCTTCAATCACTTGCACTGGGTCAAATCCTGTCTCAGGAATATGAATGACCCGGACCATCCGTAACTCAGTGTGTATGGATCTAATGCACTGTGAACCAGTTGTTTCCGATAGCCGACACCAATAATTTGCCTCAAGAATGTACCTTGTACAACTCCACCCAAAGCAAGAGGGGGAACCAGAGGTGGAGCGAAAGGAGGTCCCTTGCTCTGTAGATCATAGGAACACACTTAGAGTGCACAAGATCGAGCACACTTGCAAAAAGAATATAAAACACCCCATCGAAAGACTTGGTCAAAGATAAACAGTAAGCAAACGCTTAAAAATAGGATGTTTTGTTATTCAAAGGTCTATTAAAACACAAGCGGAACACTGATCCCTAGTTTGTCACTATTTCTAAAAGTGGCAGCCAGGAAGATCTATTTCACTCAGGGGGTTGAGAAGAATTGTGTTGCTCTATCCATCTCTGTAATGCATGTGGACAGACAGAAGGGCAGCACCTAGCGATGCAGTGAGAACTCCCACTGAAGGTAAACACCTTGCCATGTAGTGAGAACTCAAAAAGAAGATGACCACACACTGCCTCAGGGATATTAAAAAGCAAGACAGAAACTGATGTACGTTTTCGATCCCCCACAGACCTTCTCTCCCTACTGCAAAGACCATTCACAGACAAGATATTACAATAACAATATCAGGAAGAAACAGGTCTTAGAGAGGCTTCAGGAACGACATTCCACTGTAGGGCAGCTTCGGACAGAGGAATCACTCGTGAGTTGTATCTCTGGTCAAAGAAAACTCAGTGGGTTAATGCGCTCGCTGCAGAATTCTTCTGTTTAATGCTAGAATTGTGGAGCAGCAGCTGATACACCCATGCCTTGCTCTTTGTTATTCTCATCACTGTCCCATAAGCAGCGTAAGTCAGCACTTAAAACATGCGTGTATGTGAAGGCAACAAAGGCAGAGGCTGTTTGTCATTCTCTTGTTTGTCTTCGCCCCCTGCACTCTGGCGCTCATGTAAAGCGCTCTGATACCTCCGGGTTTTGTGTGCGCTATATAAAACCCTCCCTCCTAAAAACGCTTCTAGACTCACCATTGTGCCCCGGGCCACCCCCAGAACTTGTCACGGCTCTCCTGTCGGTACCCCTGGAGTTGTGTGCAGCACTCCACTTCAGACCTCGCTCTGGAACTCACGACGCCTATGATCTTATGAAAAGGCAACTTCTCTTGTTGTTAGGGCTGCACAATAAACACACACACACAGTGGTGCACTTGACATGTTTCAAAGAAAACTCCGTGGGTTAATGCGCTCGCTGCAAAATTCTTCTGTTTAATGCTAGAATTGTGGAGCAGCAGCTCATACACCAATGCCTTCCTCTTTGTTATTCTCAGCACTGTCCCATAAGCAGCGTACGTCAGCACTTAAAACATGCGTGTATGTGAAGGCAACAAAGGCAGAGGCTGTTTGTCATTCTCTTGTCTGTCTTCGCCCCCTGCACTCTGGCGCTCATGTAAAGCGCTCTGATAATATGTAAATGGTCTTTTTAACGACCTGTGAAGTACTCGGGTGCGGCTCTGTCTGTGCCCGGGAAGTTTTCTAAGCAGGGGCTGGGGGGAGGGTTTAGACTGCAGCCCTTTGAGCTCCATGGGCGTTGTGGGTCTGCCTGCCAGCATCTTGGCTTTCCGACACAGCCTCCTTACTGCTCACTGATTAATTACGTTAATTTTATTATTGATAATAATAACGCAAAGGCAGGTCAATTAATGCACCACTGAATGATGCCCTGCCACCTTTCCTGTAAAACAGCTCCCTTATCTGCTCATCTGCTGAGTCTTGGAGCACCAGCAGTCGTCGTCTTCTCTTGATATTTAATGCGGGCAGAGATGTTTGGGGACAAATAATCATGACATCAATTAAAATACGATCTGTATTGTTGTATCACATGTGTGCCTGTGATTTTTTTTTTTTAGAGGGAGTGACTCTGTTATTGTTTGAGGTGAGTGCCGGATTGAGATCCCTGAAAGCCGGTTACCTCCCACACTGCCCTCCTACCCCCCTCCATGTATTTCATCTTTGCTCTTGGTAGGTAAGCTGGAAAGCAATCAAATCATTAAGCGCCCGCCCTAATTAGGGAGTTTAGCAACTTTAACACTGAATACATTACCCGCAGAGCACTCCACCGTGGAACACCACAAAACCTAGCGCAAATGAAACTGACACTTAGAGGGGTTGCTCAGTACGCAGTTGCCAACCAATTTGGTGCCCCTAATTTAATGGGGGTGACTCATTGTTTCCCGCTGTTTGCTTCCACAAAGCAAGTTCCAGGATAGTCCGTGTCCCTTTATGAGCTATGAGAGCTCCTTTTGTTGGTGCCGCCGCTTGGGCTGTTCTCAGACCGAGGCGCAACAGGAGACACTGCCTTTGTCCAGCGAATGCGGGGTGTGGGCTCTTCAGATGCTCTTTAATATGCAAGCAGTGGTGCATCATGAGAAAGGACATTCCTCAAGGATAGTTCTTTTTTGTGCTCCTTTGGCTCCCTCAAGTGGCCAAGCGGAGTAACAAATATGTAAAAAAAAAATCAGTGACACTCGAAATATGTAAAAAATCAGTGACACTCGGTTTAAAGCAGGTCATCTTATTTTCAATCGGTAGGGTACTATCGTTTACAGTCGGTTTTAACCGAATTCCGGACAGCCTACCTATGGGATAGATAGGCCATGCAGTTGTAAAAAACGAATTTAAGAGTATTTCACTACTAGGATATGTAAAACTTAAGAAGTACACTGCACCATGTCAATGGACTTCCAGGACCTACACTAGAGGTGACCAATGCATAATAAAAATTAAGGTTTAGGCCTGACAAGTAGGTTATCTTCTCAGGTCAAAATGGCAGTTTAAAACTACACACACAGGCTCTGCAGCTGCAAGCCTGAGACATGTTTCAAGGACCACTCATGTGGGTGGCCCAATCAGTGCGGTAGACCCACTAGTAACATGTAGTGCACTGTACTAGGGACTTATCAGTAAATCAAATATGCCAATCAGGGAGAACCCAAATGCAATTACATTTTAGACACAGAGCACATGCACTTTAGCACTAGTCAGCAATGAAAAAGTACATAGGTCTTAAAGCCAGAAAAATGAAGTTCAGCACGCAGTCAAAAACCAAAGGTCAGAAGGCAGAATGTCTGCGGAAGCCACGCCAAAAGATGCCAGGTCTAACAAGTACCCCCCTGGAGGGATTTCCGCCGGTCTTGATGTCCACCAAGTAGGTGACCTCCCACTTTCTATCCTTCACATCAAAAGTTCCTGACCAGCAGTCTTGGAGGGCCCTGAGATTCACTGGCTCTATTACTTACATTCTCTGGCCAAGTTGGAACACTATCAGAGGGCCTTCAGGTCGTAACAGAGTTTTGTAACTTCCTGGCTGGAGTCTAGGTTCTCGTAAACCTTTCTCTAGAACCTTTGCATCTGGTTTCTGAGGTCCAGCATGTAGCTAACATGGGGGGGCTTCTCAGGAGTTTGCCCCTACCCCTCCACCAGCAGACTGAGAGGATCCCTAAAAGGGTAGCCTATAGAGGCGCTCAAATGGGTTAAACCAAAGTCCTTCTGTGGTATCTCCCTGTTGGCAAAGAGTAGGCATTGTAAGAGGACATCCCACTGCTACTGCATGGGCTCAGTTGAGCCCATAATCTTGCCTTTCAGGTTCTTTTTTAAAAACTTTCAACAAGACCATTTGTCTCGGACTGAGAGAGTGTGGAGAACTTGTAGGATAACCCACATCCATCCCACATGAACTTCATATAAGCAGACATCAAGTTGGTGACCTGCCACACACCCCTCTCTGGGGGAACCTCATTCAGATAAAGATCCCATCAAGGCAATAGCAACAGCTTCTGCAGTTACAGATCACAGAGGGCTGGCCTCTGGGTATCTGGTGGCATGGTCCACCAACACCAGGATACACCTGTTGCCTAAGGCAGTTTTGGAGTGCAATGTCAATGACCACCCTTTCAAAGGTGTGCCAACAAAAGGTAAGGAATCCAGGTGAGCCTTGAGCCATATCCCTGTTTTCCCACTGGCCTGGCAGGTGGGACATGACTTGAAGAATGTATCTGAGGCTATCTTCATCTGGAGCCAATAGTAGTAGGTTACAAGCCCGGGAAAGCCTTGTCTTGGCCTAGATGTCCTGCCTGGGTATATCATGTGCTAGTCCCAGGAGGAAAGTAATGTAGCACTGGGGGACCACCAACACACGTTGCCTCTGGTTCAGGAACATTAGGCTCACTATATAGGAGGTCATTCACCCAATAAATCAGGTGATCTCCAGAGGTGTCACTATCTACCTGTGCCTCAGCTTATCACCTCAAGCCCTCTAGAGGTCCCATGGATCTGCCCACCTATGGGGATCTGTGCGCTCTTGGGGTACGTAGGATCCCTCTGTGTGTGCCCATATGTGTAACACTCATATCCCTTGGGGAAAAAACTTTCTGTTTTCTTGTCAGCAAACCCATTTTTCTTTTGGTCAGATTGGTGCTAAGTATCCTCCCGTCAGCACTAGCTTGTGGGCCTTCAGAGAACTTTTTTTTATCCACCCCCACTTTCTTCTGGTGGAATCCTGAACACCCTTTTGGGGGTACCCTCCCAGATGCCTTCTTGGAAATTCTGGTGCTGACCTGAAGGTCTACCTCCATAGTAATCTCCCTGGCATCAGGGGGCATACTGTCAGCCAGGTGTTGGTTCAGCCCTATAAAACAGGTACTGAGTCTATCGCCTTCCCAGCCAGGGTACCAGTAAATGACGACACCACCCAGAGCTTGGTTTCACATGCCTTTATTTGTCTGCGTGTAATTTCAAGCCCAGCAATCTAAAGCAACCTTTACTGCAATACACACTATCCATTACATCACAGGTCTATGGAGTTCATCAGGAGCCAAAAGTGTTCTGTTATTCTTAAAACACTACACCTCCCCCTCTGTTAAACAACAACTTACCAATTTTATACATTTAAATCTATTCAATTAATCTCTTTGGTGCTGTAATTGTTCAAACTAAACATGTCGTGCAACTTTGAGACTTGCCACCATCATGATCCAACGTCTGCTGGGATGGTGAAAAGGCAGCAGCAGTCAGTGGTGCTTCAGAATCAGTCACTCCATCATGGAGATCTGGTGAACTGTGAATCAAACGCTGAAGGTGAGAAGAGTCTCTGGTTATTGACTTTCCAAGGGGCTGGGCATTCATCATGAGTCCTTTGGTCGACACCACTTGGAAAGGTTATGCATCAAAGGGAGCATTGGATTTATTTTCTCCGCATCTGATGTGTGAGCACTCAGTCTCCACTCTGGAAGATGATGTTTTAATATGTTGTCTTAGGTCAGCATGTTTTCATATTTTGTTTCTGAACCAAGTCCCTTTTATGAGTTGCATTCTCATCTCTTTCTCTTTTATTGGTCCACTGGGGTATCTTGGTTGTAATTGCTCTCCCGAACATCAATGCTGCCAGACTTTCAGTGGTGGTAAAGTGAGGTACTGAACGGTAAGCTCTCAATGTAGATTTTAACACAGTTTGCAGGTTGAGCTTCTGCAAGTGTAGCATGCTGCAAAGCTTTCTTTAGCGTACTCATAAATCTCCCAACCAGTTCATTGGCCTGAGGTCACAGGTGAGTTCTCTCTTGATGCTTTATACTCAGATTCTCTAAGAAGTCTTTGAACTGCCGACTATTAAAAGGTGGGCCATTGTCAGATTTTATGGTGGCTGGAACACCCTATGTCACTGCAAAGATGCCAACCAGTCTCTCAATAACTCGCTCTTGAGTAGTGGATGAGAGATTCTCAAGAAATGGAAATTGCGAGCATTCTTACGCAATCAACATCAGGTGATGTCCAAATTGGACTGAAAAATCCAATCACTACTCTCTCTCAGGCATGCTTTAGGAGTTCTGGCATATTTAGGGTGTGTTGAGTAACTTTTGTAGATAAGCAGCTGCATAGATGACAAGCCTTTAATTCCTTCTCAACTCGCTCGTCAAGATATTGTAACCAGACTCAGTCTTGGAGAGCTCGTTTTGTGTAAACGATTGCTCTATGTACCTCGTGGTCCACTTCAATAACTTTCTGCCACGGACTCTCCGGAATCGTAATCCTGTGATCTTCCACGAGGACTTGTTAACACTGTCCTCGTGGAACATCACATAAATACGACAAATAAAGAAACCACAGACTTATATTAAATCTCTTTTTCTTGAAATTATCATTGAAAATGTTATTGTAAGATATAGCAAAATGTAATTTGCTCAGGGATTCTAATTAAATTTGTAATAAAGAAGAATACCACTACTTGCAATTGAAACGTTGGGTGCAACAGCCTCTGGTGCAGCAGGCGGCTACCAGGGAGTTGCTCCCTATCTAGAGGTTCGCGCAATAGAGGTCCTCCTCCAAGGGGTGTATATCCATCCTGTATGCTCTTATCCAAGCGCTGAGTTACAGAGCAACCCCGCGCTTCAAACAATTCTGGAGTATTTTGTTGGAGGCCCCTATGGAGGTCAAGCAGTGGGAGCACTTGGGAAGGGATATAGCGAAATTCAATTGTTCCATGTATCTCAACGAGGCACACTACAAAATTATCTACGATTGGTACTTTCACCCTCAGAAATTACATACGATTTTTCCGGGAACCTCTGATAGGTGTTGGAGGGGATGTGGGCTTTTAGGCAATTTCAGACATATTTGGTGGGATTGCCCTGTTATCAAGCCTTTTTGGAAGGAGATCCTGACTCAAATAAAACTTGTCTTGGGCTACCCCATTCCCGACTCTATAGATTATGTCTTGCTAGGGGCTCGGAACCCACTCCTGAGAAGACAGACACAGAGCGACAAATCCGTCTTTTGGCTCTGTTTGGGGGCTGCGAAAATGGCAGTAGCTGCAGCGTGGAAGAAGCCGGACGCCCCATCCCTAGCCGAGTGGCATGCTAGATTGTGGCGGGCTTTGACCTTAGAGCGTATGACTGATTTTGTTGAGGACGCCAGGAAAGGTTTCGATTGTATTTGGTCTCCACTGGTCAGATATCTATCAGAGGAGCTCCCGCTGACAGCTTGTTATCGAAGGCTTAGGGCTCTCCATCTATTTCTAATCTAGACACCTACTACCGTAGAGTGCTAGGTCTGCTGCGCTGATCATCGGGGTGTAGACCTCAGCGCTCCATCCCTCGTACCCATTTCTTTTCTATTTTCAGTTGCACCATGACATCGTTGTTCGTTTTTTTGTTGTTTTTTTTCCTTTCGGTTTACCGTTTTTCTCTTAGGTATAATTAAGTTTTCTTTTCATGTTACTCTCATGGGAGAGTAGACGGTTATCAGCGAACATTACTGGGTTTGCGACATGTCCTGAGGAAACTGTGTCATAAATTAAACTACATTCTAATTAATGATATGTATAACTTGGCGTATTATACTTCTGTCATTTGTTGCATTTGTAATGTTTTTTTTGCAATCCCTGAGGAAAAATTTCAATAAAAACATTTTGACACAAAAACAAGATTGCATGAGAAAAATGCGAAGTACAGGTATTTCATTACCTCCAAAGATTGCATATGTGTCTTGCATGTTTAGGTCAGGCTTGCCAGCACAGTCATAGCCATACATTGTGTAATCAGGCCACAGCGTTCAAAAGTAAGGACGCAGGGAGAAGAGGAAAACTGCAACATGCTGTAATCCAACATAGGTAAGGAATCCCTGAAAATGTTTCTGCATTTGCCTTAATACGCTGAAATTAACTTCTGTGTATTGCATTGAGAGAAGTATAATTAGCCGAGGCTTCGTGCTCATGGGCCAAGAGGCACCCATTTAGGCAACAGCGCACTCTGCGAATTGGATAACATAACACAACATACCATACAGGGTGAGAGCAGCTTTTAGTAACTGATGGTGGCATCCCATAGCGCACTGAGGTACAGTTCACCTTTCAGTACAATGTCTGCAACTCTGCTCTCTGACTGACAAGAAGATGAAGTTTTGACTGCGGACATGAGCTAAAGGTGTTGTTTGGAGAAGGC
Source organism: Lissotriton helveticus (assembly GCF_964261635.1). Taxonomy (NCBI): domain Eukaryota; kingdom Metazoa; phylum Chordata; class Amphibia; order Caudata; family Salamandridae; genus Lissotriton; species Lissotriton helveticus. The sequence continues at coordinate 559,217,212 of NC_136071.1, read as the reverse complement.
GGGGCTGAAGCATAGTAATCACCATTGTCTGTAGTCCATGTGTCTGTACAAGCAGTAGTGGCAAGCCTCTGGTGAGCTAAACAAAGGGTGCTGCTGGCTGCAAGAGATGCCTACTATTTGTACTAGACTGCACTTTTCCTCCCAGCCTCTCAACAGCTATCTAAACAAAAGCGGGCCTTGGTGGAAGGCACCTCCTTCGGCTTACTCCCCCTGTGTGGTGCTTATCCACCCAGGGGTGGGCCGCTATCCACCATTTAGGTGTTTGTGTTGTGGTTCCTGTCTCTGACTTCGTAAAGCTCTGATATTATGATTGACAGTGAAGGGCAGGTGAGCCCTGCAATATGACTGGCCATGTTCCAGATCCTGTTCTGCACTGTAAATGACATTGAAAGTATGAATATAGTTTGTCCCAAGAAGGCATCCACCTAAATTACATAACAGGAATTGATATTTCTGCACAGGATTTAAGTGGGTGGAAAGGCTGCCGATATGTGCTTGAGTTACTGTATGTATGTTTAAGTGGTGTGTGTGCACTAATATGTGCCTCTCAGTGTATGTCTGAATGTATGTATGAGTGAATAGCCCTTAATCCAGCATTATCTGTGGGAGCCTAACCTAAATATTCACTTGAAAACTCTCCTTCGATCTGGGCATAAATGACTCAGAAACTATAAACATATTTCAAGGAACCTCTTTAAGAGGAGGTGCTCTTAAATTAACCATCCTTTGCATCCAAAACTGTGGGAGCAGAACATCAAGAATCACCTGAACCAAAATATTGTATGGACCCCAAATTTTACGTTAGGCAGTTCAGCTCTGTCAGTCATCTCATTGATCTAGCGTTAAGAGACTACCCTCCTCATCAATAAATGAAACCTAGCAGAGTAAAATCAGAATTAGAAACTGGGGCTGCTCAAGAACTGAGTTCTAGATCAAAATTAGGTTTAAAAGATTTAATACAGAATCGTTAATAAAGACATTACAGAGAAAATGAATAAATTGCCATGCAGGCTCAGAAACAGAATACAGACTGAAAAATCATAACAAAATCCCTAGATAGGCAATAACATATTTTTACATTGTAAGCGTCAAACTCATAAAGAGTACTGAAAGCATCCAAAGTGAGGAAAGAAAATGTCAAAGTAAGGAGACAGTCTTGGTAGGAAAATGAACAGTCGCCCCAATCCTTGAAAAGGTTTTTATATGCAATTTATGCATAGCAATTAATAAACCTCCAAATTAAGCACGGTATGGTCATGGTTAGTTCGCATTGGCAAATCAAATGCAGCTTGGTAATTCTAAAAGATTCTTAAAACTGACCCCTGTAAGATAAGAACAATTTCCACTTGCTTCCTTAGCAACTGCGCTCCGGAGATGTACAACATACTATGAAAAAGTTTGGAACAGCTCATGGAATTATCTTCTTCTGCATGCTTGCATCGGACCTTCAAGCGGAAATCCTTTAAAATGATACATTGGGTACATGATGGAACGTTTCATTTAGAGAACATGCTTCCTAATATCACAGCTCTTTTATGTTGTAGTGCTTTGTGTTCTGCACAAATTGTAGAGAGCAGGTCACTGATTGGGAGGCGTAAATAGGCAGGCGCAAGATGAGCAGATCACCAGAAGCTGCATCAATCTTAAATAAACTGTATCTCGCACGAAAATGTGACATAACTATACTACATTATGTATCACGCTTCTAAACAAATTAATTATATTGTTTGAATGCAAAAACATTTGTTTAGCAATTACAGTCATATGCATAATAAAAATTACTAATACGCACAAATAATTTTTTAACCCAAAGCTCCACATTTAAAAAAACCAATTCTTCAACCTCCCCCCACTGATTATTTTTTAATAATCACTATAACTCCAATCATAAACTTTCTTAATGTGAAATTACTTTGATTAAATTTTCATCTTCTTAGATAATTGAACATTCTCCTCCAGTTACTTTAATTGTTGATACATTTTATCCTTGTATTCATCCATTTCCACATCCATTTTTCTTTTCTCGGTTTATTATAGCTATTAGTCCTATTACTATATCTTTTAATTATACATTCTAAAATGAAATCATCACAATTATTATAGTTTTTTAAACTGAATTAAGAACACCACCAACATTATCCAACCATTTGTCTTCTTTACCAAAGCTATTTCCTTACTCCCTGACCTGGTATCCTACACGCTCCCATATTTTCGGTTCTGTCACTAATCTAATCTCATGAGCCAAATTAGTTATGTTGGTAATAAGGAATCAATAGCGCCACTATAATCAAACATGTAAATACAGCACCTATTTGCCTTGATTACCTTACAGACTCCGCCTTCTTTTGCCAAAACAATATCTAAGTCAAGACAATTCTGCATGACCATTGCTCTAATTGCTACCTTTTCTACATTCACTATTTTAAAAGACCCTCCTTGTATCTAAAGCACCTCTATCTACTAGTGTAGACAATTGTCTAATTTTCACATCATTCTTGTCTACACCCATTAGAGGAATAATTGCTCCTAAAATGTCTACAACCATTTGTTCGAGACTTCATTTTACTCTACTCATGCCATGTTCTTTTTCTAACTCATCTATATGATAAATTCCATGGAAAACTAAAGCCACGTAACAAAACGCAACCAATTCTTCGGCCAGTCGAAATAAGCAATATTTTCACAAACATCGTAAATTCTCTCAATAGGTTCCCCTCAAGGCAAAAAATCTCCAATAACCTCTAAGATTTATCACACACACTTTCACCTACAAATTGTACTTTTTCTTTGTCCCTAGGATTACACCTTACTATACTCACCTTTTTTTCCTGACCCACTTTCAAACAGGGATGTAAACCTGAGAACCTAAATTCCTACTCTTCTTTTATGTCTTCTGACACAATCTTCTGCTCCTCTAAATTTCTCAATATGTTCACTTCTCTCTCATTACATTCTCAAATAAAATCATGCTCTTGATTACTCAGTAAAGACAAATAATCTTTATTCGAAATTAGCATTGTCTCTGTTTTGTGCAATCACCTTCAAATACTCACCATTTGAAATTCTTTTATCATTCTCATCAGCAAACAAAAGGCACATTAAAATCAGTAAGATAAGGAGAAAGAAATCATTCATGATTGAAAATAGCTATGAAAATTTCACAAGATAATGACTGTGAAATCTTTAATTGTACGTATGTCGAACACTCTCCAGCTGAGGTGGGAAGTTAAATACATGCATCATACTAACTAATCTTCATATTACTGCCTAATAATCTTAGTATATGAATTCAGCTTAAAACCACTAGCAAAACGCTCTTCATTTATTGATATAATTTGTTTACATATTTCATGATTTGCTTCAACGACATTACTATTTATATAACCTGAAACATTTCCCACAGGAATCAATAAGCACACCAACAAGCCAAATAATACTGATAATGTTATAACTAACAGTGTTATCCCTACAATTTTACACCATTGACAGTTTCCCATCGTTTTGTTTCAGACCAAAACAAACCCTTTGTGGCAAAAGAAACCTTTAACCAAGCTTTTCTTTACAACAATAATGTGCTCTTTTTTTGTCTTTTAAAAAAAAAAATATATATTAAAAAACAAGAAAAAAAAAGCTTTTTAGTAATTGTTAATTTGGAAATGATACTGATCAATTAGGCCTGCTTCTTCTTCTACCGATACTGAGGCTAAATACGCCCACTCATGTGAGGCATATTTTGGATTTGGAACTCTCCTTTTGGTTGATAGTTTAGCACCCAGTGAATCACTGTCCCTAGTTTCTGGATTAAACTGTCTCTCTGAGTCTCTTAATTCTCTTTCTGGCTCACAGTGCTTCAGTTTACAAGTTCTCTTTCTTGGAATTTCTTCAGCATTTTCTTTTTCAACAGCAATTATTCAATGCTTTTCTTCTTTTTGACTTTGGCATGAGCCCAAGCCTGAGCTCTGACTTGAACTCGAGCTTGCACCTTGATCAAATTGGTTGATGTCTGCTTTCTCTACAGTAAGTTTCTTTCTTCCAAAAGGGGTCTTTTTTACTTTTATTTTCAACCGCAACTTGTCATTGCTTTGATCAGAAACTAGCTCTTCTTGCTACGACTCATGCTTTGCTCTTTTGCATGATAGTAGCTCTTCAATCTGATCACTCTGTAACTGAACTTCAATCATTTCATGTTCCCTTTCTGAACTTTCACTCACCTGAATGTGTTTTTCTCATGTCTTTTCACTTTATCTTCACCAGTTCAAAAGAAATTTTAAAATATTCACCCTGCTCTGGATGCATGGTATGAACCTGGATTTGGCTCTAAGCTTGACGTCCAGACTGAATATTTTAATCGTTCACCTCATACTCTGCTTCAGCTACTCTTACTCTCTTTGCGTGAGAACTGTTGATCCACTGAGCCAAACCTGCACATGTGACAGCACTGTTTCTTGTTAACATGACCTGGAAAGGGCCCCTCCATCTTTTGTCGCAACAGACTCTACAAACATGATTTGGGTTAACTACCCAATCTCCAGTATGCAGACTGTGGCAGGTTGTTTCATTTACTCTTCAATTGACAAATTCACCTGATCAGAGACCAGATCAGCTAGACCTTTGCCATAATCCAGAAAGATGTAATCACTTATTGAAACTAGAGCAGATGAAGGTACAAATACGAGTAGCATTGCCCTGCACATCTGGTAGAAACCAGATGTGCAGGGTGTAGAAACATACCTGCCTTCCTGTCTGGAGTATTTCTCATATTCATCAAAACCATGGGAAGAACATCAGCTCACTTCAGACCAGTTGAGGAACAGATCTTTGTCAGCTTATTTTTGAGAGTGCCATTTGCACGTTCCACTAAACTTGAGGATTGTGGTCTAGAACTACCATAAAATGGCTGCTTGATCTCAAAAGCTGTATAGATTACTTGAAACAATTCATTCTTGAAGTGTGTCCCACAATCAGTCTCAATAGAGGTTGGGAGGTCAAATCTAGGAATCAAATTCCTCAACTACAATTTGGCACCTGTAAGACTATCTGCTCTTCTTGTGGGAAATACATCCACCCATCTAGAGAACAGGCATACTATTACCAAGATAATCTTTGAGTCATTAAACTGGGGTGTCTCAATAAACTCTGTGCACAATCTTGCTAATGGGCCCTCTGATTTGCCAATGTGATTCATAACCGTAACAGTGTTCTTGCTCTGATTATTTCACTGGTATGTTAAACAGCGACTACACACATCTTCAGCCACATGTAAAAATCATGTGTTCTCCAAATATTTGTTCAATATCATATCCAAACTATCTCTTCCAGAGAGGTGTGGTGCAGCAGCCAGGGCGGCTGACTCCAGAGCGTAGGATTTACGGTTTGATCACCGGCAGCAGCTCAGCTCAGCACCATGTGACTCTGGGCAATAGCTCACTTAATCCCCCCAACGGCCCCCAGCGCTTTGAGACCCTTAAGGGTGAGTAGTTTGAGCTTTACAAATACCAGATTTTTCCTGCAGGAGTCTGATTATGCAAGTATTTACATTCGGGCTGCTGTAACTGAGTCTGGCAGAACATGTTTCTGCCCTGACTTTACATTCAAATCCTGGTAATTCTTCTTATAGCCCAAATGTTCTCAATTTCTTTTCTCATTTTCAAGAGCATCTTATTGCAAGCCTCCTAGTTTACTCAAAGATGTTTGCATTGAATCCATAAAAAACAATATACACCATTTGAACACACTACAGTATCATTTGTGAAATGGCCATTTTCATTTTCTTGAACAACTTACTGTTCTTGTTGAGCACAATGTCTGGTCATCCAATCCGTATACCAATCTTCTAAGGTGATCATGTCCTTGCCAGCCTTATGGGTTGTGCACTTGACCACAGCCACTTCTTGTGTTTTCTGAATTGCATCAACAAATACAAAATATACATACTATTTTTCATTTGAGCTTCTGAAGATTTCATAAATGCCCTTTGTGACAACAGTTTTCCATATTCGTGAATAACACCAAAACCATATTGCCTATCTGTGTAGATTATTAAACAACTGAAGAGTGACTTAGTGAAAAAATGAAAAAATATATATATATATATATTTTTACGTTATTCTTTTCCCCTAAAAAGGCAAAGAAGAATTAGTGAAACTTCCAAGAAGGGCAACCCTTGCCCTTGTGCATACTCAAAAAGAGAAAAAAATCTTTCTCTTTTTTAAAAAGGACCCTCATTCACCACTAGTTGGTCACATGCTTCATCATAGGGTCCCGTGCTAAAACGCCTGTATTACAACGGAGCAGGTAGGTGGTGTGTGCAACAGTGCTACAACTAATGCGTGAGTCAAACTGTTTGTGATGTTCAAAAATACATGGTTGTAACCTATAAAAAAAATGTTTTAATAAAGGCCAACCAGTATTAGGTTAAAAACAGTGCATGGCGGACAACCCAAGGTTCTATGTTATGAGAACCCTTTTCCTTAATTACAAGTGGTCAACATGTTTCTGCTGTTAGGGTAGCCAATTCGCTCAGCATTCGTCAGGACCTATATATAAAAAAAGATGTTCCTCCGGTGGTATGCACTCGCTAAGGTGCACCCTCCCGTGAGGATCTTAGTGTGAAAAAGAGTTTTATTCAATAGTGTTACTCACGGATATTACCCGTGGCGGCTCACTGAACTTCACAGGAGCCAAATACTTGCAAAAATAGGAGAGAAAGGGGACAAACATAATAACATATTTAAAGGTTTTCCTCACACCCTTTTCAATAAGATGTCTTAGATAAATTGGTTCTGTTTTACAATACTGAATTTCAGTTGTGGAAACTTTATACCTATTTTCGGCTAGTTGACAATAGTATCTAGTTGACAGTCTAATTTTGTCTAATATTGATGTCATCAATATTCTGAAATAATACTGACAATTTTAGACATTCTACATTGTTTTCAGTATTTGGGAAACATTGAAGGACTTTCAGTATACCCTGGTGGGATTCTACACCACACAAGAAATGTTTTCAAAAATTGAAATGCAAAAAGGGACTGTGAATTCTCATGTAATGTAATTGAGAAAAATGCTTGCCAATGACTGTATACCATTCTGCTTCTGATTAAGTTTGAAACAATATTACTGCTGGATATAGTACCATCAGACTACAAGGAACGATAATCCTATTTATTTCTCTGAGAGCATATACAATCCTCCATTTGCCATTCAGCTTTTTAATTCCCATCACTGGAAAATCGAAAGGACTACCAAGCACTTCTCAGAGAATTCCAAGCTTGATATTTCTTTTAATTCTAGTTTCATTCCTTCCTTAGTCTCTTTTGTAAGTCTGTATTGTCCAGCTCTAGGAAAATATTGCATCTGGTTTCATTTTTACTTTCACCGGCTCTGTTCTTTTAATCTGTCCAATTTGTTTGCCAGTGTGATCCCAAACCTCTTCTCTGACAGTATTTCTTACTCAATTCTTTTGTCAAGACTAGGTACAATTCAACTCTGGTGTTAAAACAGAACGCTCATCTTGCATTTCAATTGCAACACCATCTAGAGTGTAATATTTCATACAATTCATCTTTTACAAATGAACTGTAGAATGGCTACTTCTTGAATCAATCAGAAATAAGACGGGTGACCATTGACTTCTCTATCAATATATACCGCCAGACTACTCCATGTAGGCAATCCACTTTCACCACTCAGGCATCATCATGGTGAACTACTTCCTGATATCTCATCATTCAACGTCATAGTGTTTTGTTGGTACCCTTCATTACATGACATTTTATTTCTAATGTTTTGATGCATTACTGGAGCTGTTGGCATAGATATCTAAATGATTTCTGATACTGCATTCCTGCTCTATAATCATGCTGTATTTCTTTTCAACATTTCAGCATTTTTATTCACCCCATCATTTATACCTTGCGCTCCTTGACTCACTCCATTCATTCCTTTCTGTCTATAATTCATATTTGAACCCATTGGGCTTTGTCTGATCAATCAACATTTTTTCCTTTAACTTTTTCTGCCTTCCCTCAAAATAGTCACTACTACTTGCTTTTCATCAGCCAGGACAATTCACTTTATTGAATATGCTTAATAATCTCTAATCTCAATCTAGTTACAAAAGTAGAAAAGTAGAAACAAAACTAGTATCTTCAACTTTTTCAGTTTTTTCTACTTTCTTTTTGTAAACATGCATCAACCTCTCATAATAGAAATGCACTGATTCTTTAGGTTCCTCTGTTGTTCTCAAAATCTCTCAATTTATAACCCTTTTCAGGAAATAGCTTTTTTCATATGCTCAATCATGGTATTGTATTCATCTGCTTTCTCTGTTGCCGGTGAATTATTAAGACTAAGCCTAGCAGGTTCTTGAGCTCGCCGTCCAGTAACAACCTTGCACTCTAACACAGATATCCAGGAACTACAATCCCAAATTCTTTTTCTAAAAATCCAAAACAGTCACTCCCCCGATTCCTTTATGCGCTTCAAAACACGCTTGATGTGGTGCCAGCGGAATATTTTCGTGAGATTGAGAGTCTACAGCGGCAATTGTTATGGGGGGGCCGTCCTCGCATCGCCCTCTCGAAGCTTACACTCCCTTGGTACGATGGCGGCATCGCTCTCCCGGACATTCGTCGCTATTACTGGGCCTCTCAATTGGGGGCCATTAACCATGGCACCTACACTCCCCCACTAAACCCGGCTTTTGCGATGGATAGATGGTTGCTACCCGGTGGGGACTACAATAGGGCTCTATATGCGAAATCAGCTGGCGAACCTCTTACGGGCCCCACCAAAACAGCAGTGCAGGTGTGGCGTAGAGCTACGGCGGCCACGGGATGGGCCGACAGGCCGACCCGGGCTACCTCACTATATGCTTCGGATAAACTGGGCTCCCTTTGGCAATCGAAGGGATTTGATCGGTGGGACATGATCGGGATCAGTAGGGTAGATGACGTATGGATCAAGGGCAGGGTCAAGACGTTTGAGGAATTGAAAGTTGAGTATGGGCTGAATGATAAGGAATTCTTCAGATATGCGCAAGTCGGGCATGCGGTCTTGTCTGTTTTTCCACTAGGCTCGGACGTGCCGGAGGCATCCCCGCTCGAGGATCGGATTCTGGATGGTCACGTTCCTGATAGCACGATCTCGCTAATTTATAAAAAGTTGATCAATACCAGGACTGATCTACTAGATAGTCTTCGAGGGTTGTGGACCAGAGATGGTCTAGAACTCGATGATGAGGACTGGCAGTCCGCTATTTCTTCCCCGAGGGAAGTGGCTATCCCGGCACGTCTTCGGTTCGTCCAACTGAAAATTTTGCATAGGGTGTATGTGACTGGCCCACGTCTGGTTCGAATGGGATTTTCGATGGATGGATTGTGCAGGCGCGGATGCGGTATGGTGGCTACGTTCCTTCATATTATCTGGGAATGCCCTGCAGTGATACGTTATTGGAGCCGCGTGCATGATGTAATGAGTGAGGTCACGGGAGTGCGATTAATGCCTGAAGCGCGAAGATGCTTGTTGAATGTCTGGGAGCCGAATGACTACAATCAAGCACAGCTCCGCTGGGCGACCTTGGGCAACATGGTAGCCAAGCGTGATATTGCCCAATTGTGGGGCGCTCAGAAGCCTCCGACACTTCTGGGGTGGACACAAAACATGGATTGGTGCATGTTTCGAGAAAAAACTGTGTATGTTTCCCGTGGCAAACCAGGCAAGTGGGGGAAAGTGTGGACCCAATGGAACGCATACCGTGGAGATATATGTACTCCCCCAATGTCGGAATTTGATGCTGATTTGTCTTCCTCCCAACCTGACGTTTCCTCCGCAGGAATATAGTTGTTTTGTATACATTTTGGTCTCCTTCCCCCCCCCTCTTCCCCCCCCCAATTATTGATTGCACTACTGCTTGATTCCTCTATGTACCCCCCCCACGGACCACGTGATGACACGTTTTAATGTACTGCCTTGTTTTGTATTGTTCTTTTGTTTTCTTGTTTTAAAATCAATAAAAAGTTTTCACAAAAAAAAAATCCAAAACAAATTTCTTTTGGTGGTGGTTCTACCACCAATGTTCTCACATGAGTAATTGTGTCTGGTCCTCTAGTAACCTGCTTCTACATGCACGAGGCACTGCTATTGTGGCTGTTACTTCTGTCAAGGCACATGTTGCAGTTCAGGCAGCGGCTTGTACTACTCCTGTATGTCATTCAGCATCCTTATCAGCCCCTACAACAGTCTGAGTTGCCTTTGTTGATCTACCCGTATATAAGGAGGAAGTACTAGAATTCAATAGTTCACCTATGATTTGGTAATTATCATCATCTGACTCCAGATCTTTCTTTATTTGTATTTTTCTCTTCATCACTCTCTTTTCCATTAACTATAGCCTGAGAGGTCTTCACACATTCCATCATATCCTCTTTCCAACTTTTCTCTTGGAGCTTCAATTTACTTTCTAGCCAACCCCTGAATAAATTCATTATGGCTTTTTCTTTCCATTTTAGTGGCCATGAAATCTAATGTATTAAGCGCCACCACTGGTGTTGTTCTAGGCACTAGCTTCATACAGTACATGGTCTGTCTTAGAAAATTTAGATTTTTAATATTAAAGTTGCCCTCTGATGAGAACTTAAAACCTCATCATGTGCTGTGTATTTATTCCACTCAGAGATTAGAGGCATATGAAATACCCAACCTCTACTATAATTTAAAATGCTGTCATTCCTTGAGTTGGCAATTTCTGACCCTCTCTAGATATCTCAGTTTTTGGATTGGGTTTTGCAAATACCCTACCCATATTTCACACCTTAATATGCTTAAAACAAACTCAAAATCTAAATAAAACACGGTATAGAAGTTTAGTGAAGTTTAGCAAAAAACGGTGCACCTCTGTCAAAGATCAACCTATCACAGCGCAACTATGCCAACAATCAACTAATCAGAATGCTGCTTTGTGGTGACCTCTCACGAGTGCCAATGCACCTCACTGGCTGAACAATCACAGCACAACTTCTTCATGAAGAGGAAATCAATTATGGAAGGACTTTAAAATCAATCAACCCTTTGTCTATTTCCCTTAAAAGGAATAAAAGTCAGTATTGTAAAGTAAAAGTACCTCATCGCAAACCGTAGAAAGTTAAAATACAAACAATATGGAAAAGTCAAGTCCTAAACTACATGAATAACAGAACGAGTGACAACAACCTGCAAACGTTAAAGCTAGGCAAAACCTAACCAGCAGAAATCTTCCTCTAATTCAACGTACCTCTCCTTGTGTACTCAGGTGAAGCAAAATAGCTCAAATTAAACTTTCAAGCTTGCAAAGAAAAATGTGTTAATCCGGAATCCCTACAGATGTGTGAGCTGTACCTCAGTTTACACACCATGGCACAGACATAATAATCAAATAATCAATATCTCGAGACCTTGGATCCACGACAAATCCAATAACCAACTCTATTCAATACAATAACACTTTAATCTTCAAATGGGATTACAAATAGAAAAAAATGCATCCCCACAACAGTGATCAATCCATCAATTGAGCCCACGATCATCATCACATATCCAAATATTTCAAATAGAAACAGAGGTTAGTCACCTCCCAGGAGGATTAGACACCAGAAAATTGGCAAATTTCCAAAAACTCTTTTCTCCTTTAATCTGGGTATAAATGGCTCAGAAACTACAAAAAATCTTTCAGGGGGCCCTTAAAGAGAGGTGCTCTTACAATAATCATCCTCTGCTGTGAAGAACATAAGGGGCACATGCATCAAGATATGATTTTGCGAGTCCTTAATTGCGATTATTAAGGAATCGCAATTAAGGACTCGCCAAAACCTATGCATGTAGGAATCGCTATAAAAATAGCGATTCCTAAACATTCCTTAATTGCAAGTCGCAAATTGCGAGTCGCAATTAAGGAATGGCTCCCCATTCATTCCTATCGGCCTACAGGCCCATAGGAATGAATAGGAAATTGCATGCGCAATTTGCGAGTACCAATAGGTACTCACAAATTGCACATGCAATTTCAAGGTTGCAAGGGTGTCAAAAGGACACCCTGTTGCACCCTGGAATTGTGATGTGCACCCATGTTGCGCACACACATGCCCCAAGAGCCTGTGTGTGTGCAACATGAACCTTTGAAAAATGCACTTTAGTGCATTTTTCAAAGTTTTTGCAAATTACCGATCAGTTCAATTGCGAGGTAATTTGCGGCACCAAATAGTGAATTTAAAAGTGGTTATTCCATTGCATTTAAGGAATCGCAAATTACAATTCCTTAACTGCAATCGCAATTTAAGAAATTGCAATAAATTGCGATTTCTCAAATTGCGAGTGCCTTACACTTTAATGCATCGCAAAAGCCCTTTTTGCGGGTGCAAACAGACGATTGTTGCAAATCGCACCATTTGTGCTCGCAAAAAAGGTTGATGCATGTGCATGATAATTTCAAAATAAACAGACAGTCTCAGAATAATGGAAAGTTGCCCTGATCTTCGAAAACCAGGGTATTTTATACACAATTTATGCACATCAATTAATCAAACTGCAAATTCAGCATGGTATGACCATGGTTATGTCACATTGGCAAAACAAAAACAACTTTGTAATTCTAAAAGATCCTAAGCACGAACCCATTTCTTAAGGTGCCTCCTCGGCCCCCAACCGGAGGTTGCAGAGAGAGGGAGCCCATTCTAGGGGCTCCAAAAGTTGCTTTCCAACAGGCTTTCCATGTCGGAAAGCACAACATGGAAAGCCTGTGAGAAACCAACATCGTAATCCTGACGGCAGAAAAGCCGTCCTTAAGGGATTACGTGCCAGCTCTGACTGGCCGACGTGGTCCTTGAGCCCATCGGAACCCAGCCAGAATGACCAGCCGGTTTAAATTCTGACCATCGTATTTATAATACAGCAGTCGGAATTGAAACCGCAAATGTCGGTTGGAAAGCCTTTGAACACAGGTCGGAGGCTTTCCGAACGACATCAAAATAGACCCCTTTGTGTGAGAGGATGTGAATGTGCTCAACCTCAACCTAATGCTCGTGGTTATCAAGCCACTCAATATAGTATTAATAAGAAACTGGAGCAACAGGTGCATTGTGAATGGGTTGTATGGACTTGTTTAGATCTTGGAGCTCCAGAGAGACATCATCCTCACTTAAAGTGCTATTTTCAGTTCTGAAGGTCTCATATGGAACTCTTAGTACATTTCTGGAGGCCTCATCTTGAATGCTGAGGAGGGTCCCATCTGGAGTCCTGTGTTCAGTTCTAGGTGTCTCATATAGAGTGCTGTGTGCAGCTCCGGAATCCTCATCTAGAATGCTGTCCACCACTCTGGGGGACTTATCTGAAGTGCTGTGTTTGGTTCTGAAATCATGATTTCACGTAATATGTTTAGTTCAGTATGTTCATTTTGAGAGTGGTGGAGGCCACATCTGGAGTCCTGTGCCCAGTTCTGGGGCCTTAGGTAATGTGTTTGGTTGTGGGGTCTTATCTTGAGTGCTGAATCGAGTTCAGAAGGCTTCAGCTGTAGGGCGGTGTCAAATTCTGGACTCCTCATCTGTACTATTTTCTTTGCTTCTTGAGACCTCAAATGATGTGCTGTAGAAGGCTCAACTGGAGTCATGTGGCCTGTCAGAAGGCCTCATCAAGTAAGTCTGGTTCTGGGAGTCTCATATGGTGCACTATGCTAAATTCTGAAGGATTGTGCCCCGCCCCAGAGAGGTTTTATTGACTGCCCAGTTCTGTAATTAAAGACTCATCTAGAGTATTGTCACCATTTCTGAAGGAATCTATGGCATTATGTCCATTCGCTTCCCATCCTTGTTTTTAATTTACTCGTAACCCTCCCTTTACCACTACCCATCCCTAAACCCTAAAATGACCCTTATCTCCCTTTACCACTGCCCGTGGCAGTGGTATGAAACCGCTTGGTGTTAGCGCGCTCTACAAATGCTTTTTTAACTAACTAACTGCCCACCCTTAATCCCCATAATTACCCTTACTGCCCGTTACAACTACCCACCCCTAAACTGCAAATTTACCCTTACCGCCCTTTACCACCAGCCACCCAGAACCCAAAAATGCCCTCCCATTACAAACTATGTGATTTAATTATCTTACCTATGCTTACCATGTGTGGTAAAGGCATCTGCGTGGTGAACGCTTGCATGGAAAAGACTACGTGGTAAAGGATGTTTCCAGCCCTGTAGCTCTCATTGGATTACTGTATCCACTTTTCGATGCCTCGTTTAGAATTCAGTTGGCTTCTGAGAGCTGTGAGTGGTAAGTGAAACAAAGGCAGTGTGGACGGAGACAGAGGAGCATGGTAGACAATAAAGCAGAAACCCGTGTGAATGCAGAGGGGCACTGGCTTTGATACTTCAACATGAACAATTGATCCCTTCTATGGAAGGATGATCCTTTTAGTTCTGACCCCACACATAGACTGGAAGACAACCTTCCCTTTTAAAATCTTTTTTACATGCATAAAGTAGATGAGCTGACTGTCCTTCCAAATGTATGCCTTAAGGTGAAAATTTGATATTGATAATGTTAGACCTGGCATCTTTGGCGTAGTTTCCCCCGATATTTTTTTGCCTGATGGCCTTCTGTTTTGCTGACTTTTGAATTTTATTTTTTATTTTATTTATTTTAAGTTTTTATAGAGCGCGTAGTCACCCGAGAGTATCCCAGCGCTGAACCTCAAGCTCCTAAAGGTTGAAGGGGGGGGGTGTCGGCCACATTAAGGGAAGAGTAGGGTTTTAAGGGACTTCCTGAATCGCAGGAGGTTTGGTTCCAATCTGAGAGTCGGGGGGAGTGCGTTCCATTTTTTTGCTGTATTGACTGAGAAGCGGCGGCCACCTGCACGGGCCTTCTTCACCCTAGGAATCATGATAAGGTTTCCATGTTCTGACCGAAGCGCTCTCGTAGGTCTATAGGGTGTAATCCAGGTGTTAAGGATAGGTGGACCTACGTTGTGCAGTGCCTTGTGGGCCAGACAGAGGGCCTTGAATGTTATTCTTTCCCTAATCGGGAGCCAGTGTAGTTTACTCAGTGCAGGTTTGGCTGACGTTCTGGCTGGAGTATTCGTGAGTAGTCGGGCTGCGGCATTCTGGGTTTTTTGCAATGTTTGGAGGGTGGATTCCGGTGCTCCCAAGTAAATGGCGTTGCTATAGTCCAGCCTGGACAAAACTAGGCCTTGGATCAGCAGTAATCTGGACTGGAATGGGAGTAGGGGGAGCACCTTTCTGCATGATCTGAGTAGGCCATAGCAGATGCCAGCCGTTTTTCTTGCCTGTGTTCTGAAGGTGAGATCTGCCTCTAACCATACTCCCAGACTCTTAACTTCCGTCTTGGGGGCAGGGGGTTCACCCATACAGGTGGGCCAGATGTTTGGGGGGAGATTCATGGTTTTGTGCCCTAGGAGTAAGATCTCCGTTTTTGACCCATTTAATTTTAGGGCCGAGTCACTCATCCATTGATGGATGTTGGAGAGGCAATCATGGAGATTGGAAGGTTGTAGCTTGGGGTGGGAGAGCGTCACCACCAGCTGAGTGTCGTCAGCATAGCTGACGATGGTGACTCCAAATGGTGAGACCAACTCCTCCAGTGGGGCCATATACACGTTAAACAACGTGGGGCTTAGTGATGAGCCCTGTGGCACACCACACCGAAGGGGGATGGAGGGGGAACGACTTTCACCTTCCCAGACTTGGAAGGAGCGTTGGGAAAGAAAGGACGTGAGCCATTTCAGCGCTGTATCTTCCACACCGATGTCCTCTAGGCGTTGGGTTAGGACCTGGTGGCTGACAGTGTCGAAGGCCACACTCAGGTCTAGGAGGACCACTGCCACAGATCCTCCTGCATCGATGATTTCTCTGGTCTTCTCTACTGCTGCGAGGAGAGCGGTGTCAGTGCCCTGACCTGGTCTAAAGCCTGTCTGTGAGTTTTTGAGGAGATGGTTTGATTCTAGGAAGTGTGACAGTTTTTTATTCGCTAGTTTCTCGGCGACCTTACCTATCCAGGGAAGGAGAGAAATTGGTCTGTAATTAGATAAGTCAGCCGGGTCAAGCGATGGTTTCTTGAGAAGCCCTTTTACGACTGCTTCCTTCCAGCTCAAAGGGACTTCTCCTTGGGCTAAGGAGATGTTAATGAGGGCAGTCAGCTGGGGCACTATGGTCCGAGTGATATCTTTAACGTACCGTATGGGAACTGGGTCACTGGGGGCGCCACTCTTGGTTGATGCAAATGTTGCTGCCACTTCCTCAGTAGTGACTGGGCCGAACGACGCTAGATAAGGCATATCGGGTTTCCCGGGGGGATTCCATAGTGCGGGAGGTAGGTCCTTAACTTTATCTGAGGTGTCGGGTTTAGCAGCAGGGAGGGAGGCAAGGATTTTTTTAATTTTTTCGTCAAAAAAGGTCGCTAGATTGACGCATTTTTCTTCTGCTGCTTTGGGGTCCATGGATTTCTGCGGAGGGTCCGGGACATGGAGGAGCTTTTTAAGGATGGAGAAGGTCTCCTTAGCTGAGCAGGAGGAAGTTTTTATTTTTTCCTCGTAGAAAGCGCTTTTCGCGTTGTGGAGAGCTTGTTTGTACGCTTTCATAGATAATTGATAAGCGTCTTTCTCCGTCCCCGACTTGTTTTTCCTCCAAGTGCGTTCTGTCTTTTTGCACTCTTTCCTCAAAACATTAAGGGAGGGTGTGTACCATGGGGCAGGGTTGATCTTTTTGACGTGTTTCAGAGTGCTGGTTAGTGGGGCAAGGCTTTCCAGGGGGTGGGAGAGCCATCCGTTAAATTCTCTGTCAGCTGTGTTAGGGTCCGCGGAGAGAGGTCCAGCGGATTCCAGTAACTTCCCTTCCCATTCCTCTGGAATTAGCTTATGCCACCGTCTACCTTGTATCCAGGATTTCTGTTTACGTGCTGGGGTGGTCTGGAGAAGCCAGTGCATAGGGACCAGCAGATGGTCTGTCCATGGGAAGGGGGTAGGGTCTTGGGTTATGAGGTTCCTGATATTAGAAAAAATCGGGTCTAAAAGCTGGCCTTTCTGGTGGGTGGCTTTTGAGTTCAGAAGGTGGAGGTCGGCTGATGTAAGGTCTGCTAGTAGGTTAGCAGCGATATTATCCGCGGGGTCTAGGAAATGAAGGTTAAAGTCTCCTAGGAGGAGGAAGTTGGAAGCTGTAATTGTTTTAAGTAGAATGTGATCCATCAGGGTGCAGGAAAAATCTCCTAGCGAACCTGGCGGTCGGTACACTAATAGTCCCGATAGTGAGATAGTTGGCGAGATCTGGAAGGTAAAATTACAGTTTTCGCAGTCTTTGACAGTACCGCATTCTATTCTACAGTTAAGATG
This sequence comes from Lissotriton helveticus, assembly GCF_964261635.1. NCBI lineage: Eukaryota > Metazoa > Chordata > Amphibia > Caudata > Salamandridae > Lissotriton > Lissotriton helveticus. The sequence goes on along the minus strand of NC_136071.1, from coordinate 559,199,844 downwards.
GTCTTTGTAGAGTATGGCTAAGCCGCCACCTCTGCCGACCGGTCTGTTCAGGCAGCGGATTTGATAACCTGGTGGGACTGCATTGACCATATCGAAATCACTGTTAGGGGTCAACCATGTCTCGGTCAGAAACAGTACGTCTAGCGTAGAATTTTGGGCGAGGATGTGTATTTCGTGAGCGTGTTTTACCAGGGACCTGCAGTTCAGAAGGCCGAATCGCAGCGCTTGGCCGCGTTCTGTTTCCTCTGTTGCGTTACAAAGAATACATCCTGTAAAGGGGGTGCCTTCCTTGAGGATGAATTTACACTGGGGATGTTTGTTAGTGTTCCAGGCTCGGAGCGTATCTTGGGAGTAGAATATACGCTTTTGCGAGTTGGGCATAGTGTCTAGGCCTGAGGCCATCTGGGCCCGGACGGGCTTGCCTTTGGCGCGCCTTCGGCGCGCTGACGGCGCGCCCGCTGCGCCCGTCCGCTGCGCGTCCGGTGATTGCACATCCCTTTGGGGGTGAGAAAGGGGCGTGTGGGCGTGGCCTAAGGGTAGGCGTGGCCTCGTTCCTCGCCGTCAATGGCGGCTGGATAGGATTGTTTGCCTGGTGTTCGCTACAGCGCTAATTCCGCTGTGCAGGCGATTCTCTGCCAAATTCTGGTGATGCCAGGGGGTAAGTGCAAGTTTTAAAAATACAATTCTAGTATAACGTGACACAAGTGATACAGTTTTAAAAATAGGTCCGCTCCCGGCTTTCCGCCTCAGGAGTATGCGAGGTTGTCTGGTGTGGCGCGTTAGAGTTCCGCGTTTTATACCAGGTGGGCGTGTGGGCGTGGCCTAAGGGTAGGCGTGGCCTCGTTCCTCGCCGTCAATGGCGGCTGGATAGGATTGTTTGCCTGGTGTTCGCTACAGCGCTAATTCCGCTGTGCAGGCGATTCTCTGCCAAATTCTGGTGATGCCAGGGGGTAAGTGCAAGTTTTAAAAATACAATTCTAGTATAACGTGACACAAGTGATACAGTTTTAAAAATAGGTCCGCTCCCGGCTTTCCGCCTCAGGAGTATGCGAGGTTGTCTGGTGTGGCGCGTTAGAGTTCCGCGTTTTATACCAGGTGGGCGTGTGGGCGTGGCCTAAGGGTAGGCGTGGCCTCGTTCCTCGCCGTCAATGGCGGCTGGATAGGATTGTTTGCCTGGTGTTCGCTACAGCGCTAATTCCGCTGTGCAGGCGATTCTTTGCCAAATTCTGGTGATGCCAGGGGGTAAGTGCAAGTTTTAAAAATACAATTCTAGTATAACGTGACACAAGTGATACAGTTTTAAAAATAGGTCCGCTCCCGGCTTTCCGCCTCAGGAGTATGCGAGGTTGTCTGGTGTGGCGCGATAGAGTTCCGCGTTTTATACCAGGTGGGCGTGTGGGCGTGGCCTAAGGGTAGGCGTGGCCTCGTTCCTCGCCGTCAATGGCGGCTGGATAGGATTGTTTGCCTGGTGTTCGCTACAGCGCTAATTCCGCTGTGCAGGCGATTCTCTGCCAAATTCTGGTGATGCCAGGGGGTAAGTGCAAGTTTTAAAAATACAATTCTAGTATAACGTGACACAAGTGATACAGTTTTAAAAATAGGTCCGCTCCCGGCTTTCCGCCTCAGGAGTATGCGAGGTTGTCTGGTGTGGCGCCTTAGAGTTCCGCGTTTTATACCAGGTGGGCGTGTGGGCGTGGCCTAAGGGTAGGCGTGGCCTCGTTCCTCGCCGTCAATGGCGGCTGGATAGGATTGTTTACCTGGTGTTCGCTACAGCAATAATTCCGCTGTGCAGGCGATTCTCTGCCAAATTCTGTTGATGCCAGGGGGTAAGTGCAAGTTTTAAAAATACAATTCTAGTATAACGTGACACAAGTGATACAGTTTTAAAAATAGGTCCGCTCCCGGCTTTCCGCCTCAGGAGTATGCGAGGTTGTCTGGTGTGGCGTGTTAGAGTTCCGCGTTTTATACCAGGTGGGCGTGTGGGCGTGGCCTAAGGGTAGGCGTGGCCTCGTTCCTCGCCGTCAATGGCGGCTGGATAGGATTGTTTGCCTGGTGTTCGCTACAGCGCTAATTCCGCTGTGCAGGCGATTCTCTGCCAAATTCTGGTGATGCCAGGGGGTAAGTGCAAGTTTTAAAAATACAATTCTAGTATAACGTGACACAAGTGATACAGTTTTAAAAATAGGTCCGCTCCCGGCTTTCCGCCTCAGGAGTATGCGAGGTTGTCTGGTGTGGCGCGTTAGAGTTCCGCGTTTTATACCAGGTGGGCGTGTGGGAGTGGCCTAAGGGTAGGCGTGGCCTCGTTCCTCGCCGTCAATGGCGGCTGGATAGGATTGTTTGCCTGGTGTTCGCTACAGCGCTAATTCCGCTGTGCAGGCGATTCTCTGCCAAATTCTGGTGATGCCAGGGGGTAAGTGCAAGTTTTAAAAATACAATTCTAGTATAACGTGACACAAGTGATACAGTTTTAAAAATAGGTCCGCTCCCGGCTTTCCGCCTCAGGAGTATGCGAGGTTGAATTTTGGGCACTTTGTTATGTTATGTTATTGTGGTGTGTGGGCTTCAGCGGACCGGAATAACAAGCGGGGAGGCCAGATATAGTGCGCTATGGCTAGCTGTTTTTATTGTTGCCGAGTACAGGAGGTGATATGCAGTCTCTGGAATGGGGGTCTCTGTATCCACGATGGTATCCGGATTGTATAGCACGTCGAACAGGAAAGTACAGTGGGCCGCTTCCCGCTGCTGGGCTGTGGTCGTCAGGGCGGTGTGCTCTCTCCCTCTGCTGGGCTGGGTCGTCTGGTCCCGTGGACTACACCGATGGGCCTCGGAGGTTTGGGAAGAGAGAAAGTGCAGGGCCGTTAGTCCTTGACTCTCGTGTATTAACGTATACTACCACCTTCACCGGGATGTGGGGGGGATACTGAAAGTGCGAAGGTGAGGAAGGGGCGGACGGGGAGGTGGAAGAGACAGACGATAGAGGGAAAGGGTGAGTAGGGTGTTCGAGGGGGTGAAAGGGGTACTATTTATCTATATACAGTGCTATAGTGCTCAGGGTTGTGAAGCTTTATACAATAATTACAACTATATTTACAAGGGACACACGGAGAAGGTTGACGGTTACTCACGTGGCCCGCCGCAACTCCCTGGTGAGTCGCGGCCGCTCTCCAGCCACCTCCTGAGGACTCCACCAGTCCTCAGACCACACGTCGCCGTCGGCGTCCTCCTCCTCTCCCTCTACTCGACTCTCCGACTCCTCGCTGCTCGTTCTCCGCTCCGGTTCCTTCCTTGCTGTCTCCTGCCACGAGTCCGCTGGTGGGAACCTCGTCTCCTGTGGACCGTCGGCTTTTCTGTCTTCCGGGTCGTAGCTGGGGGTGGGACTTCCGGGGTCAGGTAGAACTGCTTCCGGTATCTCGTTTGTCGTGATTGGATCCTGTCGTACCTGCAGAGGATGAGAGAGGGGAGAAATCCTGGGGAAAGGGAACAAGGTGCAATCGGGGTTAGACACGTCGGACCCCGCGCGAGGAGGTTTCCCCGCTGAGGTAGGGACCGTGACCTTTCCACAGTTATGTTATGTGGGGGTTTTCTATAGCGCTCGGCTACTCTGGAGAGTGTCCCGGCGCTTAAGATCCTTCACTAGACAAAGGTGTGGGAGAGCCGAGTAACTTTATTGAGTGAACAGCAGGGTCTTTAAGCACTTCCTGAAAGCGAGCAGATTGCCCGTGGTTCTAAGGGACACGGGAAGGGCATTCCATAACTGAGGGGCGAGGAGTTTGAAAGAGCGCCCGCCACATCTGGCCCGCCTTGTGGCAGGAACCACGGCCAAGGCAAGGGAGGCCGATCTGAGTGGTCTGGAAGGCAAGTAAAAGTTCACCCGTCTCTGGAGATAGGAGGCTCCCAGGCCGTGCAGTGCCTTGAAAGCCAACATCATTGTTTTAAAGATGATCCGTTTTTTTATCGGAAGCCAGTGAAGGGTGGTGAGAAGAGCGCTGGCACTGGCCCTCCTAGTCAGACCAAAAATGGCACGTGCAGCCGAGTTTTGAACAACTTGAAGGCGAGATAGGAGGAAATCAGGGAGACCCAGGTAAAGTACATTCGCAAAGTCTAGGCGAGCACCGATCAGTGCCTGTACCGTAACTCTTCTATGGTCAACTGAAAGAAGGGGCAGAAATATCCGAATCATCTTTAAGATGGCAAAACATTTGCCCACCAGGCCCGATATCTGGGGTTTGAAAGAGAGGCCATTATCAATATGAATCCCGAGATTTTTTGCGACAACCGAGTCACTCGCTGGAGGAAACATGGCGGAAGGCCACCAGGCCTTCCAACTGGGATCAGGGGGGCCGCCAAAAAAATAGTATTTCCGACTTAGCAGAGTTGCACTTGAGGCAGTTCAGCTGAAACCAGCCGAAAACTGCCTCAAGGCAATCTCTGATGTTCTTACCATTAAAGTCGGAGCCTTTGTCGCACGTAAAAAGAAGCTGAGTATCATCAGCGTACGACACGATCTGAGCTCCAAGGGCCTCTGCCAGAGCCACCAGTGGGGACATATAGATGTTAAAAAGCGTGGGGCTTAGTATAGAGCCCTGAGGCACTCCCACTTCCAAAGGCGGCATCATGGCAGAGAAAGCGGCAGCCCAGACCGTTTGTTGGCGATCGACAAGGAAAGATTTAAACCAACTGAACACCGACCCCCTTAGACCGATCTCCCAGAGTCTAAAAAGGAGATGGTCATGGGGGACGGTGTTGAATGCCGCCGATAGGTCAAGCATCACCAACATGGCTATTCCCCCAGCGTCCAAAGTTTCTATTAGGACCTCAGTGACTTCAAGCAGCCCAGTCTCGGTGCTCATATTGGATCGAAACACAGACTGTGATGGATGAAGAATATTGTTGGATTCAAGAAAATTGGCAAGAGTCAGATGCACATGCTTCTCAGCTACTTTCACTAGGGCGGGCAAAAGCGAGATAGGTCTGTAATTTGCGTGTGCTTTAGGGTCAAGATTGTTTTTTTTAAAAGAGGTAGTATCCGGGCTTGTTTCCACCGCAAAGGGACCGTACCAGTGCTCAAGGAGAGGTTAAGTATTGGGTTGATTAGGGGGTTGAGCACATGTGCCACTTGTGCAATCAGTTTTGCAGGGCAGGGATCTAAGGGGGAGCCGGATTTTAGATTGGACAATAAGTTAAGAGAGGCTTGGGAAGTAATAGGTGGAAAAACCCAGAGAGAGGGGCTCAGCTGGTTGAGAGAGAAAGGAGACACAGGCAAATCGCTAATAGCCGGAGCAGCAGCTGCAGCAAAAGAGGCTTGAATAAGCTGGATTTTGTTCGCAAAACAATTGGCTAGCTCAGTGATCCAAGGCTCGGAGTGAGTGTTCCTGGGGGTACACCAGGAGGGGGAGGTGAAATCCTTAACTATTCTAAAAATCTCTTTACAAGAGTTGGAGGCAGCTTCAATTCTTGAAGCATAATAGGACTTCTTACCAGCGTTAATGATAAACCCTCAGCAGAGCTCCATAGGTTTCTTTAGAGTTGGCGTCGTAATGCCTTCGCCATGCTCTTTCGGCTTTTTTGCATTGCCGCCGTTTCTCCGCCAACGCAGAAGAAAACCAAGGCGCAGACGCTCTAGACTGATTGGTCTGAAGGGCTCGGATAGGAGCAAGTTCATCTAATTGACGGGTGAGCCAGGACTGCAGAAGCTCCAGATCGGTCTCGAGGATTCCGGTCGTCTGGCAAGGGTGAGTACATAAGGCCTGCGCCAGCATTTCGGAAGAGACCCTGTGGAAGGCCCTAATAACCTGCACTTGGCGTGTGGGCCCACCAGGCAATGCTTTCCTGGAGTGTAAAATCTGAAAGTCTACTAGATAATGGTCGGACCAAAGGACTGGGGCGAAGGAAGATACCTCAATCGGGGTCGTGGAGAATACCTGGTCCAGTGTGTGACCTTTACAATGTGTGGCAGCCGAGAGATAGGGGATAAGGCCCAGGGAGGAGGTGATTTCTTACAGCTTGATGCTATCTGTAGTGTCTTCTATATCCATATGGATATTGAAGTCTCCTAGTAATAGACAGTGATTGGACCTAAGACAGAGCGTGGAGATAACCGAATGGAGTTCTTCAAGGAAGAGACCCAAGGGGCCAGGGGGCCTATACACCAGAAGCCCCATGCATGATTGATTGGGTGTCAGTGTAAGCGAAAAACCCAAGGTTTCGCACCCCTGAATATCGTCTGTGGGTATAATAAAACAGTCCGTTAGCTTATCAACCACCATAGCGACCCCCCCCCCCGCCCACTTGCTCTATCTTTCCTGTAGATCACATGGCTGGCGGGGATCGCAGTGGCAATATCTGGACCAGAGCTATCTCCCAGCCAACTCTCAGTCAGAAAAAGACATGTGGGAGATTTGCGACAAAGTAGGTCATATAAGTCCAGGGCATGCTTTCCCAGGGATCTGGTATTAAGTAGCAGACAGTTACTTTTGGTGGGGGGGAGATTGGGGAGGGAGATGCCTCTCTTGCCAGGTAGCCATCCACACCCTGGGCGGCGTCTGTTGCCCTTAGGTGGTGTGGGAAAGACCGTACAGCAGTTTGTTCTAAGGTCTTTGAGAGCAAGGAGCTCCCCATGGGTGTACCTGAGCATCCCAGCGAGAAAAGCCCACCTGCCCTGCACCCGTGCGCCTCCGGGATGCTAAGGAGCGCAGCCTCCGCAGCGCGCGTCCGCAGCGCGGAAGGGAGTGCACCTAGTTTTAAGGCGTAGCTGGCCGTCCGGTGCGAGTCAGCACCACTAGACTGCCGCCCTCGAGCCTACCTACCCCGAAGATGGCCGCCACAGAAAGGCGCGCCTGCAGGTATCCCCCAGCACCTCGATGTTCCTGCTGGAAGGTTAGGAGCACTTCAGGCAAAGCAGCGCGGCACGAGCAAGGGTGAGAAAGGTAGGAAATATAAAAAGTATTGAGGGGCCTAAGGTCACCCGGCTTTGCGCCTCAGGTGCCTGAAAGACTAGAAAGTGCAATGTGCAAATAGCAGCAGCGGAGACAAAAACAAAAGCTAGTGGTCAGCTTTTCAAATACAGTACATTTTATCCAATCAACACAAGTTAAAATAAAAGATTATAAAAGTGTTTAAAACCGCTTGTAGTCAGCACGATAGTTTTCACTCGCCCGCACCCGGCTTCCGCCTCAGGTGAATGAGAGAGTGAGGATCTAACCTGAGCAATCCTTCTGCACAGTTTTAAGGCGTCGCTGGCCGTCCGGTGCGAGTCAGCACCACTAGACTGCCGCCCTCGAGCCTACCTACCCCCAAGATGGCCGCCACAGAAATGCGCGCCTGCAGGTATCCCCCAGCACCTCGATGTACCAGCTGGAAGGGTAGGAGCACTTCAGGCAAAGCAGCGCGGCACGAGCAAGGGTGAGAAAGGTAGGAAATATAAAAAGTATTGAGGGGCCTAAGGTCACCCGGCTTTGCGCCTCAGGTGCCTGAAAGACTAGAAAGTGCAATGTGCAAATAGCAGCAGCAGAGACGAAAACAAAAGCTAGTGGTCAGCTTTTCAAATACAGTACATTTTATCCGATCAACACAAGTTAAAATAAAAGATTATAAAAGTGTTTAAAACCGCTTGTAGTCAGCACGATAGTTTTCACTCGCCCGCACCCGGCTTCCGCCTCAGGTGAATGAGAGAGTGAGGATCCCAGTGCTAAAGTGAATTTGCTCTTTCCCTAAAGAAATGGTGTCAGGGGAGCTAGCTGTCTTTGGGGGTAATGTGCCAAGATAGCTTTAACAAGGGTGAATAAAGATCAACGTTTCATGCCTCAATGCCTGGAGGGTCAGTGGCATTTCATCAGGACCTGGTAAGTATACCTATGCTTAGAAGTTGTATACTTAGTAAGATACTGCGAAGTAAATGCATATTTAGTACTTTTAAATGCATTTGTGAACTAAAAGCATGCGCAGTTAAATCTTGCGTAGTAATGGTATTTGCAATGTAAAAACATCATAGTGAAAACTTGCGAAGTAATGGTCTGCTAAGTAGTATCATATATTCGCATCTTGTCTTTTCAGCTCTAAAGAATGCTTCCAGGCCTGCCAAGTATCACGCATCGGACGTGACACTAACGCATTTCAGCGTGGTGATCCGCATCACCGCACTGAAATGCAAAGTCACGCATAATTGACATAGTGCCTCCTAGGACCTCAAGCCCCATCCAAGCACTGCTAATCACGCAGCATTGGAATACAAGCTGCAGTGGCAGCGCGCCCTAAACTGATCCTGGCAGGCTTTAGATATTTTGCGACAATGTAACAACCATTCAAATCCGGAACTGCACAACGGCGCAGGACGTAACTTCTCCTGCTCCCGCCCGAAGAAACGTGAGCGGGTGGTTGCAGTTCCTGGGAAGTAAATTGTGGGAGGCTGCAGGTAATGAGTGCTGCTCTTAATTCAGGAGTTTTGACCCACCAAACCAATTGCAGGGACCGCGGCCGCGGCTGGAACCCAGGGCACGCCGTTAATGTGCACGCCCGATTGCTCCAAGAACTGTTGTGACCACGACTGAGCTCACGGGCGGCACCGGAATTACAGCACTACTCTAATCGCACCTGCTGTGCTGCTGGGCCGCCTGAGCTGTGGGGCTAAATTATCTGGCACCCCGCCGGCTAATAATTATTTCCGAACCGGAGCTCGGGCCGCCCGAGGGTCGAGAAATCAAGGAATCTGAGCCCACTTGCAACATTCAGCCAGAGCTTCCTAGCCCCCAGTAATATTTTTGTTTGGTCTGCCATACTTGGGTGCGTTGTGTCTCGCGATTGTCTGAATACTACATGCTCCGACCCTGTAAATTGTCTGTTCAAATTGCTCCTTGTATGCCCGACACTTCACAATCGTGCTTTGCATCAGTCATCCCATCTGAATATGCTTTGCCTGGGAGGATCCCCCACCTGGACCTCCATCTTTTTCCGAATGGGATTCCTCCCACTCTCTCTCTTTGTGGGAAATCCTCTAGGGTCGCATACTGCCTGTGTATTCTCCCACCCCTGCCTGTAAAACACTCTTTCACTAGACTGCATCTTGACTCCCTTCAGCTTCTTCTTTGTGACATTTACTGTTTCCCAAATGAAAGAGATTTTGAACGCCAATGACTGTTGTAGCTTATTTGGACAAAAGGTCCTTTTAGTGAAAGTTGTGTGTTCTAGCCACTGAGATGACTTTAGCAAAGCATTGTGTTAAAAAGAAAAAAGTGTACACATAGTAAAGTATTTAGTGCCGTCTATCAATTGCAACAGCTGTCCTTAGAACTATAATGACCTTTGATAATTATTTCCAAATGGGATTTTGATTCTGAACTCTTTATACCTGTCAGCCTTTAAATACATACGGTGACTCTCAACAACTGCGCAGTATGGCACAATAGGTATATATTGTGAAAATAGGCTACTGTACTTTACACTTTGTAAATGAAAAACGTCTACATCCAGGAGTATGGCATTAGCTACTAGTGCTGTTTTATATTTTACTGAGATGCATTATGCTACATAATGTCTTGAATATAACTCCTGAAGCCGAAGGCTGATTGGCTCCTAAATGTCACAAACAAGCAAAGTATATATTGGTATGCCATATTAGCTATGCGTTTTAAACTACTGCATGTGCCGCTCGTGCAGTGTGAAGAAATCTGTACCCTGTTCCTGGCCGTTTTCGAGGCAATAACTGCAGCGGAGCCCTTTGTCTGCCCCTTTCAGTGACCTGGGAGCTTTTCGGCTCGGTCATTTTGGCTGGGGGAGTGCCTGACACACCATCTGTACAGGGAGCGGGACTGCGAGGTCCAGCAGTGCTTGCGCCGTCCATCGCGCGCACCTGGCTCCTCTTCCCGCCCCCTTCTCCCTCTGACCTCTCTGGACCTCCTTGGAAGCTTAAATACTTCTCGCGGCCCCCGCTGGCGCGGGTGCCGCTCGTGCAGTGTGAAGAAATCTGTACCCTGTTCCTGGCCGTTTTCGAGGCAATAACTGCAGCGGAGCCCTTTGTCTGCCCCTTTCAGTGACCTGGGAGCTTTTCGGCTCGGTCATTTTGGCTGGGGGAGTGCCTGACACACCATCTGTACAGGGAGCGGGACTGCGAGGTCCAGCAGTGCTTGCGCCGTCCATCGCGCGCACCTGGCTCCTCTTCCCGCCCCCTTCTCCCTCTGACCTCTCTGGACCTCCTTGGAAGCTTAAATACTTCTTGCGGCCCCCGCTGGCGCGGGTGCTGCTCGTGCAGTGTGAAGAAATCTGTACCCTGTTCCTGGCCGTTTTCGAGGCAATAACTGCAGCGGAGCCCTTTGTCTGCCCCTTTCAGTGACCTGGGAGCTTTTCGGCTCGGTCATTTTGGCTGGGGGAGTGCCTGACACACCATCTGTACAGGGAGCGGGACTGCGAGGTCCAGCAGTGCTTGCGCCGTCCATCGCGCGCACCTGGCTCCTCTTCCCGCCCCCTTTTTCTTCTATATAAACGTATTCTTGACGCATAGCGGGACGCGTGTGCGGGACGCCGGACGAAGCCCGGACAAAGGGCGGGCCGTCTGAGGCCGTCCGAGGTTGGACAAGGTTGGGTTGGGCCAGGTCCCTTATTTTTGTGGTGTTTGTAAACGCTGTGTTATTACATCTGGCAAATCTGGTGATTCTCACAAGTGTAAATTGTAGACGTTGTGCGCACATTTAATCATGCCGGCTAAAAAGATAGTTACTTCTAGTAACTCCATTGAGAACTATCTTGTACAGGTTGTTGAAAGAATTAATAGCGATAGGAGATCCTCCCTTGGAATAGATCTAACTACCCAATCCTCCCTCACTGATATTGACTTAGATGATCCTTTTGGTCTTCAGATCAATACCTGCTCCAGTGGCGAAATGCTTGATCCTGCTCCTGATACCAGTATTATTCAGCCTAGTGGTATTGTAGCAGGAATTGTAGACCGCAGTATCAATGAGGCTCTGGTAGAGATCACTAATAGTAGCGAACCCTTGATTTCCCCTTCAGCTCCCACTTTAGTTGCAGGGAAACGGGAGGGCTTAAGGTCAGCTAAGAACAGAGTAGCAAACCCCCCTAGGAAACACTCTGAGGAAGAGGAGCTTGATTTGACCAACGAGGCTTCTCTTACATTTTCTAATGCCCAATTCAATAGACTACTGTCTCTGATTGATAACAAAATCAAAGGTGCGGTCAAACCTCTTGTCAGCAAAATAGATAAGTTAACATCTGAGGTTAGCCGACTAGAAGGTCTATTAAAAGACACTGTGGGCGAGATGGATAAAATCCCAGAAAATGTTTCTACTAGGATTGAGGCCATTCTAAGTAAACCAGACACAAAGGATAGTAGTGGATTAATCTCTACTTCTGCCCCAAATCCTCAACTGGCACCAAGGTGTGTTCCGGCTGGTGATGCTTCTAACGTTTTCATCCCAGTTCCCGATACGGAAGACCAAGCTGTGGTAAAAGGATCTTTCGAGCTTGTAGTCGAAGCCTCCCCTCTAGTACTTGTTCTTGCCAACGTTCCACCACTGGCCCACGATGAGAGGGAAACAACATCCTCCTTAATTAATAAATCCTTATCGTGGTTGACCAATAATATGGTTATTACTCCCTGGGGTAAGCAACAACTTTCAGAAGAGCTTGTTAAAGCGAGAAGGGTACAGTGGATTGGGGACAGAGTGAAAAAGTTTAAGGGGGAGTGTGTTGTTTTACATTTTTCCGATCCAGGGGTTTTACCTAACATCTTGCCCAACATTTTCCCACCACAACGGAGATCAACCTCAATTGTCCCGCTGACTTTGGACTTCTTTTACCCAAGAAAGGGAAGTGGGCCAAATCCTAGTATTTTAAGAACCAAATGGAACATTGTGACAAAGAGGGGGAGGAAGGATGTTGCTTCAGTGGATTGGGGATTGGGGTTGGAAAATCGCTTCTCTGCATTATCGAATTTGAATGCTTGCGATTGACAACCACCTAGCAGTAATCCTCTGATTTTGACTGATTGTGTTGGAGGTATTGTTGATAGGGTTGATAATGTTGTTAATGATTGTACTTGGGGGAATTCTGTTGTGGATTTAGTAGCCCCCATCAACGAAAACAGTAGTGTGCAGAACTCTGGTGGTAGCGAGAGTCACGAGACTATTATAAACCCTTGTTCTCTTATGATATCTAACTCAGGGAAGCTTTTGTCCTGGAACGTGGCTGGACTATGTTCAAGGATGGATTGCGCTGACTGGTTTGGATTCATTAATAAATATGATCTATGTATCTTTCAAGAGACTTGGGCATGTGACCCTATCTTCGCCCTGGGGTATATAAATTTCTATGTTCCTGCCACTAAGGGCCCTAAAGGGCGGCCAATGGGGGGTCTTACCATATGGATCAGGCAGTCTATAAAAGCAATAGTAAAATGTGTGGAGCTAGATCACAAAGATATTCAGCTTATCAGATTGACCAGTGATTTATCCATCACCATAGATATTTATAATATCTATGCTAGGGGTGGCAGTAAAGGCAAATCAGAGGTTCTTTTGAGTCTTTTTAATTTTCTTGAGACTCATTCTGCAGGTAAAAACATTTTAATTGCAGGCGATCTAAATCGCACATTCGAACCCCTTATCACTGGCGACTCTCCTCTTGGAGCAGAGGAAGATAAGCTTTGGAATATCCCCATACTAGAATCTCCGCCAATAACTCGCTGGACATCTGACATACTAGGCTTGAACGCAATGTGTCTGGAGCACGGGCTTCGAGCCCTGAACGGTCGAACTAAATCAGACCGTGTTCCTGCTACGACTTTTAATAACGGGCGTAACAAAAGTCGTATCGACTATGTCATTTGTAGTACGTCATTATGGTCATCTCTCAATGACATGGTAGTAATAGCCAGGCCAGAAAGCGATCATGATCCCTTATGTGTTTCACACAAATGGTGGACATCTAATGAAACTATCCCCAACCCCTCAGATGAACTTGTGCCCCCAACGATCCTTCCATCCAACAATATGCGTAGGTTAAGGTGGGCAGGTGTCAAAGCAGATCAACAGACCCTTGTAAAAATAAGTGCTGCGGCTGACAAGGCCATTATGGCATTGGAGAATGTAGACGGGTGTTCCCAGGGCAATGAGGATATTATAAATGCTCATACCACTCTCTTTTCGGAAGTCAAAGGCTTCTTTTTGAAACCTGTGAATAAGAGGGCCTGCGCACACAAACCAGCAAAATGGTATAACTCAGCCTGTAGGACGGCAAGATTAAATCTAGGTGCTGCAATTAAAGGTAAAAATTTGGATGGGATTCGTTCAGCTAGGAAGCACTACAAAAAGTGTATTGTAAGGGCTAAAAGAGACTGGGACGAAGATCACTGACAGAAGCTACAGGGTGCAAGCGACCGGAAACATTCTAGACTCTTTTGGCATATTGTCAAATGGGGTCATGACAGGCCTCCAGAAACTCCTAATAACAACGTCTCCCATGATATGTGGGTTAAATTCTTCAGTGAGCAGTACTCCTCCAGGGATCAACTTTTTAATAGCTTAAGGCTAAATTACCTGTATGCAGACGATGATATCTTTGTGCAGAGTGAAGTACTCTCTGCCCTGAAATCTGTTCACCCTGGTAGAGCCCCGGGAATAGACGGAGTCCCTGCGGATGTCTTTTTAAATGACACCGACAGGTGGAGTAAATACATCTGCCTATTATTGAATCATATTGCCAAGGGAGCAGAGATCCCGATATCATGGCGTGGTGCTGTTATTATCCCAGTATATAAAAAGGGAGACCGTGCCCAACCATGCAATTACCGCCCAATTAGCTTAATTGACACGGTTCAAAAAGTTGTTGGGCGTGTAATTATTAATAACTTGTTAGACTGGGCTGAGGAGCAGAATGTTTTATCTCCCTTCCAGGCTGGGTTCCGCAGGGCAACCAGCACTGTGGACCAGGTCTTCCGTTTTCAATTGATACAATGGAGGACCGTGGTACTGGGAGGTTGCAGCCTGTACGCAGCGTTTGTTGACCTGCGGGCTGCATTCGACCTGGTGCCAAGGGCAAAGTTGTGGGAGGTCCTTGCAGCTTTAGGGGTCCCAAAGATTATTTTAACGTTGATTATGAGACTCCATGAGGGCACTTATGCCAAAATCCAATGGGGTGGCTATGGCAACGACACTATTGACTTTTCAGTCGCCAGAGGAGTCCGTCAGGGTTGCTCAATGGCTCCAACACTTTTCACTCTTTTTATTAATGGAGTCATTGCCCGCATGCAATCACAGTCAGTGGATGCTCCTTCCCTTGCTGGTGCAAAAGTTCCTATTTTAATGTTTGCGGACGACACCCTAATTTTATCAAAATCCCCTAGCGGTCTCCAAAAGGCTTTGGTAATTTTTGACAAATTTTGTAGCGACCATGGCCTGGAGGTCAACGCCGATAAAACAAAACTCATGGCTTTTAATCCATGTAGAAATTTTAAATCTAAAATAACCATGAGTGGGCGTTGCCTCGAAGTAGTAAACTCTTTTACCTACCTGGGTATTCATATTTCAAATGACAATAGATGGAACCAACATATAAACATTGCAGTTCTAAGACATAAACAACTGGCTGGTACCATCATTAAGGAGCATCTTAAATCCCTGACAAAACCAATTAAACCTCCTTTGATCATATATGAGGCTAAGGCCATAGGGTCAGCCTTGTATGGGGCTGAGATGTGGGGACAAGAAAATCTTCTGGACCTCCAGGTCTCAGAAAATAATTTTCTTCGTAAACTAACAGGTACCCCACAGAGTAGTCCCCTTTTGCCTCTTAGATATGATCTCGGTAGGAGAGAAATATCGGTAATGTGCAAATTACGCCCAATATTATACTGGCGTAGAATCTGGACCACCCCTGAGTTGTCACAATATGCAGCTGGGTTTGCTGATGTCATCAAAGCAGACCGATTTCACAAAATTAAATGGTTCAGATCTTTAAAAGCAGCATTAGGCGAATTAGGGTTAGCAGAACTGTGGTCCGACCCAACTGGGTCGTCCTTCCCTACTAAGCAATTCTTAAAAAATCTTTTCTGGGAACAGGTAGAAAACAGGAGTCTTCTTAGCAATAACCATGGGTCTATGACGGTTATTTTTCTTGAAGCCAAGCTCTTTCCCATGTACGAAAACTATTGGGATTTAATAACGAAACCCATGGATAGGAAACTGTTTTTTCAAATGAGGGCTGGATCTCTACCTCTGTGTAATCTAACTGCAAAATGGAGAGAGGGATGCCCAGCTCTATGCCCAGTCTGTGGGGAAGGAAAGGAAACGTTGGGTCATTTTTTGTTCTCTTGTTATGCATATTCTGTTCCTAGACGTGTCTGGTTGGCTCCTATGTCTAGAAATCTGGGTACTAAAAGCAGCATGGTAGCTTTACGCATAATGAAAACTACCTCCTTAAATTGGATTACTATAGCGACCGCAAAGTTTTTGGGGTGGTCGTGGGTAATTAGGCAGAGATTGCTAGTAGGGTAACTACTCTCTGCTTAGTTGAACAGAGATTGCTAGACTATCTACTCTCTGTTCCCCATGTGAGGTGTCCTATCTGTTTTAATCTATTTTTCATACGAACTTTGCACTTTTGGTCTATATACATTGTATGAAATGAATTTTTAACTGTTTTTTAAAATGCATTGTGCTTAAGCTAAATTCGAAACTGTAATTTAATTGTATTTTTATTATGTGTTTGTTTGTCTGCTTTTATGAGTAATACTCGAATAAAGCACTTTTGAAATTGAAAAAAACTACTGCATGTTCTACAACAATAAAAAGTGAACACCTTGAATATATCATAAACTGCCTGTAACCGTACAAAATAATTTTGTCGATATTACGAGTATGCAAAGTTGGATTTTTTTGCAAGTGATTTTCACCCTTTGCGAAGGTTAAAGTTTTCTGGTTGATGTTCACATTCTCCTAAAATAGATTTTTCTTCTGCATTTCACAATTATTTTTACCAAACGCTATAGTATTTACAGTACAGTTACTATAAAGTCAACACCAATGACTTTGATAAGGCGGCAAGTTTAAGAGGAGGCGGGCTTAGGTGGACGGTAATCCAAAGAGCCACGGAATGGGGCGCTATTGGCTTCTACTTCTTCAGACTGTGGGCCAGACCTGTACAAGACTAGACACTAGTTCCCTGTCAGGGTAGCCTTAGATTTGCGGCCTAATTTTTGGGTAATGGGTGTGTTTCTAGGCTTTCAGGCCATGTATGATTATAACACCTTCATCAGCTTAATCCAAATTATTTTCAGGGAGAGAAATGGAAGTATACACGAGGCCGGGTTTACATCCCCCCACCCACAAAAAAAGTAACATATTGGGGAGCCGCAGACAACGGCCAATAGGTCTAGGGAGCCACTGGTTAAAAACATCTGGGAACTACTGCTATATATCCAAAGATAAATCTCTACGGAGTGGGAACTAGGAGGTAGTACCCAATGTGACTCTTTTGCTATGGTGGGTTGATCTCCCTTCAGCAATCACTAATGCAGACCAACACGTTCCCCCCAAATTGCCACCTTACCAGGGTGTTGTTTCTTTCCCAGTTGGCCAAAAGAATTTCTGCTTGAGCGCAAGATGGCGGATCCTCATTCGAATGTCTGAAGAAAGTGAGTGCGGACTGCAAGTGTGCAGTTGGAAAGAGCAGTGTTAGGAAACACGTGTAGCCTTATTCTGAAGGAAGACTGGAACAGCTCTCTGAAATCGAGAGAAACTCTTGGGTGTTTGGCTCCTTGATGTGGCAACTCCTTTCAAAAGAAAACATGAATAGCAAGCAGAGCTGAAAGGGCATAACCTCTTAAAATACAGGTGTCGCCTCAGAAGGCGGTGCCCTCTTGCATGTTCCAGAACTTGCACCTCCTGCCAAAGGGAAACAACCATGAATTAATCAGAGTCAGCACAAACAGATGAGTCATCAGAGTCAGCAGGTCATTTGAGCATGTTCCAGAAGAACACCTGCTGCTAAAGGGAAACAATAACAAGTCACCAGAGTCAGCACAAACATATGAGTCACTTAGTGAAGCCCTTTACTTGCATGGGTGTTAAAGCACACAAAACCATAACAATAAAGACATTACTGTAATACAACATAACTTGTTGTTTAAGCATGGGAACATTATTGGTGCAAACATGCTGATGAGATGACTTTTAATACTTGTTTTAATACTTGCAGAAAGGAGTTCATGACACTTCCCAGGACTTTAAAATGGCAGAGAACATGCAATTTGGACCAGGTATTCAATGGCACTGGAACAACTGCTGGCTGGAGGGAATGGCATAGTTGGTATTCGTCCACAATCTTCTCCCACCCCCCACATGTTGTGGTGACATCACTGAAGCCCAACACAATAGCTGCTTCAGTTCTATGAACTCAAAAAATGATAAATCTAGAGCAGGCCCCTGAGTCCTCCCCAACCCTCTCACTATGATAACAGTTTGTATCATGTCACCTTCTGTGGGCATTCTATTTGTGTTAGGCCAGTGGAGCTACTACCCTGGTAGGGTACCAGGAGTGAGTTTGGAGACATTTTTGGAATATTTAATAGAAAAAAAACACATTTCCTTTGACACTTCCACCAGAGCAATTCATCAACATTTGTTCTGGTGTACATTTTTACAATGCAGTTAATGTATCCAGTCTAATTATGTTTTATATGCATATAAATGGGTTTCTGTGTGGTTTATTGCTTAAACATTCTCTATAATTTTATTTTAGTAAGAAGAATGATCTGATTTGTCAGATTAGCTAACTCTTATTGTGCCATTCAGGCACGTGTCATTAAATGATGAGATGCAGCTAAAGTGGGCAGAAATGAGTTTCCAATGGTGTCTAGGTTTTATAACAAATATAAATAAGTTAATTGTCATTTATATTCATGACAATCCATAATTCCAGAATTAAGATGAAGTCAGTAGCTTTAAGCCTGAACTAGCATGCAGCCTGATATCTCTCTCACACATTTTGTAGCCACTGTTCTCTAGTTGCCCCAAAGGTTTGTTTAAGAACACCTCACCTACCTCTTCATAAATACTTCACAGGCCAGATTTTCACAAACAACCCCACTGCTGTGCAATGCTCACTAGCAGTCTCCCCTCTGGAGGGTAAAATTCAGTGTCCCTTCCATGGCCTACTAATTATGAAACATTGAGTGTAGGGGTGTAGTAGTGAGCGTACGAAAGGCCTACCAGTGCTAGGGGTTCTCCCTTCTCTGCACAGAGTCCTCAGACCAATAGAAAGAAGTTGGCACAGAATCTGGAATAGAAAAGACAAAGTTTATTAAACCTCATGAGGTGGAACTACATTCACACAACACCCTTCGGTAGTGTATGAGGTATCACACTGACTGGAAGGAGCTTGGTCCTTTTATACCCACACAGGGGCTCAAATGAGGGTGGTACAAGGTACAGAATGCTGGTTTCAAATACATATAAGGTCATACAGAGAGTGTGCTGGCAACAAGTGGGAGGGGCTGACAGATAGCTAATTCTGGTGGACACATCCTGACAGTTACAAGTTGGGGACAGCTGTAAGCTCAACTCAGCATGTGCAAAGCAGAAGAGGCTAAATATATCTCGTCTCCAGGCAGATTTCAAGAGCAGTTGACAGGAAGGTAGGACAGAGCACATGGCGAGCACATGGCAAACTAATTGTCGAACAACATGGAAAGGGAGTTCCCAATGATAGAAAAGGGGACAAAAGTTCCAATACTCAGCAAAAGACGCCCACAGAACAGCTAAATATATTTCAAATTTTTAATTATATTTTTGTTTTTATTCTCATAAAAAGATATATCAAATTTACATAGTTGAAGTCAATACAAAATTCATTTAATTACCTCATTTATATATAAAATTTCATTTAATCTGAAAGATACACAAAAAGCACAGCAACAGCCCAGGAACACAAAAGGCAATAGAAAATGGCACACAGATCAATCACTCATTCAATCAACCACTGACTCATTCCCAAACCAATACAAACATGCAAACTCAGATAAGAACAACATAACGTCAAACAACCAGAGAAAGCGCCGACACGTGTTTCGGAACAGTGTCAATAGAAGATTCCTTCATCAGGGCGCATATCATAAATACAGTGATCAACACGGTCTCACGAGATCCGAAGACCCAATTTTAAAATTGTGTCCTAGTCTAAATCAGGGCTGGCAAAGCATATCATTAGACACAAATAAACGATGCTTCCTACGATGCTTCAAGATGGATATATTTTGCAGGGCTGGTAATTTAAGAGCGTAGAATTGGCGGTCATCAATATCCACAACTAAAACAATAATCGTCAGCGAGAGACACACGGTCTACGTCCAAAGAGTATTCCATTCCATACTTCGTGAGGCGCAGGAAGAGAGACTCAGGCGCTCAGTCAGGTAGCAAATGAATTTTGTATTGACTTCAACTATTTAAATTTGATATATCTTTTTATGAGAATAAAAACAACAATATAATTAAAAATGTGAAATATATTTAGCTGTTCTTTGGGCGTCTTTTGCTGAGTATTGGAACTTTTGTCCCCTTTTTTATCATTGGGAACTCCCTTTCCATGTTGTTCGACAATTATTCTGCCCTGGTGGGTTGTTCCCCCTCCCTTTATCCTGTTTAGGTTTCAGGGCCCCTCTTCTCGTTTTTTGCATTGAGCACGTGGCAAACAAAATGGCTGCCAGAAATACAAAATGGATTCCGTAAAACGGACAAGATAGTCTCTAAATACAAGATTTCTTCTGCTAATGTTTAACCTAATCATTGCTAAATTACAACAGACAACCCTTTCAGCATTAGCTGAAGACATTCGTCTATCTGGGGTAATTTAAATATGCATCCTGTACATTGATGCTCATCATCTCAGCTATTTCTTTATTTAACATTTGCTGTGCTTTTATATCTACAATATTTCTTTTTGCAGGTGTACAAGCAGTGATGCACATGGAGCAGAGCATAGGACCACATTGTATACAAGCACAGCATGTAAATAGTATCACCAGTAGTATACATAGAATAGTCAGTAGCTTCCAGCCCCAAGTAGCAAAGAGTGTCCATATCCAGTTTGAAAATGTCCATGAACCAGTCTCTGGGTGAATTTCTGCAGCAATCCTATGCAGTTTTGAGATTGCATCATATACTGAAGGTGAGTGATCGGGTATAAATACACAGCAACTGCTACCAATGATGCGACATGCACCACCTCGATCAGCTAAAATCACATCAAGCACCATCCTATTTTGGAGTGCTACAATCCTTGCAATGTGTAGTTTCTCTGTAATCTTCCCAAGTGCCATAGCTGTGTGATAGGTGACAGCTTCCATAACACAAGTTAATCGCCTTATCTTTCTGCTATTCAATGCAGCACCCACAAAAAAGAACAAACCCAAATTGAAATTGACATATTGTTGCAAAGTGGTATCTGTCTGGTCAACTTCATCTGCACTTATTTTTCGTTTATATCTATTCTTGGAAATGTCATTATACAACTTTAAATTCAGGTGATATGATGGAGGGGCCAAGAACACAGGTGGTAACAAAAATGATATGTAACATACCCCGGACCACCCAACAGGTAAGTGATAGTATCCTTTATTACAACATACAAAATATGAATTGTGTGAAGACTTAAAACTACTGTTGTTAGCTCCTTCAATAATCAATGTCAAAATACATTCACTACGTCCTACTGGGATTCTCCCAACACTACTTATACATAGTTCTGCTTTAGCTCTGGTCACAGAAATTACAAAAGGTCCATTGTCTTTAATGTTCCTCATATTCGTGAAGATATATGGTGTTGAAATACTGTCCGGTTGGTATTCTTCCCATTCCCATTTAGTCCCTTTGGCTTGAGGATAACCATCTTTATCTTGATAGCATACTTTATTCAGACGAAAGATAATTCCTCCTACTGAAGGCTTTCCGAAAGCAAACAAAAGAGCATACCAAGCTTGACAAGAACCATTATGGGAAAACAGTAGAGGAATAAAAGGTGTTCCTCCTTTCTTTTGGTGTGCAGGTATCATTCCACACACCCAACAGTTGGTAGCATTCGTAGCATTGTGTGTATGATGCAACATCTGGATAAATGTGTTATTCAGGGGAGACGCATCGCACCTGAGGAGACAGTGCTGCTGTGGGGCACGCCAGGGTAACCACAAGCCCCAGGACGCTGCTGGGCTCGCCAGACCTCTCGCCCCTCCCCCTTGACATCGGGGGCTTTAAACACTGCTCGCGCCTCCCGCTCCGCGGGAGACGCATCGCACCTGAGGAGACACATCTACAATGGGCAAGAGGAAACAGGTATGTGCCAGGGATGAAGATGGGTCCAAAGCGAAACACCCTAGAAAGTCTGAATCCATCATCTCGTATCTAACCTCTGCAGTGGGGGTACTGACTAAAGAGATTGCGAATGCGGAGAAAGAGCTGGGTTTGAATACAGGGGAGATTGATACAGTCCCACCTATAGACCATAGTAGGGTGATACCGTTGGAGGCAAACATTGTGATCACCAATCGGGAAGTGAACTCAACCCATACCGTTTTACCTACCCCACAAGAGCCTTCACATCAGCCTTTGCCTACAACGCCTGTTGTTCTTCAACAGAAATCGCACAAGAAGCGAAAGTTGCCAAGCACAACGGGCAGGTTGAGAAAAGACTTGGCACAGACTAATCGAATAGATCAGCGTCTTAAGGGCCAAATCGGAAAAATAATAGAGGACCTATTTATCTCACGCCTGGAACCAGCACTTGTGTCCGTCGCCAAAGATATTGTAGACACTTTAAATACTTGTGTAGCGTGGCTTCTGTCCAAATGTGAGAAAATCGATGCGCTGTTGAAACAAAACAGGGGGTTAAAGGGGGGCTTGAGTCAGCCAGCGGTCTCAGCTGATAACTTGCCTACAGCTGATAGCAGGAACATCAACTCTATACCTTGCCGTCCCCGTGGTTCGGCAAGGACTGTAGACACAGTTGGGCAGCCAACCGCAAGGGGCGAGGCTGGGAACTCTACGCCTGAAGTAAATGTTAAAGGCAGCCAGGCATATGATATTAGCATACGTACTCGTCATCCTGGCTACTCCCTGGAGCTACCTCCGGAAGCAGCCCCTCTGGTGGCGGTCTTCACTGGGGTGCCTCCTGTTAGGGGGGGCCCCAGTGAAACAACCGCTGACCTGATGAACCAAGCTAGACAGTGGAGCGATCAGTTTAGCACGGGTGGAGCCGATGTTGCAAGGGCTGTCACTATGGCAAGGAGGGTCCGCTGGGTTGGGCACCGCCCCAAGAACATTCCGGGGAACTGTGTGGTGGTGAATTTTAATAATAGGAACATTGCTGAAAGACTATTTTTGGACGGTTCAGATCTAGATAACAAAGGCATCAGACCACTCCCCTTGGGGTTTTTCTATCCTCCAGCGAGGGCCCACAGACACCCGCAGCCACCTACCCGGTCTTACACCCGCCCTAATAATAAATGTACCCCTTCATACCAGGCCATGATGAGCGCACAGATGAGATCTGCCAAGGGACCTGCACATGGAGGGGATACTGCACCCATAACTGTACCATCAGTATCCCCGGCACATCTTCAACTTAGGGGGGAGGTAGAGCTTTGTTACAGAATTTTCGCCCCTGTCTCAGATGAAGTCCAATGATTGACTGGGCCCTGAAATTTCAAGTCTGGGGTCTGGGATAGGTGGTGTAACTTATATAGCAAAAAAACGGACAGTCTCATGTAAAATTCTAAGCTGGAACGTGGCAGGTATTAGACCCAAAAACACTGACCCCATCTGGTTGCAATTTATAAAACAATTCGATATTCTGGCCTTCCAGGAAACCTGGGATTCAGAGTCTAGCTTTGTTTTGGATGGCTACCATAGTTTCACTATCCCCGCGGTTCGAGGGACTGTGGGGAGGCCTAAGGGGGGCTTACTCTTCCTTATTTCTTTAAACCTTGCTGGAACATTCAGAAAACTTAATGGGGAGTCAGATAATTTCCTCATACTAGAATGGTTTGTCTCCGATAAGTATTATCTTTTGATTAACTTGTATAATGCCATGGAAGGCTCCGTACAGAAGGAGCATTTTAATGTGTTAGAACAATTTTTGTCAGTCTATAAGCTTAATAACTCTTTTGTGCCAGAGATGTTTTTGATGGGAGATTTTAATATACACCCCTGCCCGTGGGATTGCTACGGGGATGATTTTGATGGGCATATGAATGGGAGGGTACCCCACTTTGAACACGGTAAACAGGGCGAGGACCTGGAGGAACTACTCTCCAATTTAAATCTACTTGAACCAGGCAAGGAAAGTGGTAGTGAGATTGTCCCCACCTTCATAGGACGGGGAGCTAAATCTGTTATTGACTACATTTTCTTATCCCCCTTAGTTCTGATTAAGACCCTGGACTATAGAGTAGTGACGTCAACATTCAGTGATCACAACCCCCTTGTATTGGAAGTTGATCTGAGGATTAAGATTGCCATCACTGATCAAAGAAGGGAGATAGCGCGGGACTTAACTACAAAAGATCAAGGCAGACAGATAAAGTGGGATGCTGTAATCCCGGAGGCCTTTTTTGAGGATTTGGTTGCCAAGGCAGAAACCAACATTGGCATCTGCCTGGATGAGCATGCCGTGGGAGCGGGAATTATAACTTCCTTTACAGCAATTTGTAAGCAAGTTGCTGTAAACCTACATAAGGGGAGTAGGCCACATCCCAGGAAGGCACAGAAATGGTTTGATTCCTCATGTACAAGGGCCCATGAGGCTCTTCTCAATGCTCTTAAGAGGACCCCGAGGGACAGGGCTTTAGTGTCCTCTCTCCGCAAAGAGTATAAACAAGCAATCACCAGGCGGAAACATAAAATCAAAGAGGAGGCCTGGGATAGATTGCGGTCTATTGATGTATTAAGGGACAGCAGAAAGTTTTGGGCCACAATAAATCACCCATTTTTCTCAGAAAGTGATAATTTGGATACGGAATGCGTAATACCAGATGATATTTGGCTCCAGCACTTCAAGAGCATTTATGGAGATAAGGAGCATCAGGAGATAACATCAGGAATAGCCATCACTGGCTGTCCCATAAACCCTGTTAAATTTGACCCGGTTGAAGTAGAAAGGGCTATTCGAGATACATCTAAAAATAAGGCTCCAGGACCCGATGGGGTTCCTGCTGACCTCTACATCATGTACCCTAACTTCTGGGCAAAGATTTTAACCAATGTGTTCAATGCAGCATCCCTAGTGGGTTTCCCTGCCTCTTGGGCCTCCTCCATTATTGTGCCCATTTTCAAAAAGGGGAGCAGAGGGGACCCCGCCTGCTATAGGCCAATCTCCCTGTTGGACTCTGCCCTTAAGATCATGGGCAGAGTCATTCTTCAGAAACTGGGAGATTGGATGAATGGCAGTGGGGTGCTCTCGAATCTCCAGTACGGCTTCAGGCAACACAGAAGTACTATGGACCAATGCCTAAATTTACATCTTTTGATCAATAAGTATACTATAGCAAAAGAGGGTTTTCTATACCTCGGGTTCATGGATTTATCATCAGCCTTCGATCTGGTGAACCGCTCCAAATTATGGCGTATTTTGCTGGAAATGGGAGTAGATGCTCCCCTGGTTTACTTCCTTAGCGACCTCCATCAAGACCTAGTGGCTGCCGTTAGGGTCACGCAGGACGGCAGATGTACGGGAAAATTCAGCTCCAGGCGGGGGGTCAGACAAGGTTGCATTCTGGCCCCTCTGCTGTTTACGATCTACATCAATGGCCTGGAAAAATCTCTAGCTGGGGCCAGTGCGGACATTATACGTGCAGGGGATCGGGTATCCCGGTCCTCCTGTATGCGGACGATGCTGTACTCATTGCCCGCACAGGCCTGGGTTTACAGAGGCTGCTGGATAACTTTGGCACATTCATGGAGTCCCTAGACTTAAAAGTAAATAGCAACAAATCCCATGTGATGATCGTTGGGGCCCGCAGGAAGATCCGTAAGGTCAAAACATTCAGATGCCTGAGTGCGGAGGTTTCTAGGGTCCCAGTGTTCACCTACTTGGGAGTACTCTTCGATGAGAAGGGCAATTGGGGACCTCAGCAGAAGCATAAAAGCAATGCCGTAGCAAGATCAACAGCAGCCCTCCTTAGTTTCACTAAAAGGCTGGGCTCTAGGCCCATGGAGGCCATGCTTAAAATATATAAGTCTAAGTGTTGTGCGATTGCCTCTTATGGGGCATCGATATGGGGTTAAGCGCCTGTGGACAAAATACAATTAGCTGAAAACAGGTTCCTTAGATCGCTGTTGGCGGTACCTCAGTCGTCTCCGACTTTGTCTGTACATTCTGAATTAGGCTTGGGTTACATTACAGACTATTTAAAAGCAGCCCCACTGATCTGTTGGGCAAAGACGTGGCTCAATGAGGAAATCACTCTCAATCACCTTATCCTTAAAGACTGCTTGGCCCTCGACAAGGCAGATAGTATCCCATGGTTGGCATACGTTAGAGCGGCGTGTGTTAGACTGGGACGCCCTGAATTATATACAGCCCCGGAGGGAACTAAGAAAGAGGATTTGGTGTGGATTAAACATAATTTCCAGATCATGTTGGAGGCAGATAGGGAGGAGGCGGAGCTTAAAAAATTAGGAGTTAGAAGTATTTATGTTTTACAGACCTCCCCATCCATTGAACCTTACCTGAAGATCGTCACTAAGCCTTTCCATCGTTTCTTGTTGACAAGATTTAGGTTCAACTTAATTCACCTCATTTTAGGAACTTTCCCACAATGGGGCAAACCTGATAAGTCCCCACCATGTTCTTGTGATAATTTCTCGATACAAGACACTCTCCACCTGATCATGTTTTGTGAAAATTTTTCTAAGGCACGTAAAAAATTCCTAGGTCCCATATTACGTGAAGCGGGGTTTCTGCAGGTGAGACCTGCACTCCTACATCTGCAACTGCTGAGTAGCGTGCGCGTTATTTTCAGCGTAGCAAGCTTTTTGGTGGCCGCAGCTAGAGGGAATAATAAAAGAAGTATCTGTATGCATTAAGTACAGCAGATCGAGAAGGGGGGGGCACCTTTGTTCTTTTTATTATGGAAACTGAAATGATGTCTTTAGATTTTTATATTGCAGCTCACATTGCGGTCCCATAGGTTAGGTGGAGACATTTGCTTATTAATTGTTTGGTACAAATCATGAATTGTAAATAGTGTATATATATGATTGTTTGCAAATGTACACATATTTATTTATCTGTATCTATTTTACTGATTTTATGCACAATGAATGTGTGTATTGCTGCTTCTTTTACGATTTTAATTAATCGAAATAAAGAGTTTTGACTGACTGACTGTGTTATTCAGGAACGATTGTCGATGCTTCTGCTCATGATAGGGAAGCGTATAATAATGGTGTTCCACTGGAGCTGTAGTAGTGGCAACGAAAAGCTGTTGAGCAGGAGCCACTTTCGCAACAAACCAGGTGATTATTGCCATAACCACTAGAGCAACAACAAACCCTACAGCACAAATTATTTTTTTGTTATTCATTTCAGCACTACCAAAAAAGGGGGCGAAAAAGAGTCATAGGGGAATTTAAAGACCTAGCCTAGGTTATGCCCCCATCTCAATACTTTAAACACAAGAGAACCTAGGGGTCTAAGATAAAGGGGTATATGAAACCCTCAATCCATAGCGCAAGCTTAATGGAGACAGATATTAGGAGTAGGATAGAAAATAACCTAAAATAGAAGGAAGCGTTGGTGGTTGTGAAAAAAAACCCGCTTAGTTCTTGGGATACCCATCAAACAATTGTATGATCAATTATATCATCAGGTCATCCTACAGAGGTAAAGAGTCTCTAGATCATTGAGACCAATTTATACCCTGTTGTAAAGCGGGGTCAATGCCTACAAGCACTAGGTGACCAGTGACAGACACCAGATGGGTAGAAGTGCAGTGCAAAATGTGGTGGAAGTAAAATAGGATAGAGGACAGAACAGTACTTTAATTAGAAATGTGTACTCTTCCTAATTAAAATCAAAACGAACAGTGCACGAATGCAGTATGGAAGTAAATCACTGCATTAATGGCCAACATGTTTCAACCTATCTGGGAAGGACCCAAGGCTTTCATCAGGACCCCTGTTCATAACAATGCTACTGCTTAGTGAAAAAAATATATATACTGGTGTAATAACACAAAAGGATACAACGTGTGAATTTACAGCTCCGCCGTGCAGGAGGATCCAATAAGTGATCTATAAAAACATAAACACCCCTCGTATTCAGGAAATGGACAAATACAAATAATCCTACAAACTATATCAATACAATATAAGGTCAAATAAACCACTCACCCTGCTCTACCGGGGAGAAGACCTCACCTCACCTGGACTCAAACTCAGGATAAAAGGAGGCCACGCTCTAAAAGAAATATAAGAAACACAGAGTAGGACGCCAGCTCATGATTCAATTACCATGCTTGCTAGTCATCAACATCAATGAGTATGTAATGTCTTATTTCAATTGTACTTCTAAAACCGCGCAACTCAAGAACATGTCCAGCTCCACCTTGAAGAACAGTCCTCACTCACATATATTTAAAGATGCTAAGCATGTAAATCT
Organism: Lissotriton helveticus; assembly: GCF_964261635.1. NCBI lineage: Eukaryota > Metazoa > Chordata > Amphibia > Caudata > Salamandridae > Lissotriton > Lissotriton helveticus. The sequence goes on along the minus strand of NC_136071.1, from coordinate 559,172,190 downwards.
ATCTTGTACCTGCTAAGTCAATCAAAAGTGCTGACATAGCAAGACTATAGACAAACACTCGTGAAAAAATGTCAGCGCTAAACACTGCTGAAACTGAATGGTACATTAATCACACCCACTCACCTCTCTGTCGTTGCCCCAGGCTGTATCTGAGCAAGGGGGAGGCAACGAACTGGGGAGGTGTGGGTAATTATAATCCTCAGATCAGGCCACGCCCAGCCGGACGCGAATGGTAATTATGTCGAAAGAGGGTGACGCCTTAATGCGAATTAGAGTCCGTGGATATCAAGTAGACCCACTCTTAACCCTCAATGTGTGTGAGTAATTAAAAGCCATGCTCAGGACATGCCCAGCCGGACGCAAACGGTAAAACGAGGGTGACGTCTTAATGTGAGTTGAAGTACGTAGATATCCAGTAGACCCACCCTTGTCCCTCAATATCCATACCTGATAGGTATTACCAATCCGATGTGCTCGAAATATCATCAGAACGCCGATATGCTCGGCAGCAGAAAACATCAGCGGTAGTATGTCTGCACAGAGCATGCGCAAAGACACACCCCTCGCTAGCACGAGGCTATAGAACTACAAAATGACGAGGATCACGTCTGAATTGTAGTTTCTAATTGTTTAAAGTTGTCTGGCGCCAGTGTTGTAAGATGACAACAATCATGTATGCAAGGGTGCGAAAAATGTTCATTCCTTAAACGCCCGATTTAGTAATCATTTTAAATGCAACGCCTCAGACACTCTCAACAAGTAGTTGCAAATAAAAACACATAAAGTGGTACGTGTCTATGCATGTAAAAAACTCATTTGATTACTGTTGAAAAACCCATAGGTGAGTCAGTACAACAAAAAGGAAAAAGAAAGGGAAAAACCACCTCCCCCCTGAAGTCAATGATGGGGGCTAAACCAATCAAAAATTGATGATAGAATCTTACTCTTGTGGTATACATTCTAAATCATACAGCCAATAAAAACAAAAAATACATCGTATCTGTTGGGTATAAATCATCAGAGACAAACACACACCATCCTCAGAGGGTGGTCCAGGGTATTTCATCGTTGAGCCCCTGACTGTCTAAACGTAATCGGTAGATCCATTTCTGTTCCTTCAAAAAAAGGAACTGTGTGGGATCCCCAACTTGATTCGGAATGTATGGCTTTTCCAGAACGGCCCAGCTGAACTCATTTTCTTTGCGATTGTGTTCCAAGAAGTGTTTCGTTAATTTAGACACAGTTTTTTTACACTTAAAGGAGCTCTTGTGTTCAAGCATGCGGGACCGAACCTTGCGGGTTGTCATCCCGACATACCTTTCATTGCACGGGCAAGTCAATATGTATATAACATTTGAACTGTTACAGTTGGAAAAATGCTTAAGTAACCAGGGCCGGCCTGTCCCTATGTCTATTTGAGTGGTTTTACGTGTCAGAGCACACATAGAACATCCACCGCAAGGATAGTGTCCCTGTACCTGTGGTAGATCCCACAAAGTCTCATTAGTCTCCTTTAAACCCTCACGTGGACGGGTGTGTACCAAGCAGTCCTTCAAGTTCTTAGAACGCTTGAAAGCAAACAACGGTGGTTCAATTTTATCATTAGTGCAGTTGAGAATACGCCAGTGGCGTCTTACAATTCTCTGCACTTGGTTCGATTTCATATTGAAAGTGCTTACAAAAGTTAATCTTGTCATGGGTGGCTTCTCCATTGGTATTTCCAAGAGAGCATCGCGGTTGTTATTACTAGCGCGTTTCAATGAGCGTCTAATCAGAGTTTTTGGGGAATGTCTGGCTTGTAGTTGATCACAGAGATTGGCAGAATGTTTGATATAAGTCTCTTTGGTTGAGCAATTTCTGCGAACCCGAAGAAATTGCCCATATGGGAGGTTCTCACGAAGGGACTTAGGATGTTGACTCTCGAATAACAAGAGAGAGTTCCTTGCCATAGGTTTGCGAAAAAGTTCGCTTTGAAGTCCATCAGGGGTGACAAATATCGAGAGGTCCAGAAAGGTAATCCTCTCCCTGTTCATTTCAATAGTGAACCTCAAAAACCTATTGCGGCTGTTGAGCCATTCATGAAAAAATCCAAGCGACTCCTCATCCCTCCTCCATACCATGAGAATATCATCAATATAGCGTTTGTAACAAATTATTGATGATAAGAAGGGATTACTGGCTACCAGTATTTCATTCTGTTCAAACGAGTGGACATATAGATTTGCCAGGCTTGGCGCAAAAATACTGCCCATACTCGTGCCAGAGATTTGTAAGTACAGATTATCCTCGTACCTACAGTAATTTTCCTTCATAGCAATTCTTGCTAATGCAATTATGAAGGGAACAGGCGTTATGGTATCCAAGGTGACAGAATTTAAGATAGAGCAGATGGCATTCAGGGTATCATCCTGGGGAATGGATGTATATAAAGATTCAACATCCATTGAAACAAGTAAATCTGTATCTTGATTGAAAGCAATGTCTGGAATCAGACGCAGGACATCTTTTGTGTCTTTAGATAAGTAGGCATCGTAAGCACTATGGGTCTCAGAAAATGGTCAACAAATTCAGACAAGGGCTCAAGGACAGAGCCCTGTCCTGAGATGATTGGCCTTCCCGGGGAAGGTCTCTGTTCCTTATGTACCTTGGGTAATGTATAAAAATAAGGTACAACAGGATTTTTTGCCTGTAAAAATTGAGATTCTGACGGGGAGATCCAGCCCTCTGCCAGAGCTTCCTCTGTTAGTAATTGAATCTCTCTCATCAATCTCTTGGTGGGATCAATAGTCAGCAGTTGGTAAGAAGTACCGACACTTAACTGGCGTAGGCATTCTGCTCTATATACTTCTATGTCCTGTACCACTATGGCACCCCCCTTGTCAGCAGATTTAATAACTATAGAGGGGTCTTGCGTTAGTGATTGTAGAGCCTGATTTTCTACCCATGAGAGATTACGGTAACCTTTCTTGTTCTCAACACGCCAGATGGTTTCAATCTCATCCTTTACCGCTCTTTCAAAGGTGGCTACATGTGAAGGAACAGTGTGAATCGGAGGCAAAAAAGTGGATTTAGGTCTCAAACCAGTATTCCTATCATTCTCTTCAGAGATCTTGTCTCTGAAGAAGTAATGTAATCTCAGCTTGCGAAAGAAGTGAGCCAATTCAGTTTGCATTTTAAAAGGATCTCCTTTATCTGATATGACAAACCCTAGACCCTTATTTAGAACCTGTTCCTCGATAGGCGTCAATGTTCTATTGCTCAGATTCACAACCAGATTAGGTTCAGGTACCTTCAAGATTGAGGGGCATTCCTCGTCGTCTGACTGCGAGTCCCCGTGTGCGGGCCGGTTGGTTCTTCCCAATGCACCTGTGGTGGTTGTCCTCTTCTTCTGCCTCGTGACCTCCGGGGACCAAAGCCTAAAAAAGGCTGGTTGTTAAAGTTCTGATAGCCAGGGAAAGGACCCATGGGTTGTTGAAAAGGATAGGAAAAAGGGGGAGGAGGACCCCATGGAGAAGGTTGCCACCAAGGAGGAACTGTTCCTGGTTGCAAACCCCTGTAATTATGAAAACCCCGGGACCTCCCGCGGCCTCTGTTGGCAAAAGGTTGAGGATTGGAGGTGTCCTGGCCATTGTCAGAATCAGTGCCAGAACCCGAATAGTTAGAGCCATATCTCTTCCCATTATTCTTATACTCAGGGGCTTTGTAGGAGTCACTCGTGTAAGGATACACGACATCCAATTTGAACTTGGCCAGATCTTTTTTAAATTTATCAATTTTGATTTGTACGATATGATCATAGAAATCTTTGTTATTTTTATCTGACTCTTCTTTTTGTTTTTTGTAAGCAGTCGTCGTGGATACAGTCGTTTTTATTTGTGCCTCCAAAACTTGTATTTCTATCAATAGAGTGTCACAAGTGCGCTTGGCAGTACTAATAATAAGGATCAACCAATCTCTTGTACAACGCCAAGCGATCAAGGACCAATCCATTAAAAACTCTTTGTCTGACAGAAAAAGGTGTGGGGCATTAGTTACCAAAAGGCCGGGTGGTGCACAACTAACCCTCAAATATTCTGCCATCACTCTCCCATGTGCCTGAGTGCGGGAATGTGACTTCTTAAGCGTCAAGACCTTAGTCCAGTCATCCGCTGTGCATACTGTTGGTGTTGGAATAGTGTCTAAAATACTTGGCATATTATCCATAATGGATTGAAAGACAGAATCGTCATATGCCAAACCACTTCGTTCAGCCATTGTGCCAAATGATTTTTTAAGAGAGAGACACAGTCTCAAGGGAACCAGGAGAACCTGAGTTGTTGTGAAAAAAGAAGGAGAAACAACAGCAGAGATATGCTGAATGTAGAATTACCAAACAAGTATAATTCACTAAAGACCCGCAGCCAGCAGCTGCTCAAACAATACTACCAAAAAAGGGGGGACAAAAGGGTCATAGGGGAATTTAAAGACCTAGCCTAGGTTATGCCCCCATCTCAATACTTTAAACACAAGAGAACCTAGGGGTCTAAGATAAAGGGGTATATGAAACCCTCAATCCATAGCGCAAGCTTAATGGAGACAGATATTAGGAGTAGGATAGAAAATAACCTAAAATAGAAGGAAGTGTTGGTGGTTGTGAAAAAGAACCCGCTTAGTTCTTAGGATACCCATCAAACAATTGTATGATCAATTATATCATCTGGTCATCCTACAGAGGTAAAGAGTCTCTAGATCATTGAGACCAATTTATACCCTGTTGTAAAGCGGGGTCAATGCCCACAAGCACTAGGTGACCAGTGACAGACACCAGATGGGTAGAAGTGCAGTGCAAAAAGAAATGTGGTGGAAGTAAAATAGGATAGAGGACAGAACAGTACTTTAATTAGAAATGTGTACTCTTCCTAATTAAAATCAAAACGAACAGTGCACGAATGCAGTATGGAAGTAAATCACTGCATTAATGGCCAACATGTTTCAACCTATCTGGGAAGGACCCAAGGCTTTCACCAGGACCCCTGTTCATAACAATGCTACTGCTTAGTGAAAAAAATATATATACTGGTGTAATAACACAAAAGGATACAACGTGTGAATTTACAGCTCCGCCGTGCAGGAGGATCCAATAAGTGATCTATAAAAACATAAACACCCCTCGTATTCAGGAAATGGACAAATACAAATAATCCTACAAACTATATCAATACAATATAAGGTCAAATAAACCACTCACCCTGCTCTACCGGGGAGAAGACCTCACCTCACCTGGACTCAAACTCAGGATAAAAGGAGGCCACGCTCTAAAAGAAATATAAGAAACACAGAGTAGGACGCCAGCTCATAATTAAATTACCATGCTTGCTAGTCATCAACATCAATGAGTATGTAATGTCTTATTTCAATTGTACTTCTAAAACCGCGCAACTCAAGAACATGTCCAGCTCCACCTTGAAGAACAGTCCTCACTCACATATATTTAAAGATGCTAAGCATGTAAATCTATCTTGTACCTGCTAAGTCAATCAAAAGTGCTGACATAGCAAGACTATAGACAAACACTCGTGAAAAAATGTCAGCGCTAAACACTGCTGAAACTGAATGGTACATTAATCACACCCACTCACCTCTCCGTCGTTGCCCCAGGCTGTATCTGAGCAAGGGGGAGGCAACGAAATGGGGAGGTTGTAGTGTAGCTCCTATTTTCCCAATAGGCTCTGCGCATTGGAATAGTACCTACAGCAGTAAAAGCCTAGGCCAGACGTTAACTAGGTCTACTACTGTCGAAACTAGACTTAATTTTTGGGTTTGCCAGCTAAGCTCAGAGTTCGCTAGAAACTTTCTCGAATGTTCAAGGAAGGATTAACTCCCCTGATTAGACAAGAAGGGATTTAGTTTCTGACAACCATAGAACATGACAACTTTGCTCTCCCCTAATCAAGAGTCAATCTCAAGAGTCGTGTGAGCACAAGGCAATTATTTTACTCAGTCAGTACGTGCATTCTTAGTCTCATCAGAATGTAGAGAAAAGGAAGAGACGGGCGTGTTCAATAAAAGATGTTATTTATTGATCAGTCTCTTTTCTCGTACAAGAGAAATGGATCGATATTATTGCAATACTTATAGTTAAGTAAAGTGCATACATTAGAAGCAATAGTATAAAATAATACTGTAAAAACATTGATATGGTTTCTGAGCCATATGATGTTTAAAATGATTAAAATATATTTACATACACATATACATTTGACTAAACGTACTCAACTGGTGTTTCTAAATACGCCTACCCCGTGTACCTGACCTAAGTCTAATGCGTGGGCGGGAATAGAAAGTTACAGTTTAAGTTAAGTTTGTTTTTGCCAAGTGAATAACTAAAGAATTCTCTAGGAGGGGTTATTCAGTTCTGTACCTAGAATTTAGGATGAATGAGGAATGGTATCTCTTTCTCTGCTCTCGATATTCCAGGCTGCCTGCGAGGGCTGCCCAGAAGCGCCGGTGCTGGGTCTCTCGGCTTGAGATAGCAGCGCGTCTCTCAGCGCGTCAGGAAGGCGGGGCTGCTGCCTGCGGGGTCTGCTTCTGCTCTCGGCTTCGGCAAGTATGGCTGCTCCGTCTTGTCACCACGCGTGTGTTTGCATAGGGCAAGGTCGGCAATATTTATACCTTAAAGGTGCCGAGATTGACGTAAGGATGGACATAGGTACGTCAATAAAGATGTCATACGACTTGCTCGTTAGCACATTCTTTTGCAAAAGTTCTCTGTGAAATCAAAACAATGGCCGCACGGATTTTCCAGGTTGTCATAGGTTTGATTTGTTATGAGAACGTCGTATGCCTTATCAGGGGCTGGAGGAATGTCGCTTGTCTAATTAGATCTCAAGCGTTATGACCTAATCAGATAACACGTTCCTGTGCCGTAGTGTGACTGCGTCAGATAACGGTATCTGCATCATGGGGGATTTCTTGCCTCATGGGCTGACTGTTAGTTAACTAGCTAGGTAGTTTAACCAGAATAGGGTCAGGAATAGGGGGATCGATTCAGAACCTATAGAAATACACGACACCCACTCCACGCTAACTATGGTCATATCTACTAATCTATGCATAGTATAACATAGTACAACATACTATAGAGTATAGTGTATACCTTACCACCCCAAAATACATAAATGCATTTTGAAATTTTCAAATATACTGAAAAATTGCAGTCATATATATTGTATGCACTTAAGCTATGAATTAAATGCAAAAGTAAACACGCATTGTAATGCATTATTGCTTTTTGGTATATGAGAAATACACATGAAATGGCTCTTAATATAGCTATACAGAAAGGAAGGTCTAGACCATTTCATCACATAATAAAATATTTGTGAACATACCAGCGGGCAGCTAAAGTCTATATAAAGTATCTAAAATAGAAATCTTAGTTCTCTAGGAATAGTTTCTTACTTTAAGCAGAAGATCAGTGTCCCGGGGAAAAAATATATAGAAAAATATTTTAAGGGCTTGCTGAAAAAAGTTGCTGTCTGTGAACTGGATTGTAATTGTTCATGTGACTTTATTTTTAAAGGTTGAAGGCCGAATTCAGGGAACGCCGTGTGCGAGTTTACTCAAAAGTCTCTATTTCTGTTCCGGAGAGAACATCATATCATTCAGGCTTTCGAAAAAACTGTCAACAGCTTCATGGGAAAGTTCCACTAAGTCGGAAATAGGGGTAACCATGCATTCGTGCGCATGATTGTCTCCATTGACATTCTGATTTGCATTGCTGACAGAAGGTCGTACCTGTTCGATGCTGCTTTCATCTTGAACTTCACTACTCTTCAATCGTAGTGGTGAAGATTCCAGGAATGCCGTCATCAGGATTGGCAGCCTTTGAGGGCAGCACAGTGCGTGAACCTTGGTAGGAACCAACAGTGTATCTGCATCCACCGGCGCATCCGATTGTAGCGTCAGACAGGTGTCTAACACGCATTCTTCTCCGCATAGCAGACACCTTAGTACAGGTAAAACACACCTTTGCCACATTGGTCGAAATGATAGAAACCAAGTCATGTTTAGGTCTCTAAGCCGGGAAAGTCCCAGGATTTTTGATATCCGGTCCCGGTATCCAATGGCTAGGATCGTATCTTCCATTGTCGCGAGAGTTTGATCTGTGACATGGGTTGCCATAACGAAAAATAAGGACTAGGAATAGGATTCCTGCAATTAGTCCCAGGATCAGGGGAAGTCTGCCAAAAATCGAATGGACGAAATCTGGAAAAATACCCAGTATGGCTTTGAATGGTGTTAATGCCATCGAAAATACTGTCTTAAATACCTTTGAGACCCCAGTGGTATCAGAAATATTTAAGATTTCGCTCAGGATTTCCGCGAAATGTACGGGGGAATTAGTTGATAATAATGTATGTATCTCTGCAGTCGTCCTTGCGACTTGTAGATCATACGTTTCTTTAGATGACGTGAGCCTTGTAGGCGTCTGAAGAAGCACTGTTTTCATTCTGCTTAAAGTGTCTATTCGAATAGAAGTAATTTTCAAACCGGGCCATGCCCTTGCCTCCCTGTCTGGTAAGGAGCTGGGGAACAAAGAACGTCCACAGCACTTGACCTTCGCCGTTGTAGTTACTAGATAAGGAGTCCCGGGCATAAGACTGCAACATCTGCGGTCTACAATAAGAATGTAACTCCCATTATAGAGTCTTTGAAAGAATGGTTCTATTTCAGTTGCAGGTGCGCCTTGCTGGTGACATGAAAGGTTGTATGAATTCCCTTCACAGGCTCCGTGCAAACTAATACCGTTACACAGAAGCGTGCCGCTTAGTGACATAGCACAATTGTTGCCACTAAGAAACACTTTCTGTCCTTTGTTACTGACACATGCATGTGAATAGGGCAGGTTCCAAGTTGTTTTAAGGTACCCCTTTCCCAATTTCTCGTACATGCCAGCCTGTATATATTTTTGGCAGTATTGAAACCTGAAGGTTGAGATTGGAATATTTATGATTCCGTGGATTATCCATTCACTGACAGGTCGTTCTGACATTGTCATCGGTAATCTTTCTAGTTTTTCAATGCTCAAGATTGTATAATCAGCACCCTTCTGCGCCATACCGATTTGTCTATCAGTAAGGTTAAAGATTTGGAATAGTGACGTTGTGTTGATTAAACGCCAAGGCACATAGCCTGAACGCAGATTTTGTAACGTCCAGCCAAGCTGTACAATAGAGCGCAATTGCGACTGACCATGTTGTAATAACAGTAAGTCTTGCGATAATATGTCGATTGCTGAAGACACAATGCTGTCCAATGAAAATATTCTGGAGGACAGAGTCATTAACCCATTGTCCACTACAGAAAGTGATTTTTCCAAATTAATACGATCAATTTCACGTATTCTCTCTGCTGTTTCAATTTGAGTAACCTTCCAGGCCTCATTGTATGCTGCATATACAGAGGCTGCTATGAAACGCTTTTGACGCTGTTTGCGTGGTCCCAGTATGAAATCACGCAAGTCAGCACCATCAGTAAGTAAAGTTAGGTGTTGCTTAATTTCAGGCAGTGTGGAAGTTTGTAGCCATTGAAGGCATAATTTGCCCACACTGTAGGTTGTTATTATCCCTGGGTGATGTCTTTGAGGATATCTAGGGTCTGGCCTGGTCATTTTGAAACCCTGTGTTTTATTCAGGAATCTATCTTGACAGTTATTTGTATCTGTGGGCCAGATCAACCATTGTTTCCAATCAGGATGTGTTCTGTTTTGGTTAAGTATATGGTTTATGTCTATTCCTTCATCTGTATCAGAGTTATTGCTAAACATTGTTGGCTTTGGAATAGACGGGTTATTTAAATCTTTGATTTTGGCTAAGCCAAGACAGGTGGTTTGTTGAACAGTGTCATTTAAAAATATCATTTGTTCTGGGATCATGCAGGCTCTAAACAAAGCTTCTAAACCCTGTACGTGCCATTCTTTTGTACCCCAAACACTTTTCAAATCAACATTTTTGTCCCAATAATCAAATCCAAAGGTATTCATTTTTTCAAAGAATGAATCTGAATATATCAATTTTGTGTTGGTTATCATGGTTTTCATCCCTGTCTTGTTTGACAATTTGTAATAAAATGTTTCAGCATTAGTTATGTTAAAACCTGAAAAATATGAATATTTGTCATAAACGGTTCTAGAGCTCCCTTTTGGAGGTGTAGCACAATGTTCCCATTGATTATAATTTAAAACATTTCTAGGTTGTGCAGATTTATGCAAGAAATGGTTACCATAATGGTTATAGCAATACATACTATCATAATTTGTAGAACCTTGCAAATAATCATGTTTTGTAAATTTAGCAGACATTACTAAGTCAGACATCATATTGTTTATACTTTCAAAGTCCCAATCATCAGCAAATGAGTTTGGTTTTGCAAAGTCACTCAAAGAGATTTTGATTTGGTGTGGATATTTCAGGATCTCGACCGGACCATAAATTTCATAGTCAGTGTTGTCCCAGGCTACCCCACCAGGTATCGGATTGGCTGTGAAGTTGGCTGAAGAAAGTTCTGGAGAAATTTCTCTTTTCTCGACGTGTGAAGATGTGTGTGGTTTGAGGACCAAGTTGATGTTCTGACTTGCTGTGTCCATTTTAGCATATTTTCCCTCAATGAAGCGTCCCAAAGTAAATACCATGATGAGCCAAAGTATGAGGATAAATGCACCAAAACCCACCCAAAATTCAATCCATGGAGAAACCAGATATGTTTCTTTCAGTTGTTTCAAAAGTTCCTTAGCTTTGTCTTTAAAGGATTTTGATGATGGCTGTGTCTTTGGTTCACTGAAGCCTTCAGAGGAATCATCGAAGTTGATGAAGTAACCAGATGCAGTTCTGTCAATTGTTCCAATTGGTTCAGGATTTTTGTTTTTTGCATTGTCACTTGGTACTTCAGTATAGATAGGTGTGTCTCTGCTAAATGTTTTTATTTGGGTTTTCAGAGGTCTTAGTTCTATTGCATTGTTGCATAGTCCTTGTTGTTCTTCTGTAGGCGTTTCGAATGTGATGAGCCTCTTTGATAGGACCTCTGTACTGGTAGCAAACCTTGGTGTTCTGCTACTTATTGGGAGTCCACTTGGCCTACTGTTTGTTATTGGCCACATGTTGTGGTTTTACCAGGTCGATGGATACAACTCGGTTCTCCTTTTTTTCCAGCAAGTGGCGGTAGTACAACTTATCTTGTCCCGTTGACAGACAAGACAGGAACTGCTTTTCTGTAAGAAGGCCCAAATTCCTTCTTTACCGCGATCTTCTCCCTGACTAGATCCCCGACTTTTGGAATCCAGACAGGTCTTGCTGGGACAGGTGGTGATTCTTCAGTGGTTGTTGGCTGTTGTTTCAACTGTATGTTGCTCAGGTCTTTTCTTGTTTTGTTTAAGTCCTGCAAAATAGCCAAACGGTCTTTGACATCAAAGGTTTTTTCTATTACCACTGAAGTCTGACTATCAAGGTCAGAGATCAACATCCTAGTTCCGAATAATAATTCGTACGGACTGAATCCCTTCAGAGAATTTCTTGGCAAGTTATTTAGACTACGTTGGACACTTATTAGATGTTTGACCCACCCAGCTCCCGAACCTAATACCTTTGCCGTTATAGATTGCTTTATGTCACGGTTTTTTCTTTCAACAATTCCGTTCCCCTCAGGGTGAAATGGACAAGAGTACCGCAATTGCACGCCCATGCTGACCATGGCCTCCTTATAAGCCCGAGAGCTAAAAGCAGGACCATTGTCCGAATGCAGAATGCCAATTGCGTATGTGCCGATAAAGACTCGCAAATCTTTTATAACAGTTCTGGCGTCAGCCGTTCGCTGGGGCCACATCCATATGAATCTCGTGCATGAGTCCACTGCGACCAAGATATATTTATAGTTACCATCCCTTTGTAAGGGACCGCAGTGGTCTAGATAAACACAGGCTAATGGTTTATCCGAGATTAGAAGGGGCGTCTGTGCTGGACGTCTCACAGTTGATACTTTCATTTTTTGACATATTTCACATGCTAGAACATAGTTCCTTGTTTGTCTTCTCATTTGTGGCCACCAGTATCTCTGTTTTAATAATGATACAGTGGCTGAGACGCCAGCATGGGTAGAAGCAAGCCCTTCGTGTGCCGCTATTATCAGTCCTAACCTATGTTCCATGTTTGGAATTGCCCTATCCCCCACTCCAGGGATTCGAGCAAAAGGAACATTGTTTGTATCAGTTATGTATGAGTATTTTACTGGAAAGCCTTTAGGGAGTGGTTCTATCGAATCCTTTTCTGAAGCGCTGACAGCTTGTAATATTTCGCTGTCTATTTTTGTTTTTGACCGGGTGACGGCAGCTACGGAAGCCGTTTGCACAGCTGCCTTCGCGGCCTCATCAGCCAATGAATTCCCTGCAACGTGAACGCCATCACGTTGATGACTCAGTGTATGTATCACGTGAGTCTTTGGTAGTTCTTTTTGTAAAAGAGCTACTTGTTCCCAGAGCATTTTATGCTTGATTGTTCCACCTTTCGCATCCTTGAAACCATTCTGAAGCCAGATCTGCAAGTATTCATTATAAGATTGAACGCAATAATACGAATCGCACACTATGAGCGTGGGGAATTCTCGATCGGTATTTTCAAGCGCCATCTTGAATGCTAGTAATTCAGCTCGCTGAGCTGTACAATCTCCTAGGGATTGTGTTTTAGTGAGGGTTGGTTTAAATTTCCCTTCGTGCCAACGACCTTTAACAATCGCGCACGCAGCACTGTAAGCTTGTTTACCCCCTACTGCGGGTTGTGCTGATCCGTCTGTATATATTATACAGCCGTAGTCATCTAGAGGCAGAATTTCGGTTGGCGGAGGACATTCAAATTCATATTGGAGAAATTCTTGTGTTTTTAAATAAGGATCAAATTCGTACATCACGTCTGTTGCAGCAAGAGAGTTAGCCCATTGTATCCATCTTGGATGGAGTGCTTTAGCATTTGGAATGCTTGCCTTTGTTACCGCCTCTAAGGCTGGTATTGGTGTCACGATTATTATTCGTTTACCTTGTGCCAGGGCTCGTTCTTTTGCTATAGCTGTCTGTGTTGCTGTAAGAATTTTTTCCGTTGGGCTAAATTTCATTTCAGCCTTAGTGTACAAGTGTGATTTGAATGCAATTGGTACCTTTTCTCCCTCATTAGAGGTCAGGTATGTGAATCCGCATCTCCCTGGGATGACTCGGATCACAAGGTTGCGTGTATTATCACGGGTTTCTAATTTTGTCTTAATTAGCATGTCTGTTTGTAAGGATCTCAAAATTTCTGTGTGTGTTTGAGTCCAACTGGATCTTTTAAAGTCTGGTTTAATTAGATCGTAAAGGGGTTTCACCCTTTCTGCGTAATTTGCAATGTATGTTCTTCCGAAATTTAGGAAGCCTAAAATTGACTGTAGGTTTTTTAGTGTTTTAGGAGCTTGGATAACGGCACATTTCTCTAGGAAATTGTCTGCCAGGCTTTTACCTTCACTTGATAGCTCATATCCTAAGAATAGGACCGTCAGATGGGCAATTCTGGACTTTTTGAAGTTGAATTTGTAACCCTCTGCAGCGAAACCAAGTATTATGGTGTTCACTCTTTTCAAGTGAGTCTCCAAGTCATCATCTGTTAAGTAAATGTCATCGACATAAGATAATGCTTCATCATCATATAGTTGTAGTAATTCTGTTACTCTCGCTGAGAATACCCCCGGGCTGTTCTTGTACCCCTGGGCTAACCGACAGAATTGTTTTTGAGTGCCATTTACTGAGAAAGCTGTTAAATATCTGCTCTCTGGTGCTATGTTTTGACAAAAGAATCCGTTGGAGATGTCCAAGGTTGTTTTGTATTTTTTGCGCACTATGTTATTCATTAGTGCAGCACTGTGTGAGTTTTGCACTGCAAAAGTTTTGCAACATGTGTTAAGGTGTCGGTAATCCAAAACTAGGCGATATGAATTGTCTGGTTTGGAGACCGGAAACAAAGGATTGTTCATTTGTGAGGTGAAAGTTTCAATCACCCCCTGGTAGCAAGTGTATATTTTTTATGAATCGGGATTTGATTCGAGAAGGCAGGCATAATTACTTCTTCGCCATGAGGGCACTCCCTGACAAACTCTGGTGGCCAGTCTTTTTCAGCTAAAAGGATGTCATAACCCTTGGAGAGGTTATCCCAAAATAGTCCCCTTATTTTCCTAGTCTTATCTCCCTCTATACGTAATGTTATCTCGTATATTTTGTGGGGCTTGCTAACTCTGGTATCTGCAGTTTCCACTTGAAGGTATTCATTCGTGTCCACTGTCACCAGATGATTCATAAGGACTTTGCGAGCTATGCTCACCTCTGCTGCGCTGTCTAGCATTGTCTGAGCCCACTCTCCGTTTTTCAGTTGTGTCCTCAGTATTCTCGGCATTGTTAACTACCTTGATACTGGCTACCTTCTTTTTTGGAAATTGTAATTTCTTTTTCAGTTGAGCAGGTTCCTTGTCTTTGGACTTGGCGTGCTCTTCTGATCGTCCTCTTCTTTCCGATTTCTGCGAGGAATTCTGAAAAGATTGAGAGGGACGTGTATCAATGTCTTGATATCTATCAGGTTTTTTAATATTATCCCTATTTCTAAGGTTATATCTATTCCCAGAGGGGTCACTCTGGGGTGACCTTTGTCTCGGGTTTGGAGATTTCTCTCTTCGCCTAGGAGACCTTCCTCTGGACTGGAATTTCTTTTCTTTAGGATTGGATTGTTTGTTCCCATCCCAGTTCTTTTTTGGTGAATTATTATTATTATTAAAAAACATTTTTTCTGGACTTGTAGTCAGTTGCGGTTTTACTGGTATTCCACCTAGACTATCTCTGCCTAGTTCTTCATAGGATTTTTCTATGATTCTGGCAATTTCAGCTGGTTGGTCTGCTATATCTGTCTCTTTTAACCTCTGGCGGATCGCCACGTTTGCTGCTTCACCTTTTATGTTGGCTAATAATATAGCCGAGACCTGCTTGAAGTCTTTCAGTAATTTCATACCAAGAGTTAAAGCAGGTTCTGGACCGTATTCATCTTGAATTTGTTTTAGCACATCTGGTATCACCGAAATGGATGGAACACCGTGCGTTTTTGTATAGATGGAAGCAAAGACTGTACCCCAAGTGTCACAGTCCTCAATGTGTGGTGCGATTCCCATTGGGAGACATATAGTCAGAATCCTGTGTTTTTCTAATGGGGTGGTGTCAGGAAACACCGCCTCTATTTGGGTAATTTTCTGTGCCAACCAGAATGGTATTTGTTCCCGTTTAGCTGGAACTTTACCTAGGCAGGATTGGATGTTCTGTGGTGTAATTTTATTTGTGTTCCCCTGGTGAGGGGTCAGCTGTGGTAGTTTAATCGCTGGCTGAATTGTTGAAGTCCGCATTACATACTGAACTAATTGTCTGTGAATTTTTAGTAGTTGTTTTAGCTGTATTAACAGCTCTGCTGCAGGCATTCTTTCGATGTCTGGATGTGGTGTGTATCCGGCTAGGACCGGCCACGTTGCTCCTGGTCTTCCTAAAGGACCGAGCCTTGTAATGTGATTGTTATGTTTTAGGGCGCCATCAAATAAGAGCAAATGCTCTTGGAATTTGAGTGGTACTTCCACCTCCTCGAAAGGAGTGTACGTTTCAGGAGGTTCCTCTACTTTGTAATAGTGGAAGTACTTTGTTACAGCATTTGCTGCTGGAAAATGTATCCATGTATAGTATACCTCTGTCTGCCGATATTCGTGTGCCTCAATTACGAATATGACTGTGCCACCTCTAGGTGTCAGTCCATTTTCTATAAGTTTTAAGGTTATAGATCTCCTTTTGGCGACCTGGATGAGTATTATATCCGGGTCTGCTGTTTGCATGGTAGCATCAGCATCTGCTATTTCAGTAGCTAATCTAATTGCCTCTCTTTCATCATCACTCTCTGCCATTTTACAGACAGGATGGTATTATGTTTGTTTGCAGATCAGGTTTCTTATGGAAACAGAGATTAGATGCACAATATTCTGGAACTGTTTTATCCTTCAACGTTGACTAGACCAAGAACCATACATAGGAGTTCCCTCCTGCGAGGTTTTGGAGGATATAATAACCTTTCACCCACTCCAGACGTCTTTGGAGTATTTGGGAAAAGGGGTCTGAGTGAGAAAGCACGACTGAGTTACTCTAAATGTCTTACGTTAGTTTTATCGCCCTTTCCAAACGCGTTGGGCGCCATGTAGTGTAGCTCCTATTTTCCCAATAGGCTCTGCGCATTGGAATAGTACCTACAGCAGTAAAGGCCTAGGCCAGACGTTAACTAGGTCTACTACTGTCGAAACTAGACTTAATTTTTGGGTTTGCCAGCTAAGCTCAGAGTTCGCTAGAAACTTTCTCGAATGTTCAAGGAAGGATTAACTCCTCTGATTAGACAAGAAGGGATTTAGTTTCTGACAACCATAGAACATGACAACTTTGCTCTCCCCTAATCAAGAGTCAATCTCAAGAGTCGTGTGAGCACAAGGCAATTATTTTACTCAGTCAGTACGTGCATTCTTAGTCCCATCAGAATGTAGAGAAAAGGAAGAGACGGGCGTGTTCAATAAAAGATGTTATTTATTGATCAGTCTCTTTTCTCGTACAAGAGAAATGGATCGATATTATTGCAATACTTATAGTTAAGTAAAGTGCATACATTAGAAGCAATAGTATAAAATAATACTGTAAAAACATTGATATGGTTTCTGAGCCATATGATGTTTAAAATGATTAAAATATATTTACATACACATATACATTTGACTAAACGTACTCAACTGGTGTTTCTAAATACGCCTACCCCGTGTACCTGTCCTAAGTCTAATGCGTGGGCGGGAATAGAAAGTTACAGTTTAAGTTAAGTTTGTTTTTGCCAAGTGAATAACTAAAGAATTCTCTAGGAGGGGTTATTCAGTTCTGTACCTGGAATTTAGGATGAATGAGGAATGGTATCTCTTTCTCTGCTCTCGATATTCCAGGCTGCCTGCGAGGGCTGCCCAGAAGCGCCGGTGCTGGGTCTCTCGGCTTGAGATAGCAGCGCGTCTCTCAGCGCGTCAGGAAGGCGGGGCTGCTGCCTGCGGGGTCTGCTTCTGCTCTCGGCTTCGGCAAGTATGGCTGCTCCGTCTTGTCACCACGCGTGTGTTTGCATAGGGCAAGGTCGGCAATATTTATACCTTAAAGGTGCCGAGATTGACGTAAGGATGGACATAGGTACGTCAATAAAGATGTCATACGACTTGCTCGTTAGCACATTCTTTTGCAAAAGTTCTCTGTGAAATCAAAACAATGGCCGCACGGATTTTCCAGGTTGTCATAGGTTTGATTTGTTATGAGAACGTCGTATGCCTTATCAGGGGCTGGAGGAATGTCGCTTGTCTAATTAGATCTCAAGCGTTATGACCTAATCAGATAACACGTTCCTGTGCCGTAGTGTGACTGCGTCAGATAACGGTATCTGCATCATGGGGGATTTCTTGCCTCATGGGCTGACTGTTAGTTAACTAGCTAGGTAGTTTAACCAGAATAGGGTCAGGAATAGGGGGATCGATTCAGAACCTATAGAAATACACGACAAGGTGTGGGTAATTATAATCCTCAGATCAGGCCATGCCCAGCCGGACGCGAATGGTAATTATGTCGAAAGAGGGTGACGCCTTAATGCGAATTAGAGTCCGTGGATATCAAGTAGACCCACTCTTAACCCTCAATGTGTGTCAGTAATTAAAAGCCATGCTCAGGACATGCCCAGCCGGACGCAAACGGTAAAACGAGGGTGACGTCTTAATGTGAGTTGAAGTACGTAGATATCCAGTAGACCCACCCTTGTCCCTCAATATCCATACCTGATAGGTATTACCAATCCGATGTGCTCGAAATATCATCAGAATGCCGATATGCTCGGCAGCAGAAAACATCAGCGGTAGTATGTCTGCACAGAGCATGCCCAAAGACACACCCCTCGCTAGCGCGAGGCTATAGAACTACAAAATGACGAGGATCACGTCTGAATTGTAGTTTCTAATTGTTTAAAGTTGTCTGGCGCCAGTGTTGTAAGATTGCAACAATCATGTATGCAAGGGTGCGAAAAATGTTCATTCCTTAAACGCCCGATTTAGTAATCATTTTAAATGCAACGCCTCAGACACTCTCAACAAGTAGTTGCAAATAAAAACACATAAAGCGGTACGTGTCTATGCATGTAAAAAACTCATTTGATTACTGTTGAAAAACCCATAGGTGAGTCAGTACAACAAAAAGGAAAAAGAAAGGGAAAAACCACCTCCCCACTGAAGTCAATGATGGGGGCTAAACCAATCAAAAATTGATGATAGAATCTTACTCTTGCGGTATACATTCTAAATCATACAGCCAATAAAACCACAAAATACATCTATCTGTTGGGTATAAATCATCAGAGACAAACACACACCATCCTCAGAGGGTGGTCCAGGGTATTTCATCGTTGAGCCCCTGACTGTCTAAACGTAATCGGTAGATCCATTTCTGTTCCTTCAAAAAAAGGAACTGTGTGGGATCCCCAACTTGATTCGGAATGTATGGCTTTTCCAGAACGGCTCAGCTGAACTCATTTTCTTTGTGATTGTGTTCCAAGAAGTGTTTCGTTAATTTAGACACAGTTTTTTTACAATTAAAGGAGCTCTTGTGTTCAAGCATGCGGGTCCGAACCTTGCGGGTTGTCATCCCGACATACCTTTCATTGCACGGGCAAGTCAATATGTATATAACATTTGAACTGTTACAGTTGGAAAAATGCTTAAGTAACCAGGGCCGGCCTGTCCCTATGTCTATTTGAGTGGTTTTACGTGTCAGAGCACACATAGAACATCCACCGCAAGGATAGTGTCCCTGTACCTGTGGTAGATCCCACAAAGTCTCATTAGTCTCCTTTAAACCCTCACGTGGACGGGTGTGTACCAAGCAGTCCTTCAAGTTCTTAGAACGCTTGAAAGCAAACAACGGTGGTTCAATTTTATCATTAGTGCAGTTGAGAATACGCCAGTGGCGTCTTACAATTCTCTGCACTTGGTTCGATTTCATATTGAAAGTGCTTACAAAAGTTAATCTTGTCATGGGTGGCTTCTCTATTGGTATTTCAAGAGAGCATCGCGGTTGTTATTACTAGCGCATTTCAATGAGCGTCTAATCAGAGTTTTTGGGTAATGTCTGGCTTGTAGTTGATCACAGAGATTGGCAGAATGTTTGATATAAGTCTCTTTGGTTGAGCAATTTCTGCGAACCCGAAGAAATTGCCCATATGGGAGGTTCTCACGAAGGGACTTAGGATGTTGACTCTCGAATAACAAGAGAGAGTTCCTTGCCATAGGTTTGCGAAAAAGTTCGCTTTGAAGTCCATCAGGGGTGACAAATATCGAGAGGTCCAGAAAGGTAATCCTCTCCCTGTTCATTTCAATAGTGAACCTCAAAAACCTATTGCGGCTGTTGAGCCATTCATGAAAAAATCCAAGCGACTCCTCATCCCTCCTCCATACCATGAGAATATCATCAATATAGCGTTTGTAACAAATTATTGATGATAAGAACGGATTACTGGCTACCAGTATTTCATTCTGTTCAAACGAGTGGACATATAGATTTGCCAGGCTTGGCGCAAAAATACTGCCCATACTCGTGCCAGAGATTTGTAAGTACAGATTATCCTCGTACCTAAAGTAATTTTCCTTCATAGCAATTCTTGCTAATGCAATTATGAAGGGAACAGGCGTTATGGTATCCAAGGTGACAGAATTTAAGATAGAGCAGATGGCATTCAGGGTATCATCCTGGGGAATGGATGTATATAAAGATTCAACATCCATTGAAACAAGTAAATCTGTATCTTGATTGAAAGCAATGTCTGGAATCAGACGCAGGACATCTTTTGTGTCTTTAAGATAAGTAGGCATCGTAAGCACTATGGGTCTCAGAAAATGGTCAACAAATTCAGACAAGGGCTCAAGGACAGAGCCCTGTCCTGAGATGATTGGCCTTCCCGGGGGAGGTCTCTGTTCCTTATGTACCTTGGGTAAGGTATAAAAATGAGGTACAACAGGATTTTTTGCCTGTAAAAATTGAGATTCTGACGGGGAGATCCAGCCCTCTGCCAGAGCTTCCTCTGTTAGTAATCGAATCTCTCTCATCAATCTCTTGGTGGGATCAATAGTCAGCAGTTGGTAAGAAGTACCGACACTTAACTGGCGTAGGCATTCTGCTCTATATACTTCTATGTCCTGTACCACTATGGCACCCCCCTTGTCAGCAGATTTAATAACAATAGAGGGGTCTTGCATTAGTGATTGTAGAGCCTGATTTTCTACCCTTGAGAGATTACGGTAACCTTTCTTGTTCTCAACACGCCAGATGGTTTCAATCTCATCCTTTACCGCTCTTTCAAAGGTGGCTACATGTGAAGGAACAGTGTGAATCGGAGGCAAAAAAGTGGATTTAGGTCTCAAACCAGTATTCCTATCATTCTCTTCAGAGATCTTGTCTCTGAAGAAGTAATGTAATCTCAGCTTGCGAAAGAAGTGAGCCAATTCAGTTTGCATTTTAAAAGGATCTCCTTTATCTGATATGACAAACCCTAGACCCTTATTTAGAACCTGTTCCTCGATAGGCGTCAATGTTCTATTGCTCAGATTCACAACCAGATTAGGTTCAGGTACCTTCAAGATTGAGGGGCATTCCTCGTCGTCTGACTGCGAGTCCCCGTGTGCGGGCCGGTTGGTTCTTCCCAATGCACCTGTGGTGGTTGTCCTCTTCTTCTGCCCCGTGACCTCCGGGGACCAAAGCCTAAAAAAGGCTGGTTGTTAAAGTTCTGATAGCCAGGGAAAGGACCCATGGGTTGTTGAAAAGGATAGGAAAAAGGGGGAGGAGGACCCCATGGAGAAGGTTGCCACCAAGGAGGAACTGTTCCTGGTTGCAAACCCCTGTAATTATGAAAACCCCGGGACCTCCCGCGGCCTCTGTTCGCAAAAGGTTGAGGATTGGAGGTGTCCTGGCCACTGTCAGAATCAGTGCCAGAACCCGAATAGTTAGAGCCATATCTCTTCCCATTGTTCTTATACTCAGGGGCTTTGTAGGAGTCACTCGTGTAAGGATACACGACATCCAATTTGAACTTGGCCAGATCTTTTTTAAATTTATCAATTTTGATTTGTACGATATGATCATAGAAATCTTTGTTATTTTTATCTGACTCTTCTTTTTGTTTTTTGTAAGCAGTCGTCGTGGATACAGTCGTTTTTATTTGTGCCTCCAAAACTTGTATTTCTATCAATAGAGTGTCACAAGTGCGCTTGGCAGTACTAATAATAAGGATCAACCAATCTCTTGTACAACGCCAAGCGATCAAGGACCAATCCATCAAAAACTCTTTGTCTGACAGAAAAAGGCGTGGGGCATTAGTTACCAAAAGGCCGGGTGGTGCACAACTAACCCTCAAATATTCTGCCATCACTCTCCCATGTGCCTGAGTGCGGGAATGTGACTTCTTAAGCGTCAAGACCTTAGTCCAGTCATCCGCTGTGCATACTGTTGGTGTTGGAATAGTGTCTAAAATACTTGGCATATTATCCATAATGGATTGAAAGACAGAATCGTCATATGCCAAATCACTTCGTTCAGCCATTGTGCCAAATGATTTTTTAAGAGAGAGACACAGTCTCAAGGGAACCAGGAGAACCTGAGTTGTTGTGAAAAAAGAAGGAGAAACAACAGCAGAGATATGCTGAATGTAGAATTACCAAACAAGTATAATTCACTAAAGACCCGCAGCCAGCAGCTGCTCAAACAATACTACCAAAAAAGGGGGGAAAAAAGGGTCATAGGGGAATTTAAAGACCTAGCCTAGGTTATGCCCCCATCTCAATACTTTAAACACAAGAGAACCTAGGGGTCTAAGATAAAGGGGTATATGAAACCCTCAATCCATAGCGCAAGCTTAATGGAGACAGATATTAGGAGTAGGATAGAAAATAACCTAAAATAGAAGGAAGTGTTGGTGGTTGTGAAAAAGAACCCGCTTAGTTCTTAGGATACCCATCAAACAATTCTATGATCAATTATATCATCTGGTCATCCTACAGAGGTAAAGAGTCTCTAGATCATTGAGACCAATTTATACCCTGTTGTAAAGCGGGGTCAATGCCCACAAGCACTAGGTGACCAGTGACAGACACCAGATGGGTAGAAGTGCAGTGCAAAAAGAAATGTGGTGGAAGTAAAATAGGATAGAGGACAGAACAGTACTTTAATTAGAAATGTGTACTCTTCCTAATTAAAATCAAAACGAACAGTGCACGAATGCAGTATGGAAGTAAATCACTGCATTAATGGCCAACATGTTTCAACCTATCTGGGAAGGACCCAAGGCTTTCATCAGGACCCCTGTTCATAACAATGCTACTGCTTAGTGAAAAAAATATATATACTGGTGTAATAACACAAAAGGATACAACGTGTGAATTTACAGCTCCGCCGTGCAGGAGGATCCAATAAGTGATCTATAAAAACATAAACACCCCTCGTATTCAGGAAATGGACAAATACAAATAATCCTACAAACTATATCAATACAATATAAGGTCAAATAAACCACTCACCCTGCTCTACCGGGGAGAAGACCTCACCTCACCTGGACTCAAACTCAGGATAAAAGGAGGCCACGCTCTAAAAGAAATATAAGAAACATAGAGTAGGACGCCAGCTCATTTCAGCAACAGCGATAATTGATCTTTCTGAAATTCGTTGAAAACAATCGTTGGAGCTCTTATCCCTTGGGCAGCCGCTGATTTCTTCACCACGGGCCAAGACGGATGTCACTACACTAATGCAGGGCTGATCCCCCCCTCTTGCCACACTGGCTCTCCGTTTCACAAACCCAGGGCGGTAGCTCAACCAGTCTCGTTCAACACTGCTTATTCTTTCCTCGGTCTCAAGTGGTATCGCGATGCTTCAGTGATCGTGTGGTCCGGGAAGACTTCAGCAGATTCGTCAGGTGAGATAGCTTGACCTTTCTCAGTCTCCAGAATCACTCGATGGTCAGTCAGCACAGCAGGTTCCACCAAGGCAGGCGACACACGCTTTCTTTGCGTGCTATGGACCCAGTTCTTCTTGTTCGTCACTCGAACTGCTGTCCTTGTCGCAAGGAGCACCTGCTTCGGACCTCGCCACCTCGGTTCCAAGCTGTTCCATCTGTCGAAGACCTTGACCGTCACATAGTCGCCGGGACGGAGTTCATGGGCCTCACCTGTAGATCTGTCAGGAAGCGCTTCTCAAACCTGTTGATGAATAGAGATCAAACTGTCGGTTAACTGTGCCAAATATTCATTGGTCTCCCAAATACCACTTCATATGGTGTAAGGCCTGATCGTGAGTGTGGCACCGATCTTATGGATAATACTGCCAAAGGTAGTGCATCTAACCACTTTAGGGACGTGGAAGCCAGTATTTTTGCCAGCTTAAATTTTAAAGTAGCATTATACCTTTCCACCAATCCTGTTGATTACGGGTGGAAGACTGTATGGAATTTCTGTTTGATCCCTAACCCTTTCAGGACATGCTCAACAACTTGCCCAATACAATTAGGTCCGTTGTCACTCCACAAAAGCTTACAAACACCATACCTAGCAAAAAATTCCTTCAGAAGCACCTTTGCTGTGGTAAGAGCAGTTTTATCCTTTGTAGGATACACCTCTATCCATTTACTGAAGGCACATACCACCACTAGGAAGTATTTTAGATTATTGCAACGTTCAAGTTGGATGTAATCCATCTGCAACACTTCAAAAGGTGCGGTTGGTGTAGCAAACCCTCCTGTAGGAGTTTGTGTCCCTTTTCCAGGATTATACTGCCAACAGATCAAACAGGACTGTACTATTCTTTTAGCTGTGCTGGCAATTTCAGGATGCTCCTAAACTTGTGTAAGCAATTTAGTTACTGCTAGAGCTCCAACATGCGCCAGCCCGTGTGCCATTTGAACCATAGGTTGTAAATAGGCTGCAGGCAATTTCCACTTATTCATTTCTTTGTTATGCCAACAACCCTCATCATCTAACATTCCTCCTTTAGACCATTGCTCATGTTCTTCCACAGAGGCAGATCTCTGTATATCCAATACTTCCTCTTTAGCATCATGCCAACGCTCAGCTTGAGACTTCACTACGTACATGGAAGTAGTGTTTCGCTGCATCGCAGTTTCACGAGCTATGCGATCTGCAAAGGCATTGCCTTGTCCTATTTTGTCAATGATTTTCTTGTGTGCACTACACTTCATAATAGCAACTTTCTTTGGGTATGTAAGTGCAGTCAAGAGACTATGTACTAATTCTCCGTGCATTATCTGCATCCCATGGGATGTAAGAAAACCTCTTTCCTTCCAGAGTAGGCCAAAATCATGAACCACTCCAAAAGCATAGCGGCTATGTTATGTTATGTTATAAAGACTTTTATAACGCGCTCTATTACTAACAAGTATCCTGGCGCGGAGAGAGAAGTGGCGAGCATGGCGAGATTGTCAAGATAGAGAAGATAGTTACAAAGTTTTATTAAACAGATGGGTTTTCAGTCCTTTCTTAAAGGCAGCAATGGACTGGGCTGCTCTGAGACACAGAGGGAGAGCATTCCGGGCCCTAGCGGCCCCGACAGAGATGAACTGGCCTCCTAATCTGGCGTACTTGAATCTAGGCATAATCATTTTGCATTGATTAGCCGATCGAAGGCAACGATTCGGAACATAGAGAGCAAACCGTTTCCTCAGGTACACAGGTCCGAGCTGATGGATAGCTCGGAAGGAGAGAACCATTGTTTTAAACACAATCCGGTGAGCCACTGGAAGCCAATGGAGGCTGCGTAGATGAAAGCGAACGGTAGACCACCTGGGCAATTTGAATTTTGAATTACCTGAAGCCGTTGGATCAAATAAGCAGGTAAACCGCTAAACAAGGCATTCGCATAATCAAGCATGGAAAGAATTAGAGCATGTGACACCGTCTCTTTGGCCTCTCTCGGAAGAAGAGGAAAGAACCTACGTAGGGCTTTGAGAGTGCCAAAACACACGCCGGTAAGTTTTTTGATTTGGTCCTCAAACTTCAGATCACTCCCAAACCAGACCCCTAGGTTCTTAGCTGGGTCACCCATAGAATTGGGACAAGGCAGGTCAGGCGGCCATAGGAGGTCTCTAAAGTTGTCGGAAAAGGAGCCATAAAAAAGAACCTCGGACTTGTCTTCATTGCACTTAAGCTGGGCAAGTGCTAACCAGCGAAAGACAGAGGAGAGGCAGAGCCTAACCGCCGATGTATCCAAGTTATCCTTGGGCCAGGTAAACAGAAGTTGGGTGTCATCGGCGTAGGCCATTATTTTAGCCCCCAACTGTTCGGCCAGGTAAATCAAAGGAGTCAGGTAGACATTAAAAAGCAGGGGGCTAAGAGTGGACCCCTGTGGGACACCAGTAGTGATTTTCCTAGGCAGGGAAGCGTGAGGGGGCATCCAGACCTGTTGCGTCCTATTATACAGAAATGACGATAGCCAGTCAAGAGCTAATCCAGAAATGCCAACGGCAGCCAATCTGGTGAGGAGCAGGTCGTGGGGCATCGTATCGAAGGCGGCAGAGAGGTCTAGTAAATCAGAACCGCTCTGCCGCCTCCATCTAGGAACTCCCGAATTGCCTCAGACACCTGAACCAGAGCCGTTTTGGTGCTATAGGCGGCCCGGAACCCTGATTAGGCCGGGTGCAGAGCCTGGGAAGACTCAATAAACTGATCCAACTGGCGGAAAGCAATTTTCTCGCAGACATTGGCCAAAGCCGGCAACAGTGAAATAGGCCGGTAGCTGGATGGAACAGCAGGATCCAACCCAGCCTTTTTTAAAAGCGGGAGAAGTTTGGCTTGCTTCCAGCACGGCGGGACAGTAGCTGAAGAAAAAGAGAGGTTAACAATCTGGGTAACCTCACTACATACTGTATCAGCCACCCCGCCAAACACCCTGGCAGGGCAGGGATCCATAGGGGACCCTGATTTCAAAGCCTCAAGTACTGTCCGGATGTCTGGCTCAGTGGAAGGGGAGAAAGCAGCAAACTGCTCAGCTGGCTTGGGCATGGAGAGATAAGGTAGTGCTGGTGAGGACTTGAACCTGTCACGGGCAGCTCGCAAGTCCTCTTGGATTTTAGCAATTTTATCTACAAAAAAAGAGGAGAGCTCTTCACACCAGTGAGCAGATGAAGGCAGCACCGGTTGCGCAGCACATGGCGAAAGGAAGCTCTGAACAATGGAAAAAATTTCCTTGCTATTATTGTTAGCCTTTTCAATTCTCCCAGCATAGTAGCTGCTCTTGGCTGCTCTAATCGCCGCATAATAATCCTTTTGTGCGGCTCGCAGATCACTTTTTGCCGCAGGCAGGTAAGCTTGCCTCCACACCCGTTCGAGTTTCTTACATCCAAGTTTCATTTTCCGTAGGGTGTGGGAAAACCAAGGTTTAGAGGGGGAAGACCGCATCCTATGGATGCATCCCTGGTTAATAGAGGCAGCTGACCCCTGTTCCACCCATGTGTTAAAAACACTGACCGCCTCATCAATCTCCGAGGTCAGCATAGGACGGTCCCGGGATAAGGATTCAGTCAGGGACACTAGATTGATCCTCTGAGAATGCGCGAGTGGGGGAGTACCTTCACCCCCCGCAGCTCTTTCCAAGGACCAAGAGAACCTAATCAGCTCATGGTCCGACCATGTGACGCTCTCAGGGCAGGTCATCACAATATTAAAGTTAGAGCAGACCAGGTCTAAGGGGTGGCCACCCACATGCGTTGGAGCTTCGACCCATTGTTTGAGGTGGGCCATGGTTAAGGCTTCACCTAGGCGATTAGACTCACTAGAGTTCAACACATCAACATGAATGTTGAAATCCCCTAGGAGCAGAAATTTTGAAAATCTCAGGGCACGTGGTACTAAAACCTCCTCCAAGGCTTCAATAAAATGTCCAACATTACCCGGAGGTCGATATACCAAAGTGCCTCCCAGAGTAAAATGTGGATTGAGCACAAGAGAAAAATGGAGCAACTCCGCATCCTCCAGCTCTCCCTGGGGTTCACAGGAGAAGACCCATTTGTCCCTATAAATCACAGCGACTCCACCCCCTCTGCCAAGCGGGCGGTCTGCCCTCGTGATCTTGAAGCCACGCAGGATAGCTAGCTCCACCACCGGGGCACAAGTATCATTTAACCAGGTCTAGGTGATAAAAAAAGATCAAGTTGATCCTCCGCCAGGATTTCGAAGACGTCAGCGGCATGCTTCACTAGGGACCTTGCATTAATTAACCCCGCTCTAATCAGCATAGGGTCAGTGCTTACTTGTTCCAAACAGCTAAGCGTGGGGTGAAAGTGAAAGTTACACGCCGTGCACACCCGAGATAAGCAATCAGCCACCCTCCAGGGGATATCTTCACATCTAGGAACATTAAGTGCTTTGAGATCAGCACGTGAGTACCTTAATCTGGTGGGCTGTTGCATATGGTGTAGACAGGCAGGGGGTTTGGCACTAGGCACGTCCGGAGCACGGACGGGCACAGACGGGCCCTCTTTTGGCGCTCCTTCGGCGCGCAGTCAGCGCGACCGCTGCGCGTTCGCTGGAGCAAAACTATTTGAAGCCTAAGCCCCTCCCCCGGCTAGACCGCAGCCTACGGTCAGGCGGGGAACTGGGACTTCAGAAAAGATGGCATCCGACCTAGCATAGCGGCTATCCGTGCAAATGTTCACACATAAGTCAGTGCTAAGTTCACACGCTCGTGTCAAAGCTATTAGTTTAGCTGCTTAAGCTGACTTCTGTGGTATGCGAGGTGTTTCCACTACTGTCTCAAGTGTTGTGATTGCATATGCGGCTGAGGTTGTGCCATCTGGTAACTTTAAACAGGACCCATCAACCCACAGATCCCCATCTACATCTGGAAGGGGCGTATCTTGCAAATCAACGCGACCCTTTGTCTGTTCCTCAGTAAGGAATATACAATCGTGAGGTTCCTTTGACTGGGACTGAGTCGCAGGATATGGCAACAAAGTGGCTGGGTTCAGTGCCGCGCACCTCTTCAGGGTAATAAGAGGTGCTAACAATGTCAATTCGTATCCTGTCTAACGAGCACTAGTTAAGTGTTGTGTCTTAGTCTGATTCAAAAGGACATCTACTGCATGGGGTACTAGCACCAACAGTTTGTGTGACAACACTATCCCTTCACTCTGACGTATAGACACAGCTGTTGCTGCAACTGAACGGAAACATCCAGGCAACGCACGAGCAACAAGATCAAGAACTGCAGAAAAATATACCCAGGGAGGCTGCTTGTCACCGTGTGTCTGTACTAAAACTGACAATGCACATCCATTTTTCTCGTGTACATAGAGTGTAAAGGCCTTCATGTAATCTGGTGTGCCTAACACTGGTGCAGAGCAAAGAGCTTGTCTTAACTGACGAAAATCATTTTGACATTCATCTGTCTATGGAAGGGGAATCGGAGTGTTCTTAGTCAAAAGTGCTAGCAGAGGTTTAACAATGTGTGAAAAACCCATTATCCACTGCCTACAAAACAAAGTCAAACCAATGAATGCATGGGCATCTTTCTGTGTGGAAGGTACTGGGGTGTCTAAAATTGCTTGAATACGATCTGGTGTCAGTGCACGGCCCTCCTTAGACAGAAGGTGTCCTAAATAGGCCACCTTCGGTCTACAATATTGCAATTTCTTCCGTGATACTTTATGGTGGTGTGTAGCAAGAAAAGAAAGCAAGGCAAGGTACATTTTTCCACACTGCTCAGGCATATCAACTGCCAACAAGATGTCATCGACATATTGTATGAGAGCCACTCCTTCAGGCAAAGTAAAGGAATCAAGCTGTCTCTTCAATGCTTGACAGTAAATGCTAGGACTCTCAGTATGGCCTTGAGGAACTCTACAAAATCTATACGATTGGTTATTCAAAGTGAAACCGAACAAATATCGACTTTCAGGATTAATAGGCATCAAAAAGAAAGCGTTCTTCAAGACTATAACAGAGAATGTAGTTGCTGTCGGAGGAATCAAAGTAAGTAGTGTCGTTATGTCAGAAACCAGAGGGTACTGCGGTACTACAATCTTGTTTACTTCTCTCAAGTCAATGATAAATCTATAAATCTTAGTGTCAGTATCTTTTTTCAAAATGGGAATAATCGGACTATTGCAAACATTGTAAGTAACTTCTTCCACAACCCCCACTTTAATCAAATTGTGAACAATGCGTGTAAGTGCTTCTTCTCCTTCTTTAGAAATTTTATACTGAGGCAGTCTTGGCAAAGAAGCACCCCCCTTGACACTAATATGCACTGGCAGAATAACCATTTGCCCTACATCGGTGTCTGAAGTAGCCCACAAAGTACTAGGGAGTGAGGCTAGTGCAATGTCTTCTTTAACAATACAAAATCTCTCAATCACAGGGTAGTTGTCATTCAAAATAACCCGTACTCTTTCCGGAGAACATCTTATCGTAGCCCTGAAATGTCTAAGCATATCAAGACCCAGAATATTGTCTGGTTTGTTTGGAGAAAGCAAAAACGGACATGGAGCAGTAAACTTATCAACATGAAATGCGAGTGGTTGTGACAATGGGCTAAGGGAAGGTGTTCTATCAAAACGATGTAATTATTAAGCCAGACAGGGGAGCCCTTGGAACCAATTGTTTAGACAAGGCGCTACTAGTAGCTCCTGTATCAACCAGAAACTGATCAGTAGAACCCAAAACATGTGCTGTAACATAGGGACTCCTCTGATCTATTGGAACTTCAACTGATTCCTTACCCCATCCTAGGCAATCCTATGCATAAGCAGAATCTTGAAAATCAGACAGCACATAGTCGGACATTTGATATTGATTCCTGCTGTCAAAAGTATTAG
Source organism: Lissotriton helveticus (assembly GCF_964261635.1). Lineage (NCBI taxonomy): Eukaryota > Metazoa > Chordata > Amphibia > Caudata > Salamandridae > Lissotriton > Lissotriton helveticus. The sequence goes on along the minus strand of NC_136071.1, from coordinate 559,142,203 downwards.
ATCCCTCCTGTCCACGTGTATTAGCATCAAACCTAGGACGATCATTTGGGCTTCCTCTAGGCCCTGCATATTCTGAACGATTTCTCATTTGTCCCGACCACGTAAACCCTGCTGAGCACGTAGTACTGGACAGTCAGAAAGCCAATGTCCAAATTTCTTGCAATACGCACACTGATCAACAGACAAATTCAAATGAGTATAAGAAGGAAAAGACGAACCATAAGATCCACGTCCACCTCTATCATTACCTCTAGAAGGTGGTCCATAAGCTTGAGCTAACATAACCTTTGTTTTTAACTCTGAAGACTTTTTATCCTCATTAGTTTTAGCTTCTAATTCTTGTTGCTCATAATACTGAGCCATGGTTAAGAGAGAAACCGGAGAAGAGGTAGTCCATGAACTCTCACTGGCCTTTAGGTGACTAGCTATTCCTGGCAAAAGGTTTACGACATATTTATCGACAAACAGATGCCTACCCGTGTCATCTGTTAATGACTGGCCACTAAAATCGTGGAATGCCTCTTCAAAGCATGTAAAGAAATCTGAAACCAATTCATCTGCCTTTCGCTTACACGACGCTAATACAGTCCAATCTATCTTTTTTAGGGGGAATAATCGTCTTTAACTTAACTAATATGGCTGCCGGAAGGTCTAAAATTAACTGACACGGTTTCTGTGCAGGTTCTCTATCTTCATCTAACTGCTCTAAATCTTTCCATAATGCTCCAAATGTCGCAAGGTCATCAACTTTACGCACAGTTCTCCACATATCAGGTGGTAATATTAATCCAAAGGACAAATCAATATCAGGCAAAGTCATAGTACAAGAACTTATTGCACCCTCAACTTCCTCATAAAAAGCTGCTGGATTCTTACGCGGATCAGGCAATGCATTTTTAAGGGCCATAACATCTGCTCTATTCCAAGGAGTGTAAACCCAATTATAAATAAAATACCCTTTAGCATCTACAGAAGTCTTATCATCATTTGTATCCCTTCCCTTAGGAGGAACATATAAAGGTGCGGCTTCCCGCATGGGTTTCACATTAATTACAACATTCTTATCTGTTTCAAGAGTAGAAGTTCGTGCCATGCTGATCTGAGATGTTGGTGCAGCTGCGTATGCTGCTTTTTTCTCCTCTTGCAAACGGGCTGCTTCAACACGCAGTTTAACCAAGCGTCTGATCGTGTCAGCCACCTCGGAGAAGACAAAAAGACTGTTTACAATCAGCTGCTACATCATCGGGCTCCATTTCTACTGAATGTTTCCTAAATCGTTCAATAACCTCTGCAGCAAATACCTCACTGAAATATATCTGCTCCCTTTCCTGCCAACATTTTTTTACTATCTAGAAATTCAGAAGCAGTAGTAGTACTACGAATGGCTTTACGTGCAGCAGATCTAATCTGAGACGCACGTTCAGCAGATAACATTTGTCCTGGTCTGTAGAAGAGTCCTCATTTGACTCATAAGGAGCAGAAGGAAGAGTATATGGAGGTGGACAACGATCTAATAAGAGATAGTCATCTTGGGGTTTATTAAGAATAGGATAAAGAGGTCTACGAACAGTGTATTGGCCATTTACCTGTAAATGACGCTCCCTATCTTCCCTCTCTTTAATTTCTTTCATTTCCCTATTTTTCATTTCCAATGCTTTCGCATGGATGTTCTTTTGCTGTTCTTTTTCAATCAAGGCTTGCTCACGCTTCATTCGTTCACGCACTTCTTTCTCCCACATTCGTACACAGTCAAACATATCTTCCTTTCGCTTAAACATCCGTTGCTCCACATACTGAATCTTTCGTAAATCAAATGACCCATGCATAGGCCAACGCAACCCAGGATCTTTACTAGTATATTTATTCCATAACGTGCTGTACATTATGGAAGAAATACCATACTCGACATACATGTCCCTATTAGGCGTCCCCTCCGGAGGGGGCTGGTTGTGCTTCGTCAAGTCTCAAATTGGTACCACTACAAAAGCAACACATCCTCCGAAGTGTGCTGGAAACAGGCATGCCAAAAATAGTGCAAAATATGCAATATTATAATCAAAAGTAGCGCTTAAGGTACTCTTCATACGTTGCGCCGTTCAAACAAATAAAAATAGAGAAAAATCTCCTCATTACCTGCCTATATGCATTGCCACACATATATATATATTTATCAAACGAGATTCAATATTGGCCAATCTTTCAAACAAAGCCGCAGTAAGTGTTACTAAACTACCTTACCAATCAAATGCATCAAAACCAACAGCAAGTGCCGCAGAACGGCTCTTACCAATCAAATGGTGTCCAGGTTCCAACTGCCAAGTTCTCAAATCGACCAAATGGTCACTGCACGGCGAATCAACAGAAGAGATCTCAGCCGAGGACCGGCGCCACCTGGATTGTCAGATCAGAAAGAAAGGAAAAACACCGTGGGTGCCAACACTCGGGTCTCCTCAGGCAGCGATCGCGTCCAAAGCGAGATACCAATCCTTCATCGCGACCAGTCCTTCGGGCATCCGAGTCGTCGATGAGCCCCGCGTTGAAAGCGCCAATTTGTAGTAGTCAGCAAGGCCTACCAGTGCTAGGGATTCTCCCTTCTCTGCACAGAGTCCTCAGATCAATAGAAAGAAGTTGGCACAGAAGCTGGAATAGAAAAGACAACGTTTATTAAACCTCATGAGGTGGAACTACATTCACACAACACCCTTCGGGAGTGTATGAGGTAGCACACTGACTGGAAGGAGCTTGGTCCTTTTATACCCACACAGGGGCTCAAATGAGGGTGGTACAAAATACAGAATGCTGGTTTCAAATACATATAAGGTCATACAGAGAGTTTGCTGGCAACAAGTGGGAGGGGCTGACAGTTGGCTAATTCTGGTGGACACATCCTGACAGTTACAAGTTGGGGACAGCTGTAAGCTCAACTGAGCATGTGCAAAGCAGAAGAGGCTAAATATATCTCGTCTCCAGGCAGATTTCAAGAGCAGTTGACAGGAAGGTAGGACAGAGCACATGGCGAGCACATGGCAAACAAAATGGCTGCAAGAAATACAAAATGGATTCCGCAAAACGGACAAGATAGTCTCTAAATACAAGATGTCTTCTGCTAATGCTTAACCTAATCATTGCTAAATTACAACAGGGTTATGGCCTGCGGGAGAGGCAGTCGCTAACTGCAGAAGTACATTAGTGGTTTTAGCCTTGATGTAAATGTTCAATATTACTATCTGTTAGAAATTGAGTTTCTGGTTGGCAGAGGTATGCACCATGTCTAATCTTGAACCACAATCCTAGTCAGGGTAAGTCGGATACACACCCTAAATCAGCCTGTGCTTACCCTCTGGTAGTTTTTAGGAGAGCAGTCAGACTGAACTTATGAGGTAATGTGTAAAGTATTTGTGCAACAGTAAAACAGTGAATACACCTCACGAAAAGATACCACACCAGGTTAGACAAATAGAGCTTAATTCAATGTACAAAACAAGACTAAAAAAACAAACATCCAAGAAGTAGAACCATGTTTAAGGATTTGTAAAGGTTAAGTTGAAATGTAGGGCCTGATTATGATACCAGTCGGACCACCCATCTGACCGCCGTGGCTGCAGTCTGATTCAGGCCGCCGAGGCCGGGAAATCTCTGCCCACCATATTATGATGCAACCGCTGCTACCACAGAGGTATCATCATCTGCGGTGCCCAGCCCCCTGGACATGTCACTGCAAATCGGTCCAAAAACACAGGAAACATGTGCAGCTCCTCACACATGCATGACACATGTAGAGACATGTCTTGTGCACCATGTGCCCCATTGCTGGTGTGGACTTACTTGGACTCCGCCACCCACAGGACCGTCCACTTTGGCGGGCAACGGCTGAGGTGTAGGGGGGACCTGGAGAAAGGGATCCACGCTGGAGACCACCAGGAAGTAGGGTAATCGGCTGAGTATTCACCCCTTTTCCTTCGCTTTCGGTGACTCTTGGCAAGCGGTCACACCGCCATGGTCAGGTCTTTGGAAACTCATATCGTAATCTGGATAGAGGTCGGATTTCCCTGCACTGCCCCATGGCTGATGTTCCTCTCCGACTGCCAACTCGGCAGTTGAAGGAAGGCTGTCGGAGTGGGCGGCCTGTCAGTGGTTGGTCAGAGTGTAGGTTGGATGAATTGTAATCCGGTGATCGGACCGACCACTTCTGACGAGATCTTCAGCGGTCCAACCGGCATCATAATCAGGCTTTTACTTCTTAAAAGTAGAAGGCAATGTGTCAACGTCGAGCTGTGCAGCTGGTGATGTGATGTCTTTGTCTTCAGCGGCAGCGGTGATGCTTTGGCGTTGAGGAGAGATGCATCAGTTCGATCCGGCGCAATGAGGGCGATGCATTACTTTTGCAGCGAACAGCCAGAAAACCCACTTCCAAGGGCCCAGGACTGGGTCGGCACCTCTTGGTAGGGCTGGACTCAGAATCCAGAGGCAGTAGCAGGGTTGTTGGTAGTCTTTAATGTCCCTGAGACTTCAGAAAAGGAGGGAAGCCAGCAAGACCTCGGAGTCACTTTGGTTCTGGGGATTTAGAGATGCAGGTCCAGTCCTTTTCACTCCCAGTAAAGGAGGGCAGCAGGCAGCAGGGCTGGCAGAGCAAAGCAGGAGTCCAGCAGAGTGACAATCCTTTTAGCAGCACAGCAGTCCTTCTTCCCGGCAGAATGTCCTCAGGTCCAGAAACGTACTGAGTTGGTGGTGTCTTCGGTCCAGTACTTATAACCAATTGTGCCTGTGAAGTGGAGGAGACTTCAAAGAGAGGCTTTTAAAATGAACAAGGTCCCTACCCTTCCTGCCCTGGCTCCAGGCTCACTACAGGGGGGAATGCAGTTTTTGTGTGGGACCATACAAAGCCCTATTCAGGTGAAATGTCAGCTCCTCTCTCCCATCCTTTCCAGAATGACCCATCAGCCTTCTAATGGCCCGTCAGGATGTGAATAGGCCCTAAGGCACAGCTAAGCTCTCTATGTGTGTGGCTGTTGAGCTGTCACCCACCTCAGAAGTGTATTCAGCATAATGCAGAGGCACAGAATGGCTAAAGTAAGAACATAAACCAAGTGGGGGACAAAGAGCAGATTAGAAAGGTCCAGCACATAGACCCCTAAATGGAGACTCAGATACACATATGGATGTGCTGTTTATCTGAATCAGGTAACCCAAAAGAGTCAGGAGTTTGCAACAATGGTGCCCATGCACTTGACGAAGCCACCTGATGAGTATAAGTCGCCAGAGCACAGGTACCAAGCCAGACATCTAAGCAAGCACTTTAGCGCAGAATACTACTACTGAGGGTGCACCGCCAGTACTATTCATGTAGGACACCACCACTTTACCAGCAATATGCCTTGGAAAATCCTCCTGGCCACCATCTCAACATACCGCTGCTGCTCCCTCCAATGCTAGTCTCCTTCATCCCACACTGCTGGTCAACAAATCTGGCACATGTGTTCTTGCACACACTGTGTGTCTGGGACATGTCAGTACCGAATGAGCTGTATGTCCCTGTGAGTGCATTGAGAGGTGGGTTTGTGTGAGTCTAGTGTACACAATATTTAAGTCAGACCTATTGGCATTGGCAATGCTTCATTAATAGGGCATTCAAAAGTCTGGTGTGCGGGGTCATGTGCTGAGGAGAAAAGTGTTCTGTTTAATGCTGTACACGTTGCCATGTGCAGGGGTCTCCGAGGTTTATTTGTCACATGAGACTACGTTAGGGCATCTAATTGGTTTGTTGCTTTAGAGGTGTTAAGGTGTACGATTGATGTGAATAATAAGTGAATGTTCTACCTGCTGAATGAATTGTGTGCAAAGACGTTTTGCAGGTATTGCTGTGTCCTGAATTCCTGTATTATGGTTAGAGAGTTTCTGGAAGTGTGGTGGGATCCATCAGGGCAAAAATATACAACACACTCCCATACTTTTTCTGAATTAACCTACACTTTGCAGGCTTATGATATAAAAACTGTACTAAAATTCAATTTTAGCAGGTTTGGACATATGTTTTCCTCTGAAAATTGAGTTTCCAAATACATCGATACTGTCTTTATGGATTGTGAAATTCATTCAATGAACTTGTGGAACATACATAATATGAAATGTATCTTCTCACGTGAACATTTATATTATACTACATTTATTGGTTTTAATTGATCTAGCTGATGGATTGAGCTTAGAAATGCTCAGAAATATATGGAAATACTTCAATTTACTAAAACATTTATAGTTGCTTAGGGTATTACAGGTTCAGGGTAAGTATCTGACATTTATTGTAGCATTGTGTGGTTGTACTATATTTATATTGACATATTATAATATTCTGTGAAGCAATTTTAATCACAGAAAGTCTTCAGAATGATCTTGGCTCCTGTCCTCATTCTTTGATTACAATGCTCCCCTCCAAGCTAGCTTACCAACTCTGAGATAGATAAAGGCCCTGATTAGATCATCAACTGGGGGAGGGGGTGTTAACAGGGGATTTTATTGTTATTTTATATTAGCTAGTTCTTTGTTTTTTTCCTGTCCTGCTTAATAGCAACACCATCTCAGTCAGAACTGTGTGGACAAATTTCAGTTTTTTGAGCATGTGTATTACAAGGTAATGTCACAAGACACTAAGGGGCAGATTTATGAAGGCCTTGCGCCGCCGGTGCGTCACTTTTAACATGGGAAAAAGTGACGCACCGGCGGCGCAAGGCCTTCATAAATCTGCCCCTAAGGGCCTGATTTAGCTCTTGGCTGGTGACATACTTCATCGCAAATGTGACGGATATCCCGTCCACCATATCACAATTGTTTTGTATCATATGGCCCTTGGAAAACAGCGGACTGGATATCCATTACGTTTATGATGAAGTATTCCATCTAAATTAGGCCCTAAGGCTGAATATGAACAAGACTTTAGCATACAGACCATCTTAATTTCCTCCCTAAAGTATCATAGTCAAATGTCTTGTGAATTTGCCTAACACCAATTACCAAACTTGAAATCATATTAACTCAAGCAACATGTATGATAGTGTTAGACAACTGTGTTCTTTTGTTCGATTGCTGCAAATACCTCAGTACCAGCCGTGGCCTGTGCAGGTAAGAGCTGTGGGGCAGTGGGGCCGGGTTGGGGGAGATTCGAAAGACGACCATGAGGGAAAATTAAATAATTAATACATTTTTCCTTGGCGTCGTCTGTCAAAATCCTCCCTACCCTACCCCACCAACCCAACGCTCTTACCTGCACGGGCCGCAGCTGTTCAGTACAGAGGTGGAGTATGAACGAAAAAGGTCCTGTAATATGTGAAGCAGCTCAAAACAGCAAAAACACCTGCAAGCTCATGGGCAAATTTTTTTAAGACTGACTAAAGAGTAACAGAAACAAAAGTTGGTGACAAACATCTTGAGGGATCTCCCTTTTTTTTGTTCAAGTACTCTTTATTGGGTTTATGACAATAAACAACTACATAAAGACAGTGGCAAAACTATGTTAATTAAAAGAATGCCTTCAAAACTAAGAAGCATGTCAAATTGAGTGATTATATCTTAAGGCACATATATATATATATATATATATATATATATATTTTATTATAGATAAGCTTTTTTCTATAACGTCTGGAATCTATCCCTCATTGAGCATTTAAGGTTCATTAGTAGATAATGTAGGCACTGGCACTTTCAAGATGTTTTTTTGATATCCGCTATTATGACATTTGAGTGAATATATTTGAGACTCAAATTTTAATTCACCTTTGCACAATTGTTTTTTGCACATTGCTCCTTCAACTTTTTGGCATTATAGACTGTGTTAATAGCTTTCTCTGTTTTAAAAAAAAGAAATTTTAAACTTGACTAAATGTGGGCACTTGCCCTTTATTTATATATCTTTGAGTGTGGTTATCATATTTAATATAGATTATATTGTATTGTTTTGTGAAATATATCCACTTGTTGTAAATATATGAAATATGTCATCTCTAAATGTAATATTTAAAAGCAGTAAGAATAGAATTTCGCTATTTATAAGTATGTCTTCACTATCTATGCCTGAGGGGGAGGAGCATGTGTGGACTTTCTACACTTAAACTTGTTGATCTCTGAAAGCACCATGTGATCAAGACCGGGTTGCCCCGGTCGAAACGCGCCATGCTGCCGGAGTAAAGAGGAATAAAGCACTCTAATTTTGAAAATCTGCACCATGTGCGTTGTTCCTCCATGTCCATAGCGCCATACGCATTTCAGGCAGACTGCCCTTGTTCACTGGCAATACATGCAGGCCACCACAAGTGCGAACTTGAAATCCTTATACTTGCCATCATATGCAAGTGCATTCTGGGTAAAGAAGTTCTTGCATCTCCGTAACGGTAGCAGTCGGCACTGAATGCATTAAAATGATTCCCAAGTGGGTTTGGATGGAGAATAAAACAGCACTGTCCAGCAAATATGCATCCCTCAATAATGGACCATCACCTCCACATGGCCCCCCGGTTTGGGTGCCGTGGTCTGCAGATTCTGCAGCCGGGCATTCCCGCGACAAGGCACGCTGTATTTTGAATTCCCAAAAACAAAGTTACCATACTTGGAAACGCAAACTCAGGTGAGGTGTCATCAGTGATGTCATCAGTGATGTTACTGACCATGTCATGAGTGATGTTATATGTGACGTCATCAGCAGTGCATTGCGGGGGCGCGAGTTACAGTTAGCTGAACTAACTATAAAAGGGAATTTCTATGGTTTTGTACGAGTGAAATGTCCAACTAACTATAAAGCCCCTGAAACCTATGGATTTTTTCAGTGAATTTCTAAGGTTTTTTAAGCCCAATTTCTAACTATAACGTGCCTGAAACCTATGGTTTCAGAAGTCCACAATGACGATAAAAAGTGCAGGAAAATGCAAGACATGTGCAGAAAGAACCAACAGAGGAGCAGAAAGAGGCCTTGTTGCAAAATCATCCTCTGCCCACAACTTTTTCAGACGGGTACTGGTTGTAACTGACTCTGACTATCCAGGCCTAGAGCCAGTGCTTTGCTAAAAGACACTTAGAATACAGTGAAAACACCTACATACACTAGGGAACACTATGCTTTGTGGTACCCCTGTGATTAGCATGACCTCCTCTGTAAGGCCCTAGTACATAATAGGGCAGGGGGATTAAAACTACCTCTTAAAAAGCGCTACGGGCGCATTTGTACAGTGGTGAAGGGAGTGGAAGGCCTGAGGTAACATCTGTACAAACACGCCCTGTGGCCATTTTAAGTTGGAAATTAAGTCCCCTTGAATCCTGACTGTCCCTGGGGTCCAACTAGCCAACCAGGTATCTCCAGTAAGCGCCACAGAGCTGCATTGCAGAGAGATGTAAAAAGGGGCATGGTTTGGACCACCCCACTTCCTATGGGAAATAACATTGAGAAAACACGTTTTGGGGCCCCCCCTTTTTTCTCGGCCCCCGCTTGGCGAATCATCCGGAAACTTTCTGATAGTTTGCAGAATAAACTCACTTTCAAGCAAATGGGCGACGCCGTGTTTTCTTAATACGTAGGAGACGACTTTCTTTGTTGGATTAATTGGGGTCGGCGAACCCCACTGTTGCCCGCCATTGCAATCGGCTTGAAGTCTTTTCCGTCTAAACTTTGTTTGGATATATATATATATATATTCATATATATATATATTCACTGAAAAAACCATAGGTTATACACCATATATAGTTAGGAATTAGCATTTAAAAAACCTTATTTTACTCACACAAAACCATTGAAATTCCATATATAGTTAGTTGTACTAACTATATATCGCGCACCCGCAATCCACTGCTGATCATGTCACATATTACATCATTCATGACATGGTCAGTGACATCACTGATGACATCACTGATGACATCTCAAATGACATCACTGATGACATCACTGATGACATCTCAAATGACATCACTGATGACAACATCCAGTGACTGTATTTTTCTGTAAAGTTAAAATATGTCTTACATATTTAAGAATGAGTGGATGTATAAGTGTCTGGATGAAGGATTTAGTAGGTGCATGACTGACTGTATGAATGAGTGATTAAATGTGTCTCACTGAGTGCATGGGTTAGTGACTAAACTGTCTTAATTTGTGCATCATTATGTCTGTTGTTCTGAAAACTGCTGCATGTGTTGTTCAGTAGCTATATGAGTAACTATATGGGTTATTGATTGGTTGCCCAAGTATTTGTATGGGAGACTGAGTGTGTGTGTGGGTGGCTGGAAGGTGTATGACTCTGTGCATAGATGTGTGAGCAGTTGATTCACTAGATGTATGGGTTCAAAAGTGCATGTGGAAACAGCTGTATGGGCGGTTGACTGTGTGCATCAGTGTATTGGTGAGTGAATGGATATCTCAGTGCTACATGTCAAAGTAAGTACATATGTAAAACACAGTACATGTGAGAGTTGACATATATAAATAACTGTGCAAAAGAGCCAGTGAATGTGTGAGTGGCTGTATGGATCATTGTGAACTTGTATCAGGGATTGTATAAGAGAGTAAATATGTGTTAGTATATGTTTGAATAAGTAAGGTGTGTATAACTGTATAGTTGAGGAAATGGAGGTGTGATTGATTCTTTGCATGACTGACTAGGTGTGTGAGTAACTCCATGGATGAGTGACAGTCTGTGAGTGTCTGTTTACACTGAGTGTATCTAAGGTTATATTAGAGTCTGAAGAGCTTCATCGTATTATCACATGAATGATGTCATCAGTGATGTGATCAGTAATGTCAAATGAGATGTCATCAGTGATGTCATCAGTGATGTCATTTGAGATGTCATCAGTGATGTCATCAGTGATGTCACTGACCATGTCATGAATGATGTAATATGTGACATGATCAGCAGTGGATTGCGGGTGCGCGATATATAGTTAGTACAACTAACTATATATGGAATTTCAATGGTTTTGTGTGAGTAAAATAAGGTTTTTTAAATGCTAATTCCTAACTATATATGGTGTATAACCTATGGTTTTTTCAGTGAATTTTCAAGGTTTTGTAAATGCTAATTCCTAACTATATATGGTCTATAACCTATGGTTTTTTCAGTGAATTTCATTGGTTTTTTAAAAGCTAATATCTATAGCTGTAAAATGTATTCTTCTTTAAATCCAAAAATATATTTTATACGTTTATTAATAATTTTTTTTTAAATATTTTTTTTGTTTCGCTCCCGGTCCGCGAACCGGAAAGCTTTCCGTTAGCTTAAATTGATGCCGCGACCCGGTCCGCGAACCGGTAAACGTTCCGTTTGCGCAACTGCCGCTTTAGAAATCAACATCGTGACGCGTCGCGAAAGCGCGACGTATCGCGTTGCCGCGTAATGCGTCTTATGACGTACCGCGTTAGCGCACCCGGAAGTGCCCCGGGGCGCGGACCGAGGCGCGAAACGCAGCTCCCCGGAAGCGATCCGCGGCGCGTCGCGAAAGCGCGACGTATCGCGTTGCCGCGTAATGCGTCTTATGACGTACCGCGTTATCGCACCCGGAAGTGCCCCGGGGCGCGGACCGAGGCGCGAAGCGCAGCGACCCGGAAGCTATCCGGGGCGCGGACCGGAGCGCGTAACGTAAGCATAACAGGTCATGTGACTTGTTAATAACACTTTTCATTGGTTAATTTCACTTTTGGTTTCATAATCATGTAAGGCTAGGTCAGGTGACCTAAAAATAACACTTTTCATTGGTTGAGAACTATTGTTTTTCCCAAATGATGAAAACCCCTCCTTCTTTCCTCACTCTGACTTTCATCATTGTGAGAGGAAGACCTTTATTAATACTTGAGAAATGGCTTCAGTAGTTGCTTCAGCTGGTGCACCCCCACCACCACCTCCACCTCCTCATGGGAAGAGAGGACCACCTCCCAGGTCATGACCAATACAGAGGAGGAAGAAGAAGAAATAGAGGAAGAGGAGAGAGAAGAACCACAGTTCTTGGAAGAGATGCCCCGGGTTTCCCATAGGAAAGCCAGTTTCATCTGGCAGTTTTATTCAATCCCTCCAGGGCAAAAGAAAGTGAATGCGAGGTATGTCACCTGCCTCATCTGCAAAGATAAATTATCAAGAGGGACTGATAAAAAGTATAGTTATGGGAACTATACCATGCATAGGCACATGACCAGGAAGCATCCACTCAATTACAGCCGGGCGGAAATACGGGATATGGAACAAAATCCAACATCAACTCCTGTGGCCAGGTCAAGATCGTCAATATCATTGACACCAGCAGAGGCACGGGAAACTGTGCCAAACATCCAAGAGAATTTTGGCCACATGAAACATACTTGTATGCACTGTGGTGCGTTGATAGCATGTGGCAACATGAGTATCAATTCAATAAACCTAGCTTACAACAATCATAATTGCCCTAACCGCCCCCAGTAATTTTTTTTTTGCTCCTGTTGAGCCCTTTTCAATGCCTGTTTTTTGTTGTTTCCCCCCCCCAAAAAAACCAAAAAAAATATAAAATCGTTCAAAAAATACAAAAAAAACAAAAAATGTTCAAAAAATAAAAAAAAAATATAAAACAACAAAAACATTAAAAAAAAAAGTTCTTTTCAGAACTACCTCCCCTTTCAAAAAAAATTGCTAGAATGTTTAGCACTCTGGCAAGCTCTATTTCTTTTGGTTCGCTTCCCGGTTAGCTTCCCGGTACGCGGACCGGGAGCTAACCAAAAAAAAAAAAAAAAGAGTAAGTATAAGGAAAGTAAACAGAGAGTGATGTTAAAAGAAAGACAGCTATAGGGAGTAAAGAAGAGATACTGTTTAATAGATCTATTTACCGAAGAAAAGACGGAAGAGGGTATAATTGTGAAAAACAAAATAGATAAGGAAGTGAAAGAAAAAAAGAGAGTAGAACAATAACAAAGAAGAGTTTCTTGGAGAATGTGAGTGAATGTTCAAAATAAGATTAAAACATGGGGAATAACAGAGAGAAAAAATAGAAAACAGAAAACAAAAAATAACAGAAAAAGATTAATTGAAACAGCAAAGAAATGTAAGTAACATAGAGCCATATCATCAACATAGGCAATAAAAGTTTTGCAGCTTTTATCGTCAGAAATGTGTCGCTAAAGCCGCTTTTGCGGCAGAAAACTGCCGCTAAAACCACTTTTGCACCAGTTTTCTGCCAATAAAAACAGCAATAATTTTATTGGCTGTGTTCATAATATGCCCCTTAGTGTGCTTCAACTACACAGAGAAAGCATTATGAACAAGTAGTGATAGAGTGATCAGTCAAAGACACTAAGAGTAATAGAGACGGAGTGAGTGAACAAGAGTGAGGAACTATGAGAAGAGAGGGACTGAGAAAAAGAGTGGAAGGAGTTGAGTAAGTAGGTAATAGAGAAAGGAATGAGGGAAGTAGCAAAGGCAGGAAACTGAGGGTTAAAGAAATGAAGCAGTGGAACTAATAGAAGTTAAATGTGATAGAAATGTAACGAAAAGAGTACAAAATATTTACCTTATAATTGTCGTTAAATTACTCACTTTTTGTTTTTATACTTTCAATCTGTGAAAGAGAGAACAAACATTTGAAAAATATTAAAACATGTATTTAAAAATTACAAAAGACAAGGGAAAAGATTGAAGGACAAACAGTTTTTCAACAACTTTGACACTTACAGAAGCTTCTGCTTCTCCAGGCCCCCTACACAGTCCTAAAGATATACATTTTAAACTAACAGTATCTTGTTGCAGATGAAGTGAGGCCTATCTTAAAACATGGTGCATCTTTTGCATTGCTGTTGTCTCAGAAAAGTGTCGCAAGACACTAAAATTTTAAATGATTGCTTCAGGATGCCAATAAGATGTGTCCTATCCAGAGGTTTGTTTGAGGTGAGGCCTACTCAGGGTTGCAGATGAAATTTAGAGTTGTTGAAGAGTACAGAGAAGATAATACATTTGCAGGCCTACCAATGAAGTGAGTCATGTCCACTGCACTCTTGAACAAAGGCCAAACCTCCTCTGTTTCCCTGGACAGACCTAAACTTGATCTGCACAATGTGATTCGTAATGATAGGAAACACAGGTGATGTAATTGAAATACGTGCAATTTCTTTTGCTCATTTCACAATCACATCACTTGTGTTTCCTTTGCTTAGGTATCTCATTGTGCAGATGTAGTCCAGCATATGAAAGAGTACGCAGAAGTGCAGCACTGCATGCAACAACTTTGACACTTACAGAAGCCTCACCTTCTCCATGCCTCCTACACAGTTCTACATATACATCATAAATGCAAACAGTACAGAATTAATTATACATGTTAAATGGTTTATTTTTGCTGTTCTCAGAATGTATCAAAATTCACTAAAAACAGTGACTTGAAAGTATTCATCATATAACAGCGGGGAAAAAAAAACACAATCAAAATGATTGTGTTTAAAAAACCCATACAACATAACAAATCAGAATTCAGAACTCCTTAAAGTTAACTTACTTTCCATGACGTCAAAGGATGTCCTATGAACAGCTTACACTCTGTTGTGCTGTTATTACTTTCAGCCCGCCACTTTCTGAAAGAAAACCTCCATCGTTTTTAAAAACATGTTACATGCAATAAATGACTTCTTGCTCTCTACCACAAGTTTCCACGAGGCCAAATCTTGTCAGAGCCATTTATAACTCTTGGATTTCTTGTAAGCCAATCCCGTCATTTGGCATTTCTGCAACTTTCAGAATTAAAATGTTGAAGATCATTTTCACAATCCTGGAATAGTAATATCTTCCCCTTCTTGCTCCGTCATGTTCTACATTTCCTATGACACTGATACTGCTTACTATGAAGCAGACTTACACTACCTCTATGACTACTACAATTATTTAATTCTCTACATCACTTTTAATCACAAAGCAATGTAAAACAGTAGACAGCATTGCAGACTTACATTCCCTCTACTCTATGTTTTGATTGGCTGCTTCAATTAGCTTATAAAAAGAAATAGTTTTTCTGAACTCATTCAAAGTGCACTTATTTCTCCATGACGTCCAGTCTTATGGTTAGACGTTATGTCTCTGAACTACACTTATCCTCAAGGCCAAATCGTGTAGGAGCCATTAGAACTTCTTGAAATTCCACAGAGCACATCCCGAGATTCTTTCCCTAAAATTTTGGTTTTAAAAACACCAGGTAAGAGTTTTTAAGGTCATACGGCAATTTTTTTTTGAAAATTAAAACAGAATCATTGCAGAATGACCAGCCATTTCTAGACTTTAAATAAGCTGTGTAATGTCCTGATGTTATTGAAGGACCGTCATGATATATAATTGCTGCAGTTACAAAAGTCCTTCCTGATATTGACAACTGCGAAGCCACAAAATTTTTAATTAAAGTTGTCAATTTTTGTTCCATCAGGCCTACATCGTTGGAACATTAAAATGACATACTGGCCATATGTTCGTATAAATAATGTGGACATCATTTCAGATTTACATTGGCTACACTCCATGTTGTGATCAGCTGCTTTTACTAGCTTATTAAAGGAGACTGATTTACTGTCTGGCAAAGTTAAATATATAAATCTTTCTGAGTCTACACTAGTAGTACTTGATACCATACAGTTCTCGCAGTCATGCTGCCATTGATAAGAAAGCCCAAACAGCTGATCTACATCTACACCTTCAGCATGCAATACATCAAGCATATACATTAAAAACTCCTGACAATCTTGCTGAATATTTTGAGAGAATTGTGTTTGGCCTGAACATCTGTCTTACAGATTTCGAATTTCAGACACACTTTCTATGTTTGTTCTATCAGTGCTACATTTCTCTAACACAGAATTTAACAAACTGCAAAATCTTTGATCAGAATTGACCACAATCTCTTCTTTTACATTTTCTAGAGAAAACAAAACATTAACCACTACATTAGCATAGCAGTTGACACCAGAACTGTTTTCAAATTGAAAACCAACAACATCTTCAACAGAATCCTTTTTGTTTCTGCTTATAATTTCAGGTTCATCGACTTTTCGTCTTTTTGCTACAACCTCCCCAGTATTGGTCACATTTCTTCGTTTCCGGCCTACCACACGTTTCTCAAACAAAGGATATTGAGGCAAATGTGGCGCATACCCTCTTCTTAACCTATTGTATTCCTTAACACAATCTAGATCCGCACAAATGCTTGTGACATCACACTCAATCAAGTACAATCCCGATAAAGTTCTAACTCGTGACAATGCCACATATGCCATACCCTCCTTGAACACAGAACTGCCAATATTCACCAATGCACTGTCTACACTTAAACCTTGCGATTTATGGATTGTCACCGCATATGCCAAGCAAACAGGAAACTGCTTACGGCGAACATATAAGTCTTTTACAAGCAAAAATCTAGCAGAACAACGACCAATTAGCTGTACTTCCTCAATGCCATCAAATTTAATTTTTAAAAATTCAATTCCATCTCTATTTCTGTATTTTACAAAATCAACAACATTACCCATTGATCCATTTACCAGACCTCTTTCAACATGTAAATTCCTTCTTAAAATTATACGGCAGTTCAAGCACACATTCAGAGTCTTTTCAAAACCTGCAGTTTTAGATATACTCTTCTCTAATGAATCCAATTTTGTTTTCAGATTCTCAGACAAAATAATTGTTGATCCCATATGCTCTACTCTGTCAATAGCTTCCAGTTTCACAATCTCTTGCTTTTCTAAATGCAACATTTTGTTGTTGAATTTGGCACATTCTGCAAGAGTTGGCATCAAACATATTCCAGATTTCTTCTCAGTAATTTTCTGAAAAATATTCTCAGGCACAACATCTTGTTCTGGATATAAATTTGACAGTAATCGTGCATGTAAAGCTTCTTTCCCATGCTCGGTCACTTTTCCAATTCTAACATCTTGTAGAATAGTCTTGTAAACTTCATCCTTCGCCTGACGCATATTTTCATGCAGTTCAGCATAATTGAAGTTTAACCATATATTGACGTTGCCAATGCTGCCTAGGCACTTCCTGGTATCTTCATGCGTGAGCATTTTGAACACAGGTTGCCCTTTCACTGGTGTCAGCTGCAGAAGATCTCCGAAAACAATGATGTGTTTGCCACCAAATAACACATCATACTTTGTTTTGAGAACTTCTTGCATTCTCAAATTAACAAAGGCAAGCATGACATTGGAAACCATGCTTACTTCGTCAATGATAAGAAGTTTCATTTTCCTCAAGATTCTTGAAACTTCAAAACAAGCATCTCCAGATAGCTTGTGATATTGTAATTTGTTGTCATGCTCCACTGGCAGCATCAGTAAACGATGTAAAGTAATCCCTTTAATGTTATGTGCTGCCAGTCCAGTTGGAGCGGTGACAACACAAGACAGCGATGACTCTGTCCTTTCCTGCAAATAGCATGAAATTGCTTTAATGAGGAAACTTTTTCCAGTTCCCGCTTCTCCACTCACGTACAGTCGGACAGGCTTCAACGACGTACATGAGCACTCTTTCTTGTCATGACTTAATCCATGATCAATTTGCATGGTAACTTCGTCATATATTTTCCTCTGCTCAACGTTGAGTTGTCTTTCCAACTCTTCTAAGTTAACCGCATCCTCCTGAGCATGTGCCATGGCTCTTTCCACTTCATTCATAGCAGTGGCAGCTTCATTTTCGATAACAGGTCCTCCTAGTGGATCCTGACTCAATGAAGCAGAACTCTGACTGTCCTGAGAACTGTCTCTGGCAATCTCGGCTGCAATCATTGCTTCCTGCTCAATTTCCGCATTCAACATTTGTACATATTTGGGAAAAGCAGGACATTCTATGGTCTCCTTGGCGGCATTGAAAGAGTCTTCGTAACAGAGAAAATCTCCAAGCAGTTCCTCTTCTGCACGCCAAGGCTTGAAAAGTTGCAAAAGTGCTAAATAGAAAAACTCCTTTTTTTCAGGAGATTCGCCACTCAATTTTCGATGGTTTACCAAGTGGCATTTTCTTTGCTTGACCAGACATCCCTCACTTCCTATTACAGCATACACTCCTTTCTCAGTATCTTCTTTGATGTTCCTCTTGAATATGTAATTTTGAAGAACCTCATACAGACAAACATTCTCGAGGTGAATGCTTCGATTTGGATAATATGTATCCAACATGTTGGTCTTCAAAATGTCGGTACTGTTTGGCTCCTTTTCCGCCAAATACTCAATTTCCCGCACAGGTTTGAGAACTCGATTACGCGTTGCAGCAAGACCAAGACTCGCCCAAATGATACTCCTGGACTTGGCATAGAGACTTGCTGAAGACAACCGGTCAGAACATTCGTACGCTCCGATTTCTCGATGCGACAACATCTTCAGACTGAAACTGTACAACTTCTTGCTGAGGCTCTTTTCATGGGAAATGTCCTCCCACATATCCTTCAATTCTGTCTTCTCTTTTTTGGTGATGTAAGACGTCACATACCGAGCCACAGCCATACAGTTATCAGCCACAAACTGTATATCCATGTTAGCATTCCACATGGACAAAATCACCGGGTTGTAGTCGTTGATGTACTTGGACTCTTCGTTCCTCATCAAATTGTATGTGTTTTTAGGTGATTTCTTCATCACATTATGTCGCAGCGAAGATATCAAACTGTTTACTCTTCCTTTAGAAATCACCGGTCGTGGAAAGCCGAAACGACATTTGGTGTAGAACTTGTCCTTGTTTCGGAATTTACGACGACAGTACTTTCCACATCGATGGCTTTGGAAACGCAGAACTTTTTCTCTTAGGCTTTTCTTCTCCTTTGCGTTTGGAACAGCACACGTAGAATACTGTTGTATAAAACTCATCACTGAGTCTTCTGGATCCGTTCCAAATTTAGGTGCATCCTTGATCCACAGCAACATATGTATATGAGGAGCACCTCTTGCTTGGTACTCCTTTCTCCAGAAGAAATCCAACACCTCTCCAAGAGGTGGATTCTTCTTATTCATGATGAAAGACATCATAGCTTCAAATCTATGATTGAAGTACCTACATACATTGACTGGATCCAAAGAGCACAGTTCTCCGGGTGTCTTGAATTCGATGTTTTCTACGTTAGCATTTGCCTCTCGTAGAAATTCAAGTAAGTCTTCCCAGCCATACTCGGCACAGCTCAGAGTGAGGAACCATGTGGGAGTACCTAAGTTCCTCAGCATACATTTTAAATCACCATGACGACGGTACCAGTACTCATTAGTACCACGCTGACACGCCATGAGATTAATCAGGTGAGAATCCAAAATACTGTCTTGGACATTGACTTTATCCATAAAGTCACTTGCTGAGATGTTTTGCATGTGTATACCACTTTTTAAGATGTGGTTCACTGCATATGACAGTCCAGACAGATCGCTTTCAAACAGGAGATGAAACAAATAAGGAATGCATTGTCGAAACCTAGCATCTCCTGCATACAATCGCAAAGTCCGGTATTCAGAAGCAGGAATTTGATGAGGTCGCTCATCATATCTTCCTCCCTGACCTGTTGGAAAAAGCTGTGGGAAACACCGAGCTTCCAAACTTTCCTCCCAAACACTAATGGGACTCCCTTTGGCTTGTTTCATTTGAAACAACTCAATAGCATTCCCCATGACTTCCTTGGAATGCAAAGGATGAACACTATAATGTTCATATATTTCTTCACTAGTAGAAGTTTCTACTTTCTCAATTTGACCAGCACACAAATCGCTATCCTCTTCCTCACTTACTTCCTCTTCTGCAACATATACATTCTTATAGTATTTATTATTTTTTTTCAAATACAATGTTGCCTTTTTAACTTTCCTAACATCTACTAAATCTTGCCATATTTTCTTATTCTTTGTCGGAACCCCATTAACTAAGATAACCAGAGGTTCCTCGTCCACTTTTTCTACTCCAATTGTGTTAATGTTTTTCTTCAAATCTAGAGGCAAATAAACAACTCTTCCCTTTAATCCTCTCTGTAAATCTGATGGAGGCAATTTCCCTGTCTTTGGCTCCATTCTTACAATAGCCTGAAAGGGATGGATACTTTGAATCAAAATAGATTCATAAGTATTTAAATCCTTCAATTCAGAAGGAATCTCAACCAATTCCAGATTATTATGAACTGCTCTAGCAGGCATCTGGTTTTGATTTAATTTGCAACAACAATAAGTACACACACGTTGATCCAATCCCAAATCAAAACAATTTTCTACCATCAAGTATGTTGCGAAATCCTTCCATTCACTATTATTTTCCCTTTCACTTTTTGCATATAAATCCACTAACTTAGTCTGATTCTTATAATAAGTGCGTCGACAACACACACAAGTGAAATTTGGCCTCTCACTTGATTTGACCTGAAACGTGGCAATTTCCCTCTGGAAATTATCTGTACTGGAAACCTGTACACTATCTTCCACATCACCCGCTTCTTCTTGGTCAATTTCAACATTCTCCTCTTTATTTCCAAAGTAACAAAACTCAATTTCTTCACATATATTCTTCACATCTATTTCAGAACCATGCAAAAGAGCAGCACATAATTTTTTAAGCATAATTGCTGGACTCTTAGCATAATACAACATTCTAACTAATTTCCTCACTTTATTATGATGCACTGCTAGCATCCTGAAATGATGAAAAACACTCTGGCATACTCTCCTGGAAAGACAAGCCAGTGAATGACCATGCAAACCTGTCACTTCTCTCACTCTGCAAGGATCTAATTCTTGCAACAACCTTATTTTCTGCTTCAAACTTTTCTTATTAAATGACCGTACAAAATCACAAAGCAAATTGATGGAATCCTGTCGCACCCTGCAAATACTACTACACTTCCAGGTGTACACAGGACCCTTAGCACGTCTTCCTAAAACCTCATTACCTAACACCTCTTCTGCCTCTGTTGTCACAAGTTTTTCTTTTTCAACTGGACAACCATCTTTCACTTCATAAGCACGACCACTGGTGTCAACTGCATGCACCAAATCATTATCCTGGAAATAACTCTCCTCATTAAAAAATGCCTCACAGCTTGAACTATGCATCCATTCTCCAGAAAAAACTTCACAAAAATTACTACGATTAACTATTCTCTTCCATCTACTATTTCTTTTGAAATCATAAATTGCCTTGTTTAGCTTCCTAATTCTATTGATTATCAAAATAAATAACTTACGTTTAATTTCAAATGCCTGATCAATAACTTTCTCAACTTTTTTTTTTCTCTTATAAAAAACCACTTTCTGTTGACCTTTCTTAATATTTTTTAACAAATTGCCAATTATCCTGTTGCGGAACATTCGTTTACGAATGTCCCTAAACTGTTGTTTCCTTCTACTATCATGCACAGAGTTATCTCTTGCTCTAGCAGTAACATTTTTGATTGGCCTTTCCTTTCCATTTGAATTGCTTCTCTTTTTCTGGACTGAAACATTTTCTGTAGTAATATTTTTTTTACTACAAATATTTCTTATGAATGTTTTTGTACTCTTACCCGGTGCTTTCTTGTTGACTTGACAAATCTTTTTGTTAGAGGACTGCTGCTTTTTTTCAATCACCTGCTGTCTTTGACGTTTTGCAGCCTTTCTCAGTCTTTCTTTCGTTGGCATGGTGAAATGTTGAAATGATCTGCAGTTGAATCTGTGGTAAAATATATTAAAAAATGTTATTAACCACTATTACCCAACAGTACATCAATAACAGTAATCAAAAACTTAAAACACTACTTTACATTTTTACATATAAGATTTTTTAGTGCATGGCAATTTTAGAATACAGAAATAGCAGAAAAGAAATGGAATTTATATTCATGTTACCTGTGCTATCTTATATGTGAATCTGATCTAATTTTATGAGCATATTTTAATATTTTATTGAAGACACTACACATAACCTGTTTTTGAAGGTGTCTTTATTTTTAAATTAAACGGTTTACATTTTTACTTTTTATTTATTATAAATTTTAAAAATAAATGTTTATAGTTCCATAGGATCAAGCAGGTCAGCTTCCCAACCTATGTCATATAATTCGGACAAATCTGCATCCTCATCACGTTCTTCTTCATCCTCAGGATTTAAATCATCCAAGGGATCAACATCCACTGATGTTTCAATTACAAGTTCAATGATGAGGTCAAAATCAACTGATTGCTGATTGTCGCTCATGTTGATGTTGTCTTTATCTTTAAAGAAAGATAACAACAATGAGATGTTGCAGAGTAAGAGACAAATCTCAGAGATTATAATAGTAAAATTGTTTAACAAGAGTAACATTTTGCAGCTATTATTTAGCCATGTCCAGCGATGCTGAGCAGGTGAAGCCTATGTCTAATTTTTCAGTGAACAGGACTCATCTCTTCTTAACCTTGGATAAGCCTCACCGACTCTGTGTCCCCTGCACATACTTAAATGTAAAGGGGCAGATTTATGTTAAATGGCACATCCCCAGGCATGCACCAGTTAACGTGCACCGCTGCTCTGCCACCCATGGTGTGCCACATTTACAATCAGATAGGAGAAAGCTGCGTCAAAACCCTGCGCCTGCTTTAAGCAGGCATAGGTCTTGACGCAACATTGTGGAGATGGGGCACCCCTGAGCCTTGCTGGAGCTGCATCGCACTTGCGATACAACTCCAGCAATGCGCCACCTTTACAGCACAGATACGTCACGCATCTGTGCCATTTTTGCCCCATGCTGCGCCGCATTGTAAATGCAGCACACCATGGGTGGCGGAACAGCTGCGCAGGATGACTGGCACATCCCTGGTGATGCGCCAGTCATCATAAATCTATCCCTAAGCTTCTTATCTTGTTACAGATGAACCGCCATATGTATCATCAAACTATTTTGCATTTCCTAAATAGCGAATTTTAAGGAATAAATAGCAATTCTTTACCATTCCTAATTTGCAATGAGCAAATTGCTAATTGCAAATTACCCATTCATTTCCATGGGCTAGGAGGCTCATAGGAATGAAGGTGCAATTTGCGATTAGCAATTAGCTCATCGCAAATTAGGAATTTTTCCAAGGGTGCAGGGGTGTCTCAAGAACACCCTGCTGCACCCCTGAAAAAGAAATTTGGGGGCATATGGCGCACATACATGCCCTAAGGGCATGTATTGGCGTCATATGGCACCTTTTGTTTTTTGGAAAAAAAGCTTTTTGAAAAGAATTCGCAAATTACCACCAACTAAAAGTTGGTGGTAGTTTCCAAATCCTTAATGTCATTTTTTACATATTTTTTGTTTGATACATTGCATTTAAGGAATCGCAAAATTTGCAAATCCTTCAGTGCAATCGCAAAATAAGGAATAGCAAATTTTGCTATTCCTTATTTTGCATCAAACTTGTTTGATACATACCATTTGTCTAATTAGCATTAGCAAAGGCCGAAATTCGCAGAATTTTGATCTTTGCGAATGCTAATTAGCTTGATACATATGGCCCCAAGTGAGGCCTGTCTTGCAACATGGTGCATCTTTTGCATCACTGCTGCATCGGTTTCATGTGGCACGTTTTTTTTACACCATGACACATCTGCCTAAATGCATCAATTTGTAATTTTGTCGCCTCATAGCAAATCTTTTGCACCACCGCTGCATCATAAAAGTGACGCACAGTGGCGCAAAAGAGGCATACACCTGTCATAAATCTGTCCCTAGCATTTTAAATAATTAATCCAGGATGACGATAAGGTGTGGCCTATCCAGAGGTTTGTTTAAGGAAAGGCCAACTCAGGATTGCAGATTAAAGTTACGCTTGATGAAGAATACAGAGGAGATAATACATGTAAAGGCCTACCAATGAAGTAAGTAATGTCCACTTTATTGCGCCAGTCATCATAAATGTATCCCTAAGCTTCTTATCTTGTTACAGATGAACCGCCATATGTATCATCAAACTATTTTGCATTTCCTAAATAGCGAATTTTAAGGAATAAATAGCAATTCTTTACCATTCCTAATTTGCAATGAGCAAATTGCTAATTGCAAATTACCCATTCATTTCCATGGGCCAGGAGGCCCATAGGAATGAAGGTGCAATTTGCGATTAGCAATTAGCTCATCGCAAATTAGGAATTTTTTCAAGGGTGCAGGGGTGTCTCAAGAACACCCTGCTGCACCCCTGAAAAAGAAATTTGGGGGCATATGGCGCACATACATGCCCTAAGGGCATGTATTGGCGTCATATGGCACGTTTTGTTTTTTGGAAAAAAAGCTTTTTGAAAAGAATTCGCAAATTACCACAAACTAGAAGTTGGTGGTAGTTTCCAAATCCTTAATGTCATTTTTTACATATTTTTTGTTTGATACATTGCATTTAAGGAATCGCAAAATTTGCAAATCCTTCAGTGCAATCGCAAAATAAGGAATAGCAAATTTTGAATTAAGGACATTTTAAGTCATTTCCACATGTGCAGTGTTTTCAAATTATGATTTGAAAATCGTTTTTAGGGAAAAGGAATGGTTTGTAAATTTATGACAAGGACATAATGGTGTATGCTTCTTTATAAGGCATTTCAGTGTCTCTGATGTCATTTTTCCCATATTACATTATAAGACCTTTCCCCATGGAGCACATTCCTTGTAAATATGCTCCCACCTGTGCATGGTAAATTTAGATTTTGACTGTTTGAGTCACATAGCCATGTTAAAAGTGACCCAAAAAAATTGCAAAGGCTTTAAAAAAACACTTTCATGTGTCTTAAGGACATTTTAAGTCATTTCCCCGTGGGCAGTGTTTTGTAAGTGGCGCAAAAGAGGCATACACCTATCATAAATCTGTCCCTAGCATTTTAAATGATTAATTCATGATGACGATAAGGTGTGGCCTATCCAGAGGTTTGTTTAAGGTGAGGCCTACTCAGGATTGCAGATTAAAGTTACGCTTGATGAAGAATACAGAGGAGATAATACATGTAAAGCTCTACCAATGAAGTAAGTGATGTCCACTTCATTGCGCCAGTCATCATAAATGTATCCCTAAGCTTCTTATCTTGTTAGAGATCAACCGCCATATGTATCATCAAACTATTTTGCATTTCCAAAATAGCGAATTTTAAGGAATAAATAGCGATTCTTTACCATTCCTAATTTGCGATGAGCAAATTGCTAATTGCAAATTACCCATTCATTTCCATGGGCCAGGATGCCCATAGGAATGAAGGTGCAATTTGCGATTAGCAATTAGCTCATCACAAATTACGAATTTTTCCAAAGGTGCAGGGGTGTCTCAAGAACACCCTGCTGCACCCCTGAAAAAGAAATTTGGGGGCATATGGCGCACATAAATTTTAACAACATTCCTTTACCTCAAAAACGATTTTCAAGTCATAATTTGAAAACACTGCCCACAGGGAAATGACTTAAAATGTCCTTAAGACACATGAAAGTGTTTTTTGAAAGCCTTTGCAATTTTTGTGGGTCACTTTTAACATGGTTATGTGACTCAAACAGTCAAAATCTAAATTTACCATGCACAAGTGTGACCATATTTACAAGGAATGTGCCCCACGGAGAAAGGTCTTTTAATGTAATATGGGAAAAATGACATCAGAGACACTGAAATGCCTTATAAAGAAGCATACACCATTATATCCTTGTCATAAATTTACAAACCATTCCTTTTCCCCAAAAACGATTTTCAAATCATAATTTGAAAACACTGCACATGAGGAAATGACTTAAAATGTCCTTAAGACACATGAAAGTGTTTTTTGATTGCCTTTCCAGCATGGTTGGGTCACTTTTAACATGGCTATGTAACACAAACATTAAAAATCTAAATTTGCCATGCACAGGTGGGAGCATATTTACAAGCAATTTGCGCCACAGAGAAAGGTCTTACATTAAAATGGGAAAAATAACATCAGAGACAGTCAATTGCCTTATAAAGAAGCATACACCATTATGTCCTTGTCATACATTTAAAAACAAGTCCTTTTCCCCAAAAACGATTTTCAAATCATAATTTCAAAACACTGCACATGGGAAAATGACTTAAAATGTCCTTAAGACACATAAAAGCGTTTTTTGGTTGCCTTTGCAGCATGTTTGTATCACTTTTAACATGGCTATGTAACACAAACATTCAAAATCTAAATTTGCCATGCACAGGTGGGAGCATATTTACAAGCAATTTGCGCCACAGAGAAAGGTCTTACATTAAAATGGGAAAAATAACATCAGAGACAGTCAATTGCCTTATAAAGAAGCATACACCATTATGTCCTTGTCAGAAATATTATAACCATTCATTTCCTCAAAAACGATTTTCAAGTCATAATTTGAAAATACTCCACAGCTCCTATGCAGAAAAACACCCTGTCAGTACTAATACTTCACATTTTCTCCAATTACATTTTCTCAAAGAAACAACATCTATTTGTAAAACACTTGAGACAAAGCAACATTTGAAAAACACAACTTTCTTCATAATTTTCTCCTTAAAGCACACTATTCTCTATCTAAATTAAAGAAATATTTTCTCACCTTAGCAAATACTTTGAGTTTCAAAACAGTCTCAGAAACACACCAATTTATCTTCAGCAGAGCAAAAGGTATGCACTCCAGAGTCTGCAGCTATCAAAAGCACAGAAATGCTGTAATTCTTCACACATATCTCTCATGTCACCCAATCAAAACTCTTTCCTCACTTTTTTTCAAATGAAAACCCTTCCCCCCTCTGCCATTTCATGCCTTTTCTGCATGGCAACCACCTCTTGGAAGACTTCTGGTGTTTGAAAGTTCACACAACAATGTTGCAATTGAACTCTGAACTCTCAGTGCACCTCATATCCAGTGCATTCTTTCATTTAATGATTTTTTCTTGACCACTCAAAATACATCTTTCAAACAACTCATCCATGCACCCTAACTTTCTGTTTTCAGCAATCAAAATCCACCAATCACTGTTACTGCTTCATTAACACAGAAACTCCACAGTTTTTTTCATTTTAAACTCTTATTTTTTCAACTGCCATTTCATTGCCACACTTCATCTGACTGCAGGAGAACCTTCTCTCACCATGTTTTCTGTCTGGATTGTTGGACATAGTTACATCTATTGGGCTCAGAGGTATGCTGAGAACAGGAATTTACCTAACCTCAATTTACAAGATGTGGAAATTAAGTAGTTTGGCCACAGAGGAATAAAATGTCACCAATTGATACCATTGGTGAAAACCTTTATGCATTTGCCAAAACCTGACCTGTTAATTGTGCACTGTGGAGGTAATGATTTGGGCACT
The DNA here is from genome assembly GCF_964261635.1 of Lissotriton helveticus. Lineage (NCBI taxonomy): Eukaryota > Metazoa > Chordata > Amphibia > Caudata > Salamandridae > Lissotriton > Lissotriton helveticus. The sequence goes on along the minus strand of NC_136071.1, from coordinate 559,114,952 downwards.
TTGACTGGGGTAGGTCTGGAAATGCTTTTAAAGTACACCTTTGAGCAATTGATGGCACTTTTTCCTCAAACTGCCTTGGTATATTCAAATATATGCCAAAGACAGAAATGGAGGTGGTCAAACCAATTTTGTCCACAAATTGAGAAGTCGAGGAAGCATGTAAACAAATCTGTTTCAGCTTACATGAGAGACCATGGAATGGGCTCCCTGTACAACAATAACTTGCGTTACTACATGCAAGATATCTACAGAGGAGATGGAGTTCACTTCTCAGATGAGGGCAACAGAATTTTCATTCTGAATTTAAAACTGTGCATTGGTACCTACTTATAAGTACCTAAATGTACCATAAACCCAAAAGCTCTTCTCAGAGCTACCCTACATCTGATCACTCACAATTATTATTTTACTCTAACATTTTTCACTAATTTTCAACAAAGTACGCTCCCTGGGGTGCTTCCCGGTACGCGAACCGGGAGCTAACCTCGCTAAATTTTTTTTAAAAATGTTTTTTTTTCGCACATATAAGCCTCCTCAGCCACCCTCAGAAAACCTAGGGGGTCAAAATAAGTTTACCGTGCCCCCTTCTACCCATTCTGAACATTATTTGCCCTCCATCTTGTATCTTAATTCGACCGAAACACAAAATGGTGGACTCCCGTAACGCTTAAGGTTCGCGAACCGGGGCGCTCACCAGTTCGCGTACCGGGTCGCTCCCTGGGAAGCGCACCATCAAAAAAGGTGGGAAAGTCGTTTACAGAAAAGCGACTGGAGACAATTTCACCAAATATAGATTAGCTCATACTACATACCAATCCCTACCATTTTCACAAATTTGATTGGAATTCCATTTAGCCATTTAGCCTGTAGACCTCTCTAAATACCCTGAGGTAAATTACTTCTCAAAACACATCTGAAGTGTTGGAATTGACAACCAATTAAAATGTTACTTTCATTTTCTACTTTTTTTACCTGACATTTGATTGGTTATGTATCTGAATATATATAAAGAAAGAGAGAGAAACACAGCCATTTTGACTACTACTTCCTGAACTACATTGCAAGATCATTTTCACTCACAACTTAAACTTGTTTTTAGAAGGTGAGATATTATTTTATAAATTTGAAAACATTTTCAGATAGTTATATACTATCCCTCTGTAAGAGTTAGACATTGAGAAAGGCTTCTTTATTATAATTATGGATTGATTTAGGTTTCTGTGGTATAATTATGAATTTACTTAGGCTTCTTCACAGGCACTTTTTAATAGTACTACTTCACGCCTGAAACCATACAGTGCCCATAGATTACTTCTCTGTTATAAACTCACAAGTACCTGTCTGAACTTAAACCCAACAGTGCCCTATCTCTACTGATATATTTATTTTTTATGCAAATTACAGCAATAAAATGGAAGGTGAGCAGAATGTTTCCTTCGAAATTGTTCTGGACAGCAACAATGAACAAGTTATGGAACCCATTGATGACTTAGAATTCATGGATGAGTCACAGGACTATGAATTACTTCAATGTGTAGAATCTGTCGATCATTTACTCCATTATGATGACGGTCAAATGTGGGAACTTATGTTCACTCAACAAGAGGACATATCGGACAGTCAAATGCTAGACGTTCTATTAAATTTTGAAAAACAATCCGAAAAATAAAATTGTATGTAATATTAAAAAATTGTTTGAGTCTTTAATCATTTTTATATGTAATTCATAAACTAGTTAAATGTTAGAAATGTTATTAAATTTTGAAACACAATCACAATAATAAATAATTGCTTAAAAAATAAAAAAATTAAAAAATAATCAACAAAACCAACAATCAATTAACATACAGTATTTGAAAAGTCTATCATTCATTTTTCATTATAGTACGCTGCCCAGAACGCTTCCCGGTTCGCGAACCGGGCGCTACCCACGCAAAAAAACAAAAAAATTCTTTTTTTTTTTTTTGCCCCGCGGGGCCCTTTTAAAGCCTCCACATTAAACCTAGGGGGTCAGGGAGGATATACTATGCCCCCTTATGGTCATTTCCCCCTTTGTTTTGGCCTCCTCTTGTCTCTCGATCCTACCGAGAGACAAGATGGCGGCCGCTCCGGACTGTTTAGAATGTTGACAGGCACCGGAGAGCCAATCAGCTTCGCTACGCGAAGTTTCGGTACGCGTAAAGTCCGCGAACCGGAGCGCTGCCCGGAGCGCGCTTACAGATATATATCTTTTTTTAAACGTTAATTTCTCAAAATCCACTGAAGCACATATATTGAGACCTAGCAAAGGCACATCGGGCTACCAGTCCCTACAATTTTGCCAAGTTTCGTGCAAATCCATTCAGCCGTTCGGGCTAAAAGTGAGGCCAACCGCCCTATGGAAAACTCAATGTTAAAAACACGTTTTGGGACCCCCCTTTTTTCTCGGCCCCCCCTTGACGAATCCCCCCCAAATTTCCAGGGGCTGCTCAGAAACAAAATGTTCCATTTTCCTGAAAATTTCAGCCAATTCTGTCCTCAAACGCCAAAGTTATTCGACATAGAATTTTCAAAAATCCCATAGGGAAAAAATCCTAACTATATATACCTACTGGCGACCGCCAGTAGGTAATATATATATATATATATCAAAGCTCCAAGGTTCCCACCAGTTGGAGACGCACACTGACATCCACTGCAGCAACCTTCAGGGTGGGTGGGAACCTTGGAGCTTTGATATATATATATATATGTATATATATATATATTACCTACTGGCGGTCGCCAGTAGGTATATATAGTTAGGATTTTTTCTCTATGGGATTTTTGAAAATTCTATGTCTAATAACTTTGGCGTTTGTGGACGGAATTGGCTGAAATTTTCAGGAAAATGGAACATTTTGTTTCTGAGCAGCCCCTGAAAATTTGGGGGGTTTCGTCAAGGGGGGCTGAGAAAAAAGGGGGGTCCCAAAACGTGTTTTTAACATTGAGTTTCCCATAGGGCGGTTGGCCTCACTTTTAGCCCGAACGGCTGAATGGATTTGCACGAAACTTGGCAAAATTGTAGGGACTGGTAGCCCGATGTGCCTTTGCTAGGTCTCAATATATGTGCTTCAGTGGATTTTGAGAAATTAACGTTCAAAAAAAGATATATATCTGTAACAGCGGACCGGGCAGCGCTCCGGTTCGCGGACTTTTCGCGGTACGGAGCTTTGTGAAGCGAAGCTGATTGGTTCTCCGGCGTCTGTGAACATTCCAAACAGTCCGTAGCGGCCGCCATCTTGTCTCTCGGTAGGATCGAGAGACAAGAGGAGGCCAAAGCAAAGGGGCAAATTACCATAAGGGGGCATAGTAGATCCTCGCTGACCCCCTAGGTTTGATGTGGAGGTTTTAAAAGGGCCCCGCGGGGCAAAAAAAATAAATAATAATAATAATCGAACGGCTGAATGGATTTGCACGAAACTTGGCAAAATATTAGGGACTGGTAGCCCGATGTGCCTTTGCTAGGTCTCAATATATGTGCTCCAGTGAATTTTGAGAAATTAACGTTCAAAAAAAGATATATATCTGTAACAGCGCTCCGCTTCGCGTACTTTTCGCGTTACGGAGCTTTGCGAAGCTGATTGGTTCTCCGGTGTCTGTAAACATTCCAAACAGTCCGTAGCGGCCGCCATCTTGTCTCTCGGTAGGATCGAGAGACAAGAGGAGGCCAAAGCGAAGGGGCAAATGACCATAAGGGGGCGTAGTAGATCCTTCCTGACCTCTTAGGTTTGATGTACCATTTTGCCAAGTTTGGTGTAATTCCGTTCAGCCATTCAGGCTGTAGACGTATGTAAATGTCCTATGGAAAATTGCATGGGGAAAACACATTTGAAAGTGTTGATATTTAGAACCAATTAAAATGTTACTTTGGTTTTGTATTTGTGTGTGATGAAAGTTAATTGGTTATGTATATATCTCAAATGAGAGGAAACCACAGCCATTTTGTGATACTACTGTCTGAGGTACATTTGTGAGGAATTTTTGGTGGTGAATTTCTGGTGTTTGATTTACACAGTACTAACACTTCTCCTACTTTTAAAAAGGTGAGTTGTTAATTTGTAAGGGGAACTATGTTGTACACTTGAAGATAATTTGAAAAATGTTTTCTGTTATTTATTTGCAGTCCTTCTGTTATACTAAATACTTGATAAAGTTAGTTTTATATTATGTATTACTAAAAACGATAAATGAAAGTGATTATTTTTTTCTGCAATTTACAGCAAGCAATTTCAAAATAAAATGGCTCACAATGAAGAGACCGTGGCAATTTCTTTTGAATTGTCCACTACATTGATTGAAATTGACAGCAGCAATAATGAAATATTGTCACAAGGAGGAGATGACTTGAATGATTCCACTACATTGATTGAAATTGACAGCACCAATAATGAAATATTGTCACAAGGAGGAGATGACTTGAATGATTTTTTTGATCAATCTGTTGATGGCGAATTTATCGAATGTTTGGAGACCATAGAGTTACAAGAATCATCATTGCAGACTTTTAATGAGGAGATTCCAGATGAGATGATTGAAGAGGAAATTCCTGATGAGGACATGTTACTAGTTCTTTCAAATTTAGAAAATTCAGAAGAATAAATTTATATTTAGAAATCAAAAATTGTTTGAGACATTATTCATTTTTATTTTTAATTTATGAGGTTAATTTATGAGGTTGTAGCGAAGTGATTGTAGTATAAAATGAGACTTATAGTATAGAGTGCAACATTTTTATGTTACATGGTAAGTTTACTCATATTTACTTCCCTTCTCCCACTATATTATCTCCAATGTGTATTTGACATCTCTTCTTCATCTCCGGCCTCCTTTCTCTCACTGTGTGTCTCTGATGCATCTTATCGCTGCTATTTTGTGTAATTACAGAAGAGAGTAAAATAAAATAGTTCGGAACGTGAAAAGGGGGCAAAGTAGAGTACCCCTCACCCCCTAGGCCTTCTCAGGCGGTCCCAAAAGGATCAGTTTCTGCTTTCCTGAGAGATTATGGTATGAGTTCCATATACCACAATAATTTGCATTACAACATGCAAGATATATATCTCCTATTACCAACTTTTGGAGATATTCGCGCTAAGCGCGAATATCTCCAAAAACTAACACCTGCCCTGAGCAGTTCTTAGCCATGTTATCCAATGGGAGGTGGATAACATGGCTAAGAGCATTAGCTCGGTAATGCATGAATATCGCTGAGTTTTCAGCGATAATAATGCATTGCGGTCGTTTTTTATCGCATTTGCGATAAACCTTGATAATAGCAAGGTTTATCTTCGATAATTTCTGACGATGCTTAGCGGTAAAAAATTTGTTGGTAAGCATCGTTAGCGATAAATATCGCTTAACTTTGGTAATATGCACCAACGTCTGTTAACGTTCGATTCGAAGGAAATGAGGAAGTGTTGAAAAACATTGTTTGCGCCATCTTGCCTTTTTTGAAATGCCACACTTTTGTCGTGCACGGCAGCCATTTTAGATGCCTTGACCAGACCCACTCTCTGCACGCTGTCGATTCGTAGCATGGCTCCCCCTCGCAAGCATCTTCCCCAGGCACTGCTCACCCCCGCTCTCTGTGTTATGCATGGGCAATAAACCTCTCCCCATCTGCGCTGCTCTTCCCTGAGAATCACACTCTGTGCCCGCCCGACACCTCCCTTTCGCCCTATTCACTACCGCACCCTCTGACACTCCTCTTCCTCTGTGTCCGATTGTCCAGGCTATCAGCTAGCCCTGCAGATGTAGTTTATGGCCCCAGCTGTAAAGAATCACCCCTCTTCAAAGGAGTTATAGTAGATCAAGGCCCACACCCGATGAGATCCGTCACACCACACGTGTTCCTACTATCTGAAAACCATCCTGTATTGTGATTGGGGAGGGGACCGAGCCTGAAGCGGAAGATTCCAGGGATGACTCTTTGTACATCAAAGTTTTTACATTTATGTGTCACATTAAAAATATATAGCACTCCAACAAAGTAGTAGGATTATAAAACTTTAATAACTTATAAATATATACAACAAAACAAAAACAGTAAAAACATTTAAACAACGAAGAGACCGTGGCAATTTCTTTTGAATTATCCAATACATTTATTGAAATTGACAGCACCAATAATGAAATATTCTCACAAGGAGGAGATGACTTGAATGATTTTTTTGATCAATCTCTTGATGGCGAATTTATCGAATGTTTGGAGACCATAGAGTTACAAGAATCATCATTGCAGACTTTTCATGAGGAAATTCCTGATGAGGACATGTTACTAGTTCTTTCAAATTATGAAAATTCAGAAGATGTTGCCTGGGGGTGGGTCGTCAGTAGCAGTCTGTTGTGCGAATAGTTCGAAGGCAGCAGAACGCGCTGAAATCTAGATGGCACGAAGGTGATGTCTAGTAAGTTGCCGCCCAGCAAATAACGGCGTGGGGCGCCGCGGGGGTGAGTGAGTCCAGTAGGCACCACAGCTATTCTTACCGGCATTGCATAATTACTGCTGGGGACAATGCCTGTGCTGTAGCAGGGTCACAGCAGAAACAAAAAGGATTCTGTTGAAGATGTTGTTGGTTTTCAATTTGAAAACAGTTCTGGTGTCAACTGCTATGCTAATGTAGTGGTTAATGTTTTGTTTTCTCTAGAAAATGTAAAAGAGGGGGAGGCAGTCCAAAGTTCTGGTAAAAGGGCAAAGGAAAGGATCGGTGGTTTGAACTATCAGTCAAAAAGGGGAGGGGGTGCAACAATTTTTCCTACCGGGTCACAGTGTGCTTTCACCGGAACTGAGGTTTGCAGGATTCTAGTAATTCAAAGTGAGGCTGGCGCCAGCATGGGAGCGCCGACGTCCCGCGGATACAGTTTCGTCACTCCACGGGCGATCATGGCAGTCATTCCCCATCGGGGGTGTCAGCGGGGGTCGGAGACTCCCGCGGCTCCTCTAGAATCTTCAAGGTCGTGGAGGACTACGGTGGTGGAGTCAACCAGTGACCGGGCCATTTCTTTATGCTGGGCCCGCTCTTGCCAGGTCGATCGCCATTTTGAGAGTTCGGTAGCTACTGGCGATCGCGGGGTCAAATGAGCGGACGGGCTCCACCCTGCCGGGCGAGACGTTGCAGCATCGCCACAGTGGAAGAACCCTTTTCCGGGCGCCTGGAGCGCTGAGGGTGCAGGTGGGAAGCCTCCACTGGGGAGGCGGGAGAGGCCTGTTCGCACCGTCTCTCCCTCCCAGTGCACCCCACGGCGTCTCGCTTGAGATTTGTTATGGCTGGACCAGGCGATGTGGACGAGGGGGGGGGGGAGTCGGAGGCATGTGCAAGACATCCCCCCCAGTGTTGTCAAAGCCATTATTGAAGAAAGAAGAAATGTCCCGTCCGTCTTCGGGCCGGGCTTCCGGTGGATGTCGGCCGGACGCCCCTTGCTCTGGCCCCATGAATGGGTTCCTTGGTTTATCGGCTGCAGCCGGATCCCATCGGCCCCGGCCGTTGGTGGCCGGACCGGTAGAGAATGTGGCGGGACTACCTGCAACTGTCAAGGGCCACCGCGGCCGGACTGGGAGAGAGAGGGGAGGGTCGAGGACACGGACATTCCCCCCCCTGCAACTCTCCAGCGTTGTCAATCCCCCTGGCCGGGTCCCGCTGGCCTCGGCCTCTCCTCCGGCTACACCCTACGTGATGATCTCCTGGCCGAGGCGTGGCAGCAGGACCCGCCTTATATGTGTTGCTTCCGGCTGGGCGTAGCCGAAAACCTGTTGCCCTTTGGAAGTTTCTAGAATGGGGCGGATGTCTGCTGACTTCTATCTTTCCCAGTTTGCCGTTATTTGGCCGTGGCAGGCGGTGGGACAGACACGTTTTGGGGCAGTGAGGGGCGATGTTTTCAGGTTTCTTATTACGGGCTTACTTCTAACGTTTCTTGTTTCTAGGACAATAATAGGTTTTATCATTACGTATTGTTATCGTTTCTTTGTTTGTTATTTAATAAAAAGTTCATCAGTGGCCTACTGATTTTCGTTTTCCTATTCTTTTCTTTCCAGGTTGTTTCATGCTAAAGTTTCTGTTAACAGGATACAGTGATCACTTCGTTATTATTGCATATGTCCTTTTCACTAGGGGTGCTCTCTTGTTGGGCCAGATGACCTATCTCTAGTAAATGGTCCGGGTGAAACAGGTGCATCAATCAGTGGGGAGTAGATAGGCATGACAGATTACAACGGGGGAGAAAGGTCCGCATTACCTACACTTTCACTACTTGCAAAGATTTTCCTACGTTTATTTGCAAACAGGGAATACCTCCAAAAAGAACTAATTCCCAAACAGTCAATGTTCGGACAATCAATCAATCAATGAGGAATGAAATAGGTACGACGTGTTAAAGGCTTGCGTTACCTACCCTTCACTATCTGCAAAGGGAGAGAGAATATTCCTATTCTTCCTCGTTTGCAGGCAGAGAAGATCCTTAAGAGAACCAACTTCGAACAATTCAATGCTCGATTCAAACAATCAACAAGGGGTACTGTGAACACAAATGAACGCCGCTTATCTACATACACATTGCTATTTTCAACAGGTTGTTCCTAATGTTTCTATTTTAGCGAGGTCAAAAAGAGATCCCATTAGTGGCCTACTGATTTTGCTCGATTCCTTTTGTTTTTTTACACGATTTTTCGCTATCTGCAAAGACTAAACAGAGTATTGCGACTCTGTGCTTGTTTGTAAATAGAGAATGAACCAAAGAGAACAATCAATCAAATGGAGAGAGAAGCAGGCACGACGGATTACAACGGGGGCAAAGGCCTGCGTTAACTACCCTTCACTATCTGCAAAGAGAGAGTACTCCTAATAGAAATGAGGGGTGGGGGGCAGCATTCAAAGCAGATCAGTGTGCATAAACACGAAAATGTTTTTACTTACCACGTACTTGACATTCGACAGCTTATGATATTTGCTATTAAAAAACCATTGAAATTCACTGAAAAAACCATAGGTTATAGACCATATATAGTTAGGAATTAGCATTTACAAAACCTTGAAAATTCACTGAAAAAACCATAGGTTATAGACCATATATAGTTAGGAATTAGCATTTACAAAACCTTGAAAATTCACTGAAAAAACCATAGGTTAGAGACCATATATAGTTAGCTGGACATTTTATTGACATAAAACCAATGAAATTCCATATATAGTTAGTTGCACTAACTATATATTGCGCACCCGCAATCCACTGCTGATGATGTCACATATTACATCATTCATGACATGGTCAGTGACATCACTGATGACATCACTGATGACATCTCAAATGACATCACTGATGACATCACTGATGACATCTCATTTGACATCAATGACCACATCACTGATGATATCATTCATGTGACAATACAATGCATCTCCTCACATTTTAATATAACCTCTGTTTCACCCAGTGTTAAATACAGAGTATAATTTTTGAAACCATTGACACACCAATACTAGTTACTACATACGCACTCACTGATTGCTACGTCTACACACACCTTCACTCATTCACCCATACAATCATTCATACATACAATCACTCATCTTTACAACACTATCATATGCACTCATACACCTATACAGACACTCACAGTCTGCCACTCATCCATGGAGTTACTCACACACCTAGTCAGTCCTGTAAAGAATCAATGACACTTCCATTTTCTTGTCTATACAGTTAAACATAGAGCACCTTACATTTTCAAACATATACTAACACATACTTACCTTCTTATACAATCATTGATACAAGTACACATTGATCTGCACAGAGTCACACACCTCCCAGCTAGCCACACACACACTCAGTCTCCCATACAAATACTTGGGCAATCAATCAATAACCCATATAGTTAGTCATATAGCTACTGATCAACACATGCAGCAGTTTACAGAACAACAGACATAATGATGCACAAATTAAGACAGTTTAGTCACTAACCCATGCACTCAGTGAGACACATTTAATCACTCACTCATACAGTCAGTCATGCACCTACTAAATCCTTCGTCCAGACACTTACACATCCACTCATTCTTCAATATGTAAGACACATTTAAACTTTACAGAAACAAAAAATCACTGGATGTTGTTATCAGTGATGTCATCAGTGATGTCATTTGAGATGTCATCAGTGATGTCATCAGTGATGTCACTGACCATGTCATGAACGATGTAATATGTGACATCATCAGCAGTGGATTGCGGGTGCGCGATATATAGTTAGTGCAACTAACTATATATGGAATTTCATTGGTTTTATGTCAATAAAATGTCCAGCTAACTATATATGGTCTCTAACCTATGGTTTTTTCAGTGAATTTTCAAGGTTTTGTAAATGCTAATTCCTAACTATATATGGTCTATAACCTATGGTTTTTTCAGTGAATATATATATATATATATATATATATATATATATATATATATATATATATATATATATATATATATATATATATACCTGAGAAATTAAAGAAAGAAACAGTTTCAAAATCTGGGGCAGTGGTGGGTTCGCAAACCCTTCTGAGCACGAGCTTTACTGTGATTGGCTGCCAACACTCCAAACCAGGAAGTGTTGGCAGCCATCTTGTGACTCAGTAACCGAGTCACAAGAAAACAGTAGAAAAAACATTAAAAAAGAAGAAAAGGGTGCAGGGTAGAAACACCCTGACCCCCTAGGCCTGCCAAGGGGGTCCCACAAGGTCCCCCGGGTAAAAAAAAAAAAAAAAATATTTATAATTTCAACGGAATTTGCACCTGGGATCGCCAATCCCACCAACATTATTTTAAAAAATGAAGCACGGGCTACCGCGCTTTATTTAAATGAGGCCACTGGGTGGGCCAGGTCCCGGTGGCAATGTGCTATATATATATATATATATATATATATATATATATATATATATATATATATATATATATATATATATATATTACCTACTGGCGATAGCCAGTAGGTATATATAGTTAGGATTTTTTTCCTATGGGATTTTTGAAAATTCTATGTCGAATAACTTTGGCCTTTGAGGACAGAATTGGCTGAAATTTTCAGGAAAATGGAACATTTTGTTTCTGAGCAGCCTCTGAAAATTTGGGGGGGTTTCGTCAAGGGGGGGCCGAGAAAAAAGGGGGGTCCCAAAACATGTTTTTCCCATGCAATTTTCCATAGGGCGGTTGGCCTCACTTTTAGCCCGAACGGCTGAATGGATTTACACCAAACTTGGCAAAATTGTAGGGACTGGTAGCCCGATGTGCCTTTGCTATGTCTCAAGATATAGGCTCCAGTGGTTTTTACGAAAATTAACTTTGAAAAATATATATTGGGCTACATTGGGCTATATATATGTTGGAGCCCAAATGTAGCCCAATGTAGCCCAATGTAGCCCAATGTAGCCCAAAGATGGCCACCAGAGACAAAAAAAAACAAATGTAGCCCAAATATCAGCCAGATGTAGCCCAACTATAGCCCAATGACAGAATGTCCCAGAGTGTTCTAAAGAACAACTAGAGTGCTAACAGTCCTACTTATTACAAAGGTATGGCACACCTGAAGCCATCTTGATTGGAATAAAGTGGTAACTCTTAAAACATTTAATTTAAAAAGGAACAAAATGAGGGGGTTCATTTTGCCATAGAAAGTATGATTAGCGAATATATGACGAAATCCCGCATACCATCAGTCCGCAAAAAAAATCCTGCATGTACTATTAGGCCGCAAATTAAAATAACGAAAACTTTTAGAACGAATATGCCTTTAGCATACACTAAACAACTAAACTACCCTAAACCCTAAAACACTACCCCCAGCATGACCCTACACTACACAAACAGTACAACACTACCCTAAACCCTAAAACACTACCCCAGCATGACCCTACACTACACAAACACTACAACACTACCCTAAACCCTAAAACACTACCCCCAGCATGACCCTACACTACGCAAACACTACAACACTACCCAAAACCCTAAAACACTACACCCCAGCATGACCCTACACTACGCAAACACTACAACACTACCCTAAACCCTAAAACACTACCCCCAGCATGACCCTACACTACACATACACTACAACACAACCCTAAACCCTAAAACACTACCCCCAGCATGACCCTACACTACACAAACACTACAACACTACCCTAAACCCTAAAACACTACCCCCAGCGTGACCCTACACTACGCAAACACTACAACACTACCCTAAACCCTAAAACACTACCCCCAGCATGACCCTACACTACGCAAACACTACAACACTACCCAAAACCCTAAAACACTACACCCCAGCATGACCCTACACTACGCAAACACTACAACACTACCCTAAACCCTAAAACAATACCCCCAGCATGACCCTACACTACGCAAACATTACAACACTACCCTAAACCCTAAAACACTACCCCCAGCATGACCCTACACTATGCAAACACTACAACACTACCCAAAACCCTAAAACACTACACCCCAGCATGACCCTACACTACGCAAACACTACAACACTACCCTAAACCCTAAAACACTACCCCCAGCATGACCCTACACTACGCAAACACTACAACACTACCCTAAACCCTAAAACACTACCCCCAGCATGACCCTACAATACGCAAACACTACAACACTACCCAAAACCCTAAAACACTACACCCCAGCATGACCCTACACTACGCAAACACTACAACACTACCCTAAACCCTAAAACACTACCCCCAGCATGACCCTACACTACGCAAACACTACAACACTACCCTAAACCCTAAAACACTACCCCCAGCATGACCCTACACTACGCAAACACTACAACACTACCCTAAACCCTAAAACACAACCCCCAGCATGACCCTACACTACGCAAACACTACAACACTACCCTAAACCCTAAAACACTACCCCCAGCATGACCCTACACTACGCAAACACTACAACACTACCCTAAACCCTAAAACACTACCCCCAGCATGACCCTACACTACGCAAACACTACAACACTACCCTAAACCCTAAAACACTACACCCCAGCATGACCCTACACTACGCAAACACTACAACACTACCCTAAACCCTAAAACACTACCCCCAGCATGACCCTACACTACGCAAACACTACAACACTACCCTAAACCCTAAAACACTACACCCAGCATGACCCTACACTACGCAAACACTACAACACTACCCTAAACCCTAAAACACTACCCCCCAGCATGACCCTACACTACGCAAACACTACAACACTACCCTAAACCCTAAAACACTACCCCCAGCATGAACCTACACTACGCAAACACTACAACACTACCCAAAACCCTAAAACACTACCCCCAGCATGACCCTACACTACGCAAACACTACAACACTACCCTACACCCTAAAACACTACCCCCAGCATGACCCTACACTACGCAAACACTACAACACTACCCTAAACCCTAAAACACTAGCCCCAGCATGACCCTACACTACGCAAACACTACAACACAACCCTAAACCCTAAAACAGTACCCCCAGCATGACCCTACACTAAACAACCACCACAACTCTACACTACACTAACACAACACTACACTACACAACACTACACTACACAATCACTAACCCACGAAAAAATTAACACAAACCCACTTACCTCTCTCGTCATCGTGGTTTTCTCAACGCAAATGCATTTACCATACATGCCTTTAAAACGTAATTCTTTGTAAAGGCATGCGCGATAAATGCACATGCGTTTTGAAAAAATGCGGGATAATGGTATGCGAGGTCAATGACCTTGCGGGATAATGGTATGCGGACTGAAAGTCTGCGGGATAAAAAATGCGGGAAAATGGCTGCAAACCATGATTAGCAGCAGACTTCCCTGGTGAGCACTAGCTTTACTACAGTGATCTAATGAGCAACTAGAGTGCTAACATTCAGAATTTATGGCAAATGTGTGACACATCTGAATGCCTTCTTGATAGAACCAAAGTAAACAAGCATTGAAAATGCAATAGATCTCGCCCTCGTTTAAGTTAAAGCCATTCTGTTTGTAATGAGGTGGCTTTTTAGCTTTGCTTTTATTAGTGTTTTTAAAACTTTCATGTAAATAACATGCATATGTATGCATATATGTATATGTATGCATGCATTTATATTTATATAGATATGCAGATTATATATGTTTATATATGTATATTACCTACTGGCGATAGCCAGTGGGTATATATAGTTAGGATTTTTTCTCTATGGGATTTCTGAAAATTCTATGTCTAATAACTTTGGCGTTTGTGGACGGAATTGGCTGAAATGTTTAGGAAAATGGCACATTATGTTTCTGAGCAGCCCCTGAAAATTTGGGGGGGTTTCGTCAAGGGGGGGCCGAGAAAAAAGGGGGGTCCCAAAACACGTTTTTCACATTCATTTTTCCATAGGGCGGTTGGACTCACTTTTAGCTCGAACGGCTGAATAGATTTACATGAAACTTGGCAAAATTGTAGATATGGTTTGCCCGACGTGCCTTTGCTATGTCTCAATATATGTGCTCCAGTGGATTTTGAGAAATTAACGTTTAAAAAAATATATATATCTGTGACAGCGCTCCGGTTAGCGCCCTGGTTCGCGTACCTGACGCGTAACGGAACTTCGCGAAGCGAAGCTGATTGGCTCTCCGGTGTCTGTCAACATTCTAAACAGTCCGGAGCGGCCGCCATCTTGTCTCTCGGTAGGATCGAGAGACAAGATGTGGTGAAAAACGAAGGGGGAAATGAAGGAAAGGGGGCAAGGTAGACCCCTCCTGACCCCCTAGGATTGATGAGGGGGATATTAAAGTGCCCCGCGGGGCAAAAAATAAAAAAAAATTTTTTGCGATTTTACGCCGTAGAGGCGCGTCCCGGTACGCGAACCGGGCAGCTCACCGGGCAGCTAACCGGGCAGCTAACCGGCAGCGTCGCTGTCAACATTGTAAACAGTCCGGAGCGGCCGCCATCTTGTCTCTCGGTAGGTTCGAGAGACAAGATGTGGTGAAAAAACAAGGGGGAAATGAAGGAAAGGGGGCAAGGTAAACCCCTCCTGACCCCCTAGGATTGATGAGGGGGATATTAAAGTCCCCCGCGATTTTTCGCGGTAGAGGCGCTTCCCGGTACGCGAACCGGGCAGCTAACCGGCAGCGTAACGGGAGTCCGCCATCTTGTGTTTTTGGAGCGTCCGGTTCGTGTACCGGGTAGCGTCCCGGTAAGCGTAACAAGGGGAAAACCAAGAGAAACAGTAAAAAAAAAATGAAGGGAATAGATTTCCAGCAAACTTGGCAAAATTGTAGGGACTGTTTGTTTGATGTGCCTTTGCAAGGCCTCAAGATATGTGCACGTGTGGATTTTGTCTAATTAAGGTTAAAAAAAATATATATATCTGTAAGCGTGCTCCGGCACGCTTACATTACGGGTTTTGTTTGCGCTGCAGAGCCGATACGTCACGGTTATGCGACGCGTCATGAGGCGTCTCACGTGGCTACGTGATACGTCACGTAATAAAGAATATATTTTACAGCTATAGATATTAGCTTTTAAAAAACCAATGAAATTCACTGAAAAAACCATAGGTTATAGACCATATATAGTTAGGAATTTGCATTTACAAAACCTTGAAAATTCACTGAAAAAACCATAGGTTAGAGACCATATATAGTTAGCTGGACATTTTATTGACATAAAACCAATGAAATTCCATATATAGTTAGTTGCACTAACTATATATCGCGCACCCGCAATCCACTGCTGATGATGTCACATATTACATCATTCATGACATGGTCAGTGACATCACTGATGACATCACTGATGACATCTCAAATGACATCACTGATGACATCACTGATGACATCTCAAATGACATCACTGATGACATCATGACACACCAATACCAGTTACTACATACGCACTCACTGATTCCTACGTCTACACACACATTCACTCATTCACCCATTCAATCACTCATACATACAGTCACTCATTATTACAACACTATCATATGCACTCATACACCTATGCAGACACTCACACACTGCCACTCATCCATGGAGTTACTCACACACCTAGTCAGTCCTGTAAAGAATCAATCACACTTCCATTTCCTCATCTATACAGTTAAACACAGAACACCATACTTCAGTGACATCACTGATCACATCACTGATGACATCTCAAATGACATCACTGATGACATCTCAAATTACATCACTGATGACATCATGACACACCAATACCAGTTACTACATACGCACTCACTGATTCCTACGTCTACACACACATTCACTCATTCACCCATACAATCACTCATACATACAGTCACACATTATTACAACACTATCATATGCACTCATACACCTAGTCAGTCCTGTGAAGAATCAATCACACTTCGATTTCCTCATCTATACAGTTAAACACAGAACACCATACTTTTTCACACATATACTAACACATACTTACTCTCTTATACAATCACTGATACAAGTACACATTGATATGCACAGAGTCACACACCTCCCAGCCAGCCACACACACACTCAGTCTTCCATACATCCACTCATTCTTCAATATGTAAAACATATTTAAACTTTACAAAAACACACAGACACTAGATGATGTCATCAGTGATGTCATTTGAGATGTCATCAGTGATGTCATCAGTGATGTCATTTGAGATGTCATCAGTGATGTCATCAGTGATGTCACTGACCATGTCATGAATGATGTAATATGTGACATCATCAGCAGTGGATTGCGGGTGCGCGATATATAGTTAGTGCAACTAACTATATATGGAATTTCATTGGTTTTATGTCAATAAAATGTCCAGCTAACTATATATGGTCTCTAACCTATGGTTTTTTCAGTGAATTTTCAAGGTTTTGTAAATGCAAATTCCTAACTATATATGGTCTATAACCTATGGTTTTTTCAGTGAATATATATATATATATATTACACAACAGCAACTCCACAAACGCCCCTTCCAATCTCCCACGATCGGCGAAGCAAGAAGGGAGAGACAGACCACAGGATCTGGCTTCGGGTTAAATTTTAATGTGCAGGTGAGGCAACAACAGCATAACGCGTTTCGGGCCCGTGGGCCCTTGGTCACATGTTCGGTGTTACAGAATGTTTTTTTGTTTTAAATGCTAGTGATAAAACACCACGCCCCCTAGTGCACAAGGTTACAGCCATTACCTGACCAAAGATATAGAAGAAATACTATGATTTAACTCTACATTTGGCAGGTATTTAACATTAAATTATTTTCTGTAATAGGACTACAATTTCCTCATGTAGACAGAAAAATAAAATGCAAGAAAAAGATGCACTAATTTACTTAGAAATAAGGACTATAGTAGCATAAATGCATGATGGTACCGTAAAACAGGATATCGGAATCTTCCAGGATGAATCCTTAGTTTCCCTTCTTCCTGCAATACATCATAAAACAATTTCTTCAGTAATATAGAAAAGCTAGTAACACTGTTTTTAGCTTAAGGGACAAAAATACTCTAAGGTGAAAAGAGCAAAAAAAGGAATATAAATAGGGCAAATTAAAATGCCTGTTAAAAGTTTAGAAGTAACAACAAACTTGATTCTGTGCAAACATGGCTATCCCAATTAGTGCAAAATTTCTAATCGACAAAAGTGCTACAGCAAAGATGTACACGAGCGGTTAAAAACTATTATGTATAAATATGTAATTACAATAAAACCTAGGAAATTTACCAAAATGTCATTGAAAAACATAAAATTCTTACAAATATTAAAACCACCCATATCATCTAGTGTAAAAAAAGTGAGCACCACATAAACCCAGTGGGCATATTTGGAGGCAGGAAATGTACAATATATACAGGAAAAACTTGTATACAAAAAGAAACAAGAATAGAGGCAATAGGGAACCTGACTGCCTCTATATTACAGTATCAACAAGATCTTAGAATAGTGCACCTAGTGACCAGACAGACATCATGAATTTCCTAATAGATAGGCCTCAGGGAACCTGACTGCCTTATCTCTGAGCTAATTTAATCTATAATGTATAGTCTGGTCAGCGAATAGATGCACATCTACACAAAAAGGCTAAAAAGATGAACAACACCTGCTACTTTATAAGTGGGTGTACATATCTTCGGAATTATTCAGCCCATTGGGCCATTTGCTATCAAACTGTAATATCATGTTCGTCTCCAGCTGTCTAAGTAACTGCTCTCTGTCTCCCCCTCTCCGTAGTTTGGGGATGGCACCTACCACATAATATGTCAGACAATTCAAGTCTTTGTTATGTTTGGCCTTAAAGTGTCGTGCCACCGGGTAGGCCGGATCGCTATGCAAGATAGCTCTTAGGTGTTGCAGAATCTTGACGTGCACTTGTAGTTTGGTGCTGCCAATATAATTAAGGCCACAAGTGCACGTCAGGACATATACCGAAAATTCCGTTTTGCAGTTAAAACTGCCGGAGATGGGAACCAGGTGGTTCCCAATAGCAGTTTGAAAGTGAGTTTTATTCATTCCAAATTTGCACGCCCTGCAGGATGTGCATTTTCTGAAACCTGTGGCTGGCTTTAGCCAGGGAGTTTTTTGTCTTAGCTCCGG
Source organism: Lissotriton helveticus (assembly GCF_964261635.1). NCBI lineage: Eukaryota > Metazoa > Chordata > Amphibia > Caudata > Salamandridae > Lissotriton > Lissotriton helveticus. The sequence goes on along the minus strand of NC_136071.1, from coordinate 559,096,299 downwards.
GCTGCTCACATCTAGCACCAACCCCATGTTCTTAGCCCTACTGAAGGTGATCAAGGGACTGTCAGGAAGTAGTGCTCCCAAAACAGGATCTGTTAAGAGGATAGGCCAATTTCTTTTGACTATACTTCTGATTTTTTTGTCTTCATTACAAAATGCTGTAATCAATCGGGGGCAATCTTCGCCAACCGTAGTTGACTCAATATTGTCCCCGATCTCATTGTCAGAAGCATTAGAAACCAGTAAGCTATCTCTAGAACGCATTTCTGCCTTCTTGAAAGCTTGTTTCAAGACCTTATCCGAGTACCCTCGGGCTTTAAGCCTGATATTCATCTGCCCTAGACATCGGTCAAACTCGATCGGGGTACTGCATATCCGTTTTAAGCGTAGGGTTTTCCCCAGGGGTATGCTAGCAATAGTGTGTCTGGGATGCAGGCTAGTCGCATGCAAGGTTGTGTTTCCGGCAGTCGACTTTCTGAAGAGGGTGGTCTCTATTGCGTCATTCTTGATAAATACTTTTACGTCCAGGAAATCAATTTCACTTTGATTCATTTTAAAAGTAAAGTGTAAATTTAAATCATTATTGTTGATTTCCTGGACGAAATCAGCCACTTCTTCTGCATCCCCCTGCCATACGATGAAAACGTCATCTATGTAGCGTAGATATTTTACGATTTTGCTGTTAACCCAGGAAAAGTGTTGTCTATTCAGGACCTGTTCCTCCCACCAGACAACGTGTAAACACGCATAGCTGGGGGAGAAACAGGAACCCATGGCTACTCCCCTCACTTGTCTCCATATGTCCTTGCCATACAAAAAGTAATTGTTGTGGAGACACCAGTCTATCAAGCTAAGGATGACCTTGTTGTGTTGAAAATATTCAGCTGGACGTTTATTCAAAAAATGTTCAGTAGCTTTTAAACCAGCGCTGTGGGCTATGCTTGTATACAAGGAGTCAACATCCATAGAAATCACCCACATGTCCTTTTTCCACCCCATATCTTTTAGTTTCACTAGGAAGTCTCCTGTGTCTTTTACGTAGCTAGGCAACGCCTTCACCAAATCTTGTAGGAAAAAGTCAATATATCTCCCTACCTGCTCGCCTGCACTCTTGATAGCGGAGATAATGGGTCTCCCAGGGGTAGGCTGTATACATTTATGGATCTTAGGTATGAGATAGAATACAGGGAGTACAGGAAAGGCATTATGCATAAATTTGAGTTCCTCTAAGGAGATCAACCCCTCCCTGCGCCATTTATTTAACAGTTTCAAGAGGGTATCTTTTGCCTTGTCGTAATCCCTATGTGTCGTTTTTTCATAACAATTTGGGTCATTAAGTTGGCGGTAAGCTTCAGAATTGTAGTCCTCAGTAGGCCACAAAACAATATTGCCCCCCTTGTCCGATGCTTTGATAACAATATTAATATTGCTACTTAGTTTCTTCATAAGGGCATCATAGTCTCTTTGTTGTTTTCCATATTTTGTTCTTTTTCTTGTGGTCATTCTGTGTAGATGTTTTATTTCATTAGTGATACAGATGTGGAAAGTGTCCACAGCATCCTTCACTGCTAGAGGTACAAAATTAGATTTACTTTTAAAAGGAGACAATCCCGCACCTTTTTGCACTTTATCAATTTTTTCTAAACGTGCTTGCGTACTCATATTGATATCAGGGCCACAAGGTTGAGAAGCTGTGGCATCTTGCAAATCATAAAATGTCAGAAGAAGTGGGACATCCCCTGCAGAAGTACCAATATTGCCCCCCCACTGCCCCTGCCATGTCGTCTGCCATGTCGCTTTCCGTTTCCTGGCTACCTTTAAGTTTTTGAGCCGCAAAAAACGTTTTTCATTTTAATTTGCGAATAAAACGGAAAACGTCTATTCTAGTGTCAACATATTTAAAGGGCTGCTTAGGGCAGTAGTTCAATCCTAACAACAACAGTTGTTGTTCTGCCAGCGTTAGTGTGACATCCGATAAATTAACTACAGAATTATCACTTACTTTTTCTGCTGCCAATTCGCTTGCGTTTTTTTCTTTTTTTCCTGCTGATTTTTGGTTGCGTTTGCGTCTCCTCTCCCGTCTTCTTTTGTTGCAGCGGGTTGTATTGGATTCTTTAGGCGTGGCCTGAGTGTGTCCAGTCTTTCTTTCACTAAAAAATCCAATTCCTCCTCCATATTTAGACTAGGGGCTGCTGCTTCTGTTAAATCCACTTCCGAAGTTATACTTGAGCCACTTGTTAAAGAAGTAGTATCAATACTGGGGAGTTCATTCATGGGGGCGTGGCCAGCGACATGGTGGAGTAAGACGTGTTCTTACTAGGCTCCCGGTGCCCTGCTGTAATCCGTCTTTTTCATTGTACCACATACTTCAAAAAACCCTCTACTATAGAGTCGGAGAGGCTCCGTCACCTTCGCTGCCAAACCCGCCTGAGATCTTACGGGGCAAAAGCTGTGATCGGCGCTGAGGGGGAATTTTGGCCGGCGCAGCGGAGCTGAGGCAAGATGGCGACCGGGCCGGCTCCTTCGACCTGGGAGCGGCTCTGCCGAGGCCCTGTGGTCGGAGCCCCCTTGGACCCTTCGCGTCCTCGAGATCTGCACCGGAGCCCAGCTGCTGGGGAGGCGACTCTCCCCCCTCCTTCCCTCTCCCCTCTGACTCCCGGTGTCCACTGCTGAGGGGGTCTGCTGACGTCTGCGGTGATCTGTGGAGGCCCGGAGGAGGATCTCCCACTCGGCTGGGGCCGGTGCGACGAGGAGAGTGCCGTTCCGGAGGAAGAAAGATGGCGGGGCGGCCCTACGAGACCGGCTGCTGGGGTAAGGTGAGGGGCTGACCCATCTTGGAGGCCTCGGGGGTCCGCACCTTGTCTCCCCCTCCCCCCCTTGGGCCGCGACTTCAGCTCCCGCCGGCCCTGATCTGCCTGCGGCTGCCAGGCCGGACTGCTGACTGGCAGGGGCCCCGGCGACGAGCCGCTGTTGACCATTTGCGGTCTCTCTACCAGCTGGTGCCTGGATAGGTGCCCCGAGCTCTCGCCCCCCTCCCCCACATTCTTCCGCCACCGAGGAGCGGAGTGGACTGAGTCCTTGGGCTGCTTCACAGGAGACCTGCGGCCTTGGGTGCCATTGAGGGAGAGAGGGCCTCGATCGTCCTGGGACCCCCGGGAACTGGGCCAGACCGTGCCGACGCCTGCTGCCTTGAGGCCTGAGCTGGACTACCTACTCCCTCTTCCGGAGAGACCGGGGCCGGGGACTGCGACCCGTAGCGATTGGGATCCCTGTAGACCTTATCAAACCTCCCTGGGGGTACAGCGTGGGGGCTCTTGATCACCGCTGCCTCCGCATGGGGGGGGCCCTGCCGTGGGTGGTGGACGAGGGAGAAGGAGGGGTACGTCGTCTGATCCACCGGAGGCCCGTGCCCATACCCCGGAATACCTCTACACCCCTCCGCGCTTGCCCTCGCTCTCCGGATGAGAAATACCGGTCCTGAGTGTTTTCTCTCCCTGTCGCCTCATCTGACTTTCTGGCCGAGCCAAGAGACTCCTGCCCAGGGCCAAGCTCTGTCATGGGGAAAAGAGACCCTCCGCCGAGACCGGCCAGACAGGAGACTATAGATAGTTATGCCACGACACGATCGCAAAGGGAGGCGGACCCGGCGCCACTCGACACACGCACGGACACGGCCATAATCATGGAGGCTACCCAGGCCTCGAGGGCAGATATTCAAAGCTCTAGGATGGCGCTTGAGACCAAAATAGGTTAGGTGGGCTCCGAGGTCCTCTTGCTGCGTCAGGACTTCCGGAATCTGACGGAGAGGGTGACTGCCACTGAGACCAGAATTGGTGAGGCGGAGGATTCACTTACCACGCTCCGGAAAGATATGGCGGAGCTACAGGTGTCCCACAAACAGCTGCTATGGAGGGTGGATGATGCCGAAAATAGGGCGCGGCGCAACAACCTCCGCTTCGTGGGCTTTAGGGAAGGCATCGAGAAGAACGACGTAGCGGCCTTCCTCCGTGACTGGTTGACATCGACATTTCCACAAGCCCAATTTTAAAATTGCTTTATTATAAAAAGGGCACACAGGGCTCTGCTCATGAAACCTCCAGAAGGGGCGCGCCCACGACCGATCTCGCCGGCTTCCTTAACTTTGCGGACAAAGACCTCATCTTGAGAGAAGCGAGAAAAAAGGGGGAACTCAGACTGGAAAATACAACTATTATGGTCTTTCCGGATTATAGCCAGGATGTGCAGAAACAACGCCGGTCTTATGACTCAGTTAAGGCAAAACTCCGAGACCTAAATATATCCTACATGCTGCTCTTTCCGGCAAAACTGAAGGTGCTATACAAAGGCAGATCACACTTCTTCAATCGCCCTGAAGAGGCCTGGCAGTGGCTGGAGGAACGACCAATGCTCCGTGAAGCAGAGGAGGAGGGCTGCAGGATCCGCTTCGAAACGGTGGCAGCCAACTTCCGGAGAAGCCCACTTAAGACGCAGAGGTCCCAAATCCCGAGACTGAAACGGCACACACTTTCCCCGGCGAATTCAGGAGAACCCGCGACAATCAGAGGGGAACGCAACCGTGATGCGACCGTGAGGGAGGATCTGGCACCGGGCTCCAGATTCAACAGCCTGTCTCATCCTACTGTTGAAGAACTGGAGGATGCCGAAAATTATCATTTATCGGACTTGGAGGATTTGACTGACCGCTCGCTCCACCCGCTGGTAGCAGTGATCCAAGAGATGGAACAAGGAGCGACTGGGGGAGCGGATGACCGTGACATGGACACGCAAGATTCCCATTCGTGAAGAAGTATGGAACAGATATGCGTGATGGCAGTGCACCGCTGCCGAGGACACGCAAGTTACAACCACTACCGTCTGAGTATAATTTGACATTATTGTTGTTTGTCTGCCTAGCTACTACCTCTACTGGCCCTCTGGGCCGGGGATCCCCGTCCTGTTCTTGGACAGCGACGGCTGAAGTCCTAGTGTCAGGCTAGTTGGGGGGGTCAACTGGAGGGCGACAGACCTTTACCACCTGAAAGTCCTGTGCTTTATTGGTTATGAGTATGGGATGGACGGGAGGAGAAGGTGGGGAGAGGGTGGTGGGGTTTTGAGAAGTTCAACCAGTTTCGTGGTGGGGTTGTTGGGAGGGGGTGGGGGGAACCAGTTAGTTTATTACAGTCATGTACATGGTTGCGACATTCTACACTCATACACCAAGGACCACCCGCATTACTATGCTGATACCTCAGAATGGCAAGTACACTAGACACACACTCCGCTGACCACCACAGTCTCAGCGTCTTATCCTGGAATGTGAACGGTCTTTGTAATAAGGTTAAAAGAGGGTTGGTAAATGCCTACTTTAAAAGGATAGGACCAGATGTAATTTTCCTACAAGAGACGCACCTTAAGGGGTCGAATTGCTCCTTCTTAGCCAGGGGACATTATAAAGTGCTGGCACACGCGGGATACACCACTGACTCCAGGGGAGTAGCCATTATTCTAAATAACACCTCCCCATTCTGCATTACCCGCACTTGGGAAGATCCACAAGGGACCTACGTAGGGGTTCAGGGGACATGGCGTAGACGCACATACACGTTGATATCGGTATATGCACCACCCAAACTTCAGGCTAATACACTTAAGACGCTGGCCAACATACTCCTCGAATCGGCGGACACTATTCAGTTGGTGGGTGGTGATTTTAATGATGTTATGGATAGGAAGATGGGCCGTTCGGGTGTGCCATCTCCCAAAGATACTCAGACCCCACTAGCCCAATTGATTACCACAATCGGCCTTGCGGATGTCTGGAGGTGGTTACACCCGGGACAGCTGACATACTCCTTTTACTCAGCCTCACACAAGGTATTCTCCCGGCTAGACTATATTTTTATGGCCAGACAAGATTTGACCCTAGACACCGTCGCAGAATACAAGGCGAGAGGAATCTCGGACCACTCGCTGCTGTTGGTACGAGTGGGTCAGACGCGCAGAACGACAGGGGCTACCTGGCGGTTAAATGCCTGGAACCTTAAAAAACCGACTGTTCTAAAGGGAGTACGGGCGGATGTACGAGTATATCTGGCCGACAATGAGGGATCGGTTGACTCAGGGGTAACCCTCTGGGAAGCCTTAAAACCGGTCATGAGGGACAGGATAATGAATAGACTTGGCGAGGAAAGGAGAAAACTTCAGGGAAAGGTGGCGGAGGTGGAACGAACTATATTAGTCCTAGAGAGAGACCACCTGACTACAAAATCCCCCACTACCTTGCGGAAACTGATAGATACACAACGCCACTACAGGGAGTTAATGACTGACGAGGCTAAGACTCAGAATTTGGCCACCCTCCATCGCTTATATGATGTGGGGGACAAATCAGGCAAGCTCCTGGCGTGGCTCGGTAGGAAGGAACGGGCAGCGCGCTGGATAGATCACGTCAGGGCTACAGATGGCAGGCTCGCCGACACTGATACACTCATCGCTGAGACTTTTGCTACCCATTATGAGCGTTTCTACACCGCCAGAGACTTAGGTTCCTGCGACGTTGCTCTTCGATATATGAGCCAGACTGAGGTCCCCGCGCTAGACCCGGAGGCCGTAAAGGCACCTGAGGCTGATATCACGGTTGAGGATATCTCTTTGGCCGTTGCCAGACTAAGATCTGGGAAGACTCCGGGGCCCAACGGCTTCCCGGCCAAATTTTTTAAGTGCACGGTGGACATCCTGGCTCCGCACTTGAAAAATCTTTTCTTAAGGGCATGTCAGGACGGAAGGCTCCCCCTGACCTTTCCACGACAACTATTGTCCCAATATATAAAGAGGGCGAACCGCGAGAAGAATGTGCATTATACAGACCAATATCTCTCCTGAACACCGAGGTGAAACTCCTTGCGACAGTCCTGGCAATGCGACTGCGATCAGTAATACCTGACCTGATACACTTTGATCAGACAGGCTTTCTACCCGACAGGGCCACGAAATTCAACCTCAGACGAACACACAACTGGCTGCAAGAGGTGAAAGACAGAGAATCCCCACATTGGTTTCTCTCCCTTGATGCAGAGAAAGCCTTTGACGCGGTTCATTGGCCATTTTTAGAGGGGGTCCTGGAAAAATTTGGCTTTGGCCCCAACTTTCAGGCCTGGGTTCGGCTCCTCTACACTGCGCCACGAGCTAGAGTGCGGGTTAATGGAAGCCTGTCTCGGGAATTCCAAATCCAGAGAGGGACTCGACAGGGATGCCCTCTGTCGCCCCTCTGATTCACGCTCACCATTGAAATCCTGGCATCCCGGGTTCGACAGAACTCCACAATCAGCGGATTTAGGATAACAAACACAGATCTGGCTCAGGAGAAGCTGTCCCTTTACGCGGACGATGTCCTCCTATACATCACTAACCCGGGGACAACCATCCCAGAACTTTTTCTTGAACTGGAAGCATATGGCCAAAACTCTGGTTACACGATTAATTGGCATAAATCAATCCTATACGACACTGGGGGCGGTATCCACTGGACAACGTTGCCACGACAATTAATCACCACTACAGAAGGTTTTCAGTATTTAGGGATTTATATCACCCTCAATAAGTCACTCTCGCTACAGAAAAATATAGACAGGGTCTCGCGGAACTCAGCCACAGACATGGAGAGATGGAAACGCCTGCCACTTACACTCTTGGGTCGGGCGGCCATGTATAAAATGATTATTCTTCCCAAATACTTATATGCCCTGCAAAATGAATATTATCCCCTCCCGGAGACGCTACTGCGTAAAATCCACTCGGATCTTCGGACCTTTCTCTGGTTAGGAAAACAACCCAGAATAGCATTGACTACTCTCCAAAGACACTAGTACAGTGGCGGAATCTTGCTCCCGAACCTAGAAGCCTACTACTGGGTGGAACACATGATCCCGATTAATGAATGGTTACACACACCGGCGGACCATCCCACATATACATTAGAACGACATACACTGTCCTCCCACAACCTATTGCACTACCTCTATGGTGGCCCCACAAAACGAGCACTCCTTCCGGCGACTCGGATAACATTACATGCCTGGACTAAGGCCATGAAACGCACAGGCTGGGATAGGACTCCCACCCGACAGACACCACTGTGGCATTGTGTATGGCTACATGAACTACACAAACTAAGGGGTTTTAAACAATGGGATGACATCGGAATCTCCACGGTTGGCGATGTGATAGCCAGGGGGGATCTGAAGTCCTTCCAGGCTATAAGAGCCGAATTTGGACTCCAACACTCACAGATTTTCAAATATACCCAATTCCGCCATGCTTGGAGGGCGCAAAATATACACCTGTCGGGAATATCAGAATATACCCCTTTAGAGGGGAGGCTCTTACAGGACCAGATTCAGGGGAAAGCTGTCTCACTCACCTACAAGGTTTTAATCAAAAAGAGACTAGCTCAAATTACTTTAAGGGGGGGGGAAGACTCTGGTATGTTTTGTCACGGAGTGTGAACACCTGGCAAGTGTGTTCATAAAGCCCTCACCCACCAACCTAGTTGGTGGCATGCTTCATCATCGGGCCCACCCAGTGGCACCTAGCGTGCCCCGGGTGTGCTTCAACGCCTGACTACAGCGGAGCTGGTATATTACTGAGTGTGCGGTGAAGATAGTTAAGGAAGTGATGTTAAAACGGCTGAACGGTGGTCCCAGTACCCGAGGGTAAAATTAGACTTTAATACCTGGGCCTCCGTCAGCGGTTAAAAATAAGGCAGGGGGATGTAAGGGGCGAGTTACGACCTCTCACATCCAATGGGTCAACATGTTTCAACCAGTGCCTTATGACTAGGCTGGCTTTCTTCAGGACCTAAATAAAAAGGTGAGTGCAAGTAAACTAGTGGGGGTGTAGGAAAGACTATGTGTCTACACGCCCTAAAGTGTATCTATGTGTGAGCGGTATGCGAAGGAGGCACTACAGGTCCAGAGCAGGCTCTACCCAGAAATGCTGGTCAAGCCTTTGCCACCTCCCAACCTTGAGGTCAGACTGAGCAAAAACTAGCGTGGTCTTGAGAAGGGAATCCCCCTCTCACACATAGATACACTTTAGGGCGTGTAGACACATAGTCTTTCCTACACCCCCACTAGTTTACTTGCACTCACCTTTTTATCTAGGTCCTGAAGAAAGCCAGCCTAGTCATAAGGCACTGGCTGAAACATGTTGACCCATTGGATGTGAGAGGTCGTAACTCGCCCCTTACATCCCCCTGCCTTATTTTTAACCGCTGACGGAGGCCCAGGTATTAAAGTCTAATTTTACCCTCGGGTACTGGGACCACCGTTCAGCCGTTTTAACATCACTTCCTTAACTATCTTCACCGCACACTCAGTAATATACCAGCTCCGCTGTAGTCAGGCGTTGAAGCACACCCGGGGCACGCTAGGTGCCACTGGGTGGGTCCGATGATGAAGCATGCCACCAACTAGGTTGGTGGGTGAGGGCTTTATGAACACACTTGCCAGGTGTTCACACTCCGTGACAAAACATACCAGAGTCTTCCCCCCCCCTTAAAGTAATTTGAGCTAGTCTCTTTTTGATTAAAACCATATATTAACCGGGGACATGGACTAGCTATCTGGTCCTACCTCTCTCTCTTGATTACGCATCACTCACCTACAAAACATTAACCAACAACATGCTGGGAGACCTAGCGAAGCTTAGAAGTACTTGGGAGAGTGAGGTAGGGGTACTTGAGGACTTAGATTGGGACATGGTGTTAATGCATCCCCGGGAAGTAGCGATTAAATCCAGACTCCGCCTCATTCAATACAATGTGCTACACAGAACTTATTATGACCGGGTACGTCTTTATAAGATGGGGAAAATAGAAAACGACAGATGTCTTTGATGTCACAGGACAGGCGGAGACTTCTATCATGTAATATGGTCATGTGGGGTAATTCAAACTTACTGGACCTGCATTTTTTCGGAACTACAGGAGATACTTGAGGTACCACTTGCACAGGAGCCCAAGTTGGCTTTACTAGGGATGTCCAATGATGTGGATATGCCTCGTCCCCTCATGATCTTTCTGGTTTTAGCCTTGGTGGTGGCAAAAAGAGACATAGCGAGACGATGGGGGTCTCCGATCCCCCCGGACTTGGAGGACTGGAGAGCTGGGTTAGATCTGTATATGGCAGCGGAGAGGGTGACCTACAAATCTAGAGGATGCCCTAAGAAGTTCTGAAGGATCTGGTCCAGGTGGAGCTACTATCATGGACTCGATGGAGGGTTGGGAGATGGTTGAGCCCCTTCTTAATTTACTGGTCTCTGTGGGTGGCGGCGGGCGGGTCGGGGAAGGGAATTTGAAAGAAGCTTATTCATCTATCGGTCTTCTTTTTCAGCTTTATAATGTGAAACATACCAACTGTATGCGATTGTGGGGAGGCGGGTCTGGGAATAGAGGGATGAACGTTGCTAAATGTATGACTGTATTGTTGAGCTTTACTCAAAATGCAAATAAAAATGTTTTTAAAAAAAATACTGGGGAGTTCATCTCCATTGGTGTTTGGAGTCGCCATGGTATTTGCGGAATTGGTGGTGCTTGTTTCTTTAGCGCTATATTGTTGTCGCTTAGCTGCGCTGAATTTCCGAGCAAAAGTACAAATTTGACCTTGCTCATAGTCTGCTTGGTCTCTAGCAAATTTATGCACTTTCCGACTTTTAATCTTGTCCTCGTGTTTTTTAAGACGTTCCTCCATGGCTTCATTAAATTTTTTTACCCCATCCGTGTCTCCAATTTTTTGGCGATTTCCATGTCCAGTCTCGCTATTTCTTTTAAAACCTCTTCCCTGTCAATGGCAGCAAACTTGATTAAGATATGTACAAGGTTCATCGAAGCTGCTAGGTTGCTCATCGCCCACTCCTTTAACATTAGCGGATATATATATATATATATAGGCTGTAGTGCTCTCGATTCCACTGTCCAGCCCGGAAGAAGAGGTAATCTCACTCCGCTCTTCTTCCACTGCACACAGCCATTCCTTCACGTCCAGGGCCTGGTTAACAGAGGAAATGGATTCAATTTTTGAACAGAATGACACAATACAGAGCACATCAGAACAAGACAGGAGTGCATTGTCAAAGAAAACTGATACACGGAGTAAATTAAGGCAATGGGAGAAACTGAGCAAAAAAGAGATAAATAAATGGTGGGAGGTTGCCACTTTGAAGAAGTATTTAGAGGTACAAAGGATACTCAGAGGCTTGAGGATCTCCCTAATGCCCAGCCAACAAGATGTGAGCAATGAGCTATTACAAGAATGGGGAGAATATGTACTTACCTCCTCTTTGGGATTAATGAGAATTTCGGTAAAACATATCAAAATCGCTATGATAAAAATAAAAACAGAATTACCGGAACTTGAAAGAGATCTGGCAGCAATAGACATGAATCCAGAAATTATTAAACTAAAAAGAGACTTGGAAAAATATGTTGACAAGCATGAAGATGTTGTTAAAGCAAGAAAACAATCCAAATTTCAGAGGGATAAGGAAGATTATGCGCAAGGGCACATATTTACATATGCTAAAAAGTTTGATATGCTCAAAAATCAAGGTCAAGGCTCGCAAATGACACTGAGTTCAAGTAGCATAACATCCCTGACATCCACAGAAGCGAGTGAAAATGAAGCCGATCCGAGTGGGGCAGAAACTAAACGGGATTTTTTAGGAGACATGAGATTAATTCTTCAGCAGAGACAATGGGAACAAAATCAGGGTCAGTTCCAATGCCAAAGGGGAAGAGGAAGGGGACGCAAGTGGACCCCAAGGGTACCAGAACAAACAAGACCAAAAAAACAACAAGGAGAGGCAACAGGAGAAAGTGGCTCTGAGAATATCGGAACAAAGACCAGGAGTATGCGCCAAAAATTGCCAAATGAACCCACTGACCTAGCTACAAGCAAATGAAGAATTGGTAATAATGAACCTATCATCCCGTGAAATAACAAAGGATGAGATTTCACTTTTGAAACATGCATCAACTTCTGTCCAACCCAAACGATGGATATGGCACAGACACGTGTGGATTTATACAAATACGTAAGAAAAATCAAATTGGCGAAGATTTTTCAAGAAAATCAGGAGATGGCTAACTTTACAAAAAGAAAAAAGAAAAAGAATGAAGAGGAACTAATGAATCCTATATTAACAACGGAGGACATGTCGGCTCTTGTAAACCTTGTCAACCTGGATATAATGGATGAACAGGACATTGTGACTCAAACCACTATATGTCCCCAGAAGGGTTCAGGTATGAGTGGCAAGAAACAACCTTCGCGCTTCTACCCACAACTGCCTCCAGCCAATAAAATGGATCTTTTTCAGGAAGCCGTGATACAGGATATCTATAAGATCAAGGGGTCCAAATTCAAAGATAATCTAAAGAAAGAAGAAAGGACAGCATTAAAAAATCTGATGGATGATAAATCTATAACAATAAAAACAGCCGACAAGGGCGGAAATATTGTTATTCAAAATACCACAGATTATGAATTGGAAGCTCATCACCAATTGAGAAATAAACAATATTACAGAAAGTTATATACAAACCCAACATCAATATATAAAGAAAAATTGGATAAGAAGATCATCCAATGGAAAATGACTAACTTGATTGATGAAGATGAGCAAAGATATCTAACTGTGAATCATCCTGTAACAGAAACAGTGTATTTTCTGCCCAAAGTGCATAAAAACCCAAAAAAAACACCAGGCTGTCCGATTGTCTCGGCTAAGGGATCGTTGATGGAGCCAGTGGCTAGTTACATTGACTTTTTTCTAATGCCCTTTGTGTTGAATCTAAGTTCTTATTTACAAGACACCACAGACCTGCTGAGACACCTAGAACATCTCCCATTGCAAACATCATATCGCCTCATAACAATGGATGTGACATCCCTTTACACTAATATTGACAATAACATAGGCCTACTTACCTGCAGCTTTTTCCTTAAATAACGAGACATACAATTTAAACTCCATAACCAAATGCTGACGGAGATGATAGACATGTGCCTCACACAGAATGTCTTCTTATTCGGAGAAGAAATTTACCAACAAGTGAAAGACTGCGCGATGGGGTTTTCTTTTAGCCCAGGATACGCATTTCTCACTATGCGTTGGTGGGAGCAACAGATTGCGTGGCATCCCAACAATGATAGATTTGTTAATAAGATCACGAAGTGGCTGAGATACATCGATGATCTCTTGATCGTATGGGATGGCACAGAAGAAGAATTCGAAGAGTATTTTAAGATCCTAAACTCAACAGAAGCGAATCTCAAATTCAAGTATTCAATAAGTAATGAAAGAGTCACCTTTCTGGATACGGAAATTTACATCAGTAACAAAAAATAGAGACCACCCTACACAGAAAAAGCATTTCAACAAATGCTACCCTACACGCAAAAAGCTTTCACAAACCAACTGTGATTGACAATATCCCCCATGGGGAATTTCTAAGGCTCCGACGCATCTGCTCGAAGGAAGAAGAATGGAAAAACCATAGCCAAAATACCCTCAGGCGGTTTAAACAACGAGGCTACAAAGAAAAAATCATTAAAAAGGGAAAGCTATGAGCACATGACTAAAAACGCGAAGACATTCTGAAAATGAAAAATCACATGTCAAGAGAAGAAAAAATAAAAAAAGATCCCGTGAGACTTATCTTAGATTACACCAAGGAATCTAAACAAATTGTTCAAATTTTAAGGAGAAATTGGAAACTGCTGCAACTTGACCCTACGGTAGGGAAAGTGATGGGCAAACACCCAAATATCACTTTCAGGCGCGTGCTTACAATTTAAAGGACAAACTGATACATAGTCATCATCAGAAATTGGGCCGAAAAAATGAACAGAATGGCTAAAAACAAAAGGCTTTATCAAATGTCAAATGTTTAAAGTCTGCCAAATTGCCAAAAACACAACTATGGCGATCTTGCCGAACAACAAAACATGGCAGATAAAGGAGTTAATCACGTGTAAAACCCAGTATGCTGTATATGTGATTGAATGCCCTTTTGCATTGAAATATATCGGCAGCACAAAATGCGAGTTGAAAAAGAGAATACTCGAACATGCACGAGCAACTGTAAACTGTGATAGAAGCAACGCTGTTGCCAAACACATGGAGACGAACCATGGTGGAGATTGGAAAAAGTTACAATTCTATGCCCTTGAGACGATCCCCGCCAGTGAGAGGGGTGGGGATCGTGAAAGAAAACTAAGAGGGAATCTAGGCAAATCTTACATTTTCGAACACTGAGTCCGTGGGGCCTGAACCAAAGTGAGGAGTTGTATATACACCTCTAAAGAACATTGTTAGAGACTTTAAATTTCTGGGTTGTGTTGTGATTTTCTGTTCTTAAAATGATATAATGATGGATACGCTTTGGTTGAATAACGATGTTGGTAGGATACATTGGTGGGTGTAAATAAGAGAATTGTTAAAATGACATATTAGGTTGGTGGTGGGAGTGTGGACAAGAAAATTTGATTTTAATAAAAATGCAATGATCAATAAAACAAAAAGCAAAAAAACAAAAAATATAATAAGGGAACCATACTGCCTCATGGCCCACTGGAGGGCCTCTAAACGTACAAATTTGAATTAAAATAAGTTCAGGTATATTTAAGTCAATAGCCCTGGAATTATATTGCTTAATTAATTAAAAGGATACGAGGCAGTTTCAACCTCAACAAATTAGCAATATATGGTGGAGTCTGAGTATCATCAGGCGGTCAGAGGACAATATGTTGGTACCAACGAAGAGACTGACAATAAGTTAGCGTGTGGGGCGTCTCTGTTAATAAACTTGAGGCATCACAATATATTGATCAATAATTTGATCAAGTATAGGATCTAATAATAATAAAATTTAATACAGATCTACTGCTGAGAATTTTCAAATGTAAATAGAAATTTAATCACCACAACCTATTGTGATAAACTGGATAATTAAATAAACAGAATTTCAAACACAAAATTGGGTAAAAATAAGATATACAAAAAATACACAAACAAAAAAATAATAAAATAAAAAAAGGATAAATAAAAAATAGGAAGTGTAAAAATGTAAATAGTAAATAAACAACAAAAGGAGAATATGACATATAAAATACAAGAGCTTTTGTGTTGTAATGAAACGTATGATATTGTAAATAATATACATCCTTCCTTCCCCACTTTATTTCTACAATTGTATATATATATCAATGAACTACGAATCCCATAATCCTCTGTTACAAATGGCAATGATGATATCTTCAGTCACATGATTGAATGTGGGGAGTTTTAAATCGTTGGTTTCAAACAGTAAATGTAACCGTGAGCAAGTTAACAGGAGTTAACGAAACGCGTCGGTATTTGTTCCTTGAAATGATCTGGAAAGCTGTTTTGAAGAAATAAAGAAACGAGGAAAGCAGACTCCTGCGAGTGCATGATCAATTACCTTCTTTTTTGAAAGAATGTTCGTGTGGCATATATATATATATATATATATATATATATGTATATATATATATTCAATGAAAAAACCATAGGTTTGAGACCATATATAGTTAGGTGAATATTAAGAGAAACCAAATCACCCCTCGCTGTCCCACCGCCTGCCACGCCCAAAAAATCGATAGACTAGGGAAAATGCAAGTCAGTAGAACATCCGCCCCCACTCTGGAAACTTCCAAGGTGGAGCAGGGTTCTGGCTACGCCCAGCCGGGAGCAGCCCATATAAGGCAGGTCCTGCTGCCACGCCTCGGCCAGGAGATCCTAACGTAGGGTGTAGCCGGAGGAGAGGCCGAGACCAGCGGGACCCGGCCAGGGGATTGCCTTTACAATGCTGAACAGTTGCAGGGGGGGGGGGAATGTCTCCTCGACCCTCCCCTCTCTCTCCCAGTCCGGCCGCGGTGGCCCTTGAGAGTTGCAGGTAGTCCCGCCACATGCTCTTCCGGTCCGGCCACCAACGGTCGGGGGGCCGAGGCCGACGGGATCCGGCTGCAGCCGATAAACCAAGAAACCCGTTCATGGGGTCAGAGCCAGGGGCGTCCGGCCGACATCTACCGGAAGCCCGGCCCGAAGACGGACGGGACACTTCTTCTTTCTTGTATAATTGCTGCAACAACCCTGGGGGGGGATGTCTTGCACATGCCTCCGACCCCCCCCCCTCGTCCTCATCGCCTGGTCCGGCCATAACAAATATCAAGCGAGACGCCGTGGGGTGCACTGGGAGGGAGAGACGGTGCGAACAGGCCTCTCCCGCCTCCCCAGTGGAGGCTTCCCAGCTGCACCCTCAGCGCTCCAGGCGCCCGGAAAAGAGTTCTTCCACTGTGGCCATGCTGCAACGTCTCGCCCGGCAGGGTGGAGCCCGTCCGCTCATTTGACCCCGCGATCGCCAGTAGCTACCGAACTCTCAAAATGGCGGTCGACCTGGCAAGAGCGGGCCCAGCATAAAGAAATGGCCCGGTCACTGGTTGACTCCACCACCGTAGTCCTCCACGACCTTGAAGATTCTAGAGGAGCCGCGGGAGTCTCCGACCCCCGATGGGGAATGACTGCCATGATCACCAGTGGAGTGACGAAACTGTATTCGCGGGACGTCGGCGCCAGCCTCACTTTGAATTACTAGAATCCTGCAGACCTCACTTCCGGTAAAAGCACAGTGTGACCCGGTAGGAAAAATTGTTGCACCCCCTCCCCTTTTTGACTGATAGTTCAAACCACCGATCCTTTCCTTTGCCCTTTTAACGGAACTTTGGACTACCTCCCCCTCTTTTACATTTTCTAGAGAAAACAAAACATTAACCACTACATTAGCATAGCAGTTGACACCAGAACTGTTTTCAAATTGAAAACCAACAACATCTTCAACAGAATCCTTTTTGTTTCTGCTGTGACCCTGCTACAGCACAGGCATTGTCCCCAGCAGTAATTCTGCAATGCCGGTAAGAATAGCTGTGGTGCCTACTGGACTCACTCACCCCCGCGGCGCCCCACGCCGTTATGTGCTGGGCGGCAACTTGCTAGACATCACTTTAGTGCCATCTAGATTTCAGCGCGTTCTGCTGCCTTGGAACTATTCGCACAACAGACCGCTACTGACAAGAATATTTCATTATTGGTGCTGTCAATTTCAATAAATCTATTGGATAATTCAAAAGAAATTGCCACGGTCTCTTCGTTGTTTAAATGTTTTTACTGTTTTTGTTTTGTTGTATATATTTATATGTTATTAAAGTTTTATATTCCTACTACTTTGTTGGAGTGCTATATATTTTTAATGTGAGACATAATTGTAAAAACTTTGATGTTCAAAGAGTCATTCCTGGAATCTTCCGCTTCAGGCTCGATCCCCTCCCCAATCACAATACAGGATAGTTTTCAGATAGTAGGAACACGTGTGGTGTGACGGATCTCATCGGGTGTGGGCCTTGATCTACTATAACTCCTTTGAAGAGGGGTGATTCTTTACAGCTGAGGCCATAAACTACATCTGCAGGGCTAGCTGATAGCCTGGACAATCAGACACAGAGGAAGAGGAGTGTCAGAGGGTGCGGTAGTGAATAGGGCGAAAGGGAGGTGTCGGGCGGGCACAGAGTGTGATTCTCAGGGAAGAGCAGCGCAGATGGGGGGAGGTTTATTGCCCATGCATAAGACAGAGAGCGGGGGTGACCAGTGCCTGGGGAAGATGCTTGCGAGGGTGAGGAGCCATGCTACGAATCGACAGCGTGCAGAGAGTGGGTCTGGTCAAGACATCTAAAATGGCTGCCGTGCACGACAAAAGTGTGGCATTTCAAAAAAGGCAAGATGGCGCAGACAATGTTTTTCAACACTTCCTCATTTCCTTCGAATCGAACGTTAACAGACGTTGGGGCATATTACCAAAGTTAAGCGATATTTATCGCTAACGATGCTTACCAACGAATTTTTTACCGCTAAGCATCGTCAGAAATTATCAAAGATAAACCTTGCTATTATCAAGGTTTATCACAAATGCGATAATAAACGGCCGCAATGCATGAATATCGCTAAAAACTCAGCGATATTCATACATTACCGAGCTAATGCTCTTAGCCATGTTATCCACCTCCCATTGGATAACATGGCTAAGAACTGCTCAGGGCAGGTGTTACTTTTTGGAGATATTCGCGCTTAGCGCGAATATCTCCAAAAGTTGGTAATAGGAGATAGATATCTTGCATGTTGTAATGCAAGTTATTGTGGTATATGGAACTCATACCATAATCTCTCAGGAAAGCAGAAACTGATCCTTTTGGGACTGCCTAAAAAGGCCTAGGGGGTGAGGAGTACTCTACTTTGCCCCCTTTTCACGTTCCGAACTATTTTATTTTACTCTCTTCTGTAATTACACAAAATAGCACCGATAAGATGCATCGGAGACACACAGTGAGAGAAAGGAGGCCGGAGATGAAGAAGAGATGTCAAATACACATTGGAGATAATATAGTGGCAGAAGGGAAGTAAATATGAGTAAACTTACCATGTAACATAAAAATGTTGCACTCTATACTATAAGTCTCATTTTAAACTACAATCACTTCGCTACAACCTCATAAATTAAAAATAAAAATGAATAATGTCTCAAACAATTTTTGATTTCTAAATATAAATTTATTCTTCAGAATTTTCTAAATTTGAAAGAACTAGTAACATGTCCTCATCAGCAATGTCCTCATGAAAAGTCTGCAATAATGATTCTTGTAACTCTATCGTCTCCAAACACTCGATAAATTCGCCATCAAGAGATTGATCAAAAAAATCATTCAAGTCATCTCC
Source organism: Lissotriton helveticus (assembly GCF_964261635.1). Lineage (NCBI taxonomy): Eukaryota > Metazoa > Chordata > Amphibia > Caudata > Salamandridae > Lissotriton > Lissotriton helveticus. The sequence goes on along the minus strand of NC_136071.1, from coordinate 559,077,459 downwards.
TCCTTCTGACAATATTTCATTATTGGTGCTGTCAATTTCAATCAATGTAGTGGAATCATTCAAGTCATCTCCTCGTGACAATATTTCATTATTGGTGCTCTCAATTTCAATCAATGTAGTGGAATCATTCAAGTCATCTCCTCCTTGTGACAATATTTCATTATTGGTGCTGTCCATTTCAATCAATCTAATGGAATCATACAAGTCATCTCCTCCTTGTGACAATATTTCATTATTGCTGCTCTCAATTTCAATCAACGTAGTGGAATCATTCAAGTCATCTCCTTGTGACAATATTTCATTCTTGGTGCTGTCCATTTCAATCAATCTAATGGAATCATACAAGTCATGTCCTCCTTGTGACAATGTTTCATTATTGGTGCTCTCAATTTCAATCAATGTAGTGGACAATTCAAAAGAAATTGCCACGGTCTCTTCATTGTGAGCCATTTTATTTTGAAATTGCTTGCTGTAAATTGCAGAAAAAAATAATCACTTTCATTTATCGTTTTTAGTAATACATAATATAAAACTAACTTTATCAAGTATTTAGTATAACAGAAGGACTGCAAATAAATAACAGAAAACATTTTTCAAATTATCTTCAAGTGTACAACATAGTTCCCCTTACAAATTAACAACTCACCTTTTCAAAAGTAGGAAAAGTGTTAGTACTGTGTAAATCAAACACCAGAAATTCACCACCAAAAATTCCTCACAAATGTACCTCAGACAGTAGTATCACAAAATGGCTGTGGTTTCCTCTCATTTGACATATATACATAACCAATTAACTTTCATCACACACAAATACAAAACCAAAGTAACATTTTAATTGGTTCTAAATTTCAACACTTTCAAATGTGTTTTCCCCATGCAATTTTCCATAGGACATTTACATACGTCTACAGCCTGAATGGCTGAACGGAATTACACCAAACTTGGCAAAATGGTACATCAAACCTAAGAGGTCAGGAAGGATCTACTATGCCCCCTTATGGTCATTTCCCCCTTCGCTTTGGCCTCCTCTTGTCTCTCAATCCTACCGAGAGACAAGATGGCGGCCGCTACGGACTGTTTGGAATGTTGACAGACGCCGGAGAACCAATCAGCTTCGCAAAGCTCCGTAACGCGAAAAGTACGCGAAGCGGAGCGCTGTTACAGATATATATCTTTTTTTGAACGTTAATTTCTCAAAATCCACTGGAGCACATATATTGAGACCTAGCAAAGGCACATCGGGCTACCAGTCCCTAATATTTTACCAAGTTTCGTGCAAATCCATTCAGCCGTTCGATTATTATTATTATTTTTTTTTTTTGCCCCGCGGGGCCCTTTTAAAACCTCCACATCAAACCTAGGGGGTCAGCGAGGATCTACTATTCCCCCTTATGGTCATTTGCCCCTTCGCTTTCGCCTCCTCTTGTCTCTCGATCCTACCGAGAGACAAGATGGCGGCCGCTACGGACTATTTGGAATGTTGACAGACGCCGGAGAACCAATCAGCTTCGCTTCACAAAGCTCCGTTGCGCGAAAAGTCCGCGTCCTGGGCCGCTGCCCAGTCCGCTGTTACAGATATATATCTTTTTTTAAACGTTAATTTCTCAAAATCCACTGCAGCACATATATTGAGACCTACAAAAGGCACATCGGGCTACCAGTCCCTACAATTTTGCCAAGTTTCGTGCAAATCCATTCAGCCGTTCGGGCTAAAAGTGAGGCCAACCGCCCTATGGAAATTAACATGGGAAAAACGCGTTTTGGGACCCCCCTTTTTTCTCGGCCCCCCCTTGACGAACCCCCCCAAAATTTTCAGGGGCTGCTCAGAAACAAAATGTGCCATTTTCCTGAAAATTTCAGCCAATTCTGTCCTCAAACGCCAAAGTTATTAGACATAGAATTTTCAAAAAACCCATAGAGAAAAAATCCTAACTATATATACCTACTGGCGACCGCCAGTAGGTAATATGTATATATATATGTATATATGCTCGCTCCAGTGTTTGCACCAAATTCCCAGCACTCTCGAGCGGGTGCCATCAAGCGGGAGGTGCCCCCGCATCCATGACTGCTCCAAAACCTCGTAGTTTGCACCACAAAGACCAGCACTCACGGTGGCGAGCTTTAAGTTTTTATTAAAAGCTCACGGTGTCCAGACGCGTTTCGGCATTCGCCTTTGTTGATGGTAAAGTGGCGGTGCCGAAACGGCCGTTTTTTATGTTTACAATTCATTGACACTGTTGACAGACCACATTACCACATTCATGGTCGCCATCTTTGAACATGCAATCAGTTGTTCGTTTAGTACATGGCACAATTATCAATTGACATTCATATACATTACAACCTATTGATTATATGGTGTACATTTTGCCACATTCGCGCGATATCTCGCCTGCAAATAATGCCCACAGATGGGCTCAAAAGCATACACTTCATCAATATCTAGCCCCTTGATGGGCACACGTCATATAGTAATCATTCCTGCCATGTATTATTTCTCTTGCACGGGCTAGCAGTGTTGCACTCCACAGTGTCCTACCTCTCCATGAATGGAGATAAACCATCAAAACATCAAAACATTTCACATCAATAATTAAACAGAACCAGGAGTCTAATCAGTCTGATCATGCCTTATTCTCTCTTCATTAGTTATCCCCTAAATGTACCGCCAGTTCCTCATGAGAATTCAAACCCCCAGGCGCCTTGGTGTTGAGATCGATAATATACCGTGACTCTAGCCTTCTTAGGGTCATTAATCTGTCTCCTCCCCTTGGATTCTGGGGTACATGATCCAGACAAAAGTACGTTAACAGGTCTCTGTTCCCTCCATGCAATTCTTTAAAATGACGTGCCACAGGGTATGTCATATCTCCATTATTAATGGCTCAGGCATGTTCCAATACCCTAATTTTGGCCTGGTGGATCGTACTACCCACGTACTTAAGTCCACAAGGGCACTGTAAGCAGTATACTGCACATGGAGTAGTGCATGTCAAAAATTTGGTTATAGTTCTAGGCTGCCGCATTCCCGGTACTTGGAATGTCGACACTTTGCTGCTCCCAGTACACGCCTTGCATTTTTTGCAGGGACGAAAACCCTTCAGATCTTTCTCAAAACCCTTTGATGTCTTTTTAGCAGTATAACTATTTGTAAGGCTATCTCTGAGAGACCTGGCTTTGCGAAAAGTTATTAGGGGTCTCTTCGGAATGTCCATTCCGATAACTGGATCCATCTGCAGTATATTCCAATGTCTACTAAATATGGATCTGAGTTTCGTGGCATGCTTAGAAAAGGTAGTGATCATCCTGAAACCCTTCGTTTTATCTCCTTCTACCTTTCTGTTAGTTTCTGTTGTAAGGAGCCTAGCTCTCGCTATGGAGTCAACCCTACTTTTTGCCCCTTCTAGGGTCTGTACACTATAACCTCGCCTGCGAAATCTTCCCATACTTTCTCCTGCATATTTCTCAAAATCTATTTTCCTGGTGTTATTTCTTTTGATGCGGAGAAGCTCTCCATACGGGATGCTGTTTATTAATCTAGGCGGGTGCCCACTGCGGGCGTGCAAGATTGAGTTGCCAGCATTAGGCTTGCGGTAAAGTTTGGTACACAACTGATTTTCAATTACAATGACCTCGAGATCTAGGAAATTAACAGAACTTTCACTGATTTCTACTGTGAATTGCAAGTTATAACTGTTCTGATTAAGTATCCTGATATATTCCTCAGCACTCTCTTTCGTCCCTCTCCAAATGACGAAAAGGTCGTCAATATATCTGTGCCACGTGACGATCTTCTCCGTCCATGGACTTTTGTCCACTGCCCAGGCCACCTGCTCCTCCCACCAGCCCACGAATAAATTCGCGTAGCTGGGGGCGAAGCAGGTTCCCATCGCAGTTCCCGACACCTGTTGGAAATATTGACTTTCAAATAAGAAAATGTTGTTGTGTAAACAAAATGTCAAAAATTCTATTAACATTCTGTTGTGATCCGAGTATTTAGCTTCCCTATTCCTTAGGAAGAACTTTACTGCATCTATGCCTTGCTGATGTAATATACAAGTGTATAGACTAGTGACATCCATAGCAATCATTAGATCTCCTTCCCTCCAAACAACCTTCTCCAATTTGCCCAAAAAGTCTTTCGTGTCCCGGGTATATGATTTCAATTTGACCACAAACTCTGATAAAAAATAATCAATGTATATCGAAACATGTTCCAGCAGGCTCCCTTGAGACGAGACAATCGGTCTCCCTGGGGGACATAGGGCATTTTTGTGCACTTTGGGGAGGTGGTAAAAACAAGGAGTGACGGGGTTGAGTTTCCTTAAATATAAATACTCCTCTGTCTCCAACATTCCCTTCTCATACCAGTTTTTCAACATTTCATGGCACTCCCCAATGCTTTTTATGTACACATCGCTTTTGATTTTCATGTAAGACTCGACATTATTCAATTGTCTCAATGCTTCTTTATTATATCCTGCAAGTGTCTGCAGAACAATGTTCCCCCCTTTATCTGAGGGTTTTATGATTATCTGTGGATCATTACTCAGGTCAACAACCGCCTTGTATTGTTCTTTCGTGAAGTTGCCATTCTTCCCGAAATCATTTTCATAATCACGCATCTGCATCAAATCACGTGTGACATTCTCTACAAATGTATCTATAATGTCATTAGGCATTTGCGGAACAAAAGTGGATACTGGCCTGAATGTGGTAGGGACACTTTTCTGTTCGATTTCTGAGCGTTCCGCCGAACCCCCTGTAGTGTCCAATTCCTCACGCAGATCTTCCAAAACCTGTATTGCTGGTAGATCCCGTTCCAATAAAATATCAGTCCTTTCCTCAGTATCCTTTCTCATAAGCCCTGTATCTTTCTTGGGACGTAGTTTGAAGAATTTGTGCAACTTCATTTTTCTGGCAAATTTGTATAAGTCTATACGTGTCTGCATGTATTCCAGCTTTTTCTTCGGACAGAAAGACAGCCCTAATTGAAGAACGCTTTCTTCGGTTTTTGTCAAGACACGTGGGGTCAAATTGATAATGGTCAGGTTGTTCGGAATAGTTTAGTTCAACGTCTCCTGTTGAACTTTTTCTTGCTCCTGGTGAGTATTGGAGAGCCTATTCCTTTTGCTCCTCCGGCCCCCTCTCCTTGTTTTCCGCCGTCTTTTCTCTGTTGTTCCGGGGGTTTTCCTCTCGTGTTTTGTTGCCATGATTGTCGGATAATTTGAAATTCGGTTTGAAAAAGCCCTGGTTGGTTTCCAGTACTGCTTCCCGGTCGGCTGTCATCATCCGATTGCTCCGGTGTGGTGACTTCTGACTCCGAAGTCTCTTGTTGCTCGACCGCTTTCTGAGCTGCCTTCGATTGCAGCATCTTCCTGGGGGCATCGTACTTTTTGGCGAACGTCAAGATTCTACCAGATGCATAGTCGCGTTCGTCCCTTTCAAACTTTTCTTGTTTTCTGGCATGAATTTTCCCTTCGTAAGCTTTGAGACGTTTCTTCATAGCTTCTCGGAGATTATCTTGCCTTTCTTTATCCTCATCTGTACCAATCTCCGATTGGAGGTCCTCGATGGTTTTTCGTACCTTAGCATGGTCACTCCATGCGAATTCGATTAGAATCATTAGCATCCCCTTGCATGAGTGCACTGTATGCTCTGACTACTTCTGAAGGAGTAACGGGTCCGGATTCTTGTAGGCAGGGACTGTATATATCCTAAGGCCCCTCGGGACCCTATCCACCTCTATATAATTTTGTAACGAGGTTCCCTCCCACCATTTTCGAATCTCTCGTTTGTAAAGTCTCTCCAAAGCCACAAACTGGCTCAGTAAGGTAGATGGTTTATCTCTGTTTTCACGGGGTGGTACACCCTCTTTTGATGGTAATTTCTTTTTAAAAACTTCCAAGGCCGTTTCTGCAGGTCCACGGCACAATACATTTTGCATGTATATATTACACCGGAATCTCCAAGTTACGTTCTTGAGATTCAGCCTCCTCGCTCTGCTAGCTACCCGGTATCGTTCAGACTCTCACCATCTCGGTCCTATGTCTCTCATACGATCCGTCGCGCTGCTCGGTGCACAGGAAATAAACTTGCTCGCTCCAGTGTTTGCACCAAATTCCCAGCACTCTCGAGCGGGTGCCATCAAGCGGGAGGTGCCCCCGCATCCATGACTGCTCCAAAACCTCGTAGTTTGCACCACAAAGACCAGCACTCACGGTGGCGAGCTTTAAGTTTTTATTAAAAGTTCACGGTGTCCAGACGCGTTTCGGCATTCGCCTTTGTCGATGGTAAAGTGGCGGTGCCGAAACGGCCGTTTTTTATGTTTACAATTCATTGACACTGTTGACAGACCACATTACCACATTCATGGTCGCCATCTTTGAACATGCAATCAGTTGTTCGTTTAGTACATGGCACAATTATCAATCGACATTCATATACATTACAACCTATTGATTATATGGTGTACATTTTGCCACATTCGCGCGATATCTCGCCTGCAAATAATGCCCACAGATGGGTGTTTTCTTTTGAGCCCATCTGTGGGCATTATTTGTAGGCGAGATATCGCGCGAATGTGGCAAAATGTACACCATATAATCAATAGGTTGTAATGTATATGAATGTCGATTGCAATTATTTATTGTGTTTCAAAATTTAATAAAATGTCTAACATTTCACTGTCTGAAATGTCGTTATTTTCATTGAACATAGCTTGTAATGTTTGAGTGTGTAAAATGTCCTCATTTTCAAGGAGGACATCTACTGCTTGCACACATTGCAGTAGTTCTTGGTCCCAAGTTTCATCCATAAATTCTATATAATTTGGATCTATTATTTCTTGGTTGGTCTCTTGCAGGACAATTTCAAATGAAACTTTGTGTTCGCCTTCCATTTTGTCTGAAATTTGGATAAAAAATATATTAGTAGAGATAGGGCACTGTTGGGATTAATTTTAGATAGGCAGTTTTTAACAGTGAATTTATCTTTGGGCAGTGTATAGTATCAGAGTGGAAGTAGGAATATAAAAAAGTGTATGTGATTTAACGTAAGTAAATTCATAATTATACAAGAGAAACCTAACTCCATCCATAACTATAACAGAGAAGTCTATCTAAATCTATAACTACTACAGAGGGATAGTATATAACTATCAGAAAACGTTTATCATATTAACTTATAGTGCACAATATACTTCAGTTTTTAAAATAACAACTTACCTTTACAAAGAAGTTGAAGTGATTTGTGAAAATCCTATTGAAATGTACACCAGGAAGTAGTAGTCAAAATGGCTGTGTTTCCTTCTCTTCCTTTATATATATTCAGGTACATAACCAATCAAATGTCAGGTAAAAAAAAAAATAGAAAATGAAAGTAACATTTTAATTGGTTGTCAATTCCAACACTTCAGATGTGTTTTGTGAAGTAATTTACCTCAGGGTATTTAGAGAGGTCTACAGGCTAAATGGCTAAATGGAATTTCAACCAAATTTGTGAAAATGGTAGGGATTGGTATGTAGTATGAGCAAATCTATATTTGGTGAAAGTGTCTCAAGGGTTTCTTCTGTAAATTACTTTCCCACCTTTTTTAATGGAGCGCTTCCCGGGGAGCGCCCCGGTACGCGAACTGGCGAGCGCCCCGGTACGCGAACCAGCAGCGTTACGGGAGTCCACCATTTTGTGTTTCAGTCGAATTAAGATACAAGATGGAGGGCAAATAATGTTCAGAATGGGTAGAAGGGGGTACGGTAGACGTATCTTGACCCCCTAGGTTTTCTGAGGGTGGCTGAGGAGGCCCATATGTGCGGGAAAAAAACATTTTTTTAAGAAATTTCGCACGGTTAGCTTCCGGTTCGCGTACCGGGTAGCGCTCCGGGGAGCGTACTTTGTTGAAAATTAGTGAAAAAAGTTAGAGTAAAATAATAATTGTGAGTGATCAGATGTAGGGTAGCTCTGAGAAGAGCTTTTGGGTTTATGGTACATTTAGGTACTTATAAGTAGGTACCAATGCATAGTCTTAAATTCAAAATGAAAATTCTGTTGCCCTCATCTGAGAAGTGAACTCCATCTCCTCTGTAGATATCTTGCATGCAGTAACGCAAGTTATTGTTGTACACGGAGCCCATTCCATGGTCTCTCATGTAAGCTGAAACAGATTTGTTTACATGCTTCCTCGACTTCTCAATTTGTGGACAAAATTGGTTCGACCACCTCCATTTCTGTCTTTGGCATATATTTGAATATACCAAGGCAGTTTGAGGAAAAAGTGCCATTAATTGCTCAAAGGTGTCCTTTAAAAGCATTTCCAGACCTACTCCAGTCAAAGTGCCCAAATCATTACCTCCACAGTGCACAATTAACAGGTCAGGTTTTGGCAAATGCATAAAGGTTTTCACCAATGGTATCAATTGGTGACATTTTAATCCTCTGTGGCCAAACCACTTAATTTCCACATCTTGTAAATTGAGGTTAGGTAAATTTCTGTTCTCAGCAAACCTTTGAGCCCAGTAGATGTAACTATGTCCAACAATCCAGACAGAAAACATGGTGAGAGAAGGTTCTGCTGCAGTCAGATGAAGTGTGGTAATGAAATGGCAGTTGAAAAAATAAGAGTTTAAAATGAAAAAAACTGTGGAGTTTCTGTGTTAATGAAGCAGTAACAGTGATTGGTGGATTTTGATTGCTGAAAACAGAAAGTTAGGGTGCATGGATGAGTTCTTTGAAAGATGTAATTTGAATGGTCAAGAAAAAATCATTTAATGAAAGATTGCACTGGATACGCAGGTGCACTGAGAGTTCAGAGTTCAATTGAAACATTGTTGTGTGAACTTGCAAACACCAGAGGTCTTCCAGGAGGTGGTTGCTATGCAAAAAAGGCAGAGAGGGCAGAGGGGGGAAGGGTTTTGATTTGAAAAAAGTGAGGGAAGAGTTTTGATTGGGTGACATGAGAGATATGTGTGATGAATTACAGCATTTCTGTGCTTTCTATAGCTGCAGCCTCTGGAGTGCATACCCTTTGTTCTGCTGAAGACAAATTGGTGTATTTCTGAGACTGTTTTGAAACTCATAAAGTATTTGCTAAGGTGAGAAAAGATGTATTTAATTTAGATAGAGAATAGTATGCTTTAAGGAGAAAATTATGAAGAAAGTTGTGTTTTTAAAATGTTGCTTTGTCTCAAGTGTTTTACAAATAGATTTTGTTTCTTTGAGAAATTGTAATTGGAGATAATGTGAAGTATTAGTACTGACAGGGTGTTTTTGTACATAGGAGCTGTGCAGTGTTTTCAAATTATGACTTGAAAATCATTTTTGAGGAAAAGGAATGCTTTTAAAATTTATGACAAGGAAATAATGGTGTCTGCTTCTTTATAAGGCATTTGAGTGTCTCTGATGTTATTTTTCCCATTTTAATTTAAGACCTTTCTCCGTGGGGCAAGTTCCTTGTAAATATGCTCCCACCTGTGCTTGGCAAATTTAGATTTTGATTCTTTGAGTTACATAGCCATGTTAAAAGTGACCCAAAAATGGTGCAAGGGCAATCAAAAAACGCTTTCATGTGTCTTAAGGACATTTTAAGTCATTTTCCCATGAATGTAGGTATACAATTGATTTATATGTTGTGTTTAAAAACGTTTTTTGAAATCAATTACATTTCTGGATATGTACTGCTAGAGCTTCATAGGTTGTTTGGGGCATATTTATAAGGCATTTGAGTGTCTCTGATGTTATTTTTCCCATTTTAATTTAAGACCTTTCCCCGTGGTGCAAATTCCTTGTAAATATGCTCGGACCTGTGCTTGGCAAATTTAGATTTTGATTCTTTGAGTTACATAGCCATGTTAAAAGTGACCCAAAAATGGTGCAAGGGCAATCAAAAAACGCTTTCATGTGTCTTAAGGACATTTTAAGTCATTTCCCCATGAATGTAGGTATACAATTGATTTATATGTTGTGTTTAAAAACGTTTTTTGAAATCAATTACATTTCTGGATATGTACTGCTAGAGCTTCATAGGTTGTTTGGGGCATATTTATAAGGCATTTGAGTGTCTCTGATGTTATTTTTCCCATTTTAATTTAAGACCTTTCCTGTGGTGCAAATTCCTTGTAAATATGCTCGCACCTGTGCTTGGCAAATTTAGATTTTGATTCTTTGAGTTACATAGCCATGTTAAAAGTGACCCAAAAATGGTGCAAAGGCTTTAAAAAAAACACGTTCATCACCTGTGTTTCCTAAGTTTACGAATGACATTGTGCAGATGAAGTTTAGGTCTGTCCACGGACACAGAAGAGGTCTGGCCTTTGTTCAAGAGTGAAGTGGACATGACTTACTTCATTGGTAGGCTTTCACATGTATTATCTCCTTTGTATTCTTCAACAAGCGTAAATTTGATCTGCAACCCTGAGTAGGCCTCACCTTAAACAAACCTCTGGATAGGCCACACCTTATCGTCATCCTGAATTAATCATTTAAAATGCTAGGGACAGATTTATGATAGGTGTATGCCTCTTTTGCGCCACTGTGCGTCACTTTTGTGACGCAGTGGCGGTGCAAAAGATTTGCTATGTGGCGACAAAATTACAAATTGATGCATCTAGGCAGATGTGTCATGCTGTAAAAAACCCGTGCCACATGAAACCGATGCAGCAGTGATGCGAAAGATGCACCATGTTGCAAGACAGGCCTCACTTCATCTCCAACAAGATAAGATGCTGAGTCTTCTGTAAATGTCAAAATTGTTGTATACACTGCTCAACTTCTGTGTACTCTTTGATATGCTAGACTCCATCTGCACTAGGAGGTACCTAAGCAAAGGAAACACAGGTGATGTGATTGTGAAATGAGGAAAAGAAACTCCACATTTTTCAATTACATCACCAGTGTTTCCTAAGTTTACGAATGACATTGTGCAGATGAAGTTTAGCTCTGTCCACGGACACAAAAGAGGTCTGGCCTTTGTTCAAGAGTGAAGTGGACATGACTTACTTCATTGGTAGGCTTTCACATGTATTATCTCCTCTGTATTCTTCAACAAGCGTAAATTTGATCTGTAACCCTGAGTAGGCCTCACCTTAAACAAACCTTTGGAGAGGCCACACCTTATTGTCATCCTGAATTAATCATTTAAAATGTTAGGGACAGATTTATGATAGGTGTATGCCTCTTTTGCGCCACTGTGCGTCACTTTTGTGATGCAGTGGCGGTGCAAAAGATTTGCTATGAGGCGACAAAATTACAAATTGATACATCTAGGCAGATGTGTCATGCTGTAAAAAACCCGTGCCACATGAAACCGATGCAGCAGTGATGCGAAAGATGCACCATGTTGCAAGACAGGCCTCACTTCATCTCCAACAAGATAAGAAGCTGAGTCTTCTGTAAATGTCAAAATTGTTGTATACACTGCTCAACTTCTGTGTACTCTTTCATATGCTAGAGTCCATCTGCACTATGAGATACCTAAGCAAAGGAAACACAGGTGATGTGATTGTGAAATGAGGAAAAGAAACTCCACATTTTTCAATTACATCACCTGTGTTTGCTAAGTTTACGAATGACATTGTGCAGATGAGGTTTAGGTCTGTCCACGGACACAGAAGAGGTCTGGCCTTTGTTCTAGAGTGAAGTGGACATGACTTACTTCATTGGTAGGTCTTCACATGTATTATCTCCTCTATAGTCTTCAACAAGCGTAAATTTAATCTGCAACCCTGAGTAGGCCTCACCTTAAACAAACCTCTGGATAGGCCACACCTTATCGTTATCCTGAATCAATCATTTAACATGTTAGGGACAGATTTATGATAGGTGTGTGCCTCTTTTGCGCCGCTGTGCGTCACTTTTGTGACGCAGCGGTGGTGCAAAAGATTTGCTATGTGGCGACATATTTACAAATTGATGCATCTAGGCAGATGTGTCATGCTGTAAAGTCCCGTGCCACATGAAACCGATGCAGCAGTGATGGAAAAGATGCACCATGTTGCAAGACAGGCCTCATTTCATCTCCAACAAGATAAGAAGCTGAATCTTCTGTAAATGTCAAAATTGTTGTATACACTGCTCAACTTCTGTGTACTCTTTCATATGCTAGAGTCCATCTGCACTATGAGACACCTAAGCAAAGGAAACACAGGTGATGTGATTGTGAAATGAGGAAAAGAAACTCCACATTTTTCAATTACATCACCTGTGTTTGCTAAGTTTACGAATGACATTGTGCAGATGAGGTTTAGGTCTGTCCATGGACACAGAAGAGGTGTGGCCTTTGTTCAAGAGTGAAGTGGACATGACTTACTTCATTGGTAGGCCTTCACATGTATTATCTCCTCTATACTCTTCAACAAGCGTAAATTTAATCTGCAACCCTGAGTAGGCCTCACCTTAAACAAACCTCTGGATAGGCCACACCTTATCGTCATCCTGAATCAATCATTTAACATGTTAGGGACAGATTTATGATAGCGGTGTGCCTCTTTTGCGCCGCTGTGCGTCACTTTTGTGACGCAGCGGTGGTGCAAAAGATTTGCTATGTGGCGACATATTTAAAAATTGATGCATCTAGGCAGATGTGTCATGCTGTAAAGTCCTGTGCCACATGAAACCTGCGTCAGTTTTCATATAGGTGTTTTGTTGCAAGGTATGCATTAATTTGCAAGAAAGCCCTGTAAAACTAACACAGTGAAATTTAGAAGATTTCACTGAGTCAGCTTTATAGCATTGCTGAATCAAATCCTTACGCCTGTTTGAAACAGGCATAAGAAGTGATGCACCATGCAATGTGAGGGTTCCTCCTGTGCATTGCAGTAGACATGTCGCGCTTATGACGTGATTCCTGCAATGTGCTGCTTTTGCGGCACAGATGTGTGACGCATCTGTGCTGTTTTTGCTCAATGGTGCTCCACATTGTAAATTCGGCACACTATGGCTGGCAGAGCAGCGGTGCACATTAACTGGTGCATCCGTGGGGATGCGCCACTTAGCATAAATCTGCCCCTGTACATTTAAGTATGAGCAGGGGACACAGAGTCGGTGAGGCTTATCCAAGGTTAAGAAGAGATGAGTCCTGTTCACTGAAAACTTGGACATAGGCCTCACCTCCTCAGCATCGCTGGACATGGCTAAATAATAGCTGCAAAATGTTACTCTTGTTAAACAATTTTACTATTATAATCTCTGAGATTTGTCTCTTACTCTGCAACATCTCATTGTTGTTATCTTTCTTTAAAGATAACGACAACATCAACATGAGCGACAATCAGCAATCAATTGATCTCGACCTCATCATTGAACTCGTAATTGAAACATCAGTGGAAGTAGATCCCTTGGATGATTTAAATCCTGAGGATGAAGAAGAACATGATGAGGATGCAGATTTGTCAGAATTGTATGACATAGGGTGGGAAGCTGACCTGCTTGAGCCTATGGAACTATAAACATTTATTTTTAAAATTTACAATAAATGAAAAGTAAAAATGTAAACTGTTTAATTTTAAATTAAACACACCTTCAAAAACAGGTTATGTGTAGTGTCTTCAATAAAATATTAAGATATGCTCATAAAATTAGAGCAGATTCACATATAAAACAGGACAGGTAAATGAAGAAGAATTCCATTTCTTTTCTGCTATTTGTGTATTCTAAATTTGCCAAAGCACTAAAAAATATTCTATGTAAAAATGTCAAGTAGTGTGTTAAGTTTTTGACGACTGTTATTGATTTACTGTTTGGTAATAGTGGTTAATAACATTTTTTATTATATTTTACCACAGATTCAACTGCAGACCATTTCAAAATTTGAAAATGCCAACTAAGGCTCGAATTAGAAAGGCTACAAAACGTCAAAGACAGCAGGTGTATCAAATACTGCAGCAGTCCTCTACAAAAAAAAGTTGTCAAGTCACCAAGAAAGCACCGGGTAAGACCACGAAATCATTCATAAGTAATATTTGTAGTAAAAAAAGTATTACTACAGAAAATGTTTCAGTCCAGAAAAAGAGAAGCAATTTAAACGGAAAGGAAAGGCCAATGAACAATGTTACTGCTAGAGCAAGAGATAACTCTGTGCATGATAGTAGAAGGAAACAACAGTTTAGGGACATTCGTAAACGAATGTTCCGCAACAGGATAATTGGCAATTTGTTAAAAAATATTAAGAAAGGTCAACAAAAAGTGGTTTTTTATAAGAGAAAAAAAAAGTTGAGAAAGTTATTGATCAGGCATTTGAAATTAAACGTAAGTTATTTATTTTGATAATCAATAGAATTAGGAAGCTAAACAAGGCAATTTATGATTTCAAAAGAAATAGTAGATGGAAGAGAATAGTTAATCGTAGTAATTTTTGTGAAGTTTTTTCCGAAGAATGGATGCATAGTTCAAGTTGTGAGGCATTTTTTAATGAGGAGAGTTATTTCCAGGATAATGATTTGGTGCATGCAGTTGACACCAGTGGTCGAGCTTATGAAGTGAAAGATGGTTGTCCAGTTGAAAAAGAAAAACTTGTGACAACAGAGACAGAAGAGGTGTTAGGTAATGAGGTTTTAGGAAGACGTCCTAAGGGTCCTGTGTACACCTGGAAGTGTAGTAGTATTTGCAGTGTGCGACAGGATTCCATCAATTTGCTTTGTGATTTTGTACGGACATTTAATAAGAAAAGTTTGAAGCAGAAAATGAAGTTGTTGCAAGAATTAGATCCTTGCAGAGTGAGAGAAGTGACAGGTTTGCATGGTCATTCACTGGCTTGTCTTTCCAGGAGAGTATGCCAGAGTGTTTTTCATCATTTCAGGATGCTAGCAGTGCATCATAATAAAGTGAGGAAATTAGTTAGAATGTTGTATTATGCTAAGAGTCCAGCAATTATGCTTAAACAATTATGCGCTGCTCTTTTGCATGGTTCAGAAGTAGATGTGAAGACTATTTGTGCAGAAATTGAGTTTTGTTACTTTGGAAGTAAAGAGGAGAATGTTGAAATTGACCAAGAAGAAGAGGGTAATGTGGAAGATAGTGTACAGGTTTCCAGTACAGATAATTTTCAGAGGGAAATTGCGACGTTTCAGGTGAAATCAAGTGAGAGGCCTAATTTCACTTGTGTGTGTTGTCGACGCACTTATTATAAGAATCAGACTAAGTTAGTGGATTTATATGCAAAAAGTGAAAGAGAAAATAATAGTGAATGGAAGGATTTCACAACATACTTGATGGTAGAAAATTGTTTTGATTTGGGATCGGATCAACGTGTGTGTACTTATTGTTGTAACAAATTAAATCAAAACCAGATGCCTGCTAGAGCAGTTCATAATAATCTGGAATTGGTTGAGATTCCTTCTGAATTGAAGGATTTAAATACTTATGAATCTATTTTGATTCAAAGTATCCATCCCTTTCAGGCTATTGTAAGAATGGAGCCAAAGACAGGGAAATTGCCTCCATCAGATTTACAGAGAGGATTAAAGGGAAGAGTTGTTTATTTGCCTCTAGATTTGAAGAAAAACATTAACACAATTGGAGTAGAAAAAGTGGAAGAGGAACCTCTGGTTATCTTAGTTAATGGGGTTCCGACAAAGAATAAGAAAATATGGCAAGATATAGTGGATGTTAGGAAAGTCAAAAAGGCAACATTGTATTTGAAAAAAAATATTAAGTACTATAAGAATGTATATGTTGCAGAAGAGGAAGTAAGTGAGGAAGAGGATAGCGATTTGTGTGCTGGTCAAATTGAGAAAGTAGAACCCTCTACTAGTGAAGAAATATATGAACATTATAGTGTTCATCCTTTGCATTCCAAGGAAGTCATGGGGAATGCTATTGAGTTGTTTCAAATGAAACAAGCCAAAGGGAGTCCCATTAGTGTTTGGGAGGAAAGTTTGGAAGCTCGGTGTTTCCAACAGCTTTTTCCAACAGGTCAGGGAGGAAGATATGATGAGCGACCTCATCAAATTCCTGCTTCTGAATACCGGACTTTGCGATTGTATGCAGGAGATGCTAGGTTTTGACAATGTATTCCCTATTTGTTTAATCTCCTGTTTGAAAGCGATCTGTCTGGACAGTCATATGCAGTGAACCACATCTTGAAAAGTGGTATACACATGCAAAACATCTCGGCAAGTGACTTTATGGATAAAGTCAATGTCCAAGACAGTATTTTGGATTGTCACCTGATTAATCTCATGGCGTGTCAGCGTGGTACTAATGAGTACTGGTACCGTTGTCATGGTGATTTAAAATGTATGCTGAGGAACTTAGGAACTCCCACATGGTTCCTCACTCTGAGCTGTGCCGAGTATGGCTGGGAAGACTTACTTGAATTTCTACGAAAGGCAAATGGAAACATTGAAAACATCGAATTCAAGACACCCGGAGAACTGTGCTCTTTGGATCCAGTCAATGTATGCAGGTACTTCAATCATAGATTTGAAGCTATGATGTCTTTCATCATGAATAAGAAGAATCCACCTCTTGGAGAGGTGTTGGATTTCTTCTGGAGAAAGGAGTACCAAGCAAGAGGTGCTCCTCATATACATATGCTGCTGTGGATCAAGGATGCACCTAAATTTGGAACAGATCCAGAAGACTCAGTGATGAGTTTCATACAACAGTATTCTACGTGTGCTGTTCCAAACGCAAAGGAGAAGAAAAGCCTAAGAGAAAAAGTTCTACGTTTCCAAAGCCATCGTTGTGGAAAGTACTGTCGTCGTAAATTCCGAAACAAGGACAAGTTCTACACCAAATGTCGTTTCGGCTTTCCACGACCGGTGATTTCTAAAGGAAGAGTAAACAGTTTGATGTCTTCGCTGCGACATAATGTGATGAAGAAATCACCTAAAAACACATACAATTTGAAGAGGAACGAAGAGTCCAAGTACATCAACGACTACAACCCAGTGATTTTGTCCATGTGGAATGCTAACATGGATATACAGTTTGTGGCTGATAACTGTATGGCTGTGGCTCGGTATGTGACATCTTACATCACCAAAAAAGAAAAGACAGAATTGAAGGATATGTGGGAGGACATTTCCCATGAAAAGAGCCTCAGTAAGAAGTTGTACAGTTTCAGTCTGAAGATGTCGCATCGAGAAATCGGAGCTTACGAATGTTCTGACCGGTTCTCTTCAGCAAGTCTCTATGCCAAATCTAGGAGTATCGTTTGGGCGAGTCTTGGTCTTGCTGCAACGCGTAATCGAGTTCTGAAACCTGTGCGGGAAATTGAGTATTTGGCGGAAAAGGAGCCAAACAGTACCGACATTTTGAAGACCAACATGTTGGATACATATTATCCAAATCGAAGCAGTCACCTCGAGAATGTTTGTCTGTATGAGGTTCTACAAAATTACATATTCAAGAGGAACATCAAAGAAGATACTGAGAAAGGAGTGTATGCTGTAATTGGAAGTGAGGGATGTCTGGTCAAGCAAAGAAAATTCCACTTGGTAAACCATCGAAAATTGAGTGGCGAATCTCCTGAAAAAAAGGAGTTTTTCTATTTAGCACTTTTGCAACTTTTCAAGCCTTGGCGTGCAGAAGAGGAACTGCTTGGAGATTTCCTCTGTTACGAAGACTCTTTCACTGCCGCCAAGGAGACCATAGAATGTCCTGCTTTTCCCAAATATGTAGAAATGTTGAATGCGGAAATCGAGCAGGAAGCAACGATTGCAGCCGAGATTGCCAGAGACAGTTCTCAGGACAGTCAGAGTTCTGTTTCATTGAGTCAGGATCCACTAGGAGGACCTGTTATCGAAAATGAAGCTGCCACTGCCATGAATGAAGTGGAAAGAGCCATGGCACATGCTCAGGAGGATGCGGTTAACTTAGAAGACTTGGAAAGACAACTCAACGTTGAGCAGAGGAAAATATATGACGAAGTTACCAAGCAAATTGATCATGGATTAAGTCATGAGAAGAAAGAGTGCTCATGTACGTCGTTGAAGCCTGTCCGACTGTACGTGAGTGGAGAAGCGGGAACTGGAAAAAGTTTTCTGATTAAAGCAATTGCATCTTATCTGCAGAAAAGGACTGAATCACCGCTGTCTTGTGTTGTTACCGCTCCAACTGGGCTGGCAGCACATAACATTAAAGAGATTACTTTACATCATTTACTGATGCTGCCAGTGGAGCATGACAACAAATTACAATATCACAAGCTATCTGGAGATGCTTGTTGTGAAGTTTCAAGAGTCTTGAGGAAAATGAAACTTCTTATCATTGACGAAGTAAGCATGGTTTCCAAATGTCATGCTTGCCTTTGTGCATTTGAGAATGCAAGAAGTTCTCAAAACAGAGTATGATGTGTTATTTGGTGGCAAACACATCATTGTTTTCGGAGATCTTCTGCAGCTGACACCAGTGAAAGGACAACCTGTGTTCAAAATGCTCACGCATGAAGATACCAGGAAGTGCCTAGGGAGCATTGGCAACGTCAATATATGGTTAAACTTCAATTATGCTGAACTGCATGAAAATATGTGTCAGGCGAAGGATGAAGTTTACAAGAATATTCTACAAGATGTTAGAATTGGAAAAGTGACCGAGCATGGGAAAGAAGCTTTACATGCACGATTACTGTCAAATTTATATCCAGAACAAGATGTTGTGCCTGAGAATATTTTTCAGAAAATTACTGAGAAGAAATCTGGAATATGTTTGATGCCAACTCTTGCAGAATGTGCCATCTTCAACAACAAAATGTTGCATTTAGAAAACCAAGAGATTGTGAAACTGGAAGCTATTGACAGAGTAGAGCATATGGGATCAACAATTATTTTGTCTGAGAATTTGAAATCAAAATTGGATTCATTAGAGAAGACTATATCTGAAACTGCAGGTTTTGAAAAGACTCTGAATGTGTGCTTAAACTGCCGTATAATTTTAAGAAGGAATTTACATGTTGAAAAAGGTCTGGTAAATGGATCAATGGGTAATGTTGTTGATTTTGTGAAATACAGAAATAGAGATGGAATTGAATTTTTAAAAATTAAATTTGATGGCATTGAGGAAGTACAGCTAATTGGTCGTTGTTCTGCTAGATCTTTGCTTGTAAAAGACTTATATGTTCGCCGTAAGCAGTTTCCTGTTTGCTTGGCATATGCGGTGACAATCCATAAATCGCAAGGTTTAAGTGTAGACAGTGCATTGGTGAATATTGGCAGTTCTGTGTTCAAGGAGGGTATCGCATATGTGGCATTGAGACGAGTTAGAACTTTATCGGGATTGTACTTGATTGAGTGTGATGTCACAAACATTTGTGCGGATCTAGATTGTGTTAAGGAATACAATAGGTTAAGAAGAGAGTATGCGCCACATTTGCCTCAATATCCTTTGTTTGAGAAACGTGTGGTAGGCCGGAAACGAAGAAATGTGACCAATACTAGGGAGGTTGTAGCAAAAAGACGAAAAGTCGATGAACCTGAAATTATAAGCAGAAACAAAAAGGATTCTGTTGAAGATGTTGTTGGTTTTCAATTTGAAAACAGTTCTGGTGTCAACTGCTATGCTAATGTAGTGGTTAATGTTTTGTTTTCTCTAGAAAATGTAAAAGAAGAGATTGTGGTCAATTCTGATCAAAGATTTTGCAGTTTGTTAAATTCTGTGTTAGAGAAATGTAGCACTGATAGAACAAAAATAGAAAGTGTGTCTGAAATTCGAAATCTGTTAGACAGATGTTCAGGTCAAACACAATTCTCTCAAAATATTCAGCAAGATTGTCAGGAGTTTTTAATGTATATGCTTGATGTATTGCATGCTGAAGGTGTAGATGTAGATCACCTGTTTGGGCTTTCTTATCAATGGCAGCATGACTGCGAGAACTGTAGGGTATCAAGTACTACTAGTGTAGACTCAGAAAGATTTATATATTTAACTTTGCCAGACAGTAAATCAGTCTCCTTTAATAAGCTAGTAAAAGCAGCTGATCACAACATGGAATGTAGCCAATGTAAATCTGAAATGATGTCAACATTATTTATACGAACATATGGCCAGTATGTCATTTTAATGTTCCAACGATGTAGGCCTGATGGAACAAAATTGACAACTTTAATTAAAAATTTTGTGGCTTCACAGTTGTCAATATCAGGAAGGACTTTTGTAACTGCAGCAATTATATATCATGACGGTCCTTCAATAACATCAGGACATTACACAGCTTATTTAAAGTCTAGAAATGGCTGGTCATTCTGCAACGATTCTGTTTTAATTTTAAAAAAAAAATTGCCGTATGACCTTAAAAATTCTTACCTGGTGTTTTTAAAACCAAAATTTTAGGGAAAGAATCTCGGGATGTGCTCTGAGGAATTTCAAGAGGTTCTAATGGCTCCTACACGATTTGGCCTTGAGGATAAGTGTAGTACAGAGACATAACTTCTTACCATAACACTTGACGTCATGGAAAAATAACTGCACTTTGAATGAGTTCAGAAAAACTGTTTCTTTTTATAAGCTAATTGAAGCAGCCAATCAAAACATGGAGTAGAGGGAATGTAAGTCTGCAATGCTGTCTACTGTTTTATATTGCTTTGTGATTAAAAGTGATGTAGAGAATTAAATAATTGTAGTAGTCATAGAGGTAGTGTAAGTCTGCTTCATAGTAAGCAGTCTCAGTGTCATAGGAAATGTAGAACATGAGTGAGCAAGAAGGGTAAGATATTACTAGTCCAGGATTGTGAAAATGATCTTCAACATTTTAATTCTGAAAGTTGCGGAAATACAAAATGACGGGATTGGCTTACAAGAATTCCAAGAGTTATAAATGGCTCTTACATGATTTGGCCTTGTGGAAACGTGTGGTAGAGAGCGAGAAGTCATTTATTGTATGTAACATATTTTTCAAAACGATGGAGGTTTTCTTTCAGAAAGTGGCGGGCTGAAAGTAATAACAGCACAACAGAGTGTAAGCTGTTCATAGGACATCCTTCGACGTCATGGAAAGTAAGTTAATTTTAAGGAGTTCTGAATTCTGATTTGTTATGTTGTATGGGTTTTTTAAACACAATCATTTTGATTGTGTTTTTTTTTCCCCGCTGTTATATGATGAATACCTTCAAGTCACTGTTTTTAGTGAAATTTGATACATTCTGAGAACAGCAAAAATAAACCATTTAACATGTATAATTAATTCTGTACTGTTTGTATTTATGATGTACATTTAGAACTGTGTAGGAGGCATGGAGAAGGAGAGGCTTCTGTAAGTGTCAAAGTTGTTGCATACAGTGCTCACATTCTACGTAGTCTTTCATATGATAGACTACATTTCCACAATGAGATACCTAAGCAAAGGAAAAACAGGTGATATGATTGTGGAATGAGCAAAAAAAATTGCACGTTTTTCAATTATATTACCTGTGTTTCCTAACATTACACATCACATTGTGTAGATGAGGTTTAGGCCTGTTCCAGGAGACAGAGGAGGTCTGACATTTGTTCAAGAGTGCAGTGGACATGACTCACTTCGTTGGTAGGCCTGCACATGTATTATCTCCTCTGTATTCTTTAACAAACCTAAATTTCATCTGCAACCCTGAGTAGGACTTACCTGAAACAAATCTGTGGATAGGTTACACCTTATCCGCATCTTGAAACAATCATTTAAAATGTTAGGGTCAGATTTATGATGGCCGTGCGCCTCTTTTGCGCCGCTGTGGGTCACTTTTGTGTAAAAGATGCACCATGTTGCAAGATAGGTTTCAGTTCATCTCCAGCAAGATACCATCAGTTTAAAATGTATATAATTAGCACTGTGTAGGGGGCATGCAGAAGCTGAAGCTTTTGTAAGTGTCAAAGTTGTTGCATGCAGTGCTGCACTTCTGGGTACTGTTTCATATGCTGGACTACATCTGCACAATGAGATACCTAAGCAAAGGAAACACAAGTGATGTGATTGTGAAATGAGCAAAAGAAATTGCATGTTTTTCAATTACATCACCTGTGTTTCCTAAGTTTACGAATGACATTGTGCAGATGAAGTTTAGGTCTGTCCACGGACACAGAAGAGGTCTGGCCTTTGTTCAAGAGTGAAGTGGACATGACTTACTTCATTGGTAGGCTTTCACATGTATTATCTCCTTTGTATTCTTCAACAAGCGTAAATTTGATCTGCAACCCTGAGTAGGCCTCACCTTAAACAAACCTCTGGAGAGGCCACACCTTATCGTCATCCTGAATTAATCATTTAAAATGTTAGGGACAGATTTATGATAGGTGTATGCCTCTTTTGCGCCACTGTGCGTCACTTTTGTGACGCATTGGCGGTGGAAAAGATTTGCTATGAGGCGACAAAATTACAAATTGATGCATCTAGGCAGATGTGTCATGCTGTAAAAAACCCGTGCCACATGAAACCGATGCAGCAGTGATGCAAAAGATGCACCATGTTGCAAGACAGGCCTCACTTCATCTCCAACAAGATAAGAAGCTGAGTCTTCTGTAAATGTGAAAATTGTTGTATACACTGCTCAACTTCTGTGTACTCTTTGATATGCTAGACTCCATCTGCACTATGAGATACCTAAGCAAAGGCAACACAGGTGATGTGATTGTGAAATGAGGAAAAGAAACTCCACATTTTTCAATTACATCACCAGTGTTTCCTAAGTTTACGAATGACATTGTGCAGATGAACTTTAGGTCTGTCCACGGACACAGAAGAGGTCTGGCGTTTGTTCAAGAGTGAAGTGGACATGACTTACTTCATTGGTAGACCTTCACATGTATTATGTCCTCTGTTCTCTTCAACAACTCGAAATTTCATTTGGAACCCTGAGTAGGCCTCACCTCAAACAAACCTCTGGATAGGACACATCTTATTGGCATCCTGAAACAATCATTTAAAATGTTAGTGTCTTGCGACACTTTTGTGAGACAACAGCAGTGCAAAAGATGCACCATGTTTTAAGATAGGCCTCACTTCATCTGCATCAAGATACTGTTAGTTTAAAATGTATATCTTTAGGACTGTGTAGGGGGCCTGGAGAAGCAGAAGCTTCTGTAAGTGTCAAAGTTGTTGAAAAACTGTTTGTCCTTCAATCTTTTCCCTTGTCTTTTCTAATTTTTAAATACATGTTTTAATATTTTTCAAATGTTTGTTCTCTCTTTCACAGAATGAAAGTATAAAAATAAAAAGTGAGTAAGTTAACGACAATTATAAGGTAAATGTTTTGTACTCTTTTCGTTACATTTCTATCACATTCACCTACTATTAGTTCCACAGTTTCATTTCTTTAACCCTCAGTTTCCTGCCTTTGCTACTTCCCTCATTCCTTTCTCTATTACCTACTTACTCTACTCCTTCCACTCCTTTTCTCAGTCCCTCTCTTCTCATAGTTCCTCACTCTTGTTCACTCACTCCGTCTCTATTACTCTTAGTGTCTTTGACTGATCACTCTTTCACTACTTGTTCATTATGCTTTCTCTGTGTAGTTGAAGCACACTAAGGGGCATATTATGAACACAGCCAATAAAATTATTGCTGTTTTTATTGGCAGAAAACTGCTGCTAAAGTGGTTTTAGCGGCAGTTTTCTGCCGCAAAAGCGGCTTTAGCGACACATTTCTGCCGATAAAAGCTGCAAAACTTTTATTGCCTATGTTGATGATATGGCCCTATGTTATTTACATTTCTTTGCTGTTTCAATTATTCTTTTTGTGTTACTTCTTTTTTTCTGTTTTCTGTTTTTTCTCTCTGTTATTCCACATGTTTTAATCTTATTTTGAACATTCACTCACATTCTCCAAGAAAATCTTCTTTGTTATTCTTCTACTCTCCTTTTTTTCTTTCACTTCCTTATCTATTTTGTTTTTCACAATTATATCCTCTTCCCTCTTTTCTTCGGTAAATAAATCTATTAAACAGTATCTCTGGTTTAGACCCTATAGCTGTCTTTGTTTTAACATTACTCTCTGTTTACTTCCCTTATACTTACTCTTCTTTTTTTTTTTTTTTTTTTTTTTGGTTCGCTCCCGGTTCGCGTACCGGCGAGCGAACCAGGAAGCGAACCAAAAGAAATACAGCTTGCCAGAGTGCTAAACATTCTAGCAATTTTTTTTGAAAGGGGAGGTAGTTCTGAAAAGAACTTTCTTTTTAATGTTTTTGTTGTTTTATATATTTTTATTTTTTTTCTGAACATTTTTTGTATTTTTTGAACAGTTTTATGTTTTTTTTGTTTTTTTTGGAGGGGAAACAACAAAAAACAGGCATTGGAAAGGGCTCAACAGGAGCAAAAAAAAAATGTACTTTCTGGGGCGTTTAGAGCACTTGTGGTTTTCAAATACTCTGTTGATTAAGTTAATGCTCATATTGGCACATGAGAGTAATGCACCGCAATATAAACAGGTAATCTTCATATGGACAAAGTTGTCCTGAATGTTTGGCACGGTTTCCCGTGCCTCTGGCCCTGACAAAGATACCTGTGTTGATGTCCTGGCCACAGGAGTTGGAGGATTGTCCTGAAGGTCACGCATCTCTGCCCGGCTGTAGTTTAGTGGATGCCACCTCTGCATGTGACGGTGCATGGTGTAGTTGCCGAAGCTATACTTCTTTAAGGTGCCTCTAGATAAGTCCTCTTTACATATCAGGCACGTCACATATCGAGCATTAACTTTTTTCTGCCCTTCAGGGATTGAAAAAAACTGCCAAATGAAACTAGTTTTCCGATGAGAAACCCGGGGCTCCTCTTGTAAAAACTGTGGTGCCTGTATCTCTTCTTCCTCTTGTTCATCCTCTTCCTCCTCTGTGTTGCTAATGAACTGTGGAGGTGGTCCTCTCTTCCCATGAGGAGGTGGTGGTGGTGGTGGGGGTGCACCAGCTGAAGCTATCAATGAAGCCATTGCTCAGTGATCACAAAGGGTCTTCCTCTCACAAAGATGAAAGTCAGAGTGAGGAAAGAAGGAGGGGTTTTCATCATTTTGGAAAAAAATAGGTCTAAACCAATGAAAAGTGTTATTTTTAGATCACATGACCTAGCCTTACATCATTAGGAAACCAAAAGTGAAATGAACCAATGAAAAGTTTTATTAACAAGTCACATGACCTGTTACGCTTATGTTACGCGCTGCGGAACGCGCCCCGGATCGCTTCCGGGGAGCTGCGCTTCGCGCCTCGGTTCGCGCTCCGGAGCACTTCCGGGTGCGCTAACGCGGCGCGTCATAAGACGCATTAGGCGGAAACGCGATACGTCGCGCTTTCGCGACGCGCCCCGTGTCTCAGTTCGCGTACCGGAGCACTTCCGGGTGCGCTAACGCGGCGCGTCATAAGACGCATTACACGACAACGTGATACGTCGCGCTTCCGCGACGCGTCACGATGTTGATTTCTAACGCGGCAGTTGCGCAAACGGAACGTTTACTGGTTTGCGGACCGGGTCGCGGCACCAAATTAAGCTAACGGGAAGCTTCCCGGTTCGCGAACCGGGAGCGAACCAAAGCATAATAATAAAAAAAATATTAATAAACATATAAAATAAATTTTTTGATTTAAAGAAAAATACATTTTACAGCTATAGATATTAGCTTTTAAAAAACCAGTGAAATTCACTGAAAAAAACATAAGTTATAGACCATATATAGTTAGGAATTAGCATTTACAAAACCTTGAAAATTCACTGAAAAAACCATAGGTTATAGACCATATATAGTTAGGAATTAGCATTTAAAAAACCTTTTTTTACTCACACAAAACCATTGAAATTCCATATATAGTTAGTTGTACTAACTATATATCGCGCACCCGCAATCCACTGCTGATCATGTCACATATTACATCATTCATGACATGGTCAGTGACATCACTGATGACATCACTGATGACATCTCAAATGACATCACTGATGACATCACTGATGACAACATCCAGTGACTGTATGTTTCTGTAAAGTTAAAATATGTCTTACATATTGAAGAATGAGTGGATGTATAAGTGTCTGGATGAAGGATTTATTAGGTGCATGATTGACTGTATGAGTGAGTGAATAAATGTGTGTCACTGAGTGCATGAGTTAGTGACTAAACTGTCTTAATTTGTGCATCATTATGTCTGTTGTTCTGTAAACTGCTGCATGTGTTGATCAGTAGCTATATGAGTAAGTATATGGGTTATTGATTGGTTGCCCAAGTATTTGTATGGGAGACTGAGTGTGTGTGTGTGGGTGGCTGGGAGGTGTATGACTCTGTGCATAGATGTGTGAGCAGTTGATTCACTAGATGTATGGGTTCAAAAGTGCATGTGGAAACACCTGTATGGGCGGTTGACTGAGTGCATTGGTGAGTGAATGGATATCTCAGTGCTACATGTCAAAGTAAGTACATATGTAAAACACAGTACATGTGACAGTTGACATATATAAATAACTGTGCATAAGAGCCAGTGAATGTGTGAGTGGCTGTATGGATCATTGTGTACTTGTATCAGGCATTGTAAAAGAGAATAAATATGTGTTAGTATATGTTTGAATAAGTAAGGTGTGTATAACTGTATAGTTGAGGAAATGGAGGTGTGATTGATTCTTTGCATGACTGACTAAGTGTCTGAGTAACTCCATGGATGAGTGACAGTCTGTGAGTGTCTGTTTACACTGAGTGTATCTAAGGTTATATTAGAGTCTGAAGAGGTTCATCGTATTATCACATGAATGATGTCATCAGTGATGTGATCAGTAATGTCAAATGAGATGTCATCAGTGATGTCATCAGTGATGTCATTTGAGATGTCATCAGTGATGTCATCAGTGATGTCATTTGAGATGTCATCAGTGATGTCATCAGTGATGTCACTGACCATGTCATGAATGATGTAATATGTGACATGATCAGCAGTGGATTGCGGGTGCGCGATATATAGTTAGTACAACTAACTATATATGGAATTTCAATGGTTTTGTGTGAGTAAAAAAAGGTTTTTTTAATGCTAATTCCTAACTATATATGGTCTATAACCTATGGTTTTTTCAGTGAATTTTCAAGGTTTTGTAAATGCTAATTCCTAACTATATATGGTCTATAACCTATGGTTTTTTCAGTGAATATATATATTTCACTGAAAACCATTTCAGCGATGAAAAGCAGGTACAAATGGTGGTGATTGATTGTGTCAATGTGGGAGTCAGAGGGGGGAACCGTGAACTCTCCCTACGAAAATTAGAGTCTAAATACATTGTTGATTTGGAAAGTCTTGCTCCGAATGGTCTGAATATTAGCGAAGAATTGGCAATTCACTTATATAAATAGTATGGTTTTATCTGACTACAGTTTTGCTGAATGTAATTTTAATCATGTTTTTATTTTAGATGTTTTGAGCACTGAAATTTTGGCAACTGACGGCTTGGAGATAAAATGAATTGCACAAAATGAACTTGAATTGAATGAACTTGTACATATGGACTGAACGAATAGGGATGGTAGCTAATTGCCCACTTGGGCAGAATCGTAATGACAACCCCGCCCACTTGGGCATGACAAGGAAATGTGTTCTAAATCAAGTTACACAAGTGAAACAGCAGTCTACGATAACATCGCCGAGAATATTTGTTTGACCCGGCACTGTATTGCTAAATGCTAATCCCGAATATACAGTTCATAACAAAACTTTTCATAAATGTGTATATAAATTATGATAAAAATGTAATAATGACAGATGATTAGATTATTTTATCATATGTGCAAGAAGTTATAAGATCTTTTATTAGGAAATAAGTGTATATCGATTAATTGTAGTTACGAGATACAAAATTGCACATTACAAAATGGCCGCCACTATTGCTTCTGTAAATCACATGAGGTGTATATTGTGGTTTTTCACGTGGTATTTAAACATGGTGGACAGTAGTACACACAAGCGTGATCAAGGGCTAATCCCCGAAACGCGTCGTTTTTCCCTTGCTGAATAAATATTTCAACAGCACCTGAGGTGTCCGAGTGGTTCCTGTGAGGAAGGGAGCCTGGGAGTGGATATATATATATATATATATATATATGCTGTAGCGCTCTCGATTCCACTGCCCAGCCCGGAAGAAGAGGTAATCTCACTCCGCTCTTCTTCCACTGCACACAGCCATTCCTTCACGTCCAGGGCCTGGTTAACAGTAAGGTTGCCATGGGCCTGCAGCTCTGTGAAAAGGCGATACTCGTCATCTGTGCAGCTTTGATAGTGGGCGCACTCCACCAGGAGCGGAGACACACAGTCCTCAGAGGGACGCCACCTCACTGATTAATAAATCAAGTTTCTGACCCGTGTCGCTGCTCCAGGGCGCACTGTAAGTGCCTTATCTTGTTTTCCAAGCCCTCCACTCTTTCAGCCTCCTTCCTCCTTCCGCCAGTTCACAACAGCTTTGTTTTAGATGTTCTGTACTCTGGTAGCGTATTTCAAAGTATTCAACGTTTCATCAAAGTCGACAGAAGACAAACTGATGTAAGCAATCATGGCAGTCTTTGCATTCCCACCGAGCGAATCCTTCAGGATCCTGTGGGACTAGAAAAAAGATGTTTTTTATGGCCGGGGCAAAAGAGAGGCAGACATGCAAATATCAATAAGAACAATTATTTTCAGGGCAACACGACAAATCACTGCAGGAGTAGTTTACAACAACATGTCGCCAAACAGCAGAATGAAAACACGCGTCTCATTTATGTACTATATGCAAGTATTCAGACCAACACAATCATTACTTTGTCAACAGTTATTCACTTTTCATGTGTTTTACTGGTGTATGCTTCTCGCAAATGAAGACGGGTTACGTTTTCTTTTGAGTATTTCTTTAACCCACTGGTACGGACTCTTTTGTGTGGCTCATTGCCCTATTTACGCTTTGTCACTCAACTGCAACTTTCCCGAGACATGTTAAAGTAAGTTCAGGGCCGTCAAGGGAAAGGTATTTTAATCCTAGCCTCAGGTGCATTCCCGTGGATATACCAGTATGCGGCGTCATCTTGACGGTGCTGTGTGCACTCTCGGTGTAGGATACGTGAACTCGGGGGCTGCGTCTTGTCTGTGTGATGTGACTGATCTTGGATGTAGTCGATAGTGTGCAGGTCCATCTTTGAATGACACAGTGATTACATTCTGATTCTGGAGCATGCAGGCAATAGAGGGTGGTAGGTCAGGTGTGTGGCTCATGCAGAAGCCAATACATTGACAGGCTTGTGCACGGATAAAGGCGTGTTTACTTTTGGCTCTGCAGCGGCTGTAGTTTAGGAGCAGAAAGTTGGCACGAAGGATAGTAAAGGTGTTTGATTGGGCCAGTGATGCAGGCCGCACACAACAACAAACAAAGAGTGGGAATGCCGGGTTCAGTCTTACATAGGTGCTTCCACCTGCCTCATGTGACTACTCGCAGGACAGTGCTGCAGAGTCATGGCACGGGGGGGGGTGGGATTCTTTGGCAGCGTTCACGTGCTGCAACATTAAATAGTGTTTAATACTGAAACATGCTGTTTATAGCACTTAGAAATGACAGACGTGTGGTATGAAGCACTTGACAAAAACAAGTTACTATTTATTCTCGTTATCCTGCTTGTTGGTTTTGCTGTGGGTGTTTTAGACTGGCTCAGGGACTTTCTCCAAAGAAATGTTGAACAGTGTAAGTCTCTTGATAACTCTCTCAGAGGTCAGGGGTGTCCAAGTTAAAACAGTCAAGAGTTCTCTTAGAGGTTACAATCTCAGTCCTTGTGTGCCTCAGTGTGTCTCTCATGCCAGCAGGGCACGAGGGCACCAGGACCGCGTGCCCATGGACAACCAGGGTACCATCGCAGGCAGTAATCTCTTGTTCAGCGTGGTCTGATCACCAGTGCCAGTTTTTACACAAGGCGCTGACATGGCTTTAACGCTGCCAGTCAGCCCCCTCCCTTTTGATGTTTCTGCACTTCTCTTGCCTCTTTCTCCACCCCTCATCACTTGTTCTGCACCTTTGTTGCTTCTTTCTGCACTTATCTTGCTTCTTTCTGCACCTCTGTCCCTTCTTTCTGCAACCCTTGTGCCTCTTTATGCACCCTCTTCCCTCTTTCTGCACTTCTCTTGCCTCTTTCTGCACATTTGTTCCTTCTTTCTTCACTTCTTTTGTTTTTTTCTGCACCTCTGTTGCTTCTTTCTGCACCACTCTTCCCTCTTTCTGCACCCCTCTTCCCCCTTTCTGCACCTGTGTCTTCTTTCTGCACTTCTGTTGCCTCTTTCTCCACCCCTCTTCCCTCTTTCTGCATCTCTGTTACTTCTTTCTGCACTTTTCTTGCCCCTTTCAGCACCCCTCTTATCTCTTTCTGCAAATCTGTTGCTCCTTTCTGCACTTTGCTTGCCTCTTTCTGCACTGGGTTTCCCTTTTTTGCACCTTTCTTGCCTCTCTCTTAACCTCTGTCCAATGTTTCTGTACTTCTTTGTTTCTTTCTACAGCTCTCTTGCTTCTTCTACACCCCCTTGAACTCTGTCTCCACCCCTCTTCTGCTTTCTGCGGCCCGGCTGCCTCTTTCTGCACCCCTCTTGCCTCTTTTTGCACCTCTGTTGGTTCTTTCTGTACCTCTTTTGCTTTGTTCGCCCCTTCACTTGCCTCTTTCTGTACCCTTCTTGTCTATTTCTGCACCTCTGTTGGTTCTTTCTGTACCTCTCTTGGCTCAGTCTGTCTACCTGTTCTTTCTTTCTGTATCCCTTTTGCCTGTTTCTGCAACTCTCTTGCTTCTTTCTGCAGTTCTCTTGCCTCCCTCTTCACCTCACTTGCCTCTTTTTGTACCTCTGTTGGTTCTTTTGCACTTCTCTTGCTTCTTTCTGCACCTCTCTTTCAAAATTCTGCACCTCTCTTGCTTCTGTCTGCACCCTTGTTCCCTCTTTCTGTAACTCTTTTGCCTGTTTCTGCAACTCTCTTGCCTCTTTCTGCAGTTCTCTTGCCTCCTTCTGCACCTCTGTTGCTTCTTTCTGCACTTCTCTTGCCTCTTTCTGCACCCCTGTTGCTTCATTCTACACTTCACAGGCCTCTTTCTGCACTTCTCTTCCTTCTTTCTATACCCCTCCTGCCTCTTTCTGTACCTCTCTTGCCTCTTTGTGCACCACTCCTACCTCTTTCTTTACCCCTTTTGCTTCTTTTTACACCTCTGTTGGTTCTTTCTGCACTGCTCTTGCTTCTTTCTGCACCTCACTTGCCCCTTTCTGCACTTCACTTGCTTTTTTCTGCACCTCTCTTGGCTCTTTCGGCACCTGTGTTGCTTCTTTCTGTACTTCTCTTGCCTCCTTCTGCACCTCTTAGTTCGTGGTTGTTTTAATCCCCCTGCCCTATTATGTACTAGGGTCATACAGGGGAGGTCATGCCAATCACATGGGTACCCCACCCAAAGTTTAACCTAGTGTATGTAGGTGTTTTCACTGAATTCCAAATGTCTTTCAGCGTAGCACTGGCTCCAGGCCTGGTAAGTCAGAGTCAGTAACCACCAGTACCCGTGTGCAAAATGTTGGGGGCACAGGATGACTTTGCAACAAGGCCTCTTTCTGCTCCTCTGTTGGTTCTTTGTGCACATCTCTTGCTTCTTTCTGCACCTTTCTTCATCTGTCTTGACTTCTGTTGTCTCTTTCTGTGTTTCTCTTGCTTCTTTCTGCGCCTTTCATCCTCTTTCTGCACATGTCCTGCCTTTGTAGGCATAGTTAGAAATTAGCATTTAAAAACCTTTGAAATCCACTGAAAAAACCATAGGTTTCAGGGACGTTATAGTTAGAAATTAGCATTTAAAAAACCTTAGAAATTCACTGAAATAAACATAGGTTTCAGGGACGTTACAGTTAGAAATTAGCATTTAAAAAACCTTAGAAATTCACTGAAAAAAACACAGGTTTCAGGGACGTTATAGTTAGTTGGACATTTCACTCGTACAAAACCAGAGAAATTCAGCTGTTATAGTTAGTTCAGCTAACTATAACTCACGCCCCCGCAATGCACTGCTGATGATGTCACATATTACATGATTCCTGACATGGTCAGTGACATCACTAATGACATCACTGATGACATCTCAAATGACTTCACTGATGACATCATCCACGTGATAGCACAAAAGAATCAGCAACAGACCCTGCCAGAAATATATACTAGGGTCCTAAAGGAGGATCCCCAAATTCATAAACGGGTGACAACAGGTAGTATGAGAGCCAGGTACACATAGGAACTTTTTTGGGAATCCTTTATTTATCAACCATTTTATCACATATTTATTTTTGAATTTCAGAATTATTTGTTTAGAATGAAGAGACATTACACATGTTCAAATATATACAATTTCAATGAAGATTAGGGTCCCACACACACCGCACACATCCGAACTCAATTTCCACTATCTTGCATTCAAAATTTCTTACACACATTCATACACCACATTCACAGAAGGTACATCAATGCCTATCAAGGCGTAGTTCCTGCTGGTGGCAGAACTTCATCTGTTTTAGATGACCTTTTCCATCCTTTTGCTGCCCCACTTTGTCCTTTTGTCAGTGTAATATTGTCCATCTTGATTGCACTCATAGGCATTGATGTACCTTCTGTGAATGTGGTGTATGAATGTGTGTAAGAAATTTTGAATGCAAGATAGTGGAAATTGAGTTATGATGTGTGCGGTGTGTGTGGGACCCTAATCTTCATTGAAATTGTATATATTTTAACATGTGTAATGTCTCTTCATTATAAACAAATAATTCTGAAATTCAAAAAAAAATTGTGATAAAATGGTTGATAAATAAAGAAATCCAAAACAAGTTGCTATGTGTATCTGGCTCTGATACTACCTGTTGTCACCCGTTTATGAATTTGGGGATCCTCCTGTAGGACCCTAGTATATATTTCTGGCAGGGTCTGTTGCTGATTCTTTTGTGCTGACTTACCCCTTTTTGACCTGCCTTTACCCTAAAATCCCGACTGGGAACCCCCTTCTATTTTGTTGATCATCCACGTGATAATCTGATACAGCTCCTCATACCTTAAAATAACCTTTGATGCGCCCACTCTAAAATACAGACTACCATTTTCAAAACCATAGACACACCAATACCAGTTAGTACATACCCACTCACTAATTCCTAGGTCTACATACACATCCACTCATTCACCCATACAGTCACTCATACTTGCAGTCAACCATCAATACAGCACTATCATATGCACTCACATATCTACACAGACACTCACATACCGCCACTCATCCATAGAGTTACTCACACACCTAGTCAGTCATGCAAAGAATCAATCACACTCCCATTTACTCACCTATACAGTTATACACACACCACCTCACTTATTCAAACATATCCTAAAACATACTTACACTCTTATTCAATAACTAATACAAGCACACACTCATCCATACAGCCACTCTCACAATCACTCACTCTCACATATAGTCATTTATATACTACAACACTCACATATACTGCCTTTCACATATGCAGTTACTCAAATATGTACCACCAAGGCATCCATCCACTCACCAACACACCCATACACACATCACCCACCCATACAGCTCTTCAGAGATGCACACTTGAACACATACACCAAGTGAATCTCCTACTCACACATCTATGCACAGAGTCACACCACCCACCCACCCACACAGACACTCAGGCACCCATGTAGATACTCAGACAACCAATCAATAACCCATATAGACCCTCATTTAGCTACTCACCAGAGTGGGTGATTCACTGGGTGTATGGGTTTAAGAGTGCATCAGTGAAGGAGTGTATGGGTGGGTGAGTGTTGGTGAGTGAATAGATGTCTCAGTGGTACATGTGCGAGTACGAGGGCAGTGCGGCCCCTCCACCAGGAATGGAGAATCCTGTTACTGCATGCTTATGTGAAAAGAAGTTGCGGAAGCCCGACTCCAACTTGCAACCATGCTGATATTTATTTATCAAATGTGTGGCAGCCAAAAAAGCACTGCCTCCTACTGGCATTTAGCATTTCTGCTTTGGTGTGGAGGAAATGCTATTAAGCGGCATTAAAGATTACACCATAGCACAAATTTGAATTTGCAATTTTGGTGCATCCTGGGGCCTGTAGGAGGTTGCCTCAGCCACGTGACCATAAGCATTTAAATACACTCACCTGTGAACAAGGCAAGATCACCGAAATTAGTAAGGACTAAAGGAGTATTTTTTTGGCTGCCACACATTTGATGAATAAACATCAGCATGGTTGCAAGTCTGAGTCGGGCTTCTGCAATATATATATATATATTTTTTTTCCCCAAAGAAAAAATGCGCACTCTGGAATCCAATATTTCAAGTTTGAATTACACTTGTAAAACTCCATCAACGCGTTTCAGCCTCGCAGGACCTTTGTCACAGTTATTGAGTCTTTTTTCCAATGCACTATTTATACACACCGCTTAGGCCTTTAATGTGGCATTGTGGGCAATGTAGTGCCACCTTTTTCAAAACTTTATTTACATATATTTACAATGGAAAATATTAACTCTTGATATTAAGTGAGTTTGGTGATCTAGTTGAGTCAACCAGGATCATGATCAGTGTAGTACTGTGTCCCTTGAGAATCAATGGTTTATTGTTAAGCCACTGCTGTATTTTCCAATGGTCCAATATCGTGTTTGGTATTCATTGAAATTTTGTTTTCATTCTCCATTATTTGTAGTGGCATTGTTTACTTATTATTTAACAGTTGTCTGTTATGGTCACGATTTAGGTATAATACCAATTTTTCCTTTTATAGAGAAGGGTTTCGGTTCTCCTCATTCGTGCTGATTTTGAACATTCATATTTTTTAATTGTCTACGATTTTGTTACGATTTTTGATGGAAAGGCTTATCTAGCATATTTGTGTCCTTGTACCATTGTTTAGTGAGTTCTTTTTTTCTTTTTTATTCAATCCAGGTGTGCATATAATTCTTCATCATTATTACTTCCTGATGGTGCCTTAGTTCTCAATGTTATTACATAGCGTGAGTCCATCTGTCAACATTTTTTTAATTCTATCTCTACCACGTTCTGATGGTATCACTGCATGACTTCCAAAAAAGGTCATAGCTTTCCAGTTACTATTTTGGTATTGGGCCATGTGTTTAGCTGTTGAATATGTCCTATCCTTGTTTTTGACTGCCCTAATGTATGCCAGGATTCTTTTTTTCAACAAGCGAATGGTGCTCCCTATATATTGTAACCCGCAATTGCATTTGATTACATATATCACAAATGTAGTTGTGCTTGTGATTTTCTGATAGATTTCAACCATTTTTCCATCATGATCTTGAAATTTCTTCGATGTGTCCCTATTTTGCAGGTTGTGCACATGTTGCATTTGACAAAGCCTCTTTGTTGTTCCCAGAGCTAGTTTGATTTTGGACTTTCATGGAAATTACTCTTTATTAGTAGATCTTTTAACAATTTAGTTTTCCTATATGTCACCAATGGCCTGGACCCCAGTAGCGAGCCGATATCTGGGTCATTCGCAATCAGATGCCAGTATTTCTGTTTCTTGTTCACAATTTGACCACTTTCTTTACTGTAAGTCATGATGAATCTTGGAGTCTCCTAATTTCCCTTTCTTGATGGTGACATTCCTTTTTGGGGATTAGGGTTTCTTCTCGAGATTTCTTCTCGATTTTTTCTTTGCTTTTCTAAAGTGTTATGTTCTTATAACCCCTTATTCTCAAACTTGAAGATGTTTCGGCAATTTTCTCATCTGCATCTTTTTCCTTTGAACAGTTGCGCTTCATCCTTATGAATTCTCCATGAGGACTACTTTATAATAATGACCTGGGATGAAAGCTGGTGCTGTGCAGAATGCTATTCATCGCAGTTTCCTTCCTAAACAGCGTTGAATGAATTTGGTCATTCTCTGTATATATATCCATGTATCTAGAAAGGCAATCTCTTTTTTACTGATTGTACATGTGAAGGAAAGGCCTACATAATTGTGATTCAGTTTTTGAAAGTATGTCTTAAATTCTTCTTCTGTCCCATTCCATATTATGAAGAGGTCATCAGTACCTCAGACCCACAGGATTACCTTTTCCAGTTCCATCTGATTTTGTGGGCCCCATGCTATTGTCTTCTCCCAACAGTAATTTTGGCATAGTTCGGTGAAAAAGAAATGCCCATCCCGGTTCCTCATTGCTGTTTAAATAGTTCATGGTTGAAGAGAAAGACATTGTTTGTCAAGCATGTTTCTATCATTGAAAGCAGCATTTGTGTGTGTTCCAATTCAAATATTCGTCTTTGCCTCAAAACGTATTTACATGCTTTTAAACTAATTTCATGTTGGATTATTTATACAGGGAAACTGTGTCTATGTAATGAATGTGGCTGCTCACCATCAAGCCACACCCAAAACTCCAACACTCCCTTAAGACAGAGGTAAAACACAACACTCACCTAAGGCGAGGTAAATAAACCAATCCAAATGTATGGAATATAACACACAGATGTAATGATTGTGGAGAAGCGTGGCTCAGTGGTTAGAGGCGGCAGACCCGGATGCTGAGATCGGCCGTGGACCAGGGTTCGATTCCCCGCCTCGGCGGGTCTCGGGCTCAAAAATTCCACAGACTCGACAATTCTCGCTCCGGTGCCTACTCGACTCACGGGGTCACACTCTGCGACTCTGGGCAATAGCTTGCTTAATCTCCACTACGGCCCCTCGCGGCGGGATGCCTGGCTTTCACCTTGTGGATACCCTGCCGGGGTATCTCACAGGGGAATACCAGGACGGGTTCCCTAAGCAAGCGCCTTGATACCTTCGGGTGATACGTGCGCTATATAAGTCGCAATACATTTACATTTACATTGTGGCTGCTCACCATCAAGCTACACCCAAATCCCAAACACTCCCTTAAGACAGATGTAAGACACAACACTCACTTAAGGCGAGGTAAATAAACCAATCCAAATGTATAGAGTATAACACACATATGTTTCTTAATGCA
Organism: Lissotriton helveticus; assembly: GCF_964261635.1. Taxonomy (NCBI): domain Eukaryota; kingdom Metazoa; phylum Chordata; class Amphibia; order Caudata; family Salamandridae; genus Lissotriton; species Lissotriton helveticus. The sequence goes on along the minus strand of NC_136071.1, from coordinate 559,040,573 downwards.
GTGTTCAAAACAGTAGGCCAAATATATCAATCATAGCAGGCTCAATGAAAACTATTGATTAATGCAATGCTCAAAAAGGTAAGCCAAGTATATCAGTGAATGCAGATTCTCAAATGCGAATTACCTACAATACACAACTGTAATACAATGCAATATGTACAGGTAGTAGAGAGTAGAAAATATATGCAAGAGAGAGTGGTTAGGAACAACTCACCGACTGATTCTGCAAAATCCTTGCCCGCTCTTCAGCTGGGGAAGCCTTTCATAGCCCAGGGAGGAGTATCAGTCAGGACTCAAATTCCATCACCAATCCACAGCAATACGTCTATTCTGTGGTGAACTTCCAGCTTAAGTATCATTAGTCAACGTGAGGTGACGTGTCTAGAAAACCCCGCCCCTTTCTCATTGGAAAAAACCGAGCAGGCTGTACCAGTCTGCGTCAAGGCCAAGACAGTGACTGGCCAAGCCTCTGTTATTTTGACTCTGAGACAGAGACCTTGAATATGAATCACAAGCACTGCTGCGTAGGCAGGAGCAAGGCATAATCAGACATGAGGCCATGTCAAAGCCAATAGTAAGAACTCATAATTCCGTGCATGCAGAGGCAAGACAAAGTCGGAAAGCAAGATGGCATGAGACCATGCCAAAGCCAATAGTCAAAGTCAGAGAACAAGATGATATGAAGCCATGTTAAAGCCAATTGTAAGCACTTATAATATAAATGTTCTGTTCAACTCCATGACAGCTCTCACTAAAAGACAGCAAGATTAAAAGACAGAAGAGAAGCAGGCATATGCAAGACCGTCTCATATATTCAGGCTAAGGTAAAATAACACACTTAAGTCAGTTAAAATGATGGTAGTAGGGGGTCATCATAGGGTGCAAAATCCCAAGAGCGCCTATGTTATTACAGTATATAGTCACCAATATGTAATTTGTGTTCCAATAAATCCTTGTTAATGTCCTCAAAAAGTCCCTTGTGTCTTTAATTTATGAGGTTAGGCCTCGTGCTATTGGTGCCAAATACTGATCAACATATTTCAGCTCACTGCAACAATACATAGCACTACATCTACCATCAGGCTATGGTGTGGCAAAGCCCACTGGGGCGCGCTTAGGACTTTAAAATGGTGCCAATGAAATTGCTGTGCCTTGATCTCTCGACTCTGCGCCTCTGAAGAAGTAGACTACACGAAACGCGTCAGGCGGCAAGAGTGACTTTCATTCCTGTGAGGCAATTTTGATCCCTGCAACACCCTCCAACAAAATTGTGGGCTATAAATCAACCCAGTGTGGGCTCTTTCTACAGCAGGCCCCTTTTGTGTTTGGTGTGATGCGGCCCCGCCTGAGCCATGGCAAGAGCCCTGATGTTCTTACGAGCACCCCTTGACGACGCCAACCGCCGCCGCCGCAAAAGGACTGGGTTCCCGTGTTGGGGGAATTACGGTGTTTGCGGGGGCTTGAGCCTGTGCCCCACACCCTACTTGGGAATTATTTTGACATTGCAAGGCAAGACACAGCAGCTCACTGCAGCAATACAGAGCACTACATCTATCATCAGGCTATGGTATGGCAATGCCCACTGGGGCGGGACTTAGGACTTTAAAATGGTGCCAATGAAATTGCCATGCCTTGATCTCTTGACTCTGCGCCTCTGAAGAAGTGGACTACACGAAACGCATCAGGCGGCAAGAGTGACTTTCATTCCTGTGAGGCATTGTTTGATCCCAGCAACACCCTCCAATAAAATTGTGGGCTATAAATCAACCCTGTGTGGGCTCTTTCTACAGCAGGCCCCTTTTGTGTTTGATGTGATGCGGCCCGCCTGAGCTGCGGAAAGAGCCCTGATGTTCTTACGAGCACCCCTTGACGACGCCAACCGACGCCGCCGTGAAAGGACTGGGTTCCTGAGTTGGGGGAATTACAGTGTTTGCGGTGGCTTGAGCCTGTGCCCCACACCCCACTTGGGATTTATTCTGACATTGCGAGGCAAGACGCGGCAGCTCACTGCAGCAATACAGAGCACTACATCTACCATCAGGCTATGGTGTGGCAACGCCCACTGGGGCGGGACTTAGGACTTTAAAATGGTGCCAATGAAATTGCCGTGCCTTGATCTCTCGACTCTGCGCCTCTGAAGAAGTGGACTACATAAAACGCGTCAGGCGGCAAGAGTGTCTTTCAATCCTGTGAGGCATTGTTTGATCCCTGCAACATCCTCCAATAAAATTGTGGGCTATAAATCAACCCAGTGTGGGCTCTTTCTACAGCAGGCCCATTTTGTGTTTGATATATATATATATGGTACAGAACGTCTTCTTAGCCACTTGAAACAAGACGAGGCAAACCCGCAATTGGTGCAAATTTCTTGTTTATTGATGCCCGACACCAAAAACCGCCATGACGCGTTTCAGCCCGAAAAGGGCCTTGATCACATGACGATATGTATATATATATATATTTCAGTGGCATCTCCTAGAGGTAACGCTGTGGGACAGTGAGGCAGGGCAGGGCGGGATGGGGGGTAGTGGAGTCCGACTATTAGATCTGGGGTCTCTAGTTGGCAGAGGTAGGTACCTTTGACCAAATAGGGACCCTTGCTTCTAGTCAGGGTAAGGGGGATACACACTTTAGATGACCCCTGCTCACCCCCTTGGTAGCTTGGCACGAGCAGACAGGCTTATCCCAAAGGCAATGTGTAAAGTATTTGTACCAACACTCACAGTAACACAGTGAAAACACCACACATGGACACCACACCAGTTTAGAAAAATAGAATATCTTTATCTAAACTAAAAAAGACCAAAACGACAAAAATCCTACATACAGAAACTCAGTAGAATGTCTTTAAAAAGGTTGTTGCAAAAAATAAACTTGTAGATGATCAAATGCAACACTCAGTCTCAAAGTACCTGGGATGCATCACGCAAAACAACCAAAAGGGGCGCAGAGAAGGCGATGCGTTGGTTCTTCCTGCACTCCGGTTCTGATGTGACAAGAAGCCACCTTGATGCGTTGCGACGATCTGGTGCGATGCGAGAAAATTGCATCGTTACTGCGATGCGACAACGTGGAGGCAATGCGTGCACGCATGACGGCCATGCGGCAAACTCAGTGATTTTCTGAGCCGATACAGGCTCTTCGACACGCTTCTCTGTTGATGTGACGACACCCTCGGTGACGGCGACACGCTTCTCCGGTGTTGCGGCGGTGATCAACAGTGGTGTGCTTCTTAAGCGATGTGACCGCTCTGCAACACGCTTCTGCAGTGATACGACGGTACCCTCTGTGCGGCGGCACGCTACCCAGGTGATACGACGGCGAACAGCTGCAGTGGCGTTACGCTTCCTCGATGATGCGACAGAAGCTGCTGCAGCGGCATCACGCTTTTCTCTTGTTGCGTCCCGCTTCCAGCTCCCAACAGCAAAATGGCCCCACACTCAGTTACAGACCCTCTTGGCATACTGGAACTCCCAGCAAGGAAGTTCAGGAAATTGGGGTTGAATTCCTTTTGTGCCTGGGACTTCAGAAACAGGAGGCCAGCTTTTCTCAGGCCCTTGGAGACTTTTTTCAGAGGGGCACAGCACACAGCAAAGTCCTTTATATCTCTCCTTAGTAGAAACAGCAAACTGCAGGCCAACCCCAGATACACAGCAAAGGCAGTACTTCTCCTCAGTCTCTTCAGCTGATCTTCTTTGACAGGGATTCCTCTTCATCACAAAGTAGTCTAACTTTCAGGGGTTTCAGTTCTCATATTTATACCCCAAACGTCTTTGTTCTCTATGTGTGAAGGGTCCTGGACCCAGTCCAAAGCAGTTGTGGGTGCACTCTGCCAGTGCACAATGTCTTCCTTTGTTAGTGTGGGCCAGGGTCATCAGACACACCACAGGAGGTGGAGCCAGCATTGTGGAAGGCAGGCACAGCCCTATTCAGGACCAGGTGCTACTCCTCCCACCACTCCAAATGCAGATAGGTCTATTCGGCCTAGTGCTGACTCAACCACACTCCTGGAGCCACCCCAGCCCCTGTCACTCTCAAACCAGACAGTGAATCCACAAACAGGCAGAAAGAGGCACACAGAAAGGTTTAACAAGAAAATAGCCACTTTCTAAAAGTGCTATTTTCAAACACAGAATTTAAAAACCATCCCTCCTAAAAGATGTGTTATCAAATTCTTCAGTTCAGGGATACCATATTCCAATTTTCTATTTTGCTCTTATGGGAAGATATGCAGGTAAATATGTTACACAGCATTCCCCATTCTGGCCTATGGGCAAGATAGCCTTTTATTAGTGAAAAATGAATTTGGCAGTATTTCACTATCAGGACATGTTACCCACACGAGTACATGTCTTACCTTTCACATACACTGCACCCCGCCCAGCGGGGTACCTTGGTCCACCACAGGGACGTCCAATATGTAAGAAAATGGAAGGGTCAGGCCTGGCAAGTGTGTACACTGGCCAGGACAACATGGCAGTTAACAAACTGCGCACAGGCACTGCAGTGGCAGGCCTGAGATACCAACTTAGGGCTGTTCTTATGGGTGGCACAATCAGTGCTGTACGCCCACTAGTAGCATTTGAATCACCACTCCAGGCACATTCAGTGCACTTTACTAGATACCTACTGGTAAAACAAATATGCCAATCATGAATAACCAATCACAATAACAATTTAACCAGGGAACACTTGCACTTTAGCACTGATCAGAAGTGGCAAAGTGCCCAAAGCATCTAAACCAGCAAAAACGAATTCCAGCACAGTGTCAAAAATACAGGAGGTAGAGGCAAAAAGTCAGGGGAACCATGCCAAGGATGCCAGGTCTAACACCGACATAAGACGGCAAAGGTGAATGTAATTGAATAAATAAATATCTGCCATTATATGTCGGACTCTACTACCCCCTCACCCAGCCCGCTCCACCTCACAGAATTACCTCTGCGAGCCACGGCTGATAAATATTTATGGTACAGAAAAGAAGAATGGAGGTTAATGACTGCATAGGTCCCTATTCCTGATGTGTATTTCTCCATGCAGCTCTCTTGTTAAGGTTTCTTTTTTTAAATTTTTTTATTTATTGAGACAACAAAGAATTATGAGCAACACGACAAATACAATATACAAAGCTGTGTCAGATGTCCCATTTGTATGCTTTTCCCCCCCACCTAGGTGGATCCAACCTTCTAAGAGTAAATCTATACGATAAGATAAAGTACCAAAAAAGTAATACGGGAGAAAACAAAAACAAAGAAAAAAGAAAAGAAAAAAAAACACATCATACACTCAGGTTGTATGCTAAGCCAGTTAGTTAAAGACAGCCACAGTCTTTCCCCTCCTCCCTCTTCTTCTATACACAGAGATCTCCCATTTGAATATAGATAGCAATTTACTAAACCAAACATGTTCTGAAGGGGGGTCTGGATCGAGCCATATCGTAGCCACACACAAGCGAAATACAGTAATTGTAATAAAAACAAATTTCCTATCGTTTTCTACCATGACTTGATTAGAGACCCCCAACATTATAACCTGGCGAGTCAAGGTTACTAAATAGCCCATAATAGATTGTAATCGTCGCTAAATTTTTAACAATACTTCCAAGAGAATGGGGCAAGTAGCAAACATATGAGTGCTATCAGCACCTACCAGTCCACACCGTGCACAATGTGTACCTGAAGTACCCCCCAAACGGAGAATACTTGCCCGAGTTACATAAAGATTACACCAGGTCTTAAAACATTGCACCTGAACACTAGCGGAATACATGTTGTTTCACTAAATATCAGGCACTCCACCTGTCCTGCTTGAACACTTATTTGCCATCTGTCAAAATCCCCTGCTGTTTGCGGTTTATATTGACCCTTTAATAAGATTGATTCAGAAGAATCAGACAATTCAGACGATTTCTGCTCGAGGGGGAGACGTGAACATTTTAGGATATGCAGATGACCTAGCAATCATTACTTCCACACCACATCAGGCTGTGGAAGAAATAAATTGTGCAACTTCACAATTTGGTATAGTTTCCGGCTATCATTTGAATAACAGTAAGATGCAAATAGTAATTAATGATAGGGTTATGCTTGCAGATCAGTGAGTTTTGCCAAATGCTAGGTATCTAGGTGTTGAGATAAGCTTCAATCTAGAAATCATTGTAGAGTTGAACCTTCAACCATTACTACGCAGTATTAAATCTGACTCTCGTAGAATAAACAATCTTTGTTTGACATTAATTGGATGATGTAATGTCATTAAAATGATTTTTCTTCCGAAAATGTTATACTTTTTTAGAGGCATTCACCTGGAATTCAGTAAGATGTGGTTCCAGAAACTTGAGCAGGCAGTGTCATGGTTATTATTGGGTAGGGCAGCGCCCAAGACGGGCATTAAGATATATGATGCTGCCAAGAGATCGGGGAGGCTGGTCCGTCCCTAACTTTCAAATATACTACTGGGCGATCTCGCTGAAGTATATGGGGGGTTGGTGAATGGAAGTAATTCAGATAGTTTTGAAACATCAATATACCAATTAATTTGTGGGGAAGAAGCAAGGGGTCTCTTAATGCGGCAGATAGATTTTGCATACTATAAGAGGGTTAAATTTAAGGTTCTGCCTGACGCCTATAAAGTCTGGATCGTAGTCAGGAAAAGATGTGAGATAAGGCGGCTCCATTTGTATTCTCCCTTAGCTAATAACTCCTTGCTTCCTGCAATTTTTTGTGACAGTTATTTTAGGAGATGGTCAGAGAGGGGAATTAACTATATAGGGGACCTTATATCCGGTACCAAATTGCTTTCTTTCGATGCCATTAAAGAAAGATTTGGCATTGAAAATAGAGATTTTTTTTAAGTATTTACAGATACGGAATTTTTTGACCAAAAAATGCTTCAATCGGAATCGAATCCCGCTATTAGATCTGATGAAGAACAACCAGTCTTCGACATCGGCTGTATATAGATTAATTAATGAAAGAATGGGAGACGATCTTGCTAGCCATTTTGACACATGGTCGAGTTAGGGTTTCTAGTTGAATTCATGTGTATGCAGAACTTGTTATTTCTCACGATTCTGTTGCAGTTGGAGAAACGTATCTTTGTTAGTTAAAATAATGTCTCTGTTTTAAGAATCAGGCTTAGGGAGGAGAAGATACATGAACGGCGATACTTGTATTGTGAGATGGTGTTCTTTCTCACCAGAGAGACCCTGGAAATCAAGGTCATCGAGCCAAGGCCTGGGAGCATCGGTCCTGAATGGAAAGTTGCATACGAGGAGGTGTTTTGCGTGAATGGAGTGATGTTGCACAACCTTATGGGACGTCCTGAATCGATTCTTGTATTGGAGTTAGGGACAGAGTCCGGCGACTTCTGCCTTGCCTTGCCTTGAGAGGAAAGAGCATATTAGAACAAACTCTGTAGGTTCATGCTACCTGACCAATTCAATGTGAATGGTCTTCTTAGGAAGCCTTCACTTGCTGATACCTTTTCAGAACGTGCCTGGGAAATGCTAAGTAGGGATGTAACGGTAGCGGTGGAGTCGTGACAGACTAATGCTTTTTACTTACCAACCTCAAATGATGGGGACTTTGGATGTTAGAGCGGTAATCTTCTGTGTCCTGATTCTTGAATTGGTTATTCTGTGTATGCTGCATCATCTTAACTTCACCCGTAGGTTTGGCTTTGTATTAGTTCCAATGTATTTCTACGCTCTCAATTTGAGGTGTTTGTATGTCCAGCTGTTCTTGGCCTTGCAATAGACAAATTAACTTTGAATTGGGAGTCTGTGATTCTTCTGAGTCATGGTTCATTGGATCTGTAATACATAGTTGGCTAACGATAAGTTTCCTCCCCTCCACACTTTCAAGCAGACAAAAAAAGACATAACCAGGATTTCCAGAGTAAATCTAAAATGTGGAACCCCGCTCATTCACTACCCTTGCCTAAGCAAAACCTTTGAATATTGTAGAGATTTTGTATCCCAAAATATCCGTACCACCTTATTTTGTAAATCTTTGTGCAGCTTACTGAGCAATTTTCCCATAACACTTTTGAAGAAGGGCCTTGGTTTTTATGATAAGGCGATGAGACTAAGCTACATTATTAATATATCAAAACTATACCAGTCAGCAATACATCAGGGAAATGGGTAAAACTGTACAGGTTTTACTAATAATTATTTGTATTTTAATTAGGTGGATTACATAGCCTTAAATTGAGACAGGAAAACATGACTATAAATGGAGAATGCAGACAAAAATGAACTTACTTTAGGAGGAATAGTAATCTGAAAGCAAAGTAAAGGTAAAAATCAACTGACAAGAGGTACAAAGCACAAAGTAAAGGGAAGGTTATTGTGTACCTTTTCCAGTGGCGGCTCCTCCGCTATGGCGAAGGAGCATCACACCGCCTGCCAGCAGCCTCAAAACTTTGAAAAATAAAAAACAATAATAAAAAAGGTTTATTATCGTTTTATTTCTTTCCCGAGCCACGTCTTGAGAGTGTGGCCTAATCAGTGACAGGCTGTAGGAGTAGTTGTGGGCACTGTTTGTTGTCAGTGCGCATGTTTGTTTGGCCGGCCATTTTCGGACCAATGCTTCCAACCTGAGCTGCCTTGCTGGGTTGGAGACAGCAGGCACAGGCTCCCAGTCTCTCTGGGAGTGCAAATCCAGAGCGCTCAGGCCAATTCTGACGCTCCTCTCATGGATGAGAGCAGCATCTCGATTTACCGCAGTGGAGTCTGAGAGTCTGTGCTTGCAGTGGACTGGTTCAGAAAGGAGCAGAAGAGCGGCAATGCGGTGGGCGGAGGTAAGTTCTTTTGTTTTTGTTTGTAATTCTATGTCAGGACCGAAGGCTTCAGATTATGCTTTTCTCTCTTTGCTGTTTATTCAATAGTAACCGCATAGCAGCCAGAAAAGCAATAAACATGGAAAAAATACCACAGTATACCCCACATTGGGTAATAAGAACATCAGAAACCGAAAAAACTTTCCAGGGACTACATATCCCATCAGTCCATGTTCATAGTCCTTCCATAGTGTCCACAATCCTTAAGGTAGGGCATCCATCTTGTGCTCTCTTCCTCTTTCTTCGCTGCTTCGCAGCCAGTTAAGTGCTTTTTTCCTATGCTCTCACTTGTTTTATGCTTGAGGGGTTGTTCTGGGGTCTAAGCACTGTGTATTGGTAAATTGGTTTGTGGGCTCGTTGGGGATATTTTTTCTCTTTCAGAGCCCTTCAGTTTTCTTGTCGCGGGGACGTTTCGCCCCTGACGCGACGGTCCCCGACTAGCTGCGGTTTTGTCTCCTCGCCGCCAGAGGGCGCCGTTGGGTCTCGTTCTCCTCGGCGCGGTCTCTCGTCAGAAGGGGACCGCGCTGAGGAGAGGAGCCACGCCGGAGCCTTCGTCTGCCGCCCCACCTTGATGCCCAGTTGGGTTGTATTGTCCCCTCTCTTATTTACGCCCTTGAAGGGTCTGTACTAGCGGGTTACCGCAATTGACGCCTTCGGGCAGTATTCCAGCACTTTCAGCGGTGGGCCCGCTTGCCAGCGTACTTTTCACCCAAGCGCGCAGGGGGGCGGCTTCGACCCAGTCTTTCTAAAAGAGGGTCTGCGCGCTATAGGAGGGGTGCTGCCTCCTTATTCCCTGGTTCCCCAGTGCCAAAAGCTTTGCTAGCCTTCGGTTAGCCCATATTTCCTGGTCTATAGTGCCAGCAGTGACCTCCGGCCTCCCCCCGCCCTACAGAGGGGAAACGAATATGGCGGAGGGGTATTATGTAGAGGAGGAGGAGACCCATCAGTATTTGGCTGATGAGGAATTTTATGATGCAGTAGATCAATCCATCTATAGGTGTGTGCAGGAGATTGTGGGGCCGATGGAGGATAGACTCTCGGCCCAGATAGTTGAGGAGTGCGCGAAGTTAGCTACTGCGCCACTGGTTTCTCCTGCTGGCTCCCCGAACACTTCAGGCAGTAACCCGCCGGCACCCAAGAAGGCCTGCAGGGAAGGCGGCTCGGGGGGTGCGCCGGGGGTGGATAAGGATGCCTTTGAACGCCTTCGGGATGCGTTTCTGGCTAAGGCGACTGATCCGGCCCCGGCGTCGACCTCGGCCCGGACCCTTCAGTGCACACAGGCACAGCCCCTTCCTCGCCAGGAGGGCTCTCCCCTGCGGACACTGACGACGACGACGAATCGGTGCGGTCCTGGCGCCCGTCCGGTACCGTGACCGAGTTGCCGCAGGATGCCTCAGGTATGCTCGACCCGGACGATATCATCCATCCGAGGTCGGCAGCCTGGGCGCCGGGCGACAAAGTCACGAAGTTCGTGGCGGGGCGCCTCCGCAAACCGTTGGAGAAGGAGGCGCGTAGTTGCCTGAGGGGTGAGTGTCCTCGGCCTACGTTGGAGGGAAAGGTGGCCATGACTCCAGAGCTGGATGGGAAAATGGCCACCTTTATGGCGAAATTTGTAAAAGATCCCCGCAAAGGCATCGACCGTTCCTGGCGGTCGTGCCAAGATAAACTGTTGGATGCCATAGGTCCCCTGACCAAGATCTTGGACATGGCGGAGGAAGCCAAGACGTCAGGCTCTACGATAGCCCCGGACGTGTTATCTAACTGGGCTCAGAGGGCAACTGTTTTCTTAGGCAACGCCAACTGCGCACTGTCTACGGAACGCAGGCGCTCGCTGCTCATTAAGTTAGATCCCAAGTTGGGGGATCTGGCCTCGTCGGAGGCGGGAGCGGTGGCGCAGGGCGGCTTGTTTGGCGACCCGTTCATAAAAGAACTAGGGAAGTTTGTTTCCACATTCTCCTCTCTGGACAAGGCCCAGTCCACTATCAAAAGAGTGTTCCAGCAACGTTTCTCCAGGGGGGCCGGTCGTGGTAGGGGCCTCACGACCGGCCGTGGCGGTCAGACACAGCCCAACAAGGGTCACGGCTCCGGCAGAGGCCAGTACAACTCCTTAGCCAACTATAACAACTTTTACCCCACCAGAGGTCAACGTTTTCGTGGAAGAGGAAACTTCAGGAACGACGCAGGAAACAGTAGTTCCCACGGTGAGTGTAATACCTGTAGATCAGGTGTTGATTGGGGGGCGGCTAGCCTGTTTTCCAAAGGCCTGGGCGGCCATCACGGGGGACGCGTGGGTCCTTCAGACTGTGCGGGGGTTTTCGTATAGACTTTTACGATCAACCCCGCCAGCGGAACGCCCCTCGCCCGATCCTCTTCTCCAGGGAAGATGCCCAGTTAATCGACAAAGAGGTCTCGGAGTTGTTGCGCAAAGGGGCCATTTGCCGATCGGCACGGCACCCCGCTGGCTTCCTGAGCAATCTTTTCCTAGTGGAAAAGACGGATGGCGGCAAGAGACCCGTAATAAACCTCCGGGAGTTCAATGGCTGGTTGGTTTACAATCACTTCAAGATGGAGGGTATTCACCTCCTGAGGGACGTGCTCTTGACAAACGACTGGATGATCCGCCTGGACCTCAAGGATGCGTATCTGGTAGTCCCCATTCATCCGCCTCATCGGCGGTTTCTGTAGTTTCTCTGGCGGGACCAGGTTTTCGAGTTCACGGCCCTTCCGTTCGGGCTTTCCTCGGCTCCTTGGTGTTTCACCAAACTCCTGCGTCCGGCAGTGGAAGTTCTTCGGAGTCGAGGCGTTCGGATGATTGTCTATCTGGACGACATCCTCTTGATGGCCCAATGTCCCAACAAGTTGGTGCTCCACCTCAACCAGACAATTTCTTTACTGCAAGGTTTGGGTTTCATCGTCAACCAGGCCAAGTCCGTCTTTGTTCCGTCCCAGAGGATGGTGTTCTTGGGTTTCGTTGTGGACTCCGTGCAGGCGTCTCTGAGCCTTCCTTCTCGGAAGATGGCCAAGATCCGGCACGTGCTCCGGCAAACGATTACCAAGTCTCACACGTCCCTGCGCCAGGTGGCCAGGGTAGTAGGGCTTCTATCGTCCTCAATTCAGGTGATTTTTCCAGGGCCGCTTCATTACCGGGCCCTTCAACGTCTCAAAGCGTATCACCTCCGGAGAGGCCTAACTTACGAGCAGTTGATGCCTCTGTCGGAGGAAGTAAAAGGAGAGATGTCCTGGTGGCTTTCCCATATGGAAGCGTGGAACGGCAGAGCGATTTTTGGGTCTGTCCCGGACTTGATAATAGAGTCGGACGCCAGCAGGACGGCTGGGGCGCCCGCTGCGGAGATTTCTCCACAGGCGGCGGTTGGTCGTTAGAGGAACAACAGCTCCATATCAACTGCCTAGAGCTTCTGGCGGGCTCCTTCGCGGTCCGTTGTTGGACCAAGGACTCGGCGACGTCCTGCGTGCTTTTGAGGATGGACAACATTTCAGCGGTCCGTTATGTCAATCACCTGGGCGGTCCTCGATCGCGGGCATTGGCAGATCTAGCGAAGGATTTTTGAGACTATTGCCTAGCGCACCAGGTCTCAGTGACGGCGGAATACCTGCCGGGCCAAGCGAATCAAGTGGCGGATTGGCACTCGAGGTACCTACGGGATTCGAGTCTCTGGAAGATGGACGCGCGGGTGTTTCACTGGCTAGACACCACGTGGGGCCCGTTCTCGGTGGATCTGTTTGCGTCCCGCCTCGATTTCCAATTGCCGAGGTTTTTCAGTTGGAGGCCGGATCCCCTGGCGGAGGCCACCGATGCATTCCTCCAGGACTGGAGTCAGGAGAGGCCTTACGCTTTCCCTCCTTTTTCGATGGTACTGAGGTCGGCGGCCCATCTTCGCCGCCAGAAGGCAGATGTGGTGATGGTGGCGCCCTGGTGGAGGTCGCAAGTCTGGTTTCCAGTTCTTCTGGAACTTTCTTGGGATTCTCCAATCCTACTCCCCCAGTTTCATCGCCTGCTTCTCAATCCGGACGGGGAGCCTCACCATCTCATCATGCAAGATTCTCTCCGCCTCATGGCGTGGCGGCTTTCAGGAGACGCTGGTCGCTCCCGGGACTTTCGGGCTCAGCTGAGTCTTTCTTGTCTAAGGCATGGGCCGACAGTACCACAAAGAGGTACCGCTCGGCATGGTCCAGATGGGTGCGTTAGTGTCTTCGACGGGACTTGGATCCCTTGGTCGCGGGCGTCGTTCCCATCCTAAATTTCCTGGCGGAATTGGCAGCAGAGGGCCTGGCTCATAGGACCATTAACGCGATGCGTTCGGCGATCTCGGCAGCGCACGAACCATTGGATGGGGCCCCTGTAGGGGAGCACCATTTGGTTTGTAGACTTCTCCGGGGTGTTCGTCTTTCTTTACCCCCGGAACCGAGATATTCCGTCTTGTGGGACGTGGATGTGGTTCTGAACCTTTTCCTTTCCTGGCAGCACAACAAATACCTTTCCCTGAAAGAGTTGTCGGCTAAATTGGCTATGCTCTTATGTTTGGTGTCCTGTCGTAGAGTTTCGGATGTGCGTGCCTTGGATCTTTCTGCACGGATGTTTTCCCCGGAGGGGGTTACCTTTACGGTTGGGCGCCGCACGAAGTCCGCTACAAGGTCCATCTCGTACCCGGCCTTCGTGGACGTCCCTAAGCTTTGTGTTGTGCAGTGTTTGAAAACTTACGAAGACGTTACAGTTGAGTTCCGCCCTCCGGGCGAGAGGCAACTCTTGATTGCACTCAGAAAACCACACAAGGCGGTATCTTCCCCCACCATCGCCCATTGGGTGCGGTGGGTGCTCCAAGAAGCTGGCATTGATACTAAACAATTTGGAGCTCATTCGGCTAGAGGTGCCATGGCCTCAAAAGCTTTCTCCTTGGGAGCGCGTTTGGAAGACCTGATGCGTGCAGCGGATTGGTCGTCAGATTCCACCTTTAAGCGGTTTTACTTTAAACCAGTGGTGGATATTGCAAGTTTGGTGGTTAATCAGCTTTGAACAAGCATAATCTGAAGCCTCCGGTCCTGACATAGAATCGAAATTTGCCTAGCTTAGTAACGGTAAGTTTCAATTCTATTAAGGACACGGAGGCGAGGATTATCCCACCCGTTCTTTTCCTGCGGAGATCCCTCCCCGTATTGGTGTAAGTAATTGGTTTTCCGATTAAATGTGCTCATTGACACTGATTCTTGATGTAGAGTGTTCTTAAGGATTGGTCTTATTTTTTTATGGCGGAATGGCAACGCTCACGCTGTTGTATGTTTCCTGCTAGGTAATGATGGGGCAAAGCAAGACCGTTGATGATGTGGCGTGTCTCGCGCGAAGAAAGAGGAAGAGAGCACAAGATGAATGCCCTACCTTAAGGATTGTGGACACTATGGAAGGACTATGAACATGGACTGATGGGATATGTAGTCCCTGGAAAGTTTTTTCGGTTTCTGATGTTCTTATTACCCAATGTGGGGTATACTGTGGTATTTTTTCCATGTTTATTGCTTTTCTGGCTGCTATGCGGTTACTATTGAATAAACAGCGAAGAGATAAAAGCATAATCCTCGCCTCCGTGTCCTTAATAGAATTGAAACTTACCGTTACTAAGCTAGGCAAATTTCGATTCCTTCATCCCTTCACCCCGCCAGCCGCTCTGCCCTGACACCAGACGCTACTGACCTTTTCACAAACACAATATCAGAATTCAAATTATGATCATTACTGTATGATTATAGGAAATAAATATACATTCAGTAGTGATGTAATTTTTTATTGTACTCTGACTAGTAAGATTCAGACAACTTAATATTACAAGTTGTGTTGAGAGAATCAGCAATGGTTATCTAAATATAGTTCAGAAACAGGCCTTTATTCCGAGTTTTTCTGAGTTTTCAGAGATCTGCCAAAATTACTGTTAGCGCATGTGTAGAGCTCCCAAGTTGCGGGATTTTTATTGCAACGTTTAATTATGGGTGTGTTAAATACCTCACACTTCTATACAGTCCAGTAGTTCAAACCTATCAACATTTAACAGGGAAACATACATCCCGGGCTGCCTGTGTTTATATCTAACAGGCATATCCCCAGTCGGCTGGCGCCTTTGGGCGCTTGTTTTTAAGGCAGTGGACCACTGTTGGTGCCTCTGTCACTTTGTCCAACTTCCCCAGGAAATTAAAGCAGGGACAGGTGGGTGACTCAGGACAGAAAGAGAGGGAAAGAGAAGAAAGAGAGAGATGAGTGCGTGAGGAGGAAAGGAGCTTGGCTGGTCGAAACATATTTGGCTGGCCTGCTTTTGCTTACAAGTCCTGCCCTGGTGAAAACAATCGGTTATTAACTAAGACATGCAGATTTTGGTGCAGTAAGCATCGATTTCCGCATGTTATTCCCCAAAAACATGGAATAGATGCTGTTTATCGTACATGATAAATTCTGAACCCTGGGGTATCAGATTGCTTCAGTGCAATAGCTCCTCCATACCGACAAATTCTGAATCAGGCTCATAGTTGGAAGCTTTACTGTTAATATGGTTTAATACCTCCATGGTTGATGATGAAGAGTTTGGGTACTTTGACATCAAAAACCCAACAGCCCTATTAAACATTTCCTCCTGAAAACCAATAACAGAGACATTTCTCATCTTGGTATAGTGTCTCTCACTGAGCAGCTATTTGAAGTTGTGAACATACGAATTTCCTCTAGGGTTGTTACTCTTTCATCATATATTGATGATATGAAAGATTTATCAAAATCATTACATGATATTCTCTCGGAAGAGAACTAGGTATTGGCAACACCAGATTTCTTTCTTTTTTTTTTGAAAAACGTTTTCATTGAGTTTTGATTTTTTATAATACCCAGGCGTGGTACAGAGCCAACAGTACAATATAACTGAATCTCTGCATTCACCATACAGTGCCACAGATTAAGCCCCGTAGACTCACTCCAGCATGGATTTAAGCATGAAACAACAGACATCCCCCCCAGAAAATAGCATAACGCGGCCTTAAAGAAATGTATCCAGCCCTCCAGTGGCCAGGGCTGAGATGAATCCTACGATGCACAGTCCAATCCCTCCAAGTTTTGTAATTTTTTTAGTGCACCCCCTGGCGTGGTATTCAGGGCTTTCCAGACCCATGCAGTAGCCCATACCATTTGCCCACCTATCCAAGGAGTGGGCATTGGTGTCCTTCCACGCCTTTGAAATGTCCTGTTTGGCTATCAGCAGACCTAGACAGACCAATGCCTCTTACATCTGTTGCCCCCATGTCTCCCGCAAGTGCGGGAGAATTAATTTTGCCCCTCAGAAGATCTGTCACCCCAATACCATCCCTAGGGTTCACAGCACCCCTTCCCAGAGGTGTGATAAAGCTGAGGATTGCCAAAACGTGTGTAACAGATACCCTGTGGGATCTTTGCAGCGCAGGCAGAATCCAACACCTCATTTCTTTATATTATTTGTGACCATAGGGAAGAAACATTTGTGTTCACCAGATGAGCTAGCGTCTATACCCGTTCTAGGATGCACCTTGCATTTACTGAATTTGTTTTGTTATATTCTCTTTATCAGGTGGTAAGACTTCTATTGGCTGGACCTGGTATGAACAAGAGCATCCCATTAATGACAATATTATCTGACAGGATTGATATATTAAAAATATATAGTTAATTTGGAATGGCGCTATCATAGATCTGAGTAGCATAAATATTTGCTTGAATAATAAGGGAATGAATACATCTGAAGTAGAATACAATAAAAGACAAATTGTATTTCTGAGGTTCTATAGGAAAACTCATAGAGTTGACATAATTTTACGTGTGTTCAGATAAATCTCCAATAGACCCTTTGGAAATTACTTAGATTAAAGATAAATTGTAGTGATGAGGATAATATACCATTGAAAAACAGACTATTAAAAGATTTTAACTCAGGGGCATGCGGCCTGATTGTATTTTGACATCTGAACTTTAAATTGAAGCCAGAGAAAGCAGGGTGTATTCCGAGATCCCTTGCTCACTTTGCCACTGAATTCAAGCAAGCCCGGCTGAAGACGGCTGTAATGCCAGAAACCGGTCCTGGGAAGCTTGATTCCGGTCCAGGGAAGACATGGCTTGGCAGTTCGGGCTGGACTGTTCCCATGAGGCACAGGGTCAGACTGATTTGCATATGGCCATGTCTGAACTGGGGTGGCGGAGTGAGCTAAAGAACGGTGATGGATTAAACCCAGATCAGTTTACTGGGGGTGAGTGTTTGTATTGTCAACGCTCCGTCCATCATCCCCTTTGGTTTTTCTTTGTTCGCCCTAAGTTGGCAGGGTATGCTCAGACGTGAGTCCCTTGCTCACTTTGCCACTGGATTCAAGCAAGCCCGGCTGAAGACGGCTGTAATGCCAGAAACCGGTCCTGGGAAGCTTGATTCCGGTCCAGGGAAGACATGGCTTGGCAGTTCGGGCTGGACTGTTCCCATGAGGCACAGGGTCAGACTTATTTGCATATGGCCATGTCTGAACTGGGGTGGCGGAGTGAGCTAAAGAACGGTGATGGATTAAACCCAGATCAGTTGACTGGGGGTGAGTGTTTGAATTGTCAACGCTCCGTCCATCATCCCCTTTGGTTTTTCTTTGTTCGCCCTAAGTTGGCAGGGTATGCTCAGACGTGAGTCCTTTGCTCACTTTGCCACTGGATTCAAACAAGCCCGGCTGAAGACGGCTGTAATGCCAGAAACCGGTCCTGGGAAGCTTGATTCCGGTCCAGGGAAGACATGGCTTGGCAGTTCGGGCTGGACTGTTCCCATGAGGCACAGGGTCAGACTGATTTGCATATGGCCATGTCTGAACTGGGGTGGCGGAGTGAGCTAAAGAACGGTGATGGATTAAACCCAGATCAGTTGACGGGGGGTGAGTGTTTGTATTGTCAACGCTCCGTCCATCATCCCCTTTGGTTTTTCTTTGTATTCCGAGATCAACTATACCTAAAGATAAACTAAAGACAAATAAAACTTTCCCTGGCATTAGACTCATCACCCAGTATAATAAAGAGAATAAACTGCTGGGATCCCCCAATACAATGTGATGTTTTTAGAGATGACAAGGTTGTTGCTAATCGTTTATCTGAGAAAAGGTTGTGAGCTCCAGTGACACTAAAAAAAAAAACCTTTAAAACACCAAAGGTGCTATAAAAGTTCTAGTTGTGACTGCTGCAATTATGTTCTAGATAATGCATGTCACTTTTACAGATTTTTACAAAACAAAACATTACATTTAAGAATTCATTGTGTTTACATTATAAATCAAAATATGCAGCAAACAATATATGGAGTTCACCAGCTGACCCCTTAAGAAAGGCAGAACGTGCCTATCATGGGTATAAATAAATTGACCAAAAAATAAATAAATGCCCATCCATTTCCAATCAGCAAATAAACTAAGAGAGATGTAGAACATAAACTATTGGGCATGGTACATTTTAAATCTATAGAGGGGGTAGGAATGCCTTGATCACCATTAAACCCGTGGGGAGTTTGATGCTTAATGGGAACTGAAAATGTTCCTTCAGAGCTTCCTCCTCAGAAACGCAAATCACACTACATTCTACGTAGTGAGCAGAACTAACTTATACTTATTGGTTCCAAACCAAATGAGATATTTTCTAACCTAGGAGAATAAATTCAACCTTTATGCTCATTTGAAGGATAGCTAAAGGATAAAACATCTGTCTGTCAAGGTCGTCCCCTGTGCAATGGCGAGGAGCGCCACCCACTGGCTCAGAGCCAGGAAAGTCAGGGGGTGATGTGGAGGAATCAATAATACACTTTCAGTAGGTAAAACTTGAATTAGTCCTTACTTCTCAGTATAAAGTCCCAGAAATTAATAAAATAATATTTTTTACGTATCACCTCTAAATCCAACTGAGACAAATTTTCTTTATAATTTCTATACTTCATTATCTTTTTTACTTCATTATCTTTTTGAACAAAATATATCATACAAAATCACAGAATAACAACATAAATGACTGGATGAATAATTTCTAATTTCTTCCTACCTATTCTTATAACAAGTAGATGCTAACTAATTTCAAGCGATTGCACCAAGAAGTAGTCCAATACACACGAGTGGGGAACATTCAATCCTCTACTACATTCGAACAGTGTGTAACCAATGTCTTAAGAAAAATGTGTATTGGACTACTTCTTGGTGCAATTGCTTGAAACACTGCAAAACACCTGTTGACTATTGCTTACACTGACTAGACTGCTCCTTACATTGATTGGATCTGTTTTCACATGGATATTGGTTATTATAAATTGAATGGATTTAGAAAGAATTGGATATTTAACTCAATATTTGATGAGTAATAACCATAAAGAGTAACAATCATCATTTGAATTGTAACATTATATTTGTGAAAATATTTCCTGTAACCCTCGCTTTAGTTTTATGTCTGACTGATGCCATAGAAGCGGGTAACTACCACATTACTTTCCTACCTAATTTTGTATAGCCTGTGTCCAGCTAATTAGTATAAGTCTTACAAAATGTGCGTGCTCCTAATGCACCATAGGTGTGTAGAGGCATCGAACATGTTATAAATATTTGTATTGAAGACTAACTCTGTATGCAGGTGACAGTTGACTTGTGTTCATTATTTTACACACAAGTTTTTCGGAACTGCAGAAAAAGTTTCAGAAGATGGGCTATCTGTAAAGTTTTTACCACAGTATGAACGCTGTAGGTAGTATAATCATTAGCACCTTCAGCATTGCTTGTTTTAAGCAAATAGGATCTTTGTTTCCAAATGTTGACTAGAGTGTACTTTGTTCTTAGTAGCTGCTTTTTAATACTCTTTAGTGTATTTCATATTAGAGTTTCACTGCCTGAAAACAGTGTGTTAAAGTGTAATCTTTCTCCATAGAGTGAATACTGTTTATAGTACCCTCTTCTCTACTCATATCAACTTCCTTTCTCAAAGTAAGTTTGGTGACTGTCAGAGATTTGATACAGACAAAAGCTGTCTGGCATTAGTTTTGGAACAAACGTTCGCTATTTTTAGAAACTTGGCTTTCCCTGAATAATTGTATACACATTGAACACTATATTCAATGAGGGCTTCCCATAAATCTATGGTTGATTGTTATTGTGAAATACGATACCTGTGAAGTGTATGGTATAGCATCAAAGTGGCACATAACCCACACCTTAGGGAGTTATTTGTGTGATTGCATTAATGAGGCCTCATGTTCTTCTCAGGGATTTTGTACTTCATCTCAGAGCTCTAATGCTCTACCTGTATAAAGAGCAATGTGTACAAAAGAGACTTGGATGATGTCATCAGTGATCTCATCAATGATGTAGTTAGTGATGTCATAAATTATGTTAGAACATGGATACTCACAAAATTTCTGTCGGGGCCAAAATTACAGTGTGGTTTGTGGCTGAGTAGGGGGGGGCAATGGGGGGAGTCGGGCTAGTGTACTACCATTACACACCCTAGATCTACTACCCATAGGCACTATCAGTGTAGCTGACTGTTCTGGTCATTATTGTGGGTTTGCTATGGACGGGTTCAGACGTCTTTCACAGCTTTGCATACAATATTACATAGATTGTGCTTTGGTTCAACCCCCTGCTCATGATTGCAAGGCTTTTTGTCCATTCCATTGCAAGATCCTGGTTTTAATTATTTTCTCTTTATTCTTGTGCTGGTCCCATTCCGAGAGGAATTTTGCTTTACCCTGATTGAATGAGTTGTCTCCTTGAAATGCTGATATCAGCAAATTATTTTTCTTTTATTTCTTTAGCATTTGTGTTTACCACTCCAGGGAAGTGCATGTCCTGCTCTTTCCCCAATATTTCTCTCTTTATTTGGCTTTGCACTTTTCTAGCTCATGCTCTTTCCCTTGCTTCTCCCCTACAGTAATCTTTTGTTGTTTCCACTCTCTGGCACAAAGTACTGACTTGACAGAGTACTGACGTCTCTCTCTCTCTCTCTCTCTCTCTCTCTCTCTCTCTCTCTCTCTCTCTCCCTCTCTCTCTCTCTCTCTCTATCTCTCTCTCTATCTCTCTCTGTCAGTAAATCAGTCGCTCTCTCTCAGTCCGTCAGTCTCTCAGCCAGTCCGTCTCTCCCTCTCGGTCAGTCTCTCTCTCAGTCAGTAAATCAGTCTCACTCTCTCAGTCAGTAAGTCAGTCTCTCTCTCAGTCAGTCAGTCTCTCTCTCTCTCTCTCGCTCAGTCAGTCTCTCTCTCTCAGTCAGCCAGTCTCTCTCTCTGTCAGTCAGTCTCTCTCTGTCAGTCTCTCTCTCTCTCAGTCTCTCTCTCTCTCTCTATCAGTCTCTCTCTCTCTTCCTCAGTCAGTCAGTGGCTCTCTCTCAGTCAGGCAGTCTATCTCTCTCAGTCAGTCTCTCTCTCTCTCTGTCAGTCTCTCTCTCTCTGTCAGTCTCTCAGTCAGTCAGTCTCTCTCAGTAAGTCAGTCTCTATCTCTCAGTCAGTCAGTCTCTCTCACTCTCTCAGTCTCCCTCTCTCTCTCTGTCAATCTCTCGCTCTCTGTCTCTCTCTCTCTCTCTCTCTCTCTCTCTCTCTCTCTCTCTCTCTCTGTCAGTCTCTCTCTGTCAGTCTCTCTCTCTGTCAGTCTCTCTCTCTGTCTCCCTCTCTCTCTCTCTCTCTCTCTCTCTCTCTCTGAGTCAGTCAGTCTCTCGCTCAGTCAGTCTCTCTCTCAGTCAGTCTCTCTCTCTCCCTCGGTCAGTCTCTAAATCAGTCTCACTATCTCAATCAGTAAGTCAGTCTCTATCTGAGCCAGTCTCCCTCTCAGTCAGTCAGTCTCTGTCTCTCAAAGTCTCTCTCTCTGTCAGTCAGTCTCTCTCTGTCAGTCTCTCTCTCTGTCAGTAAATCAGTCTCACTCAGTCAGTAAGTCAGACTCTCTCTCTCAGTCAGTCCGTCTCTCTCTCAGTCAGTCAGTCACTTTCTCTGTCAGTCTCTCTCTCTGTCAGTCAGTCTCTCTGTCAGTCACTCTCTCTCAGTCTCTCTCTCTGTCAGTCTCTCTTTCTCTCTGTCAGTCTCTCTCTCAGTCAGACAGTCTCTCAGTCAGTCTCTCTCTCTCAGTAAGTCAGTCGATATCTTTTAGTCAGTCAGTCTCTCTCTCAGTCAGTCAGTCTCTCTCTCTGTCAGTCTCTCTCTCTCTCTCTCTCTCTCTCTCTCTCTCTCTGTGCCAGTCTCTCTCTCTCTCTCTCTCTCTCTGTCAGTCTCTCTCTCTGTCAGTCTCTCTCTCTCTGTCTCCCTCTCTCTCTCCGAGTCAGTCAGTCTCTCACTCAGTCAGTCAGTCAGTCTCTCAGTCAGTCTCTCTCTCTCTCCCTCAGTCAGTCAGTAAATCAGTCTCACTCTCTCAGTTAGTAAGGCAGTCTCTCTCACTGAGCCAGTCTCTCTCTCAGTCAGTCAGTCTCTGTCTATCAAAGTCTCTCTCTCAGTCAGTCTCTCTCTCAGTCAGTCTCTCTCTCTCTCTTTCTCTCTTTGTCAGTAAATCAGTCTCACTCTCTCAGTCAGTAAGTCAGTCTCTCTCTCTCAGTCAGTCTCTCTCTCAGTCAGTCAGTCTCTCAGTCAGTCTCTCTCTCAGGCAGTCAGTCAGTCTCTCTCTCACACAGTCAGTCAGTCAGTCACTCTCTATGTCAGTCAGTCTCTCTGTCAGTCGATCTCTCTAAGTCTCTCTCTCTGTCAGTCTCTCTCTGTCTGTCTGTCTGTCTCTTGCTCTCTCTCTCTAAGTCAGTCAGTCCCTCTCTCAGTCGGTCAGTCAGTTTCTCGCTCAGTTAGTCTCTCTCTCCGCAGTCAGTCAATCTCTCTCACTGTCAATCAGTCAGTGTCTCTCTCAGTCAGTCAGTCTCTCTTAGTCAATCAGCCTCTCCCAGTCAGTCAGTCTCTCTCTTAGTCAGTGTCTCTCTGTCAGTCAGTCCCTCTCTCTCTCTCTTTCAGTTAGTCTCTTTCTATATATATCAATCTCTCTCACTATCATTCTCTGAGTCAGTCTCTCTCTCTCAGTCAGTCTCTCTTTTTCTCTCATAGTCAGTCTCTCTCATAGTCGGTCTCTCATTACCTCAGTCAGTCAGTGTCTCTCTCTCAGTCAGGCAGTCTATCTCTCTCAGTCAGTCTCTCTCTCTCAGTCAGACAGTCTCTCAGTCAGTCAGTCTCTCTCTCTCTGTAAGTCAGTCTCTCGCTCAATCAGTCAGTCTCTCTCTCTGTGAGTCTCTCTCTGTCAGTCTCTCGCTCTCTCTGTCTCCCTTTCTCTCTCTCTCTCTCTCTCTGAGTCAGTCAGTCTCTTTCTCAGTCGGTCAGTCAGTCTCTTGTCTCAATCAGTCTCACTCTCTCAGTCAGTAAGTCAGTCTCTCTCTCTCAGCCAGTCTCTCTCTCAGTCAGTCTCTCACTCAGTCTCTCTCTCTCTTTCTCTCTGTCAGTCAGTCTCTCTCTCTTACTCAGTCAGTCTCTCTCTCAGTCAGTCAGTCTCTCTAAGTCTCTCTCTGTCAGTCACTCTCTCTCTCTCTCTCTATCTCTGTCAGTCTCTCTCTGTCAGTCTCTCTCTCTGTCAGTCTCTCTCTCTGTCTCCCTCTCTCTCTCTCTCTCTCTCTCTCTCTCTCTCTCTCTCTGAGTCAGTCAGTCTCTCGCTCAGTCAGTCTCTCTCTCAGTCAGTCTCTCTCTCTCCCTCGGTCAGTCTCTAAATCAGTCTCACTATCTCAATCAGTAAGTCAGTCTCTATCTGAGCCAGTCTCCCTCTCAGTCAGTCAGTCTCTGTCTCTCAAAGTCTCTCTCTCTGTCAGTCAGTCTCTCTCTGTCAGTCTCTCTCTCTGTCAGTAAATCAGTCTCACTCAGTCAGTAAGTCAGACTCTCTCTCTCAGTCAGTCCGTCTCTCTCTCAGTCAGTCAGTCACTTTCTCTGTCAGTCTCTCTCTCTGTCAGTCAGTCTCTCTGTCAGTCACTCTCTCTCAGTCTCTCTCTCTGTCAGTCTCTCTTTCTCTCTGTCAGTCTCTCTCTCAGTCAGACAGTCTCTCAGTCAGTCTCTCTCTCTCAGTAAGTCAGTCGATATCTTTTAGTCAGTCAGTCTCTCTCTCAGTCAGTCAGTCTCTCTCTCTGTCAGTCTCTCTCTCTCTCTCTCTCTCTCTCTCTGTGCCAGTCTCTCTCTCTCTCTCTCTCTCTCTGTCAGTCTCTCTCTCTGTCAGTCTCTCTCTCTCTGTCTCCCTCTCTCTCTCCGAGTCAGTCAGTCTCTCACTCAGTCAGTCAGTCAGTCTCTCAGTCAGTCTCTCTCTCTCTCCCTCAGTCAGTCAGTAAATCAGTCTCACTCTCTCAGTTAGTAAGGCAGTCTCTCTCACTGAGCCAGTCTCTCTCTCAGTCAGTCAGTCAGTCTCTGTCTATCAAAGTCTCTCTCTCAGTCAGTCTCTCTCTCAGTCAGTCTCTCTCTCTCTCTCTTTCTCTCTTTGTCAGTAAATCAGTCTCACTCTCTCAGTCAGTAAGTCAGTCTCTCTCTCTCAGTCAGTCTCTCTCTCAGTCAGTCAGTCTCTCAGTCAGTCTCTCTCTCAGGCAGTCAGTCAGTCTCTCTCTCACACAGTCAGTCAGTCAGTCACTCTCTATGTCAGTCAGTCTCTCTGTCAGTCGATCTCTCTAAGTCTCTCTCTCTGTCAGTCTCTCTCTGTCTGTCTGTCTGTCTCTTGCTCTCTCTCTCTAAGTCAGTCAGTCCCTCTCTCAGTCGGTCAGTCAGTTTCTCGCTCAGTTAGTCTCTCTCTCCGCAGTCAGTCAATCTCTCTCACTGTCAATCAGTCAGTGTCTCTCTCAGTCAGTCAGTCTCTCTTAGTCAATCAGCCTCTCCCAGTCAGTCAGTCTCTCTCTTAGTCAGTGTCTCTCTGTCAGTCAGTCCCTCTCTCTCTCTCTTTCAGTTAGTCTCTTTCTATATATATCAATCTCTCTCACTATCATTCTCTGAGTCAGTCTCTCTCTCTCAGTCAGTCTCTCTTTTTCTCTCATAGTCAGTCTCTCTCATAGTCGGTCTCTCATTACCTCAGTCAGTCAGTGTCTCTCTCTCAGTCAGGCAGTCTATCTCTCTCAGTCAGTCTCTCTCTCTCAGTCAGACAGTCTCTCAGTCAGTCAGTCTCTCTCTCTCTGTAAGTCAGTCTCTCGCTCAATCAGTCAGTCTCTCTCTCTGTGAGTCTCTCTCTGTCAGTCTCTCGCTCTCTCTGTCTCCCTTTCTCTCTCTCTCTCTCTCTCTGAGTCAGTCAGTCTCTTTCTCAGTCGGTCAGTCAGTCTCTTGTCTCAATCAGTCTCACTCTCTCAGTCAGTAAGTCAGTCTCTCTCTCTCAGCCAGTCTCTCTCTCAGTCAGTCTCTCACTCAGTCTCTCTCTCTCTTTCTCTCTGTCAGTCAGTCTCTCTCTCTTACTCAGTCAGTCTCTCTCTCAGTCAGTCAGTCTCTCTAAGTCTCTCTCTGTCAGTCACTCTCTCTCTCTAAGTCTCTCTCTGCCAGTCTCTCTCTCTCAGTCTCTCTCTGAGTCGGTCAGTCAGTTTCTCTCTTAGTCAGGCTCTGTCTCAGTCAGTCATTCTCTCTCTCACTGTCAGACAATCAGTGTCTCTCTCAGTCAGTCAGTCTGTCTCAGACAGCCAGTCAGTCTCTCTCTCTCTCTGTCAGTCAGTCTCTCTCTCTCTCTCTGTCAGTCTCTCTTTCGCTCTCTCTCGCTCTCTGTATGTCTCTCTCTCTGAGTCAGTCAGTCTCTCTTTCAGTCGGTCAGTCAGTTTCTCTCTCAGTCAGTCTCTTTCTCCCTCAGTCAGGCAATCTCTCTCTCACTGTCAATCAGTCAGTGTCTCTCTTAGTTAGTCAGTCTCTCTCAGTTAGTCAGTCAGTCTCTCCCAGTCAGTCAGTCTCTCTCTAAATCAGTGTCTCTCTCTGTCAGTCAGTCCCTCTCACTCTGTCAGAGTCTGTCTGACCTCTCTCTCTATATCAATCTCTCTCGCTCTATCCCTCTCAGTCAGTCTCTCTCTCTCTTAGTCAGTCTCTCTCTTTCTCTCATATTCAGTCTCTCTCATAGTCAGTCTATCTCTACCTCAGCCAGTCAGTGTCTCTCTCTCAGTCAGTCAGTCTATTTCTCTCAGACAGTCAGTCTCTTAGTCGGTCAGTCTCTCTCTCTCTCAGTAAGTCAGTCTCTCTCTCTCTCAGTCAGTCTCTCTCTCTCTTAGTCAGTCTCTCTCTCAGTCATTCAGTCTCTCTCTCCGTCTCTCTCTCTCTCTCTCTCTGGCTCCCTCCCTCTCTCTCTGAGACAGTCTCTCTCTTAGTCTGTCTGTCAGTCTCTGTCTCAGTCTCTCTCTCCCTCAGTCAATCAGTAAATCAGTCTTACTCTCTCACTCAGTAAGTCAGTTTTTCTCTCGCAGCCAGTATCTCTCTCAGTCAGTCAGTCTCTCTCTCTCTGTCTGTCTCTCTCTCTGTCAGTCTCTCTCTCTCTGTCAGTCTCCCTCTCTGTCTCCCTCTCTCTCTCTCTCTCTGAGTCAGTCAGTCTCTCGCTAAGTCAGTCTCTCTCTCAGTCAGTCTCTCTCTCTCCCTCAGTCAGTCTGTAAATCAGTCTCACTATCTCAGTCAGTAAGTCAGTCTCTCTCTGAGCCAGTATCTCTCTTGGTCAGTCAGTCTCTGTCTCTCAAAGTCTCTCTCTCTGTCAGTCAGTCTCTCTCTGTCAGTCTCTCTCTCTCTCTCTCTGTCAGTAAATCAGTCTAACTCTCTGAGTCAGTAAGTCAGTCTCTCTCTCAGGCAGTCTGTCAGTCTCTCTCTCTCTCTTTCTCAGTAAATCAGTCTCACTCTCTCAGTCAGTAAGTCAGTCTCTCTCTCAGTCAGTCAGTCTCTCAGTCAGTCAGTCTCTCTCTCAGGCAGTCAGTCAGTCTCTCTCTCACACAGTCAGTCAGTCAGTCGCTCTCTCTGTCAGTCAGTCTCTCTGTCAGTCGCTCTCTCTTAGTCTCTCTCTCTGTAAGTCTCTCTCTGTCTGTCTGTCTGTCTCTTGCTCGCTCTCTAAGTCAGTCAGTCCCTCTCTCAGTCGGTCAGTCAGTTTCTCGCTCAGTCAGTCTCTCTCTCCTTCAGTCAGTCAATCTCCCTCACTGTCAATCAGTCAGTCTCTCTCTCAGGCAGTCAGTCAGTCTCTCTCTCACACAGTCAGTCAGTCAGTCACTCTCTCTGTCAGTCAGTCTCTCTTAGTCTCTCTCTCTGTCAGTCTCTCTCTGTCTGTCTGTCTGTCTCTTGCTCTCTCTCTCTAAGTCAGTCAGTCCCTCTCTCAGTCGGTCAGTCAGTTTCTCGCTCAGATAGTCTCTCTCTCCCGCAGTCAGTCAATCTCTCTCACTGTCAATCAGTCAGTGTCTCTCTCAGTCAGTCAGTCTCTCTTAGTCAATCAGCCTCTCCCAGTCAGTCAGTCTCTCTCTTAGTCAGTGTCTCTCTGTCAGTCAGTCCCTCTCTCTCTCTCTTTCAGTTAGTCTCTTTCTATATATATCAATCTCTCTCACTCTATCATTCTCTGAGTCAGTCTCTCTCTCTCAGTCAGTCTCTCTTTTTCTCTCATAGTCAGTCTCTCTCATAGTAGGTCTCTCTCGACCTCAGTCAGTCAGTGTCTCTCTCTCACTCAGGCAGTCTATCTCTCTCAGCCAGTCTCTCTCTCTCTCAGTCAGACAGTCTCTCAGTCAGTCAGTCTCTCTCTCTCAGTAAGTCAGTCTCTCGCTCAATCAGTCAGTCTCTCTCTCTGTGAGTCTCTCGCTCTCTCTGTCTCCCTTTCTCTCTCTCTCTCTCTGAGTCAGTCAGTATCTCTCTCAATCAGTCAGTCTCTCTCTCTCTCTGTCTGTCTCTCTCTCTGTCAGTCTCTCTCTCTCTCTGTCAGTCTCTCTCTCTCTCTCTCTCTCTCTCTCTCTCTCTCTCTCTCTCTCTCTTTAGGAGTCAGTCAGTCTCTCGCTCAGTCAGTCTCTCTCTCAGTCAGTCTCTCTCTCTCCCTCAGTCAGTCTGTAAATCAGTCTCACTATCTCAGTCAGTAAGTCAGTCTCTCTCTTAGCCAGTATCTCTCTTGGTCAGTCAGTCTCTGTCTCTCAAAGTCTCTCTCTCTGTCAGTCGTCTCTCTCTCTCTCTGTCAGTAAATCAGTCTAACTCTCTCAGTCAGTAAGTCAGTCTCTCTCTCAGGCAGTCTGTCAGTCTCTCTCTCTCTCTCTCTCTCTCTTTCTCTCTTTGTCAGTAAATCAGTCTCACTCTCTCAGTCAGTCTCTCTCTCAGTCAGTCAGTCTCTCAGTCAGTCAGTCTCTCTCTCAGGCAGTCAGTCAGTCTCTCTCTCACACAGTCAGTCAGTCAGTCACTCTCTCTGTCAGTCAGTCTCTCTGTCAGTCGCTCTCTCTTAGTCTCTCTCTCTGTAAGTCTCTCTCTGTCTGTCTGTCTGTCTCTTGCTCTCTCTCTAAGTCAGTCAGTCCCTCTCTCAGTCGGTCAGTCAGTTTCTCGCTCAGTCAGTCTCTCTCTCCTTCAGTCAGGCAATCTCCCTCACTGTCAATCAGTCAGTCTCTCTCTCAGGCAGCCAGTCAGTCTCTCTCTCACACAGTCAGTCAGTCAGTCACTCTCTCTGTCAGTCAGTCTCTCTGTCAGTCGATCTCTCTTAGTCTCTCTCTCTGTCAGTCTCTCTCTGTCTGTCTGTCTGTCTCTTGCTCTCTCTCTCTAAGTCAGTCAGCCCCTCTCTCAGTCGGTCAGTCAGTTTTATCGCTCAGTTAGTCTCTCTCTCCCGCAGTCAGTCAATCTCTCTCACTGTCAATCAGTCAGTGTCTCTCTCAGTCAGTCAGTCTCTCTTAGTCAATCAGCCTCTCCCAGTCAGTCAGTCTCTCTCTTAGTCAGTGTCTCTCTGTCAGTCAGTCCCTCTCTCTCTCTCTTTCAGTTAGTCTCTTTCTATATATATCAATCTCTCTCACTCTATCATTCTCTGAGTCAGTCTCTCTCTCTCAGTCAGTCTCTCTTTTTCTCTCATAGTCAGTCTCTCTCATAGTCGGTCTCTCTCTACCTCAGTCAGTCAGTGTCTCTCTCTCAGTCAGGCAGTCTATCTCTCTCAGTCAGTCTCTCTCTCTCAGTCAGACAGTCTCTCAGTCAGTCAGTCTCTCTCTCTCTCTCAGTAAGTCAGTCTCTCGCTCAATCAGTCAGTCTCTCTCTGTGTGAGTCTCTCTCTGTCAGTCTCTCGCTCTCTCTGTCTCCCTTTCTCTCTCTCTCTCTCTCTCTCTCTCTCTCTCTCTGAGTCAGTCAGTCTCTTTCTCAGTCGGTCAGTCAGTCTCTTGTCTCAATCAGTCTCACTCTCTCAGTCAGTAAGTCAGTCTCTCTCTCTCAGCCAGTCTCTCTCTCAGTCAGTCTCTCACTCAGTCTCTCTCTCTCTTTCTCTCTGTCAGTCAGTCTCTCTCTCTTACTCAGTCAGTCTCTCTCTCAGTCAGTCAGTCTCTCTAAGTCTCTCTCTGTCAGTCACTCTCTCTCTCTAAGTCTCTCTCTGCCAGTCTCTCTCTCTCAGTCTCTCTCTGAGTCGGTCAGTCAGTTTCTCTCTTAGTCAGGCTCTGTCTCAGTCAGTCATTCTCTCTCTCACTGTCAGACAATCAGTGTCTCTCTCAGTCAGTCAGTCTGTCTCAGACAGCCAGTCAGTCTCTCTCTCTCTCTGTCAGTCAGTCTCTCTCTCTCTCTCTGTCAGTCTCTCTTTCTCTCTCTCTCGCTCTCTGTATGTCTCTCTCTCTGAGTCAGTCAGTCTCTCTTTCAGTCGGTCAGTCAGTTTCTCTCTCAGTCAGTCTCTTTCTCCCTCAGTCAGGCAATCTCTCTCTCACTGTCAATCAGTCAGTGTCTCTCTTAGTTAGTCAGTCTTTCTCAGTCAGTCAGTCAGTCTCTCCCAGTCAGTCAGTCTCTCTCTAAATCAGTGTCTCTCTCTGTCAGTCAGTCCCTCTCACTCTGTCAGAGTCTGTCTGTCTCTCTCTCTATATCAATCTCTCTCGCTCTATCCCTCTCAGTCAGTCTCTCTCTCTCTTAGTCAGTCTCTCTCTTTCTCTCATATTCAGTCTCTCTCATAGTCAGTCTCTCTCTACCTCAGACAGTCAGTGTCTCTCTCTCAGTCAGTCAGTCTATTTCTCTCAGACAGTCAGTCTCTTAGTCGGTCAGTCTCTCTCTCTCTCAGTAAGTCAGTCTCTCTCTCTCAGTCAGTCTCCCTCTCTCTTAGTCAGTCTCTCTCTCAGTCATTCAGTCTCTCTCTCCGTCTCTCTCTCTCTCTCTCTGTCTCATTCCCTCTCTCTCTGAGACAGTCTCTCTCTTAGTCTGTCTGTCAGTCTCTGTCTCAGTCTCTCTCTCCCTCAGTCAATCAGTAAATCAGTCTTACTCTCTCACTCAGTAAGTCAGTCTCAGTCAGTCAGTCTCTCTCTCTGTCTGTCTCTCTCTCTGTCAGTCTCTCTCTCTCTGTCAGTCTCTCTCTCTGTCTCTCTCTCTCTCTCTCTCTCTCTCTCTCTCTCTCGGAGTCAGTCAGTCTCTCGCTCAGTCAGTCTCTCTCTCAGTCAGTCTCTCGCTCTCCCTCAGTCAGTCTGTAAATCAGTCTCACTATCTCAGTCAGTAAGTCAGTCTCTCTCTGAGCCAGTATCTCTCTTGGTCAGTCAGTCTCTGTCTCTCAAAGTCTCTCTCTCTGTCAGTCAGTCTCTCTCTGTCAGTCTCTCTCTCTCTCTCTCTGTCAGTAAATTACCAACTGCAAAACATCATTGCTGCTGACCTGCACGAAGAGATACACGCTAGCGCTTCAGCGCTTTTAAAACGCCCGTTTTCTATTTAGGTTGCTATTTATTTTCTTACCCCCTGTTTTTATCAGGGTTTCTGGCCCTTACTTGCATATTAATTGTTGTACTCACCGCTACTTAGCGGGTCCGGGTCTGTGGGCTTCTGCTCCCTGTCCGTTTTTCGAGCCGCCATTTTGGTTGTGGATGTCCCGCTCTGGAAGCGCTGGATCGAGCGCTCCAGTCTTGCGGACCTCCTTCGCCCGCCTTACTTAAGGCTGGCCTCTAGTGGGGCTGCTTGAATTACCAACTGCAAAACATCATTGCTGCTGACCTGCACGAAGAGATACACGCTAGCGCTTCAGCGCTTTTAAAACGCCCGTTTTCTATTTAGGTTGCTATTTATTTTCTTACCCCCTGTTTTTATCAGGGTTTCTGGCCCTTACTTGCATATTAATTGTTGTACTCACCGCTACTTAGCGGGTCCGGGTCTGTGGGCTTCTGCTCCCTGTCCGTTTTTCGAGCCGCCATTTTGGGTGTGGATGTCCCGCTCTGGAAGCGCTGGATCGAGCGCTCCAGTCTTGCGGACCTCCTTCGCCCGCCTTACTTAAGGCTGGCCTCTAGTGGGGCTGCTTGAATTACCAACTGCAAAACATCATTGCTGCTGACCTGCACGAAGAGATACACGCTAGCGCTTCAGCGCTTTTAAAACGCCCGTTTTCTATTTAAGTTGCTATTTATTTTCTTACCCCCTGTTTTTATCAGGGTTTCTGGCCCTTACTTGCATATTAATTGTTGTACTCACCGCTACTTAGCGGGTCCGGGTCGGTGGGCTTCTGCTCCCTGTCCGTTTTTCGAGCCGCCATTTTGGGTGTGGATGTCCCGCTCTGGAAGCGCTGGATCGAGCGCCCCAGTCTTGCGGACCTCCTTCGCCCGCCTTACTTAAACCTCTCCTCTAGCGCGCAGCGGTGATGCGCAGCGGTCGCGCCTTCTCTGCGCCTGAGTCGCGCCAGAGTCCTGCCCGTCTGCGCCCGTCAGCGTCCCGGAGGCGGTCGGGGCGGCGGCTGATTTGGACTAGGGGCGACGGGATTACATCGTGGCAACGATGGTGAGTTATTCCTCTGCGCAACTTCGTTCGCTTAATATGTTGTCTTGTGGCTGTTTTAAGGTTTTCCCCGGGCGTTATAGAGGTAAGAGCACATGCCCTGGGTGCGGCTGGTCGAAAGACGCTGGTCCACGGCTATCTCCCCATCGGAAGGTGGTCTCGGTGAAGCATCTGTGTATGCTATTGAACACCAGATCAGTGCGTAGTCATGCTCAGGAGCTTTCAGATCTCCTGACACTGGAAAAACCGACTTGTCTGATGCTCACAGAGACCTGGCTGGGAGCTTCCTCCAACCCGGATATTGCCTCGGCTATCCCGTCAGATTATAGCATCTATAGGCAGGACCGGCAGGTAGGAAGGGGGGGTGGTGTGGCCATCGTGGTGAATAACTCTGTTGCGTGCTCTATCATCCCCACTGAGGCCATTAAAGGGCCTTTTCTTTAGCTTTGGCGCCGCATCAGTCAGTGAAAGGTTTGTTAGTCTATAGACCCCCGGGTCCAGCAGGCTCGTTCTTTGATGAACTTCAGTCTGCTATGTCATCGCTGGCCATGAGAGCTGACCATTGCATTCTGGCCGGCGACTTTAACTTTCACATGGAGGACGCCCAGGACTCTGACGTGATTAAACTAGCTGATATCACGACCCCCTTGGGTTTAGCCCCTTTTCTCTTTGAACCTACGCACGACAAAGGCCATATCTTGGACCAGGTCTTTTCCTCTTCCCCCATAGAGGTGACAGCACTTCTGCCGGTGCTCTGGACCGACCATCGCCTGGTACAGTTTTATATACCGGCCAATGAGAGACCCCGGAGCAATGCCCCTAGGCAGCTTTGTTCAGAGACAAGGGCGCTGCACCAGGTGACTCCTGAATTGCTGTCTAAAGCACTTCACGACCATCCGTGCCCTCTGACAGGAGATCTGGATAGTGACCTGGAATCCTTGCAGGACTGGCTAGAGGAGAGGCTAAATGACCTGGCCCCGGTTAGACCTCCTCGATCATTAACTAAGCGGGTTTCTGCCCCGTGGTTTACGGGTGCACTGCTTGCTTCTCGCAGGCAGTGCAAGGTGGCTGAAAGGACCTGGCGAGCTCAGTACAACCCAGAAGCTAAGCTCGAATACAGGACTATGGTCAAAGCCTACCATCGAGCGATTCTGGTTGAGAAGAAAAGCTATTTTGCCAGGAGGATCGAGGATGCCTCGAACTCCTGTAAAGAGATCTTCTCGATCGTAAGGGAATACATCACCCCGCGGTCGAACATGGCCCAGTCCGCTCCCAATCAGAAGTGGGCCTCGGATCTGGCTTGCTTCTTTACCGCGAAGATCAAGACGATACAGGAGTCGTTTCCACCGCGGCCGGTGGCTGTCCTGCCTGGCCCCGATGTTGGCTCTGTTCCATCGATTCCCTCGGGACCTGTCCTGTCAGACTTTCCGCCTTTACCTATGGCCTCTTCCTTGGCTTTGCTGGCCAATCTCAAATCTGGGTCACCGCTCGATCCATGCCCGGCCAAATTTTTGGCGAGGATGGCGGAGGTAGTTAACCCGCTGGTTAACCCTCTTATGAATCGTTCCCTTAGCCTAGGTGAGGTCCCTTCGGCGTGGAAGCGGGCCATGGTCATTCCTTTTCGCGCTGCACAAGTTACACAGAGCCTGAGATGGTCTCTGGCGGTGCCTCCCGGACATCGGAGCTCCCTGTATTTCCCACTCGGGAGTTACTAGCTCTCTGCTCCCGTGTCGAGGAGCTTGGTTCTTTGGAGCTCTGATCCTGATTTGGCTCCTTCGACTACGCCCGGAGCTTGCTTCGATCTGCCACTACCGATTTGGGGAGATTACACACGGCGGCTTGAAGAGTCACCTTGAAGAGGTGACTGTTATTCACTGAGCGCCGAACCCCCTGCTGTTGCGCTTCCGTCCCAATCGAGCCTGTGCGCCTGTTGTTTTAATCCAAAACGCTGTTTTTTGAGGCTTTGCACTGTGTGCAATCTGTGCCGAGCACCGCATACCCCTCTCTCCAACCCTATACCGCGAGATGAGTAAGCATCGGTAAGTCTGCGGGATCTCACACGGCAAAAAAAGCGACAGGAGCACCAGGATACTTGCAGTTCGCTCCCATATTTACCTTTGAAACTGAATCCCGAACTAGAAGCTTATGATCCCACACCCCACTTCCCAGAAATATTTGGTCATAGTTTGATTTTGCACTATTTTTACTTTTACTTTTTTCTCCCTCATGACAATCTAATCTAATTGGAACTCATTTTGTCTTTGTTTACTCTCGGGCAATCAACATTGTTAACTAAGACTCCATTTTGTTACTCCCCCCTGCCCATCGGAGTTATAGACACTGTGAAAGGACTAACATCACCTACACTAATTCAGCAGCCATCTTGAAAGTAGCCCTGACATCACTTTTTTATCACTAAATCCTTCGTCCCACAACCCTTAACATTCTCTACCTTATTACTTTGTGCACTTTACAAATTTATGTTCAGATTATTATTGCACTGCTGTTCACTTTGGGTACTTTATTAATTTATATTGATGTTACTATGTTTAAATCTATTATTTTCATTGTCGTTCCCCCTCAAACCTACACTGCATATCTCTCTTCGCCTTTAATTCTATAATTTTTATTACTGCTTATTATCACGAGTCCTTACTCCATTTAAATATTGTACTTTGATCATGTTCTCTTAATTTATATGTCACTCCTTTCAATCTAAATTCTCTATATTAAGCGACTGCATCTTGATATGTCCCTCTCTCCCACATACTCTTTTTTAGCATGCATTACCCCCGCTATCCATAATTATAACTCCCTCTTTCCACTTGCTTCCCTTTCTCTTCTTTCCCTCTTTTATCCCACCTTTTAACCATTTCTTCTTCCTACTCAATTACACCACGTATTTCCATTTCTCTACCTTTACCACCTCCCTCTATTTTTATCGCCCATCCCACTGACTCTCCTTTTGAACTACCCTACTACCTATACCCCTTCTATAATATTTATCTTCTTTATTCTCTATTTCCCTCTATTCTCCAGCCCCCTCCGGGCTAACAGCTTTTTGTTCTCACTCAGTTTACAATGTTTTATATTTGCACTTCCTTTTATATCGTTATGATTATGTTTTTTACTGTGACGCTTTCTATCTTATTTCATTTTATTCACGAATGTTCGTTATGCTATATCCTCTTTTTGTTATACACTCTGTTATATTGTATTTTATTCTCCTCTGCTTAGTCCACCCCACTGCCGATCATTGTAATATGTCTCACGATACTCTACTGAACGCTCTCAATGTTTAAACCTGTAACACCCAAAAATCCTACCTATTGCTCCCCTGGTGATTGACCCCCCGCGCAGCCGAGTCAGGCGCTGAAGCGGGTTGAGGACAGCCGCCGTGACCCCCCCGGGCAACGCCCACTGAGTTAGGCCAACCCCCCCCCCGCCTACGACATTTAAGAATGTGCTGCTTCCGGAGGCGCAGCGGACGGGCGCAGCGGGCGCGCCGGCGGTGTGCCGAAGACGCGCCAAAGACAAGCCCGTCCGCGCCCGTCCGCGACCTGACAGGACCAGGGGCCACGACCCCTGCCCCTCACCCCACCCAGGTCAGGACCTACAGCTCGGCTGCCATAAAAAAGATAAGGCCCTCTACCATGGCGCAATGCCCGCTCTCCTTCTTCCCAGTCGAACTTCCCATTCAATGCCCTGGCTGCAAACACTCCTTTGACACCATTGAGTCGCCTGCCACGTCCCAGGAATACCAGATGTACCTGTTAAACTGTCGATCCCTTCCTCGGCACAGCACACAAATATGTCTTTTACTAGAAAACTGCAACCCAGACGTTATCTTTCTGACCGAGACATGGCTCATGTCTCATTCAGAGCCAGACATAGTCTCAGCCCTACCCCCCGGGCTCCAAATCCACAGACTAGACCGGACCAAGGGAAGAGGTGGAGGCCTGGCTATCATCCTAAAAGATAAGTACGGTTGCCGCACTACTACTGAAGCTATTCCTGAGTGCGAGAGCCTAGCATTCAGCATAGACTTCACAGCGAACAGCTCCTTCTCTGGCACCCTGATATATCGCCCCCCAGACCCAGGAAAGCTGTTCCACAGATCTCTCCCAGATATCATCGCTAATCGACTTCTATCCTCGGCCAACTATACGGTTCTAGGAGATCTCAACTTACATTTTAACTCCCCTACAGACCTTGCTGCCAGGGAACTAACAGAGGACCTAGCAGCCTTACAACTGATCCAGTTGGTTAGATCCCCCACCCATGAAAAAGGGAACTTACTTGACCCAATTTTTAGGAACTGCTCCAAGTTAATGGTCGGACAACCTATCTGCCTCCCATGGTCAGACCACTTTCTTGTCCCACTCACCTGGTCTACCACCAAGCCTCCTTCACTGACTCCCCATCCCATTACCAAGAGAAACTGGAAAAAACTTCTCATAGAGCCATGGACAACTAACCTTGAATGCTCTCGCCCACCTCCCTGCACAAACCACAACCAAGCAAATAACAACTATGAGGGTTGGATCAGGGAATCACTGGACACGATCCTTCCTCTACGGAAATCCATTCCCAAGAGGTCACACAAATCTGCTCCTTGGTTCTCAGATTCCCTGAGAGACCTAAAACGCCTCTGCAGGAAAAAAGAGAGAGCCTGGCGACTAGACTTTCTCCCGGAAAAAAAACCCCAATACAAAGAGGCTATTAAGGCCTACAGAAATGGGGTTAGGGCGGCCCAGGCCTCCTACTTCGCAGACCAAATAATGGCAGCAAAATCAAAACCCAAGGAAATTTTCCACCTGGTCAAAAAATGCATTACCCTCAACACTGCCCCCCCAGTCCCGAAAACGCTAGAACAATGCAATGAACTTGCAGACTTCTTCCATAACAAAGTCACTCAGATCTATTCCGCCTTCCCTGCAGCTGCCAACAACTCAATAACACCCAATCAGACTTCTCCGACTAATTCCCCCTCCCCAGGACAGCCAACGCTGGACCACTTCCCCCCACTAAACCTGGAGACATTGCAACAACTGGCACGACAAGTTAAATCTGGCTCTCCCCTTGACCCTGCCCCACCAGAAATATTGCTCCAAGCAAGCCAAGCCATTCGTCCCGTGGTGCTAGAGCTCCTCAACTCATCCATATCCTCCTGCACAGTACCCACTGGATGGAAGAGAGCTATGGTACGGGCTCTGCTGAAAAAGCCCACCCTCAACCCAGAAGATCACTCCAGCTACCGCCCAATCTCACTACTTCCCTGGGTAAGTAAGGTGCTGGAGAAGTACATAAATACCCAACTGACACAATTTCTGGAAAGCCATGCACTCCTTGACCCATCCCAGACAGGATTCAGGCCCAAAAATGGTACTGAAACCGCCTTGCTGGCAGTCACCGAAGAGTCCCGAAGGATACTAGACCAGGGAGGATCAGTGGCAGTGATCCTCCTTGATCTAAGCGCAGCCTTCGACACGGTCAGCCATGCCACCTTGCTGAACCGTCTGCGCAACATCGGTGTCGGAGGCGATGCTCTAAGATGGCTTGATTCATTCTTGCACAATAGATCCTTCCAAATCTTCGACGGGGACACAATATCAGCCAGGAAACCCCTGAACTGTGGAGTACCGCAGGGCTCCTCACTAAGCCCTGCGCTCTTCAATGTCTATATGCAACCACTGGCTGGGCTCGTCGAACCTTCGGGTATAAAAATTGTATCATATGCTGA
Source organism: Lissotriton helveticus (assembly GCF_964261635.1). Lineage (NCBI taxonomy): Eukaryota > Metazoa > Chordata > Amphibia > Caudata > Salamandridae > Lissotriton > Lissotriton helveticus. The sequence goes on along the minus strand of NC_136071.1, from coordinate 559,003,127 downwards.
CGATACCCAGCTAGTGGTTTCAATGACTCAGGAAGGCACCGGTCACACCTCAGGAAGTCTGATGAACTGCCTAGAGGACATTAAAAAGTGGATGACATGCTCCTCTTTGAAACTTAATGGAGACAAAACCGAGCTCATGCTCTTAGGCCCCGCATTACCCACGTCACTTCCCTCCATGTGGCCTGGGTGTCTGGGCACCCCTCCCACTCCCAAAGAAAGCGTAAAAAGCTTAGGAGTATGGCTGGACAAAAACCTCTCCTTCTCCACCCAGGCTACTAAACTATCCGCCATCTGTTTTGGCTTACTTAGAACTCTAAGGAAAGTCTTCCCCCTCCTCCCAATGGAAGCCAAACAAGTGGCAGTTCAGGGCCTGATTCAGTCCCGGCTGGATTCAAACAACGCCCTGTATGTGGGAGCCCCTGAGACGTCCATGCGAAAGCTACAGGTGGTCCAGAACTGCGCAGCCCGCGCCCTGCTTCAGATTCCAAGGATGCAGTCTGCTAAACCCGCATTGAGCAGCCTACACTGGCTCCCAGTGAGACAGAGAGTGGCTTTCAAGGCACTATGTATTGCCCACCGAGCTTTCTGGAAGTCGGGTCCAGCGATCATTAACAAACTGATCACTCAATACCACCCTAATAGAACCCTTCGGTCCACGGAGGCCTTTCTGGCCGTAGTCCCAAGAGTACGGAGAGCTAGGACCGGAGGAAGGATGTTTTCCTTAAAGGCCGCTAAAATGTGGAACTCACTCCCACTACAAATCCGGTTCAACCCTAACCTACACTCATTCCGCAAACAACTAAAAACCTTTCTGTTTGCCAGGCCCACTTAAATCTCAGTCTCCGCCACCCTCAGCTCTGTTCTCCATGCTTAGCGCTTGGACGCCCATTGGGCAGCAATCGCGCTTTACAAATCACAATACAATACAATAAGAAGCCCGGTCTGGCTCCTGAGGTCTTGGCCAATTATAGGCCGATCTCTCTTCTTCCGGCTTTAGCCAAGACCCTGAAGAAGCATGTCCACAGCGTGCTTTCCAACTTTTTGGAATCCAACGACCTGCTTCATTCCACTCAGTCGGGCTTTCGCCCTAATCTGAGCACGGAGACGGCGTTGCTGGAGGTTTCTGAGGCCATCAAGGAGGTGCTAGATCTGGGTGGTAGAGCGATGTTGATCATGCTCGATCTGTCGGCGGCCTTCGAGACCGTCCCCCATGAGGGTCTCCTCATCAGACTTCATGAGATCGGTCTGAGGGGGACGGTGCTCAGATGGTTTACATCTTTTCTAGCTGGTCGCCGACAGTCGTTCTGGGTTTCCTCGGCTTCCGCCGAGATGCCGCCACTGGGAGTCGGAGTCCCGCAGGGCTCGGTATTGAGCCCGACTCTGTTTAACATCTTTATGACCCCTTTGGCGGCTCTGGCGGAGTCCTATGGAGCCCAGATCGTATCCTATGCGGATGACACCCAGCTGCTCTTCACCTGCCGGAAAGGGGAGGATTTTGACGGAGAGAGTATCCGAGAGTGCCTTGGGGCTGTTTTTCAATGGCTCCAACTGAACAGCCTCAAGTGCAACTCAGATAAGTCGGAGGTACTCTTCTTCGGCTGTCAATCCGACCCGGACTGGCAGATGTGGTGGCCGGCGGATATGTCTCCCCCGAGCCAGTCCTCGCAGGTTGCGAAGAATCTGGGGGTCAAAATTGACAACGGCCTGACCCTCAGATCTCAGATCCTTACCCTTACAGGCATATGCTTTGGACTTCTCCGCATGCTGCGGAAGTTCTTTCCGCTGCTTTCAGAGGATCACAGGAGGATTACGGTGCAGGCCTTGATCGGTCCAAGATTGGACTATGCTAACATCTTATATCTTGGCCTGCCCGAATACCTCCTGCAGCGGATGCAGGTGGTCCAAAATGCGGCGGCCCGCGCCATTTTTGGTCTGCACAGGCGAGCGCATGTTTCTGGCCTGTTACAGGCACTTCATTGGCTGCCTATCCGACAGCGGATAGTTTTTAAAACCTTGACTCTTGCCCATAAGGCCTTTTATTCCACCGGGGCTAAATACCTGCAGAGGAGGTTTAAGCAATACTGTCCGTCGCGATCTTTGAGATCAGAATCGCAGCTTCTGGCCATTGTTCCTTGTGTGAGGAGGGCCCGACTGGGAGGTCGTTCTTTTATGCTTCGGGCTCCTCAGCTTTGGAACTCTCTGCCCTTCGTGTTACGAAGCAACTCCAACCTGCTATCCTTTAGAAAGGGCCTAAAAACCTGGCTGTTTGCCTCTTAGATTTTAAATTCCCTTTTGTTCCCTTTTTTTATTCTTTGTGTGTTATGTTTGCTTTCAGGATGTTAATAAAGCGCCGGGACACTCTCTGAGTAGCCGTGCGCTATAAAAGTCACAAAATAACATAACATAACATAAATCAGTCTAACTCTCTCAGTCAGTAAGTCAGTCTCTCTCTCAGGCAGTCTGTCAGTCTCTCTCTCTCTCTCTCTTTCTCTCTTTGTCAGTAAATCAGTCTCACTCTCTCAGTCAGTAAGTCAGTCTCTCTCTCAGTCAGTCAGTCTCTCAGTCAGTCAGTCTCTCTCTCAGGCAGTCAGTCAGTCTCTCTCTCACACAGTCAGTCAGTCAGTCACTCTCTCTGTCAGTCAGTCTCTCTGTCAGTCGCTCTCTCTTAGTCTCTCTCTCTGTAAGTCTCTCTCTGTCTGTCTGTCTGTCTGTCTCTTGGTCTCTCTCTAAGTCAGTCAGTCCCTCTCTCAGTCGGTCAGTCAGTTTCTCGCTCAGTCAGTCTCTCTCTCCATCAGTCAGTCAATCTCCCTCACTGTCAATCAGTCAGTGTCTCTCTCAGTCAGTCAGTCTCTCTCAGTCAATCAGCCTCTCCCAGTCAGTCAGTCTCTCTCTTAGTCAGTGTCTCTCTCTGTCAGTCAGTCCCTCTCTCTCTCTTTCAGTTAGTCTCTTTCTATATATATCAATCTCTCTTGCTCTATCATTCTCTGAGTCAGTCTCTCTCTCTCAGTCAGTCTCTCTTTTTCTCTCATAGTTAGTCTCTCTCACAGTCGGTCTCTCTCTACCTCAGTCAGTCAGTGTCTCTCTCTCAGTCAGGCAGTCTATCTCTCTCAGTCAGTCTCTCTCTCTCAGTCAGACAGTCTCTCAGTCAGTCAGTCTTTCTCTCTCTCAGTAAGTCAGTCTCTCTCTCTTAGTCAGGCAGTCTCTCGCTCAATCAGTCAGTCTCTCTCTCTGTGAGTCTCTCTCTGTCAGTCTCTCTCTCTCTCTGTCTCCCTCTCTCTCTCTCTCTGAGTCAGTCAGTCTCTTTCTCAGTCGGTCAGTCAGTCTCTTTTCTCAATCAGTCTCACTCTCTCAGTCAGTAAGTCAGTCTCCCTCTCTCAGCCAGTCTCTCTCTCAGTCAGTCTCTTAGTCAGTCTCTCTCTCTCTTTCTCTTTGTCAGTCAGTCTCTCTCTCTTACTCAGTCAGTCTCTCTCTCAGTCAGTCAGTCTCTCTAAGTCTCTCTCTCTGTCAGTCACTCTCTCTCTCTAAGTCTCTCTCTGCCAGTCTCTCTCTCTCTCAGTCTCTCTCTGAGTCGGTCAGTCAGTTTCTCTCTTAGTCAGGCTCTGTCTCAGTCAGTCATTCTCTCTCTCACTGTCAGACAATCAGTGTCTCTCTCAGTCAGTCAGTCTGTCTCAGACAGCCAGTCAGTCTCTCTCTCTCTCTGTCAGTCAGTCTCTCTCTCTCTCTCTGTCAGTCTCTCTTTCTCTCTCTCTCGCTCTCTGTATGTCTCTCTCTCTGAGTCAGTCAGTCTCTCTTTCAGTCGGTCAGTCAGTTTCTCTCTCAGTCCGTCTCTTTCTCCCTCAGTCAGGCAATCTCTCTCTCACTGTCAATCAGTCAGTGTCTCTCTTAGTTAGTCAGTCTCTCTCAGTTAGTCAGTCAGTCTCTCCCAGTCAGTCAGTCTCGCTCTAAATCAGTGTCTCTCTCTGTCAGTCAGTCCCTCTCACTCTGTCAGAGTCTGTCTGACCTCTCTCTCTATATCAATCTCTCTCGCTCTATCCCTCTCAGTCAGTCTCTCTCTCTCTTAGTCAGTCTCTCTCTTTCTCTCATATTCAGTCTCTCTCATATTCAGTCTCTCGCTACCTCAGCCAGTCAGTGTCTCTCTCTCAGTCAGTCAGTCTATTTCTCTCAGACAGTCAGTCTCTTAGTCGGTCAGTCTCTCTCTCTCAGTAAGTCAGTCTCTCTCTCTCAGTCAGTCTCTCTCTCTCTTAGTCAGTCTCTCTCTCAGTCATTCAGTCTCTCTCTCCGTCTCTCTCTCTTTCTCTCTCTCTCTGTCTCCCTCCCTCTCTCTCTGAGACAGTCTCTCTCTTAGTCTGTCTGTCAGTCTCTGTCTCAGTCTCTCTCTCCCTCAGTCAATCAGTAAATCAGTCTTACTCTCTCACTCAGTAAATCAGTTTTTCTCTCGCAGCCAGTATCTCTCTCAGTCAGTCAGTCTCTCTCTCTCTGTCTGTCTCTCTCTCTGTCAGTCTCTCTCTCTCTGTCAGTCTCTCTCTCTGTCTCCCTCTCTCTCTCTCTCTCTCTCTCTCTCGGAGTCAGTCAGTCTCTCACTCAGTCAGTCTCTCTCTCAGTCAGTCTCTCTCTCTCCCTCAGTCAGTCTGTAAATCAGTCTCACTATCTCAGTCAGTAAGTCATTCTCTCTCTGAGCCAGTATCTCTCTTGGTCAGTCAGTCTCTGTCTCTCAAAGTCTCTCTCTCTGTCAGTCAGTCTCTCTCTGTCAGTCTCTCTCTCTGTCAGTAAATCAGTCTAACTCTCTCAGTCAGTAAGTCAGTCTCTCTCTCAGGCAGTCTGTCAGTCTCTCTCTCTCTCTTTCTCTCTTTGTCAGTAAATCAGTCTCACTCTCTCAGTCAGTAAGTCAGTCTCTCTCTCTCAGCCAGTCTCTCTCTCAGTCAGTCTCTTAGTCAGTCTCTCTCTCTTTCTCTTTGTCAGTCAGTCTCTCTCTCTTACTCAGTCAGTCTCTCTCTCAGTCAGTCAGTCTCTCTAAGTCTCTCTCTCTGTCAGTCACTCTCTCTCTCTAAGTCTCTCTCTGCCAGTCTCGCTCCCTCAGTCTCTCTCTGAGTCGGTCAGTCAGTTTCTCTCTTAGTCAGGCTCTGTCTCAGTCAGTCAATCTCTCTCTCACTGTCAGACAATCAGTGTCTCTCTCAGTCAGTCAGTCTGTCTCAGACAGCCAGTCAGTCTCTCTCTCTCTCTCTGTCAGTCAGTCTCTCTCTCTCTGTCTCTGTCAGTCTCTCTTTCTCTCTCTCTCACTCTCTGTATGTCTCTCTCTCTGAGTCAGTCAGTCTCTCTCTCAGTCGGTCAGTCAGTTTCTCTCTCCGTCAGTCTCTTTCTCCCTCAGTCAGGCAATCTCTCTCTCACTGTCAATCAGTCAGTGTCTCTCTTAGTCAGTCAGTCTCTCTCAGTCAGTCAGTCAGTCTCTCCCAGTCAGTCAGTCAGTCTCTCTCTTAATCAGTGTCTCTCTCTGTCAGTCAGTCCCTCTCTCTCTGTCAGAGTCTGTCTGTCTCTCTCTCTATATCAATCTCTCTTGCTCTATCCCTCTCAGTCAGTCTCTCTCTCTCTTAGTCAGTCTCTCTCTTTCTCTCATATTCAGTCTCTCTCATAGTCAGTCTCTCTCTACCTCAGTCAGTCAGTGTCTCTCTCTCAGTCAGTCAGTCTATTTCTCTCAGACAGTCAGTCTCTTAGTCGGTCAGTCTCTCTCTCTCTCAGTAAGTCAGTCTCTCTCTCAGTCAGTCTCTCTCTCTTAGTCAGTCTCTCTCTCAGTCATTCAGCCTCTCTCTCCTTCTCTCCCTCTCTCTCTCTCTCTCTCTCTCTCTCTCTCTCTCTCTCTCTCTCTCTCTCTGTCTCCCTCCCTCTCTCTCTGAGCCAGTCTCTCTCTTAGTCTGTCAGTCAGTCTCTGTCTCAGTCTCTCTCTCCCTCAGTCAATCAGTAAATCAGTCTTACTCTCTCACTCAGTAAGTCAGTATTTCTCTCTCAGCCAGTATCTCTCTCAGTCAGTCAGTCTCTCTCTCTCTGTCAGTCTCTCTCTCTGTCAGTCTCTCTCTCTCTCTGTCTGTCTCCCTCTCTCTCTCCCTGAGTCAGTCAGTCTCTCTCTCAGTCACTCTCTCTCTCTCCCTCAGTCAGTCTATAAATCAGTCTCACTATCTCAATCAGTAAGTCATTCTCTCTCTGAGCCAGTATCTCTCTTGGTCAGTCAGTCTCTGTCTCTCAAAGTCTCACTCTCTGTCAGTCAGTATCTCTCTGTCAGTCTCTCTCTCTCTCTGTCAGTAAATCAGTCTCACTCTCTTAGTCAGTAAGTCAGTCTCTCTCTCTCAGTCAGTCAGTCTCTCTCTCAGGCAGTCAGTCAGTCTCTCTCTCAGTCAGTCAGTCACTCTCTCTGTCAGTCTCCCTCTCTGTCAGTCAGTCTCTCTGTCAGTCACTCTCGCTGTCTCTCTCTCTGTCAGTCTCTCTCTCTCTCTGTCAGTCTCTCTCTCAGTCAGACAGTCGCTATCTTTTAGTCAGTCAGTCTCTCTCTCAGTCAGTCAGTCTCTCTCTCTCTCAGTCTCTCTCTCTCTGACAGTCTCTCTCTCTCTCTGTGCCAGTCTCTCTCTCTGTCAGTCTCTCTCTCTGTCAGTCTCTCTCTCTCTCTCTCTGAGTCAGTCAGTCTCTCACTCAGTCGGCCAGTCAGTCTCTCAGTCTCTCTCTCTCCCCCTCAGTAAGTCAGTAAATCAGTCTCACTCTCTGTTAGTAAGGCAGTCTCTCTCACTGAGCCAATCTCTCTCTCAGTCAGTCAGTCAGTCTCTCAGTAAGTCAGTCAGTCTCTCTCTCTCTCAGTCTCTCTCTCTCTCTCTGTCAGTCTCTCTCTCTCTCTCTCTGTGCCAGTCTCTCTCTCTCTCTGTCAGTCTCTCTCTTTGTCAATCTCTCTCTCTCTGTCTCTCTCTTTCTCTCTCTGAGTCAGTCAGTCTCTCACTCAGTCGGTCAGTCAATCTCTCAGTCAGTCTCTCTCTCCCTCAGTCAGTCAATCTCACTCACTGTCAATCAGTCAGTGTCTCTCTCAGTCAGCCAGTCTCTCTCAGTCAGTCAGTCTCTCCCAGGCAGTCAGTCTCTCTCTTAGTTAGTGTCTCTCTCTGTCAGTTAGTCCCTCTCTCTCTCTTTCAGTTAGTCTCTTTCCATATATATCAATCTCTCTCGCTCTATCATTCTCTGAGTCAGTCTCTCTCTCTCTCTCAGTCAGTTTCTCTTTTTCTCTCATAGTCAGTCTCTCTCATGGTCGATCTCTCTCTACCTCAGTCAGTCAGTGTCTCTCTCTCAGTCAGGCAGTCTATCTCTCTAAGTCAGTCTCTCTCTCTTAGTCAGACAGTCTCTGAGTCAGTCAGTCTCTCTCTCTCTCTCTCTCTCAGTAAGTCAATCTCTCTCTCTTAGTTAGGCAGTCTCTCGCTCAATCAGTCAGTCTCTCTCTCTGTGAGTCTCTCTCTGTCAGTCTCTCGCTCTCTCTGTCTCTCTCTCTCTCTCTCTGAGTCAGTCAGTCTCTTTCTCAGTCGGTCAGTCAGTCTCTTGTCTCAATCAGTCTCACTCTCTCAGTCAGTAAGTCAGTCTCTCTCTCTCTCTCAGCCAGTCTCTCTCTCAGTCAGTCTCTCTCTCTGTCAGTCAGTCTCTCTCTCTTACTCAGTCAGTCTCTCTCCCAGTCAGTCAGTCTCTCTAAGTATCTCTCTCTGTCAGTCACTCTCTCTCTCTAAGTCTCTCTATGTCAGTCTCTCTCTCTCAGTCTCTCTCTGTCGGTCAGTCAGTATCTCTCTTAGTCAGGCTCTGTCTCAGTCAGTCAATCTCTCTCTCACTGTCAGACAGTCAGTGTCTCTCTCAGTCAGTCAGTCTCTCTCAGACAGCCAGTCAGTCTCTCTCTCTCTCTCTGTCGGTCAGTCTCTCTCTCTCTCACTGTCAGTCTCTCTTTCTCTCTCTCTATGTCTCTCTCTCTGAGTCAGTCTCTCTCTCAGTCAGTCAGTCAGTCTCTCAGTAAGTCAGTCGCTATCTTTTAGTCAGTCAGTCTCTCTCTCTCTCAGTCTCTCTCTCTCTGTCAGTCTCTCTCTCTCTCTCTCTGTGCCAGTCTCTCTCTCTGTCAGTCTCCCTCTTTGTCAATCTCTCTCTCTCTGTCTCTCTCTTTCTCTCTCTGAGTCAGTCAGTCTCTCACTCAGTCGGTCAGTCAATCTCTCAGTCAGTCTCTCTCTCCCTCAGTAAGTCAGTAAATCAGTCTCACTCTCTGTTAGTAAGGCAGTCTCTCTCACTGAGCCAGTCTCTCTCTCAGTCAGTCAGTCAGTCTCTGTCTCTCAAAGTCTCTCTCTCAGTCAGTCTCTCTCTCTCTCTCTCTCTCTCTCTTTCTCTCTGTCTGTAAATTAGTCTCACTCTCTCAGTCAGTAAGTCAGTCTCTCTCTCTCAGTCAGTCTCCCTCTCAGTCAGTCAGTCTCTCAGTCAGTCTCTCTCTCAGGCAGTCAGTCAGTCTCTCTCTCAGTCAGTCAGTCACTCTCTCTGTCAGTCAGTCTCTCTGTCAGTCGCTCTTGCTTAGTCTCCCTCTCTGTCAGTCTCTCTCATTCTGTCTGTCTGTCTCTTGTTCTCTCTCTCTCTCTGAGTCAGTCAGTCCCTCTCTCAGTCAGTCAGTCAGTTTCTCGCTCAGTCAGTCTCTCTCTCCCTCAGTCAGTCAATCTCACTCACTGTCAATCAGTCAGTGTCTCTCTCAGACAGTCAGTCTCTCTCAGCCAGTCTCTCTCTCAGTCAGTCTCTCTCTCTGTCAGTCAGTCTCTCTTACTCAGTCAGTCTCTCTCCCAGTCAGTCAGTCTCTCTAAGTATCTCTCTCTGTCAGTCACTCTCTCTCTCTAAGTCTCTCTCTGTCAGTCTCTCTCTCTCAGTCTCTCTCTGTTGGTCAGTCAGTATCTCTCTTAGTCAAGCTCTGTCTCAGTCAGTCAATCTCTCTCTCACTGTCAGACAGTCAGTGTCTCTCTCAGTCAGTCAGTCTATTTCTCTCAGACAGCCAGTCAGTCTCTCTCTCTCTCTCTGTCGGTCAGTCTCTCTCTCTCTCTCACACTGTCAGTCTCTCTTTCTCTCTCTCTCGCTCTCTCTATGTCTCTCTCTCTGAGTCAGTCAGTCTCTCTCTCAGTCGGTCAGTCAGTCTCTTTCTCCCTGAGTCAGGCAATCTCTCTCTCACTGTCAATCAGTCAGTGTCTCTCTTAGTCAGTCAGTCTCTCTCAGTCAGTCTCTCCCACTCAGTCAGTCTCTCTCTTAATCAGTGTCTCTCTCTGTCAGTCAGTAAATGTAAATGTAAATGTGGGATACTTGTAAAGCGCACTGTTACTCTACCCGAGTGTCCTGGCGCTGTAGACCGCTGGGGAACCCGTCCTGGTTTTCCCTGTGAGGTGGTCCCTTGCTGGGTATCTCCAGGGTGAAACCAGGCATCCCCGGCGTCTATGGGGGGGCCGTTGTAGAGATGAGGCAAGCTTAATGCCCAGAGTTACCGAGTGTGTTCCCTGGTTAGAGTAGGCACTGAGGCTAGAATTATCGAGTCCGTTGACCCTGGTCCAAGACCGTGCCGCGTCGGGAATCGAACCCTGGTCCCGGGCCATTCTCTGCTTACAGGTCTGCCGCCTCTAACCAGTGAGCCACACCTCTCCACACAGTCCCTCTCTCTCTGTCAGAGTCTGTCAGTCTCTCTCTCTATATCAATCTCTCTCGCTCTATCTCTCTCAGTCAGTCTCTCTCTCTCTCAGTCAGTCTCTCTCTTCCTCTCATATTCAGTCTCTCTCATAGTCAGTCTCTCCCTACCTCAGTCAGCCAGTGTCTCTCTCTGTCAGTCAGTCTATTTCTCTCAGTCGCTCTCTCTCAGTCAGTCTCTCTCTCTCTTAGTCAGTCTCTCTCTCAGTCAGTAAGTCTCTCTCTCCGTCTCTCTCTCTCTCTGTCTCCCTCCCTCTCTCTCTGAGCCAGTCTCTATTTTAGTCTGTCAGTCAGTCTCTGTCTCAGCCTCTCTCTCCCTCAGTCAATCAGTAAATCAGTCTTACTCTCTCACTCAGTAAGTCAGTCTTTCTCTCTCAGCCAGTATCTCTCTCAGTCAGTCAGTCTCTCTCTCTCTGTCAGTCAGTCTCTCTGTCTTACTCAGTCAGCCTCTCTCTCAGTCAGTCAGTCTCTGTCTCTCTCAGTCTCTCTCTCTGTCAGTCAGGCTATCTCTCTCTCTCTCTGTCAGTCACTCTCTCTCTGTCACTCTCTCTCTGTCAGTCTCTCTCTCTCAGTCTCTCTCTCTCTCAGTTGGTCAGTCAGTTTCTCCCTCAGTCAGTCAATCTCTCTCTCACTGTCAGCCAGTCAGTGTCTCTCTCAGTCAGTCAGTCAGTCTCTCTCAGTCAGCCAGTCTCTCTCTGACAGTCTCTCTCTCAGTCAGTCAGTATCTCAGTCTCTCTCTCTCACTCTCTCTCTCAGTCAGTCATCTCACTCTCAGTCAGTCAGTCTCTCTCTCTCAGTCTCTCTCTTTGTCAGACTCTCTCTCGTAGTCTCTCTCTCTCAGCTCTCTTTCTGAGTCAGTCAGTCACTCTCCCTTAGTCAGTTAGTCTCTCTCTCTCTGTCAGTCAGTCTATCTATCTCTCTCTCTCACTGTCAGTCTCTCTCTCTCTCTCGCTCTCTCTCTCTCTCTCTCTCACAGTCAGTCAGTCAGTCAGTCTCTCTCAGTCAGTTTCTCCCAGTCAGTCTCTCTCTGTCAGTGTCTCTCTCTCTTAGTCTCTCTCTTTGTCAGACTCTCTCTCGTAGTCTCTCTCTCTCTCTCTCTCTCTCTAAGCTCTCTCTCCGAGTCAGTCAGTCTCTCTCTCCCTTAGTCAGTCAGTCTCTCTCTCTATCAGTCAGTCTATCTGTCTCTCTGTCAGTCGCTCTCTCTCTAAGTCTCTCTCTCTCTGTCAGTCACTCTCTCTCTCTCTCTCTCTCTCTCTCTCAGTTGGTCAGTTAGTTTCTCTCTCTGTCAGTCAGTCTCTCTGTCTTACTCAGTCAGCCTCTCTCTCAGTCAGTCAGTCTCTGTCTCTCTGTCAGTCACTCTCTCTCTGTCAGTCTCTCTCTCTCAGTTTATCTCTCTCTCTCTCAGTTGGTCAGTCAGTTTCTCCCTCAGTCAGTCAATCTCTCTCTCACTGTCAGCCAGTCAGTGTCTCTCTAAGTCAGTCAGTCAGTCTCTCTCAGTCAGTTAGTCTCTCTAACAGTCTCTCTCTCAGTCGGTCAGTCTCTCAGTCAATCAGTCTCTCTCTCACTCTCTCTCTCAGTCAGTCAGTCTCACTCTCAGTCAGTCAGTCTCTCTCTCTTAGTCTCCTTTTTGTCAGACTCTCTCTCGTAGTCTCTCTCTCTCTGTCTCTCTCTCTGCTCTCTTTCTGAGTCAGTCTGAGGAAAATTGAATTTTGCCTTGTCATGTGTGCCTACGTGTTCCCCATCCTATGATATATGTGCATGATCGATATGCATATATCCCCCTATGATCGATTAAAGACGCAATTATAGTTGTGTCCAACGTTAGTATGCCAGTTTCCAGTTCTCGTGAAAGCAACGAGTATTAGGCCTATGTTGCCCACGTTTTACATTATGCACGTTAATTCATTGAATTGTCCCCGTTTCTAGGCCTCAAAAGGGCCCGGACACCAGATTCAAGCTCCAGTCTCCTGAACCCACTCCGAGGAGCGATGCAGCCCCCACCTGCATCCCTGACCCTTCACTTACTTCCTGCCGCGCAGCGCGGTGCCCGGCCTGGCTCTGCCTGCCTGTCTGCCAAGAATATGTTATGCCTCTAGTTATCAGTTCAGCTCTCCGTCTTCACATTCCTAAGCTACTGAACCACATAAACAGCTTCAGCTATGGTCTAGTCTTTCTGTCTCCATGCAAGTGAATTACTGTATTAATATTCATAGAAGATTCATAGCACACGCAATACACGAAGAATATATGCATGCACCAGCCTTAGTGTCAAGTAGCCTTTGCCCTGATAACTTTTAGATTCTATCAACATGTACTCCAAAACACCAGATACCAGATATGCTATAGGTACATGTCGTCCTGACATCGCAGACTTTCGTCTCCTCTTCTAGTGCAGAAGTCATAGCCCCCAGTTCTCCCCGGTAACACGTCATGGCCCGTTTGCGCGCACCACTAGGTTAAAGGTTCCAGCTGCTCAGGTAGCCCCCTCTATGTATCCACCCACTTTATGACACTTCTGTGACGTTTTCATCACATGTCTACGTGCAGGCCCTGTGCACGCCTTCTTTTCACGCCCATGTGTTCTTATTGTACGCTTGTCACTAGTTACGCCTACTGTATGTAATGTAATTGTGATGTTTTACTATATATATCATGTACTGTTGATGAAACGTTGCAGCTGCCTTCTATGCCATTCTATTTCAGGCTGTCCCGATCCTGTCCCTTCCCTTATGCCTGAATAAAGCCCGTTCGACTCAGATACATCGGATCTTGCCTCTTATTTATTGAGCTATCTGTTTTATTAATGTATTCAAAAATAGTACCGGTAATTAATTATTTATTTACCACATAATGGCGCCCGAATAGGGACGAGCCCCTTCCCCACGCGCCGGCGATGTAACGCAGGCCCCCTGACCCTTCTACAGCCGTGACGGAACTCTACCGTGCACGTGCAGATATTTCTGCTTCAAGTCTCCCTCAGGCCCACGGAGGAGACGGAAACTGCGGTCCGGCATCCAGACGAGGCGGTGTGGAATGCGGTTCGTCCCGACCAGAGCCCAAGCCGAGAGAGCAAGGTCCGAGGTATCCGGAGGCCCACCTGTAACCGAAGACAGAGGTCCGAAGCGCATGCGTAGTAACCAGACGTCGTAGCAGTCCAGTCCAGTCCGAGGCCTTCAGTTTCTGCTTCCCGGTGAGTACCGTTGCGGGGGAAGTATCTAGACAGGTTCATTAGTTTGTTCCTGGTCCGATGGGTTTGGGTACACAGATCCAGTCCGACGTGTCCATCTAGGTGGATACGGTATGACGTGTCTCTTTATGAGACCGGTATGTTCTGTACTGTTTTAGCAGTGCATCCAGTAATTCTAGTAAGTCCGTTCTCGAGAAATTCAAGTGTTATGTTTTCAGCGTATCAGGTAGAATTCTGTTCGAACTGTTATTAATGTATTTCTATGTCGTGGTATGAGTGATTTGTTTGCCATTTCATTACTGTGATTATTGTGTATTGTGTTCGCAAGTATAATTCAGCCATGCCTCTGTTCTCGAAATTACGTCAGATCAGAACCAGAAAGGGGTTACTCGAAGAATCAGTTCCTGTCCCTCCTAGGGACATTCCTGGACATTCTATGTATCACAAGCATGGTTTAAATGCCATATTATATCTAGACTTATGGGTGGATTACACCAAACATCTTGAAGAGAAATATAGATGGCCTGTATCAGGTACATGGGATGCCGAGTGCATCATGCGAGTAGAAGAAGCATTATGGAAAAAGAAAGCCAGACAGTCCCAGAAAGATGCCATCGAGTTATGGCGCAAAGAATCTCATAAAAGAACCGAAAAAGAATTCAGAAAAGCAGAGTTAAGTAGGGAATCCGCAGAAAAAGCCCAAGAAAGGGAATTAATTGAAGAAGGTGAACGAGTTAGAGCAGAACAGTCAGACAGACAGAGAAATGCCCTTATTAAAGGCATGTATCCTCTTCTTGCCGAGGGCTTGCCGAAGGCAACCCCGGAAGCACCCTGTAATCTACCGCCACCATTGGTCCCGATTAAGCTACGTCATAAACCGACCGCAGCTGAAAATTTTCTTTCGTCCTATTTGGACGACACAGTCCCGGAATATGTAAATCGTATTCCGCCTGCTCACGCTCAGCATCCTGTAAATAATGTAATTCCTGTTCCTCCAGCCACTGGTCCCGGGGACTCTATTAATGTGCCAGTGCCCCCGGACCAGCCCACATTAGGTGTACCCGTTTTGCCAGCCACTCTACCAGCACGTACAGTATTAACTGACGATTCCAGTTCAGGAGGTGCGGGGGGAGGTGCTCCTATCACCCCGCCTCAAGTAAGACGACTGACGCCGCGAGACGCAGCGTTACAGCGTACGCCAAAAGTGGCTACATACGCAGACCTCAAGAGACTTCTTACCGACTGTATATATGATCCAGTCCCAGGCGAAGATCACATGGTATTATATTCAGTACGTTTAAGACGGGTTGCCAACTTTCTGGGCACCCTGCCCGACATGAAGGATCATCTAGACAGAATATATCGTTTTGTCCGTACAGGAGAGAATCCAGGAAGTATTCACGAAGCTATGGCACACAGAAAAGCCGAGATTCAACATATGATTTTACAGTTCTTGATTAACTGTTTAATAAGAGAACAAGATTATCCTGATAAAGATCAAGACGAGATGAAAGGCCTAACTAGGTGGAGTGACAATATAGCCGAGGGAAAACACAAGACACTAGGTAGTATAGAAAGTATGTACAAGAAAATTCGTAAGGAAATTATAAGTATACACCAGAAGGAGGAAGCAAAAAGAGCAACCGAGAAAGAGAATGACTCTTCCAGTGAAGAGGTAGACAGCGAGAATCCCTCCAGAATAGCGTATGTAGGTAGAACTAGACTTTCCGACCGACATTCATGTCTAGATTACAAGAAAGTTTTTCCTCCTCCAGTACCAGAACAGTGTTCTCTTGAACAACGCAAAGTGTAGGTAACAGGAAAATGGGCGCTCAGCTAATAATTTCGGCTATGTATAATTCTTGATTAGATTTAATGCTACTAGGCAGAAAGGGGAGGTTACCTAACTTCCTTACAAGTCCCCTGATTTCAGGAGAACACTAAAACAAAAGTTTCCTGCCGAGCAAAATTTATCTATGAAGTAATTCCACTTCCATACAATAGAATTTCAAAAAATCAAATATTGTCCAGTAATCAGTAAGACACTCGAACCCGTCAAATTCACAATAGTCTTTATATTCAGATCAGTCTTGTGAAAAGAACATCCAATATAATTTCACACAATGTAGATTCTTTGTCAGCAACAATCATATAAATGGATCAGCCAACACGTGTTTCGTTGTAACAACAACTTCATCAGGGCTTTTTTAATAATAAACGATATCCATAACATCCCAGTTCTTTCTAACTGGTTGAGTGGTATAAGACTCTTCTTATTTCATTCAGAATATAAGGTCTTGCTAGTTGGGTATATGTAGAAAATAGTATCTTGAAATCAGCGTGATGTTTGCGTTTCTCTATTAATCTTCAAAGAAAAAATGTCTTCATTTCCTCACTTGTAATATCAAATCCGTTCCCAGTTATCAGATTCTCGTCAGAGTTCTATCTCCTCCAACTCCTAATCTCGCAGAACGAGATTAGGAGTTGGAGGAGATAGAACTCTGACGAGAATCTGATAACTGGGAACGGATTTGATATTACAAGTGAGGAAATGAAGACATTTTTTCTTTGAAGATTAATAGAGAAACGCAAACATCACGCTGATTTCAAGATACTATTTTCTACATATACCCAACTAGCAAGACCTTATATTCTGAATGAAATAAGAAGAGTCTTATACCACTCAACCAGTTAGAAAGAACTGGGATGTTATGGATATCGTTTATTATTAAAAAAGCCCTGATGAAGTTGTTGTTACAACGAAACACGTGTTGGCTGATCCATTTATATGATTGTTGCTGACAAAGAATCTACATTGTGTGAAATTCTCTTGAACAAGTATTCCAGGCCACCGATCAAATTCTGAAATCACGAATAGGTTATAGCGAGCTTAGTACCATGCATGAACAAGAACTAGCCCGATCAGCAGTACGATGGACTAGTGATTCCACCACGTTTCCAGATGAAATAGTGGCCCAAATGTTTCTGAAACTGCCCCCAGCCGAGAAGCGTCTGGTGGGTACGTATATGATCCAACACCTCATTACATTGTATGAGGGTCAGCATTCTGATCCAGGTCCTTTACATGATGTGCTGAACGAGTTACTCCAATACAGATGGAAAGGTCTAGGTACCGATTTAATTAGTGTCATACTAGAACAGCGCCACAAATACAGAACGTTCTTGAATCCACATTTTGTTCCTGTCCCACCTCCAGTAAGAAAATCATTCTACATAGACAGACAGAATCCGTTACGAGAAGTACATCCAGTTAAGGAAGAGGGGGGAAATGAAAAAGTTAATACCTTGTCACGATAAAGATCCAGCAGGGTTCCACCGTGAATTAAAGGACATGCTCCGTATGGGAGAATACACGTATCCTGATATCATTAAAATGTTAAAGGTCCTGTTGCCTGCGGGCATATATGAAAAACTTAAAGAAAAAGAATGGGAGGTGGGAGAGAAAAAGATAGATTGGACCGCATTAGAGACTGAAGATAATACACGAGTTCCAGGTACCGGTCTTGGGGAAAAAGCTAAAGCATTGCCCGAGTTATTGATACAAGTCTTGCCAAGATTACTAGCCACGAAAAAGGAAGACTGGGATGCCATCTCAGCCTGTAAACAGAAACAAGATGAAGATACTAGTGATTTTTATTCTAGATTTGAGAAATGTTTCATTATTAATAGTGGTCTGAAAACAAGTAGTGAATCGTATCCACATCTTTTTGTTACCAAGCTAGTCGAGAATTCAAGTCCACAAGTTAAAAATCGAGTACTGAAAGTCGAAAGTACCTGGCAAGCTAATACTCCGTCACAGATGCTCCAGATGTTACAGTATCACCAGAACAGAATTAGGGAGGAGCAGGAACATGAAAGGAGACGTATGAAAGACACGAAAATGAAAGTACTAGTTGCACAGTCTGTTCCGCAAGAGAGTCAGAAGAGGGGTACGAATCAAGCTAGTCATCCTGCAGCTCCCGTTAAAGGGACATGCAATTACTGTAAACAGCCAGGTCATTATATAAACGAATGTGCAGTTCTGAAACACAACATAGCTACTGGTAAGACAAAAGAGAGACCACGTCCTCCTAGACAAGAACAAGTTTCACAGACTTCCCAGCCACCGCAGAATGCACAACAGACAGTTACAGTACCGCAGCCTATAGCTGCCACACAGCACGTTACACAGCAGATGTACCAGTACGCACAGTCAGAGTATCCAGATTATCAGCCGTATTCATGAAACAGCCTAGAGAGGGAGGTTGGCTTGCCTCTCATCGAGATTCCTGTAGATCAAGAGGGTCCCTATGTGCATAGTCAAGTATTAGGGAAAGACAGAAAGTTTCTGATTGATACAGGGGCAAGTAGGACTACCATCAGTCATGACGAGGTTCCAGGGGCTCCGCTCTCAGGCTCTAGAAATGTTTCCCTTGGATTTTCAGGAAAGCCTATTGTTAATGAAATATCGAAACCAGTTACTCTAGAAGTTGGTCCATTGTCCCGAACTACAGACTTGTTACTAACGAAATCCTGTCCAGAGAACTTACTTGGTATAAAGACTCTGAAAGAATTAGGAGCAGTTATATGCTGCTCCCCAGAAGGGGTGCGACTGTTTCTGCGAGATTTTAAAGGTCATTATGTATTACGTGATTTTGATCCAAGATTATTGAATGTACCACCGCATTTATGGGCGCAAGGTCCAACTGATGTAGGCTGTATGCACATCACACCCCATCGTGTTACTCTGAAGAAAGGTGTTGTATTACCACGAATCCGACAGTACAAATTGCCACCTGAGGCTGTAGCAGCCTTATCCAAAATTATTGACGAGCTTATTGCTCAAGGAGTAGTTGTAGAAACTGACTCCAATGTATGTAATTCTCCTATCATTCCGATTCTGAAACGTACTGATCCCAATGCACCTCCAGTTTATCGATTAGTGATTGACCTTCGAGAACTTAATAAATGTATCATACCCCAGTACCCAGTGGTTCCAGATATTTCTTCCCTATTAACTGCTATTGATTCAGAAGCTACGTTCTTCACTGTTATTGATCTCAAGAACGCATTCTTTAGTGTCCCCATTCATCCAGACAGCCAATTCCTTTTTGGATTCTGTTTAAATGGAAGGAGCTATAAATTTACCCGAGCTCCTCAAGGTTTCACAGAAAGTCCTAGTATTTACAGTCAAGCACTTAAAAGACAACTAGACAATATTCATATGCCAACTGACACTGCCCTGCTCCAGTATGTCGATGATCTATTGATCACAGCCCGTTCTGAACGTGACTGCGAGCGTGCGTCACTTACAGTCTTGTATTCCCTGGCCGAGATGGGGCACAAGGTGTCCCCGTCTAAATTGCAATTCTGTGTCCAGCAAGTGGTCTACCTAGGACACTTACTGTCCAAGAGGGGTAGGCAGTTGACACCTGACCGTATCCAGTTAATAGCACATCTTCCACAGCCCAAGACTCAGAAGGAGGTACGAGCTTTTATCGGCCTCACTTCATACTGCAGACAATGGATTCCTCAGTACGCATATCTAGCCAAGCCACTGATACAGTTAACGACACAGGAGGCAGCCGTATCGACTGTCCTCCCTTGGACCCAGGAACACACACTTGTTTTCAATGAGTTAAAAAAAGTTTTATGCCAAGCACCTGTTCTAGCGACACCAAACTACAGTAAGCCTTTTACACTTTTTGTCACTGAACGTGATGGTACTGCATTATCTGTTCTCACACAAGATCAAGCAGGACAATACAAGCCCTGTGCTTATTTCTCTAGCACATTAGATCCAGTGGCCCAGGCGCTGCCTGCGTGCCTCAAGTCAGTTGCAGCCACAGCTCTAGCTATCAGACAAAGTGATTCCATAGTGTTAGGACATTCCCTGACAGTACAAGTTCCACACTCCGTGGAAGTTCTTTTAAACCGAACACAGACTCAGCACCTGACAATTGCACGTTTAACAGGTTATGAACTGACATTGTTTCAGCCACACATAGAAATCAGATGCTGCAACATTTTAAATCCAGCCACACTGTTACCGTCAGTTACCCCAAATCCTGCCACACATGACTGTGTGGAAGTTGTTAACACCATGACAAAACCAAGACAAGACTTGACAGACATTGCATTACCTAATCCCGACCTGACACTTTATGTGGATGGTTCATGTATGAGAACAAGTACAGGAGAACTAGTAGCCGCGTATGCAGTGACTACTGAAACTGAAGTTATAGAAACACATCGTATTGACACCCTGTCTGCTCAAGCAGCAGAGCTTGTCGCTCTGACCCAAGCCTGCATACGAGCGAAGAACCTGAAAGTAAACATATACACAGATTCACGTTATGCATTCGGAGTCGTACACGACTTTGGAGTGCTCTGGCAAGAAAGAGGTTTTATGACTTCTCATGGAACCAAGATTCAGCATGGCCCCCTCATTCAAGCTCTGTTAGATGCAATACATTTACCGACAGCTATCGCTATCATGAAGTGCAAAGCACATACGAAAGTCACTGACATCATTTCCCAGGGTAACGACCTGGCAGATCGAACAGCCAAGCTTACAGCTCAGACTCCAGACATTCCAGTTAACATGACACAGACAGACATTCCAGATCAGACTACTTGTATGACAGTTAAGGACCCTACACAAGACGTACTAGATATACAGTTACATGCTACCCCAGATGAAATCAAGAAATGGTCTGAACAAGGAGGGGTCCAGACAGATCAAGGATGGTTGACGAAGGGAAAAGCCACATGGTTTCTCCCCGACTCTATGGTTCAAGTCATTATTAACACCGCACATAGTCCAGCACACTTAGGAGAAAAGGCCATGTTAGACAGTATTCAGAACCTTTGGTTTAACAAGCATTTACGAGCAGCAGCCAAGCAGAAAGTGCGTACCTGCATGATCTGTTGTCAGTTCAATCCAGGTAAAGGTGTCCCGGTGGAACAAGGTGGATTCCATCCTCCTGACCACCCTTTTGAAGTCCTCCAGATGGATTATATTCAGATGGAGCGATGTCGAGGTTTCAAGTATGTCCTCGTAGTTGTATGCGCTTTGTCCAGGTGGACAGAAGCATATCCAGTCCCAGATTACACAGCTGCGACCACTGCCAGGCAGTTGGTTCGTGAGTTTTTCCCCCGCTATGGATTGCCTAGGGTCGTGTATTCAGATAACGGCCAGCCATTCTCATCCGAACTCATGAAACAAGTATCCCTTCTGTTAGGGTACCAGTGGAAGTTCCATTGTGTACGACATCCTGAAGCAGCCGGTCTCGTAGAGAGACATAATCAGACTCTGAAAATCCGCATTGCCAAAGTATGCGCAGAGAAAGGCGTAGATTGGATAGTAGCACTGCCAGTCGCCCTTTTCTATATGAGAATGGTCGCTCACTCCCGTTCAGGTCTGTCCCCTTTCGAGGTAGTGTTCGGTCGTCCCCCAAACATGTGGGGTACACCTAGACCACGTACAATTACAGATGTTGACAGTAATATGCTGACAGATTACCTGGCCTCCTTGATGTCTGCACTACACTCTTGTCGTTCACAGGTTGCCGCTGCTTTTCCAGACAACACCGAAGTGAAACCGCATGAGGTCATACCAGGCGACCTCGTTTTGATTCGTAATTTTGATCGTTCAAGTCCGCTGGAGCCCCGCTGGACGGAGCCCCGACTTGTCCTACTAACAACAAGGACCGCCGTGAAGATCGAAGGCAGGAAGGGGTGGTTGCACTCCAGTCATGTAAAGAGATTCCATGGACTCAAACCAAAGACTGTTTTCAAGGACTGCCCCGTTCTCAAGGACTGCCCAGACACTGAATCTAAACTTCCCCTGTTAGAGAAAACTCCGCAGCAGGAGTATAAAGATAAGCTTCGGTCTAGTAAGTCAACCAGTTTATGGTCTAAGTCCCTCTCGGGTGAAACGGTTAGACAGGTTCCTGACATGTATGAGATAGACCCACACAGTGAGAGAGTTAGTCAAAACTCTAAGAGAATTCGTTATCAAAAGAATCTTCGAAGTAGATGTATTGTTACTTTATTTTTTATGCTATTTCTGAGTCTTATGGTTACCTGCATAAGTTATGCCTTACATTTATGTTTTCCTATTAATTCACATGTACATATGTTTTCTAATGTTACAGTAGAGCACACTTTTAGTGACCTGCCTCCTCACGAGTTATCCTATCGTCTTGCCATGCGCAATAATACGTTTATCCGAATGTTACACTATTCACACCAGACCAGCAATGCCACTAATTGTTGGGTGTGTGGTCGACTCCCCCCTTTCCAGACACCGAAGGGAGTTCTGCCACTCTTTCCCTATCCATTTTCACATAATGGTTCGTGTGGAGCATGGTCCACGTTAACGTCATCCTCAAATGATATGTTTCTCCTGACTCAGACATGTTTCCCAGACAAGGAAGGTCCTTCCCATAGAACAGGGTTAGATCTAGAAAATGAAGTATATGATCTAGGTAATTATTCCTCGAATTTCATGGTTTTGAATGTTCAGTCCGAGACTACTCCAGATTTGCCTGCTATTTCAGTTCTACCCGTTAAAGGTGAATTATGTGTCAGAAAGAATGGTTCCGCACATGTAGGTCATAGTGATTGTACTACTGTGGTCGAGTATAGTGACAGTGGGAAATCTATTTTCAAAGCCTCACGTCATTCTTATTTTGTATGTGGCCAGACCGCATATGTTCGTCTGCCCCTCGATTGGGATGGAACATGTTACATTGCCTTCCTACTGCCACCCGTTTTTCTAGCCCCATCCGATTATCACAGAAACACACATCTAGTATACGTTAGGCATAGAAGGGAGACTGAGTCCCCAATTGTCGATCAAACTGAAACTACCTTAGAACAGTATCAAGACTTCAATAAAGGTTTCTTTTTCTTCATAGGTCCTGTTCAGAATAGTAAGTTAATACGTAGGCTAACCAGAGCCCTTGAAGCAGTAGTGAATGAGACTACTTCCGCTCTAGGTAACTTAACTGAAGAGCAATCTGCTATGAGATTTGTCGTGCTCCAAAATCGTCTTGTCCTTGACGTCATACTGGCCGATAGGGGAGGAGCTTGTAGAGTCATCGGATCTAGTTGCTGCATTTTCATTCCTAGTAACGCACCGTCTGTTTATTCAGCTATAACCAGACTTCATAAAATAGCCCATCAGTTACACCAGAATCCAGGCACCTGGACATGGTCCGGTTGGCTCTGGAGTATCATATCTGCCTGGGGATGGAAAGTATTGTCATTCCTGGGTATAGCAGTAATGATCATATTCAGTTGCTGTCTCTGTTTTCAATGTGGCCCTGCGATTTGCGGCTTGTGTGCTACCTCTTGTATACATAGTCCTAAGTCCCGTTCCAAGACAATTCGAGACGAGCAAATGATGCTATATGAACAGATAGATGGTATCATGAATATTGATGTTTCCTGATGGAAACTTAGGGCACAAGGAGGGAATGAGGAAAATTGAATTTTGCCTTGTCATGTGTGCCTACGTGTTCCCCATCCTATGATATATGTGCATGATCGATATGCATATATCCCCCTATGATCGATTAAAGACGCAATTATAGTTGTGTCCAACGTTAGTATGCCAGTTTCCAGTTCTCGTGAAAGCAACGAGTATTAGGCCTATGTTGCCCACGTTTTACATTATGCACGTTAATTCATTGAATTGTCCCCGTTTCTAGGCCTCAAAAGGGCCCGGACACCAGATTCAAGCTCCAGTCTCCTGAACCCACTCCGAGGAGCGATGCAGCCCCCACCTGCATCCCTGACCCTTCACTTACTTCCTGCCGCGCAGCGCGGTGCCCGGCCTGGCTCTGCCTGCCTGTCTGTCTGCCAAGAATATGTTATGCCTCTAGTTATCAGTTCAGCTCTCCGTCTTCACATTCCTAAGCTACTGAACCACATAAACAGCTTCAGCTATGGTCTAGTCTTTCTGTCTCCATGCAAGTGAATTACTGTATTAATATTCATAGAAGATTCATAGCACACGCAATACACGAAGAATATATGCATGCACCAGCCTTAGTGTCAAGTAGCCTTTGCCCTGATAACTTTTAGATTCTATCAACATGTACTCCAAAACACCAGATACCAGATATGCTATAGGTACATGTCGTCCTGACATCGCAGACTTTCGTCTCCTCTTCTAGTGCAGAAGTCATAGCCCCCAGTTCTCCCCGGTAACACGTCATGGCCCGTTTGCGCGCACCACTAGGTTAAAGGTTCCAGCTGCTCAGGTAGCCCCCTCTATGTATCCACCCACTTTATGACACTTCTGTGACGTTTTCATCACATGTCTACGTGCACGCCCTGTGCACGCCTTCTTTTCACGCCCATGTGTTCTTATCGTACGCTTGTCACTAGTTACGCCTACTGTATGTAATGTAATTGTGATGTTTTACTATATATATCATGTACTGTTGATGAAACGTTGCAGCTGCCTTCTATGCCATTCTATTTCAGGCTGTCCCGATCCTGTCCCTTCCCTTATGCCTGAATAAAGCCCGTTCGACTCAGATACATCGGATCTTGCCTCTTATTTATTGAGCTATCTGTTTTATTAATGTATTCAAAAATAGTACCGGTAATTAATTATTTATTTACCACAAGTCAGTCACTCTCCCTTAGTCAGTTAGTCTCTCTCTCTCTGTCAGTCAGTCTATCCATCTCTCTCTCTCACTGTCAGTCTCTCTCTCTCAGTTGGTCAGTCAGTTTTTCGCTTAGTCAGTCTCTCTCTCCCTCAGTCAGTCAATCTCTCTCTCACTGTCAGTCAGTCAGTCTCTCTCAGTCAGTTTCTCCCAGTCAGTCTCTCTCTGTCAGTGTCTCTCTCTCTTAGTCTCTCTCTTTGTCAGACTCTCTCTCGTAGTCTCCCTCTCTCTGTCTCTCTGTCTCTCTCTAACCTCTCTCTCCGAGTCAGTCAGTCTATCTCCCTTAGTCAGTTAGTCTATCTCTCTATATCAGTCAGTCTATCTCTCTCTCTGTCAGTCACTCTCTCTCTAAGTCTCTCTCTGTTAGTCTCTTTCTCTCTCTCTCTCTCTCTCAGTTAGTCAGTCTATCTCTCCCTTAGTCAGTCAATCTCTCTCTCACTGTCAGCCAGTCAGTGTCTCTCTCAGTCAGTCAGTCAGTCTCTCTCAGTCAGTCTCTCCAAGTCAGTCAGTCTCTCTCTGTCAGTGTCTCTCTCTGTCAGTCAGGCCCTCGCTCTCTCAGTCAGTCTCTCTCTGTCTCTCTCTATAAATCTCTCAGTCACACTCTCTCTCTCAGTCAGTCTCTCTCTCTTCTTAGTCAGTCTCTCTCTCTTCATAGTCAGTCTCTCTCTCCCTCAGTCAGTCAGTGTCTCTCTCTCAATCTGGAAGTCTATCTCTCTCAGTCAGTCTATCTCTCTCTGACAGTCTCTCTCTTAGTCAGTATCTCAGTCAGTCATTCTCTCTCTCTGTCAGTCAGTCTCTCTCTTTCAGTCTCTCTCTCTCAGTCTCTCTCTTTGTCAGTCTCTCTCTCTTAGTCTTTCTCTCTCTGTCTCTCGCTCTCAGCTCTCTCTCTCGGAGTCAGTCAGTCTCTCTCTCCCTTAATCAGTCAGTCTCTCTCTCACTGTCAGTCAGTGTCTATCTCAGTCAGTCAGTCTCTCTCAGTCAGTCAGTCAGTCTCTCCCAGTCAGTCAGTCTCTCTCTCTCTCAGTCAGTGTTTCTCTCTGTCAGTCAGTCTCTCTCTCTCTCTCTCAGTCTCTCTCTCTGTCAATCTCTCTCGCGCTATCTCTCTCTCAGTCAGTCTCTCTCAATCAGTCTCTCTCTCTCTCTCTCTCTCTCTCTCTGTCAGTCATTCTTTCTCTGTCAATCTCTCTCTCTGTCTCTCTCTCTGTTAGTGTCTCTCTCTCTCTGTCTCCCTCTCTCTCTCTGAGTCAGTAAGTCTCTCTCTCAGTCGGTCAGTCAGTCTCTCTCTCAGTCAGTCTCTCTCTCCCTCAGTCAGTCAGTAAATCAGTCTTACTCACTCTCTCAGTCAGTAAGTCAGTCTCTCTCTCTCAGCCAGTCTCTCTCTCAGTCAGTCAGTCAGTCTCTCAGTCACTCAGTCTCACTTTCTCTCTGTCAGTCAGAATCTCTCTCTTACTCAGTCAGTCTCTCACTCAGTCAGTCAGTCGCTGCCTCTCTAAGTCTCTCTGTCAGTCAGTCTCACTCTGTCAGTCTCTCTCTCTCTCTTTCTCTCTCTCTGTCAGTAAATCAGTCTCTCTCTTAGTCAGTAAGTTAGTCTCTCTCTCTCAGTTAGTCTCTCTCTCAGTCGGTCAGTCTCTCAGTCAGTCAGTCTCTCTCTCAGTCAGTCAGTCAGTCAGTTAGTCTCTCCCTCTCTCTCTCTAAGTCTCTCTCTCTGTCAGTCAGTCTCTCTCTCTGTCAGTCTCTCTCTCTCTCTGTCACTCACTCGCTCTCTCTTTCTCTGAGTCAGTCAGTCTCTCTCTCAGTTGGTCAGTCAGTTTCTCTCTTAGTCAGTCTCTTTCTCCCTCAGTAGTCAATCTCTCTCTCTCACTGTCAGTCAGCCAGTGTCTCTCCGAGTCAGTCAGTCTCTCTCAGTCAGCCAGTCTCTCTCTTAGTCAGTGTCTCTCTCTATCAGTCAGTCAGTTACTCTCTCTCTAAATCAGTATCTCTCTGTCACTCTCTATCAATCTCTCTCGTTCTATCTCTCTCTCAGTCAGTCTCTCTCTTTCTGTCAAAGTCAGTCTCTCGCATAGTCAGTGTCTCCCTCTACCTCAGTCAGTCAGTGTCTCTTTCTCAGTCAAGCAGTCTATCTCTCTCAGTCTCTCTAACTGTCAAGGATCGTGGTTACTCACTGGGCCGACACTCCCAGGAGCAGAACGATGATATTTTCCAAATTCCACCACTGATTTTCCCACAGCCACCTACTCAAGAATTAAACTAGTGGCCGTGCGAACCTTGTCGGAGGACAGGGGAATGGGACAGAGAAGAGACTGCCTGGCTTTCTGGCTCTTCCACTC
The DNA here is from genome assembly GCF_964261635.1 of Lissotriton helveticus. Taxonomy (NCBI): domain Eukaryota; kingdom Metazoa; phylum Chordata; class Amphibia; order Caudata; family Salamandridae; genus Lissotriton; species Lissotriton helveticus. The sequence goes on along the minus strand of NC_136071.1, from coordinate 558,977,229 downwards.
TGCTTCCTTCTTTCTGCTGTGTTCCATTTTGCTCTTTTCTTACTCCCTCTCTATTTTCATAGCATATGTGGAAATCACTGTAACAGAAAAGCACACCATTACTAATTCTCTTCAATTCCCCTGATCTCTCCTTCCACCTTCCTTCACTTTCTCTTCTTACCCAGAGTGCCTATGGCTTTTGCTTCTCTTCAATTCTTCTAAGTGAGTCTTTATTCATCTGAGTCCTTCATTACAAACAATACTTTAGTTCCCTTAATCTCTGTGGCCTTTCTTGTTCATTGGCACGCATTCATTTATTCACCCACTCACTCTCTGCCTTACTTTCTCATCTTCCGATTTCTTCTTTTATTTCTCCCGTAGGTATCTTCCGGAGTCTTCGCCGACGGCAAAGAAATCAGGAACTGCGGTAACAAAAGGTAAGTGTTGAAGTTTTCTTTATCATCTTTTTTTCCTATTTACTCTAATCTGAAAATGTCCCTAAGTCCTAAATCCTAACTAACTAACTGATGCACCGAAGCGCTCTAACATACGCCTAAGCCTGGCACCAAAAACGACACTACTTCTATCTAACTAGATTTCTGTAAAGATGCGACTTAACCCTAAAATTCTGTTGATGAAGTGCACGGGTCAAAAATCAACCAGCGCACTTTACAGCTGGTCTAGCCGTGGCCAAGGAGCACAAGGTTAGACCGCCAACTTCCACTGCAGTTCTCTCTGTTGGTAGTACAGAGGAAAATGCCTGGTTGCCCACTACGATAACATGCGACCTATTGCGAGCGGGTGATCTTTCAAAAAACAGCTCATTAGCAGATACAACAGAGTATTGGAGCGCCTTAGTTCCTTTTCTCTGCACCCTGACAGAACCCCCCCCCCGAAAGGTTAAGCGTCCGGGCTGAGGTTTGTGAGGAATTTGGGTTAACCGGGGAGCATGAACATCTGATCGTTCCACCCAAGACCTATCCTCTGGGCCAAAACCCTTTCAGTCTACGAGGTAGAAAATGTTACCTCGAATGGACTTTGGGTCTAAGATTCTTTTAACCTCAAATTCTTCCTGTCCTTCCACTAAAATTGGTTCTCTGCTCCTCAATTCTTTCAAATGGGGTGAGACCTTTTTAAGAAGGGAAACATGAAACACAGGGTGTATCTTTAGCTGTGGAGGTAGCTTTAGTTTGAAAGTCACTTGATCCACAGAAAATGTACCTACAAATCGGGGTTGGAATTTTCAATTTAATTTGAGTTTTAGATTTCTAGAACTTAACCAAAGCCTGTCTCCTGTACGCAAATCTGGTCTTCTCTTTTTGTCTGCACTTTGCTTGTAGCGTTCTTTAGCTTTCATTAAGTTCTTAGTGGCAGACTCATGAACCTCACTAAGATGCTGTACAAAAACTTGAGCCATGGGCACCCACACTTCTTTAGAGGAAACCACAGAATTTGGATGCCTTCCGTAATTCAAGTAAAAAGGGGAGAAACCAGTAAAGACATTCTTTGCATTGTTATGCGTAAATTCTGCGGTCCAAAGAAGATCAGGCCACTCTCCTTCTTGATCCAAGAGAAACAGTCTAAGATACTTTTCTAACTCTTGATTGGCCCTTTCAGTTTGACCATCTGTTTGTGGATGAAAACTCATTGAATAACGTGTCTCAATTCCCAAACCTCTAGTGTAAGCCTTCTAAAAATGGGATAAAAATTCAGACCCATGATCTGTGATCAAAACCTTTGGGATGCCATGGTTCTTAATCAAACTTTGATTGAATGGTGTGGCTATTTGTTTTGCCGATGGATTTCCTTTCACGGCAACAAAATGCACCATTTTTGAAAAGGCATCTACCATGACTAATACTGAACTGAATCCCTGACTGGAGGGCAATTCAACTATCAATTCCATTGTTACTTTGTGCCAGGGATCTGGAGGTGTAAGCAAAGGTCTCAATAAACCCTGAGGAGTCCGCTTATCTGTCTTCCCCATTGCACAAGTCTCACAGCCTTCCACATGAACTCGAACGTCTTTGGACAACTTTGGCCACCAAAACTGTCTCTTTACCAACTCCTCCGTTCAATGGATTCCAGGATGACCAGCCAATGGACTGTCATGGCAGTTGATCAACGCTTGTTGTTGAAGTTCTTGAATTCGTTAATACAAGGCCTTGGAATGAAATGGCAATCCATCGATAATCTCCCAAATTGGCTCTTCCTGAGCCCAACTCCGCATTTCTTCAGAAATTAAGGCTTCCTTGACCTTGTATACGAGAGTTTTTTCACTAGTGGCTCCAATGATCTTAGTTTCTGGAATTATTTTTTGATCACTAATGGGATTCTTCTTTCCATTCATGTCAATTCGAGACAAGGCATCTGCCTTTCCATTTACCGGCCGATAAGTTATCACAAAGTAATAATCGGCGAAATACAGGGACCACTTAAGTTGACGTGGCATGATCATTCTGGCTGACGTCTGAAACTGAAGATTCCGGTGATCGGTGAATACAGTCACCACATGTCTTGCTCCGAGAAGATAATGTCGCCACTCTTGGAAGGCATCTTTGATAGCGAGGAGTTCTTTATCTGAAATAGTATAATTTATTTCCGCCGGTTGTAGTTTTCTAGAGTGATATGCTACCTGATGCAACTGCCCTGTCTCTTTGTGTCTCTGTGAAAGCACCCCTCCGATGGCCTGCTCAGAGGCATCAGTCTCCAGATAAACGGGTTGAGTAGGATCAGCATGCAGCAGAATGGGCGATGAGGTAAAGCTCTTGTTTAAGAACTGGAAAGCATTTTCAGCCTCAGAAGATCATTGAAAAGGTACTCCTTTTCGTAACAACCTTGTAGTAGGTGCCACCTTCAGGGAAAAATCTCAAATGAATCTGCGATACAAATTTGCGAACCAAATGAAGCTCTGTATTTCATTCACAGAGGTTGGAGGAGGCCAATTTAATACCGCCTCAATCTTTTTAACATCCATGGTTAGACCTTCCGGAGCAATTACAAATCCCAGGAAATCCACAGATTTCACTCCAATAGCGCATTTTTTTAGATTTACGTAAAGCTTGTTTTCCTTCAGACAACACAAAACTCTTTTGACCTGTTGCTGGTTTTCTTCTTCTGATGAGGAGTAAATCAAAATATCGTCGATGTAGACAATAGCGCATTGATCAATGAATTCTTTCAGGACATCATTAATGAAGTACTGGAAGGCTGCTAGAGCGTTGCTTAAACCGTAGGGCATAACTTGGTACTCATATAATCCATACTTCCTTCTAAATGCAGTTTTCCATTCGTCTCCACTTCTCACTCAAATTAAATGGTATGCCCCCTGCAAATCCAACGTCTTGAAGATTTTGGCAACTTTTAGTTGGTCTAGAAGAACTAAAATCAGGGGGAGAGGATAACGGTTCGTGACTGTAGTCTTGTTCAAGGCACGATAATCAATACACATTCTCAAATCTCCATCACGTTTCGGAACAAAAAATAATGGTGAAGAAACTGATGGTCGTATGAACCCGTTTTCCAAATATTTCTGAATGTAATCCTTTAGATGATTGTTTCTCAGCTTCGTAAAGTACATAAATACGACTAAAAGGAAGGTTAGATCCAGGTTCCAAGTCGATTTTGCAGTCATATGAACGATGTGGGGGCAACTTCTTTGATTCCGATTCACTAAAAACTTCAGCAAACTTCTGGTATTCTACTGGTAAACCCACAGTTTGCACCACACACACTTATCTTTTATTCGCATAGTAAGGCTGCTAATTTTCCGTCTTGTTCTTTCCACTTTTCTCCCAAGCAATTCTCCAAACAATAGCTTGAGTTGAACTTCACAGTTCGATCGCTCCGGTTAATTGTTGGGTTGTGTTCTGTTAACCAAGGCAAACCCAAGATGATTCCAAACTACGGGGCATCGTTTAAGTTGAATTGAATCTCTTCCTTATGACCTTCGACAGAGAAAAGCTCCACAACTTCCATATGACTGGTTATGGGACCGGAAGATACATTTGTTCCGTCAACGGCTCTGAGTGCTTCGCGCCTCTCTTCAGCTAAAGCCTTCAAACCAATTCTCGAGACTTATTTGAGGTCACTTAACTTCCCCGTAGCTCTGGAGTCCAGCATCACGACCACTCCTGAAAGAACTCGATCTCGAAACCTTAGGGTCATTGTCAGAATGAGGTGTGGAGCGGGAGATTGTAGGGTATTAGCCACTTGGTGAGAAATTGGAGTTGTATCCTTGATAGCAACTACCATCCCAACTCCTTCTACTGGTGGTGCAAAGAGTTTACCTTCTTGAAGGTTTTTGGCTTCTCTGGACATTCCTTTACAGAATGTCCACTGATTCCACAATAAAGGCATAGATTATTCTGTCACCGCTTTTCTTTCTCTTCTGTGGAAAGGGGGGTCTCTAATAGTTCCAATTTGCATGGGTTCAACACCATGCTCTTTATCTCCAAATTTAACAACATCTGATCTGACCCGATCAAAGCGAGGTGCACTGGCCTGAAATTCACGTTGTCTTTCACCCCTTCTTTCCATTTGTCGATAGTCTATCTCTAAAACTAGATCAATCAAAGCTCAAACATCTGTAGGGCTATTTGGGATCTGTGACAAGGCATCCTTTAAGTTATCTTTCAAGCCCCGATAGAACAAGGCTGCCCTTTTGGCCACCGGCCATTCTGTTTCTACGACAAGTTTGTTAAATTGGGCAAGGTAGTTGACTAGCTCTCAATTCCCTTGCCTCAACTCCAGTAATTCATTATCCGTAGCCTGTGCCACCATCCGACGGTCAAAATTCGCAGAAACTCTTTCTTGAATTCCTCGAAGTTATATAAAATTGGTGAGTCTTGAGTGACTAAGGGCATAGACCATGAAGCTGCATCTTCATTGAGGTAAGACAAGATGAAATCTATTCGAGATTGTGCATCCGTGAAGACAGTGGGCCGACACATGAAATGCAACGAGCACTGAGTAAAGAAAATGTGGGTCTTTTGGGGATCCCCACTGAAGCGCTTAAGCGGAGCAATGGAAATACAGGTGCTTAGGAATGAATAACCTAGTGGTTGCAGAACTCTGACTAAACCTACTGGTCTCTGAAGGAGAGGAGTGAAACCGCTTCCCTGACTCCTCGCTCTTCAAATGGGCTGTCATTTCTTTGGTCTCACGTCTAGTGGCCTCCATCTCAAATTTGATTACCTTATTTTCCTCCCTGACTGCCATTAACTCTTGTTGAATCTCCTTAAGAATATTTTCAACATTTTTTAAATCGAACCCTTCAGCCATTCTGCTCGGGTGAGTATTGAAGTGGGCACTTCACTCTGTTGGTAGTACAGAGGAAATTGACCGGTTGCGCGCTACGATCACCCGCAACCTTTTGCGAGCGGGTGATCTTTTAAAAACAAGCTCATTAGCAGATACGGCAGAGCATTGGAGCGCCTTGGTTCCTTTTCTCTGCACCCTGACACTCTTTCAGTCAGACAGTCTCTCAGTTAGTCCATCTCTCTATCTCTCTCTCAGTAAGTCAGTCTCTCTCTCTCTTAGTCAGTCAGTCTCTTGCTCCGTCAGTCAGTCTCTCTCTCGGTCTTTCTCTCTCTGTGTCAATCTCTCGCTCTCTCAGTCTTTCTCTCTCTGTCAGTCTTTCTCTCTCTCTCTCTGAGTCAGTCAGTCTCTCTCCCAGTCGGTCAGTCAGTCTCTCTCTAAGTCTGTCTCTCCCTCCCTCAGTCGGTCAGTCAGTAAATCAAGTCTCACTCTCTCAGTCAGTGAGTCAGTCTCTCTCTCTCAGCCAGTCTCTCTCTCTCTCAGCCAGTCTCTCTCTCTCTCAGTCAGTCAATCTCTCTCTCTCCCTCTCTGTCAATCAGTCTTTCTCTCTTAGTCAGTAAGTCTCTCCCAGTCAGTCAGTCTCTGTCTCACTAAGCATCTCGCTCTGTCAGTCTCTCTCTCTCTCTCTCTGTCAGTCTCTCTGTCAGTCTCTCTCTCTCTCTCGCTCGGTCGGGCAGTCAGTTACTCATTTAGTCAGTCTCTCTCTCCCTCAGTCAGTCAATCTCTCTCTCTCACTGTCAGCCAGTCAGTGTCTCTCTTAGTCAGTCAGTCAGTCTCTCCTGGTCAGTCAGTCTCTCTCTCAGTCAGTGTCCTTCACTCTGTCAGTCCCCCTCTGTCTCGCTCGCTATCAATCTCTCAGTCACTCTATCTCTCTCTGTCAGTCTCTCTCTCTTTCTCTCATAGTCAGTCTCTCTCTCCCTCAGTCAGTCAGTGTCTCTCTCTCTCAGTCAGGCAGCCTATCTCTCTCAGTCAGTCTCTCTCTCTCTCTCTCTCTCTCTCTCTCTCTCTGTCAGTCTCTCTCCCTTACTCAGTCTCTCTCTCAGTCAGTCAGTCAGTCTTTCTCTCTCTCTGTCAGTCTCTCTCTCTCTCTCTATGTCTCTCTCTCAGTCTATCTCTCTCTTAGTCTCTCTCTGTCTGAGTCAGCCAGTCTCTCTCTCCTTTAGTCAGTCAGTCTCTCTCTCTCACTGTCAGCCAGTCAGTGTCTATCTCAGTCAGTCAGTCTCTCTCAGTCAGTGTCTCTGTCAGTCAGTCTCTCTCTCTCTGTCAATCTCTCTCGCTCTATTTCTCTCAGTCAGTCTCTCTCTCTCTCTCAGTCAGTCTCTCTCTCCCTCGGTCAGTCAGTGTCTCTCTCTCTCTTAGTCAGGCAGTCTCTCTCTCTCAGTCAGTCTCTCACTCTCTCTAAGTCAGTCTCTCTCTCTCTCAGTCAGTCAGTTTCTCTCTGTCACTCAGTCTGTCTCTTACTCTCGCTGTCAGTCAGTCTCTCTCTCTCTTAGTCAGTCTCTCTCTCAGTCAGTCTCTCTCTCCCTCATTTAGTTAGTATCTCTCTCTCAGTCAGGCAGTCTATCTCTCTCAGTCTGTCTCTCTCCTCTCCCCCTCAGTCAGTCAGTCTCTCTTTCTCTGTCAGTCAGTCTCTCTCTCTCTCTCTCTCTCTCTCTAAGTCAATCTCTCTCTGCCTTAGTCTCTCGCTCTCTCTCTTTCTGTCAGACAGTCTCTCTCTTAGTCAGTCTCTCTCTCTCTGGCAGTCAGTCTGTTTCTCTTTTAGTCAGTCTCAATCAGTCAGTCAGTCTCTCTCTCATTCAGTCAGTCAGTCCCCCATTCAATGAATGAATAACTTTTATTGTTTGGTTACTCAAAACCATTACATTAAAACAAGCGTATATAAAAAGAAATTACAAAAGTTAAAACAGGGAATGTGTTAGCGAAATAGTCTGTGCATCTACGGAGTCTCTATTCATTTAAGCCCTGGGTGGCCATCAACTTAGACCGTGTCTCTTGGATGAACTTCCCAAATGAGGCCATGTCTTTTACTGTAGACAGTGTGTATAATTGATGGACCGCCTCCTTTGCGGTGCGAGTCCCCGCTTGTCTGAGAATGGGCCTAAGGTAAAGACTGCGTGCAGCACGCAGGGCCGGGCAGCAAAATAGCAGATGAGCATGGGACTCGCATTTGTAATTGCAGAGCCTGCATTCCAATACACCCAGCTCTGCCCGTTCAACGGCATATAGTTCTTTAAGCGGCAGAGGGTGTAGTCTGTAGGCTAGAATCTTATGGAGAGCTGTGCGGGCCACGGCCTGCGTGAGATGGTGTTTGGGATTATACACAATGTGCGGCAGGCATAGGGTCTTGTGCAGGTCTCTTATCACTAATGACTCCAAGTCCAATTCGCGGGAGCGAGCCCGAACTTGTTTCTTGATTGCGTCTTTGATCGCCGTGTAGTTGACTAGTTCGGGGTCCCAAAGCTCAGTGGCCAGGTTGAGGCGAACTTTTGCCGCGGTGAGGGTAGCTGACCAAGGATTCCCGGGTTCCATAAAGATATATTTCAAAACTGCCTTAAGTGTCTTATCTTTTGCGGCTGTAGCAAGGTAATAGTATTTGCTTAAGGCCACCATGTCATCCAGATTTTGTTGGTTGAGCGAGAATTCTAAGCGGATAAGGGTGTTTCTAGTGCACTTCGGTAGATGAAATATTCTCTTGTATGCTCTGCAATGGATTTTTTCGAGTTCCTTGTTGAGTTTGCCCGGATACGCTTGCTGAGCGTAATTGAGGGCCGGCATTAGTTTAGCCTTTAATACTCTTCGAATGGCCGTTGTAGTTGGGCTGTGTAAGGAAGCTTGTAATTTGCAGAGTGCATAAGTGATGGTTTTCCCTTTGCCTTGGATTTTCTTTAACTGGGCACCGGAGAGACCTGACTCGTGGTAGCAGACTCCCAGGTAGGTATATCGTTGTGTGCTTTCCAAGGAGAGATGACCAAGGTTCCATTTTGCTCGTTTTTTATGTGGGTAGTGCCCAAAAATAACTATTTTTGATTTGGAAGAGTTTGCCACCAACCTGTTTTCCTTGTTGTATGTTGCCAGGGTGGTCAGCATCTTTTGTGGTCCTATTTTAGTGTGATCCAGGAGTACCAGATCGTCACCGTAATGCATGAACTGGATTTTGATGCCCCCAATCCTTGGGGTTGCAAGGGCTGCCCCCAACAGGGCTGTCTCCATATCTGCTGTATACAGATTGAACAGCAGTGGCGCTAACACGCACCCTTGCTTTAGGCCTCGGTCCGTGTCGATCTTCTCAGAAGCGGAATCACTCGAGAGTTTAATTCTAACCCACGTTTTTTGATAGAGTGACTGAATTGCTCTTAGCATAGTCGGACTGATGTTCCATTGTGCCAGCTTTCTCCATAAAATTGCGCGGTCTACCCCATCGAAAGCGGCAGAGTAATCGATGAAGCAGGCGAATAAAGGGAGGGTTTTACGCGACCGAGCTTGATAGGCCAAATAGGAGAGTGCAGTGATGTTATCCACGGTCGAAGACCCGGGTCTGAAGCCAGTTTGGCAGAAAGGCAAAAGACCTGCTTCACGTGCCCAATCTGCGAGGTCCGTCAGTATCGCACTAGCATAGGCTTTGCCCTCGATGTCCAAGAGGGCAATCAGTCTGTAGTTGGACGGATCTGATTTAGGTCCCTTCTTATGGATAGGGTGTAAAAGTGAGCCTCTCCAGGAATCAGGCACATCCCCCAAGAGCCAGCATTCGTCATATAGATGGGACAGATTTTCGGACCAGAATTCAATGTTCGCTTTAAACAATTGGGCAGGAAGGCCATTTGGGCCTGGTGCGCCATTTTTCCTGATTTTTTTTAGGATTTTTGAGACTAGCAATTTACAAGGCGAGGCCTTCTTGTCGATGGTGGAGTATGGCTCGTCTCTTACTATCGGTCCATTATTTACCTGGTAGACCGATTTGTCTTCGTTGTATAGGACTTTTACGTGGGCTACCCAGGTTGAGGCCTCAAGGAAGTTTTCTCTATGATTAGTGCCTCGGCCGAGATTACTTAGGTAGCTCCAGAACTCCTGCGTTTTCCCGGGGCTCAGCAAGTCAAAGATCCTCAGCCATTGTCCATCACAGTATTCGCGTTTTGCAGCCCACACTTTCTTGGAATGGCTTTTTGCAGCCTCTTGTAGTTGTTTTTTATCGGAGGCTGTGCCATTTTTTAGTCCCCCATTCAGTCAGTATCTCTCTCTGTCAGTCCGTCAGTCTGACTCTCTTTTAGCCAGTCAGTCTCTCTCTTAGCCAGTCAGTCTCTCACTTAGCCAGTCAGTCTCTCTCTCAGCCAGTCAGTCTCTCTCTCAGCCAGTCAGTCTCTGTTTCTCTCTCTCTCTGTCAGTCAGTCAGTCTCTCTCTCTCAGTCGGGCAGTCAGTTTCTCATTTAGTCAGTCTCTCTCTCCCTCAATCAGTCAATCTCTCTCTCTCACTGTCAGCCAGTCAGTGTCTCTCTCAGTCAGTCTCTCTCAGTCAGTCAGTCAGTCTCTCCTGGTCAGCCAGTCTCTCTCTCAGTCAGTGTCCCTCGGTCTGTCAGTCTCTCTCTGTCTCTCTCGCTATCAACCTCTCTTAGTCACTCTATCTCTCTCTGCCAGTCTCTCTCTTTCTCTCATAGTCAGTCTCTCTCTCCCTCAGTCAGTCAGTGTCTCTCTCTCTCAGGCAGCCTATCTCTCTCAGTCAGTCTCTCTCTCTCTCGCTCTCTCTCTCAGTCTCTCTCCCTTACTCAGTCAGTCTCTCTCTCAGTCAGTCAGTCAGTCAGTCTTTCTCTCTCTCTCAGGCTCTCTCTCTCTGTCAGTCTCTCTCTCTCTCTCTATGTCTCTCTCTCAGTCTATCTCTCTCTTAGTCTCTCTCTGTCTGAGTCAGCCAGTCTCTCTCTCCTTTAGTCAGTCAGTCTCTCTCTCTCACTGTCAACCAGTCAGTGTCTATCTCAGTCAGTCAGTCTCTCTCTCAGTCAGTGTCTCTCTCTCTCGGTCAGTCTCTCACTCTCTCTAAGTCAGTCAGTTTCTCTCTGTCACTCAGTCTGTCTCTTACTCTCGCTGTCAGTCAGTCTCTCTCATAGTCAGCCAGTCAGACTCTCTCTCTCTCTCTCAGTCAGTCTCTCTCTCCCTCAGTCAGTCAGTGTCTCTCTCTCAGTCAGGCAGTCTCTCTCTCTCGGTCAGTCTCTCACTCTCTCTAAGTCAGTCTCTCTCTCCCTCAGTCAGTCAGTTTCTCTCTGTCACTCAGTCTATCTCTTACTCTCACTGTCAGTCAGTCTCTCTCATAGTCAGCCAGTCAGTCCCTCTCTCTCTTAGTCAGCCTCTCTCTCAGTCAGTCTCTCTCTCCCTCATTTAGTTAGTATCTCTCTCTCAGTCAGGCAGTCTATCTCTCTCAGTCTGTCTCTCTCTCTCCCTCAGTCAGTCAGTCTCTCTTTCTCTGTCAGTCAGTCTCTCTCTCTCTCTCTAAGTCAATCTCTCTCTGCCTCAGTCTATCTCTCTCTCTCTTTCTGTCAGTCAGTCTCTCTCTCTCTCTGGCAGTCAGTCTGTTTCTCTTTTAGTCAGTCTCTATCAGTCAGTCTCTCTCTCATTCAGTCAGTCAGTCGCCCATTCAGTCAGTCTCTCTCTCTGTCAGTCCGTCTCTCTTTTAGCCAGTCAGTCTCTCTTTTAGCCAGTCAGTCTCTCACTTAGCCAGTCAGTCTCTCTCACAGCCAGTCAGTCTCTCTTTCTCTTTCTCTCTGTCAGTCAGTCAGTCTCTCTCTCTCTATCTGTCAGTCAGTGAGTCTGTCTCTCTTTCTCTGTCAGTCTCTCTCTCTCTCTCTGTCAGTCTCTCTCTCCCTCAGTCAGTCAGTCTCTCTCCCACTCATTCAGTCTCACTCCCAGTCAGTCAGTCTCTCTGTCAGTCAGTTTCTCAGTCAGTCTCTCTCTAGCCTCTCCCTCGCTCGGTCTCCACTCTCTATCTCTTCACTCTCTCTCGCCACTCTCTCTCCCTTCAGTCATTGGTAATATTGGGTTAACATTACCTGCAAGGACCACGGGCCGCCAAGAAAGGCCTGGCGGGCCGCTGGTGGCCTGCGGGCCGTACTATGAGTACCACGGTGTTAGAACATGTCATGAGTGATGTCATATGTGAGGTAATCAGGTGTGCATGGTGGGGGCCTACGCTTAGTTAGCACTAGTAATTATTACTGGTTTGATTTGATTTGGTTATTTATAGAGCACGACTATTGCTTCGAAAGGAGCATCCTGGCGCTATGCGGGAGAGAGAGTAGGAGGACAGATACCTCAATTATAAGAGAGAACAGCAGAGTGCATCTGAGGATCCAAAGCTCCAAGTTTTCAAGGCCTTTCTGAACTGCTTTTCTGCTTCCATCAGCCTTAAGTGTTTTAGCACGAGGTTAAAGGTTCTGGTTCCTAGAACTGCTAAAGATCTACCTCCTTTGGTTTTGCACCTAAAGGCAGGGGTTTAAGAAAATTTGCTGATGAGGATCTGAGTATTCTAGCAGTGGTGTAGGGGGTAAACCTGTCCGATAGATATTTGGGTCCTAGGTTTCTTAAGGCTCTGAAAGTGATTAGCAGAACCTTGAATAGGATTCTCTTATGCATGGGCAACCAATGGAGGGTTTTGAGGACTCCTGAGGAAGATGATCGGCGGGGCAGTTTTAGCACTTAGCGGGCCGCTGCATACTGTACCACCTGTAATCTCTTTAGTACTAGTTTGTTTACTCCTGCGAGTAGGCTGTTACAGTAGTCTAGTCTAGACAGAATAAGTGCCACCACAGCAGTCTTCCTCGCAGAGAACGGAATGTAGTCCAAAAACGCTTTAAAGGTTTGATTATGTTGAAGCACGTTTCTGCCGCCGTCAGGGCATGAGGTCGAAACGAGAGCGAGGTATCAAATTTCACTCCCAGATTCTTACCTACTTCTACTGTGTTTGCTGGGGCAGGTACGTTTTCAGGCCACCATTGTCTCGACTCAAAGAGATGGTCCCTCCCTATCAGCAAGATCTCTGTCATATCGGTGTTGTATTTAAGGTGGTTGAGCTTCATCCAACGGATGACCTCTGTGAGGCATAGCTTAAAATTAAGTTCTCCGTTATTAGAATTTTTGTCTAAGGCCAGGATCAGTTTGAATCATCTGCTTATGATGTTGTTTCAATGCCAAAAGAGGGTATGAGTGAGATGAGAGGGGCCATGTAGATGTTAAACAACAATGGGCTAAGAGACGAGCCCTGTGGGACGCCCGATGTAATGGGGCGTTACATTGGAAAGAAAGTTTCTAGGGCCACTGCTTGTCTGCTGTTGCTGAGAAAGGATTTTATACAGGCTAGTTTGGTGCTGGAAATGCCCCTATTCTTTATCTGGGTAAGGAGAATGTCATGTGAAATGCTGTCAAATGCGGCTGACAGGTCTAAAAGAATCTGCACCGCCTTTTTACCTTTATCTGGGGTTAATTTCAATGTGTCAATGTAAGACAGACCGGGCCCTGCTCCCTGAAATCAATCCATTTCCCCTAAGAGGCCCCAACCCTACACTCCAAATCAACCCTCACTTACCTCTTTCGTCCCAGCACAGCGAGCAGCTCCAGCAACTCCTTCACTGTAAAAAAGAAGAAAGGGTTAACACCATCAATCACGTACACAAGCCGTACACAAGCCGTGTGGCGGTATATCTTAGTTCTCTGTCAATTTAAAAACGTGACAGCATCATCATTGGGCTTCTTTTTTTGTATGCTTCCCTCCGCCAGGAGGAAAACCACTGGTTATTGCAGTAGTGATCAGAGAGAAGTGAGTGTCAAGTGATCTGGTGAGGTGAATAAAGATTTGAAAAACTTAAATACTCGTATGTCCTGGACTGTATGTTTAATAAGTCTGGAATCAAGGTGAATAAAAACAGTGTTGTGCATGGAAAGACGAGTTATTAGTCTAACACACTAAAATGTCAAAAAATAGGCCGACATGTTTCAGCCCTTGGGGATTGCCCTGTCGGGTCGAGGGGGCGTGCTTCACGACCTGAAAAAAAATATATAGTGACTGGGTTTAATGACAACAGCCTCAATGAACCTCACTATGGTTCACTTGTTTCAAGGAAGGTCATTAAGTACCTGTTCAATGTAAGGGAAGAAAAAGGAGAAAATAGAATGTCATATTAAGCATTCTTGGTGCACACCCAAAATATGTGTACTTCCAAATGTATGTGCTGTCCTATATTAGTATCAATGGTGCATGGAAGAGAAACGTAAGAAACTAAAAAATGGCAATTCTTTTTCCCCATCTCAAAACTAAATAGGGCTTCGGGGTCAACAACCCTATTTGGTACCCTGTGCAGAGTGTACTGGCCTTCGTATGGCAATGGCATAATTATTGCTGCTTTTGCTTTAATACACATAGCGATGTGGCATTAGTGTGTGCCCAGCGAGTGTATGTTAATTACGCATATGTATACATTCAATGAGCGTTTTGACTTCACCCTTCTGCAAGTGGTTACATGAAAACCTTGGTTGTGCGAGAATATTGAGAGGCCAATTAACATGTAGAGGTGATTTTGGCAGTAGGTAAAATGGCCATGGTGAAAAGACTCTACTTTATATGTACCTCGATACATAAGCACAGTTTCAGGTGGTATGAGGTACATATTCTGGAAAAATGGGGTAATTAGTATGACGTGCCCCCAAAGTGTCTTCGGAATTTTAGGCCAGTTTATAAGGTTTATGATTTTTCGCATGATGGTTTTTGACTGGAAGTGTCTTTTTAGTGGCTGATCTAGTATATAAAGTAGATTCATATTCATAGGTGTTCACCTATAGTTTTTATTCGTTATTCAGACCGATATGTTCGATGCTTCTCATTGTGCCCCTATATCGGTGGTGGGTTCTGTGTGGTTTTGCATTGACATTATTCATTTTGGCCCATTCTGAGCCATGGGATGTTATCATTGAGGCCCCTGATATTTGTCTTGAGGCGATGAAACCATCTCTGCTCTTTTTCAAAGAGTATTCGTTCTGCATTGTGGTTTTTAATCTGTAGGGTTTCTAGAATCACCCCATTGAGATCATCAACAATTATTCACACCAGGAATGTAGTCAACTTCCAAATCACACTCTTGTAAAGAAATTATCAACTTCCTAATCCTTGACGAAATGGAATCTAATCCTGCTTTTGAGAAAACCTCTTTCAAAGGTTTATGGTCCAAACACACCTTAACCTTCATACCCCAGATCAAATTTGTGTACTTTCTAAAAGCCCAATAGATTGCCAAAGCCTCTTTCTCTATAACAGAGTAAATTAACTCTGAACCTCTCAAGCACCTGGAAGCACAAACTATCAAATGTTCTACACCATTCCTCTTCTACAGTAACACCGCCCCAATGCCCTTAGCACTAGCATCTGTTGTTTAAAAAAAACTTGTTGTCAATATGGATAAGACAAAGATTTTATGCTATGGTCAAAGGAAAAAAGGGCACACTTGGTTTCTGGGCTCCGAGAAGTTGGAAAAGGTAGCAGAATATAGGTACCTGGGGATGTTGTTTGAGAGAAGTCTGCAATGGCACACTCACCTCGATGCATTAAAGCTGATGTCATCAGCATCGGTGAGTGGATTATAAAGATTCAATTGTGCTTATGGCGAAGAGTCCGACAGACCAGCCCTAAAAGCTTACTTAGCAATGGTACCACCTTACTTTTTGTATGGTGCAGAATTGCTTCATTTCAGTGGCAAAAACGGATGGGACGTTGAGGGAAAAACTCTGAAAAATCTATTTTCATTGCCTAAGTCATCAATGGTCCAGGCAGTGAGACTAGAATTGGGAACCACCTCATGGGGTAAAACAGTTTGTATGGCCCTATTAAGGTTCTAGTGCTCCCAGTGACAGGGATTATTTCCATGCACAATTCGGTTATGGAAGGGTGGCGCTTAGCATTTACACCGAGGTGTGCTGCGCTAATTTATTATTCAGGAGAGAGGGGCAATTAATTAATAACATGCGCCATTCATTTTAACTTACTTTTTAGTTAGTACAGTCCGGCAGGACCATAAACTCAATTCAGATTTGGTAGGGCGTCAGCTGATTTGACAAAAGAGATTTCTGAAGGAAACAGGAAAATCAGTGTCATCTTGCAGCGCTTATCGTGCCGTCTCCAGGGGAAAAGCCGCATACATTTAGATAGTAATTTATTTAATAATTATACAGATGCTGGCGAAGGGAACTTATAGTCGCTATGATATATGGGACGACAGTAACTAAATTCTGTTAGCCAAACGAAGTTTTGGTCAGTTGTTTATATAATCCAGATTTTAGCGCGAAGAAAAAACGCAGTTTTTTTGGTGGACTTATCGCGTTCGAAGAGGTGACGAAAGACGAAGTCTTAGTAGTTTATCAAATTAATTTTAAGAAGTGGGTCCCTCAGGCACCTACTGGGCAACATTTATGACATGCATATTACCATTTAGTATTAATTAACTTGCACAAGAAAAGGATAAAATAAAAAATTAAGAAATTAAGCACTTACTACGTTATTTAGGCTTGAGAATTATATTAAGATTCCACTAAGCGATCTTTGGTGCTATAAAATTGGTAACATCACACATTCAGAAGCAGCTCACCAAGGGCTAAGGGACCAAGGGACAGAGAAGTTATCAACGTTTTTTAGTTAAAATATAGACCTAAGCACGGCATAGTTTTAACTTAACTTACTGA
Source organism: Lissotriton helveticus (assembly GCF_964261635.1). Classification (NCBI taxonomy): domain Eukaryota; kingdom Metazoa; phylum Chordata; class Amphibia; order Caudata; family Salamandridae; genus Lissotriton; species Lissotriton helveticus. The sequence goes on along the minus strand of NC_136071.1, from coordinate 558,961,230 downwards.
GTTCAAGGGTGCGCTAGAAAACGGTAGTCTTGGCAGCTCGATAGAAGAATTTAAGGATGAATCCTTCCGGTGCCTGCTGGATAACATTTAAGGCATGCATATTACGGTCCTACATCCAGTAAGTTTTAGACAATGAGACGAAGGAAAATAAAACGCGAGCACTTACTGCGTTATGTACGCTTGTGGTCTGTATTAGGGGTCCAGTTAGCGGTTAAGTCGCTATAGAAGAAGGTGATTTACCGACTGTTTGCCAGGAACTAGGGGACAAGAGTATAGTGGAATTACGATAATGTCCCAAAGGGTTACTTAAAAACAGGGCAGGGTCGTCAAGTGACTTACTTAATCACGGCATGTAGACGGCTGCACAGGGGGTTCCGAGTGCCTCGCTGCTTGGAATACTCGCAGTCATTGCGGGGCGAGGAACGCGTTAAGATCACTTCCTGATTGCGCGCGCATGCATGCACAGGCGTCTTGTACACGCGCATGTGCGCTAGGAAAGTCTAGCGGAGCCACAAGTGTAATATAGTGGAGCCACGCATGGGTAGAGATTATTTATGATATTCTAAATTACTTTAGATTTTGGTTCAATTGTTGGCGAATCAGGGGCAAGGATTATTTTTTGGAAATTTACACGCATAGGCAGCGATTGTCACTACTAAGAAGCCTTATTTTAAATAAAAAAAATGTTGATACTGCACAATGGAATTAAAACAGGTATGGGTGAATGAAGGCCATAGGTGGAGTTATAGAGTAGTTTATATAATCTACTGTACAAGTGTGTATCTTAAAGAAACCTTGCAGCTTTTCAGTCCAACACTTTAAACAACACATTTTTGGTAACAGGTAGCATACTTGTATTTTAGCAAAAGGTAATCAAGAACACATATTCCATTCATCCAGGGAATTGAGTCCTTTCTCAATAGTTTTGCAATTGTAAATCCATTTGCATTCCAGGCGGTTCAAGATAGTCTGTTGATTTCCACCTCTTGCATTAGAAGCAGGTTTATCAATAACTTGCCCCTTCAGATCGCTTTCAGTGTGTCCAAATTCAATGAAATGTTCAACAAGAGGAGCCGTTGTTACTCTGCACCGGATCCTGCTCCTATGTTGGGATATCCGACTTTTGACTTGTTGGGTTGTTTGGCCAATATATAGCCGTTTACACGGACACTCAATGCAATAAATGACATTTTTTGAGTTACAATTAGTGAAAAATTTGAGATTGTGCTTATAACTTTCATACTCAAATACTTTTGTGTTCTTTGTGAATTCGCATGCCATGCAGTTATTACATTTGAAGTGTCCTAGAACAGGTGGTAAATTAAAGCTGGTTTCAATTGTATTGGCCTTGGTAGGACAAATTGCCGCTCTCACAAGGTGGTCTTTAAGGTTTCGACCTCTTTTGAAGGAGAAAAGGGGGAGACCTGTATTTAGTTCTAGAGGGTCCAGTACAGTCCAATGTTTTTTAATTAGTTTTGATAGCTTATTGCTGACTGTATTGAACGTGGTAACACAGGTAATTTTTGATAGGGCTTTTTTGGGGTGTGGTTCAAGCAGGTGTTCTCTATGCGTATACCACGCTCTTTTCATGGCCCTCCTCACAAGTTTTCTTGGATAGCCTCTAGAGGTTAGCTTTTTACATAAGATTTCGGCCTCTGTAAAGAAGTCATTTTTATATTTACAATTCCTTCTAATCCTCAAAAACTGGCCATAAGGGAGGCCGTCCCTCAGTGCTCTTGGGTGTGCGCTGCGGTATTGTAGGAGGGTATGGCGGTCTGTAGGCTTACGGAACAAAGTGGTATATAATTGTTCGTCCTCGCATTTATTAGTCACATCTAGGTAATCAACTTGTTGCCTATTGTACGAGTAGGTGAATCTGAGGTCTGGTTGATTCGTGTTAAGCCAAGCACAGACGCTATGTAATGTCTCCTCATCTCCACTCCATATCATTAGGACATCATCGATGTACCTGCGCCATAGTTTTATCTGGTCACGGAAGGGATTGCTTTCGGTCAAGATGATATTTGACTCCAGGTCATCCACAAAAAGAATAGCAAAGTTGGGGGCAAAAATTGCCCCATGGAGGTTCCTTTACATTGTCTATAGTATGTGTCTTTGAACAGAAAGTAATTTTTGGTTAAGGCTATTTCAAGGAGACTGATTATAAACTCGGTGGGCACTTGATGGGGTGCTGGCCGGTTGTCTAGATGTTTCTTGATCACAGCTATCCCTTTTTGTTGAGGGATGTTCGTGTACAGTGACTCTATATCAAGAGTTACAAGAATTTCACTGTTAGGGTGGAATGGTTGCGATTCAATAAGATTAATGAGATGCGTCGTTTCCTTAATGTAGGTAGCGGTGTCATGGACTAAGTCTCTAATGAAAAAATCGATATATTTCCCCAGGGGTTCTACAAGTGACCCACAGCCTGAAAGTATTGGCCTGCCAGGTGGTTGTTCTGCGTCTTTATGCACCTTCGGGAGTGTGTAAAGTACTGGGGTGCGGTGGTCTTTATTGTTAAGAAATTGAAATTCATTCTTACTAATGAAGCCTTGGTCAAGTGCTTCTTGGGTAACAAGGAGGATAGTTTCACTTATGCTTTTTACAGGGTTACCCCTTAGTTGTTCATAGTGATCCTTATTACTAATTTGACGCATGATTTCATTTTCATAAGTAGTGCGATCCTGGATGGCAATCCCGCCTCCCTTATCACATGGCTTTATGATAATATCAGTATTCTGTTTTAGCCTGGCCAGGCTATTTTTCTCCTCTAGACTGATATTGTAAGGGGTGAATTTGTAGTCTTCCTTTAGCTTTCCTAGATCTCGAAGTACTAGGTGTTCAAAAGTGAGCACTTCTGGCGGCATCGTCCCGCTAGATGGATTAAACATGGACGGTGGACGAAGACCTGTGGCATCGTTTTTTCTGGGGCCATCGTGGTCTTTAAAAAATGTCTGTAGTCTCACCTTTCTGAAAAATTGCATGATTTCTGATTGGATATTAAACCAGTTTGGTTTCTCAGCTATCACAAAAGATAAGCCTCTGCTAAGAAGAGCTATATCTGTAGAGTTTAATTGGTGCTGAGATAAATTGAATATGGGAATTGTTTCCATATTAATATTTGGTTCAGCCACAATATCTAGTATTGGTAGCCCCATTGGTAGTGCCTGTTCCTGGTCTGGCGTTCTCCCGGAGGGAAGTTGTATCTGGGCCTGGATCGTCCTCTCCCTCTCCCCCGTGGGGGGTCTGTATCCCTGGACTGGCCTCTGCCTAAAAAATTGGGGTTTGTATTAGAGGAGGTACTGGGGCCTTCTAGTCCCTCAGACGGATCTATGATGTTACAACGCGTTATTTTACAACGCAGACCGTTACATCGCAATTTTTACAACGCAGGATCCATTACAACGCATGGCATTACAACGCATGGCATTACATCGCAGATGCTATTACAACGCATGGCATTACATCGTAAGTATAGGTAAGTATACCTTTTTAAAAAAAATGTAATTATTTTAATTTAATTAAATTATTTTAAATAAAATAATAGTAATTATTTATTTAAATTAATTTTAATAAAAAATGTAATTAATTTTATTTAATTAATATAATTAAATTAATTTAAATATTTTTTTGATTGTAATTAAAATAAATTATTTAAAATAATGTATTTAATTTAATTATTTTATTAAAAAATGTAATTAATATAATATAATTAATTTTATTTAACTTAAAAACACCCCTGTACCCCAAAACCCAAACCCTGCCCTGAAACCTAAAAACACCCCTGTACCCCAAAACCCAAATCCTGCCCTGAAACCTAAAAACACCCCTGTACCCCAAAACCCAAACCCTGCCCTGAAACCTAAAAACACCCCTGTACCCCAAAACCCAAACCCTGCCCTGAAACCTAAAAACACCCCTGTACCCCAAAACCCAAACCCTACCCTGAAACCTAAAAACACCCCTGTAACCCAAACCCTGCCCTGAAACCTAAAAACACCCCTGTACCCCAAAACCCAAACCCTACCCTGAAACCTAAAAACACCCCTGTACCCCAAAACCCAAACCCTACCCTGAAACCTAAAAACACCCCTGTACCCCAAAACCCAAACCTGAAACCTAAAAACACCCCTGTACCCCAAAACCCAAACCCTGCCCTAAAACCTCAGTACACCTATACATATACTCCTATACTCATATTTATTTAAAAAATTACTTAAATTAATAAATTTAATTTATAATATTTAAAAACATAAATAAATATTTTTATTTATTTTTATTTATAATTAATATTAATTAAATCATTTATATAATATTAAATAAAATTAAAATAAATTATATACTTACGATGTAATGGTATGCGTTGTAATAGCATCTGCGATGTAATGCCATGCGTTGTAATGCCATGCGTTGTAATGGATCCTGCGTTGTAATAGCTGCGTTGTAACAGCATTACGACGTAAAAGTTGCGTTGTAAGTGATACACACCCCTCAGACCCGTCAGACTCAGCTGAAGACTCAGAGAAGGTCACAGGTGCTCTATTTTTGAAACGGCCCCAGGTGCCTGTGGGGAATCTTTGTTGATCCTGTGGGCCTACAGTGAAAAAGTCTTCCCGTAGGTAAGGGTATGTCCTTTCTTTGTTATATTGGTTAATGTCTTTAGTGACTTTTGTAGTTTTTTTATGGTATTCAAAACTTTCAAAGTCTTTTATAGTACGATCTATTTTTTCTAGAGCAGTCTTTGCGTCTGCTAGGCTATCTAATTCGCGGATCACTTGTTCTAATGCCGCTATCTCTTCTAGTTCCTTTTTACTGTGTTCTAGAGCGGTATCAATGCCAAGCACCATCCAATGTTGTGAACACGTCGTACCAATGTGTGAAAACCCAAGTTTAAATTTTGGGTCTTGGATGAAAATTGCTCGAACGTTGCGTACCTGGAGGCCTATAGGGATGACCTCGGCTCTTAGATAGTCCGTGAGCATACGGGCATGCAACTCTGTACGTATATGTTTTTTCTTAAGGCGTTCCAGCTCAGCAAGTTTCTCGCTTGCTACATCTAAGGGGACACTGGGATTGGTTATAGGGCCCTGAAGAAGGGATGGGCCTGTAAGTTTACTGGCAATATATTCTTCAGTATATGTTGTGCCTATAGTTATAGACATTATCTATTTGATTCTTGGACCAGAAAAAAGGGGATTTTTTGGTCTTAGATTTTTTCTTAGAAAAACCACTCAGTGAGTGATACCCTTGCAGTGTAGCCACTGCGCCTTAAATATATCATAAGAACAAGGGTACCCCATAAAGCGAACCTGGGGTGATAGTGTTTTTATAGAAAACAGTGGTTCAGGGATGGCCTAATAAGGTCCTAAAAGGAGTATAGCGTAGGATTAATTCACGCTGGGGAGCTAAGGGTGTAGGTACATATACAATTTTTATTTTCTTTTACAACAATTATCAAAAAACGTTTCAGGTGCTCATATGAGTGACAAGGTGCATAACGTGACACGAGTGAACATAGTGACAGACGGAATATCACACAGCAACAAGGTAAAAGACCACATAAATATATATACAATGGGGGGTAATATTTCCTTGGGTAGGTCGACGGCGTTTCGATCTATGTGACTTTAGATCATCTTCAGGACTGAAGAGCCTCCTGAAACTGTAGAGAGGTAAATGAAGTTAATATAGGAACCTACATATTCATTTTCTTAGCATAGTGATTCTAGTGCTCCCAGTGACAGGGATTATTTCCATGCACAATTCGGTTATGGAAGGGAGGCGCTTAGCATTTACACCGAGGTGTGCTGCGCTAATTTATTATTCAGGAGAGAGGGGCATTTAATAACATGCGGACACTTATTCATTTTAACTTACTTTTTAGTTAGTACAGTCCGGCAGGACCATAAACTCAATTCAGATTTGGTAGGGCGTCAGCTGATTTGACAAAAGAGATTTCTGAAGGAAACAGGAAAATCAGTGTCATCTCGCAGCGCTTATTGTGCCGTCTCCAGGGAAAAAGCTGCATACATCTAGATAGTCATTTATTTAATAATTATACAGATGCTAGCGAAGGGGACTTATAGTCGCTATGATATATGGGACGACAGTAACTAAATTCTGTTAGCCAAACGGAGTTTTGGTCAGTTGTTTATATAATCCAGATTTTAGCGCGAAGAAAAACCGCAGTTTTTTTGGTGGACTTACCGCGTTCGAAGAGGTGCCAAAAGACGAAGTCTTAGTAGTTTATCAAATTAATTTTAAGAAGTGGGTCCCTCAGGCACCTACTGGGCAACATTTATGACATGCATATTACCATTTAGTATTAATTAACTTGCACAAGAAAAGGATAAAATAAAAAATTAAGAAATTAAGCACTTACTACGTTATTCAGGCTTGAGAATTATATTAAGGTTCCACTAAGCGATCTTTGGTGCTATAAAATTGGTAACATCACACATTCAGAAGCAGCTCACCAAGGGCTAAGGGACCAAGGGACAGAGAAGTTATCAATGTTTTTTTAGTTAAAATATAGACCTAAGCACGGCATAGTTTTAACTTAACTTACTGAGTTCAAGGGTGCGCTAGAAAACGGTAGTCTTGGCAGCTCGATAGAAGAATTTAAGGATGAATCCTTCCGGTGCCTGCTGGATAACATTTAAGGCATGCATATTACGGTCTTACATCCAGTAAGTTTTAGACAATGAGACGAAGGAAAATAAAACGCGAGCACTTACTGCGTTATGTACGCTTGTGGTCTGTATTAGGGGTCCAGTTAGCGGTTAAGTCGCTATAGAAGAAGGTGATTTACCGACTGTTTGCCAGGAACTAGGGGACAAGAGTATAGTGGAATTACGATAATGTCCCAAAGGGTTACTTAAAAACAGGGCAGGGTCGTCAAGTGACTTACTTAATCACGGCATGTAGACGGCTGCACAGGGGGTTCCGAGTGCCTCGCTGCTTGGAATTCTCGCAGTCATTGCGGGGCGAGGAACGCGTTAAGATCACTTCCTGATTGCGCGCGCATGTATGCACAGGCATCTTGTACACGCGCATGCGCGCTAGGAAAGTCTAGCGGAGCCACAAGTGTAATATAGTGGAGCCGCGCATGGGTAGAGATTATTTATGATATTCTAAATTACTTTAGATTTTGGTTCAATTGTTGGCGAATCAGGAGCAAGGATTATTATTTGGAAATTTACACGCATAGGCAGCGATTGTCACTACTAAGAAGCCTTATTTTAAATGAAAACATTTTTTTGATACTGCACAATGGAATTAAAACAGGTATGGGTGAATGAAGGCCATAGGTGGAGTTATAGAGTAGTTTATACAATCTACTGTACAAGTGTGTATCTTAAAGAAACCTTGCAGCTTTTCAGTCCAACAATTTAAACAACACATTTTTGGTAACAGGTAGCATACTTGTATTTTAGCAAAAGGTAATCAAGAACACATATTCCATTCATCCAGGGAATTGAGTCCTTTCTCAATAGTTTTGCAATTGTAAATCCATTTGCATTCCAGGCGGTTCAAGATAGTCTGTTGATTTCCACCTCTTGCATTAGGAGCAGGTTTATCAATAACTTGCCACTTCAGATCGTTTTCAGTGTGTCCAAATTCAATGAAATGTTCAACAAGAGGAGCCGTTGTTACTCTGCACCGGATCCTGCTCCTATGTTGGGATATCCGACTTTTGACTTGTTGGGTTGTTTGGCCAATATATAGCAGTTTACACGGACACTCAATGCAATAAATGACATTTTTTGAGTTACAATTAGTGAAAAATTTGAGATTGTGCTTATAACTTTCATACTCAAATACTTTTGTGTTCTTTGTGAATTCGCATGCCATGCAGTTATTACATTTGAAGTGTCCTAGAACAGGTGGTAAATTAAAGCTGGTTTCAATTGTATTGGCCTTGGTAGGACAAATTGCCACTCTCACAAGGTGGCCTTTAAGCTTTCGACCTCTTTTGAAGACGAAAAGGGGGAGACCTGTATTTAGTTCTAGAGGGTCCAGTACAGTCCAATGTTTTTTAATTAGTTTTGATAGCTTATTGCTGACTGTATTGAACGTGGTAACACAGGTAATTTTTGATAGGGCTTTTTTGGGGTGTGGTTCAAGCAGGTGTTCTCTATGCGTATACCACGCTCTTTTCATGGCCCTCCTCACAAGTTTTCTTGGATAGCCTCTAGAGGTTAGCTTTTTACATAAGATTTCGGCCTCTGTAAAGAAGTCATTTTTATATTTACAATTCCTTCTAATCCTCAAAAACTGGCCATAAGGGAGGCCGTCCCTCAGTGCTCTTGGGTGTGCGCTGCGGTATTGTAGGAGGGTATTGCGTTCTGTAGGCTTACGGAACAAAGTGGTATATAATTGTTCGTCCTCGCATTTAATAGTCACATCTAGGTAATCAACTTGTTGCCTATTGTACGAGTAGGTGAATCTGAGGTCTGGTTGATTCGTGTTAAGCCAAGCACAGAAGCTATGTAATGTCTCCTCATCTCCACTCCATATCATTAGGACATCATCGATGTACCTGCGCCATAGTTTTATCTGGTCACGGAAGGGATTGCTTTCGGTCAAGATGATATTTGACTCCAGGTCATCCACAAAAAGAACAGCAAAGTTGGGGGAAAAAATTGCCCCCATGAGGAGGTTCCTTTACATTGTCTATACTATGTGTCTTTGAACAGAAAGTAATTTTTGGTTAAGGCTATTTCAAGGAGACTGATTATAAACTTGGTGGGCACTTGATGGGGTGCTGGCCGGTTGTCTAGATGTTTCTTGATCACAGCTATCCCTTTTTGTTGAGGGATGTTCGTGTACAGTGACTCTATATCAAGAGTTACAAGAATTTCACTGTTAGGGTGGAATGGTTGCGATTCAATAAGATTAATGAGATGCGTCGTGTCCTTAATGTAGGTAGCGGTGTCATGGACTAAGTCTCTAATGAAAAAATCGATATATTTCCCCAGGGGTTCTACAATTGACCCACAGCCTGAAAGTATTGGCCTGCCAGGTGGTTGTTCTGCGTCTTTATGCACCTTCGGGAGTGTGTAAAGTACTGGGGTGCGGGGGTCTTTATTGTTAAGAAATTGAAATTCATTCTTACTAATGAAGCCTTGGTCAAGTGCTTCTTGGGTAACGCAGACGCAGAACAACCTCCTGGCAGGCCAATACTTTCAGGCTGTGGGTCAATTGTAGAACCCCTGGGGAAATATATCGATTTTTTCATTAGAGACTTAGTCCATGACACCGCTACCTACATTAAAGACACGACGCATCTCATTAATCTTATTGAATCGCGACCATTCCACCCTAACAGTGAAATTCTTGTAACTCTTGATATAGAGTCACTGTACACGAACATCCCTCAACAAAAAGGGATAGCTGTGATCAAGAAACATCTAGACAACCGGCCAGCACCCCATCAAGTGCCCACCGAGTTTATAATCAGTCTCCTTGAAATAGCCTTAACCAAAAAATTACTTTCTGTTCAAAGACACATACTATAGACAATGTAAAGGAACCTCCATGGGGGCAATTTTGCCCCCAACTTTGCTATTCTTTTTGTGGATGACCTGGAGTCAAATATCATCTTGACCGAAAGCAATCCCTTCCGTGACCAGATAAAACTATGGCGCAGGTACATCGATGATGTCCTAATGATATGGAGTGGAGATGAGGAGACATTACATAGCTTCTGTGCTTGGCTTAACACGAATCAACCAGACCTCAGATTCACCTACTCGTACAATAGGCAACAAGTTGATTACCTAGATGTGACTATTAAATGCGAGGACGAACAATTATATACCACTTTGTTCCGTAAGCCTACAGAACGCAATACCCTCCTACAATACCGCAGCGCACACCCAGGAGCACTGAGGGACGGCCTCCCTTATGGCCAGTTTTTGAGGATTAGAAAGAATTGTAAATATAAAAATGACTTCTTTACAGAGGCCGAAATCTTATGTAAAAAGCTAACCTCTAGAGGCTATCCAAGAAAACTTGTGAGGAGGGCCATGAAAAGAGAGTGGATTACCATAGAGAACACCCGCTTGAACCACACCCCAAAAAAGCCTTATCAAAAATTACCTGTGTTACCACGTTCAATACAGTCAGCAATAAGCTATCAAAACTAATTAAAAAACATTGGACTGTACTGGACCCTCTAGAACTAAATACAGGTCTCCCCCTTTTCTCCTTCAAAAGAGGTCGAAACCTTAAAGACCACCTTGTGAGAGCGGCAATTTGTCCTACCAAGGCCAATACAATTGAAACCAGCTTTAATTTACCACCTGTTCTAGGACACTTCAAATGTAATAACTGCATGGCATGCGAATTCACAAAGAACACAAAAGTATTTGAAAATGAAAGTTATAAGCACAATCTCAAATTTTTCACTAATTGTAACTCAAAAAATGTAATTTATTGCATTGAGTGTCCGTGTAAACTGCTATATATTGGCCAAACAACCCAACAAGTCAAAAGTTGGATATCCCAACATAGGAGCAGGATCCGGTGCAGAGTAACAACGGCTCCTCTTGTTGAACATTTCATTGAATTTCGACACACTGAAAACGATCTGAAGTGGCAAGTTATTGATAAACCTGCTCCTAATGCAAGAGGTGGAAATCAACAGACTATCTTGAACCGCCTGGAATGCAAATGGATTTACAATTGCAAAACTATTGAGAAAGGACTCAATTCCCTGGATGAATGGAATATGTGTTCTTGATTACCTTTTGCTAAAATACAAGTATGCTACCTGTTACCAAAAATGTGTTGTTTAAATTGTTGGACTGAAAAGCTGCAAGGTTTCTTTAAGATACACACTTGTACAGTAGATTGTATAAACTACTCTATAACTCCACCTATGGCCTTCATTCACCCATACCTGTTCTAATTCCATTGTGCAGTATCAAAAAAAAAATTCATTTAAAATAAGGCTTCTTAGTAGTGACAATCGCTGCCTATGCGTGTACATTTCCAAATAATAATCCTTGCCCCTGATTCACCAACAATTGAACCAAAATCTAAAGTAATTTAGAATATCATAAATTATCTCTACCCATGCGCGGCTCCACTATATTACACTTGTGGCTCCGCTAGACTTTCCTAGCGCGCATGCGCATGTACAAGACGCCTGTGCATGCATGCGCGCGCAATCAGGAAGTGATCTTAACGCGTTCATCGCCCCGCAATGACTGCGAGTATTCCAAGCAGCGAGGCACTCGGAACCCCCTGTGCAGCCGTCTACATGCCGTGATTAAGTAAGTCACTTGACGACCCTGCACTGTTTTTAAGTAACCCTTTGGGACATTATCGTAATTCCACTATACTCTTGTCCCCTAGTTCCTGGCAAACAGTCGGTAAATCACCTTCTTCTATAGCGACTTAACCGCTAACTGGACCCCTAATACAGACCACAAGCCTACATAACGCAGTAAGTGCTCGCGTTTTATTTTCCTTCATCTCATTGTCTAAAACTTACTGGATGTAAGACCGTAATATGCATGCCTTAAATGTTATCCAGCAGGCACCGGAAGGATTCATCCTTAAATTCTTCTATCGAGCTGCCAAGACTACCGTTTTCTAGCGCACCCTTGAACTCAGTAAGTTAAGTTAAAACTATGCCGTGCTTAGGTCTATATTTTAACTAAAAAAATGTTGATAACTTCTCTGTCCCTTGGTCCCTTAGCCCTTGGTGAGCTGCTTCTGAATGTGTGATGTTACCAATTTTATAGCACCAAAGATCGCTTAGTGGAATCTTAATATAATTCTCAAGCCTAAATAACGTAGTAAGTGCTTAATTTCTTAATTTTTTATTTTATCCTTTTCTTGTGCAAGTTAATTAATACTAAATGGCAATATGCATGTCATAAATGTTGCCCAGTAGGTGCCTGAGGGACCCACTCCTTAAAATTAATTTGATAAATTACTAAGACTTCGTCTTTTGGCACCTCTTCGAACGCGGTAAGCCCACCAAAAAAACTGCGGTGTTTCTTCGCGCTAAAATCTGATTATATAAACAACTGACCAAAACTTCGTTTGGCTAACAGAATTTAGTTACTGTCGTCCCATATATCATAGCGACTATAAGTCCCCTTCGCTAGCATCTGTATAATTATTAAATAAATGACAATCTAAATGTATGCAGCTTTTTCCCTGGAGACGGCACGATAAGCGCTGCGAGATGACACTGATTTTCCTGTTTCCTTCAGAAAACGCTTTTGTCAAATCAGCTGACGCCCTACCAAATCTGAATTGAGTTTATGGCCCTGCCGGACTGTACTAACTAAAAAGTAAGTTAAAATGAATAAGTGTCCGCATGTTATTAAATGCCCCTCTCTCCTGAATAATAAATTAGCGCAGCACACCTCGGTGTAAATGCTAAGCGCCACCCTTCCATAACCGAAATGTGAATGGAAATAATCCCTGTCACTGGGAGCACTAGAATCACTATGCTAAGAAAATGAATATGTAGGTTCCTATATTAACTTCAATTACCTCTCTACAGTTTCAGGAGGCTCTTCAGTCCTGAAGATGATCTAAAGTCACATAGATCGAAACGCCGTCGACCTACCCAAGGAAATATTACCCCCCATTGTATATATTTATGTGTTCTTTTACCTTGTTGCTGTGTGATATTCCGTCTGTCACTATGTTCACTCGTGTCACGTTATGCACCTTGTCACTCATATGAGCACCTGAAACGTTTTTTGATAATTGTTGTAAAAGAAAATAAAAATTGTATATGTACCTACACCCTTAGCTCCCCAGCGTGAATTAATCCTACGCTATACTCCTTTTAGGACCTTATTAGGCCATCCCTGAACCACTGTTTTTCTATAAAAACACTATCACCCCAGGTTCGCTTTATGGGGTACCCTTGTTCTTATGATATATTTAATGCGCAGTGGCTACACTGCAAGGGTATCACTCACTGAGTGGTTTTTCTAAGAAAAAATCTAAGACCAAAAAATCCCCTTTTTTCTGGTCCAAGAATCAAATAGATAATGTCTATAACTATAGGCACAACATATACTGAAGAATATATTGCCAGTAAACTTACAGACCCATCCCTTCTTCAGGGCCCTATAACCAATCCCAGTGTCCCCTTAGATGTAGCAAGCGAGAAACTTGCTGAGCTGGAACGCCTTAAGAAAAAACATATACGTACAGAGTTGCATGCCCGTATGCTCATGGACTATCTAAGAGCAGAGGTCATCCCTATAGGCCTCCAGGTACGCAACATTCCAGCAATTTTCATCCACGACCCAAAATTTAAACTTGGCTTTTCACACATTGGTACGACGTGTTCACGCCATTGGATGGTGCTTGGCATCGATACCGCTCTAGAACACAGTAAAAAGGAACCAGAAGAGATAGCGGCATTAGAACAAGTGATCCGCGAATTAGATAGCCTAGCAGACGCAAAGACTGCTCTAGAAAAAATAGATCGTACTATAAAAGACTTTGAAAGTTTTGAATACCATAAAAAACTACAAAAGTCACTAAAGACATCAACCAATATAACAAAGAAAGGACATACCCTTACCTACGGGAAGACTTTTTCACTGTAGGCCCACAGGATCAACAAAGATTCCCCACAGGCACCTGGGGCCGTTTCAAAAATAGAGCACCTGTGACCTTCTCTGAGTCTTCAGCTGAGTCTGACGGGTCTGAGGGACTAGAAGGCCCCAGTACCTCCTCTAATACAAACCCCAATTTTTTAGGCAGAGGCCAGTCCAGGGATACAGACCCCCCACGGGGGAGAGGGAGAGGGAGAGGACAATCCAGGCCCAGATACAACTTCCCTCCGGGAGAACGCCAGACCAGGAACAGGCACTACGAATGGGGCTACCAATACTAGATATTGTGGCTGAACCAAATATTAATATGGAAACAATTACCATATTCAATTTATCTCAGCACCAATTAAACTCTACAGATATAGCTCTTCTTAGCAGAGGCTTATCTTTTGTGATAGCTGAGAAACCAAACTGGTTTAATATCCAATCAGAAATCATGCAATTTTTCAGAAAGGTGAGACTACAGACATTTTTTAAAGACCACGATGGCCCCAGAAAAAACGATGCCACAGGTCTTCGTCCACCGTCCATGTTTAATCCATCTAGCGGGACGATGCCGCCAGAAGTGCTCACTTTTGAACACCTAGTACTTCGAGATCTAGGAAAGCTAAAGGAAGACTACAAATTCACCCCTTACAATATCAGTCTAGAGGAGAAAAATAGCCTGGCCAGGCTAAAACAGAATACTGATATTATCATAAAGCCATGTGATAAGGGAGGCGGGATCGCCATCCAGGATCGCACTACTTATGAAAATGAAATCATGCGTCAAATTAGTAATAAGGATCACTATGAACAACTAAGGGGTAACCCTGTAAAAAGCATAAGTGAAACTATCCTCCTTGTTACCCAAGAAGCACTTGACCAAGGCTTCATTACTAAGAATGAATTTCAATTTCTTAACAATAAAGACCCCCGCACCCCAGTACTTTACACACTCCCGAAGGTGCATAAAGACGCAGAACAACCACCTGGCAGGCCAATACTTTCAGGCTGTGGGTCAATTGTAGAACCCCTGGGGAAATATATCGATTTTTTCATTAGAGACTTAGTCCATGACACCGCTACCTACATTAAGGACACGACGCATCTCATTAATCTTATTGAATCGCAACCATTCCACCCTAACAGTGAAATTCTTGTAACTCTTGATATAGAGTCACTGTACACTAACATCCCTCAACAAAAAGGGATAGCTGTGATCAAGAAACATCTAGACAACCGGCCAGCACCCCATCAAGTGCCCACCGAGTTTATAATCAGTCTCCTTGAAATAGCCTTAACCAAAAATTACTTTCTGTTCAAATACACATACTATAGACAATGTAAAGGAACCTCCATGGGGCAATTTTTGCCCCCAACTTTGCTATTCTTTTTGTGGATGACCTGGAGTCAAATATCATCTTGACCGAAAGCAATCCTTTCCGTGACCAGATAAAACTATGGCGCAGGTACATCGATGATGCCCTAATGATATGGAGTGGAGATGAGGAGACATTACATAGCTTCTGTGCTTGGCTTAACACGAATCAACCAGACCTCAGATTCACCTACTCGTACAATAGGCAACAAGTTGATTACCTAGATGTGACTATTAAATGCGAGGACGAACAATTATATATCACTTTGTTCCGTAAGCCTACAGAACGCAATACCCTCCTACAATACCGCAGCGCACACCCAAGAGCACTGAGGGACGGCCTCCCTTATGGCCAGTTTTTGAGGATTAGAAGGAATTGTAAATATAAAAATGACTTCTTTACAGAGGCCGAAATCTTATGTAAAAAGCTAACCTCTAGAGGCTATCCAAGAAAACTTGTGAGGAGGGCCATGAAAAGAGCGTGGTATACGCATAGAGAACACCTGCTTGAACCACACCCCAAAAAAGCCCTATCAAAAATTACTTGTGCTACCACGTTCAATACAGTCAGCAATAAGCTATCAAAACTAATTAAAAAACATTGGACTGTACTGGACCCTCTAGAACTAAATACAGGTCTCCCCCTTTTCTCCTTCAAAAAAGGTCGAAACCTTAAAGACCACCTTGTGAGAGCGGCAATTTGTCCTACCAAGGCCAATACAATTGAAACCAGCTTTAATTTACCACCTGTTCTAGAACACTTCAAATGTAATAACTGCATGGCATGCGAATTCACAAAGAACACAAAAGTATTCGAGTATGAAAGTTATAAGCACAATCTCAAATTTTTCACTAATTGTAACTCAAAAAATTTCATTTATTGCATTGAGTGTCCGAGTAAACTGCTATATATTGGCCAAACAACCCAACAAGTCAAAACTCGGATATCCCAACATAGGAGCAGGATCCGGTGCAGAGTAACAACGGCTCCTCTTGTTGAACATTTCATTGAATTTGGACACACTGAAAACGATCTGAAGTGGCAAGTTATTGATAAACCTGCTCCTAATGCAAGAGGTGGAAATCAACAGACTATCTTGAACCGCCTGGAATGCAAATGGATTTACAATTGCAAAACTATTGAGAAAGGACTCAATTCCCTGGATGAATGGAATATGTGTTCTTGATTTCCTTTTGCTAAAATACAAGTATGCTACCTGTTACCAAAAATGTGTTGTTTAAATTGTTGGACTGAAAAGCTGCAAGGTTTCTTTAAGATACACACTTGTACAGTAGATTGTATAAACTACTCTATAACTCCACCTATGGCCTTCATTCACCCATACCTGTTTTAATTCCATTGTGCAGTATCAAAAAAAAAATGTCATTTAAAATAAGGCTTCTTAGTAGTGACAATCGCTGCCTATGCGTGTAAATTTCCAAATAATAATCCTTGCCCCTGATTCGCCAACAATTGAACCAAAATCTAAAGTAATTTAGAATATCATAAATAATCTCTACCCATGCGCGGCTCCACTATATTACACTTGTGGCTCCGCTAGACTTTCCTAGCGCGCATGCGCGTGTACAAGACGCCTGTGCATGCATGCGCGCGCAATCAGGAAGTGATCTTAACGCGTTCCTCGCTCCGCAATGAGTGCGAGTATTCCAAGCAGCGAGGCACTCGGAACCCCCTGTGCAGCCGTCTACATGCCGTGATTAAGTAAGTCACTTGACGACCCTGCCCTGTTTTTAAGTAACCCTTTGGGACATTATCGTAATTCCACTATACTCTTGTCCCCTAGTTCCTGGCAAACAGTCGGTAAATCACCTTCTTCTATAGCGACTTAACCGCTAACTGGACCCCTAATACAGACCACAAGCGTATATAACGCAGTAAGTGCTCGCGTTTTATTTTCCTTCGTCTCATTGTCTAAAACTTACTGGATGTAAGACCGTAATATGCATGCCTTAAATGTTATCCAGCAGGCACCGGAAGGATTCATCCTTAAATTCTTCTATCGAGCTGCCAAGACTACCGTTTTCTAGCGCACCCTTGAACTCAGTAAGTTAAGTTAAAACTATGCCGCGCTTAGGTCTATATTTTAACTAAAAAAACGTTGATAACTTCTCTGTCCCTTGGTCCCTTAGCCCTTGGTGAGCTGCTTCTGAATGTGTGATGTTACCAATTTTATAGCACCAAAGATCGCTTAGTGGAATCTTAATATATTTCTCAAGCCTAAATAACATAGTAAGTGCTTAATTTCCTAATTTTTTATTTTATCCTTTTCTTGTGCAAGTTAATTAATACTAAATGGTAATATGCATGTCATAAATGTTGCCCAGTAGGTGCCTGAGGGACCCACTTCTTAAAATTAATTTGATAAACTACTAAGACTTCGTCTTTTGGCACCTCTTCGAACGCGGTAAGTCCACCCAAAAAACTGTTTTTTTCTTCGCGCTAAAATCTGGATTATATAAACAACTGACCAAAACTTCGTTTGGCTAACAGAATTTAGTTACTGTCGTCCCATATATCATAGCGACTATAAGTCCCCTTCGCTAGCATCTGTATAATTATTAAATAAATGACTATCTAAATGTATGCAGCTTTTTCCCTGGAGACGGCACGATAAGCGCTGCGAGATGACACTGATTTTCCTGTTTCCTTCAGAAAACGCTTTTGTCAAATCAGCTGACGCCCTACCAAATCTGAATTGAGTTTATGGTCCTGCCGGACTGTACTAACTAAAAAGTAAGTTAAAATGAATAAGTGTCCGCATGTTATTAAATGCCCCTCTCTCCTGAATAATAAATTAGCGCAGCACACCTCGGTGTAAATGCTAAGCGCCACCCTTCCATAACCGAATTGTGCATGGAAATAATCCCTGTCACTGGGAGCACTAGAATCACTATGCTAAGAAAATGAATATGTAGGTTCCTATATTAACTTCAATTACCTCTCTACAGTTTCAGGAGGCTCTTCAGTCCTGAAGATGATCTAAAGTCACATAGATCGAAACGCCGTCGACCTACCCAAGGAAATATTACCCCCCATTGTATATATTTATGTGGTCTTTTACCTTGTTGCTGTGTGATATTCCGTCTGTCACTATGTTCACTCGTGTCACGTTATGCACCTTGTCACTCATATGAGCACCTGAAACGTTTTTTGATAATTGTTGTAAAAGAAAATAAAAATTGGATATGTACCTACACCCCTAGCGCCCCAGCGTGAATTAATCCTACGCTATACTCCTTTTAGGACCTTATTAGGCCATCCCTGAACCACTGTTTTTCTATAAAAACACTATCACCCCAGGTTCGCTTTATGGGGTACCCTTGTTTTTATGATATATATCTATTACGATTCTGGCATTGCCTGGGAACGGGAGGAGATTATAAAATCTCGCATTGGTGCCGAAACGAGTTTGTAAAGAGTGAGCTAACATGGGCAAAAGGGATCAGAGCTACCATCAATAAAGCGTGTTGCATGATGACGGTTAAGCTGCGCCCACAGACTCTCCAAATCAAGATCGACAAGAGGGAACTTAGGGCCCTAGGAAAATAATTCTCTTGAGCACAGGACTAAGATTACCTCTTGAGGAAAAGCTCTGTACTTTTTATGGCTTCTGCGTGACAAAATGAACAACATTTCCCTTATATTGATAGGCTAAGCTGTCGGTTAAGAAGAGAATTGCTAAGGTTAAGAATTGGAGTTAATCATTCTATGCGAATAATGGGGTAAAAATATCTATGATAGACAGTAAGGAAACATGCATCTGCACCTTGGGAACAACATGTGACATTTTACACATATTATTGGATTGTCAGAATGCTTTAGATATACGAAGAGTTTTTATGTCCGATTTTTTAAAAGTACGATATTATAAACAGGGTTCAAGGAGTAAACCTTCTAACAGAAATGAGTAATTTAGACATAGTTTGTGCCATGGGGAAGTTCATCCAAAAAGTTAAAGAATTTTTCAAATGTGATTAGAACTGAAATGTTTATTCTTATAGTTTTAGGTGGCCTATGTTATATGAAATGTTGAAAGGAAAGCTGGGTGTATTATATGAATATTAGGTTTAAATAATGAGCTGTGATTTTAGAAGTTTTAATAATGTCGTTTTTTTAAACGATTGAGGACCATTGGTCTAAATAAACTTGTATTGAGATTGACAAGTATCAGTCATAATATGTGTCTCTTCCCCCGATACAAATGCCTGCAAACAAGGTGCTTTCTTCAAGTCTTCCTTGATAGAATTGAATTCTTTGACACACTCAGAACGCCATTCGAAACTCACATTCTTCCCAATCAACTTCCTAAGACTTTGTGTCTTGTCTGCATAACCTGGAATACATTTACAGTAATACTCTACCATAACCTAAAGGGATATTAACTCTTCTTTGTTAAAAGGTTTTGTACTCTCACTATCATGTCAACTAACTCTTTTTTTGGAAATACACCTGACCCTGTAATAAAATGTTCGAGGTAATAACTTCTTCTACACAGAATTTACATTTTTCCTTTCTCAGCATCAATCCAGAATTCCTTAATCCTTCCAATACAGCGTACACTCTTAAATGATGCACCCTTTTTGGGCTCCCATAGATTAACAAATCATCCTGGTAGCATTTTATACCAGATACCCCCTTAAGCACATTTGTCATGAAACGCTGAAACACTGAGGCTGCTGAGACAAGATCAAATGGCATTCTCAATAATTTAAAAGTTCCCATGGGTGTAACAAATGCTGTCAAATCTTGCAAAATGTTATCCAGCTCCACCTGATGGTAAGCGGAAGCTAAATCTGAAATAGTGAACTATCTAGCACCTGCCAGTGTGTTGACAATCTTGTCAATGTTGGGTAGAGGAAACCTATCCACAACCACCTCCTTATTAAGTGCATGCAAATCAATACACAAACAAATTTCACCACTGGGTTTGTTTGCAACAAAAATCGGAGCCAACTACTCCGTTGCCTCAGCGGATTCAATGACACCCATCTCAATCAGACGCTCGATCTCTTTCTGCACACCAGCCTGTTCGTTCAAGGGTATTTTCCTCACTTTGGCAACAACAGGAATAACACCTTCTTTCACCTTTATATGATGCTTATACCCTATAAGACACCCCAATTTATCTTGAAAAACATCACCAAACTGCTGATCCAGAGCAGACATTGGATCATCCAACTCCTGTACCTGTACTTGTGGATCAGCATTCAGATTCCGCAGAACACCTAGCAAACCTTGATGTGGCCACCCTAATAAAGTGTCCCCTCTCCTGGCAACATATACCTTTCCAGCAGTCATCGTACCACTCAATTCAATACACCCTGTGAGCTACGCTTGCAAGCTTAATGCCAACCCTCCATACCCTACAGGTGAAATACCAGTCTTCAAAAGTGTCACTCTATCTATAAAGTAAACATCATATGTATCCTTATTAATCATCGTCAGGTGTGAGCATGAATCAAACTCCAGTTCATGTTCAATTCCCTCAATCATAACAACATGAGATGGATGCTTAGCTTTTCCATTATCCACCTGATACATAATCTCTTTAACTTGTGGCTGATCTCTTCTTTTACGTTTATTTTTACAGCACTTTGCAAAATTGCATTTCCTCCCACAAGCATTGCAAATGAATTGCAACGCAGTACAGACAGTAAAATTCGCTCTATGTCCTAACCTGCCACATCTAAAGTAGGTTATTCTCTTATCTTGCACACAATAACTTTCTGTGGCATAATGAGATCTCCTATTTTCTACATCAGAGGAAGTTTTACTCTTAACTTGACAGAGTACTTCCTCAACACTAGTATCTGATTCTTTGGACTTGTTCTTAGCATTGCTCAATTCATCTACACATTTCGTCATGTGTTCTACACATTTTGCAATAGCAATCACTTCATCCAAGGGTGGTTCATCTTTCAACCATACCTCTTCCCTTATTTTGTCATGTGCGCACTTTAATACAAATTGGTCTCTTATTCTCTCTTCTACCGCTCAACCAAATTTGCAACTGGCCACCAACTTCCTTAAACCTGTTACAAACTCTTCAACTGATTCATCGTTCTTTTGCTCTCGTTAACCAAAATGGCATATTTCGACAACGGTACTGGCATATGGAAGATAATGCCGATCTAATTGTAATATAAATATTTCATATTCATTTAATGTCCTCCGATCAGCGGCACTTGGTTTGAGCTGTGCCCCTGCCCTTGGTGCCAGTCGCAGCATCACTGACGGCATTGGAGATAGGGTTTCTTCCAGCTCCCAACAGCAGTAACAACCTCCAGAGACCCAACACTGGAATAGGCCCCTCCTGGCAGGTCAGACCTCTCAGCAAGAGGGTTAAGGTGAGCTAGGGGTGGATTATTTGTGTCCCTGAGACTTCAAGCAGGTTCAAAGCAAAGTTTCAGTCCTTGTACTTTCCTTGGCAGAAACAGCAACTGAATTCCAACAGCACAAGCAAAGGGGCAGCACTCCTCCTCACAGCTCTTCTCCTCAGCAAAGGTTCCTCATGAGTCCAGTAACGATTTAAAGTTCTGGGGTTTAATGTCTACTACTTATACCCAATTTTGTCTTTGTTCTCTTTGTGCAAGGGTCTCTGAGCGCAGTCCAATCCAGTTCTGCTCTCACTGGTGAAGTATGACCACAAGGGGTGGAGATAGCATTGTGCAAGGGAGACAGGCCCTATTCATGTGCAAGGAAAACTCCTTCCACTACTCTAAATGCAGCCAAGCCCTATTCAGCTTAGCTCTGTATCATCCAGGAAGGGCCAGGCACACCTCAACCCCCCCAGTGGCTGTCTACAGTGAATGCACATCCCCAGCCCGTCACTCCAAAACCAGACAGTCAATCCACAAACTGGCAGAGGGACACATAGTGGTTAAACAAGAAAATGCCTGGTATCTAAAAGTAAACAACCATAAGAAATGCCAATACTGCTAATTGTTTTACATCATTTGAATTCACAGATGTGCGGACCGACCATCAGACCAACCTTAAGCTCATTAGTAGCTTTTATTTCAATATCCCAAGTTTTTAAGATTTATGTTGAACACAAACAATTTAATGCATGTGATACACACTTCATATAAATGATACATAAACACAAAACAAGCAAAACATAAATGAATTGCACTTTCATTCAGCAGTTCTCACCATTCTCACCACACCACTTACTCGACATCCACACCATCCACACTCTAAAAGAATATATTACACACACATCCTTATGAATCTAATACCAAACAACATTGCTATTAGTCACGATTTCTTTTTGAGAACGTAACCTATACAATTTTTGCAAATATTTTTACATTTGGTGTAACATTCTCATTAATTAGACACAGCATATATCAAATTTACAAACAATTAATAAAGGCAAATGTTTGGTAGTTCCACGGTCTACGCGTTTCAAACCCCTTTGTTCTTGGGGTTCTCATCAGGACCAACCTCACTGCAAAAGAACAACAAAAGAACCAATCAAAATTCGACCTATTACTTTACTTCAATACTGCGCCACCAGTATACACATCTGCAAAAGCTTACCTCAATTAAATACGCCCAAACATCGTACAGCTTCACTGGTTTGTTGGTGAGTGTTGGTTTCACACACACAAATGAAACCTCGACCAGCCGCAGTTCACTAATTGGTGTGGCTTCCCGTTTGCACAATTGGTTCCACTAACACCAATCAATATTAGTAACATTACAACAAATTGTTATAGTTCCTTTCTCAGTTATGCAGTCGATGGTACCTGACAGATCGACACCACAAACCTTTAGCTAACAAATACAAAAAATTTTACTTTTCAACTTTCCGGGGATTTTAGACTACTTTGAGATCGATAGCAACTTCAACTGCTCCACATCTAAGCATAAACACCACTATTTCACAAAACACCTGACCTCAACTTAAGAACATAATCTCAAAAAGACAATAGCGGTGCATAATCCTATTGATACTCACACCTCCACCACTGCAACCGTCTTCAAAACCGCAACTCCTTCAGTCTTCGGGCTTAAAGAACATAGGCAATTCTAAATTGGGGTAACTTATTTCAGCGTGTCTCTTTTGTGGCACAACCGTCCTCTGCTATCACTCGGGGGCGGGGTTTTATATATCTCAATCTCTGAGTATATTCAAACTCAGAAAAGACTTTATTCGATTGCTTTTTGGGACAATCATAAAAGTACATAAAAAAAGACAATTCATTCATTAAATACAGTAAAATTACATATACAGTACATAGTTACATTTAAAAGATGTTATCATACAAGCAATCGTACTAGCCTCCGTAGTTACTGAATAATAGATTTCCTGTGGCTAAGAACTTTTTTTAAAAACATGCCTACCCTCCAGACTCTATGTACATCGTCCAAAAGCTGCAGCACAAGTACTGCTGGGTGACATTGTATAAGTCCCCAGCACCTTTAGGATTGGAACAATCCAGACTTTGCTTAACCCCTTCGACGCGCGTGACAAGGTCAGCTCGTCATGGGCGTTACCTGCGCTGCGCGTGTGACGAGCTGACCTTGTCACGTAACGAAGGTTTTTGCAAATCGCAGCGCGCAGCGGGAAAACCGCTAGCGCGCATGCGGTTAAGTTACAATAAAATCTGCAGAAAAGAAGGACGTGTATTGTCAATTGTTCTGAGCAGTTATCACACGGGCACAATCTTAATACTCTGGACCAATCGTTCATAACAGGGAAACTCACGAGCCTGTGGAAAATACTACATCTAAATCGGGTTAATAAAACCTGTCATAGCCACCAGGTGCGAATAATAAACAAGACTGAATACTATAAGAGGTTAAAATCAATTGATTGTGCTGGACAGTGGTCTTTAAACTTTCTGTTGCTAATCTTATGGAGTCCAGAAGCTCCTTTCTACTAATCGATTGCATAGTTTTTGGGTTACTGTAATATTCTAAGTGAATTAGATCGGACAGAAAGTTTCTAATGAACCTCAGCCATGGGATCAGTAAGGCTTCTTCAAGTTGTAGACTATCTGCTAAGAGCTCCTGGTTTAACTTTGTCTCAGGTTTTTTCCATATTCTATGCCATATGAGAATAAGCTCCATCTTTATTAGATCTCCAATATAGGGCAGGCCCAGCTCCGAATGGCAAACATACGCAGATAGGCTGCTGGGAACAGCTAGAATATATCTCAAAAAGATATTTTCAACTGTTTGCAATGATTGTGTATCCGCAAAGCCCCACACACCGCTCCATACATGGCTACAGAGATGCATTTCGGTTTATAAATCTGTATTAACTCAAATAACGGTCTTCTCCAAAGTTTCCCCACAAAATTAGCAAGAGCCATTGTTGATTTAGCAAATGCAAGTTTTTTTGCCATAATGGCTCGTGCCCATGAGTCACTGCGGTCAAAGAGTATACCCATGTAAGCAAAACTATTAGTGTGCTCTATTTTCTGTCCTTCCAGAAACATGTCCCTGCACTTGTGGCACACCAATCCACATCTCATTATAGACGTTTTTGTGGTGTTCACTTTAAGATCCAAGTGGCCCATAAACTTAGTAAAACTATCTAAAACCAGTTATAAACCTACTTGGGTGTGGGACATTAAAACCGCAGCATCTGCATAGAGAAGAGCGGGAATGGGATGTACAGCTATTTGTGGGAAGTCTTGGTTATCCTTAAGCAGTGCCTCACATAAGTCGTTGATGTAAAGGTTAAAAAGAAAAGGGGCCAGGAAACATCCTTGCCTGACCCCTCTCCCAATAGGGAATAAGGCCGTTCGATCACCGCCCAAGCCAAAGTACACTTGCACCTTGGCTTCACAATATAGACATCTAAGAAAGTTAGTCATTTGCGTGTCCACCCCTATCTGCTCAAGGATAGCCCACAACTCCTCGTGTCTTGCTGAATCAAAGGCAGCAGTGAGTTCAACAAAAGCTAAAAACAGTCTGCTTTCTTCACCTGTGTGTACTTCCCGACTAAAATAGCTAAATTTAAACTCTGCTACACTGTCCCCAGTCCCTCGCGGAAGCCATATTGAATATCGGACAGAAAATTATTTTCTTCTGCCCATTCTTGTAGACGTTCAAATATTATACGTCCAGCCACTTTAGTCAATGCATCTAGTAGAAAAATGGGCCTGTAACACTTCGGATCCTGACGGTCCCCCTTTTTGAAGATTGGGACGATGGTCGATTCAACCCATGTTATTGGAAAGGGGGCAAGGCAGCTGAGTGATAATTGGCCCCCAAAGTTCAGTATTAGAATTAAAAAGATCTATGGGGACCCCATCCGGTCCTGGAGCCTTCCCCCCCGCGCTCACAGAAAGCACACATAACACTTCCTCCAGTGTAAACCTAAGATCGAAATACTGGTTCTCAAAGTTGTTAGTAATTTCCCTATGAATGCTCTCAGTGTGGATACCAGAGTTTCCATCTGTATTGTACACCCCCGAGAAGTAGTCAATCCACTGCTTTTCAGATATAGCAACCTCTACTGACGGCCCTTCCCCGGAGTTCAAAAAAGGTGCTTTTACCACCCTCCCCTTCGCCGGGACAAGTAACGACTCTCTAACGGCCTCTGCTATTAGCTGAAAGGAGAAGAGGATACTAACTGGGGCAACCGCCTCGCTCAAACAAGTGTCAAAAGCTGGTCTACACTTGTCTATCACTTTTTTGGTGATCGCTACAGGGTCCACCATCAACCAACGGAGGCTGTAACCGTTTATATTATTGATAACAATGTCAGATAGAGCATGATCTATTGTATCATGACTATGCAACTTACTACATGGTATTAAAACTGAGAGACATAATGGGAAATGATCACTCAGTGAAATCTCATCCACATAAACAGAATTTAAAATAATGTGGGCATGGCTGTTCGATATAAGAATATAATCTATAGTAGAGTGACAGCCCCTGCCATTAAAGGTGTAGGGCATAGATACAGGTTTATTAATCAACTCTTTAGCAAAGCCCAAGTCCATACTAAAGATCAAGTTGTTGTACAAGTCCCCCAGTGCAGAGTGACGAAAGTGGGTATTACTGATACCTTCTTTAAATTAAAACGCCACAGGTTTTACCTCCCTCACTTAGGCACAAGGAGCAGTTAAAATCCCCTACCATAATTAACATCATATCTCTGTAGTTTTTGTGGTATAGGGTCTGCAAGTTATTAAGTAATTGCGTTAGGATGCTACACACTTTATCTAGAGGAATATTATTATAGAAGTTTATCAATAATATACAGTGGTTTCCATCAACATGGAATAAAACCAATTGATAATAGGGTTCCTCACTCTGAAGCTCTATCTTTTTCACTTCTAACCTATTGGATATGTACGTTCCGAGTCCCCCTTTTGCTCTTCCACTCCTGCCATCAATGGCTGGAGTATGGAATGTTTTAAATCCATTAATATGGATTGCCTCCTTTGCCCACGTTTCTTGGAAGCATAAGATATTATGAGTCATTATAAAAAAAAACAAAAAGGGGTTTGTCTGTTTTGACAGCAACCCAGCAACATTCCAAGATGCCATTTCACAATATGTTCTCTCTAGATTGTCATGGAGGCTAGTGGACCTACTGTGATGACTAATCTACATTCACTGCTAGATGGCAACTGTTCTAAGATGGTAATAACTATAAATTCATTAGAATCCTTCGAGGTTACATTTAT
This sequence comes from Lissotriton helveticus, assembly GCF_964261635.1. Classification (NCBI taxonomy): domain Eukaryota; kingdom Metazoa; phylum Chordata; class Amphibia; order Caudata; family Salamandridae; genus Lissotriton; species Lissotriton helveticus. The sequence continues at coordinate 558,934,584 of NC_136071.1, read as the reverse complement.
GCTGGCCATGTCCTGTGCCTTCTGAGCGTGGGGGGTTAATTGGTCCTGAGCCAGTAGATTTTAATCATTATATCCATTAACCCCACAATATCATTTACACCGACCTTAGTATTTGGAAAAGACCTTGGAGAGGGGGCCAGCCAATCTTGGTCTTCTAATGAACTAAAAATGCCATAGCAATTGCTCACTGGGATGGTATATCAAGGCCAATCATTCCTTGAGGATAATTCCCCCACTGGATTATATTTCAGGGCTCGAGGGGGTTGATAAAAATACCCCAGAGGCAGTATATGTATACTATGGGGGAAAATTGACTGGTTCTCTACCAAGTCAAGAATAGACTGTACTAATCTAGGTGATCTAAAAGTTATGCCCACGCAATCGCCTGCTAATGACTTGCTCGACTTGCCTACCCAAGGTATTCGGCGAGTCATCTTAAACTCCGAAAAGAGAACGTTGGTCATCCCAGTCCTAACAGACAATAAATGTAATGACTTGTTCCTTAGAGTTGACCAGTGTTCAGCGGTGTTACGAGTAAGAGTCGGGACATTTGCCAGTACTATCGTATATGCAGTGGCTTCAGGTGGTAGATGGAAATTTAGATTTTTATTACCGAAAACTCCCTGATTGTCGCCAAGTGTATGTTGGAGTGTGGATGTTCTAATCCCATCTCTTGGTGCAAAAGCCTCCTGCAACTGTGTGTGCCACATTCAGGGTTTTTAGGCTCTTGTTACTCCCGAACGACAGCCTCTCCTCGCTGGACTGCGGAGTGCACTGGCCTTACGGTGGGCAAGGAGGATCTCTCGGCATCGCCCGCAGTAGACTCGATGCCCCCCTGTGCTGCGCTGCCCCGGCCCGCATCAGGAGAAGACGGCTGCATCGTTGGCTGCCTCGTTTGGTTACGAGCGGAGACGGGGCACTGCAGGCATAGGGAGGTGCCGTCGGACCGCTGTCGTCAGAGGTGCCGTCGGAGGTTCCATCGGAGCGCCCAGAGGTAGTGGGGAAACGATCTGGGGAACCGCCGCTGGCACTGGGAAGGACGGAGCTGTGCCGGGGACATCGGGTGTCGATGATCGGAGCTGTGCCAGGGACATCGGGTCTCAGATGTTCGGAAGTCCCGCGGGAGGAAAAATACCTACAAGCGGGCCGCCTCAACCCTCTATCTCACCCTCCCCCCCCCCTGCCAGTGAGTGAACAAACTGGGAAAACGGTGAGCGGCAAACTAGGAAGGCAGGATCCGCCCCGCCTGACTTTAAAAAGGCGGCCGTCGCGGACAAATAAATCGTAATTGCAGCAAGTTGCAAATCGAGGGCTGCTGCTGACCCTTCTCCCCTCCTCTGCTGTGACAGAAGCATAACTACAAAACGGGGGCTTCATTTGCACACCGCACGCAAGCTGAAAACAGGACCCGCCCCGCCTGACCCTAAAATGGCGGCCGCTACAGACATCCGGAGTGGAATATAACTACAAGTAGGCACAGCAAGCTGGAAAAACAGGACCCCGCCCCGCCTGACCCTAAAATGGCAGCCTGATCCGAATAAAACACTAATCAAAACAATACATGAACAAATTTGCAAATACTAAAACCAATGTTATACTGCTGATGAAATACATAAAAGAGAAGGTTTTGTACTAGTTTGGAATTTAGGTTTTTTACAGAGAAAGCAAACAAATATAGCCTAGATAAGGGGAACACATAAAGGATCACAACATTAGATACAAGAAGAAAACATAAACAACAGCGGAACCCACTGGAAGACAGGGGAACAAGAGAACACAGCAAACAGGAGAATTAGCAACTAAGGAAAGGAGAAACTCCACAAGAATTAACGAAACCTGAAAACAGCCGGAGATAGTTGGTGACATTTTAAAGAGCGCACACCACATTAAGAGACCTTTACACCATAGTACGTGACATTAACTAGCAAAGATGGCCGATAACAACTTAGAAGCGCCAGGCATAAATGCACATATCATAAAATATCCAACTTACCTATCCAAGACCACAGCCAAAAAAAATCAAGCACAATCTAATGAGGAAAAACCCGGATACGTTGATCTCTGACCCCTCCTTTAACCTAGACAACGGCATTATCATAAATGACCTGATATTTTTCACCAGAAGAACGGCTAAATGGCGGACTGTCATTAAAGAGAAGCTCAACATAAAAACTGTTAGCAATATACCACATGGCACAAAACTATTGATCATACCGTCACCAAGACTCAGATCAGACCTTTGCATAACGTTGTACAAGAATGGAATAGTGCTTATACAGGCAGCCAATAACGAATTAGAGAAATTTGACAACATATTCTCTACCTTAAAAGAATGTGTAGAGAACCCAAGGGATCAACAACAACCTCGGACCGCACAAGGAGACATCCTAGACTCCATCTACTCTACCACCACAGGCAGCATATTACCTAGAGAACTGCAGGATCCACAGCACGCAACGCCACTAGGTGACACAGACATCGTTCTACCCAGAGAGCCTCAGCATCCTCAACACTCATCGCCACTAGGAGACACAACTGAGACAGAAGACAGTTTGGATGGAGAGGATACAGAGAGCATAGAAACACCTATACTATTTGCTAATACCGCTCCGGCACAAGTACAGAGGGAAGAATCATCCTTGCTCACCCAGGAGGTGGTTCCACAACACTCAACGACACCAGGAGACTTAACGGAGAGTGAAGACAGGCTGGATGAACAGGCTAAAGAGAGAAAAGAAATACCTATAGTTCTAGGTAATACCGCCCGTAGCAAACACAGAGGGAAGAATCAGCGCTGCTCTCCCAGGAGGTGACTTCGCCTGTAAATAGGCCACTCAGTAGGAATCTAGAAATGAGTGATATGGAAGATGCCACCCCTCCATCACACTCCACATGTACAACACAAAGGTCAGATAGGAACACATGAAATGCTCGTCACCCAAAAGTGGTAGAAAGATCACACGACACAGATAGTGCATCGCACTTCTCACATAGTGGAGGCACGGACAACAGAACTAAGGGCACAAAGGAAAGGAATTCGAGAAAAGGAACAGATCCTAAACATGGGAACACAAACTGTGAATACCGAACTGAGAGGATGAACACTCCCAATACATTGCCTCAGACCCGGAGAGATATCAAAGGAATACAGACACAAATTGACAATATGTCACAGGACATCCTAAATTTGTGTAAACTTAGCTACCCAGGCATGCACATTAGTTACTGGCGTATTCAGTTAACAAAACATAATGTCTTCAAAAATGGTATACAACTGCTTTCAGGTATAAAGTGAATTTTAATATCTTTAAGGTTTTTCTTGTATAAAAATCATTTGATAAAATCATTTGTTCAATACTGAAAATTGATAGAACTTCACTATAGTGTTGCATATGCATACATGATTAAAAATTGAAAAATTAATCAGAAACAATATAAAAGTAAATGGATGGTTTCCTGTCGACGCGTTTCGACGCGTGGACTGTGTCTTCATCAGGACTGTACCATCAAAATGCTGTTAAAATATGAAGAGGATTGTTTGCAAAGTGACGATGTTCTTTTTGGTGTAAACCGCACGGTTCCCAGCTTATGGACAATTATGGTTACCTTCGGTATGTGCTAAGGGATCCTAGTTGTGTGATGCTTAGTCTCCAATTGTGGCTGGTAGATGCACGAGACTAACACTTCATCATTGGTGGATAAACGTTGTGGGATAGGCAGATTGGTTGACCATCCGGTAACAAAATTATAATGGTATTCCTTGTATCAATAGAGAATGGCGGCGCTTTCCTGTATGTGAACTGTATGTGAGAAATCACTGAACAAACGAAGACGCCGCACGCAGTCCACACAAGAGTCAGCTCCATTACCGATAAACGGGAAACCCGGTCGCAACTTAGAAGATCTGTATGCTGCATACAGCGTCGACAGGAAACCATCCATTTACTTTTATATTGTTTCTGATTAATTTTTCAATTTTTAATCATGTATGCATATGCAACACTATAGTGAAGTTCTATCAATTTTCATTATTGAACAAATGATTTTATCAAATGATTCTTATACAAGAAAAACCTTAAAGATATTAAAATTCACTTTATACCTGAAAGCAGTTGTATACCATTTTTGAAGACATTATGTTTTGTTAACTGAATACGCCAGTAACTAATGTGCATGCCTGGGTAGCTAAGTTTACACAAATTACTTACCCTGACCCAGGAGCGTTATCCGCATCAGGGGGTCCTGGTTTTCTCACACAGGACATCCTAAACACACTGAAAACAATGGAAACGATCCTGGAAATCACTGTAGGCACACACTCCAAAGTTGAGCACATCCAAGAATGGGTGCAGAAGTCTCTAGGAAAAAGGAATGAGATGGCCATGCCATTATCAAATAGGCACAATCGGCCAGATAGGAATCTTAGGTAGATAACAGAAGAAGACACCCTATCCTTACTCCAGGTTTGCGAGCCCACAAAACACAGTAGAGAGGAGGAAATTAGAACAGTTCCTGAAGAACCGGGTTATTTAAGACCCAGCGGCGTCAGGGGACACGCCCAAAGTCTCCGAGTTCACCTGTCTTCTAAACACAGAGACACGGAATCTTCTTGGTGACGTCAAAGATCGGATTTATTGGCTGCAACCAGAAACAGAGGTCCACGAAGTACAATGGCTGTATATTCGTAGGAGACTGCTCCATTTTACAAAGCAAGTCATCCCTTTTATACCAAATATTGTGCTTCAGGCAAACATTCCTTATTTACAGTTGACCAATCCCATGTGTGCACGACAAAAAGCATTGCATGGCAAACCCACATTTCATTGTCCAGCCCACCATCAATTACCCGGGAAGGCCCAACACTCTTCTTGAGATAAGTCAAACGGACCCCTAATAAAAACGGGCACCTCCCCATCGTAAACGGCCCATTAAGAAAGGAGCAGAGACAGGTGTGAGTAAGATAAGACATAGTTGTGTGCAATAAAAGGTTTATGATGTCCTGTGCCCTGATCCTCAATCTTGACCAGGGAACTGGCTCAACAAGTTTGGCCTCGGGCAACGGAGTCAGCTTGCCCAGGTCACACAGAAGTCAGCTAAAGGTGTACGTGTCTCAAGGACTCGTTCGGCCTTAGTCATCGGCCTATGTGAGGGCAACCACAAAATGGCTGCCGTACACAAAATGGAACCCAAGGGTTCAGAACGGAATCCCTGATTTCATGATGATCACGTTACTCGAACATGACGAAAACACTCGTACATCTTACGCTCGCCATTTTCGGTCCGCTGATACAAAAATCGCCATGATACGACAACATTTATGAAACGGGTTCAGAATCTCAGAACCTCAGCCCCTCCTTTTGCCCTTACATAGGCAATAACCTAAACCCATGTCAGTCTGAATCCAGGTCTATACTCATCAGATCATCAAGATGTTGCTGTAGCATCATCCTATTACTTAGCACGTCTCGTGATACAGGTCTCCTTACACACGATGTAGCACAGAGGCCACATATAGCAGGAGCACACTGCACACAAAGACAGAACAGGAAAAGTATGGCTAAGATCATCGCAATGACCATCAGAATCTTCCATCCCCACGTGGATATCAGTTCCCAGAACCATCCCATCAGCGACCAATCTCCTTTATCCACGTGTATAGATTCGGAGATCTTATGTAACTTGGAAATGGCCTGGTATACTGTCGGAGCACTGTCGGGAATGAAAACACAGCGGGTCGATTGGATCAATTTACATACCCCTCCTCTATCTGCAAGTATGACATCTAACGCAACCCTGTTCTGGAGAGTCATAAGGCGATCCGACTGGAGCTCGGCAGTCAAGTTACTAAGGGCACCGGCAGTTTCAACTACCGTGGACTCAACCACTCTCGTCAATTGCCCTGATGTTCCTGCTGTTAACCATCGGTCCCCAAAACGGCAGAAAACCCTTTAAGACATCTCCTAATTCTTGTCCTGCAGTATCTTCCTTACTGAAGACACCTCTGACAACTCTCGTCTTATGGTAATCTGCCGCAGCTGTGTAGGTAGGAGGCAACAGGAACGAGACAAAACACATGCCCGAGAAGTCTGGGGGCAACCATGTGTACGCCCTATCGTAACAGACAAAATAGGTACCCTTAGCTGCTAGAAATGATGGGGAAGTCTGGGACGCAAAAACATACGTCTCCGTGCAGATACTCTTCCCTAACTGAGCTCTCGGATTCTTGCCAATACCTTGCAGACAAAAATGACCTTGATGGGGTACGATCCAGATCGGAGAGGATCTTTTCGCTCGCTGGTTCTCACTCAGACTAACTCCATATCCAGTCACGTTCCATCCAATATACGCTAGTGTCTCGTCTCTCGGGATTGTCTCATGGGAACTAACTCCTCTAATCATGTCGACTATTCCCTTAACTAGAGCACTGTTCTTTGGATTGTCCTTCACAGAACGTAGGGGGTAGATTTCACGAGCATAGATGAACATCTTCTGTATGCCCACACAGAACCATTGTAGCTGAATGGCAGGACCAGGTAGGGAATACCCTTATCGGTAGTATGGGGCATAAGGCCACATACCCAACAGTTAGTTGTGTTCACTACTAGTTGGTGTTGGTGTAGAAGCTGAACAAAGGAGTTATTAGCGAATTCCAATCTCCTAATGGACTCATGTTCAGGCAGAGGATGAAAAGAATGCGAAGAAACAGTAGAAGAAGGTATGGGCTGTGTAGTGGGTGCAAACGTCACTTGAAAAGAGAATGTAGTATACCCCATCAAAAACATCTTTAAGCTAAGTAACATGAAAAGACACAATATTAAAAAACATTTTCTGATCATGATTTTACACATTCTGGTTTTAAAATTCATTTCTTCAACAGGTCTCTCCATCTTGGAAAACTCCATCCTCTAACCGTGCTGTTCGCGACTGTTGGGTGTTCCGCGCTAAGGAATGCGTCTGTCAGTCCAGGGAACGCTCTAGGACCAACCAGAACCGTTGACCTAAAGTCTTCGGCTTGCACTCCAAAGACTTGACACCGCGACCTTACAGCTGAACCTGGATGGCGGTTCGAAAAACAAAAATCGGTCACAACAGTTTCTCAGATGGGAGGTCTGGATTTCAAAAATAGCAAAGGAAAGTTTATTATTTTATTTGTCCCATGACTCTTGGTCGCAAATTATAACGGCCTTTATCAGGTAATGTCTGATCTCTGAACAGGAGTTCAGGCTCAGTAGTGTCCAATCGAACTGACGGTGGCACAGCTTTTTGTAGAAGATCGTCGCTTTCTCGCTCAGAACTTGTCCCAATTAAACGTGCATCGCTAAAAGGCAGAAAACGAGGCGCAGTGTCAGTTTCTGAATCAGGAATACCCTCCTGGACCCACTGGTCGTACGGCAGAGGCAAAGGAACCCTCTTACAGTAGACGCCGTGGATCCAGTTCTTCTTTCCTTGCACTCGCACTGCAGATCGCGTAGATAACAGCACCAAGTAGGGGCCAAGCCAGCGAGGCTGATCGTTCTTTGTCCGCTGAAAGTTTTTGATTAGCACCCATGAGCCAGGATCGATGACATGTCCTGGATCTTCAGAAGCCTGAGGCAGTGTATCATGAACCTGTTGGTGTAAGACACGCAATTTAGCCATCAAATCATACAGATAATCAAGTAATACAGGGTGTTCAATCTCGCTGAATTTCGTCGGCCTCGGCACTCCCCATATGTTTGCCGGGCGACCGAAAACTATTTCATAGGGACTAAGTCCCACTCGAGAATGTACAGTCATCCTAGTTGACAGGAGTGCTAATGGCAACGCATCAGGCCATTTAAGACCAGAGCTCGCCTGTATCTTGGCAAGTTTTAACTTAAGAGTGCCATTATAGCGCTCTACTAGTCCAGCTGATTGTGGGTGATTTGCAGCGTGGAACTTCTGTCGGATTCCTAGCCCCTCACACACTCTCTTCATCACTTGGCCCACAAATTCACTCCCATTATCACTCCACACAATTCTCGGCAAACCATACCTAGGGAAAAACTCTTTGATAAGGGGTTTAGCTGTTGAGAAGGCAGTGTTATCTTTCAAGGGATATGCTTCTACCCATCTTGAGAAGGCACAAACAACTACGAGTACGTATTTCAGGTTGTTGCACCTCTCCATGTGGATGAAATCTAGCTGCAAAACCTCGAACGGGTACGTTGGAGGCGCAAAGTGACCAGCTGGGGTTGGAGTTCCCTTACCGGGATTGTACTTCAAGCAAATCATACAATTCTTGACCACATTCTCTGCACACTTAGGAATTCCAGCATTTTGCCATACCGGAGCCAACAACTTACAAATCCCTTTCACACTGATATGAGCCATTCCATGCGCCATCGTAACCACTGCAAGCACGTACGCATCGGGTAACAACTATCGCTGATGCTCTGACAACTCAACCCAACAACCATTCGCATCCAATTTACCCGTACTCTCTCTCCATACACTCAACTCTTTCTCTGTAGCTCCAGCTTGAATAGACTTCACGCTTTCTATCGTATCCTCACACATCCCCACATCACCAATCCATCTTGCAGGGCCTGAAACATACATTCGACTCATCACATCCCTCGCCACATCTTTCGCAACTTCGTCTGTAAACGCATTACCGCGACCAATGTTGTCGGTAACCTTCTTGTGTGCACTGCATTTCACAATCGCAACTTGCAACGGCAAGGTAAGTGACTCTAGCAGCTCGTTCACCAGCTGACCATTCTGAATCTTTGCTCCATGAGACGTGAGGAACCCACGTTCCTTCCACAGGCGTCCAAAACTATGAGCCACACCAAACGCATACTGGCTGTCGGTATATATGGTCACTCTCTTCCCTTTCGATAACACACACGCTCTCGTAAGTGCAATCAACTCTGCTGCTTGAGCTGAATTATGTGGGATACGTGCAGCTTCAACAATCGTATGCAAAGTCGTAACAGCATATGCCGCAGTCGTATCACCATTCGGAAGCTTGAAGCATGAACCATCCACCCATAAGGTACCATCACACTTCACAAGAGAAGTGTCCCTAAGGTCTATTCTCCCTTTCGTTTCCTCTTCTGTCCTGAGAAAGCAATCATGCTGTTCAGAAACATCTGTCTCAACTGAAATTGGCAATAATGTAGCTGGATTTAACGTATTGCATCTCTTTATGTGCACATGACTCGCTAAGAGTGTCAGCTCATAACCTGACAATCGAGCACTAGTTAAGTGCTGTGTTTTGGTCCTGTTTAACAAGGTATCCACTGCATGTGGAACCATTACAATCAGTGTATTATTCATCACCAAACCAGCAGACTGTCGAATAGAAACAGCTGCTGCCGCTATGGCTCTCAAACAACTCGGCAGCGCCCTAGCTACCGGGTCTAAAGTCGACGAGAAATATGCACATGGACGTTGCTTGTCCCCAAAAGATTGTGTCAACACTGCCAACGCACATCCCTCTCTCTCGTGGACATACAACGTAAAGGGCTTACTGTAGTCGGGGGTACCCAACACAGGAGCCGAACACAATGCATCGCGCAATTCAGAAAAACTCTTCTGACAATCATCAGACCACGGGAGGGGATTCGGTGTATCTTTACAGGTCAATGCCACCAGAGGTTTGGCCAGCAAAGAAAAATTCGGTATCCATTGTCTGCAATATGACGTTATACCCAAGAAAGCGCGCACTTCTCTCTGTGTAATTGGCACACTCATTTTCGCAATTGCTTGAATTCGTTCTGGGGTCAATCTTCTTCCCTCCTTCGATAAGAGATGACCTAGGTAGGTCACTTCTTGTCGACAATACTGTAACTTCGAAAGAGACACTTTGTGATGGTAGTCAGATAAATGACGCAATAACGACAAAGTAGCTTTCTTACAAATTTCCTCAGTATCGGCAGCGACTAGCAAATCATCAACGTACTGGAGAAGAGCAGCACCATCAGGTAAGGCAATCGTATCAAGCTGTGTTTTCAAAGCCTGACTATATATTGACGGACTCTCACAATAGCCTTGAGGAGCGCGTTTGAACCGGAAACTTCGACCTCCTAAAGAGAAGCCAAAGATATCCCTACTCTCCTCGGCAATCGGGATGCTGAAGAAAGCATTCTTCAAATCAATCACCGAAAACCATGTGGCTGAAGCTGGAATCATAGTCAATAAGGCAGTGATATCAGGAACAACAGGAAATTGTGGCACGACTATCTTATTCACCTCTCTAAGATCGATCACAAACCTGTAAACAGGTGGCTGAGAAGAGTCAGTGCGTTTCAAGACCGGCAAAACCGGGCTATTGCAAACATTACCTCTTGTTTCCTCAATTACATCTTTCTCAATTAGATCATGGATAATTGCTAGCAACGCCCTTTCACCATCACTAGAGATCCTATATTGGGGAATGCGTGGCATTTTAACGTTCGCTTTCAGCGTCACAACATATGGCGGTATCTCCAACAGACCCACATCATTAGGACCAGTAGCCCCAATAGTATCAGGAAGAGAAGACAAATCTGTCGGAAGTTGATCCTTCGACAAATACATAGGAGAGACCACTTTCTTACCCAATGTAAGTTGTACTCCCGACGGAGAACAATAGAACGTTGCATACAATCTTTTCAGCAGATCCAATCCCAATAAGTTTTCACCACAACCTGTCGTCAGAATAAGGGGTGCTTCCAGTTCACGAGGTCCAACGGAAAGAGATAAAGGATTCGAAATCGGGTTTCTAACTGGGGCACCAGAAAAACCTACTGAAACATTTGTTAAGCCAGACAAAGGTGCACCAGGGAGTTTAGAATGCATAATAAAACTCTTCGTAGCACCAGTATCCAATAGAAAAGGTTCTGACACACCCGATGTAATCACTTCAACATAAGGTCCACTCTGATCTACTGGAACTGAAACAACTCCCTCTCTTTGTCCATGGCTGTCCTAGCAATCATTACCATCCATATTCTCACCTTCGACATAGTAGTCGTCAGCATAGTACTGAGTCGTCCTACCAGACGCATTATTCTGGTGATCGAAACAATTCATTGAATTTTGTGAAGGAAAGGAACGTACGTTCTGGGGGAACCCTCCACGTCCCCTACCTCTAGAAGCTTGCGGGACACCTCGACCTCTTGCACCAGAGACACCATTCATACGCTGTAAGAGAACAGGGCAACTATGTTAAAAATGACCCTCTTCTTTGCAATATGCACATTGATTAGGACCTACAGGAAAACGCGGTTGAGGAGGCTTGAACCTTTGCGAGTTTCTCTGAAACTGCTGAGGTTGCTGATAATCACGTTGGTTATTACGAGGCGGGTACGCTTGCTGTAAAAGAACCTTCGTCTTCAAATCTTTAGTCTTTTTGTCTGCTCTATCATTCTCATCCTTATCCCTATTTTCGTAGTACTGTGCAGTAGCCAATATCTGCGCTGAGGAGGAAACAGCCCAAGAACTCTCTGAATCCTTTAACTTGGTACATAACTCAGGGAGTAAATTATGCACAAACTTATCAACAAACAACCGTTGACCACCCTCGGTACTCATGTCTTGACCACTGTGGTCAATGAACGTTTCTTCAAACCTAGTGAAGAAGTCAGATACAGTTTCATCCTTCTTCTGCTTACAAGCAGACAATTTGTCCCAGTTTACTCGCATAGCGGGCATTAAAGTCTTCATGTAGGTAATGATCTTACCAGGAAGGTCTGCAACTAAAGGCTCAGGTTTAGCACCACCAACTTGTCGCGCATCCGCAGCACCAATATTAGCCCATGTTTCACCTAGCTCTGGCGCATGATCAGTATGATGAATCAAACCCCATAAAGGCTGTGGGACCACGTTTCCAAACAACATATCTATATCAGCTAGATTCATAACACATGAGTCTGCGGTCTGTGATAATTCCTTATAATACCCTGCAGGATTTTTACGGGGGTCGGGTAAAGTCTGCTTAAGGGCCAAAACTTCGGCACGTTTCCACGGAACATGTACCCAAACACGTTGAAAATGAGCTGGTTCGGCATCAATGTTATTACCAACATCAGCCGCAACAGCTTCCTTCCATACAGGAGGAACTTCCCTCATGGGATACTGTCTCACTTTCCTCCTAGATGAAGGGTCAGGCTCGAACAACGACCGAGAAGGAGACTCAGTCCTGAACGAAAGCAGCGTCGCTACCCCTCTTTCGACGTCGGGACCCACAATCGTGCCTTTCGCAAACTCTGATTGCATATTGTACAACGCTGGCGGAGTTCGTTCCAGCTCATCGTCTTCCCATTCCTCACGGAGGAACGTGCACATCTTATCAAAGACGTATCTCTGCTTCGGCGCTTCCCATTGACGAAAGACATCCATAACAGACTCTACATCATACCTTAAAGGACGAGTGACCCATTTATGCGCTAACTGATCCAATACTTCCCTCTCTTGGGAATCAGGCAGTTGACTACGCAACTGTTTACGCTCTGAAACGGGGGTCGTATTAAATGATCCAAAGAAAGGGGACAAAAGAGTGGTGACGGTATCAGTCATCCTCTGTCGAACAGAAGAAGTTGACAGAAAAGGAGAAAAAGCGGACTGAGAAAAGGTCAACGTAGGAGCAGTAGCAGAGGAGGCAGCGAGAACAGGCGGAAAGGTCGCAGGAATTAAAGGCGGAGCAGGTGGCAAAGTCGGCAGCCCTTGAGAAGGCTGCACCAGAGGAGTAGGGGCCAACTGAAGAGGAGCTGGCGGTTGTACAACAGCATGAGGCAAAGCAGCCGGTGGTTGCGCAACTAAAGGTTGCGGAGGTGCTGTAGCATTCTGAGCATAAGGGGGTGGCGAAGTCAACAAATGCGACATCAAAGGATCTTTCACAAGATCCTTCATCGGATCTTGCTGAAGAGGCGGCAAACCTGGATAGCATTTATCTATCGCCATTTTATGTTGCCTATGCAACTGCTCACTCGCTTGTTCTTCTTCATTATCTTTAAACTGTATAGCAGCTTGCATTACCGATATACCCTTTTCTCTTTTATTTTTCTTCGCTAATTTAATTTCTTTCTGTTTGGCTTCATTTCGCCATAGGCGGAAAGAGTCAAACATCGCCGGCCGGGCTTTCTTCTTAAAAAGTCTAACCTCCAGATTATCTAAAACTTCTGTGTCAAAACTACCATATTGGGGCCATTTGAGGACACCGTCCTTCCTAGTGTACCTAATCCATACTTCATTATACGCGATGGGGCCCACGCCATGTTTCACATACAGCTCATAGGTTGGAGTTCCAATCGGAGGAACCGGACACGAGTCCTCCAATCGGGAATCCCTATTACGACCACAACAAAATATTCTTCCAAGTCTGCTAAGACCAGGCATCTTCGCTCTCTAGTCTAGCTTCAAACTTCAAGGGAGTATCGAATACGATAGTCTCGTGAATACACAAGTCCCTCGGCTTTGGAGCTTGCAAGTCCCAAATCAAAGATCAACGAGTTCCAAATCAAAGATCCCAAGAGATACCCAAAAACAAAACTAAGGACTGGGAGACGCTCCACTCATACTTAACTGAAATATCGATGACGTTGCCAGAAGATCCGTTATCGTCTCGCTCTACAAATCATCAAAGGCTCCAAGACAGGGCGACAGTCAGGGCAGCAGTCCTTCGTAGCCGTCGGAAAGCGGGGAACCTCGCAGCAAAGACTTTCGGACCACGACGACATACAGGGGTCGATGAAGTGGTTGGCCTTCCTCCAGAATTTTCACACGAAGCTCCTCACGATCTTCAGGCTTGGACCGGTACCGCTGAAGTCGCCCCACATGGGCGCCAAATGAAGAACCGGGTTATTTAAGACCCAGCGGCGTCAGGGGACACGCCCAAAGTCTCCGAGTTCACCTGTCTTCTAAACACAGAGACACGGAATCTTCTTGGTGACGTCAAAGATCGGATTTATTGGCTGCATCCAGAAACAGAGGTCCACGAAGTACAATGGCTGTATATTCGTAGGAGACTGCTCCATTTTACAAAGCAAGTCATCCCTTTTATACCAAATATTGTGCTTCAGGCAAACATTCCTTATTTACTGTCGACCAATCCCATGTGTGCACGACAAAAAGCATTGCATGACAAACCCACATTTCATTGTCCAGCCCACCATCAATTACCCGGGAAGGCCCAACACTCTTCATCAGATAAGTCAAACGGACCCCTAATAAAAACGGGCACCTCCCCATCGTAAACGGCCCATAAAGAAAGGAGCAGAGACAGGTGTGAGTAAGATAAGACATAGTTGTGTGCAATAAAAGGTTTATGATGTCCTGTGCCCTGATCCTCAATCTTGACCAGCTGCCGAACAAGGAACTGTCTCAACAAGTTTGGCCTCGGGCAACGGAGTCAGCTTGCCCAGGTCACACAGAAGTCAGCTAAAGGTGTACGTGTCTCAAGGACTCGTTCGGCCTTAGTCATCGGCTTATGTGAGGGCAACCGCAAAATGGCTGCCGTACACAAAATGGAACCCAAGGGTTCAGAACGGAATCCCTGATTTCATGATGATCACGTTACTCAAACATGACGAAAACACTCGTACATCTTACGCTCGCCATTTTCGGTCCGCTGATACAAAAATCGTCATGATACGACGACATTTATGAAACGGGTTCAGAATCTCAGAACCTCATTCCGAATGATGCTAATAGAACATCCAGACATAAGGAAAGGAAACCAAACCTTAACAACTTACAACAAGTCCAGCTATCCACCAACCTGCTTGAGCAGGACCCTAGTAACGCAAGAAAGACTCTGAAATGCCTATTGCTCAACAGTCGGTCCGCAGTAAAACATGCGTCAGACATCGCTGCATTTATCATTAGCCAGGAAATTGACATAGAAATCCTAACAGAAACATGACTTTCGGAATCATCATCTCCATGCATGGATCTGTTAGTGCCCCCTCAATATAACATAGTGAGACTAGATAGACCAAAAAAGATAAGAGGTGGGATAGCCTGCATCCACCGATCGGACATAGAAATCAACCAAATACAATCCGACCGTCTCGAATCCTGTGAATACTTAGGTCTTAATATACGGTCTATAGACAATCAAAGATGCAACCTGCATGCCCTGTACCATCCTCCAGGAAATAATGCTACCTTTATAGACCAGTTAATGGAGATTATCACGGATAACTCTAACACTCACTCTAACGACATATTCCTGGGCGATTTTAACTTACACTGGGACGACAAGAAGGACAAACAGATCAACGCTCTTAAAGACTTCTTGACTGAGCTAAATCTTACCCAAGCCTGCACACAGCCAACACACTCAAAATGAGCAATGCTAGACTGGATATTATCAAGAAACAAGAACATAGTGATCCACTCTGTTGTTCCGTGCGACTGGTCGGATCACCATGCCATAACCTTCCTAATACCAACCCTGAAAAGGAATAAGATTTCGCAGCCTATTAAATTCAAAAAGTGGACCCGGGACATTAAAGACTCGAATATTGAACGGTTAGTAGAAAGTTGTGACAAAGATCTGAATCCACCTAACAACTTGCAGAATGTGAATGATCTAACGGATCACTACACTACGACAGTAACAAACATAATTAACACCACCATGCCACTAAAACTGAAAAGTCACAGAAAAGGACAAAAACCCTTGGTTTAATGCAGAGTTCTTCAAACTGTGGGACGCGCCCCCCTGGGGGGCGCGACACCATCCTAGGGGGGGGCGCGCACTCCACTCTAATTTTACCTTTGTTCCATGACAAGTTGGAGGGAGGAGGGAGGGAAAATCGACGAAGCACGAGGTGCCCATGCTTTTATTATGTTTAGCGTCCCAGGAGGGGGTTAATCCATTCAGCTTCAGCTGCAGTGAGGAGACGCTAAAACTGAAGGTACACGAACTGAAGACAGCCTTCTTTCGATATTTTTAAAGAGGAGACTCCTAGCCACGCACTGCAGCTGAAGCATTTCAGCTCTATAAATTAACCCGCTCCTGGGATTGTTTAGCTCTTTCCTGAAAGGAGACAGTTTCTTTTAAAACTACAGAGGCAGGCACGCAAACTGCCAGCCAGCCATGTGTTCTTTTACAGACTGCATGTTCCCTTTTATTATCAGCAGTATACCGGATGCACAGCTAAGAAATACTGAATGTTATCTTCACATTAGTAATCAGCAAAAGATCACAATATCTTCTGTTAGTTTAAACATTATTTGTAAAATAATTGCATTACTCGCAATTCATGTAATGATTTGCATGTTGCCAGTTCTTTGACTTGAAAAATACAAGAAAAAACGATTTCGGTACATTATAAAAAATAATGTTTAAACTAACAGAAGATAGTGTGATATTTTGCCGATTACTAATGTGAAGATAACATACAGTATTTGTGTTAGTTCAATAGGTTGGCTACCTTCTAACTGGGTTGCACACATTCACTAAGTGAAACTTGATTATTCTTTGTTTACTGTGGTCAAATACGGTGTGCACAGACTCTCCACAAAACCCTTTTATTATCAGCCATAGATTATTCAAGCAACCCTGGAACACAAGTTAAAGTTATTTCTATTTCTATTTTCTGTTCAAAGTTTGCATGGACAGGTATTGACAAAACAGCTTTAGGTGAATGCTTATTTTTGTACCGCCTGGGACATCAAAATAATAAGCTGTCAACCCTAATCACAAAACTCGGAGTTTGTTGCAGGATCACCACATTATTTATCTCCTCCACCCTGATCCCTGGTTACTGCCATATTAGAAATAGTTTAACACATTTGAAACCCTACGCTGCCGTCAAAAACATTCTGAGTGACTTCAAGTGTCTGGCAATGCACCTTGCATTCAGACAACTCGCTTCTCATTCTTGCCTTTTACTTTCACGCTCACCCTGCACTCACAATGATCCCCATGCACTCACCCTTCACCCACTTACCCTGCACTCACAGTGATCACTCTGCACTCACCCTTCACCCACTTACCCTGCACTCACAGTGATCACTCTGCACTCACAATGCACTTGCACTGTTCACCCTGTACCTCACCCTGCAGTCACACAAGCACACTACTCAACCTACGGTCAAGTGACACTTCACTCACCTGTCCCCCTCATTGCTCAATCTGCAATCTCACTCAAATAAGCCCATCACTAACTATACATTCATTCGTCCCACTCTGCACTTATATCTGCAACCAGATTCATATGGTCCCCTCGCTCACCCTGCAGTCACTCCTCTTACCCTACTCGCAAACTGTGGCATGGCTCATTCCTGCCACCCACACAGCACAGAGGGTTAATGTGCCTGCTCCATAGAATGTGTACCATGCAGATCACAGAACTGAGTGTGAGTAAACAATGAGTAGCGCTAAAAGAAAATAAAGAGAGATGAGGTGCATCGTTGGTGAGTGGTAGTGAGGGAATTCATGGAGAAGGAGGAAATGTGGGAGGGGGCATGGTTGCAGTTTGTGCGCCAGCGCAGGGGGAAGCACAGAGATGCGTCATATTCTTGTAAATATGTTGCATCCCAGTGCTTCGGAAGTGCCGCAGCGTAGCGCAGCCAAAGGGCTTGCGGTGCCACGCTGCAGCACTTCCTTGTAAATCTGCTCCTGAATGTGGATACTGCCTGAGGGTGGCAGTAGCAAAAATCCATTCACAGATTGACCGTCTGTGCCGAAAAACAGGCACACCCGTAATATTTATGTCGGTGGTGTTATCAATCAATGTCATGTGTAAAACAAAGCATCCTAGTGAAAACAATTTGCGCACATTTTATCTAGGAAAATTGTGTTTTGAGCGGTGTAATAACCTGTCATTTCAGCACACCCACTCACAAACCTGCATTTTATTAAACTCTTATGTTGAACATTATTTGCTGGATATGGCCCAGGATATGGGCAAGGCGGTCAATATTGTAGCGTACCAGATTCTAGAAATTTCTGTCGGGTGTTGGGGGGGGCCCAACAGCTAAAAAAAGTGAGCTGGGGGGGCTCAACCTACAAAAGTTTGAAGACCTCTGGTTTAATGGGATACTGAATGATGATAGGCGGAAACTAAGACTGGCCGAAAGAAAATGGAGACAACACCCTGCAACACCAGAGCTGAAATCGCTCAGAAAAATCAGAATCGAGTACAACAAAAAGATCCACAAGTCCAAAAAAGAGTATAGTAGATCAGAACTGGAGAACGCCAAAAACAGGCCACGGAAACTATTTGAGATTTTAAAGTAACAATCCAACAAATTGGCAAAATCGGCCCAAGAAACCACTAAAACTCAGCTGAGCTGTGAAGAATTCTCAAATTTCTTCAACCAACAAGGCCAACACTTTGGAAATAGAGCTCAAGATAGCAGTGGCAACCTGCCCAACCAACCATACAGACTGAACAATACCACTCTGACAATCGACCTCGATGAAGCAAAAAACAAAGCGCATTGGGAGACCTTCAAGCTATATGATCAGAATACTATCACCAAAACACTATCGGATATCAAATCAAATAACCACTATAATGATCCACTCCCCGCCAAATGTCTACAAAAAATCAACCACATCATCATCCCAATATGGACCAAAATTATAAATGCCTCGCTATCACAAGGGATCCTTCCAGAATGCTTAAAAACAGGCCAAGTTATCCCCATCATCAAGAAACCAACAGCGGACCCAGCAGATCCTAATAACTTTCGCCCAGTTACCAATATTCCATTACTGGCCAAATTAATCGAGAAATGTGTACAAAACCAACTGAGCCATCACATTGCTAATTTCATGCTATTGGACGACTGCCAATCGGGATTCAGAACAGGCCACAGCACGGAAACAGCGATCCTACATATCGTCGATGATGCAATACAGGCCCTAGATCTCAATAGAACATGTCAACTAGTCCCTCTTGACCTGTCATCTGCATTTGACACTGTAAATCATGAAAAATTACTAGACAGACTGCACAACAGGATGAGAATGTCGGGAAATGTGCTGAAATGGTTTGAATCCTTCCTTCAGAACAGATCTCAAAGATTTTTAGTCAGCCAGACACTATCCCCATCATGTCTGAATTCGATCGGAGTCCCTCAAGGATCTACACTATCCCCTGCACTTTTTATCTATATGTCGAACCTCTGACAGAAATTCTCTGAGACGCAAACATATCCTATCACATGTACGCGGACGACATGCAGACTTACATCAAGGTCGCATCTCTGGAAGACATCAAGTTAATGAATGAGGCCTTAAAAGTGGCATTAAGCTGGTTAACCAGAAATCACCTGAAGCTAAATGCACAAAAAACTGAATTCCTATTAATCTCACCACCAAAGAACCACACAGAAGCGAAGGAATGGACCAAATTGATCACAGCACTAAACTGCACCCCTACGCTAGTGGACTCAGTGAAATCATTAGGAATCACATTGGATAATAATCTAGACATGAAAGCCCACGTCAAATCAATGGCAAAAAATGCCCGCTTTCACTTGAACTCCATAAGGAAAGTGAAAACATTTATCTCAATGGCAGATCTCAAACTGGCAGTACAATCATTAGTTATCTCAAGGATTGAATATGGATATACAACCTTAGCAGGTCTACCAAAAATGTCCACTGCACCACTAAAAGCATGCCTCAATACGGCAGCAAGGCTCATTACCGGATCGAGGAAATTCAACCCTATCTCGCCACACCTAAAAGCGTTAAACTGGCTACCATGCGAAGCCAGAATCCAACTTCACATGGCATGTATATAAGTGATAGAGAATTCTTCCGCTATGCCCAGATCCATCACGCGCTGAGTTTGGTCTTTCCCGTGAGTAGCGTCATTCCAGAATCCTCCCCTCTCGAAGATCGTATACTAGATGGGCATGTACCAGATAGCACCATTTCTCTGATCTACAAGAAAATGATCAATGATCGCTCGAAATTGCTCGAGCACCTCAGGGGTGTCTGGAATGCAGATGGTATAGAATTAGACGACGAGGACTGGCAATTGGCGATATCCCCACCCAAGGAGGTCGCGATCTCGGCCCGTCTCCGCCTTGTACAGCTTAAGATCTTACATCGGATTTATATTACCGGCCCCCGCTTAATTCGTATGGGTTATTCAACGGATGGCTTATGTAAGCCCGGATGTGGCCTGCTTGGTACCGTTCTACACATAATTTGGGAATGTCCTGAGATGGTGCTTATCTGGAATCGCATACATGAGTGATGAATGAGGTAACGGGTGTTGCTATGTTGCCTGAGGCCCGACGGTGTTTGTTGAATGTATGGGAGCCGACTGACTATGATGTGTCACAGACACGATGGGCGACCCTTGGTAATATGATTGCTAAGAGAGACATTGCACAGCTGTGGGGTTCCCAGAGGCCCCCCACGGTTGCGGCTTGGAAGGAGAACATGGACTGGTGCATGTTTAGGGAGAAGACTGTGTATGTGGCATGAGGTAGACCCAGGAAATGGGGGAAAATTTGGAGCCAATGGAACTCATACCGGGGAGACATATGTACGCCCCCCCTCACGGAGATACCTGATCCTCCCCAGTCCCCCTGACCCAACATTCCTGGTGTTGTGTAGCGCTTTTTGTTTTCGACTTGTGTTCCCTGCCTCCGGCCCCCCATCTGTGTAAAACAACTCCTGTACTGTATTGCTATGCACCTCCCGTCCTCCTTGAGCGCACGCCCGATATTGTATTATTGTTTTATTGCCTTAATTGTTTTTTCATGTTTTTATTGTAATAAAAAGAGTTTTAAAAAAATGCATGTATCACCCACAAAGCGCTCCACTACAAAACACCAAGAAACCTGGCCCAGAAGATTGAGCTATCTGGAGGAGGCAGACCAGCCAGGAGTGCCAAGGAGCTGCTGCTGAAGCCACCCATCTTCCGGAAGAAGAAAACATACGACAGAGCTTTCTCTGGGGCAGTCCCCAGAATATGGAACTCACTCCCTCCAAATATCAGGAAAATTACAAACAAGGCAACATTCAAAAGGGAAGCTAAGATCTTCCTAATGAGTAAGTTCCTTACATAGCCAAGAAAGGACTTCACCGCCACCGCGTCATAGATGTGCCAAAACGGAACAACGAATGGAAGAAAGAGGAAGGCACTAGTTAGACGGGGAACAACCTAGCAGCGCTATACCTACCCAGAACCTGGAGGAAGAATGCACAAATAAAGACAATTCGGAACTATTGTACAGGAATACCATATACAATACAGTAGACAAGTAGAATAATTTATATGGTATCCTGGGAGACAGACGCAGACTGAAATTATATAGAAATATGTAAAATCCGATGTCAAGTACTAGCCTAAGTATACCACGCCATTGTACATATTGTTAGGATATATTACTTTATAGACGTATACCTAACCTACCTCATATCAATGTGAAATATTTACTATATAGCTCTATACTTACCTACCTCATTCATTATATGGTTATTGTTAGAACTGGGGGGTCTCTAGTTGGCAGAGGTAAGTACCTTAGACCAAGTAGGGACCCTTGCTTCTAGTCAGGGTGAAGGAATAACCCTCTGAGATAACCCCTGCTCACCCTCTAGGTAGCATGGCACGAGCAGTCTAGGCTAAACAGAGGCAATGTGGATAACATTTGCACTTAACACAACAGTAATCCCCAATCCACCACAAACTGAGACCACACAGGTAAGTATATTTTATAAAAATAAATAACTTTATCTAGTTTCAGCAAGTAAATCAAGCATTTGCACGATAATCACTTTTTCAATAATAGGTTGCACTTAATCTTAACAATGGTACTTGTAAATAGGAAGTTCTCAAAAACAAAACAGTCTCAAGTCTCTAAAATCAGCCTTCAAAAATATGGTCACTGATTTATGTTTAAGTAGCTCTCAAAACGAGCATCCTAAGCAATGCCAGTAGTCAGATAATTGCCAAAACAGCCCTGGGAGCAACTGCACCCCAAGCGCTGCAAGCACGCCTCACCGCGTGCTCCTTGGACTCTTTTCCTTCCACCGGCACAGCCTCCCACGCCCGCTGGCTTCAGGCGCCCCGCGCCTGCAGAGCACACTCGCTCCTTGCCCCGGCCGGTCCTGGTTGCTCTCCCGCCCGCTCTCGGCAATCCCACGAGCGGTGGGGGAGGTAGGCAGGCGCTCAGCTGCTGGGACGGCAGGCCAGGGGTCTACAAGGCCCTCGCGGTTCCCTCGTCAAGGACGGGTCCCTTCTTCCCGGGTCCGGCGGTGATCAGGCGGCACTCGAAGAGGTCCCGCTGACGGGGACCAATCCTGTCGCGGCAAAGGGGGCGAGCCTCCAGCAGCACCCGGGAGTCAGCCAATGGCAGTGCGGCTCCCGGGACAGGCAAACAATGACGCTCCGCTCCTTCGGCCAATCACGCACGATGACGCTGATGACGCTGCGCCGCACGGGCCAATCCCGTCGCGGTGTTAGTGAGGGGGCTCGGCTCCCTCAGCCAATGGGAGCACAGCGGCTTCGTTCTTCGCCGCTTCAGCTCCCCAACGATCGGCAATCTTCTGGGGGTATTCCTGGCCCCCGGGCAGCGGCGGTGACACAGCTCACAATTGTTTTCAGGGCGCCTTGCCCTGGGGAGGCCCACAGACCTCCGCTCTTCACCCCTCACGTGTCGACGAACACGTCGATCTCGGCCACACAGCAGGCTGGGTCAGCGCGGCGCTCTCAAGCAGATTAGAGAGCAGCCCGTGCGCTAAGCAGGCAAACTACAGGGTTTCCCGATCTCCTCGCCACACAGCAGCTTCAGGGGGCACAGCAGAGTCTTGCAGTCCTTAGGCAACCTTTATGTCCCTGGGTTGCAGACAGGGGGCCAGCTCTTCTCAGGCCCTTGGAGATTCAAGGTTGTAGACACAGCACACAGCAAAGTCTTGTAGTTTCAAGCAGGTAGGGTCACAGCACACAGCAAAGTCCCTTTCTCCTCCTCAGCTTCCAGTTAGACAGCAGAACAGGTCAGCCCTTAGAGCACACAGCAAGGCAGTCTTCCTTTAGTTCTCCAGCCGTCCTTCTTCCAGCGGAGGTTCCTTCTTGATTGTAGAATCTTAGAATCTGATCTTCTGTAGTCAGGGGTCCTTTCCTTATACCCCTCAAAGTCTTTGAAGTCCTTTGAAGTCTTTGTGCAAGCGGCACTGAGTCCGGTCTAAACCAGTTCTGGGGGTTGCTGAAGCACTGAGGTGTTTCTGGTTTTCTTCTTCCTGTCAGCTTCAGGGTCAGAGGTGTCAGTTGGCCGGCAGGAGAGGGAATCAGCAGGGTGGGCAGACAGGCACAGCCCGGCACTATCAGGCTCTTCTTCCTCCCACCTCCCTGGCAGCAGATGCGGCCTTTCACCCACGGCTGACTCCGACCCCCTCCTCCAGGGGCCCTGCAGCCTTCTGTCACACCCAGACCAGACATGCATTCCACAAACCCAGGCACACAGAAAGGTTTAGACAAGAGAACAGCCACTTTCTAAAAGTGCTATTCTCCATCACAGGATTTAAAAACACCCTTCACTAAAAGATGTGTCATTAAATTCTGAGTTCAGGGATATCTTTCACTTATGTCCCATCTTGTTCCTATGGGAAGATAGGCTGGTATCCCATGGGACCAGCCTCCTCCATGTTAATCTATGGAGCAAGATAGCCTTACAACAGTGAGCACATAAAATGGCTGCTGCCCACTACCAGAGCATGTGACCTGCACTAGTACATGCTCTACCTTATCCATACACTGCACCCTGCCCAGGGGGGTACCTAGAGCCTTCCATAGGGGTGACTGATGTGCACAGACAGGGAAGGGTTAGGCCCAGCCAGTGGAGATACAGGCCAGGGGGACAGGCAGTCGCTGACTGCACACAGGCCCTGCGCTGGCAGGCCTGAGTCACCTTTTTAGGGCTACTCCTGTGGGTGGCGCAATCTGCGCTGCAGGCCCACTAGTAGCATCTGTCATCACCAGCCCTGGCACACACAGTGCACTTCACTAGGGACTTCGTGGTGATACAAATATGCCAATCAGGTATATTCCATCAATATCACAATTTACAGAGGGAGCACTTACACTCTGGCACTGATCAGCAGTGGCAGAGTGTCCAAAGCATCTAAACCAGCAAAAACGAAGTCCAGCACAGCATCAAAAATACATGAGTCAGAGGCAAAAAGATGGGGGAAGAACCACGCCAAAAGGTGTCAGGTCTAACACGTGTCCCCTCCAGCTGAAAGTGGGGAGAACTACCCAACCTCTTGGGAGTCCTCATCACTAAGGCAGAATAATCTGGACAGACCGTCAGCATTGGCGTGTTCTGTACCAGGGCGGTGCTCCACCGTAAAGTCCATCCCCTGTAGGGAAATGGACCACCTCAACAATTTTGGATTCTCACCCCTCATCTGCATTAACCATCTGAGGGGTCTGTGGTCAGTCTGAACACGGAAGTGAGTCCCAAACAGGTAGGGCCTCAGCTTCTTCAGAGCCCAGACCACAGCGAAAGCTTCTCTTTCAATGGCACTCCATTTCTGTTCCCTGGGGATTAGCCTCCGGCTAATGAAAGCCACTGGTTGATCTCCTCCCTCATCATTGATCTGTGAGAGTACTGCTCCCACGCCTTGCTCTGAAGCGTCAGTTTGCACAATGAACTCACTGGAAAAGTCAGGTGCCTTAAGCACCGGTGCTGTGCACATGGCAGTTTTGAGGGTGTCAAAAGCAGTTTGACAGGCCTCAGTCCAATTCACTTTCCTGGGCTGATTTCTAGATGTCAGCTCTGTCAAAGGGGCCACAATGGTGCCATAGCCTTTAACAAACCGTCTGTAATACCCGGTGAGACCTAAAAAGGCTCTCACCTCAGTCTGAGTCTTGGGGGGTTCCCAAGCCAGAATGGTATCAATTTTTGCCTGTAGGGGCGCCACCTGGCCGCTCCCCACCTGGTGTCCCAAGTACACCACCGATCCCTGCCCTATCTGGCATTTACTGGCCTTGATAGTGAGGCCTGCCTTCTGCAGAGCCTTCAACACTTCAGTGAGGTGTTGCAGGTGTTCCTCCCAAGTGGAGCTGAACACAGCAATGTCATCCAGGTAGGCTGCGCTGAATTGCTCCAGCCCCGCCAGCACCTGGTTGACCAATCTCTGAAATGTGGCGGGAGCATTTTTCAACCCAAAGGGCATGACACGGAACTGGAAGTGCCCCTCTGGCGTGGAAAATGCCGACCTCTCCTTGGCCCACTCGGTTAAGGCAATCTGCCAGTAACCTGAAGTCAAATCAAAAGTGCTCAGGTACTGGGCAGCTCCCAACCGATCCACCAGCTCATCAGCTCTGGGGATGGGGTGCGCGTCAGTCTTGGTGACCGCATTGAGCCCACGGTAGTCCACGCAGAACCGGAGTTCTGGGGTGCCACCGAGGGTAGCAGCATTCTTAGGCACTAAGACCACTGGGCTAGCCCAGGGGCTGCTGGAGGGCTCAATAACCCCTAGCGCCAACATCTTGTAAACTTCTTCCTTGATGCTGACTCTGACCTTGTCAGCCACTCTGTAAAACTTCTGTTTCACAAGCAGACTGTCTCCAGTGTCCACATCGTGGACGCACCACTTGGTGACACCTGGGGTCAGGGAGAACAGGGGGGCGAACTGACCCAAGACTTGGCGACAGTCCTCCTGCTGCTCTGGGGTCCGGGTGGGGGAGAAGACCACATCATCCACTGACCCATCTTGCTCCTTGACTGCCAGGAGGTCAGGTAGAGGATCACTATCCTCCTCCCCTCCAGCATCTGTAGCCATGAGCATAGTCACTTCAGTCCTCTCAAAGTGGGGTTTGAGGCGGTTCACATGTAGCACTCTCAGGGGCTGCCTGGGAGTCTTCAGATTAACCAAATAGGTAACCTCGCTCTTGCGCTCCACCACCTCATATGGCCCAGACCATTTGTCACGGAGCGCACAAGGCTCCACTGGCGCCATCACCCACACTTTCTGACCAGGGTGGAACTCAACCAGAGAAGTGTTCTGGTCATACCACCTCTTCATTTCCTCCTGGCTTGCCTCCAGGTTCACTTGAGCGAGCTTCCTGAAGCGCTTGGTCTGGTTGCGAATGGCCAGCTCATAGCTGAACACATCCTGAGGGGTTTTCCCACGGGATTTCTCCCACCCCTCCTTCACCAGAGTAAGAGGCCCTCTGACAGGGTGGCCATACAGCAACTCAAAGGGACTGAACCCTAAGGATTTCTGAGTCACCTCTCTGTAGGCAAACAACAGGCATGGCAACAAGACATCCCATTTCCGCCTCATGGGCTCTTCCAGGCCCATAATCATGCCCTTCAATGTGCGGTTGAATCTCTCAACCAACCCATTTCCTTGAGGGTGGTAAGGAGTGGTGAATTTGTATGTCACCCCACACTCCGCCCACAGGGACTTCATATACCTAGAAATGAAGTTGGTCCCTCTGTCCGAGACCACCTCCCTGGGAAATCCCACCCGGGAAATGATTCCCATCAAGGCACGGCCCACCACTGGGGCGGTGACTGTCCTGAGCGGGATGGCTTCCGGGTACCGAGTGGCATGGTCCACCAAGACCAGGATAAACCTGTTGTCTAGGGCTGTCTTGGGATCCAGGGGCCCCACGATGTCAATGCCCACCCGCTCAAAAGGGGTGCTCACCACAGGAAAGGGTTGGAGGGGTGCCACGCACTTCCCTCCGCTCTTGCCACTAGCCTGACAAGTTTGGCAAGACTTACAAAAGGCAGCGACGTGCTTCTTCATCTGGGGCCAGTAGAAATGGGTGACAAGCCTGTGATAGGTCCTGTCTTGCCCCAGATGTCCTGCGAGAGGCACGTCATGAGCCAGACCCAGTAGGAAGTTCCTGAAGCGCTCGGGTACTACCAGCACACGGGCTGCACCGGGCTCAGCGATCTTAGGCTCACTATAAAGTAAGTCATCCTCCCAGTAGATCAAATGTTCCTTGGACCCCAGGCCTGCTGCCTGGTCTGCAGCCTGCTGCCGCACACCAATGAGAGAAGGGCACTCCTTCTGAGCCTGGCAGAATTCCTCCCTGGAGGGACCACCCTCTTGCTGCCACTGGGACAGCTCAGGCAATTTCCCCAGTTCGGCCACCTGCTCCCCCGTAGGCTCCAGGGCATCCCCTTCCGGGTCTGCTTCCTCCTGGACCGTGGGAACAGTGGGGACCGGTTTCCCGCGCCCTCTACCCCTTCCTCTCTTGGCAGGTCCCTGGGCCATTGTTCCAGGCTCCAGCTCTGCTAGACCGCCCTCTCTGGCTGTCATTGCACGGGTGGACACACAGATTCACGCAGGCAAACCCAACATCTCCAAGTGAGTCCTGTGCTCCACTTCTTTCCATGGGGAGCTCTCCAGGTCATTACCTAATAGACAATCTACAGGCAAGGCATCACTTACAACAATTTCCAAAATACCGGAGACTCCTCCCCATTCAAATGGAACTTTTGCCAACTTGCAGTAGCGCACTGAACTGTCAGCTGCCACCACAGGCCGGAGTACCTTGGGAACAATTTGCTCTTCAGACACCCACCGACACCTGACAGATGTCACGCTGGCCCCTGTGTCTCTGAGAGCCTCTACCTCCTGTCCATTGATGGTCACCTTCTGCCCGTATTTCTTAGTGTTTTGGGGCAGCAAGGTTTCCTGGGCCATCTCTTGGTCTCCTAGAGAGACAAGGGTCATCAATGCTAACCCCTTCTCCCCACTAGAAATCAAATCCCCTCCCAAAGCTACAATGGCTAACGCCGGTGCTGGAGCACCAGAGGGTGCTGGAGGTTTCTTTGGACATTTGGGGGCAATGTGCCCCACCTCCCTACATGAATAGCAAGTAAGTGGGGTATTTTTGTCCTGCGTGCCCTTATGGGGCCAGGACTTCTTAGGCTTGGGGGGTTGAGACACCTTCTCCTGGGAACTACTTTGGGGCCCTTTAGAAGACTCCTTTTGATTACCCGTGTCCCCCCCACTCTTCTGCTGGGGACCCTGTCCACCTTTGGCTGGGGTACTTACCACCCCCTTGTGGACCCTGGTGCTAGTCCACCGGTCCGCCTCTTTAGCAAGCTCACTGGGATCAGTTAACTTGCTATCCAAAAGATGCTGGCGCAGCTCTGGGGCACATAAACTACTTAAGTGCTCCCTACTAATCAAGTGACACAACCCCACATAATCAGTAACTTTGCTGTCCTTTATCCAACCTTCCAGTGCACGCGTGTACATACTCACACACTCCACCCAAGTACTTGAATCAAGCTTCTTGAAGTTCCTAAACTTCTGGCGGTACTGTTCTGCAGTGAGCCCATACCCGAGGCACAAAGCCTCCTTCATAGCGGGGTAGGCTAAAGCATCTGCTGCTTCTAAGGGTGTCAAAACATCCCTCCCAGAGGCCTCAAAATGCTTCCACAATCCTGCCCCCCAATTCTTCTCAGGCACTTCATTCATCCTTAAGGCAAGTTCATACGTTCTGAACCACGCATAAATATCCTCACCCCTCTGATAATTCTGTACCAGATCCTTTGGTATGTATACCTTACCCGCCTGTACCGGTTGTGCGCTGCCACCATTAGAACTGGACTCCTCCTTTCTGAATCTAATGTCCAGCTCCTTCATGCTCAACTCATGAGCCAATTGGAGTTTCTTCTCCTCCAAAGAAAGAGTATGTCTTCTCTCCTGCGCCTCTTTCTCAGCTTTGAGCTTAAAAAGCTCAATCTCATGGGCCCTAGCTCTCTGATTCTCCTCCACCTCCTCTGGAGAAATAATCCTACCGGAGTGGTTGCTGCCGGTCCTAGACCCTGGCTTCCTCACTGGCAATTCACTGGGCAAAAACCCATTCTCCTGTGTGCCTCCCTCTCCAATAGTAGCTTCTGGAACACCATGCTCGGCCTCCCACCAGGCCCTCAGAGCTTTCCTTAGCTCTTCCTTGTTTGCGCTGCCCCTCACTGGGCATTCAAGCCGTTTGCAGAATTTTCTCAGTTGCTCCTTGCTATAGATGAACAACTCCTGGATTTCAAATTCCACTTCTCCATTCACGCTTAGCGCTTTCTGAGACATGATGCTTCCTAACCTTTTCAACTAAAAAAGGTTTCACCAAAAAAAGAAAAAAAAAATCTTGCGCAACCTGTTCTGCTAAACTAGACTAGTGATGTACAAGAAATCACTGCAGGTCAAGTGCAATTATTAGTTCAAAATCCGTACCTTAGACCAAGTAGGGACCCTTGCTTCTAGTCAGGGTGAAGGAATAACCCTCTGAGATAACCCCTGCTCACCCTCTAGGTAGCATGGCACGAGCAGTCTAGGCTAAACAGAGGCAATGTGGATAACATTTGCACTTAACACAACAGTAATACCCAATTCACCACAAACTGAGACCACACAGGTAAGTATATTTTATAAAAATATATAACTTTATCTAGTTTCAGCAAGTAAATCAAGCATTTGCACGATAATCACTTTTTCAATAATAGGTTGCACTTAATCTTAACGTTGGTACTTGTAAATAGGAAGTTCTCAAAAACAAAACAGTCTCAAGTCTCTCAAATCAGCCTTCAAAAATATGGTCACTGATTTATGTTTAAGTAGCTCTCAAAACGAGCATCCTAAGCAATGCCAGTAGTCAGATAATTGCCAAAACAGCCCTGGGAGCAACTGCACCCCAAGCGCTGCAAGCGCGCCTCACCGCGTGCTCCTTGGACTCTTTTCCTTCCACCGGCACAGCCTCCCACGCCCGTTGGCTTCAGGCGCCCCGCGCCTGCAGAGCACACTCGCTCCTTGCCCGGGCCGGTCCTGGTTGCTCTCCCGCCCGCTCTCGGCAATCCCACGAGCGGCGGGGGAGGTAGGCAGGCGCTCAGCTGCTGGGACGGCAGGCCAGGGGTTTCCAAGGCCCTCGCGGTTCCCTCGGCGAGGATGGGTCCCTTCTTCCCGGGTCCGGCGGTGATCAGGCGGCACTCGAAGAGGTCCCGCTGACGGGGACCAATCCTGTCGCGGCAAAGGGGGCGAGCCTCCAGCAGCACCCAGAGGTCAGCCAATGGCAGTGCGGCTCCCAGGACAGGCAAACAATGACGCTCCGCTCCTTCGGCCAATCACGCACGATGACGCTGCGCCGCACGGGCCAATCCCGTCGCGGCGTTAGTGAGGGGGCTCGGCTCCCTCAGCCAATGGGAGCGGGGCGGCTTCGTTCTTCGCCGCTTCAGCTCCCCAACGATCGGCAATCTTCTGGGGGTATTCCTGGCCCCCGGGCAGCGGCGGTGACACAGCTCACAATTGTTTTCAGGGCGCCTTGCCCTGGGGAGGCCCACAGACCTCCGCTCTTCACCCCTCACGTGTCGACGAACACGTCGATCTCGGCCACACAGCAGGCTGGGTCAGCGCGGCGCTCTCAAGCAGATTAGAGAGCAGCCCGTGCGCTAAGCAGGCAAACGACAGGGTTTCCCGATCTCCTCGCCACACAGCAGCTTCAGGGGGCACAGCAGAGTCTTGCAGTCCTTGGGCAACCTTTATGTCCCTGGGTTGCAGACAGGGGGCCAGCTCTTCTCAGGCCCTTGGAGATTCAAGGTTGTAGACACAGCACACAGCAAAGTCTTGTAGTTTCAAGCAGGTAGGGTCACAGCACACAGCAAAGTCCCTTTCTCCTCCTCAGCTTCCAGTTAGACAACAGAACAGGTCAGCCCTTAGAGCACACAGCAAGGCAGTCTTCCTTTAGTTCTCCAGCCGTCCTTCTTACAGCGGAGGTTCCTTCTTGATTGTGGAATCTTAGAATCTGATCTTCTGTAGTCAGGGGTCCTTTCCTTATACCCCTCAAAGTCTTTGAAGTCCTTTGAAGTCTTTGTGCAAGCGGCCCTGAGTCCGGTCTAAACCAGTTCTGGGGGTTGCTGAAGCACTTAGGTGTTTCTGGTTTTCTTCTTCCTGTCAGCTTCAGGGTCAGAGGTGTCAGTTGGCCAGCAGGAGAGGGAATCAGCAGGGTGGGCAGGCAGGCACAGCCCGGCACTATCAGGCTCTTCTTCCTCCCACCTCCCTGGCAGCAGATGCGGCCTTTCACCCACGGCTGACTCCGACCCCCTCCTCCGGGGGCCCTGCAGCCCTCTGTCACACCCAGACCAGACAGGCATTCCACAAACCCAGGCACACAGAAAGGTTTAGACAAGAGAACAGCCACTTTCTAAAAGTGCTATTCTCCATCACAGGATTTAAAAACACCCTTCACTAAAAGATGTGTCATTAAATTCTGAGTTCAGGGATATCTTTCACTTATGTCCCATCTTGTTCCTATGGGAAGATAGGCTGGTATCCCATGGGACCAGCCTCCTCCATGTTACTCTATGGAGCAAGATAGCCTTACAGCAGTGAGCACATAAAATGGCTGCTGCCCACTACCAGAGCATGTGACCTGCACTAGTACATGCTCTACCTTATCCATACACTGCACCCTGCCCAGGGGGGTACCTAGAGCCTTCCATAGGGGTGACTGATGTGCACAGACAGGGAAGGGTTAGGCCCAGCCAGTGGAGATACTGGCCAGGGGGACAGGCAGTCGCTGACTGCACACAGGCCCTGCGCTTGCAGGCCTGAGTCACCTTTTTAGGGCTACTCCTGTGGGTGGCGCAATCTGCGCTGCAGGCCCACTAGTAGCATCTGTCATCACCAGCCCTGGCACACACAGTGCACTTTACTAGGGCCTTCGTGGTGATACAAATATGCCAATCAGGTATATTCCATCAATATCACAATTTACAGAGGGAGCACTTACACTCTGGCACTGATCAGCAGTGGCAGAGTGTCCAAAGCATCTAAACCAGCAAAAACGAAATCAAGCACAGCATCAAAAATACATGAGTCAGAGTCAAAAAGATGGGGGAAGAACCACGCCAAAAGGTGTCAGGTCTAACAGTTATGCTATGCGAGTTGTATCTCTAACCTACCTCATGTATATGTATCTGTGAAGCGCTCTGATACCCAAGGGTCACGTTTGCGCTATACAAAACTCTCTAAATAAATAAATAAATAAATAAGCTATTTCCCCTATTCCCCCTACTAAGTATGACGTCCCCCCTCTGGCTGTATTGTAATCGCCTGATGTAATACTTGCGACAGACCCCTCCAGTTTGATAAGACTATCCTCAATTGAGGCTGAGGTGAGAGGAGGAGGCCTGTCGTGAGTTGATTTGTTTGGGGGTGGCTGGGGTTCTAACGACAACCTATGCTCTGTTAGCTTAATCTCATGTATCAGAGCTGATTCTGCCGTCAAAAGAAAAGCATCTAAAGTCCCGACCACCCCCTGCCCTGTGACAAACTTGCATTTACTCATTTCCCAGAGCTGTACTGTTTATAGATGCAAAACACAGGATTAAACAAACAAAACCTTTGAGTAATTATTGAATACCTCGAGTCCCAGATGTTAATAATATGGCCCAGCCCAGCCTTTGACAGTCTCGGACGGGCCCGCCCAGGGAAAGCTGGGAGTTGTAGTCCCCTTGTGCCGTAGTGTTGAGTAGAACTGGGGGTCCCAGGAAGAAGACGAGTGTTGCAGTCCCTTCGGACCGATCAGGAAGCTGGTATGCAGCAGAGCAGCGTGTGGCAGGGATGAAAGTAGCGGGACCCGAGGAGCGGGAGGCCGCAACCGCTTTTGAAGCGCCTGCTGGCACTTCCTTTTGACGCTAGTGGCAGTGCGTCTCCCAGGAAAAGCTGGGGGTTGTAGTCCCCTGGTGCCGTAGTGTTGTGTAGAACAGTCGGGCCCAGGAAGAAGACACGCGTTGCAGTCTCCTAGGACTGATCAGGAAGCTGGTATGCAGCAGAGCAGCGTGTGGCAGGGATGAAAGTAGTGGGACCGGAGGAGCGGGAGGCACCTCCTGGCACTTCCTTATGACGCTAGGGGCAGTGCGCCTCCCAGGGAAAGCTGGGAGTTGTAGTCCCCTTGTGCCGTAATGTTGAGTAGAACCTGCGCGCCCAGGAAGAAGACCAGTGTTGAGGTCCCCTGGACCGATCAGGAAAGCTGGTAAGCAGCAGAGCAGTGTGTAGCAGGGATGAAAGTAGCGGGACCCCCAATCTCTGAGTATAATCATTAAATAACTCCTGCAACTGGTGGTGTGGACCTTTGTTCATCGACGAAGAGAAATGAGAAGCAATCATCTACATAACTATAAATCATTAAAGACTTCAGTTCCAGTCAATAGATTTAGCATGACTTAAACGGGAATCATTTTCAAATCTTCTAGGGCTAGATATACAAAGGTTTATTGCGTGCGCAAATGGGTTTTAGACCCGTTTGCGCCTACAAACAACCTGTGGCCCATGTACTAATCTTGTTTTGCGAGTCACAAAACAATTTGCGACTCGCAAAATAGGGTTAGCAACTTGCTATTAGGAACGGGAGTTCCAAGGGCGTCCCTTCCTAATAGCGACACCTTAAGCTATGTAGGAATATTTTGAGACCGCATTCCCAGTTTACCACCCATCTCAGAAGGGTGGTAAACAACAGCCTGATTAATATGCATGAGGCATGCAATTTGTGACCCCATTGGGAATTGCAAACAGTATCTCAGACACTGTTGTGCATCCCAATTAGCGAGTCGCAAATGCAACACAATTTTTGACTCGCTAATTGGCGGGTCGTACATCTGGCCCTCAGTCTTTTATCTATCAATTCATCAGGCATTCATTTTTAGATTCCAGCACTAAAAATTAATTTACTCCATCAATCGATATTTGAATATAAAATAGAACAAAATAATGATTAAAATCGCAGTCAGTATAGTAACAATACAACAAGCGTGTTTCATAAATGAAACTCCCTATTCTAAATAGGCTGGGATACTGAGAAGAAAGGGTGTCAATTCAGAAACCCAATGAAGAGTTCTAATGAGAGAATCAAAGCGCCAGCACAAAGCCTTTGCATGTCAGACTGGATATTATTCCCAGTTATAAATCAGCAGGCATATAGAATTAGGCTAAATAACCTCTCTTGTAGAGAATTTTAGAGACTCATAGATGAGTCTTCGGCTAGAATGTCGGGGAAGGGAATCCTAGGGTTTGGGTACCTGGGGTCTGAAATCTGAGGTCTTCTATAGAAACATGGGCTAATATAAACATTCAAATTCCACGTTGCAATATTATTTTCTTTTGTCATCTTCTTCATCCTTCAAAAGAATATCAGCAAACTCCTGGGAATGAGCAAACTCACCATTTTCTCATTAGACCCTAATAGGCTAACAGACATTAGTCCTGGAAAAGTTACATTGTTTTTTCTTGGGGTCCAGACGAATCTTCCAATAAATCATACTTCTTCTTGTTTTCTCTCCTCTCGGTGAGAACCTTACTAACAGTTGTCTAATACAAAAAAAAGTGTCTATTCACTATCTAACAGTAGGCTTGTAATACAGAAACACTTGCAGTAAAGAGAAGGAAAACATCTTGCACAAACAACTATTTAAAGTGAATAACAGGCTTTCCAGTGGTAATACATTATTTTTCATGTAACATGGCATCGACAGGCTAACTTAAACCAGCCCTTTATTTGCAGGCCCACAACATTTAAATATGGTTACCTTCTACAAAATGTACATGTAGCATATGTTTTATTTAAAAGGAAGCTTGTGCACATTAATAAGTTTATTTTTACAGCAAATAAAATTTGTGGCAGCTGTAGGCATAGAAATAGGACTGCATGAGCTGCAGCTGTTAATCGAGGCAGTCAGGCTCCCCGCTACCACTCCACAGGAATCCAGAGCCGGGCGACTCTTGGAAAAAAAGAAACGCAGGGTGTTGTGAATGCAAAGCAGTCGACCTATCAAGTTTTTACAGATGTGCCAAAACACAATTAATCAGCCTGACTTGTTTTGCTTCAAGGTGGTGCCTATCCAACACTCATGGTCGTGATACAAATAATAAAGACTACCAAAAAACCTTGAGTATACAAAAAAAATCACCTAACAGAACAAGTCACATTATAGAATAAGCATTGGCAAAACTGATAGGTTTCACCTACGCGAGATCTTTCGGTGTTGTCAATGTTTTAAAGATATTGCACAGCAGAGTGAATAAAAACAAACCAACGTAAATATAAACAAACCAAAGTAAATAAAAAACAAAGCACTTTGGCTAGGCCAGCGTTGACCGCGCCACAGCCCTTTATTTTTATTTACTTTAAGCCATGTTGAACAGCTCAGGCTAACATTGGCGCAGTGAAACAGCAGTAATTACACAACCTGTAATACGCCTCCTTCATTTTAATCGATACAAAAGGGGATGATGGACGGAGCGTTTGAACAAATCAAACACTCACCCCCAGTCAACTGATCTGGGTTTAATCCATCACCATTCTTTAGTTCACTCAGCCACCCCAGTTCAGACATGGCTATATGCAAATCAGTCTGACCCTGTGCCTCATGGGAACAGTCCAGCCCGAACTGCCAAGCAATGTCTTTCCTGGACCGGAAACAAGCATCCTGGGACCGGTTTCGGATTCATAAACCTCATCAGCCAGGCTATCTTGAATCCAGTGGCCAAGTGAACAAGGGACTCACGTCTGAGCATACCCTGCCACACTTAGGGCGAACAAAGCGATACAAAAGGGGATGATGGACGGAGCGTTTGAACAAATCAAACACTCACCCCCATTGAACTGTTCTGGGTTTAATCCATCACCATTCTTTAGTTCACTC
This sequence comes from Lissotriton helveticus, assembly GCF_964261635.1. NCBI lineage: Eukaryota > Metazoa > Chordata > Amphibia > Caudata > Salamandridae > Lissotriton > Lissotriton helveticus. The sequence goes on along the minus strand of NC_136071.1, from coordinate 558,898,995 downwards.
AGCCACCCCAGTTCAGACATGGCTATATGCAAATCAGTCTGACCCTGTGCCTCATGGGAACAGTCCAGCCCGAACTGCCAAGCCATGTCTTCCCTGGACCGGAAACAAGCATCCTGGGACCGGTTTCGGATTCATAATCCTCATCAGCCAGGCTATCTTGAATCCAGTGGCCAAGTGAACAAGGGACTCACGTCTGAGCATACCCTGCCACACTTAGGGCGAACAAAGCGCCACAGCCCTTTATTTTTATTTACTTTAAGCCATGTTGAACAGCTCAGGCTAACATTGGCGCAGTGAAACAGCAGTAATTACACAACCTGTAATGCGCCTCCTTCATTTTAATGGCAGGTTCAGTAACACACAATCTTGAGACCGTGGCACACACTAAAATATGACAGTAATCTGCGTGAAGTACTAAATTCAGCTGCTCAAAATGTTAAGTGGCTAGATACTGTCTGACTGGAATATGTGACCCATGATGAAACAAACATATTCATTGGCTGCTGTCATTTTGCAGTAAAGAATGAGAAGCATAATTGGGCTCACCTGTACTGACATAGAATTTCAAGGCTATGCAATAACCAGGGCAGGCCAGACATAGAAATAATAATAAGGGCTTTAGTCTAACTTTTAAGTATGGCCTGTCCCAATGTTGCTTCTCAAAAACTGGTTACCATAAATACATTCCACTCAATACTGTCATACACTTTAAAATAATACATTGTGATGCTTAGGCATTTCTAACAAAATATAACTTTGAAATTCAAATAAAACACTAAAAATACACTTTCCATCTCTTTCAAACCACACAGCTGTAGGAAATGCATTAATTTAACATCTGCTGCTTTCTGTGTAGAATGTGCCAAGAACCTGCAATGGCCAGAGCTGCTGACTTTCAAACTGGTGAACCAGGTTTGAGTACGGTGTCTGCTTAACATCCTGAGATTCTGGGCAAATACCTTAGAGAATGCTTACAAATATAGTTGCTATTTATCAAACCTGGTAAATAACAAAAGCAGGGTGTTTGTTACTTATCGGGTGCAATAAATAGCACCTATTACAAATTTCTAGGGAATAATATGCGTTTTTTGGAAATAAGGCATTAGGGAAATGGTACCCTCTTTTTGCAGCTTATTGTGCCCATGTCAGTTGTGTGTGTCTCTTCTACTGTTAATCTTTTTTTATATCTGCATAACGGAACAACATTGAATCGCTGTCAACCCGATCTCCTTGGGTAATAACTATAGTAGCTGATCACAACTCCTTCAGGCCTCTGCAACAGTGGGAGTGAAGGTGTGAACAATGTATGTTCTCATCCTTTACAAAAATATTTTATTGATTGTTCTTTGTTTAAACTAGAATTTCTCCTTTAGGCCTCTGCAACAGTGGGAGCGAAGGTGTGAACAATTTATGTTCTCATCCTTTACAAAAATGTTTTATTGTTCTTTGTTTAAACTAGAATTTCATTTTAGCACAAACAAACAAATCAACGCAGGATCGACAATTTAATCTTGGAATGCTTCTTTTTTTGGCAAAATTTACAAGTAATCAGGGGAATCACTGTATTATAGTGCTCCGTTTAGGCTCTTTTATCTTAAAAAGTTATCAGAAATCAAATGTGAAATACTCACCACATTTGAAGAGGGCATGGCGTGGCTGGCACACAGTCTTCAGAGCCTTCAGGCCCTCAGCACATTCTCTTACAGTAATAGCCCCTGGAGAACACTCCACCCCCTTCCAGCAGGGGAAGGGGGCACGTGTCACGGAGGGCATCCTTGTCCTTCAATTTAATTCTGGTTGCAGTAATTCTTGGTGGCCCGGGTTGGTTGCAATAAGATTTGAAATTAAAAACGTTCTGCCTGCGCCGACTGGAGCCTTTCAGTCCCTGACAAAAGTGAGGTCACTGCTGAACTTCTTCCTTTAGCAGCACGAACTGCATGGACCGCCTGGCACAAGTAAACTTCGCTGTGTTGAGCAGGCCATAGTCTGCACGCACGTTCGTACTCTAAGGACCAATTAGTGCCGGGGGAGGTTAGCAGGTCAGCCTAACTAAGTAACACAAGCAAAACATAGTCTTATCAGTGTGACCATCAAAGCATAGCAGAACTCGCATAGGCTGATGTGCCCCGTCTGCTTTGTGTTTCTGTAACCTAACAAAATATCAGACTCTACAAACCATAAACACCGGTAATACACTCACCTTCTAAGTATGCTGATTTGCATGACAATCATTTCAACTGCTGTAATGTAACTTAAAATGCTTTAGTGTCACACAAGATGTGTTACACTTAGCAGGGCTGCTAAACAATGAACCATGCATGGCTATGTCCTTGAATTGTTTCACCGGACAGACTGTTGGCTACAGTCAGCTCTTCCCACGAGTCGCTCGCCCACTGTGGCATCTTCTACTCTTTCATGAGAATCTCACTCTCAGTTATCTAAGAAATAACAAATAACTATTCAATAGCTAGAGAAATGTCATTAAAAAACCCACAGCATCTGCAGTTAGAAGGGAAAAAAATGATGACCAGAACAAAGGAATATAAAACGTGCAGATGTTTTAGCCATTCACATGTAAATTCGACATTCAAAATGGCAATTGAAAAAGTGACTAATCTTAACTATTTAAACATGTTAACTCAGGTGCTGCTCATAATGGCTAAATGAAGTCACCTACTACAAGTTATGTAAACGACACACGTTATTTAGAAATGTGAATTACATTTTGCTAATAAATGCATTAATTATGCAAATATAAAATGACACTCCTTCATTACCGTCAAACTCCTAATTCCGACCCATGCTTAAACTGGGGTTTACGCATGGGTCAGAGTTTAACGAGCAACTTGTAATTAAGGCCTTAATTTCCCAGGGCCTGTCTCAAAGCCATGACATATATATTATATATTTTTTAATGTGGTCTTGTATAATGTAACTGGTGCCAATGTAAAGTGCTCCAATACCTTCGGGTCGAATTTGCGCTGTATAAAACCTGCAAAAAAAAATTAACCCGGTAAATTGCATTGTTATGTTGAACTGCAGCTTTTCACTTCCGCGTCTGCAAATAGAGTAATCAATGCCTAATACATACATATATACATGTACGCGATACCTCTCCTAAGCACTTTGGGAGACCTGAATACACGGGACACCGGTTCGCAGTCAGTTAATAAAACTCGGTGACAGCAGGGAGGATCGTCTTCAATAATAGGTCGGTTTTCAGCGATTTGCGATGACGAATGCGGCCCTTGTACGGCTGGGGCAATCATTTCCGGATTTGACGACCACCCTTTCCGGGGCGGGCTTTCTGCCTTTGTAGCCATTTGCTAACTGTACGGGGCGGTACAAGGCAGTCGGTCTCTAAATTATACCTTTCGTAAGCGTGTCATTCACCAGAGGTTTTATCCAATTGGTTGTTGCCGCCTTCAGTTTTGTGAAGTACTCTTGGGGTTAAAAGGAAGAGAGAGCGAGAGGCAATTGAATTTTGAAAGACCCTCCGCCGTTAGACGATAGGTAAGTCCTAACATTTTCTTTCTGTTTCAGGACGGCTGGCTCGCATGCACCTTGTATACAGGCATGAGGGTGTGATTGTGGCGATACACACTATATGTCACTGTTTGTGGGTAGAAAGCTCTGTGCTCATTGACCTTTCTCGCTTCTGTTTACTTTCCTTCAGTTCCCCATTGTTCCTATTCACAGACTGACCACGTTTTAGCTAGCAAAAAGAGACCCTTCTTAATTAGTTATTATTTATGTAACGCTCGTGCATGAGTAAGCATTTACAGTGAGCCAAACATTGTGAGCAAGTTAGATGGTGGGCAAAACATGTTTTACAAACTCTGCCAAAGAGAAATTGACGAGGAAAAAAGTTTATGAACAAACTGTAATCTTCGTAGTTCATATATTTAAAGAGTATGCTACACAGTTGTTTGTATTTGGCCCTTACATAGCTTAACCCTGGCATTAGGTGGGGCTAGGTGAGCTCATGATAATGATTGGTGGGATGAATAAACAGGTAAGATCAGATTACGTATTGTTAGTTTGCAGGAATATGGGGTTTGATTAGGATGTTGGACGGTCAAATTACCAGCAGGCCTTAGGTGGCAGTCCGACTGCCGGCATCCCTTCGACTCCAACCGCCGCTTTACGATGTTGGTGTTCGAGCCCACAGTTGTCAGATGAAAAGCCTACCCCAGGATCCGATCCCGTTGGAGCATCGTCCTAGCATGGTGGCAATGCTGAAGCAGGCACCACCTTCGGGGTTACAATATCCCTTTGCCACAGCTTTTTCATGACCGGAATCCCGCCATGAAAAGGTTATCGGAAAGGGATATGGGAGGGCCCCAAACAAGGCCCCGTTGGTCGTGGGCCACTGAAAAGTGGCTTTTACTCACCTCCATGCACAGTGTGATGCATGGCACACAGTGCACGGACGTGCAGAAGGCTCCGCACTGCAGCAGCAGCATTTGCTGCAGCCCCTCTGACTCGCTGGACCATGCCGCCACAGGGGGACCGCTGGTTTTCCGACCACCAGTCCCGCGGTCGTATCCAAACATCAGTTGGACCACTGCAAGCTCCTCAGGTGGTCTCCCGACCTTTGCAATAGTGCCCGGCAGTCTGACCACTTGGCGACATAATGATGCCCATGGTTTCAAACAAGGGGTGGTTGTGATCTAGAGATATTCTGCTAGATGCATCAACATTCGATTTTGCGAGTCCTTAATTGCAAAGTTTAAGGATTCGCATTTAGGGACTCGCAAAATCAGATGCAAGTAGGATTTGCTAAAATATTAGCAATTCCTAAATATTCCTTATCTGCGACTCGCAGAGTGCGATTCGCAAATAAGGAATGACATCTCATTGATTCCTATGGGCCAAGAGGCCCATAGGAATGAATGGGGAGGAATTCTCAATTTGCGATTAGCAATTAGCTAATCGCAATTTGAGAATGTGATTTCGAGGGTGACGGGTGTCCAAAGGACACCCTGTTGCACCCCTTAAATTTACCTGGACACTGGTATTGCGCACACACATGTCCCAAGGACATGTGTGTGTGTAACATACAATTTTGAAAGATGCACTTAAGTGCATTTTTTAGTTTTCGCTATTTACCATGAAGTTTGATTTCACGGTAAATAGCGACCCCCTATCAGCGAAATCGCTAGCTATTTTACATTCATGCATTGCATTTAAGGAATCTCAATTTGAGATTCCTTAAATGCAATCGCAAATAGCGATTTATGCATTTGGGATGATGCATCCCAAATGCATAAATACCGGTCGCAGAGGGGCAGATTCTCAGAATCTGCCCTTTTGCGAACGGTATTTCGCTTGATGCATCTAGCTGATAGATCAAGTGCTTTCAGAAAATCCTTAACTCGTAGGGAAGTTATGAATGTTAGTTTCAGTTCTCACGTGTTTCTTGCCATTCCCCATCTCTTTTCCCTGTCACTGCACCTATGGGGTTGGCCTAACGGCTAAGGCGCTCGACCTCGGACCTGGGGAACTCGGTTCGAGTCTCGGTAACGACGCCAAAAACCCCCTGTGACTCTGGGCAAATCACTTAATCTCCCCGTGCCTAAAAAAATGAAAGTGTGTCCTCATGTAACGTAACTGGTGCTATGTAAAGCGCTCTGATAACTGATTCGGTTCGGTTCTAGTTCGCGCTATATAAAACTCTGCAAAAAAAAAAACTATGTCATAGCAGTTTTCCCTATGCTGTCACTTCCCCCTTATATCATTATTAGCCCCCCCATTACTCCTCCTTTTCTCTCTTACTCTATTTCTGTGTTTGCTGAAGTAGGCTAGCCTCAAAAGCTCATATGTTCAATTATTATTAGTTTGGTGCAATTAGAATGCGCTAAGCAAGAAATAGAATCAAACACCCAGTATAGTATTATAAACATGTTTTAATTGAGAAATGCAAATTAGATCCAATTACTACATTAGGCAAATATGTTAATATATCAATCTGATACCAATATAGTAAAAAATGACTCCCAATTTGAAATGGAAAGAACATAAAGCGCAATTTTGTGTAGCATACCTTCGTCTGAACTCGTCAGTAGACCCTATTCAAATTTCACATTGCAGAATGTAGCAGCAGAGGGGTATGTGACACTATGCACTATTCACATTAGAATCTCCCAGTTATACCCTCTGCCTTTTTATAGCTTATGTCTGCAAACTCATGTGGGGTTCCACTTACTGCACAGACAAGACCCTCTGAAATATTCCATCCTGTTTGCAGGACAGTAGCATAGGGCCCTTGCTTATCAAGAAAAGCTTAACATTGCATTGTCTCGATTTGGTAATTCCTACTTGCTGTTGCCTTTTTTAAACTGCCGTGATCCCATTGTACAAATAGTTTAGTTTTATGTAACGATTTCATATCCTGCCAATAAGGCAATTCAAATATTTCATTATATGCTTTAAAAATACAACACATATTCTACTTAACAGAAGAACAAAAATATTCTAAAACCATAAACATAAATTTACCAATAATAAAACAATATCCTTAGTTTTATCTGATCCTGCTGGCCAGGAGAGAGATTTGTAAATTGCGGCATCAGACGGTACCTCCTACTTGGAATGCTTGGTGGAACTCTGTAAGATATTTTAGAGCTTTAGATCAAAGGGTAAATGCACATAGAGAAAGGTCAGATATGGGGATGTTTTGGAATTTGTTGGATGATCCTTCAACTGGAAGAGCCATGTTAGATTAAGGGTCAGAATAAGTTCCAATGATTAAAACCTCTGGTCAGCTCAGGTTGTGTGTTACGGGCATTTCCTGTAAAGAACATCTGCTGAGAGTGGAACCACCAAGTTATATGCACCAGGTGTGGAACAGGTCGAATGCTTGCTATAGCTACGGAGGTCATATGAGGAAAAAAAAATAAAAAAACAATATCCTTATTTGTGCGAAATAAATTTGTTTATGTACAAAAATATAATTATAGTAGGAATTCAGCTTCTTTTGTAAAGGGGAAATTCCGTGGAAGACAAAACACAAATCCACCATCAATGATTTACCAATAATTTAACAAGCTCCTTAATATTTATGTAAACTACAGTTGTTTAAGGACTAAATCCAATGATAGCAGGCTTCAACTTCTTTTAAAGAAGATAAATGTGAAGGAAACGGAGTGTAGATCATACGTGCAAAATATTCTTTAAAAAAACCCTGACAAAAATGTACCTCTGGTATAGCAATGTCATTTATTATTTTTGCAAAATACAGTTATTTTCTTTGTAAAATACCGTTTTAGCAGCAGGTAGCGGTCCTATGATATAAGAATATCCCTAAAATTTCTGCACAATGTAGTTACTTATGTGCAAAATAAACTTCAGCAGAGAGTAGTAAGAACCACATGAAATTAGAAGAGTGGATACCTTTTGAAGGTCCATCAGGTTCATGATATATAATATATTGCTCCAAGCATTCTCTCAAAACTTCCACTCCAGAAGAAAAGAGAGAGACTGGCCACAAGGTTCTGGCAGGTAGATATTTTATTTAGACCTCCTCTCAGGGACCCTCAGGATTCAAGGGGAGTTAATCCCCCAACTTAAAACTTGCCGCGGGCGTGTTTGCACAGTGGTGAAGGAAGGGGGCGGGGCCTGAGTTGACATGTGTGCAAACACACCCTGTGGTGCGGTTTAAGTCAGGTAATTAATTCCTCGTCAATCCTGAGGGTCCCTGAGGGCCAACTAGCCCAACAGGTATCTCCAGTATGCGCCAGGGAGCTGCAGTGCAAACAGGTGTTCAGAGGCCACACCCCTTTTTACACTGCTATGGAAAGCAGCTCTGTGGCGCTTACTGGAAGTACCTAATGGGTTAATTTGACCCTAGGGACTCTTAGGATTCAAGGGGACTTAATCTCTCAACTTAGAAAGGCCACAGGACGCGTTTACACAGTGGTGAAGGGAGGGGACGGGGCCTGAGGTGACGTAATCAAACACGCCCTGTGGCGCGTTTTAAGTTGGGGAAATAATTCCCCTTCAATCCTGAGGGCCCATGGGGGCCAACTAGTCCCCCAACACACGGACATGACTAGCATGACCCTCATACCATAAGTGGGTAAGTGCGCAATCCTCACTACCACATATAGTGTAATTTATCCTCATATTACACACTACCTGACACCTTGTCATGATATAGTGTGATTGGAGTATTTTTTGTGAAACATATTTCTCAGGGAGGACATACTCCGGTCTTTTTCCTCTCCGAAACCCCCGACCACTGGAAAGTGCACTAGTGGCCTTTTGTGTTAATGGCCAACTAGTACACCAGGTGCTTCCAATAAGTGCCACTGCGCTGCGTTGCAGAGAGGTGGTCCAGGCCGTGCCCATTTTCTCTGCAACGCAGCTCTGTGGTGCTAACTAGAGATACCTGATGGGCTAGTTGCACCCAAGGGACACTCAGGATTCAAGGGACTTTATCCCCCAAATTAAAACGGCCACAGGGTGTGTTTGCACACGTCAGCTCCGCCCCCACTCCCTTCACCAGTGTGCAAACGCGCCCTGTGGTGCGTTTTAAGAGGTAGTTTTAATCCCACTGCCCTATTATATACTAGGGACTTACAGAGGAGGTCATGCTAATAACAGGGGTACCCCAACGCATAGTGTTCCCTAGTGTATGTAGGTGTTTTATCTGTATTCTAAGTGTGTATTAGCATAGCACTGGCTCTAGGACTGGTTAGTCAGTCAGTTACCACCAGTACCCATCTGAAAAAGTTGAGGGTACAGGCTGATTTTGCAACAAGGCCTCTTTCTGCTCATCTGTTTGTTTTATCTGCACGTCTTCCTTTTTCCTGCACTTTTCGTCGCCTTTGAGGACTTCTGTTGCTTATTTCTGCATTTCTTTCTGTGTGTTTTTTCTTCTTTCTTCACATGTCCTACCTCTCTAGGCATAGTTAGAAACTAGCATTAAAAAAAGCTTTGAAATTTACTGAAAAAAACCATAGGTTTCAGGCACGTTATAGTTAGGATTTAGCATTTAAAAAACCTTACAAATTCATTGAAAAAAACATAAGTTTCAGGGGCATTATAGTTAGCTGGACATTTTACTCGTACAAAACCATTGAAATTCCCCCGTTATAGTTAGTTAAGCTAACTATAACTCGCGCTTCCGCAATGCACTGCTGATGACGTCACATATTACATCACTCATGACCTGGTCAGTGACGTCACTCATGTCATCACTGATGACATCTCAAATGGCATCACTGATGACATCATCCTTGTGATAGTGGCAGACTTCCTCTCACCCTAATATAACCTTTGATACACACATTCAAAAATAGAAACTAAAATTTTCAAAAAAATGGAAATACCAATAACAGTTACAACAACCTATTCAGTAATTCCAAGATCTACATACACATCCACTCGTTCACCAACAGTCTCATATAGTCATACATGTACTCACTCATCATATGTACTCATACACCTATACATCCTGTTACACACCACCACTCATTCATAGTTACTCACACACAGTCACTCATGCTAATAAATAATAAAACATCAATTTACTTACATATACAGTTATACACACCACCACTACACTTCTACAGAAACGTACACATACTTACTCTCTTAAACAATCACTTATAGAAACTGTAAGGTGGTGGAGAAGGAGACAGAGAGACCAGAGTATGAGGTGATAGAATATCTTTATTAGAGTTATGAATGGGATTTCTACTAAAGGGAAAAGGAAACAAGAACAAAGTCTTCTCAATGTCCTCTTCGCTCTCTTCCCTCAAAGAGCAAGGATGTCCTTCGGGCTTTTAGATGCTTTAGTTTAAAGGGCTTGTTCTTGTCATCCAGTCACTCAGGCCATCAGGAAAATGTGAGAAAAATGAAAAAAAAATAAGAAAAAAAAATCTCTCTTTAGGAGTGTCGTCTACTGGGTAATTCAGTGTCAGGGAAAAGGGAGTGAGGGAAAGTGCACCCGACCATCACCAGTGTGAGCACACGTTTTTATTAAGGTCCTTGACGTCTCCCTTGCTCAATTCCACCCAGAGCGGAAGGTTCCGGTATGCGGTTTAACCCTCCCTTCACTTCCGTATTTCCCCTGCCTCACACGACCCCTAACCGGCCCCGTACTTTGTGAAGCCAAGGCCGTCTCTTGAGCGTTGCCGAAGTGGGTCCGGCTCCCTTCTTTGGAGATTTGGGGTCAGCGCTTCTGCTCGACCGGTTTCTGTCGTCTCTTCTTCCGCAGTGAAGACTTCTCCCTCCGAGGTCCTGGCTCCACGAAGGAGGTTTCGACATTTCGCTCCTCCACCCTCTTCCACCATTCAGGCTCCCGATCAGAAAGCCAATGTAGCGTCTCCTCTTCCTGTTTGAAGGCCCAGGGACCATGTGACCAGCCCACGTAATCGGCTGATGTAGACGAGTCCCGGGGACCTTAAAGGGACAGCTCTCCTCCTGTTTGTAAGACGGAGTCTGCAAGTACAGAAGGGAACAGGGAGTGAGGTAAGGGGGTAATTGATCAAGTTCGGGGTCTGAGGTGGGGTGGTACTTCTGTTCCTCACCACACACCCCCGCCCCAGTCTGTTCCCGATTGGGGAACAGGGAAATACGAGATAGAAAGTCTGCATTCCCATTTTCAGACCCCTTCTTATGATGAACTTCAAAAGAGAAGGGCTGGAGGGCGAGGAACCATCGTAGCACATGTTGGTTGTTACCCTTGTTCTTGCTCATCCAAAGGAGCGGGGCATGGTCCGTGTACAAGAGGAAATGGGAACCCTCAAGATTGCCCACTTGATTGCAAGACTCTCCTTCTCTATGATGGAGTACTTTTGTTCCCTGGGAAAGAGTTTGCGGCTCAGAAAAAGGACGGGATGTTCGATCCCGTCAGAGGAGACTTGTGACAAAACGGCCCCCAACCCATTCTAAGAGGCGTCAGTTTGCAGTAGGAAAGGTTTAGAAAAATCTGGCGATCGCAATATTGGACTGGAAGTGATGACCCTCTTTAACTCTAGAAAGGCTTGTTGGGCTTCAGGGGGTGGTTTGAGGAGATCCCTGGGTTTTATTTCTTTTTTTACAAGGCTGGTAATGGGTGTGGCCAACTCGGAATACTGCGGTATGAATCGGCGATAGTAACCCAGAAGTCCTAAAAAGGCTCGTACCTCCTTTTTTGTGGTAGTGAAAGGGGCTTGGGATATTGCTTTGAATTTTTTCTTGTTGGGGTTCTATTTATCCATTACCCAGGAGAAAGCCTAGATATTTGACCTTTCTAACCCCGGCTTTGGATTTCTTTGCGTTAACGTGTAAGCCTGCTGACTGAAGGGCCTGGAGAACTAGACGACAATGCTGAAGGCGAGTGTCCCACGTAGGGCTAAAAATAACGGTGTCGTCTAAGTAAGCTGAAGAATATTCCTGATGCTTGGACAGAACTTTATTCATAAGGCGTCGGAAGGTGGCAGGTGCCCCGTGCAACCCAAAAGGTAACACTGTAAACTCATACAAGCCAGATGGTGTTAAGAAGGCTGTTTTTCTCGGTCTTGGAGTTTTAGGGGGACCTGCCAGTATCCTTTTGTGAGGTCTAGGGTGGTGATGTACTGGGCCTCCCCGAGTCTCTCGATCAATTCATCCACCCTGGGAAGGGGATATGAATCACATTTCGAAATGGCATTAACCGCCCGGAAATCTATACAGAACCGGACAGAACCATCCAATTTCGGCATAGGACTACTGGTGAGGACCATTCGCTTTGGGGAGGTTGTATTACCCCGAGGGAAAGCACACTCTGAACTTCCTTTTCTATTACATTTCTGCGGGCAGCCGGAATACGATAAGGCTTTTGCTTAACCACTTTGCCGGGTTGAGTGGGGATGGAATATTCTGCCAGGGAAGTATGACCAGGAAGGTCAGAGAACAAGGGTGCAAATGGTTGTAGTGTTTCCTGTAGGGATTCCTTTTGACCTAGCGATAGCTCCTGATTGATCACTAGCTGATTTAGTGTGGTGTCCTGTTCCGTCATAGGTTCGGCCATGTGTATGCTCTTAGGAAGGGGTCCTAGCCACTTCTTTAGAAGGTTGATATGATGCAGTTGGATACGTTTAGGAGAGACTTGGACCTGGTAGGATGTCAACCCGACCTTTTGTACAATTTTAGAAGTTCCCTGCCACCCTGCTTTTGTTTTTGTAACAGTGGATGGAGTAGAGATCAATACCTAATCCCCACCTGTAGTTGTCGCCTCTTCTTCCCCTTATTATACAAGATCTGTTGTTTAGTTTGGGTTTTCTCTAAATTCGCGTCAGCAAATTCCCGTAATTTGTGCAGGCGATTACGTATACCCTGTGTATAATCCAGGAAAGTTTTCATTTCTTCTTCCTTTTCTTGCACCCACACTTCTTTAGTAATCTCGAACCGGCCACGGGGTTCTCGACCATATATTAGCTGGAATGGGGAGCATCCTAAGCTGGTCTGGGTTTGACTTCTAATCACATATAGTGCCAAAGGGAGTAACCTGTCCCATTCTCTTCTTTCCACACAAGAGTTTTTTAAGCGTAAGCTTCAGGGTGGCGTTATAGCATTCACACAGACCATCAGTCTGGGGATGGTACACTGATGTTCTGATGTGAGAGATATCAAGGGATTTACAGACTTGGGCCATAACTTTGCACACAAAAGGGGTTCCTTGGTCCGTTAGAATTTCACGGGGAAAGCCAACCTGGGAGAATAGCTCTAGAAGCTTATCACTGATAGCTTGACTAGTGGGTTTGCATAAAGGAAAAGCCTCAGGGTACCATGTGGCATAATCCACAACAACCAGGGCATAAAGATGTCCTTTTTAGGTTTCGACCTGGCGAGAGCACGCAGTGCTCCGCCCAGGCCGAAATCTTTTGAGTTACAGTTTGGATGTTCGGTACGCCTCTGTTTCCCATTGGCTAGCTCCATAAATGGACGCTAGCCATTGGCAAACCGAGGCGTCCGTCATCCCGCGAGGCGACTCGTGGGCGTTCCTGGGATGTTTTTCTCATCCTGCCCCCCTTCTGACAACGTCATGCGGCTGTGGGCGTGTGTTTTTTTTTTTTTTTTTTTTTTTTCCGGCCGCCTTTCATTTTGTCATTTGCCCCGACCTCTGGTGAGTGCTTGCTGCTGTCCTGCCTTCCTCCGTGTCCCCCCTCCCGCCGTCCCCCCTCCTGCTCTCCGTGTGCCCGTCCCCCCTCCCGCTCTCCGTGTGCCCGTCTGGATTTCAGAGCAGCGTGCTGCCCAGCTTAAAGCGCTTCAACGCCTCACTGGAAGAAGTAAGTGCTATATAATTCCAATTACAAAACGGTAGGTAAAGTTCCCTGATTTCGCCTAATCTGTGTTCTTCGAAGGAGTTCCATGTTCACGGTGTCCGTCAGACCAGCCCCCCTCCCCCGCGCCCGCTATCTGTTGCAGATGCGCATTCTTAGATCTGCCGCCTCCCGCACACCCCTGCACTCTCTTCTCCACGCCAGACTGCGAGTTTCAGCGCTTTTCCTGCCCCCTCCCCGCCCCCCCGCCAGATCACATCGCACACAAACACGGAGTACAGGCCAGCTCGCGCTGCCAGTACTGCCCCACCCTCAGAAGACGCGGCTGAGCTCTCTCCCTACTGCGCAGCGGAAGACCCCAGCTTCAGAACCTCCGACACCTCACAGCGGCCACCCTGTGCCAGCGCCCAGGCCGCCCTGTGCCAGCGCCCAGGCTGCGCCCTGAGTGGCATCGAGCAGCACCGCGTCCTAGGACCCAGAGAGAAGCTGCCCAAGAGGGGAGCGGTGATGGAGAAGAAGGGTTGTGAGTGATTGACACACTGATGGAGTGAAGCCTCTTCCACTGAGCGCCTCGCCCTCCAGAGGAGTCTTGCCCGACCCCAGAAGCATCCTCGAAGCCCGGTGGAGCGCCAAGTAAGTTCCACTCTCAGAAATGTGTGCAAGTTTCGGGGAGGGAGTTATCGCACAGTTGTTGAGGACGAAATCGTTGCTGCTAGCAGTTAAGCCAGCTCAGTGGGTCAATGCGCCTGCCCTTCAAATCTGCGTGCGAACTGCAGGTCATGGGTTCTACCGTGAGAATGTCGATGGACAGTCTTGCCCTTTTATCATCACGAGGATGTTTAAGAAAGCACCACTGATGTAGGTTCTAGCAGCTGTGTTTTCACACTTTATCACCAGGGCACCGTAGGTCTGCTGCAATCTACCATGTATGCTGATTGGCTCAAAGCATTAACACATTTAATAAGCAAGCCAGTAGTGAAAGTTCTCAGTATTGTCTTAAATTCAGTCATTCATTCAATCAAGTTTTATTTTTTATTTCTAGCGATTGAATACTATTTGTTCGGTCCTGTTTAAGGACTAACTTGAGTAGTGCATTCCACTCTCTCAGCTGCAGGTATGAAACGTGAACTGGTGGTGAAAGTGTTAACTGTGGCGGCTAGAGTCTTCAGTTGTACTCAGGGATACTTGGCGGGGGAGGGGGGGCTGTGGGGGGGGTGTCCGATTACAGCAGACTCCATTCGAAATTGGTCAAAAAGAATTTGTAACTGGGCGCAGAGCCATGGCAGGAGGTTTCACGAGCACGGACGTTTTGGGCATATCACCAAATACATGATGCATGTTCGAAGGCTAAACTTATACCCGGTGCGATGCTGCATGTTCACAGACTATTCTCGGGTGAATCATGGAAGGGAAACGGGGTGGCTGGTAGTGAGAGGCATACGTATTCAGCAATAACATGACTATAATCTGTCACACTTGCACGCATTCCTGCTTACATGCATGTGGTAAACATGTTTACAAACACAGCTAAACGCATGTAAGAACAGATACACCTACATGCATGCATGCATGCTTTCCAATACACATACATGCGCACCGACATATTCACATACATGCACGTACATACACTCTTGCGTGCATGCAATAAACATATATAAACGAATCTGCAAATAAAACGCCTTCCGTTGCACACACACTCAGACATCCATGCGGACAAGTACCCTGCACACACTAGCATGCATGCATTAATACACGCATGCGTGTTCATACAGTATACATGCAGCCATTCTTGCATGCACAGGCGGGTGCAGGTCGTGACTCAGACACTTCAGTACAGTCTGCTCCGCGAGAGAGCAAACACCTCTTGCCTTTTACTCCTGTCCCACTTACTGAAATTGGTTGATTGATTGTTGAGCCATTCTGTTTAATCGGCCAAGCTTTCTTTATTACGCCTAATCGGACAACTGACTGGGTTAATGTGCCTGCTGCCGAGATCTGTATGCAAGTATTTACTGCTGCATTGGATACAAGCAATGCCTGGTATTTTACAGTCTAAAAACCTACTGGATGCCCGGTATAGGACAACTCTCCGCTGCTCTGGTATTACCTGAGACTGTCTCAACAACCATTGAGCTGTGGGGTTCCTCAGGGCTCGGCCCTGAGCCCCACGCTCTTTAATGTCTACATGAGTCCTCTAGCAGGGATAGTCCATCCCTTTGGCGTGCGTATTGTCACCTACGCGGACGATACCCAACTGGTGGTCTCCCTGGATCACACGGAGGGATCATCCAACACCCTGGGGCCCTGTCTAGAGGCTGTAGCCAAGTGGATGCATTCCTCGTGTCTCAGACTCAACGGGGAGAAGACCGAGATTATGCTGCTGGGCAATCTCGCACCGACCACTCGGGTTCCCATCTGGCCCGCCTGTCTTGGCTCCCCTCCCTCTCCTAAACCCCATATCAAGAGCCTTGGAGTCTGGCTCGACAAAGCACTAGACGTATCTGTGCAGGCCACTAAAACGGCCTCCACCTGTGTCGGACTAATGAGAATGCTCCGGAAGATACTCCCACTGCTTCCTTTCCAGGCGAGGAGAATCATGGTTCAGGCCTTGATACTCTCTCGCCTGGATTATGGAAATGCGTTATACCTAGGAGCTCCGGTAGCAGTGATCAACAGACTCCAAGTCACACAAAACTGCGCTGCCCGACTTTTGTTTAACATCCCTCGTTGGCAGTCAGCAAGGAAGGCCCTAAAAGAACTCCACTGGCTTCCAATAGCTGCTAGAACTCACTTCAAGGCCATGTGCATTGTGCACAAAGCCTTCCACCGAACAGGCCCAGCCATCTTGCTCCCTTTGGTTGTACCTTACACTCCATCGAGAACCCTCCGCTCCAGGGTCTTGCATCTAGCCACCACAACTAAAATCAATAAAGCTCGCTGGGGAGGCCGGGCTTTCTCACATATGGCGGCGAAGAGGTGGAACTCTCTCCCGCCGAATCTCCGGGAGATCAACAACCGGATGGTTTTCAGGAAAGCGTTGAAAACCCACCTGTTTGTTAAAGCGTGTTAACTACCACGGCCCTCACCACATTAATCAGTTGAAGCGCTGCGAGGCCTCTGGGTATGTACGCGCTATATAAATATAATTTTTCATTTCATTTCTCCCAAGAAGGCGTGGCTCTCGCAGCTGTTGTGCCCCAAACACTGAAAATATCCTTTTTGCAGGGAATTTTAAAACATGTCCTGTTGTCCATCCTGTTCTTCTTCTTCCCCATTATTTTCTGTTTTGGCTGCTAGCAATAATAATGTTAGTTCCCCCCAGCAGTGATGGACGAGCCCTCCATTTTGCTGGGGTTGAAGCACAATAGCATGGTCCGTTTTTCCTTTTTTCGTTTCAGGGCACTTGGCACACGTGGAGACATCAGAAGACGTTAGTTTGGGAGCAGGGGAACGAGTCAGAACGCATTTTTGTGGATTCATTCCACAACTCATCCTCCTGTAAATGAGGTCATCTTAAAAGCTATAACTCATCCGGATTGAGCATATTTCTTGTGAATACTCTGCCATACTGTAATTTAGTTCCATACTCTTTGCCACCTCCTGGAGTAAGCCTCGACTGCTCCATATTTCCACTTTTGGGAGAGAAGTTTACAAAATGAGTTACTGTTCTACAAATGGATGAAATAGTCTTAAAACCCGAAAAAGTAATTGCACAGGTCAGTATCCACTGTAGATACTGTCCAATAACCACCTACAGCCACCAACCAAAAGGAAAGTTCATAGTCTTATGTCTTTATCCTATTATAAGAAAATATTGGGGGAGTTTAGAAGCAGGCTCAGTGCAGGTAGCAATTTGCTTCAAATAAATCTCGACTATACCCCTAACAAGCCCTAACATGGCAATGTAAATGGCAATGCCATTTATTTATCTGTTTTCAAAACCAACACATAAATACAAATTTTGTCATTTACAATGCCAATAGCTCTAACTTTTCCAAAGGCGAAACCATTGCATTGTAAATGCTTGTTTGTTCGTGGTAATGGTCCAAGAAGATCCATACCAATCCTTTCAAAGGGGGTGCCGATGATGGGAAGGGGTTGCAGGGGTACAGCGGTGGGTTTGTGGGGATTTGCCCTCTGACAGATCTCACACTCCTGGCAATATTTGGTGACATGGGAAAAGATACCCGGCCAATAAAAGTGTTGCAAGAGCATCTCTGTAGTTTTTCTGTGCCCCCCTATGTCCCGCAAGTAAGTGTGAATGCGCAAAGAATAGGACCTGATCCCGGAAGGGTTGAGGTACTACGAGCTGGGGTTGATCTCCTGGTTTAGCTATCCTATATAGGAGTTTGTTCTGTATTCGGAAAAGGGATATATTGGGTTCTGAAGCTGAGGGTCTTTCCTTGTATGATCCCAGGCAGGTTGAAGCGTGGGGTCATTTTGCTGACTATATCTAAAGCTTCGGTCTGAGAGCCAAGGGGCCTGTGTGAGGAGGGAGGGGCTGGATGTGGGAGAGTCTATCCTGGACTGGAGGTTATCTTTTAGGAGGGTGAAGAAGGAGGGGTTGTCTCTACCTAGGATCAACTGCTCAGGAAGGAAGGGTAGGACCCCAAGTTTGCCTTCTAAGGTTATACCAGATGGGAGAGAAATAGATAGGAGAAATAAGGGATAGCTCCGTACGTCCCTATGTACACATCTGATAATAACCATTTTCTCACACGTAGGGAGCGAGGTACCGATCAATGACTGATGAATGACTGACTGGCGACAGCCCGAATCTAACAGGGCTCGCACCTTCACCCCCCCCCCTCCAGAACACTCACATAACAAGCATTTGCAATGCAATAGGTCTCGCATTTGCGAGAGTTTGAGCTGTTAGCATTGTAAATGACAGTGCCTTTTATTTATATTTTTAAAAAACAAAACTTAAATAAAAGGCAATGTCATTTACAGTGCCATTAGCTCAAACTCTTATAAATGCGAGACCTATTGCATTGCAAATGCTTGTTGAATGCTGCCATTCGGTTGATGACCGGGTGAGGGGTGGGGGATGCTGTTAACATTGTGCTGGGTGTGGCAATTTCTAGGTCAGTTCTTCCCCCTTTTTTAGGTCTCGCCTGTCAATGCGCATGCGCATTGAGCGGAGCGAGACTATAGGGGCTTAAACAGAGTTTAACCAGACTGGCGATTTGATGCAGTGCATGTGCGCTTTTAGCTCAATGCGCAAGCGCAATGAGTTAAAATGCGCATGCACAGCATCAAATCTCCAGCCATCGCCATCTGTTCCCCAGCTTGGTGCCGCCAGCACCTCCCCTCTCTCTCCCCCGCACACAGCCTTACTCTCATTTCTCCTCCCCCTCCCCAGCCGCCAGCACCTCCCCTCTCTCTCCCCGCACATAGCCTTACTCGCATTTCTCCTCCCCCTCCCCAGCCGCCAGCACCTTCCCTCTCTCTCCCTGCTATATTTTTATTCTTAAATGTCGCGAATAGTAAATGTAGGATGTTGGGTTGACATAATGAGAGTTACTGCAACTGTGTGCACATTTAGACCGAAATTACAAAATAACTTTCTTTCCCAGTTTTATATAGCGCGAACTCGACCCGGAGGTATTGGAGCCTTTACATGAGCATCAGTTACATTACACAAGTCACATTCATATTTAGGCACGGGAGATTAAGTGGTTTCCCCAGAATTGCCGAATGTTGAGCCGGCGCCTAAACTCCAGGCTTGTTCATCTGTTTCAAAGTCGACAGCCCTCCCCAACACTTCAGAATTCGTTTCCAGTCGGGTCTTTTAAAAAAAAAAAAATCGAGCAGCACCTCACACATTTCATGGTGGGAGTTAATTAACACCACTTAGGGGGAGTTCGAGGCACCAGGCTGGTAGCTCCAAAACACACCAGGCTTATGACGCTAACCCAAGTAAGTACATGCCCAGTTCGCCAGTTACAAAGGGTCTCTGACATCCAGTTGTGGCATACAGGCTTTGGATGCTGGCTCATGTACGTTCCTCATAGTTAAAATAAAAAAGTCTGAAACTTTGCTGTTAATTACCTATTGTAATCAACAGATACCGCGAGTCATCCCAGCTTAGCCTCCTACGTCACAAACCACCATTTGTCTCTTCAAAGGCTCCGCTCCCCGCCCCCGCCTGCACCACTCTCCTACTTCTCCTCCCACGTGCCCCTAGCGCTTACATCCCTATCACTCCCCCCTCCCAAACAGCATCGAGCCAGGAAGACAGTAAACGAGGCCCCATCATCTCTCGAAGCCGCTACTAATAAGACTACATGTATGTTTTCTATCCTATATTTCCATGTTATTTCCCTTCAATTTACTGAAACTCAGTTCTTCCAAGAAACACACGGATCACAGCTCGCTCTCCTTTCAAGTACCGTCTGACGCTTTTCATGTGCCATCTGACGCTTCTAGTTAGTACAAGCTCGGTAGGAAAGGCCTGGAAGGCATTGTAAAACAGCACACTTTAAATGCGCCTTTTGGTTTAAAAAACGTGTCCCGCACAAGTGCACATAACTTATACAGCTGACAGATGCAACATGTAATCATATTTTGTAACCTAAAAAAGGCACTTAGGCACTCTGCCCGGCGGAGTTTGGGCAATCTAAACACACACTCGACGGCTTTGTTACTATCAACGGGTGTGAAAAACACACTTAGAGCTTGAACCGCGATAGCCTGTTTCTGTACAGCATCCAGTCCCAGCCGCATTTCGCGTGCCTTGTAGTTTACACCAGTTTGTCATCGCTCTGGAAATAATGACGATATATGTGGGCGGTATAATGTATTTTATGTAAGCAAGCACACGGCATGTGGTATTCATTTCGATAGTACGGGGTCCACATTAGATATTAGAGCCACTAGCTGGCCAGGTTGACCTAATGCGTTTCAGAGAACTTTGATGTAAAACAGCCCTTTATATCAATACATCTAAGTCACGTAAATACAAAACATGTTGCATTACAAATGCTATAGGTGTCACATTTGCGAAAGTTATAACTATTGGCATTGTAAATGACAAAGCTATTAATTTAGCTATTTTAAAAAACAACACATAAATAAAAAAAATGGCATTTATAAGACCAATAGCTCAAACTTTCCTAATGCGAGACCTATTGCATTTCCAATGCTTGTTATGTGTATGCTTCCTCTCTCCATGTAGGTACATGATAACAGTAAACTCTTGGTTGAGTCCTTAAAGCATTCTCCCTCCATTGTTGTATGGTGATCGTCTTTTATATAGAAGGCACTTTGCTTTGTCTGGGGCACCTCGCAAGGGACTGACCAGCTACTCCCTCAATTATTTTTGTTTTTCTGTGCAGTTTTATATAATGTAAACTTGACCAGAGTTGGAACGTTTTACATGAGCACCAGTTACATTACACACGGACACAATCATTTTTTGGTAGGCAAGGAGAGATTAAGTGATTTGCCCAGAATCACAGGATGTCGAGCCCACACCGAGACTCTAACCTGGTTCCACAGCTCCAAAGGTGGCAACTCTGGCCCTTAGGCCATATCCTGTCCCCGACTGGTGGGAGTGGGGCTAGCATTCCTTTGATGGTTCATGTGCTTTGTGCAGGTTAAGCTGCTCTGTTGCAAGTTCTTTTTTGTGTGAATTAGTGAGCTGTTGAGATAATCCGGGAGTTCATGGTGAGTTGAGAATGCATTTTAGGTGAGGTAGCACTCTGTTAAAAGGTAGTGTGGTGGTTCATCGACACCCAAGGGGTTTAAAAGAACTATCTTGCACTGAGAAGTGCCAAGATGGGTTTGTGTTGACATACAAACAGTAGGTAACAAGATTGAGTCCGAAAACTTTCTGCACTGATGGCTTGAACAGCTTTTCCAGGTAACGTATGGCCCTTATGGTTGCTGTGTCATGTCTGGTCGAGGGTAATTGTTTGGGTAGCACCAGGGCACGTCTTAAAAATAATGCAAAGGGTTTTAATTTTGGGAAGAGGTTTTTAAAATACTCAAAAGCTGGAAATGCACACTATGTTGGGAGACAAATACAAAACACACCAAATGTAAAATATATTTAAGTGCTGATAACTTAAATGTGCCGCTTTTCTGAATTAAATACAGCATGATGTAACAAGGTTGGAATTCATTTGGCTCCTAACGTAGCCTAACCTGTTTAAATATTGGAAATTGCCATTGTCAGCTGTTCTGTAGAATGCAAAAGGGATAGGTACGAAAACGAAATGGTCTTTAAATGTCTTACTCTGAATGCAGGTAAGTCAACTGAAATCGAAGTGCTGTGAAATCATGAACTTTTAATGCTGACACTGCTAATCGGAGACTGTCTGTCTTCAAGATATGTAAAACAATATTGGATAACATGCTAAATGCTAACCCGATAAACTAGACTTGAACCAGGTCGTTTAAAAAAAAATAGACGTTATCAAGCCAACACCAAACTATACCGCCACTTCGGGTAAGCGTCCCACTTATTCTATACGTAATGAATGATTAAAGGCAAGAAAACGTACCTTAGTGCGCGCTGTCTATGCAGTCATAGAGATAACTATTCATATTTGCAAATTAAATAATTTGGGTGCAAAAAAAACACTATTGTAGTGAAAGTAAATAAAGAGCTTTCTGAGCGAGGCACTAATGCGATTTAAAACAAACGCTTTTGCCGCACTGTATTATCCGAGCTTCAACAAAGCATCCACGTCAATGGCTTGAATGCGACTTTCATTACATTCTCTCTTTTTATTTGCTGATAACATACATATTAATAAGCAATGGGTGTTTTACGTTGAATTGGCAAAAAAATGTATGTCTCCCACAATTCTCTACACAGCTCTTTGTTTTGCTCACACTGAACTCAAAATGAGATTTTCAAAGGATAAAAACAACGGCTGAGAAGAAACGGACATTCTAAGGAAGGCAGCTGTCGGAACAGCGGGGTCATAGGCAGGGTCGCCGCCTGACGCAGAAGGCTGTAATGATGAACGTGCCAAATTCACAAGTGGGTTCGGGTGGCCCCTCTGCACAGATAAGGAAGTCGCAACTTCGAATGGTGCCTGATTGAGGTGGGAAGAGAAGTGGGAGTTGTGTGCGCGCGCGGCAAATGCGCCTAGCGCGTTCTAAAAAAAACAAGCAGGAGAGATGAGGCGGCAGCTACAGCCCAGGGAGAGAGCGTTTGCATGAAGAGCAGCTTTTCCTAAATCTTTATTAAAGTCATTACAGTGAATGCGAGGCATAGGGCGCTTTATAAAACAAGCTCTCGGCATTGCTGTGGGGGGGCATTCCTTTGAAGACTGCTGCGGCGGGCGGGGGAGCGGCAGCTTTGAACTCTGATGAGGCACAGACAAATGGTGGTGTGACAAGGCGGGGGAGTGGAAGGGATTGCTTTGAAGTCTGATGCTTCTGATGCCTGGCTCGGGGAGCAAATGGGTGCGAGGCTGATGGGTTTGACGTGCACGCGCGTCTCACACAAGTGCATCACATGAACTGGACGTAATCCGCACTTGGTAAAGATTTTGTTTTGCCTACTATATACTCGCCTATTAATCCCTGCGGGATTTAATAGGCGAGACCTAAAAACTGGGACCCATTTCTTCAGAGTACAGTATGGTAGAAGGGATGCAACTTATATCCATTGGTTCTTCCGAGGGCTTTTTCCGTGGACAGGTTCTGGCCACATGGCCCCACTCTCCACACTCGAAGCATTGTGGACCTTTCACCGCAACAGGTTCAGGCCGGTATTGACTTACTCTCACGGGTTCTGGGTTAGGTCTGTTTGGCTTCCGGTCTGATTTTCCCATAGTGGAGGAGGGACGTATAGGTCTCCTGACAGGGGACGGGGTTGGGCCCTATAAAATGAAGTAGCCATTTCCATCGCTTGCTCAGCTGTCAGTCTATTGTGTTGCTTTAGCCAATGTTGAATTGGGTATGGTAGAGCTTCTAAGAATTGTTCAAGGTAGATGAGACATGATCTCCTCCTTGGAATTAGTCTGCGGTTTCAGCCATTTGTCTGCGGCTGCTTTTAGCTTAAAATACAATGTCTTAGGGTTATCCGTAGGGGTTCCCTCTCTTTCCTAAAACGGACTCTGTACGCCTCAGTGTCCATTCCTAAGTGGTCCAAATGTATGTCTTTTATTTCATGATAGGGTGTATGTCCGGATGCATTTGCCACTTGATAAGTGGCTTGCGCTTCCCCTGTAAGGAGGGGAGCCAGAAAGAATGGCCATTTGACCTCAGGCCAGCCTGCTGCGCGGGCTGCCCTTTCAAAGTTTAACAAAAACGCGTCAGGATCCTCCCCTGATATATATTTCTGCAAAGACACGTTAGGAAAAGTGCCCATGCGGGTCTGCAACTGGGCTCGGTCATCAGCGACAGTTTGTAGTCGCTCTGCCTGATTTGTCATTGTGGTTTGGAAAAGCTCTCTGTCAGCATGGGCTGAGGACATCTGTTTTTCCACCCACAGCCCATTCTAGCTTCTCCTGCCCCCTTATTAGCTGCTGGATAAGGTTCTCCATTTTTGTTTAGGACCCAGGAGATGTTCAAATCCCACTTCTGACACCACGTGTAAGGTGGTGGAGAAGGAGACAGAGAGACCAGAGTATGAGGTGATGGAATATCTTTATTAGAATTATGAATGGGATTTCTACTAATGTGAAAAGGAAACAAAAACAAAGTCTTCTCAATGTCCTCTTCGCTCTCTTCCCTCAAAGAGCAAGGATGTCCTTCTGGCTTTAGAGATGCTTCAGTTTAAAGGGCTTGTTCTTGTCATACAATCACTCAGGCCACCAGGAAAATGGGAGAAAAAGGAAAGCAAAGAAGAGAAAAAAATCTCTTTTTAGGAGTGTCGTCTACTGGGTAATTCAGTGTCAGGGAAAAGGGAGTGAGGGAAAGTGCACCCGACCTTCACCAGTGTGACCACACGTTTTTATCAAGGTCCTTGATGTCTTCCTTGCTCAATTCCACCCAGAGCGGAAGGTTCCGGTATGCGGTTTAACCCTCCTTTCACTTCCGTATTTCCCCTGCCCCAAACAAGCCCTAACCGGCCCCGTACCTTGTGAAGCCACGACCCTCCTGGGTCGTGGCCATCTCTTATGCGTTGCCGAAGTGGGTCCGGCTCCCTTCTTTGGAGATTTGGGGTCAGCGCTTCTGCTTGACTGGTTCCTGTCGTCTCTTCTCCCTCTCGAGGTCCTGGCTCCACGAAGAAGGTTTCGACGTGTCGCTCCCTCACCGGTAGTTCCCTCTTCCACCATTCGGGCTCCCTATCAGAACGCCAATGTAGTGTCTCCTCTTCCTGTTTGAAGGCCCAGGGATCATGTGACCAGCCCACGTGATCGGCTGACGTAGACTGAGTCCCGGGTACCTTAAAGGGACAGCTCTCCTCCTGTTTGTAAGACGGAGTTTGCAAGTAGAGAAGGGAAAAGGGAGTGAGGTAAGGGGGTAATTGATCAAGATCGGGGTCTGAGGTGGGGTGGTACTTCAGTTCCTCGCCACAGAAACACATACTTATTGATACTGGAACCCTTCCATCCTCTCACTCTCACATATACTCACTTATATACACCAATAATCACATATACTAGTTTTAAACATATGTAGTTACTCATAAAGACACTATTGAGACAGTCATTCACTCACTAACACACCCATACACACACTCATCCACCCATAGTCCTGCACACATGCTTTCTTCAAAACACATACAAACAGTGAGCCACTCATTCATGCATCTATGCGCTAAGTAATACCCCCCACTGAACCATACAGACACTCAGACACTCATACTGATACTCAAAAAACAAATAATAACCCATATAGACTTCATGTAGCTACTCACTAACCCATGCAGCCACTTATACACAAAGTGAGAGAATGATACAGATATTTACATATTTAAACATTACTCGCTAGCCCATGTATTCACTAAGATACACTTAATCAGTTAGTTATACAATCAATTTTACAAAAAAAACGTCCATTTAGACACTTATATACCCATTTATTCTTCCATCGACCTTGAGATATACATATATAAAACCCATTTAATTTTCAGAAAAACACACGTTCAGTAGATGATGTCATTTGAGATGTCATGAGTGATGTCACTGACAATGTCATGAGTGATGTAATATGTGACGTCATCAGCAGTGCATTGCGGGCACGTGAGTTATAGTTAGCTGAACGAACTCTAACGGGGTAATTTCAATGGTTTTGTACGCTTGAAATGTCCAACTAACTATAACGCCCCCGAAACCTGTTTTTTTCTGTGAAATATATCATATTATACAGGAAAATGTTAAAGGAGATGGATTTATTTGCTGAAAGTCTGAAAGATTTGATACTGCCAATACATGGTTAGATTGGTAACAAATATCAAATACAAAACTCTAGTATTTGTTAATATATTAAACAGTAAATGATGGAAGACCTTCTATATGAATTTAAAGATGGCCACCATGGAGACTTATGAGAGATGTGTGAAAAGAAATTCACAATAGTCCTCTTTCTGTCACAATGGTAGAATTACACAGAGGAAGTGATGTGTATAAAATTGTAAAAAAACGTTGTTAGCTTTGACATTGACGAAGGCCAGCATGGCCGAAACGCGTTTGTCTGCCGAGGGAGCGAAATAAAGCTATTTTAAAAAAAGCATGGAGTTTCTTGTCAGAAAAAGGTGGTATTTCTGGTGAGAATTTGGAGCAATTTCTGTGAGGAAAACGCCAGCACCTCCAGACGAGCAAAAGACAGCAGATCCAGGAATGGACGCAGAGACTGCAACAGGCAGGACGGCAACCGGAAGTGAAACCGGGTCAAAGGCAGATCGGGTCGGAGGACGCGTAACCTAGAGAAGACCCGCTCCGGTAAGCTAAGCATACCATAACAGTCGTTGAACTCAGTAGGTCGTGTGGTTGGGTGTACTCCTTTTAAATTGATCAAGATAAAAGACGCGACGCCGGTAGAAATCGGCCAAGCGGACTGTGTGTAAAATTACCGCTATTACGGGCTGAGGCATTCGCTAACAATGTTTAATAAGGAGAAAAAAAGCAAAGGCTATTCTGAGCCAAAATGAATATAGCTTTATTAAAACAGATCACCCTGTGACCCCAACCTTTTATCATATACCAAAACTGCACAAAAATAGTAAAAGACCGCCTGTGAGACCTAAAGTCTCATCGATGGGTGGCCTTTTAGAAAATACGTCGATTTTGGTCAATGAAGCACTTTGTCCTTTTGTCTTTGATTTAGTATCCTATATCAAGGATAGCAATGATTTTATTAAGCAAATATCGAACACAGGCTGGGATAATACATACCTGTTGGTGACTCTTGATATTACCAGCCTGTACACAAGTATTAATCATGGTCAGGGTGAGGCGGCTGTCAAATCCTTATTAAGAACTAGACCACTTAGATATACAGAACATAATCAGATGATCTTACAATTTCCGTCATTCTGTTTGAACAATAAAAATGTTTCCTATGGTGAACAGCTGTATATCCAGAGGCAGGGCACCGCGATGGGCACGTGCTTCGCCCCAGCTACGCAAATTTATTCGTGGGCTGGTGGGAGAAGCACGTGGCCTGGGCGGGGACCAATGTGACGTGGTCTCAGAAAATAGGAATCTGGACCCGCTTCATTGATGACATTTTCTTCACCTGGACAGGGGAAAGACAAGAATTATTGGAAGGATATATTGAAAGTTTAAAAAGGAATGACATGAATCTCCACTTTACTAGCACTATTAGTGATCGAGAAGTCCCATATCTGGACTTATTGGTGTATGCAGAGGGTGGAACTTTAAAAACGAGGCTGTTGCGTAACAGCGGGAAATGCTACTCTGCATTTTTCTAGTCAACACCCGCGCTGTTTAGTGAATAGCATTCCCTATGGGGAATGTCTTCGCTTGAAGAGGAACAGCACCACTGAAAAAAGATTATCAGGAAGCCAGAACGGAATCAATGTCCTGTTTAAACAAAGAAGGTACCCAAAACAGATCTTAAAAACGGCTGCAACAAGGGCAGAAGGACGAAGGAGGGAAGACCTACTAAACAAACCCCCAAAGGGAGGTATTGAGGATACAACCAGGTTGGTCCTAACCTTCTCCTCCGATTCAGGGGCTATACGGGATATTCTAAACAACCATTGGAAATTACTCCAAACGGATGTGACTATAGGTAAAAAAATAAGCAAACAACCAAGCATTACCTATAGAAAAAATTGATCACTTAAGGATCTACTGGTGTATAGCCATTTTACTTAACGGGAGGTCACCAAGCAGGAAGTAAAAGGTTCCTATCCATGTTTAAAATGCAAGGCATGCAAAAACAGTGCCACGGTGAAAACCTATAAAACCCCTGGACAGGAACAAGCAAAAGTCATCACAAAGTTACTAAATTGCAATTCAGACTA
Organism: Lissotriton helveticus; assembly: GCF_964261635.1. Taxonomy (NCBI): domain Eukaryota; kingdom Metazoa; phylum Chordata; class Amphibia; order Caudata; family Salamandridae; genus Lissotriton; species Lissotriton helveticus. The sequence continues at coordinate 558,871,341 of NC_136071.1, read as the reverse complement.
TACCGTCTACTGTCTTGTGTGCCCATGTAAACTACAGTATGTGGGAAGCAAGATACACCAGACCAAGAAAAGCGTCTTGGAGCACATGCATGCTATAACCAAGAAAGATAATAGCTATCCTGTGGCCAGGCATTTTGCAGGGATACACAAGAGCAACTGCAATTTACTGCGATTCTTTTGCCTAGATCGAGTCCCACCGCTGAGAAGGGGGGGGGATAGGATAAGAATCCTAAGGCAGTTAGAATCCAGATATATAATAGAGCTGCGCACCCTGGCACCAAATGGCCTGAATTGCGAGGAAGAAATGTGGGTACATGTAGGTTAAAAGGAAACCCATTCCCTTACTTGATTGACTTGATAGAAGGGGGAAAGGATAACAGAGTGTTGACAAGAAATAAGATCATGTGTGTCTAAGTAGGAAGTTTCTGGAATCAAAAGTAAAGAGAAACGAGCATTCCCTTTTAAGAACAGATTAAATTAAATGAAATAAATTTAGATCTGGGGTTAAAAAAGGAGAAAAATTTGTCTTTACATTTGTAAATAGTTGAAATTTAAAACTGTAGATAGACCTATCCGTTGGGTCTGGGACCAGAACAGGATGGATATAATGTAATCCTCATGAACAGTTAGTGTTTAGGTTTCGCCTGGCGTTCACTGCGCAGCAGTGTCGCGCAGGCGAAATTTTTTGATCTCCAGTAAGGGGCTTTAACCCGCCTCTCTCTTCCATTGGCTAGCTCCATAAATGGAGGCTAGCCATTGGAAGAGAGATGTGGCAATCATTCTCGGAGCAGATTCGTGGGCGTTCCTGTCCTTTTTTTTTTTTTTAAGCCCCGCCCCTTTTTCCCGTCATGAAGTTGTTTTTTTTTTTTTACACCGATGTTTTTCTTCATTGTTAACCTTGACCCTGTCCTGCGTGGTTGTATCCTGACCACCTTCCCGCTGTCCGTCCCCCCTCCCGCTGTCCTTGTCTTTGTTCCCGCCCCCCCCTCGCAGATCACTACAGTCGCCGCTTGGGCAAGAGGTGTCTTTGTTCCCGCCCCCCCTCGTTCCCGCCACCCCCCCCTCGCGGATCACCACAGTCGCCGCTTCGGGCAAGAGGTGCTTTTAACATAACCGTGCAGGAAAGGGAAAGTTCCTTATGTGTGGAGGTTAATGTCGCTTGTTTTGTAGGTCATTGGGCGTTTCACACCATAGGAACCGCGGCGCTGCCCTGTATTAGTGCACGAACAAGGAATACAAGGCCAACTTTTATTGCTCACATTTTGGAGAATAGGATTTTACGGAAAAAAGCTTGTCGATTTCAGCAATCATTACGGTGTAAACTCGCCTAACAATGTCTCACCCCATGCGTTCCATAAACCAGATGTTTCTTAAGGTTTGGAACACAGTGGGAATGGGAAACAGGGCAGGACTGGGACGGTCCCAGCTCCCCCTATCAGACTACCTTGCCACATCGGCATAAGTTGACACTTCATGGAAGACCCATCCCTCCAGCCTGGAGCCAGGGGCCGGGGTGCAGCCCCCCACACACTCCCTCACCCCACCGGCATAAGTTGACACTTCATGGAAGTGCCTGTGCCCTTCTCTGTGTGGATAGCTTTTTTTTGTAGGTGGCTCTATGTGTGGGTGGCTCTGTCTGTGTGAGGGTGGCTCTGTGTAGGTGGCTCTGTGTGAGTGAGAGTGGCTCTGTGTAGGTGGCTCTGTGTGTGTGGGTGGCTCTATGTGAATGACTCTGTGTGGGTGGCTCTGTGTGTGTGTGTGTGGCTCTGTCTGTGTGGCTCTGTGTGTGTGTGTGTGTGTGTATGCAAATGCAATAGGTCTCGCATTTGTGAGAGATTAAGCTATTGGCATTGTAAATGACAATGCCATTTATTTATCTGTTTTCAAAACCAACACATAAATACACAATTTGTCATTTACAATGCCAATAGCTCTAACTTTTACAAAGGCGAGACCGTTGCATTGTAAATGCTTGTTAAATTTTGTGTAGAAAATGAAGGGAAATTTTGTATCTGAGAAAATCATGTACAACCTCTGGATTTGTGAATGTAAAGTTGAGATGTTGTGACATTGCCCATTCAGGGCTGCATACAGGAAAATGTTAAAGGAGATGGATTTATTTGCTGAAAGTCTGACGAATTTGATACTGCCAATACATGGCTAGATTGGTAACAAGTATCAAATACAAAACTCTAGTATTTGTTAATATATTAAACAGTAAATGATAGAAGACCTTCTATATGAATTTAAAGATGGCCACCATGGAGACTTATGAGAGATGTGTGAAAAGAGATTCACAATAGTCCTCTTTCTGTCACAATGGTAGAATTACACAGAGGAAGTGATGAGTATAAAATTGTAAAACGTTGTTAGCTTTGACATTGACGAAGGCCTTCATGGCCGAAACGTGGTTGGTTGTCTGCCGAGGGTGCGGAATAAAGCTATTTTCAAAAAAGCATGGAGTAGAGTGCACCACGCCTTTGCTTGTCAGAAAAAGTACGTTTGAAGAAATATATATATAACCTACTGGCGGTCGCCAGTAGGTAGTTCTAGTTAGGACCTAGTTTCCATAGGAAATCCGCAACATTCTATTTGGAATAACTTTGGCGCCGGTGGACGAATCTTCGCGAAATTCTCCAAGAAAAGGGCCTGCTCTGCTCCGCTTCTTCCCTGAAAGTGTGGGGGTCATTCGTCAAGCAGGGGCGAGAAAAAAGGGGGGTCCCAAAACGTGTTTTCCCCATGCAATTTTCCGTAGGACCTTTAGCCAGGGCTATAGCCCGAACGGCTGAACGGAATTACACCAAATTTGGCAAAAAGGTAGAGTTCAGTTCACAGATTACCCTTTTTGTTAAATGGTGTAAATCCGTTCAGTAGTTCCTGAGAAAATCAAAAGTAAAATCATAGATATATCTATAGACTAAGTACCGTACAGTACGTGTACCTTCCCGAGCACGAGCTTTATGCTAATTGGCTGTCAACACTCCAAACCAGGAAGTGTTGGCAGCCATCTTGTGCCTCGGTAAAATCGAGGCACAAGAAAAGCAGCAAAAGAAACTCGAAAAAACACGCAAAGGGGGCAGGGTAGAAACACCCACAAGGACCCCCAAGGCCCCCCAAATTTTTTTCCCCTAAAAATCACGGGATACCCGTAGGTTTTTGTAATTAGCCCCCGGGGGGGGGGCCAAATGCCGGGGGCTTTATGAAAAAAAGTGTGGGGGGGGCCCACCCCCCCCCACACTGCCCCGGGGCAAAGCAAGTATGATAGCGGGGGGCACTCGCCCCCCCCCCGCAGCCCCAGGGACCGCCACCCCCGGGGGCTTTGATATGTATGGGAGGCCCTCGCAGCCCCGGGGACCTCCACCTCCCCGGGGCACTAATATTTTAAATTGGGGGGTCCCTGACGGCCCCCCCAGCCCCGGGGACCACCACCCCCTGGGACTTTTAACAGGTGGGAGGGGGGCCGGGCTGCCCCCCTTCTGGGGCCTTTGATGGCTCTGGGGACCGCCACCTCCCAGGGCCGGCTCCTGCAGTGTCCCAGGGTGCCTACCCCCGGGACACTGCTGTTTGCTATGGTAGGGCCGACCATAGCAAACTGCTTTGATTTTTAAAGAGAGAGCAGGAAACCTACTCTCTCTTTAAAAAATCAAATCGTATTGCTTTTCTGCATGGGGAGCAGCATGTTAGCTGCAAGCAGAAAAGCAATGTCGGCTCCCGCAGGATGTGGGGAGCCGGTCGGGACGTGGGGGGCTTGGGGACCCCCCACAATCCCCAACGGAGAGGGCAGGCCCCGGGAGATGGGGTCGCCAGGCCATAAGTTGCCCAGGAGGGGGGCCACGCGGCCCCCCTCCACCATTGAAATAAAAAAAAGGAAAAATTGGCAGGCCCTGGGGGATGGGGTCCCCGGGGCCTTCAGGGGGCATAGGAGGGGGGCTGTACATAGCCCCCCTCCACCATTGAAATAAAAAAATTTAAAAAAGTTGGCCATGCCATGGGGAATGGGGTCCCCGGGGCGGAATTGGCAACGGGAGGGGGGGCCACGCGGCCCCTTTCCTGTAAAAAGAAAAAAGAATTGGGGGCAGGCCCTGGGGGATGGGGTCCCCAGGGCCAAAAAAGAAAAAGGGGGGGGGGGGCTACACAGCCCCCCTTCTCAAAAGCAAATATAAAAAAAAAACGGGTTCGGGAGAAGGCCACGCCCCCTCCCTGCACCTCTCTGCAAACGCGCCAGGTGGCGCGTTTGCAGAGGGGGAACTAACTCCCTTTGCATACTGGGGGTCCCTGCGGGGCAACTAGCCCACCAGGAGCCTCCAGTATGGGCCAGGAGGCTGCGATTTAATCACCTGTTATCAGGAGAGACCTCAGTGCTGCATCTTTCAGCCCACTACTGATCCTGAAAAGTAATTCTAATCGTAGTTACAGTAACTTGAATTTCCTTCCATAGGCTAACATTGACTGGTTTCACTTGGAAATTTTTCAATGTGTGGAGTTTTGGAAGTTTAAAAAATTCCTCAAAAATCAGCCGACCTATGAATTCCGATTTGCTCACCTGTTATCAGGAGAGACCTCAGTGCTGCATCAGTGATGTCATGAGTGATGTCACTGACCATGTCATGAGTGATGTAATATGTGACGTCATCAGCAGTGCATTGCGGGTGTGCGAGTTATAGTTAGCTGAACTAACTATAACGGGGGAATTTCAACGGTTTTGTTTGAGTGAAATGTCAAGTTAACTATAACATGTGTGAAACCTATGGTTTTTTCAGTGAAAAATAAATAAATATATATACACACATTTATTTTTATATCTCTATCTATCCAGTTAACTCCTTGCTTCTCCGTTGGACAACACAAAGCACGGACCGCAGATAAGGTGCAGATTTTCTTTATTAGCTCGAGTCCACCATCAGTGCTGGCAGCATTACGCGTTTCGGCACTAGAAGTGCCTTGATCACATTATGCGCATAGCGTGTTACATCCTAAATATGTACACAGCCATTTTTTCCAGTACCACAGTTTTATTCTTTTTTTGGGGCTATTTTACCTTTTCTGTATTGTTGACCCTTAAAGTGACAGGTGACTATAATGTGCAAAGTTCAGCATAGACATAAACAACATACTGTCTCTATGAGTTTTGATTCATTACCTGCCAAATGGCTCAATTTCATGGCATGAATAACGGTATAAATACGCCATGAGTATATATATTATCTGGAAAGGAAATGTCAAAAGTGCTCTAGGTTTTATTCAACAAAAATACAGTAAATCTTAAGTTTACCTCCCTGATAAATAATGAAAGCATAGAATTCTTGGATGTCAGGGTGTTTGTGAAAGAAGGACAAATTGCAACTACATTACATAGAAAAAGCACTGCTGGAAATGCGACTCTGCATGCCAACAGTGCTCATCCCAAACACCTAATAGATAGTATTCCTTACGGTGAATTACTTAGATTTAAAAGAATCTGTACTAACAAAGAAGACTTTACTACATGTTGTGAGGAGGCCTTGGAGAGATTTAGAAAGAGGGGATATGAGGAAAGGAGACTGCAAAAAAGTGAACAAAAAATCAAGAGAATCCCTTCTTCCTACACCTACATAAGATAAGATAGATGTAGAGGATGAGGGACCCAGGCTTATCACCACATGCAACAGACAAGAAAGGAAAATCAGGTCAATTATCAGGTGTAATTGGCCGATAATATTGACAGATGGTGTATTAGCCCCCAGACTTCCTGATCAACCAACAATTACTTACAGAAAAGGGCCATCCATGCGCACACAGTTAGTGAAAAACAGTCTAGAATTAAAGACCCCAGGTAGTTGGTTGACAAACAGACAAGGATTTTTTAAATGCACCTCATGCCGGGCGTGCAAATTTGGGGTCAATATATCTGAATACATCACCCCGTTTAGTCCCACTGCCATCAAGATAAAGGGCAATTCTGGCTGTAGAACAGAATATGCTGTGTATGTTCTGACATGCACCTGTGGCTTAAGATATGTGGGAAGTACAAAGCTACAGGTGCATGTCAGAATCTTACAACATCTGCGTGCCATAGTAAATAATGACCCTATGTATCCAGTGGCGAGGCACTTTAAGTCCGTGCATAACAACGATCTTAACCGTCTGAGGTACTTTGTCATCAAAGCTGTACCGAACTTGCGAAGGGGTGGAGAGCGAGAGAAAAAGTTAGGCAAACTTGAATCCACCACCATTTTGGAACTAGACAGCAGAATACCAAATGGTCTGAACAGTATGGAGGATCTCCACTACTTTTTAGGTTTCGACCTGGCTAACAGCTGCGCAAGCAGCGTTCGCGCAGGCGAAAAACTTTTGTTAAGAGTATGGTGCTTTGTCACGCCTCTCACTTCCATTGGCTACCTCCATAAATGGAGGCTAGCCATTGGCAGAGAGAGGCGTCCATCATTCTTCGAGGCGACTCGTGGGCGTTCCATAGAATTTTTCCCTTTTGCCTACGTCAGTGAGGCGGTGGGCGGGGTTTCTTTTTTTGTTCCTCCAGGTTTCATTTGGTCATTCCGCGGCCGACCGCCGCCGGAGGAAGTCCAGCTGAGTGCCTTTCTTGCCGTTCCCTCCCCCTCCCGCTGTCCGTGTGCCTGCCCGCCCCCTCCCGCTGTCCGTTTGCCCGTTACCGCCCCCCCTCCCGCTGTCCGTGCTTAATGCTTGTTCTACGAGTGACGAGGTCTTTGGTTTCATGCGCCTCACGGAGGCCCTCTGGGCGCTAGAGCCAGGCTGGTCCACGGTGTCTGCTCTTGGGACACATGCCTGCACGGAGTCTGCACGGATATTATAGACCAATTTAATCCTAAAGCTATCTGCCCTATATCTTTTTAACCTTGTCCTAGGACCTTAGCATTAAAATACTTCACGTCCGGAGGAGGATCCTAGAGGCATTTTTAACCTGCACACTCGCTTCAAGTTTGCCAGGTGCGCTGCGACCCTGAGCACATCTTCTTGGGGGGGGGGAGGGGGGCTGCATGGCTCGAGGAGTCCAAAGGCTCATTACAGAGCTAGCCTCGCATAGACGCGCTGGCGATGGACGCCAGTATGATCCGGGGCGCTCCCATATTTTATTCCGCTGGTTATTAATTGTATTTTACTCATCAATGAAAGGCGCAGCACTTAATTGCACGTGCATGGAGCTTCCTGTCCATGCGCAGTAAACCACAGCTCCAGAAATGTCTCCAACAATAACGGATCCACTCCGGAGAGATCAGAATAAGGTCACGTTTAATTGGTCTATAAATAGAGCCCTTTGCATTGGCAGATTGTTGGCCCCTCTTCATGCACCCAGTGAACCTAGAACTGGCGCTTCAGAGCCCCCTGATTATTTTTATCTAATCTTACTGGTACTCAGGACATGAATATTGTGTAGTAACATAGGATTTCCTGCAAGCAGTAGTTCTACATGACAGAAGAAATCTAGATCGTAGCAGAAAGCTCCCTGAAAGCGCAATCAGAACGCCCTCACCCCCCCCCCCCCTCGGAGATTACCATGGTTCCGCCGCAGTGTCCGCAGTGTCCGCAGTGTCCTTCCTCACGAGGTGAATGAGAGTAGGTGAGCGCCTCAGAGCTGTGTGTGTGTGAGTGTGTATGGTCGATGCGTGCAGAGTGCAGAGTGCTAGGGAGTGCAGAGTGCTAGGGAGTGCTAGGGAGTGCTAGGGAGTGCAGAGTGCTAGGGAGTGCAGAGTGCTAGGGAGTGCAGAGTGCAAGGGAGTGCAAGGGAGTGCTAGGGAGTGCAAGGGAGTGCTAGGGAGTGCAAGGGAGTGCTAGGGAGTGCAAGGGAGTGCAAGGGAGTGCAAGGGAGTGCAAGGGAGTGCAGAGTGCTAGGGAGTGCAAGGGAGTGCTAGGGAGTGCTAGGGAGTGCTAGGGAGTGCTAGGGAGTGCTAGGGAGTGCAAGGGAGTGCTAGGGAGTGCAAGGGAGTGCTAGGGAGTGCTAGGGAGTGCTAGGGAGTGCTAGGGAGTGCTAGGGAGTGCTAGGGAGTGCTAGGGAGTGCAGAGTGCTAGGGAGTGCCAGGGAGTGCCAGGGAGTGCAGAATGCTGCAGAGCGCTAGGGAGTGCAGAGTGCTAGGGAGTGCAGAGTGCTAGGGAGTGCAGAGTGACTGCAGAGTGACTGCAGAGTGCTAGGGAGTGCAGAGTGCTAGGGAGTGCAGAGTGCTAGGGAGTGCAGAGTGCTAGGGAGTGCAGAGTGACTGCAGAGTGCTAGGGAGTGCAGAGTGACTGCAGAGTGCTAGGGAGTGCAGAGTGACTGCAGAGTGTTAGGGAGTGCAGAGTGACTGCAAAGTGACTGCAAAGTGACTGCAGAGTGACTAGGGAGTGCAGAGTGACTGCAAAGTGACTGCAAAGTGACTGCAGAGTGACTAGGGAGTGCAGAGTGACTGCAAAGTGACTGCAAAGTGACTAGGGAGTGCAGAGTGACTGCAAAGTGACTAGGGAGTGCAGAGTGACTGCAAAGTGACTGCAGAGTGACTAGGGAGTGCAGAGTGACTGCAAAGTGACTGCAGAGTGACTGCAAAGTGACTGCAAAGTGACTGCAGAGTGACTGCAAAGTGACTGCAGAGTGACTAGGGAGTGCTAGGGAGTGCAGAGTGCTAGGGAGTGCAGAGTGCTAGGGAGTGCAGAGTGCTAGGGAGTGCAGAGTGCTAGGGAGTGCTAGTGAGTGCTATGGAGTGCTAGGGACTGCAGAGTGACTGCAGAGATTAAGCTAATGGCAATGTAAATGACAATGCCATTTATTTATCTGTTTTCAAAACCAACACATAAATACAAATTTTGTCAATTACAATGCCAATAGGTCTAACTTTTCCAAAGGCGAAACCATTGCATTGGTAATCTCATGAGACATTTGGACCATGCTTCCTAACTTATAGACAATTATTACCTTGGTGACAATGACATTGTATGCATTTATGCAGCCTATGAGCTGATCAACACGCTTCTTTGCACTTTAATAATTTATTTATTTATTTTATCACGTATGCACTAGATTTTATATTAGTTTTAACAATATAAAATAATGAATTTTAGGTAGCACTTGCACTTTTATAGGATAACACTATATCATCATAGAGTTTTCAAGTCTGGCATGATTGAAATGTTAATAGTCTAACTATTAATGGGGTCCAAGATTACTTTTCCTTAAGTAGAGCAGGATAAAGTCATGACGAATGTATCATTACATAACAATAGCATTGCTTCTTTGCACAGTTAAAAATCATTATTACTATGTTCTTAAATCTATATTTATACATGGTTTTAACTCTGGAATTATATCCTTAGTTTGTGACAAAAAGAATATAATATATGTTAATTTATACAAACTATATATCTTTATGTACACATTTATTTATTATATATGTGAATATTTATTATTGCACTGTTATTAATTCTAAAATCAAGTATTTTATTCTGATTTTGAAAATAATGTTATGTAAAGTAAAGGACCCAAATTAGAAAACAGACTATAAGAACATAATGTGCCATCATGATGATAAGTATGTTTTTGGTGTTCATTAATCACGTGGTGTAAACATGCAAATTTAAACAAGCATTGGAAATGCAATAGGTCTCGCAATAACGCGAGTCTGAACTATTAGCATTGTAAATGATAATGCCCTTTATTTTTGTGTTCTGGTTTTTGGAACATGAATAAAATGCTTTGTCATTTACAAGGCCTATAGCTTAAATTTGCGTTAAAACGAGACCTATTGCATTGCAATGGTGGTGGTGCTGCTGAGTTTTCTCTGAATCTGCACTCTGAATCTGCACTCTGAATCTGCACCCACAATCTGCACCCACAATCTGCACCCACAATCTGCACTATGAATCTGCACTCTGAATCTGCACCCACAATCTGCACCCACAATCTGCACCCACAATCTGCACCCACAATCTGCACCCACAATCTGCACCCACAATCTGCACTCACAATCTGCACCCACAATCTGCACCCACAATCTGCACCCACAATCTGCACTCTGAATCTGCACTCTGAATCTGCACTCTGAATCTGCACCCACAATCTGCACCCACAATCTGCACCCACAATCTGCACTCTGAATCTGCACTCTGAATCTGCACTCTGAATCTGCACCCACAATCTGCACCCACAATCTGCACCCACAATGTGTGAGTGGCGTTGCGTGTGTGAGTGGCGTTGCGTGTGTGAGTGGCGTTGCGTGTGTGAGTGGCGTTGCGTGTGTGAGTGGCGTTGCGTGTGTGAGTGGCGTTGCGTGTGTGAGTGGCGTTGCGTGGATGAGTGGCGTTGCGTGGATGAGTGGGGTTGCGTGGGTGAGTGGCGTTGCGTGTGTGAGTGGCGTTGCTTGGGTGAGTGGCGTTGCATGGGTGAGTGTGGTGTTGCGTGGATGATAGTGGGCTTGCGTGGGTGTGAGTGGCGTTGCGTGTCTGTAAGTGTTGCTGTGTGGGTGAAATGGGCACAGAGCCTTTGATGTGGCCTGGCGCAGGAGAAATGCTGCTGCTGCTAATTAAATACAAGAGTGGCCGGGAAGCGGCCGGGAAACACAAGTACGGCCGGCCACATAATTAGGGGAGGAGAAGCCGCACAGCACACGCTGGGAGAAGCCCTTTGATGTGCTGTGGGGCCGCGATGTGCGCTCTGTGCTGGGGGAGGGCCATTAGCCTGAACTCGCGGCAAGATCAAACGAAGGGTGGTAGGGACATTGAGGAACAGATGGCCATGAAAGTGTATGGGCCAAAAGCGCGTGCCTGTGGCCACGTGCACTCGAAGAAAACGCCACGAAAAAAAGCGGTGGTTTCACAATCAGTTCGAGCACTTGAATTCTCGCCATTTCCCATTCCTTCGGAATGGTAAAGGCGAGACCTAAAAAGGGCAAATGGTTTGCTTTATGTCAGTGTGATCAAGGACTGGAGAAGTCTGAAACGCGTCACTGAGAGGAAATAAAAACATCTGAACCATACCTTCCCGTGGTCCGTGTCTCTCCTGCCCTCTGCGGGATAGCAGGAGAGTCGTTTGGTGGTGATATATATATATATATATATATATATATATATATATATATATATATATATATATATATATATATATATATATATATATATATATATGTGTATATATATATATTTTTTATTTTTCTGAAGTATTGATTTTTTTTATGATCCCAATACAGAATTACACATACAGGAATTGCCCTATTTTAAAATAAGAAAAGACAAAGAAGAAATGATAGAGAACCATTACAAATACATAGGAACAATAATAAAAAAAATTCAAACTCTACAGTTGTGTCATATTATGTCCCATCCGTGTAAAAGATCCAATGTACTCCCCTTGCTTGGTTCCCATGTTATCCTTAACGTAAATCGATTTGGGGGATTCTCAATTATTGCAAACTGCAGCCTGCAGAGAAATCTAAACTTCTGCCATCACTATTCTGAATCAGTTGCTACCTTGTGCAGCCATGCTCAAACAATCATTAATCTCACAGAGGTCACTGCAAAATAAAAATAAAAACACCAGCTACCTTAGCAGGAACATCAGGGGCATGTCTGAACAGAACCGTTTTTTGCATCCGGAATGATATTAGACATGCACAATGGTATGCTAGAGCCAAATGTTGCAAAAGTATGAACTGTATCAGACTCTGGTGCATGACCATGAAAACAACCCAAAGTAATCCTCGGGCCCCACAAGTACAGCCTGACTGGTGTATAATAGATATCATTCAGAAGCTTAAGAGTGTGCCTTAGCCGGGAGACATTAAGAGCACCCTGGGACAGCATGTAATCTTGATGTATTTCTGACGCAGATACATTGAACTGCAAGCTTCATGTCCCCTGAACAGCAAGTATCTCAAATTTATTAAGCATTTTGCCCTGATGGCCCAGAACGAGATAGAAAATATGTATCAAATCACTTTTCTTAATTTTAATAGAACTCTCAAGAAATTAATTACGGTTCATATCAATATCACGATCAGAGAGTCGCTGTGTAAATTCTCTTAATTGCAGAAAGAATAACATCCCTATCTTAGGGTTTCTCTAGTTCCTATTTATATTATGAAATGAAGATACCATTCTTAGAAAATTGACCCAGATATTGAATTTTAGCTCTGCGCCAATATTTAAAAAAGCTATTGTGAAAAGAGGATGGAAAATTGGGGTTGTTACCTAGCAGAGTATATTGATGGGACGTAGGTACCCGACAAGTGTCTCGAATAACCCTCCAGAACTGAGAGTAAACTAATAACATCTTAAACCGCATATGCTTAACTCCACCACCCTTTGGATCCAGGGAAATGCCCTCGCATGGATCGTATCCTTCCTTGCAGCATGAACCCATAGAACCTGGCTATCCCCTTCAAATCAGAACCCAAGAGCATCATCTGCGGCGTCCTGCAAAGATCATCCCTCAACCTAACCCTGTTCAGCATCTACATGATGCCCTGGCCAGCCTCTTCAGAACCCATGGCATCAACATAATCTCATTTTCAGATGAAACTCAGCTCATCCTCTTATCTCAGAAGATCCCTCCACCACCAAGACCGACTTCCAAAACTGCATGAAGAGCGTCGACAACTTGATGAAGACCAACTGACTGAAGGTCAACACTGACTTAAATACATGCTGCTTGAACAAAACGTTCCCCACATATATCAGATTAGCCCACAGGTAATTTGCCGCCCTGCCTTTATTTGGTGTGTGAAGTAGGATTCTGTAGGCCTGTTGTACCTGTCAGTCCATTCCCCAATTTTTAGGTTGGGGGGGGGGGGGCTGTTTAAACAGATGAACAATTTAGCGGCTGGGGTCATCCCCTTTATGCCCATTCGGAACCCCCAATACTTGAAGATTGTTGCACCAAATCCTGTTGTCTGCGTCTTGCATTTTCTGTGACATGGCCAGCAATTTATCGTCCTGTTGTTTTACTTGAATTTTGATGCCTTTCTAAGACTCATTCAGACTAACAATCGGTTTCAGTTGCATATTGAAGTGCCAGGGCTCTACCATATATGTCAATTCCTCTCCTGTGATAATTTTGGCTCTAAAGATGTAGCACAAGGCTTCTTGGGATCTTTGGGCTTCCTGGATGAGTCCTGTGTTTGTCTTCTTATGTGCCCCCATAGCCGACCGAGTATTACTTCCATCGGCCACCTGAATGTCCTCTATGCCTCCAGCTGCAGTACGAGCTGCCAGACATTGTTGTGTACTAGCGTTTGTCTCACGGCCTCCTCATGACCCCCTAGGTCCGGCATTGCGGAGAGCTTCAGTACGCAAGCCGCCTGATTATCCTTGTGGGACAATGCAGAAGAAGAGACAGGAAAATAGTGGCGTATCACAATGCTCTGCAGGATACGCATGTCCCATGTCGATCCTCCGGGCAGTTAAGAAGGGCATATATGAGCTTTGGTACCATGGGTGCACAGGATGCATATTCCGTGTAAGTACTTATTTAGGCATTCGGGCATTTTAACGGCTTACTGCTTCTAGCCTCCTCGGAGAGGGGCTGAGCACAGTCGGCCTCGCACCGCCATCTTAAGGTCTGTACCCGGCACTGAAAATACAGCCTCCTGCGTCATATCTTATGATCTGCTGTAACATTAATAGGTAGAAACATTTTCACAATTCATCGATCTTAAAAATGTTACTAGACCTGCAGGTCTAGTGACTTAAAAATCTACTTGGCCTAATTATAGTGCTCTTGACCCATAAACTGATTTCACATCATGTGATCCTGGGCAAATATTTTGATTCACTGAGACGCCAATTTCTTCTTTAGCACATATGTGAGCCCCTTCAAATACGTGAGTTCAGCATGTCTGCTGTACAAAAAACTCTTGTTTGGTTTCATTGTCTAAACGTTTGCTCCACATATAATATAAATCTAGCCACATATAGGATACACATGACCGCTGACTTGCCTCAGTTCATTAACCGCATTGTCATCAGTGCAGGGGCAGAAATGTTTCAAAACTCATGTTTAAAAGCTATCCCTTTTAATAAATACATAACTAAAGAATGAGGTAGTAACACACTGTCATTTGCAATCAGCAGATTTTACACTGAAATGCCCACAGAATTATTTCCCACTGACCTATCGTTTTAGAACTATATAGTGTTCAATGTCTGGAAATCGAGTTTCTGCTAATATTTGTCATGTGCACATCACCAAGTAAAGTGTTGTAATTTGTTTTGCTCCTATGTAAATCTTTCTTTGCATCACGCTTCTGAATTACAAATAAAGTTCTTTCATGATATATTGTGAAATAAATGTACTATTCATTTACAAGCTGTTTAAATATTGTTTAAAAATAAACCTTACCTTTTACAGCCTTTTGTTTCACAATTATTATCAGATAACTCACTTGACAAAACTAACTATAATAAGATAAAGAAAAGTAAAAAATATTTTTCAGGAACAGATGAACAACAAGTAGTAAGAAGAGAAAATGACATTTGACCTCTGTCCTTAGACAGCAAATGTGTCAAGAAGAAGAACAAGATTTAAATGCCTCTTTATTGCTCTTCACTTTCTGAATAAACGGAACACTTGTTCCTTCCAGTTTAAATGAAATCGCCAGGAAGGTTGAGTAGATGCTAAAAGTAGCTTGACCTGATAAAAATCTCACTCGACATTGCGAGTGGGCTAGTGGATTTTTCGAGGCCCGATTCATAGATGATTGGATCAACCCTCCACATTCCATAGGACACATCTATTACAATGAGCTACACAAATCAGCTAACCATTTAGCAACTTGGGGCAGACTTACCCTACTGTGAAACACAAACTCGTATTATTACTCTTTAATATTATTCTCAATAACTCGCTAATATGCAAAACCATGTACATTTCTAAAAACAGGGAGTAGTAGACGACATATCAAAGCAAGTGCAAAATACAAATCTTTGCGGAAAAGACAATGGAGCTTTTTGACAGAAGGGACACAAATGCCACTTTCTGTCGCAGCCAGACTAATGAACCTCCTCTTTCTAAAGGCCCGGACCTTCCCCAGCCTGACGTCCAAGACCTAATTCCTGATATAGACGCTTTTTATATCCCAAAATAAGGCTGAAAATCCCTGCCATAGTCTGACTCCAGTAGGTTTTGCAGGTTGTCTCTATTACCCACATCTTCTATATCGCCCTTCCTGGAACACTCTTACCATGCATTTTAATATTTTTTCTTCTGTGAAACAGCCATGTTTTGCTGATCAAACCCTAGTGGAATATCCAAAGAGGCCTTAATATCGTGTAGGTTAACAACCCATTGGCCTAGTCACTTCTCCTGCAGGTAGGAGTTTATTATTTGCCCCTGGCAGCCCTCATCCGACTTTAAAAGGCAGCCCCAATAATTAAGGTTCCTCTGTTACGTATTTTGAATGCTATATTAGTGAGGCCTAGTTCTAACCTAAGGGCACTATTCATGGAGCCTCTAGGCAGGCCGAGCCACCTTTCCCTGATCTTAGTGTCAATAATGCTCAGCCGCTTTATGTTCTTTGCTGGCATAACCTTACAGCTGCACAGTAATAATCTTAAATTGTTTCCATTGTATGTCTCTCTTCAGACTTCGACAGTCTTATGCCCAAAAGCTAAATTCATCATATATAAAGTAGGGGTGGGTGGAGCTTGCAGTGTTTCACCCTGCGGAATTCCGCTGAGTGTCTGAAAACTCCACCAGATTCTGTGGAGTTCCGCAGGGCAGAGTATTCCTCCGCCACCCCTGGTTTCTCGCTTGCTGCAAATGTAAAATAATTCTGTGAAAGCGCATGCTTATTTCTGCAATACTGATGAGCTGTGAAAGTGCACTGTAGCATGCATCACCATCACTTAACAGAGTAGCACTTTTCAAAAGCACAAATGTTCATGCCAGATTGCAATACTGTTGTTGTAGTTTGTCATGAGACAAACATATTCTCACATTGTACTTCAATGCAACTCGCTGCCGGGCCAGCCTTCAGGATAATTGAGTGAGGCAAAGCGGTGCAGCAGTGCAAAGGTGCTGGCGATTTGCAAAAGAGGGGGCGCGAGACGCCTGCGAGAGAGAAAAGTGGAGAAAAAAACCGAAGTGCAGGCACGCTCCCGTGCTACAGCCCAGCCTTTGTAACTGCATTTGGGCTGTGCAGGGCAGGGCGCACGCACCGCCGGCTATCTGGCACAAGGAGCTGATTTATTCTGCTTTATTATCTTACTGAAACGGAATTGCCCTTAAAAGTTTTAATGCAACAGTATAAGGGAACTTGGAAAGATTCTTTACATGTTATCTGCACAATTTTTATTTACAATATCGTTCTCAGGTTTTACGAATTATGAAGTAAATGGTACCTTATTGGCACACTGTCCACTCCTCCACTGCCCGCTCCCCTGCCCTCATCAGCAGAACTTTGAATGGCCGCATGTGCATGCTCGGCCTCCTGACTGTGTTGGAGCGCACTAACCTAACCATATTGTACCTCTCACAGACAGTGGTCTTTCACGCAGTGACACCAAAACCCTGCCCACTATTGTTTTTAAAGTGGCCCTGAGCCTGCTTGCCTACCAATCAATCGGACTTTTAAAACTGTGCATAATATAGATGGCACAGAAGTGTATTAGCCGTCTGGAATGAATTCAGGTGGTTCGTAAACTAGAGCATGACTGTAAATTTATTGAAAAGTCTGCTTTGCAGCTATCGGATGCACAAAAATGATGCTGTCTTGCTTCGCCTTTCAGATAATACTGAATCTACCACATGGTGGCTCAAAACAAAGGGCGAAGCAGGAGACCTAAACACACAACAACACCTTTAGAAAAGGGTTTTATTTTACAAAATGCCAAGACTCTCTTTTTAGACTAAGGCTTGGGGTTTTATTTTACACAATGCTCTCTAACAAAGGCTTTCCCAGATGCCAAAATAACAACATTCAAATACACATAGAGATATATATATTTATATGCATGCAATAATAACACACTTGGTAAATGCAACACTTAAATGCATGAATAATACTAATGAATACACAAGCAGAAAATAATACGAGATAACACTCAAGAAAATATAATATAGGATGTCCTGCAAGAGATAAGAAAGAAATATACACTGAATCACAAAGAAAACACCTCAAATGAGCAAAGCCACTGGCCACACATCATAATGGCAATAATCAAAACTCGAACGCCTCAAATAACCATATTCACTGGAACCGCTCACCACAATGGCACTAATCAGGAACCAATCACCTCACCCAATTGTTCACTCGACATCCTTGCCGATTCTCGCTGGGGGGCCCGTTCACAGCTGGCTTGGACTCTCGACCGGGACTCAAGTTCCGTTTGTCTTACAGCAGTACGTCTACTCTGTAAGTGAGCACCCAACTCACCTGTCAACAAACCTCAGCTTTTATAGTCTCAAAACACACACTAGAAGCTTCGAGAATTCCCCCCCCCCTCCCCCCGCGCCAAAGGAATCTTACCAGGACTGGCCAGCTTCCAAGCAAGCATTCCATGGCAAGAAGGAGTTTCCATGTTTCCTCTTCATTCTTGCATGTTCTAGCCTGTATTTTGATGAAGCTCACAAAAGCCTTCTAGGGTACATTCAACAATCTCTCACAAAACAGTACTTGAACATGATTAACCCAAACAACTTGCAAGCGTGGCTGTGAGCGGAGATAAAGCTCAAGCCAGCCAGAGTCAGAATTCAGGATGACATGAGGCCATGTCAAAGCCAATAGTAAGAACTTCATAATACTTCCCAGTGTACAACATAGTGCACATTTGTGCACCACTGCCTATAGCATCACATATTTCATCTCTCAATGTACAACACAGTGCACATCTGTGCACCACTGCTCATAACACTGCACTTCAAGACCAAAAAGTACATTCCTCACCTCTCTCTCGTGCTTCCAAATGCACATCCGACACGTTCTCTTCTTGGCAAGGCTGTTCTACTCTGTGACAGCTCCCACTGAAAGTCTGCAAGATTACAAGAACAAAACCTTTAAGAGAAACGAGGCATATGCAGGACGTTGTACATTCAGGCTAGGATAAAGTAATACACCAAAGTCAATTAAAATAATGGTAGTCAAAGTTCATCACAGGGTGTCAGAACACAAGAGTGCCTCTAGCACTACAGATGCTCAGGGCAAAATTGGCATGCGCTATTAAACTCTGCTCTGCCGGCAAATTACGTTTTTTTGCTGAACTCTGCACTCCAAACGGAGCTCAGGGTGCCTAAATTCCCAAACTCCACCAGCGGAGTTGAGTTTTCCGCCAACTGTAAAGTTCCTTTGGAGTGAAAGTCCTGAGGGTCTATAAGGGTTTTAAAATATAAGTTATATCTGAAAAGGAGGACTAAATATCTATATTCTTTTCTACTTCCATAGTACCAGCAGCATTCCTTACATCCCATAGGCTGCCTACACTGCGTCTGGTGCAGCTCTTCGTTAGTAGTTTTCCAATGGCCTTGTCTCACTCCACTAAATGTATCCTGTCCCTATTCCATTCTTTGCTTCACTAGGCCTGTTAAAGTTGATTTTATTCTGACATTATCATATACAGTGAAAATGCATCTTATTTGTTCCACAAAGCAACATATAACCTCAATTGATTATGAGCACATCACAGCAGGTTTCTTCATAAACAGTTTTTTTTAACTCTTTCCTTGCTGGTTCTTTCTAAAAATCCATCAAGATTGTTGCACAAGCAAGGTTCTCCTACAGTATTTAGACCAGCTTCTCCATGCATGACTCTCTCAAATGCCTGCTGTCCTTCTCCCGTTCATGGCATATCTTTAACAGTGTAAAGGTATCATTGAAAGAGTTTTAATTTTTGTTTATTTATGCCTTTTCTAGAGATGGAGCCTTCCTCTGGTGGTAAAAAGATTTTTCGAGCTCGCAAAACTATGACTCCAAGCAGTCGTCATCAAATTGAATCACTAAATAAGTTGAGAGATATTTTGGAAAAAGAAAGAGTTTCAAAGGAGACAACTAAGGAATCTAGAACTGTACCGTTAACCAAACAAGATGATACAAATTGTGAAAATGATGTTTTTGGTCAAATTTTCAAAGTGGAATCCAAGTCCCCATTATCTGAAGAAAAAGATGTCTCTCCAAACAAATTAAAAGTGTCAGTGGAAGTACTGGGTATCGATTCTACAGTAGCTGCATGTTCACCAGAAAAGGATACCTGCCATTTTAACCATCAGACAGAACAGTCGCTCAGTCCTTCAGAAGTAAAATCTTACACCATCGAAAAACCTCCTCTTTCAAAGACACCCATTGAGAATCCTTTCATTCAAAATATTTTGAATGACATATATGATCAAGAAGCTTGTGGTGTTTTTTCAGAACACACTGTGGGTAATGTGGCTTCAAAACTACAAGACAGCTTGTCAAGGAGATTACATGATATGTTAGTACAAGAGAAAAGATTACTAGCAACTACTTCACCCACCCCTTTGGAGGCAGATAGTGAGAATGAGGATGTGAAGGTGACTGATCAAGTCTTTCCCATTTCAGAAAAGATTGTGATACCTTTAAACCTAAGCGAAGGAGATGACGATGAAGGATTTCTTCCAGTATTGGAACAACAGAATGCAAAAGTGGACGGAGACATTGCAAATCAACCTGATGGTGCAGTTGCTCTACAAGACCTAAACCCTGGTCTACCATACATCAACCCTGTCTCACAAAGTGGAAGTGACAGTATCTCTCATTCCGTTCAGCTCCCTATTACCGACACTTTGGATTCTAATGTGAAGAGCAAAATCGTTAGTATACCTGACCATGAGAAAATGACATGCTTGGATGAAAGTAAAACATTTCCTCAAGGCACTATGGACATAAACCCTGTCTCACAAAGTGGAAGGGTCAGCATTCCCTGTTCTCCACAGCTCCCTATTCACAACACTTTGGATACTAATGTGAAGAGAGAAATCATCACTATACCGGACAATGAGAAAGTGACGTGCTTGGATGAAAGTCAAACTTCTCCTCAGAAGGACGCTATGGACATAAACCCTGTCTCTCAAAGTGGAGGTGCTAGCATTCCTTGTTCTGTGCAGCTCCCTATTAACAATACTTTGGATACTAATGTGAAGAGCAAAATCATTAGTATTCTTGACGATGAGAAAATGATGTGTTTGGATGAAAGTCAAACTTCTCCTCAGAAGGACGCTATGGACATAAACCCTGTCTCTCAAAGTGGAGGTGCCAGCATTCCTTGTTCTGTGCAGCTCCCTATTAACAGTACTTTGGATTCTAATGTGGAGAGCAAAATCATTAGTATACCCGACGATGAGAAAATGATGTGTTTGGATGAAAGTCAAACTTCTCCTCAGAAAGACGCTATGGACATAAACCCTGTCTCTCAAAGTGGAGGTGCCAGCATTCCTTGTTCTGTGCAGCTCCCTATTAACAATACTTTGGATACTAATGTGAAGAGCAGAATCATTAGTATACCTGACAATGAGAAAATTATGTGCTTGGATGAAAGTAAAATGTTTCCTCAGAAGGACGCTATGGACATAAACCCTGTCTCTCAAAGTGGAGGTGCCTGCATTCCTTGTTCTATGCAGCTCCCTATTCACGATACTTTGGATACTAATGTGAAGAGCAAAATCATTAGTATACTTGACGATGAGAAAATGATGTGTTTGGATGAAAGTCAAACTTCTCCTCAGAAGGACTCTATGGACATAAACCATGTCTCTCAAAGTGTAGGTGCCAGCATTCCTTGTTCTGTGCAGCTCCCTATTAACAATACTTTGGATACTAATGTGAACAGCAGAATCCTTAGTATACCTGACAATGAGAAAAGGATGTGCTTGGATGAAAGTAAAATGTTTCCTCAGAAGGACGCTATGGACATAAACCCTGTCTCTCAAAGTGGAGGTGCTAGCATTCCTTGTTCTGTACAGCTCCCTATTAACAATACTTTGGATACTAATGTGAAGAACAAAATCATTACTATACCTGATAATGAGAAAATGATGTGCTTGGATGAAAGTAAATCGCTTCCTCAGAAGGACTCTATGGACATAAACCTGGTTTCACAAAGTGGAGATGCCAGCATTCCTTGTTCTGTGCAGCTCCCAATAAACGACACTTTGAATACTAATGTGAAGAGAGAAATCATTAGTATACCTGACAAAGAGAAAAAGACATGCTTGGATGAAAGTAAAAGTTTTCCTCAGAAGGATGCTATGGACATAAGCCCTGTCTCAAAAAGTGGAAGTGCCCGCATTCCTTGTTCTCCGCCGCTCCTTATTCACAACACTTTCGATACTAATGTGAAGAGAGAAATTATCACTATACCTGACAATGAGAAAGTGACGTGCCTGGATGAAAGTCAAAAAAATTTTCAGGACACTATGGATGTCGATATGAATAATGAACCTTTTGGTGAAACGGAAAGTAAAACCGACACAGATCTAGGTGGAAAGATAACTTTGCCTCAAACGGACACGCCAGCTATTGGTTTGGAAGGAAACGACTCTCCTGGTTGTGCTATTAAAAGACTTTCATGCCCTGAAGCAGAAGCAAATTCTAAGAAAGAAATGGTTGCTGGCAATCTGAACAATGCAGCCCTTTGCACTTATTTTAGTGAAGCCATTTCCTGTCAAGAGCTTGAGGTTTCTTCCCAAAACATAGATTCATCCATGGAATCTAACATTGGTAAGTGTACATTCTTGTTAAAAAAAAGTTTGTAGTATTTTTAAACATTTCATGCAGTAAAAAAAAAAAAAAGTATCTCAATTACATTAACTTGCACAACTTCTTATAATATACTGAGGTTCCAATGAGCAAAATACACCTAGTAAGTTGAAAGTATATACAGTCCCTCATTGATTACCATGTTTTGTGGTTAAGGGAGCCTATTCGGTGTTGTTAAAGAGCACCCTGGGTGAATCATTCAGAAGTCTCCTCTTAGGTGAATTACTTGAATCTGGTTCAACCATTTTTCATTCCCAGAGCTGCTTCATATGTTATGTTAGTTGTTTTTTAAAGCGCACAGCTGCCCCAGCAAAGAGGCGTCCCGGCGCTGACAATCTACTGGAACAGAAAAAAACGCCTGAGAGCTCACCAAACAACATCCAAAGGCTATGTTGAAGGAAAAAGGAGGGTTTTAATTGCTTTCCTGAAAACTAGTACATCCTCCAATCTCCGTATATGGATCGGCAAGGAATTCCATAACCTGGCCGCCATATATCTAAATGAGCGACCCCCTATGCGGTAGAGTTTAATCCGTGGCACCGTCACCAGGTGTTGTCTTAGTGAGCGCAGGTTTCAGTGAGGGACATATGGGGTCAGAAGGGTACATAATAGTTCTGGACTTCCAATTTTGATGATCTTAAACACCAGACACAGAGCTTTAAACTGAATCCGTGCAGAAATTGGAAGCCAGTGAAGACCCCTGATGGTAGACCTGACCGAACATCGGCGGGGAAGTCCCACCAATATCCTAGCTGCCAAATTTTGGACTCGTTGGAGTCGTTGAGTCTCCGCTTTATTGGCCCCTAGCAGCAGCACTCTAGCGTAGTCCAATCTCGACAAGATAGTAGATTGAACAATAAGCTGTCGCACTGCTGGTTCAAAGAACTTCAGCAGGGGATTAAGGCCTCTTAGCAAGCCCATGCAGGTGGCAGCCACTCGCTTAGTGTGTGTCTGAAAGTTAAGCGAGGAGTCCATCCAGACTCCTAAGTTCTTAACTAAGGACTTACCCGGTAGGTGTAGGCATAGTCCCTAGGGAGTCCGGCCACCAATGCGCATCCCAGAGGGTGGTGTTTTTCCCCAACAGCAAGACCTCAGTCTTGGTCGCATTAAGCTGAAGGCAGTTATCTGCCATCCATTGGGCCACAGCTGTCAACCCGTCTCTGAACCTAGTGGCCGATGTAGATGGCCCCTCGGCTAGAGTGATCACAAGTTGGGTATCGTCGGCATATGATACCATCGTTAGGTCCCAGTTCTTTGCCACCGCCGAAAGTGGCTGGACATACAAATTAAACGGAGACGGGCTTAGCGCTGAACCTTGCGGAACCCCCTGGCCTATAGGATGTATTTGAGAGAGAAATGGTGGAGCCGATACCCGAAAGGATCTGTCCCTCAGAAATGACCTAAACCATTCCAGTGCCGATCCGATGACCCCTATTGCCTCTAGGCGATGTAAAAGAATGCCTTTGACACGGTGTCACATGCCAGCGCTGAGATCTAAAAGGATCAGCGCTGCACTCTGACCGGCATCCAAAATCAATCGCAGATGTTCAGATGTGGCTAATAGGGCGGATTCGGTACTGTGGCCAGATCTAAAGCCATTTCGAGATGGCTCCAGAATGTTATGGAGGCTCATGTATTGAGATAATACATTATTTACATGAGCCTCAGCACTCTTAGCCACCCACGGGAGGAGAGAAATAGGTCTAAAATTCTCAGGTTTTGAGGGGTCCAGCGTGGGTTTCTTGATGATGGGAGAAACCCAGGCCTGCTTCCAGGCCACTAGAACCACGGCCATGGAAAAGGACAGATTAATTATCTCAGCTAGCGGCTGTTGGAAAAGCACTAGTGACTTGATAAATTGTGCTGGTTTCATAGGATCTAGCGGGGACCCAGATTTAATTTTGCTACATAGCCTCGCGAGGTCTTCCCTAGACATCTCTGGTATTAGAGCCAGAGTAGGGCCCTCAGCCTTTTCCCCTGCAGGGGCAAATAAGGAATGATGATGCTGCGGGAAAGATTGATAGATTTTTTGAACTTTTTCGATGAAAAAGGTGGCGAGTTCCTCGCATTGCTGAGCAGATGTAATATTAGAAGAAGTGGTTCTATCCCTCTTGAGGTCATTTACAATTTTAAAAATACTTTTGGTAGGGTTCGAACTATTTTTAATCTCTTCCGCATAAAATGCAGCCCGTGCAGAGCAAATAGCTTTATGATACTGTTTTATTTTCATCAAGTATTTTATTTTGTCTTCACTATTATACTCCCTTCTCCATATCCGCTCTGCCCTCTTACATTCCTTCCTCATAGCTCTCAGTGACTCACTGTACCATGGGCTAGAGTTAGACGTACGCCCTTTTGACCATTTAGCTGGTATGAGAGTTTCCAGTCCTCCCAGAATCCATTTACAAAAAGCACTGTATGCCATATCCGGGTCAGCCAGATTTCGTAAGGGGAAGGCACCCAAGGTCACTTGAAGATCTTCTGATTTCAATTTGTGCCAGGGCCTCTTAAAGACCAGCTTCTCCCTACCTGGCCTGAAAGGCTTAGTAATGTCGAATTTAAATTCAATAAGATAATGGTCTGTCCATCCCATGGGCTTAGGCGGTATTGTACTCACAGCCGGTATATTGGAAAAGACCGGGTCCAGTATATGTCCGGCGATATGAGTAGCCTCTAGCATAAGTTGTTCAAGCTGTAGGGCAGCCAGATCCGCCAGCAGATTCTGAACAGTCGAGTCTTGGATTTGATCAAAATGGAGATTCAAATCTCCCAGCAAAGTAAAATTTGCGGATCCCACCACCAAGGAACTAACTGTCTCTAAAAGTGCCTCGAGAAATTTGGCAGCAGGCCCTGGAGGGCGATAGACATACAGTCCTGAGAAGGAAAAATGTGCGCTAATTTCAACCTTGAAGCGAGCACATTCACACCCCCAAACATCTTCCTTACTAAAGGAGCAGGGGTATTGGGCTTTGTAGATTATGGCTATGCCGCCACCCCTAGAGTCTCTGTTAATGGTGTTAATCAGGTATCCGGTGGGAAGGGTAAGATTGAGAATCCCCGCCACCTCGTCCCGTAGCCAAGTCTCGCAGAGGAAAATAATATCTGGCATCTCCTCTGTGATGAATAACTGCACCTCCATATGGTGCTTAACAAGAGACCTAACATTTAATTGACATACCTTGAGCGTCATGGGTTTACCTCCTTTTCCTTTCTCTTTTCCCTGTCCCACCCGACCCGGTGTTAGAGTAGCAAACCCACACCTTCTACAGTTCAGGGCAGTTTCTTCTAGCCGAGTTAGAGGGACCCCGCAACGCTTGTGACTTTGATTAACTGCGATGAGCGTCTGCCTGTCATAACACAAGAGTTCTGTGCAGACTCGGCCAGGGGGGGTGGCGAGAGGTGATGTCTTGGCGATGACGGGCGCAGATGGGCTTGCCTTAGGTGCGCCTTCGGCGCGCCCGCCCGCTGCGCCGTCGCCAGATGACTGTCATTTAAAGGAGCAGAAAGAGGGCGGGAGTCTGCAATCGACTATACTGCCACCCCACAATCCTTCTAAGATGGCGCCCGTGACAATCCCCGATCAGCTCCTTATCGGCTGTACGGGATCGCGGTGGCACTGTGAGTGTGGAAGAAACACAGCGCGTAATGCCAAAGATGTCACAAGCATGTAAGTGAGTTTTTTAAATCAAAAACACTTAAAGGTTACACACCACAACTCTCCCGGCTGAGCCTCAGGAAAGCAACTAACATTCACACAGAAGTTAAAATGAACGATTAAAATAGTAACACCCCTGCCTTTCCCGGCTGAGCCTCAGGAAAGCACCGAGTAGATCTATATACATAGCTTGAAAAACATAAAATTCTTTTCCCCTAAAGTTATCCTAAAATTAATATACAAGATCAAAGTAAATTTCTCAAATGTCCATTGCTTGTTCCTCCAACATTAACTACTTGATAGCTTTTGAGCAGCCCTGCCTACTCCACCAGGAGTGGACATCCCATATTGTAGCCTTTTGTTTCTATACAGAATACAAAATCTGACAGTAAACATTTTGCAATTATTTACTTGCCATGCATAATATCTAAGAATGTCAGAAGGAAATTCAAAGTCCTCCTTGTGTCCCATTTGAAATGTTAATTGAAGAAATCTACTCCATCCAATCTTCATGAAAAGCAAAAAACAGCCTTCTCTTGTACTCGCTCAATGTTCACCTTGGCTAAGTACTTTTCTAGTTAGTCTAGAGACTTTTAGACTGTCCCATATTGAGAGAAGCTTGAGAGCAACCAAAGCTGTCAAGCTCTCATAGTCACCCATTAAAGTACTGAATCAGTCAGCCTTGCCAGAAAGCTCCTCTGGTGCTTCTTTGCCCGCATAGAAGGCCATGCTTATAACCTAAACTCTACAAAATCCTTTCCACTAACAACCATACAAACCAGTGAGTTGACTAGTCTAGCTGACATATGCTAGGCCAGACCATTTAGTCAAACAGAGCTAACCAAGCCAAGCCACAGATCAGAGTTCAGGCTCAATCATAACGAACAGAGCAGCCCCTCCCACAAACGAATCAGATCACCTTTATCTCTAGCTGAACATCCCATACCACTCCATAGTGGTTCTCGAGACTTGAATCATCTTACATCAGAAGTTTTTCCCAATCCAAGTGTTATACATACACCTCAAAAGGCAAATTAAGCTCTAAAGAAAAGCCTAATTAACGATTTGTCAGCATTCAAATACTTTATTGATATGCAAACTGTGATAAAGGAGAAAAGTTGTTACGCAATATCCTGCTCCAAAACCTATCTTTCCTTCTGCTGCACATTAGTCGATGGAGTATTCCTCTCCGGATATAGAATTATGCACAAATTAAGAGCTACAGGGTGAGGGAGCGGCACACCAGCACTTTGCCCTGGCAGTTTCTAAAGTGACTCGATTAAAGCTTCCACTTACTCATACTTGCCAACCTAGCCTTTAATTTCTGCTCTTTTGTGTGGATATTTTGACATATTAACCAAGACTCTGGAATGCCCCCCCCCCTTCCTCCTTTGGTGCAGTTCAGGAGATAGACCACCTCAGCAGTTTTGGATTCTCGCTATGTATTTGCATCAGCCATCTTAGGGGATGTGATCTGCAAGTTCCAAACTGGTATGGTCTCACCTTTACACATGCCAGACCACGGCAAATGCTGCCTTCTCAATTGCACTCCACTTGTATTCCCTGGGAAGGCGACTCCTGAAGATGATGGCCACAGGCTGGTCTAAGTCCTCATTGTTTAACTATGACAAGACAGTCCTCATGCCATACTCTGAAGCATTTATCTGAAGTAGGAAAGGCCTATTCCAGAGTAGCAAAAGCCTTCTGGCACAACTCTGTCCAGAACACCTTTTTGGGCTGTTAAATGGATGTCTGCTCCGTTAAGGGGGCGACAAGGGGGCCATATCTCTAAACCAGTATATTGTAGTACCAGGCTCTCTCCTTGGCCTGGGTCTTGGGAAGCTGACCAGTATTATGGTCTGTACCATGTGCTAGAGAGGCTGATCCTAGCCTCCTTACTGACTTACTGGACCAAGTACACACTGATCCCTATCTGGTACTTACTGGTGCTGATAGCTCTACCTTCTGCAGGGCCTGAAGCACTTCCCAGAGGTGGTGCATGAGGTCATTCTTGCTGGAGCTGAAAACAGCAATGCAATCCAGGTAGGTGGCATTGACGTTTTCTAGCTCCATCAGGACCTACTTGAGGGACATTCTTTAGCCCAAATGACATCATGTTAAAAGTGGCCCTCTGCGGGTGGAGAATGCAGACCTCTAACTGGCCCCCCTCAGTCGGGGCCAATACCCTGATGTCGGGTCAAAGATGCTGAGTAACTTGGCAGCTCTCAACTGCTCAATGAGTTCATCAGCCCAAGCGGTAGGATGAGAATCCATCTTGGTGACTGAATTGAGGCCCCTGTAATCCACACTGAACCTAAATTCTGAGGTGTTTCCGGTGGGACAGCTTTGGGTAGCAGTGTCACTGGGCCGGACCTAGGACTACAGGAGGGCTCAGTCACTCATAGTCCAGCATCTTGGATGGCTCCTCTTTGATGTTGTCTCTCACTTTGTAAGCCAACTTATAGATTTGTCTATTGATATGCATGCTCTCCCCTGTGTCTGTCACAGATACGCTAATCAGTGAGCTCTGAGGAAAGTGAAAATATAGACAAGAACTGTCCCAACAAGTGACATCAGTCCCTCTGTCGCCCTGAGATCAGGGTTGGGGAAAGGACAACTCATTCCACTGACCTGTTACTAGGAGCATAGTTACTTAAGACCCCTTAAAGAGGGGCTCGAGGCGGTTCACACGTAGGACCATTAAAGGGTTTTTAGGTTACTAGATGCCCACCAGTTAGGCAACCTCCCCTTTATTCCCCTTTACCTTATAGGGCCGGGTCTGCTGGTCCTTCAAGGCCCAGGAATGCACAGTCTCCATCAACCACACATTCTGGCCAGGCTGATACTCCACCAGAGTGAATGCCTGATCGTTCCAGTGCTCTGTAACGTCCTGACTGGCCTCCAGGTTCTCAGTGATCTCTTTCCAGAAATGCCTAATCTGAGACCATAGGGCTAAGGTGGGGCTCACTACATTTGGAAGGGGTTCCTGGGGGTTAGCTCCCATTCCTCTTCCAAAAGACTGAGGTCCATATATGGAGTTGCCAAACAGAAGTTTAAAGGGACTGACCCCACTCCCTTCTGAGGCACTACCCGGTATGCAAATATCAGGCATGGCTAGAGGACATCTCTCTTACTCTTCAAGAACTCTGATATGCCCATTATGTATTCTACAGGCTAATTGACTTTAAACAAACCAATTGGTCTGTGGGTGGTATGATGTGGAGGACTTGTAGTTTACCCCAGACTCCTTCCACACCAGCTTTGTGTACACCAACATGAAGTTGGTGTCTTGGTAAAGACCCCTTTCAGTGCCTCACGACCAGGGGCACAGTCACCAATCTTGGAGGAATAGCCTCTGGGTACCAGGTGGCATGGATGACCAGGATAGACCTGTTGCCTAACCAGTTTTGTTGTTTTGTATGCCCAACAATATCAATGTCCATCTTTCAAAGGGTTTTTCCCCCTATAGGGAATGGTAGCAGTGAGACCATTTTGCTTTACCCTTGACTTCCTGCTGGCCTGGCAGGATCTGCATATTGGATCTGCAGAATGCATCTGATTGTAGCAAATGTGAGTGACCAGTCAGTGAAAGGTTTTGGCCAGCTCCAGATGTCCTGCTACGTGGATGGCATTAGCAAAGTTCATAAGGAATGCCCGGTACCACTGGACGATGATCAACACAAAGGATGACTCCGGGACCTTAGGGTCACTATACAAGAGACCATTCTCTCATTAAATGAGGTGTTCACCAGAGGTGTTGCCAGCTGCTTGGGCCTCGACCTGTTTGGGGTACGCCCACAACAGTGAGGCAGTCCTTCAGCACCTTGCAGAACTCTGCCCGGGACAGCTACCCTTCAGTTTGATACCCATTTAACTTGAGTAGGTTTCCTAGGGCAACAATACCTTTTCCCTATAGGTTCAGGGCATCACCCTCGGGATCAGCCTCCTTCTTGACATGGGAGCTTCTGGGGTGGGTTTCCCAAGCCCCCTGATATTTCTCTGCTTGACAGATCGCTCAGACATTTTTCGAGGCCCTTGGTTCTTCTGACTCCCTGGATTTCTTACGTGGACCATGTGGTCAGGCACACCCACTCTGGCAATTCTAACATCTCTAAGCAGGATCTGAGATCCATCACTTTTCAGATGATGTGGTCTAGATTATTTCTCAGCTGGACAAGAATGGACTTTAAGAAACCCGAAACACACCCTGCCACCCAATCAGAGAGAACTAAAGCCACTGTAGAGTGACTTGAATGTTTTTTTACCGTCACAACCTGGTGGACTACATCTGGGATTATCTGCTTTGAGAGTCCCTGCCATTAGTCAAACTGGCTTTGTGCCTCTCAGAGCCTCCACCCTCTGTTCATTGGTGTTAACCACCTCATATCGTTTTTGGTATTGTCAGACATGTGAGCTTTTAGGCAGAGTCTCAGGGATACTAGAGTAACCTCGTCAATGTCCCCAAAGCTAATTTGGAGAAACCTCCTCCCCAGCACTACATTTGCTATTTTGAGATAGGCCCGCTATCGGTTTGCTGCTTCCTGCAGGGACAGATGGTAATCCCCCTTGATGTGCCCATACTGATCGCGTTCATAGCACTATGGCCGGAAATAGCTTGGGGGCTTCTTCCAATGAAACTCCCTCTTCTTCTGTTCAACATTGGACTGGGATTCCCTTCTCTGAAAGCGTTTTTGAGGGTTTTATTTAGAGAATATTCCTTCGTTGTTCTTCCTCGTCCCCCCCCCCGCCCCCCCTCCGCCCAACCCCCTCCGTTTGGAGGGCATCCTCTCCACATTTGCCCAGTGAGCTTTGAATCAATCAGGGGTTGGTGCAATGTCGTAGGGCTTGTACCTTTCCGGTAAAACTGTGCTCTTGTTGGACATCACAGGGGTGTGGAATTTTTTTTATAATCTACTTGCCCAAAAGACAAATTGGTACTGAGATCTACATGTCCTGTAAAATCCACTTGTCCCACCTACTCCATAAATCAATTATAAGGGCTGACCGAGAAATAACTGTGTCTAGTTTATGGGAAAATACGTACTTTTTCCACTGCTCGCCATATACACAGGATGATATCACAGTCCGCTTTATGTGAGGGCAGAATTAATGGTGGATGAATTTGCTCCAGGAACCAGCAGCCTCTCCTATAATATTTAGACCAGGAACCGGCACCCCCACCTTGAAACTGGGCTCAAGAACAAACACTCTCTCGAGTTCTCTCGGGCTCAGAAAACAGCACCTGCGTTATCAGCTCAGAAAACAGCACCCCTAGGCCATTCCCTCCTAAGCCGAGCATATGCACCAGTGCCTCCTTAATTTTGTCCCATGAGCCAGAGCCCTCTATCCGAGCCGGAGCCCTTTAGAGCACACCCAGGAGTCTTCAGCCACCTCTATACCATGCACAGGAGTCTCCAGTCTAATGACAAGGCCCAGGAGTCTCCAACCCTGCAACAAACTTGAGCCTTTACTCCCTAAACCAGACGCAGAAGCCAGCATCAGCACCCAACCTCCCTCCCAAACCAGGCCACAAATCTCCACACCATTCACACCCAAATAACTTAGGCCTACAAGCCACCATACCTACAGTCAAACAAGACCAATGAGACAGTTTCGCCAGCCCTCTAAAACAGGTTGACCTGCCGCTGTTATTACTCTTCTAAAACACAAGGTCAAGAAGCAAGCGTCCCCCAGAAACACGGCTCAAGAGCAAGAATTCCCTCTAAACTAGTACCAGAGGGAGCGATGTGCATAAATAATTTGCAGCTGGACAGTCTGCACAGTGCACAGGTCCACAGATGTGGAAGCAGGCAAGTATACTGGACAGAGAACTCACCGTTGATCACAGAAAAGAGAGCTGAAGTCTTTTACTCCAGCGCACAGGGGGCTGGAGCCGAAAAGATAACTTCTGCAGGAGGGAAACGCAGCCAAGAGCATACACTGCCTACTTGCACACAATCAGAAGAATCTATACATTACAACCATGATGGGAATTAGTTCTCAGTCTAGCAACTCTGGAAGGATTAAAAGCATAAACCATACATCAACTCCCCCTTATTTGTGTGTGTTGTCCCTCTTGACATTACTGTAATTCCACATAAAAAAAAGCTGAAAACTTACAAGAACCAAACAGCATCCCCCAAACGCAGAATTCACCCTTCATGGGGGGCCAACAACTTACTTAAATTTCACAACTGAAACTACATGTGATACCACAAGCAAGGGGTGTAAATAAAGTGAATGAGTATAGAGAACTGGAGAACAGAGCCCATCCAATGGACCAAAGAGCCACTGTTATACGTTCACAGAGAGGAAAAGTAACAGAGGAAAAGAGCACATAACTAACTTCCATAGACTTATAAAAGGATGCATACAAGGACTTTAGATCCAGGTAAAAGCAGACAACCAACAACCTGCGCAAAGGAGAAAAGTTTGAGAGATATGAGGTAAGGGGCAGTCTACCCCCCTGCACCCAGAAGTGGGTATATGCAGCACGCACAGAGCAGGTGGAACCCTCCCACCTTCAACCATCTGGATCAGAGGGGTCAATGGGACAGACACAGAGCCTGCGTCCTTGCACTAAGGTGAATGTGATTTGTACAGAGGGGCAAGGGGGAGGGGACCATTTCCCAGACCCCTAGAGAGGGGGTAGCATATGAGGTGTGTACAGAGAGTAGGGGAAGACCTACTCTCTCCACCCAAAAGACAGGCGCATTAAGGTGCCCATCCTGCCTGAATCAGGGATACACAGGTTAGAGAAAGACGCACAAAGACTGTACATCACTGGGGGTCTAATCATTTTAAGCATGATTAAATTCTGTACTGGGAACATACTGCAGGCCTGGCCTTCACTTGTCGAGTTTCATCACAATGGGTCCGCTCTCGATGCTCTGAGCGAGGTCCTGCCCGGCTCCAATGGGTGGCCTGATCAGGGGTTCGCCTTCCCGAGGAGATGTCGGGACTGATTCCTATTGTTACTCTTTGCTTATCTCTCCTGGTCTTTCTTAGTTGCTGCCACTCATCTGTCTAGATTGCAGTGCCGGGATCGTTTCATCCTGCTAATCTTAATCTTATTACATCCTTCTTTTACAGCTGTTGGTATTAATCCTCTAATGTAGAGTGGGGTCCACTTTAGCCACGCTCTTGATTGTTGTTGTTGTTCTCTGCTAACCTTTCTAGATTAGCGATTCACTCTTGTGGGGTAGTTAGACGTTGGGGCCTTTGGGGCGACAGATGCTTCCACTGCTGAAGTGTAGGGTGGGGGTGAGTCGCGGGGCGAGGGTGGGAGGGTAGACCGTTGTCTCCCAACAGTTTGTAATTTTTGGCCGCCTACGGTCCGCCGCTCGTTGTTGTTCCTTTTAGCCACCCATGGCCACTGTTGGCACCGCCAGTGGGCAGCTGGTTGCAGTTCCCCTTACTAGCCTTCTCTTATGGGTAGGTCCACAACTGACACGCAACTCATTGCCTCCACTAATTTGTTATTTTAGGCCGCCTACGGGACTGCCACCAGAAACGGCTGCGGGCGGTCGCCCCCCCCCCTCCTCTCTGTGGGTCTCCGCCATTGCCGATCAAATCACCAGCTCCAAGACTTCCCCTCTGAATCTACATTCGGACGAATGCCCTCCTTCCACTGTGTGTGGTCCCCTAGAGTTCCCCGTCCCTCCACGTCCCATCTATTCCGATGACATACACTCTCACTAGGCCCATCCATATCCTTTCCTGGAATGTCAACGGCCTCCTGGACCGCATCAAACGTACGGCCATCCTCCGGACTGCCCACCGCTACACATCGGACATCCTTTTTCTCCAAGAGACTCACCTCTTAGGTACACAATGTAACTTATTTATTTTATTTTATTTATTTAATTTGTATAGCGCTACAGCTACCCACCAAGGGGTTTCCCGGCGCTAGTAATTCAGAAATGCGTATTTTGCCAGTCAATATCAGATGTTAAAAAGCCACGTTTTTAATGCTTTCCTAAACTTCACATGGCTGACTTCCGAACGTAAGGAATGAGGCATCTTGTTCCAGAGGGATGGGCCTAAGAAGGCAAAGGATCTTCCCCCCATCTGTGATAATTTGATTTTGGGAATAATGAAATTATTAGCGGTTGCTGATCTAAGAACTCTCGAAGGTAAGTAAGGATGCACAAGGTTCCGCAGATATTTAGGAGCAGTTCCAGTTGAAATTTTGTGCATAAAGCATAGGGATTTGAACCTAATCCTATTTTCAATTTTCAACCAATGAAGGTCACGGATGTATTTAGTAGTGGGGCAGGACATAGGGATTTTGAAAAGAAGTCTCGCCGCTGCGTTTTGTACTAATTGCAGCTTTCTGATTGTAGCTTTCTTTGCCCCTAGGTACAGCACATTACTATAATCTAGCCTTGAAGTAATCAAGGCATTGATGACAGTTTTTTTGGTGCCATCAGGGAGCATCCAGCAGATCTTCTTTAGCCATTTTAAGACTGCAAAACATGTAGCAGAAGTCTTAACGGCTTGCTGGTGCATATCTAAAGATTCGTCAATGATGACTCCCAAGTTACGTGCCTGTGAAACAGGTATAGGAGGAGGGCCCATTTCAGATGGCCAATGTTGTGGTCCCCAGGCCTCTCTATTTTTTCCAAGAATAATTAGCTCCGTTTTCTCGCCGTTAAGCTTAAGAAAATTATCCTGCATCCATCCAGCGATCTTACCTAACCCTAATTTTAGCATGGAAGGATGGTTACTTTCGGCTGAAGAAAGAGAGAAAAGGAGCTGTGAGTCGTCAGCATATGAAAACATATTCAAACCTGTCTCCTCAACTAATCTCGCAAGAGGACTCATATACAAATTAAAAAGCAGTGGACTTAAAATTGAGCCCTGTGGTACTCCATGTTTAAGAAGTAAAGTCTCAGAGCAGGCAGACTGAGAAAAAACTTGAAACGTACGATTGCTTAACAGTGACTCAATCCAATTTATGGCTGCGCCATGAATACCTATGGAGGAGAGTGTTCGTAACAGCACCACATGTGAAACAGTATCGAACGCGGCACTCAGGTCTAATATTATGAGTGCCACAGTTTCTCCTCTATCATGGCGCGGATGTTTTCTGTCACTCCAAGCAACGTCGTTTCCGTAGAAAAACCTACACGGAATCCAGATTGTTGTAAAGGAAGGAGATCGTGTGTTTTTATGAATTCCGACAGCACCTGATGCACGTGCTTTTCCAAGATTTTTGAAAAGATAGGCAGAAGAGATATTGGTCTAAAGTTGGAGGGCATATTTGGATCTGCTCCAGCCTTCTTCAACAATGGGTGGACCATAGCATGCTTCCATTCTGCTGGAACGTATGCTTCCTGAAGAGAGGCATTAAGTAGATCTGTAATGAACGTCAATACATTTCTATTCAATTGTTTTAGGACAGAGCAGGGTAAGGGGTCCTTTGGTGAGCCGGATTTGATCGTATTTAGTAAATTGATAACCATGTCGGCATTTAGCGGTGGCCAACATTCTAAGGTTGCATGTCTTTTGTCAATGGCACAAGAGTCCAACTCTTTGGAAGCATCGCCAACTTCCATAATTGGATCACCAGAAATGATCGTATTAAGCTGGTGTTAATCTTTTTGTGCGAGCTCTATGCCCTTATGAATTTTGTCCACTTTGTTGACAAAGAAGGAAGCTAACTGGTCACACTGTTTTTTGTTTAAATCGGGTGGTTTTTGAACAGTGTTAGATCCTGCAAGCTCTTTTACAACATTAAACAATGTTTTTGATTTAACGCCTCCGTAATTGTCATACAGACATAATCTGTTTTTGCTCTTCTACATAACATCTGATAGTGCGTCAATTTAGATTTATAAGTTTGTTTTGCTTCCAGGGAATAGGTTTTCCACCAATTGCGTTCCGCACTTTTGCATTTAGTTTTTTCTTCCTTTAGAGTGTCATTAAACCAAGGGGCAGGAGGATGACTGGTATGGCCTCTTAATTTTGTTTTAGGTAGGCAAGAATCAATGGCTGTCATGAGCCAATTCTGTACTGAAAAAGAAAGGCTTTTAATGTCTGATTTTGTACATGGGCCATTAGTTTCAAGAAAGGTATTTAAAGTATTAATGTCCAGTTTTTTCCACTTCCTAATATATTGAGCGATAGTTGATATATTTTCGTTTTTTCCTAAATTAGTTCGAATGGAAAATTTTACTAGGAAGTGATCAGACCATGGGATGGGAAGGGCAGGGAATGTAATCATATCCAGGATATTGGAGAAAATGGGATCCAATAAGTGCCCTGCACGATGCGTGGGTCCAGTATTTTTCAAGATTAAATTGAGGGAGGCAAAATCAGAGATAAAGTCAGTTGCGATTGTACAGTTGGCATTATCCAAGTGCACATTTAGATTGCCAATGATTGTAAAGTTGGCCGCCTTCATTACCAGCGGGGTAAGCAGATCCAACAAGGCAGCTTGCCAGTTAGATACTGGCCCTGGCGGACGGTAGACAAGGGCGCCTGAAAAGGTATAATTGGGGGCTAGCAGAAGCTTAAAAATAGCACCCTCACACCCTAAACATGGGAGCGGGCTAATTTCACAGTTGTAATTTTTCTTAAAAATGATAGCTATACCACCACCTAATTTTTTTGGCCTATCCTGTCTTATAATAGCGTATGTGTCCGGGAGAGCTGTTGCAATATCGGGTCCCGAACTGTCCTGAAGCCATGTCTCTGTCAGAAACAAGGCATCAGGCGTCTCGTCAAGTAGCAGATTAAATATTTCTGTCTTATGTCCTGGAAGAGAGCGACAATTCAAACTTAGAAAAGAAAAGAATGTCGGAGTGTCTCCAGGGGATTGACTGCTAGATCTGGCTTCAAACACTTTTGTTCTTACTGGATTTGAATAAAGGGGGCAGTTTTGACATACATCACTTTGACCTAGATTCAGCAGAGTACACCGAGGTGACTTGGGAAATCGTAGAGTTTGCATATAGTCAGATGTATATGCAGTGCTTGTATTAGCAGTTACTTCCACCACATGCAATACCTGTGAGTGTTCCTTACTGATAGGTGATGATAACGCCATGGTCCTATTGCACGTCCGTGGCGCGGACGTGCCAGGCGTGACTCCGGCGCTAAACGAGGTGCTTCGGCAAAGCGCGTCCGCTAGCGCGGAGAGCGACCGTATTCTTAAGTAGTGGATAGCTAGAGCGCTCTCACTGCTGTCGCCTCCCACCTAAGATGGCCGCCGTAGGGGATGTTATCCCTATAGATCGAGTTTCAGCCCTAAGGTCAGCTGAGACCTTCTACAAGCGGTGTAAAATAAATGCAAGGAGCTGGGGAGGTATGCTGAGTGCTAACAGTGTGGAAATAACAATTTAGACAAGTTTTAAAAGTTTTAAAAATCGACGATTAAAATGCAATATTAAACGATGGTAATTCCTAGTATCAGCTAAAGTAAGCAGCGTTTCTAAGGGAGCGGGTAGAATACTGTGCAATGCTGGCAAAATGCTTTCTAAATCTTCCTAGCCCGTTATGGCTTTGACAGGGTCTGGCACTCCGGCTTCACGCGGGGATCCCGGGGGGTGGCTATCTTACCCTGGCTGCTGCCCAAACCGATCTACAGGGCCGCTATGTGGTGGTATCAGGTACTCTGGATGGATGCCCACTAAACCTCCTGAGCCTTTACATTCCTCCTGCCCTCCTATCTCCAACACTCTGACATCTTACACAGGTGCTTTCCTCCCTCCCGCAGGGTCTTACAGTGGTCGGGGGGGGGGGCTTTAATGTTGTCTTGCAGCCCCTGCGTGATACGACGGGGACCCCGTCCGAGGCCTGGGTCACCTCCGCTAAATCCCTGTCGAGCTGGACCTCGGCCCTGGGGTGGCGGGTCTGGAACCCCCGCGTGAATTAGTACACCCATACGTCGGCGTCCCACCATACCCACTCCCGCATTGACCTTCTCCTGCTGCCGGCCCTCACCTGTTAGCTGGTATCTGCCGCTGCAACCCTGCCCAGAGGGCTGTCAGACCACTCTCCGATCTCCCTCTGGCCCTCCTCGACGGGTCCGCGTGCGGTCTGGCGGCTAAACGCCTGGTTCCTGCAGGACACGGAGCTGGTAGAGTCCCTTGGCCAGGAACTCAGTCACTACTTCTCCACCAATGCGGGCTCGGTCCCCTCGCCAGAGACGCTGTGGGAGGCAGGCAAGGCCGTATTCCGAGGAGTGGCCAGGGGCTGGGTCCACGCGGAACGGATGGCCCAACTTGCACTGCTGGAATCCTGTGCAACGCGTTTGAAAGCTGCACACTCCTCTGGCGGGCGGGAGGATCATTGGCGGGAGGATCATTCCCGGCAACTAGCAGCGGTTCGCGAGGAGATCCGTCGAATCTCGCTGGAAGCGGCCAAAATGCACTAACTGTACAGCAGAGCATTCTGGGAGATAATGTCCATTCAGAAGCAAGGAAGAACACTGTTACAAAAACAATCCAAAGGATGAGGAAAATCATTGAAATTTTAATCCAAAGGTATAACCAAGGATGAAGTCCTCTTCAGCTAAAAATAGAATGCATACAATCTACCTCGGAAAGCTGGAGGTATCTCAGATGAATCCGAAGAGAAGTTACCAGAGTTGATAAAGTAGCTGGTGGCTGTTCAATCTATTTTTGGCAGTTCTGAACTTGGAGTAGACTCAATTTGTGCTACATTGATGTAGACTACATCCGTGTTGGGTTTCCAGATTTAAATCTGCGTTTCTGTATATGTTCTTTGTACAGTAGTTGTTGATCTAGCACATAGAAGAGATACTTCATTGCTAGCTATCACCAGAAGGGAGTAGAAGCTTCATCTCTTATCAAAGCTTACAATGGGACCTCCTATATAGTAGTGAGAGGAGACTGGTAACTACTCAGGATCCCACATGGCCTACTGTGTAAAACCGGCCACATTATGCGGTTTGAGATCTATTGACACAAATCTTTTGCAACCAGCAGGGGGTGGTAGAAGTACAGTTCTGGTACTTTCAACAGCCAAGACCGGTACTTGCGATCTGTAATATGGCACAAATTATTTCTGGTCCTCTATTTTCTCCCAGACTAGTTCACTAATCTTGGGGATCCAACCTGAAGTTACTGGTGCTTCCTTCACTTCTCCAGTTCCTGTGCGCTTTACTTGGATATTGCTTTGTGAATCCTGGAAGCTGTTCAGTCCCTATAAAACAGCCAAATGTTCATTGAAGTCAAAGGGTATTTCTGTTGCCACTATGCTGATACTGTTGAGGTCAGGCACCCACATCTTAATCTCAAACAGAATCTCCTAGGGAGTCCGACCACCCAGGGATATCTAGGCAGATTGTTGAGATCTCTCTAAACACCATATAGGTGATGGACCCAACTGAGACCTGAGCTTAATACCCTCGCCCTTAAAGACTACTTAAAGTCTCAGGTCTTCCTTTCAACTGCTGCATCTCCCTCTGGATGGTAGTGGAAGGAGTACCACACGGTCACACCCAATCTTCCCATGGTGTTTCTGTAAGCCTTGGAGGCGAATGGCAGACCCTGGTCCGAATGGAATGTGCTAACTGTGTATGTCCCCTAGAAGGTTTGCAGATGTTTGATAACAGTTTAAGCAGGAATCCACTTCAACCAAGTTGCATTTGTAAGCCTATCTAATTGTAAGGGGCCGCAGTGCTCCAGATAAACACAAGCGAGCGGCTTGTTTGAGATCAATAGAGGTGCCTGTTGTGGCCAGCTACGATGGAACCCTTTATGTTCTGGCAGGTGTCCCCTTTAAGGGCAAAGTCTGTAGTCTGTTTATAAAGACCTGGCCACCAATAGCATTGCTGCAGTAGTGAAATTGTAGCTGTCATCCTTGCGTTTGCAGATGCTAGGCCCCCATGTACTGCTAGGGTCAAACCTAACCTGCAATCTGAATTTGGTATTCCTCTATTCCCACTCCAGGATTATGAGCAAATGGTATGTTTTGCACACTTAACTGGTAGGAGTACTTTGCTGGAGCGCCTTTCTGCAAGTAGGTGTCATCACATGCAGTGTTGATAGCTGTCATAATGTCTCTATCTATCCCTGTACTGGAATGAGTAATTGCTACAGCAGCAGTTAGCACTGTTGCTTTTGTGGCTTCATCAGCCATTGAATTCTCTGCAACGTGTATTCCTACACGTTGATGACTCCAGGTACGAATCACTTGAGACTTTGGCAAGCATTCTTTAAGCTTAGCCACTTGTCCCTCAAAGCACTTTGTGCTTTATGGTGTACCCTTTGAAATCTCCAACTCCATTCTGGCTCCAGTAGTGTTGATACTTATTGTAGGGCTGGACACAATAATACAAATCACACACTGAGTGTGGGGAATCCGAGATCCGTAGTCTCAAGTGACAGAATTAGAGCTCTGAGTTCTGCCAGCTGTGCTGTTCAATCACCTAGTGACTGCGTGTAGGTCTTTTCAGGGTGGGATTCACAATCCTGCATTCTACCCTTAACCGCAGTGCATGCTGCAGAGTATTAGTGTTTTGTCCCTGCGGCAGGCTGTGCAGAGCAGTCCGTATATATGATATCATCACACTAATCAATAGGCATGCCTTTTATTAGGCAGAGTGTAGTCTTTTTCGTACTGCAGTTATGCTTGTAATTTTAGTTTAGAGTCAAATCTGTAGTCTGCATCTGTTGCAGTGAGAAAGTTGGCCCACTGTATTTATTTATAAAGTTTTATATAGCGTGAACATGACCACCGAGGGTATCAGAGCAATTGACAGATTATGCAGTAAGGATGGGTATAGGCAAACCTACAGAGTCCGCAAAGTGAAATGTACAATATTTTAAAAGTGTCCAGCAATCACGCCATCAAAACCTATGGGCTTCAAACGGCGGCTATGGACCCTGTATCCATTCCGTATGTAAAGCAATAGCGTTCTGTACACTGGCCTTTGTCACAGCATCTAAGACAGGCACCGGAGTCATGACAATTATTAGTTTCCCCTAAGCCAATGCACGCTCTCTCACCATAGCAGGTTGTACTGCAATCAGAATCTTTTCTGTCGGTGCAAAAAGCATGAACAACAAAACAGAACTAGTAAGGTCTAACAGCCAAATAAATTGGCCACATTGACATGAAGTACACTATGTCAGTGAGTGCTATAATTGCCTCTAGACAGAGTAACAGAGTGTGAGTCGCATGTGTGAGAAGCAAGTGTAATCACGGACTGGTCAACAAAATCCAGAGCAACTTATTGTGGATAACCATCAAACATACCAAGTGATCAGTCATATCATTTGATCGTCCACACTGTGACCAGGCTGGTCTTTAGATCATCTAGACCCCATGCCACACAGTAAGATGTTAGTGCTGGATCAGGTCCACAGTGTGTTGTGAGCCATCAGTTGTTGGCCAGTTAGTGATGGTTGAAAGTGGTGAAAAGACAGTGCAACATAACACAAA
The DNA here is from genome assembly GCF_964261635.1 of Lissotriton helveticus. Classification (NCBI taxonomy): domain Eukaryota; kingdom Metazoa; phylum Chordata; class Amphibia; order Caudata; family Salamandridae; genus Lissotriton; species Lissotriton helveticus. The sequence continues at coordinate 558,830,589 of NC_136071.1, read as the reverse complement.
GCCTCAGGAAAAGTTTGTGGCACCGACGGACAGCGCGGGGCCTCGTATACCTGAGGACGGTCCAGGTGAGGTGAGGTCCAGTTCCCTGTCACTTTGGATCACGTTGAGTATCCTGGTGACCAGGAGGATGTGTACATATATGTAGGTACAGGTTGTATTGTTCCTACTTTCACTTGCTTTTTGAGTTTCATTTTCACTGATTAATTTGGAGTGAAATGTTTGATTTACTTTTCACAGATTTGATACAGTAGCAACACGTTAGAGCAGTGGCCCTGATGAAAGCCAAGGGACGTTTAGCCCATTAGGCAGAAACATGTCGGCCCTATTAGTGACAGTAATTTTTTCCATACTGTCTTTTGCACTGTTCCTGTTCTTTTAGTTAGGGGATGTGCCTTGTTTCCAATAAAGAGTAGTTTTGACACATCACCGTATTTTAATTCTGCACGTTTATGTCTGTCTAGAGGCAATTCTAGCACTCACTGACATAGTGTACTTCATGTCAGTGTGGCCAATTTATTTGGCTGTTAGACCTTACTAGTTCTGTTTTGTTTTTCATAGTACTTAGCTGGGGAAGTGAACTGGTAGTAGGTCTTAAAACTCTTTTCCCTTTGACCCCCCTCTCCCTGTTTTGTGCAATAGGTGCAAAAAGCATCTCAGCATTGGTGTATAAATGTGATTTACATGCAATTGGTACAGTGTGTCACTCATTCAATGTAACCTAGGTATATCCTGGTACACCCGCAATGATCTGGTTTGTTGTGTTTACACATGTGTGGAAGTGTTTTGAAGCTAGCATGACCGCTTGTACTGAATGTAAAATCTGAGTATGTTCAGTTATCTGGTGTTTGCTTGAACAGGCTGAACGAATCGAGTCATAGAAAGATTTACCCTCTACTTCGTAATCTGAAATGTAAGTCCTGCCAAAATGTAGGAATCCCGATATGGATTGATGTTTCATAAGTGTGTTTTGTGGTTGTAGGAGGGCACACTTCTCTAAGAAGTGTGCCACAAGGTTTTTCCTTCACTTGACAGCTTGTATCCCAGAAACCGGACATTGAGAAGGGCAAATTTTCATTTTTTTTAGAAAAAATTAAATCTGTAGACCATGTGAGCGAATCAAAAAACTGTGCAATCCTGTTTTGCCAAGTGTGTAGAAAGGTCATCAACCATTAAGTAAATGTCATCGACATAGGACCATGCCTTGTCATAAAGAGTTTGTGAAAGTTCTGTAACCCTGGCTAAAATCAGCTCCAGACTGTTCTAGTACCCCTGGGGCAAACACTAGAATGGTTTTTGAGAAGCCAGCGTGCTAAATGTGGGCAAGTACCTGCTTTCAGGTGCTATATTTTGGCAAAAACATTCATTTGAGATATCTAGTGTTTTGTATTTTTTTACCCACTATAGTTCATTTTTGATGGGTTGTGCGCGGTTTTTTTCTACAACTGTATGTGTACCCGTGTTTAGATGTCTGTAATCTAACACTAGACAATATGAATGGTCTGATTTCATAAGCGGAAACAAGGTATTCTTCATAGGAGAGATGCAATTTTATAATACACCTTGGTAATCAAGTTGAGTTACAATCTCTCTATACCTTGTTTCTACCCTCATTCTTAATGGGGTATTGTCTTTGAGGTGGTGGGGCTGAACTCAGTTGTATTACATGATCAGGGAAACATCATCCCGTCCCACATGGTTGTGGTATAACGCAAGAGGTAGCACTAATGCCCACTCTGTGGCGGATAAATGTTTAACTGATGCTGAAATGAGGTGGGAAAAAGCAAGTAAAATCACTGTTCCTCCCTCTGGGCAATACATCACAAAATCAGGTTGCCAGTCCTTTGCGGTCAAGAGAATGTTGTTGACGAATGATTGGCTCTCCGAAAAGGGAACCTTAATGTGTCTCACTATGTCCCCCTCTGATTGGAGTTGCATCTCATATAATCGATGCAGGATACTTATCCTAGTATCTGGTGTTTCCACCTGGATGTAAACACTCAACACTACTGCCACCAGACAATCAGGTTCCTGCAAACTATTGTGACTTCTGCTGATCTGGCCAGCATAGTCAGAGCCCACTCCCAGCTCAGAAGCAGTGTTGTCAATATCCAGGCATGCTTGATTTTCAGTCCAGCTATCTTCTTTTTGAACTGAGGCTTTGACTATTTTAGGCTTATCTTCCTTTTTTAGGTCGAGCCTAGAGCAGCGCATGCGCTGCTAGCTCGACTTTTAGTAAGGGGGGTTTCAAAGTGCTACCCACAAGCTTTTCATGGCCTCAAGCTTGCGTGCACGCTCGCATGCACGCGCGCAGCCGCCATCGGCCTTGCTTATCTCTTCTTCCGCATCGCTGGCCATTACTTTCACTTTCGTGAGCAAACTGGGACAGTCTAAGAGGTTTCCCTGGCTGCTCTCCTTGTCTTCGAGAGATTCTCGGTGGGCCTAGGATGTGCACCCATACATATGGAGATGTGGGTAATTTTGCATCAACTGTGTAGGTCGAGCTTGCTCGACTTTTAGTAAGGGCGTTTTGAAAGTGCTACCCACAAGCTTTTGCTGGTTTGACGCTTGCGTGCATGCTCATGTAGCCGCCATCTGCCTTTCTTATCTCTTCCTCCACTGGCCATTACTTTCACTTTCGCGGCCATTGCTTGTTGTTTCCAAGTTACCTAAAATGATGACCTCACTGATCAGGTACATTCACACTCCCAGTGAGTCTTTTTTCAGGTATGCGGAAGCACTTAAAGTAATTTCCACTTGTTTAACTTTGTTTTTATTATTTACTGCCACAAGATTGGTGTCCGCCGTATTAAAATGCTAGTTGTGCTATTATTCCCTACTTCGCCTGTGCTTGTTTCTCAGGCTGCTAAATGAAGATGATCGTGCCCTCCGGCCTTCCCTCCTCGCCCGCCAAATCACTTGCCTATTAACTCCCAAGGGAGCTCGAACGGCAGAAGTGGGGAGAGCCCGGCAACCCCATCAACCCCATGTAGGTCTTCTTGTCGCTGTCATTATGCGGGATCAAGACCACCAGGCGCTCAGCGTTCATCTGCAGTGCTCGCTGCTGCCGTCTCATGCCGCACTGGGCATGCTCCGCCTTCCTCTCAGGTCTCCACCACAGTAAAGTCGCTGCTCACCCCTGGACAGGGCCGCTCTGTGCCACTCCACCAGACCGCCCGCCATACTTGGGACAGCTGGAGACTCTGCAACAGCTCATTGTCTTGGCAGCGGCCTGATGCTAGTTGCTCCCAGCCGCCATTTAGAGGTCGCCGTCTTGTCTGCTCGTCTTCTTTGGCAATCCGCCTTTAATGTCCGTGCTAGTCACTGCCACCGGCACCAGGGTGCTTTGCGCTGTACTTATTTGGGCCCCGTATCCAACAATGTAGTGCTAGATGGGAGTTGCCGGCGGGAGCTCTGCCCAAGGCTACCTAGCCCATTAGCGTCAGGCCACGCCCCCAAATCCCACATATCTCTTAAAGGTACAGCAATAATTTAAACTTCAGAGAATATACTTTGGTGGTGTGTGCTCAGCCTTCTAATCCTTTAATTTTGCAGTATATGTGGTATATACATATTTTATGTGAAGAGTTGAGAAAATGCCTGTAAGAAAATTGGTTATTTCAGTAATACAAACCTATATCTAATGGAAGTAGAAAATTGGTTATTTCAGTAATGCAAACCTATATCTAATGGAAGTTTCAATTCCTGGTTCAACCCTTGGTAGCTTGGTTGATGCGGTTTCTCAGGCTGTTTTTTCTGGCCTATTGTGACCGTTTTTTGTCGGTGGGAACCGTGTGCCTAATCTCCCCTGACATCGGACTCTAAGCCCTTTGGGTCATGTACTTGACAAATGTCAGTTACAAATCTGCATACCGTTTGTGGAGCTTGGAGGGGGAACACCATGACTCCAAAGATTGCGGCTCAGGTACCTGTAAAATAGGTATATTTATTCCTATACATCACTAAGGTACGCTATAGAGCATGCTGTTATCCCACTGGGTACCCCTCTTACCTGCTTCAGATTATTCCATTAGTTGGGTTTCTCGGTATGTCTGAGGCACTCTTTGGTTGAGTGGCACCCAAATGAATTCTTCATTTACCTGTTACCTATTTTATCTGTTGCACGATGTGACACTGTACACTTAAAGTTATAAGGTTCCGTCATCTGTACTTGATGCATGACTCCATCTCCCTGTTCTATATATGTATTCTCTGTGGGAATTTCTTACCCACCTCTGGAGCTCCAGTGTGCATTTTTATGAATTAGGGTACTCTATTGAATCTATTGTATTTATGAACGCTTTGCATCATTTTCAGTCTCCCCATGCCTTTGCTGCCCCCTTCCTTCAACCTTGAAGCGCCCTAAAGAAGGTGTGAGACTTGTATCTTGTTCTTTCACCGAAACGCATGTTGGCGTATTTTTGTCCCGACACGACTGGCACAAATTTTCCAACAAGATCGGATGGCAATACATGATGTTGTTCTATAACAATTTTTTTTTTTGTTATGTATAAAATAAAAACAAAAAACATACGTTACTGCTGATATTAGTGCAACAGTGTATACGGAAATAACGTGAATAACCCTTTTTTTGTTATAGGTTTGACCATTCATGAGATCTGTGAATATTGTATACTTGTGCCAGTAAGTGATGCCACGAAAGGTGGCTTGCACCATCAGACTCGTTGCCTCCCCTCACTCACCCTTTAGATGCGATTGCATCAGAGAAGCCAACGCGTGAGCAGCGTTCTGAATGAGCTCCCATCTCGCACCAGAGGAGCGTTCTCAATGAGCTCCAATGAGCTCCAATCTTGCCCCAGAGAGGCCAAAGAGTGAATGTGTGGCTCCATTTGCTCCAGTTATCGAGCTTTCAAGTTTTCCACTGTCATGTGGGCGATGTAAGCCAGTCCTGGTTTTACAACTCTCCTTGCTTTGCGTTATACATAATATTAGAATAGTCATTATGCAGGTAAATTCCAATCGCACGGATCTCTCGAGTCACTGGGTAAAGGGAGATCGGGGCGGCGTGCGGCTAAGTAACAACATAATTGAAAGTCCAGCTTTTGGGCAGGGGGGCCGGCATCCACCTGGTAAAAACCCGGTAAAATAAGTGGGGGGGACGACACCATCCACCCGTATGGTACCCCGACTCGAGCCCTGACTATAATTGAGGCTCTAAGCATTGATTCTGCAAGTGTGCCTGTGTCGGCAAAGGCATTAAACAGGCTAGTGAGTATGGAGGCAAGTTCCGAGCAGAAAGTCTTATAGAATGCTGCGCTGTACCCATCCGGTGCCGGCGACTTAAGAGGCTTCAGGTGAGCAATAGCTGTAATCACTTCTTCAATGCAGATAGACCTGTCTGTTGCTTCAGAGTCCGCTGGAGAAAGATATCTCGAAGTATGCATGTGGGTCTGAAAGGCTAGGAGATTTGCTTGAATACAATTCAGCATAAAAGGCCTGAAATGTGTCTGCAGTGCTATTCACCTCGGCCACTTCTTTCCCAGAGAACGTCCATACAGATTTAACCGCTCGTACCAATTGCTTACTGCGGAGGCGATGCGCGAGCATACGACCTCCTTTGTTAGTCCCTTCATAGAATTTGTTTTAGGCGTAACATTGCATGTTCGGCTCTATCCAGATCGAGGTGTTTAAGTTGTAGGCGCTTCCTCTCGAGTTGCCTCCAGGTCCGGGGAGCCCCGGTGCGTTTATGAATGGATTCCAATTCAAGCACCGATGTCTCCAGTTCCTTCCTCTTAGCTTTCCTCATCTCATATTCATGTGTTGCTTTTGCAATAAGAGTCCCATGGGCCACCAGTTTTAAGGCCTCCCAAGTTGAAGACAATGCAGTGGAACCTGTGTCATTAAGTCCACATTTGTAAAGCGCACAATCACCCGTAAGGGTCTCTAGGCGCTGGGGGCCGTCGGGAAGATTAAGCGAGCTATTGCCCAGAGTCACATGGTGCTGGGCTAACCTGCCGCCGGAGCCGGGGATCGAACCGTGGTCCCCAGATTCCAGCGTCAGTCGCCCTGGCCGCGGCGCCACACCTCTCCCTCTGAGCTAAAGAGCTAAATAATCTTGTATAGTGCTTTTAAGTGCTGCAACCATCGCCGGTGACTGTAGCATTGTCTTGCGGAGGTTCCCGGAAGGCGCCTGTGTAGGGGTGGGAGAAGTGCGAAGGCTTAATGTTAGATGTGCGTGGTCCAAAAGCAAACGGGCCTTAATGGTGGAATTGAGCACTCGTTCCCACGCAGACTGGGAGGCCAGAGCGTGATCTAACGGAGCATATGTTTTGTGGGCCGCGGATTAAAATGTGTAGTCCTGCTCCCCAGAGTGCTTAGAGCGACACACATCTCGCATCCTACACTCTTCCAGCCATTCCTGCCCCCCAGCAGAGAGAGCCCCTTTATTACCCGATCTGAGGCCCAAGCGGTCCTGTTCAGTGTCTATCACTATGTTCAGGTCTACTACCACCCCCCGCGCCCCTACAACCACCACCGCCACATCTGGGGTATTAAGCACTCTGGCTAGGGCGTCGGTTAGAAAGGACTCTTGCTGCTCTTCTGAGGCGTAAATCGATGCAACTGTGAGACGGAATGCGCCCAGGTGCACCCGGAGGGCCAGTAGGCTACCTTTAATCCCTGCAATAGAACCCAAGACTATAAACTGTTTTATACCCCTGTAGGAGTCAAGCACATTTTCTCTTTTACCCCACGGGAGGTAAAGGTTGTCAAATCTCTGCTTTCAGGCGCTATAGTTTGACAGGAAAAGCCACTGGAAATTTCCATTGTTCATTAGAGCTGTGTGGATTTTGCATATCAAAGGTGCATGTATGGCTATTTAAATGTCTATATTCTAAAATTATGCAATAGGGGTTATCTGGTTTAGCTACTGGAAATAAAGGATTGTTCATTGGTGAGATGTAAGGCTCTATTACGCCTTGATATTCTGATTGTAATAGAATTTCCAAGGAACATCAGAATACTGACACCTATCAAGTTGCTTTTGTGTATCACGATTACGCAAATTATAATGTTTCTCAGTTGACTCCTGTTGAGGACATCCACTCTGTGTTGTTTATTTTCTTTGTTTCATCCCAGCATTTTTTAGAACTCTCTGGTGTCTGCTTGGTGGTTTGAGTCAGATTTGTTTTTGAGTTTTGGCTTACCAGGCCTTGTTCACAAATTATCCCGACCTATTGATGCATACGTTTCCGAAACTATATTAGGTAATTCACTTTCTTGGTCTATAAGAGTGACCGCCACAAGACGTTGGCTTATTGCCCAGCACACTACCTCCCCCTTAGGATTACTAATGATTACTATTTGCCAATTAATTGCATTCCCAAATCAGGGGCAGTGTACTCCCCTTATTCATTTTGTATCTGTTTTCGCACTTCAGGCATAACCGCAATTGATGGGATGCCGTGTATTGTAGTATATTTGACAGCAGAAACCGTACCCCATGTAGCACAAAAAGGAACCATGGCAAGTGGAAGACAAATTGTGAGAATTCTAAATTTATCTTGGGTTCCTGTTTGGGGAAACACAACCTCAAGCTGGTTTGTTTTCAGCGCTATCCATAAACAGAATTTCCCAGTTTGGAGGGTAATTTACCCATAATGGCATTGATGATAACTGTACTAATGGCAAGCACAGCTAACGGTAGCTGCACAGTTTGAACAGCCCTTTGTTATTATATGCATTACAAACTGCTTAGACATCGATATAGTGTAACTCAATGTGCATACAGACCCTGTAAGTCGCAAACATTTAATGGCCCTAAATGTGGATATGGTGTATAAGGCTTAAACTGGCCATGTTGCCCTTTCACTGCTGAGGGCACCCAGTCTTACATTATTTATTGGATGTGGAAGGGCGCCTTCAAACCAATTCTGATACTCCTTGTATGTTAATGGTATTCCGAAAATATTTAGAAGCTCTGTAATGTGCTGGTATTGCTGCTTCAGTGTAGTTATGGATCGTTTGTGTATTCGCATCTGCTGTACGAAAGTGCACCCAGGAATAGAATATTTAGTATTTATAAGATTTGTGTGCCTCAACCACAAAGGTAACATCTCCCCTGCCAGGGGCGAGCCCATGCATAGCTGAATGTGTTGTTACTGCCGGTCTGCAGTTAACAGAATAACAAATATGTTTGCCATATGTATTGAAAGGGTATACGAGAACGGTTACACCATAGGGTTTATTGAAATGAGAGCATTCATGTTAAAGCATGAGCTGTGATTATAAGAAAGATGAGACCTATTACGGTAATCATAGTCAGTCATTAAAAAATGGTAAACAGTACGAACAACTCAACTATGTTTATTATTGCTAATGTTTGCCTACTCCTATTTATGAAATAACACTACACTATAGAGAGCATAGTGAGGGTGCCCATCTGCCAGATCAATGGGATAGTCTAAGCCCCATACATAAGTGTTGGATGTCTGGAAACCAGTATAGGTTTTTCTTCTTAGCAGAATGAAGGTTGTGGTCAGCAGGGCTGCATCACAGTCACATTTTGTAGACGTTCCGTGATGGTACGAGCAGGGAAGTGCTCCTCTCAAAGATTTCCAGCATGGAAGCAATTGTATAACAATTTGTTATTCTTATCATTGTGGCAAAGACACAGAGCAGCTCATCTTGTACCGTCTTACTCAAATAACATGTCTTCCACTGAGCAAGCAAATTATATAGTTTTAGGGTTGCACATTTAGGAACACAATCTGTGCAGACTACAGGGAGTCGGTGCCTATCAAAAATGCACATACAGCACATCCACACGTTTAGCAGAATAGAAGTGTGCCAAAAGTCACCTTGCAAAAGATGTCAACTTAAGTTCGCTCTAAAATGGAGAACGCATGCAAGCAACGCCACAGGTGTCGAAGCGTACATTGATTGCAAAGCCTGCTGCGGTCCAGTGTCTCTGCTTTCTCTCTTAATATCAGAATTTGCATGATTAATATTAATATTCGCTGTTTGCCTGAGCGTAGCTTGCCCCACCTCTGAAAAGCTCTTGACCTGTGCCTGTGGTCCAATTGCAACTACCTTTCATACAAACAATTGTTAACATGGTCATTTCACTAAAGAAGGATATAGCGACTGTCACCAATGACTGATATGAGACTTCCTTTCCTTACACCTGGCTGGACTTTAGCAGCCGTTGACGAGCAATGAACTGTGTTTTTAACCTTTTTTAACCCCCTTAGTAACTATAATAGCTAGAATTTCCACAATTCAAAGCACTTAAATAAAGCTGACGTGCAAGCTGCTGTGACTGATTTCACTAATGCGATGGTGATTATCTCTATTCAGTCAAACCCTGATAAGTAATCTCATTTAAGCATCTCGACTTCTTCCTTCCCTACCCACCCTTGGTCCCACAACTTTTAATAAAACTTTACAGGGGCGTAGCTACAAGAGCAATTAACAGGAACAATACTTTGTTGTTCGTCTTATTTCTAAGGCCCTGCTCTTTGTGGAGCCACGCATGAACAGAAGATAAGAAAAGGAATCCAGGTATGAAAATCATCCGGCAAAAATGTGCTCCGGCACAGAGCATTAGGGGCACCGTAGACCCATGGGAGCAAGAGGAAAACAATGACCAGCCCTTCTCTGGGTACATTTATGGATGCTTAAGCGAGCCCCTCAAATCTGAACCATACCAGTCTCAAGTCTTTTCTTGTTAATTCCTTCTATATTCGTTTGTTTTATATGATATGAAATGGTCTTTTAAACTATTTAAATGCCGGTTAATTAATTTAACCTCATTTTCGGATTTTGTTATGGTTTTTATTAACTTTACCAATAAATTACAAATTTGAAATGTGTTAATTCTTTCCAACTTCCTCATCTCCTTTCGTTAAGGCACTTTCGATAATTGGTCATTTTTCAAGGGGAGAAGTGGACCCTGCAGTAAAGGAATTACTCTTAACTGTATTGTTATTGTAGTTCTCTTGTCTTCAATCCCTCGTCCCCCTCGGCCAATTCATCGTGTGGTTTATTAGGTCGAGCCTAGAGCAGCGCATACTCTCCTTGCTCGACTTTTAGTAAGGGGGTTTTCAAAGTGCTACCAGAGGCTTTTGCTGGCCTCAAGCTTGCGCGCAGCCGCCATGTGGGTTTCTGTCAAGGCTCATTAAGCCTTTGCTTGCGCCAGCCCATCTGCAGCCACGCAATCTGTTTTTTACTTCTGTTTCCCTTATCTCTTTCCAGGCCTTGTCTTATCTTGCACAGGGCCTTATCAGAGGTTTTCTTGGAGTTATCTTCTGTCTCTTATCTGTCCTTCCTCTTTAGCTGGTGCCCCGCATTCCACACTGTCCATGGATCTCGTTACTTGTTTCTATGTAACTTTTCATCTCTGCTAATGACCTTAAATCTAAGGTGTGGTAATTGATGAAATAAGCACAGTTAAATGTATCTTGGACATTGCTTCAGTGACCGGATTGGCTGTAGGGTGTCCGTTTTACCTGAATTACGACCATATTTTTTAATTGCTGCTACCTACATAGGACTTTCCTTTTATTGTTTAGGTCGAGGACCGTCGCACTGCGTAGCAGTGGGCGGAGCCCGAGATTTAATGTTTCTTAGAGGGGGCTTGGAACCCGCCCCTCTTCTCCATTGGCTGGCCTACTAAATGCTGGCCAGCCATTGGAGGAGAGGGGCGTCACTCCCTTTAAGCCCCGTCTTTTTTGGATTCGGGGCGTGTTTTTTAGGTTCTTTCTATCTGTGACGTCATCCGTCACTCACCAAAAAACACGCCCCCCATTCCGAAAATTTCGGAGCTTTGCGGCAGCCATTTCTGTCCGACTGCGTCCGGCCCTTGGAAGTGAAGGAGGAGCTGAGACCGGCAGCGTTCAGAGCCGGTGAGTAGGCACATGCCGTCCGTCTGTCCATGAGTGCAGAGAGACACCGAAACGTTTGCTACCACTGCACACATCCGTGGTGTGTGCCCTTGCTCTTACACACACGCATGTGTATTCAGTGTGTGCACCCCAGACCTCCAGCCCTTGCCTGCATGCACTGTCCCTGTAAGTCCTTATCTGCACACCCTGCCCTCAGTAGCAACCCAGTGTGTACAATGAGGCGCTGCCCGGCCTGCCCGGCCAGGAAAGAGGTGTGGGGGCAGCGGAGCGCCCTGTTCAAACACAGGCAAGAGGAGCATTCGGAAGGCACGCCAAGACCGAGGCACAGACAGGGGGGAGGGGGAGCATTTGGAACGCATGCCAAGATCGAGGCACAGACAGGGGAGGACTGGGTAACCAGAAGCAATCAGGGCATTGAAACAAAGGCGGGGGAAAACTAATGTCCCGCCCCACGACAAAAATATACAGACATACAGCCAAGCAGGATTAAAATGTAAATCCATTAAAGGGTAAAAAAAACAAAAGTTCACTTAAAACGCACTTCTTCCTCTCACACGATCAACATGGCTGAAGCACACACGCCCCCCAGGAGAGGCCAGCCTGAGCTAACGACAAAACTGCCAATTGTATTTTAAAAGTCCCACGAGTAGGGACACTGCCACGCCCCCACCAGCACACGGCTGCTGACCCCCCTGTCGTCACTGCAACACCCCTCCACTCACCAGCTGCTGGTTCATCTCTGCGGAGATGTGATCCGTCAGTTTCACCGCCCCCACTAGCAGGAAGAAGATCCCCAGCAGCACCCTGATGACAGTGTAGAGAAGGGCCATGGCGGCTGCTGCAGGGAGGGAACCGCTGCTTACAGCCGGGGAGGGGCTCAGGCTGCTGCCTGCAGCAGGGAGGTTAGAGCAACTACTGCCTGGAGCGGCTTGATCCGCTGATTTCTCGGGAAGGGGGTGGGCGTTGAGCTTCCTATCTGCAGTGCTTGCTCCGCTGCCTGCTCCCTCGTGCCCTGACTGCAGTTTTTAATTAGGTGGGTCTTCAAACAGCCAGGTACCACCAACCTGCTGGGCTGTGTGTGTGTGTGTGTGTGTGTGTGTGTGTGTGTGTGTGTGTCTCTGTGTGTGTGCCTCTGTGTGTGTGTGTGTGGGGCGCTCTGTGTGTGGGGCGCTCTGTGTGTGGGGGGCTCTGTGTGTGTGGGGGGCTCTGTGTGTGTGGGGGGGCTCTGTGTGTGTGGGGGGGCTCTGTGTGTGTGGGGGGGCTCTGTGTGTGTGTGGGGGCTCTGTGTGTGTGTGGGGCGCTCTGTGTGTGGGGGGGGCTCTGTGTGTGGGGGGGGCTCTGTGTGTGTGGGGGGCTCTGTGTGTGGGGGGCTCTGTGTGGATAGCTTTTTTTTATTAGGTGGCTTTATGTGTGGGTGGCTCTGTAGGTGGCTCTATGTGAATGACTGTGTGGGTGGCACTGTGTGTGTGTGTGGGTGGCTTTGTGTGTGTGGCTCTGTGTGGGTGTAAATGCAATAGGTCATGCATTTACGAGCGATTAAGCTATTGGCATTGTAAATGACAATGCCATTTATTGAACGATTAAGCTATTGGCAATGTAAATGACAATGCCATTTATTTATGATTTAAAAAAAAAAAAAAAAATTCATGAGTAATGCCAATAGCTCTACCTTTAATAATGCCGAGACCATTGCATTGTAAATGCTTGTTTTATTTACTGCCACTAAATATGGACTTTGTCTTCATTTCTGTTCCTTTCTCTTAGGAGTCTTGACTTGCTGATCGAAGTGTCCTTAAGGGGATTAAACATGCTTACAAAAATAAAAGCTATGTCGGTGAAAGGCTATTTTTTTTTTAAGCCCAGTTGATATGGAAGTCGTGGTTTGATTATGCTCGTTTGTGGGAGCTGAACTCTTATTTCATTTAATGTTGCTATGGCATATTCCCTTTGACTTGCATTGGAAATAATAATCACATTGGACTTCCACTGATGTGTGGGAAAGGAAGGAAGTACAAATAGAGGAACTAACATCTACTGATGCACAGAAGCTAGATACTGACAAAGAGAAGCATTAACGCAAATTTAAGGGTCAACATCTAACCTTGTTACCACAATGTTTTGTGGTTTATACTCTTGTGAATTTCAGAAGCTTGTGTAGTGCGGATGTTCCACACGTTTGCTTTGCATAAGGTTCCTTCAGACCCCTGCTGCGTTTTGAGTGCTTAGTTTTTGTTGATCTTTCAGCAGTGACAGTTTTATTTCACGTTCACAAATTACATTGCTCAAGTAGATATTCTTAACTCTTTACTATAGTAACTGTATTAGCTTAATTTGTCTGATGTGCCTCAAATGTGGGTTGCAGTGTTGCCAGTGACACGTGAAACCTGGTGTTGCTTCCATTTGTGACGAGTTTGGAAGCGTGAACTTTGTCAAAGTGTATTAACTTACAAACATGACTGCCAGTTAAAGATGGAGCAACAAAAATAGACTACAGTTTTTCAAACACTGAGAAGCCACCTTTAGCAGGAGCGGTCTCCTCCTTTTCAAATAGATTCTGTACCCAAATAGCACACCAGATGAGGGAAACTATACATCCAATTGCCCATATAAAGGACTGTGAGCGTATTAGTGTGCCTGCTTGCATGCACGGGTGTCCTTGTTGATATTCTTGGTTGGGGGCTTTAAAATCGAAGTTAAAATAGTTTTCAAATACAGTTTTAAGAACAAAGCTATCATTTCCGATCCACATTGCAGCTTATATCTGCAGAAATGAGCACCAGTTATGTTATTCTAAGTGTAAAATAAAAAGCAAGAATTACCAATAATTAAAGTTGTAGTAAAATAGTTACGTAAAATGTTTGCATTTATATTGAATATTTACCTTTTTAATTTAATTAGAAATTAAAATGCTTGCAGTTCAGTTATAGTTCTGCAATAGATTTAAGGTGGTGATGGTTTTAAAATTTCCTCAGAATAAATTATGGGATTTGTGGTCTTTCTAAGACTGGTTGAACAGGTATGCAGGCTGATATGGATTTTTAACAGTCTCTCAGGGTAACCCCACTATGTTTAACACCCAGAGGCATGAGCTTACCCGAGAGCAGTAATTGACTCTTATGCCATGTGCACAGCAGTCCATAACTGCTGCAGGCACTGGGTTTAGCTGGCCTCGTGGCTCTGCCTGATATAATGGTGCCAGGTCTAGACTCGGTATGCATTCCTGGCAACATAATTGGTGCCTCCTAGCATTATAGTGGCCCTACTTCGTTGTAATGAGCATTACAGGGAACCTTCTGTCAAAATAAGTTGCTCCTGTGACACACATTGTGGGTGTTCCTAACATAACCGCATCTGTCCATTCTCGCCTTTGGGACCTTATAAGTATTTAGTTATGTAGCACAATATCCTTGGTGCAACAACATCAACTGTTGCATGGCTAAGCACTTATAAGGTTCCAAAGGCGAGACCTAATGGCTATGCCAGTGCTTGTTTAAAAACATTCCAACTATACATTTCCCATTTCTTGATGGACCATAAAACACAATGCAGTGCAGTGTACTGTTAGCTTTTGGAGATTAGCTTTTTCTACTGGAGTACTCTGAGGGTGACAATGGCAGTAGCACTTGAATAACAACGCTACACTCAACAAATGTTATTTCTTCTTGCGAAATATTTATTCTGATGTTCTTAACTCCGTCTCAATCAATTGCTGCATTTTCCTGAAGAGCGTTATGCGTAAAATATTTCTTTTCTCTTAAATTCCCATTAATATTTGTCTTCGTTTTAAAGGCTGTTTACCTAGAAAGCGGCTCAATTCAGGAAACGAAAGTACCGCTTGTAAGCGCTTCAAAAGCGTAGATGATGAAGATTCTTCAAAGTCAGAAAAAATACATGGAATTTCAGATAAGGTATGTTTATGCATTTGAGTCCATGTAAATCTTTACTTGTTGAAGTATATATTGCCTTCATAAATTGCAGTTATTTAGTCTTATATAATCATATCCCCGTGTTTATAGTGTTGAGCCATTGTGGATATCTATGGTGGATAAAGAATCAGATGCCTTTTTAAAAACCCGAAATTGTCAAGGGGTTTGTCCATTGTCTTGAACAACCAGGTTCCATCTTTTATTCTTTATTTTATTTTGAAGGTTTTGTATAGCACGAACAAGACCCTTGCGGGTATCGGAGCGCTTTGCATGGCAGATGCGTGCCCATCTGTAAATACCACTGTGGTAGTGGTCTCCATGAACCTGTGCACATCTTTATATTGTGATTGTGTGTGCCTCAGGATAACTTGCAACCCCACCACACTTAAGAATGGTCAACAGTATTGTGTTCCATCCAACAATGCAGAGAATCAAAAATTTGCTAGCATTCGCGACAAGAATTTTCAATTCTATTAAGGACACGGAGGCGAGGATTATGCTTCTCAATCTTTACTGCATAAAACACAGCAGCCAATGAAAATGTATATTTTCAGTAAACAATAACAATAAAACTTCATTACCCATGAACACCCATGAGTATAGGCACGCCCCCACAGTCCATAAGAACCCCTTGCGTGCTCCCATCATCCTCTTTCTTTGAGGCGAAACAAGTCCAACAAAACTTGAACAGTCACAATCCTCCAACGTGGAAGAACATCTTCAGGCGGAACATCCTGACCTCCGGAGTCGATCAATCCGACTTCTTATCAGATCCTGAAATAAAGGAAATAACACCCCGTAATTCTTGCATAAAAGGGTGGGCAAGCTTAATACATACAGTACATTAAGCCGGGTGGGATAATCCTCGCCTCCGTGTCCTTAATAGAATTGAAAATTCTTGTTGCGAATGCTAGCAAATTTTTGATTCGATTACAGGACCGGAGGCTTCAGATTATGCTAGTTTAACGCTGATTAAATACCACAGAAGTAATATCTCCCACCGGCTTGTAATAAAACGTCTTAAACGTTGAATCAGAGGACCAATCTGCACAATGCATAATATCTTGGATACTGGATCCTAAACCATATGACTTGGACGCCATCGCGCCTTTAACTGAGTGAGCACCAAAAATAATTGTATCAACACCAGCTTCCTTCATAATGAACCGAAGCCATCTAGCAATAGTGGCAGCCGCCACTGGTTTAAAGGGCTTTTGAATAGCAATCAACAATTGTGAACAGCCCTGCGGCCGCAAGGCCTTTGTACATGCCTCGTAGGTCTTCAAACATTGGACCACACACAGTTTTTCATTTGCAGGAAAAGCATTATAAGATATATGCCTAGACAATGTTTTAGTACGACCTGTATTATGAAACGAAACCCCCTTCCGGGGTAAACACTCTACCTGTTACGTCGAGCGCTCTGACATCTGAGGATCTTCTGCAAGATGATAAGCAAAGCAACATGGCTAGTTTAGCCGACAACTGCTTCCTGGACAGGAGGGAATTAACCGGCCATTTGTCAAGCAAAGAGATTACAACTGAGACATCCCACAAACCCGTATACTTGGGTTTGGGAGGGTTGGCCACCCTGATGCCCTTCAACAGTTTACAAACCACCGGATGCATGCCCACTGGCCTACCGTCCACTTGGGCATGCCCCGCCGAGATGGCTGAGCGAAAGTTGTTGACCGAACGATACGCTAGGCCTTTCTCCGCCTTCTCGGATAGAAAGTTCAACACTTGGGATAACTCTGCCCCCACGGGATCCAGACGTCGTCCCACGCACCAATCCACCCAGTTCTTCCAGGCAGCGGAGTATCGCTTCCTGGTGGAAGGTGCCCAAGCCTGCTTGATAAAGTCAGCAGCCTTGTCCGAAATTCCTGGCATTTGCCACTGTTCCCTGAAAGCCTCCATGCCATCAGGGATAACCTGCCCTCCAACAGCAACGGGTGCTGTTCCTGACGAGGGCCCTGCAACAACCACTTCAAGTCCGGCAGTAGCCGGGGGCGGTCGCAGCTCCACTGCAACAACTTGGGAAACCACGCTTGTGACGTCCACCACGGAGTCACCATGACAATTTCCGCCGCTTGTCGAATCACATGAGTCATTACCCTGGGAATCAACAGGAAGGGGGGAAATGCATACTGGGTCCCCATCGACCAATCCTGAAGGAAGGCGTCTGTCGCCGCTGCCATCGGATCTGGTCTCCAGCTGAAAAACTGGGGAAGTTGGTACGTCAACCTGGACGCGAACAGGTCCGTCTGGAAAGGACCCCAAATCGCCTGTAACCAGAGAAAGACCTGGGGAAGCAGCTTCCAGTCGCTGTAATCCCTCAAGTGTCTGGAATGCCAGTCCGCCACTTGGTTGGCCTGACCCGGGATGTATTCTGCTATGACTGATATCTGGTTCTGTAGACAGTAATGCCAAAACTCTTTGGCTATCTGGACAAGAAAAGACGACCTCGTGCCGCCCAACTTGTTGATATACCTCACTGCGGACACATTGTCCAGGCGCAGGAGGATGCAACATGACGTCTGCTTCGGGGATAACGTGCGGACCGCGAACAATCCTGCCAGTAATTCCAAACAGTTTATGTGAAGTTCCAGGTCCTGAGATGACCACCTGCCGCCTGTGGAAACATCTCCACAGCGCGCGCCCCAGCCCCATCTGCTGGCGTCCGACTCGATTATCACATCCGGTCGCGACCCGAAGATCGCTCTGCCGCTCCAGGGATCCACGTGGCCTAGCCACCATTGGAGTTCGTGCCGAACCTCGTCCGTAAGCGGGACCGAGTCCGTATATGAGAGACCCTTCTGAAGGTGCTTGATCTTCAGGCGTTGGAGGGCCCTGTAATGTAAAGGACCCGGGAATATCGCCTGAATTGACGACGCTAGAACCCCTACAATCCTGGCCAGGGTTCTGAGCGTGACCAATTGACTGTCCAGTAATTTCCTGATCTCCTTCTTCAGCTCCCTCAACTTCGCCTGCGGAAGATGCAGCTGCGCTGTGAGGGAGTTGATCGTGAACCCCAGAAAATCTATCATCTGAGCCGGGGTCACCACTGACTTCGCTAGATTTATCACAAACCCCAGGCTTTGCAACAAGGAAATAGTCATGGTCAAGTGTTGCTGCAACACTGACCGGTCCTGTGCCATGATCAGAATGTCGTCTAGGTAAATGATCATGCGCACTCCCCTCTCTCTGAGGAAGGCTACCACTGGTTTCATGACCTTGGTGAAACACCAGGGAGCCGAGGAGAGACCGAAAGGAAGAGCTAAATACTCGTACCACCGGCCGTTCCAATGAAACTGCAGGAATCTGCGGTGTGGAGGAAAAATTGGAATAGAAAGATATGCATCTTTCAGATCTAACCGCACTAACCAATCTCCTTCTTGTAACAAATCCGCTAACATGTGGATACCCTCCATTTTGAAATGGTTGTACACCAGATACTGGTTGAAATCTCTGAGGTTGAGTACAAGCCTGTTGCCACCTCCCTTCTTTTGGACCAGAAAGACATTGCTGGCGAAGCCGCGATGACTTCTCTGGCAAAAAGCGATCGCGCCCTTCCTCCGCAAGTCTGCCACCTCTGCCTCTATAAAACTGTGATCTAGTTGGGAAAAATGGAGAGGTGGCGGGGGGAACGCTTGCGCAGGAGGAGAGTAGAATTCCAGCCTGAACCCCTGAATAGTCTGCAAGACCCAAACATCTTGAGTTAACACTTGCCATTGTCGCAGACAATGCTGCGTGCGACCCCCCAATGGAAGGAAAGACACATCTGTCAGACTCACCGGAACTTTGATGGGCCTTGAAATTCGCCCTGTTGTTTCCCGACTGGAAACGGCCTTTGTGGAAGCCTCTTCGTGATGGATAGAAGGTTCCTCCGCGGGTAGAGTCCCACTCGCCGCGGCCAAAATCACCTCTCTGGGAGCCTCTCTGGAACCCTCGGCCTGACGAGCGACCCCCGCCTCGCCCGGCCCTGTTTAAAACACCCTGCGTGAGGGCGCGCTTAATACCACTCTGGGCCTTATCCAATGCGGTGAAGGTGCCAACATACTTGGTGACATCCTTCACGAACCTGTCTCCAAAGAGACACCCACCGGCCAGAGGGCCCGGTTCTGCCTCCGCCAGTTCCGTTAAATTGCTGTCCATGCGCATTAGTAAGGACTTGCGCCTCTCCGAAGAGACAGCGCAATTCGCGTTACCCAGGAAGCAAATGGCGCGCTGAGTCCACTCAGCCAAGATGTCCGGATCCACAGGAGTCGCCCCTTCCTTGGCCGCTAAGGCCATCTCTAGGATCTTCGCCAGGGGCCCAATGACATCAAGCATTTTGTCTTGACAGCCCCGCCAGGCCCTGTCAAGCCCTCTTTTAGGATCCTTGGAAAATTTATTTAGGAATGTCAGCATACTTGCGTCTATTTCCGGTGTGTCCGCGACACAGTCCGGAATATCTGGACGCGGGCATTCCGACCGCAGTCGGTTGCGCACCTCCCGAGTGAAGCTCTTCCGGAGGTGGTCATGAATATAATCAGAGACGTCCGCCGGCGGAACCCAGTCCGAAGACCGGGGATGAACGATGTCCGAAGGGTCAAAGTGGAAAGCCTTAGAGGCTTTGTCCTCCACTGACTTGGAAGCCGGCTT
Organism: Lissotriton helveticus; assembly: GCF_964261635.1. NCBI lineage: Eukaryota > Metazoa > Chordata > Amphibia > Caudata > Salamandridae > Lissotriton > Lissotriton helveticus. Next base: position 558,811,157 of record NC_136071.1, on the reverse strand, counting down.
GGCCTTCTTAGGGGGAGGAGGCTGCTCCTCCGAGGTATCAGTGTCCGTATTGGTATCTGTATTAGTGGTGGTAGTATCCGTGTCTATCACGATCTGGCGCTTACTCTTCGCCTTGCCCCCAGAACGATGGTCAGTCGGGACGTCACGAGTCGGCAATGAGGCCATGGATTGTGCATGTGGCCACATTTGGCGCTCGTCAGAAATGGAAGTAGAGGTAGAGGGAGTAGCACGCTTCTGCTTCCTACTCTTGTCATATCCGTGGCGCTTAGCAAAGCCTTCTAACTGCTTGCGAATGGGGCGCAGGGCCACTGCGAGTGCTTGCTGCACAGTCTGGGGGACCTTCGTCTCCATTGCTCTCTCAACTGAAGCTTGGACCGAGGCATCCAAAGCTTCGACAATATTGTCCTCAAGAACAGCTTCCTGCTGCCCGTCATTATTATCCTCCCCATCTGCCTCCCCTTCTTCGGGGTATTTAACCCAATTTTCCATGCTTACTCTTTGATAAGATACTACTGAGGCAGGTGTAGGGGGTGGTGGGGGGGGTCAGCCCACTGCACACAATAAGGTAGAAAATTAGGCAACTGTACCCAAACACCCTCAGCAAAGCTGTATTCAGCAAGGTCAAAGACCTAGGTCCCAAATATATAAAGAGTGTGTGCTCACTCTGGACCTTGGATTAATACAGCCAGCACTGGCGGTAAAACGAGGGGCCAGCCGGTGTGTGGAACGAGAAAACGCGCGTTCCAGTAAGCCTGGGGAACGTGCTGAGGCGCGCCGCCCAAAACGCTACCAAAAGCTACTAAAAAGCAGCCCAATTGAGCAGCGTTTTTGGGCGCGCGCGTCGGCCGTGAGCCACCCGGCCTTTACACAGGGCGCATTAGGGAGCTCCTGTGCGCCCTCAGGCTGCCGGTGAAACGGGCCCAACTGATGATCGCGGCGGCCCCCCGCCAGTCAGAGACCGTCCTGATAGCGCTGGACGCGCGCGCTCCACAGCGGGAGCTGCCTGAGGCAAAGGCGGCCCAAGACGAGCGCAGCGCAAGGTGAGCGCTCGCGATCCGCCTCGCACTACAAAAAACCCCAAAACACCACGACAGGCTAAATAACACCAATAAGTACACCATATAAAACGTATGTCCTCAATCAAGCAGCGGAGCGACCCGCCTCAATCCAAATATTTATACAACAGTCTCCCAAGCACCCCCAAACCAACAAGCAGAGTGAGGGAACAGGGAAGGTGCACTTAACTCTGGCTTGAGCAGCAAAGAAAGAGGATGATGGGAGCACGCAAGGGGTTCTTATGGACTGTGGGGGCGTGCCTATACTCATGGGTGTTCATGGGTAATGAAGTTTTGTTGTTATTGTTTACTGAAAATATACATTTTCATTGGCTGCTGTGTTTTATGCAGTAAAGATTGAGAAGCATAATCTGAAGCCTCCGGTCCTGTAATAGAATCCAAACGACATAGTACCATGTTTCTCACTGATGAGGCCTTAGACGGCCTAAAGTGGTTTGGAGTTACGTGTGGTACCGTCTGGAGATTTTCTAGGCTAGATGTTCAGCTGGGACTGTTACTTTAGAGTACGACCTATGTTGATTTCTTCTGTCTGGTACCTGGCTGGAGTTGCACAGTGGGTGAAAAGTGATGAACTGGAATGCCTTCCATCAACCATCAATTTGTTATCCCGGTAGACATCTCTACAAAGCATCACCATCTCTGGAAACTAAAATATGTACTTCCATAAAACTGGTATGTCTCTTAATTCAAACCTTTATTCAAATAATTGCTTTCTGCTTTATTTAGCTCCTTTGAAGTCCAGCATGTTATCCCAAGTAAAGTTCTAGTCAAGATCTCTTATTTGGTATTTATAAACATTGACTATCCATGCCGATGTGCAGTAGTCGAAAACTTTGACATGCAAAATATGCAGTTATGTATATAATTTTATTTCTCTTTTTTTGTTTTAGCTTGCCTGATTAGAAAGAAAGTATGGCCTCTACGCTAAAAACAAGCTATGAGTGTAATATCATTTACCTTTAATTATTTCATATTTTAAACCTTTGGTGCTAAGATTTTTTAGGTCAGGTCCTGAACAATGGAATGCTTCCATCCTTGGTGCTAAAGAGAACTCTGCAAATCGTCAGCACTGCTTCTTAGGGAAGAAAATAAACCGTTCAGTCAATTTATGGTAGTGAAGGAGAGTCGCAGCAGAACAATTCATTACAGGGACAGAGAGCTGTTGATTTGTTTTCCTTTTTAAAGTTGAAGCCATGTGCATTGAATGGTGTCTCTACAAGCGATTTATTTTTCTTTTAGTTTTTTTAGAAGGTGCACATGGTTCAACAGGTAAAACTGGTGGGTCCAGCTGCAGCGTGCAACCAGAAGATTGTGTGTCTACATATAGTGTGTATATGAATATATCTAATTATAACATGCATATATGTAAGCATTTTGCGCGGGCTGTGAATTAAATATTACTCATGTCTGTGGAAGGGGTGGATGTCTTCGGAGTGTCTCAAACTCCTGATCTCTTCACACCATTTCTTCAGTCTCTTGGTTCGACACGTGCTGTTTTTCTCCGGATATCTTTCTCAAACCCTTCATCGCAACTCACCGTGGGCCAAGTAGCTGCATTGCCAGACCTGTGGGGAACAAAAAGAAACCATTGAGCGCATTATTTTCTTCTGCCCAATCTACATGTCCCAAAGGAGGTTTTGGATTATCCCGCTTTTTCAGATCTTTGCTCTATATAGTTTTTGATGAGTGTGTGGAGAATATGGTACAAGCGGAGTATCTCTTAAATAAACTTGTATAGTGGCGAACAGTAACACAGAGCAGCTGTACAATCGTTGGAGAATAGGAAGGCTAAAACTGGTTGTATAACATGATCGATTTTAGAGTTTTTATCTTTTTTTTTTTTAAATTTCTTTTAGCAGGCGATGAACCTACTTTATTGCCCAAAAAAACTATGCTCGCCTAGCTTCTGGATAGCTGGGTATGCAAGTATGTCAACAATTAATTCAAGCCTAGGGAGGTACCAGGCACTCCCCGACACATTGCATAAAACCTTTACGGTGCAGGAGCCTGCTTTACCTCAAGGAGTTATAGGTTGCTTCATTGTTTATATTATTACACACAGTTTTGCACATTTATATTGTAAATGGCAATTGTTTTATGTATGAACTTGCTTGCCACGCCGCTGTGTTTGAAACGCTGCTAATGTTTTAATTGCCGTTCGGCATTCGCTAAATTTTAATAACTGTGCACAACTGTGTTGCCACGCTGCTGTGTTTGAAACGCTGCTAATTTTATGACTGCTGCTCGGCACTCGCTAATTTTTTAATAATTTTGCACAACTGTGTTTCTGCTGCTTTACTGTTGTTCAGACCCATATTTGCCCGCATTTCTTCCACTATAATTGTTGAGACCACTCACCATTTTGGTCAGCTTCGCGCTCTGTCTGCTCCCGTGCGCCATCTTGGATGTGGGACCAGGGGATTAGAGACGCTCCCAAGACGCCATCTTGGGTAGCGTGCTAGTGTTTTAGGGACACTTGCCAATTCCTATTTAAGAACTCTGAATGCAGGCGCGCAGCGGGCGCGCCGGAGGTGCGCCAGAGGTAAGCCTGTCTGCGCACGTCCGCGCCAGGCCGGGCCCAGGGGCCACTCACCCTACTCAGGAAGAACCCATCTCTGGCGATCACGGTACTGCTATTAGCTATACTGCAGGGAATTAAAATCTCTTAGGCACTTGTCATCCGCACATTGTTCAACTTTTACTCTTCCTGTTCATGGCTTTAACTGCAATAATTGCGGGTTCTCACTGGGCAGGATGAGTAGGTGTAAACGGATGAAACGCTCACATAAGTACGGTAAATCGAAGGCTACTAAACCATCTTCCCCTGGTCCCAAACTCCAGTTTTGGAGTATAAACTGTAGGTCACTTCCTAAACACAAAAATCATATTTACGATTTTTTAGTAGATGAAAGACCGGATGCCGTGTTTTTGACTGAAACTTGACTCCACACAAGCTCTGGACCTGACATTGCCTTCGCAATCCCTACTGATTATGTCATGGTCAAGAGGGATAGAGATATTGGCAAGGGAGGTGGCATAGCTATAATCTTTAAATCTATCTATAGCTGTAAGTTAGAAGCCTTTCCTCTTCAAGGATGCGAGGCTGCTCAATTTAAACTAGCAATAAGTGCTCAGATGACTTTGTCTGGTTTATTGATATATCGTCCCCCTGGGAATTCTAACGTATGGACGACGTCCTTTTCTGAAATTATTGCCCCGCTGATCTTGAAGGCTGCCAATTTTACCATTTTAGGTGACCTGAACCTACATTTGGAATACTCTCAATGCGCTGTTAGTAAAACCTTCTTAGCTGATTTAGAAGCTCTTAACATTCTGTTGCGCAATTCAGGGCCTACGCATTTTGGAGGGCACTTATTGGATCCTGTCCTTTCGAATCTCCCGTATGATTGTGAACCTGCCGCTCGCCCTTTAGAATGGTCTGATCATTTCGCAGTCCCGTTCTCCCTCCCTCCTATTAAGACTATGGCAACTGGTGGTGGTGATAAAGGAGAGAGTCTACGTCGTTGGGGCAAGCTTAATATTTCTGATCTTAACTCTCATCTGTCTGACACTTCACCGGATGTTGACTCGTCTCTGTTGGTGCTGGAGGCTGCAGTTTCCAAATGGCTGAGTGCTGCTGTTGACAAACTTGTCCCATTGGTACCTATGCATCTTCTGCCCCACCGTCATCCTGCAGCATGGTTCTTGGAAAATTTAAAAACCATGAAGTCTCAATGTAAGACCCTCGAAAGGAAATGGAGACTTTCATACTCTCCGTCTCGTAAGGTGGCCTATAAGGAAGCCCTTAGAGACTACCATAAACAATGCAAAATAGCTAGAGCGGCCTATATTGCAAATACCGTAACACATGCCCAGAATTGTCCCCGTACACTTTTCTCTGTGGTGAAAAAATTGACAGGTGCAGATTCTATCCCTGTCCCTCCTGTTTTGGATGAGGCACAATGTAATTCTATCGCAGAGTTTTTTATTGCTAAGGTGTAACGCATCTTTGATTCTCTGAATCCCCTACCCTTGAACGAGGAATTATCTTCTACGCCAGTGCCTGTCCATAATAGTCAGCCTCCCCTGGTGATCAAACTTACTGACTGGCCACTTTTTGACGATATCTCTTTTGCTCATTGCTTGGAGAGCATTAAATCTGGCTCCCCTCGCGACCCTTTACCGGCCAAGATCTTAAACAACTTGATCTGGACTCTCGCCGTGTTGTGATGAAACTCCTAAATTCCTCCTTGATAGAGTCACATGTTCCACAGGAGTGGAAACATGCGATGATTATTCCCCTGCTTAAAAAGGTTGGAGCTGATGTTTCTAATCTAGCCAACTTTAGGCCCATTTCGGTGTTGCCCATTTTTTCGAAGATCCTGGAAAGGCACATCAACTTACAGCTGACTCTCCTGGTAGAGAGTGCGGGTTACCTGCATCCATCCCAATCTGGCTTTAGAGCGCACCATTCCACTGAGACCACACTGTTAGGAGTTACCGAGAGTTTACGGCATGGTATCGATCGCGGGGAAACATCTGCACTTATTCTTTTGGACTTAAGTGCGGCGTTCGATACCGTGTCTCATTCCATCCTTCTCGCTACTCTTCAATCCTTGGGAGTTGAGGGCTCTGCTCTGGCTTGGATAGCCTCTTTTTTAAGTGGCCGTACTTCAAGTTTTCTCAGCCAAAGCATCCTCCACAATTTGTTCATCGGCGTACGGCGTTCCCCAGGGGTCTATCCTCAGTCCACTATTATTTAACATCTATGTTAGACCCCTGGCCACGATTGTGGAGGACGCCGGTCTTACTTTATTTTCTTACGCCGATGATACGCAAATTATTTTCTCCCTCTCCAATACAGAAGGTAATAACATCTCGGCTTTAAAGCTGGGCTTGACCCGGGTTTCCGAGTGGATGCAGAGTAATTTCCTCAAACTAAATGGGGATAAGACAGAGGTTGTTATCCTGGGCAAGGGCAAAGATCTATGGGGTCCTCAACATTGGCCCGAGAGTATGGGCCCTACCCCTCAACCCGTTGCTCAGGTCCGTAATCTCGGATTCCTCATTGATGAAAGGCTGACGATACGGCAACAGGTTGTTAGGGTGGCCTCCATCTGTTTTGCCACCTTAAGATGGCTTCAAAAAATCTTATGGATGCTCCCCACCTCTACACAGAGGACCGTGGTCCAGGCATTGGTAGTTTCCCACCTGGACTACGGTAATGTCCTCTATCTTGGTGCTGACTCAACAACTGTGAATAAACTTCAGGTTGTCCAGAACGCGGCCGCACGGCTTCTATGTAATGTTCCTCGGAGAACATCTGCTTTTCAAGCCCTTTGTGATCTGCATTGGCTGAGAATAGCGAGTAGAATTAAATTCAAAGCCGTATGCCACATTTTTAAGATCAAACAGGGCTCAGCCCCGAAGTATTTACAGGGTCTCATTCGGGCCTATAAGCCTAGCAGCTGTCTGAGATCCTCGGGAAAAGGCGATTTCATTGTCCCTAGATTTAAGATGGTGAAGATGGGCGGCCGCTCTTTCTCTCATCTAGGCACTAAGTCTTGGAATGCCTTGCTCGTGACCCTGAAGTTGGAGACAGATCTTTTTCGCTCCCGCAGGGGTTTAAAAACCTGGCTTTTCCAGCAGTGATCAGAGCAGTCTTTTTCTAGTAGTTTGTTTGGCAGTTCTTTTCCTCTTTAGTCTATCCCTTGGTGCCGGGAAACCCATTGCGGGTAGCCGGGCGTCTTATAAGTTTAAATAAATAAATAAATAAATAAAATATGTTTTATTTCAAGTGCTCTTGTGGCTTACAGCCGCAATTAAAGTTTTCAAGAAAGAAAGAAGATCTCACACCCCATCTCTTTTTTTCTCTTTAGCACCCTCTTTTCACTCTCTCCTACGCATACGTCCTTGCATCTCCTTTAATTAGTCATTACCACACAAATCAATCAGCATTTGTATAGAGCAGTATTGTCACCCCTGGGGGCATTTGGATGGTGTGGGTGCGACGTCTCATTCATTAAGCCAGGTCTTGAGTTTCTTTCTAAAGTCTGCATGGGAGGGTGCTGTTTGAAGGGGAAAGGACCTGTCGTTCCAGGTCGTGGCGTTGATGTAGAAGAAGGTGCAGTCACTATGGATGTGTGGGGTGTGTAAGTGAGCTAATGCGGAGTGCAGGTGTCTTGCGGGTAAGTGGAAATTTGGTCGATGTAGGCTGGTCCTTGATTGTGGAGAGCTTTGTAGACTTACATGAGGATCTTGAACTGGCATTTCTGGATGGGGAGCCAGTGGAGGTTTTTGAGGTGGGGGTGAAGTGGGTCTGTTTGGGAAGGCCCAGGATGAGTCTGGCTATGGCATTCTTTATGGTCTGAAGTCGTCTGAGGTGCTGAGTGGAGATGCCGGTAGATTACCGTATTTGAGGCTGCTGGTAACGGTCACGGAGGCCGGTGAAGGGTTTCTTTAGGAAGAGACAGACCTCCGTGTATTTTCATCTGTCTGGGAAGACTGAGGTGGAGGTGGAGTTGTTGATGATGCTGGCTAGTTCCAGGCTGATTAGGTTGGTTCCAAGGTTGAAAAAGTGGTGGGGGCAGGGGTCGGTGGGTTCCCCGGAGTGGATGAATGGCATGATGGTCTGAGTGGTGAGTAGAGACTAGGTGGTAATCATTTGGTTGGTGTGCCCTGGTTGGACGAGGCTGTTGAGGTTGATAGTGGTGGGTTTGTGGTCAATATTGTAGATGGTGGCGAACTTTCTGTGGAAGTAGTCCGAGAGGGTGTCACAGAGTTCTTGAGAGGGGTGAATGGTGTTCTCTGTGGCTGCTGGGTCGGAAAATTCCTTGACTATTTTGAAGAGTTCTTTCGTGTGTTTGGCTGCTGTATCCATGTGGTCTCTTGACTTCCTTAATTCTCAGGTGGTAGTTGCTGAGAGCTGCTTTGTGAGTGACTCTGTCAGAGTAGATTCTTGTGAAGCGCCATAATTTCTCGAGTTGGTAGCAGTTGGACTTGGTGATTCTGAGCACCAGCTGGCTTGTTTTGAGGTTTTGTTGGTCTTTGCAGGATTCATTGGGGTGACTACTGATGCATTCTGTGATCCATGCAGAGAAATTCTGTATGGCCTGGTCAGGGTCTGAGGAACTTTAGGGTTGGGTGGTGTTGAGGGCATGGGTCCACTGTGTCTCAGTTGCCTTGCTCCAGCTATGGTGGGAGGAGCTGTGGTGATTGGTTGGTAATGATGTGCAGAACGACGGCGATGGTGAAGGGAACAATGGCGTGGTCGGTCCCTGTGAGTCCTGTGACTTGGTTGAATTTGATTCTGTTGCTGGAGGTGAAAATGGAGTCAAGTGTATGTCTGGCTTTGTGTGTGGGCTCAGTGACCTTTGGATGAGGCTGATATTGTTCAACTTCTCCAGGAGGGGGTGGAGTTGGCGTCGTAAACGTTGAAATTAAGGTTGCTGAGTAGGACTTAGTGGTAGGAGTTGATGGCTGGGAGTGCAATGAGGTTGGTCTCGGCATCGTTCTGTATTGAGGCATTGTATGAGTGGTGTAGGGTCATCGTTTGTGGCAATGCATTGGATGGATTCCTTGAAGATGATTGCGATGTCCCCGCCAAGTTTGTTGGTGTTGTCTCTGTGTATCATCTTGTAGCCTTTGGGTGTTGCTGTGGTGATGTCTGGGATCGCGGAGGGGTTGAGCCATGTTTCAGTGATGAAGGTTAACATCCGGTGAGAGGGGTGGTGAGGGCGTCCTAGATTTCTGTGGTGTGTTGCAGAGGGATCAGGTGTTTAGCTGAATGCATTGAAGCGATTCCGGGTTGTTTGTGATTTTTCTGAGCGGTAGCTGCGTAGGCTCCAGTGCGGAATGGCTGGCCTGTATTGCTGGAGACGAGGCAATGGCGGCAGGTGAATGGTCCTTTGGTGGATTGCGGGGCATCGGTGCAGCAGTTGTTTCGGTGTCCGGCGGTCAGGGCCAGGAGCAACTCAGCGGTAAAGTGGCAGATAGCAAGAGTTCCACGGTCCTGGCACTGAACGCGGATGCAGGTGAGTACGGGTGCAGACGGGCTTGCCTTTGGCACGCCGGCGGTGCATCTGCTGCATGGCAGCACAGCAGCCTCCATAAGTTGTCCTGAGAGGTGAGAGGGGCTGTCAGGGAGGCTGGAGGGCAGGGAACGGGAACCGGCGGAAGCAGGAAAAACAGGATGCGGGACAGCAGCTGATTGGATGGTAAACAACTCCTGAGAGTTGCAGCACACCTGATCCGACCACCAGGCAAAAGAAGAACCCAGAAGCTAAATTAAATTAACCCAAAGGCCCAACCCTGTAAATAAAGTGAACTAAATGTAATCCACCCTACCCTGAGCAGGATCGAACAGGCAGCCTCGAGGGCCAAGAGCAACCGTGCCTTCCAATGTGCTAGGCGGCTGGGCAAGACCAGGAGCTCAAGGGCTACAAATAATGCACCACTCTCCTGTAAGCACAGTATTTTTGTTTAACCTCCTGTCAATATTTTGACAGCTGTGTACCTCCTTCACACACTTACGCACAGACTTGCAGTTCCAATTGGCACACCTGACCATTGCTCTGTACACTCTGCAGAGACCAAGGACTATATATGCATGGATTCTGAACACACTTATGACCCACTGACGGGCCCTGAGAAATGTGCACTGCCTTCAGCCTGAAAATCCACAGCTCTCAATCGTGGCACTTTATAAACATCCAACCACAACATGGCTGTCAGATATATGGAGGCAACAGATTTCATGGTACATATTCTACATGAGTAATGTGTTGTATGAAAAAAGCAACAGAAACCCCACATATTGGAAAAAGCAAATACACCTTAGTATTGCAGGAGTACATAAAATGTGAACTGCAACCACATCGCTGTTCTCAGCGGGCCAGCGAGCACACTGTGTGGTGATGGGGCACGGGGAGAAGCGCAGGACAGCATAGAGAACTACTATTTAATGAGCTTTTCAGAATATCTATATATTTGCTTCTTTATATGTTTGAAATGTCCATGGAAAGTTATTGCTGCATCTTTGGGAAAATTCTTTGTTACAATACTAGTAAACTGAAAATAGCTTGCATGTCTTATTCTCTTGCGCATAATGTGTGTCTGCAGCTGTCAATTTGGGTAGACTATCCATGCTTCTAGAAGAGGCTGAAAAGATCTCCGAAGGAGAGGGAAGTGATACTCCCAGCAATGGATTGTAGCGAGTACAGAAAAGGTTTGCTTCTTCTGAACTTGGACCCCGGCTTAGGAAAAAGCCAAAGGGAGGCACTTCTCCACCTATGGACATATGGAGACCCACTCCGAGCCCACCCCCAAGTGTTTGCAGGTGTGCCATCACCACAGGCATTCCCTCCCTACAGATCAAGTTTTAAAGATTTGTTGGTGGTGATGGACCATGCAGAATCAAGAATTGACCCCCCCCCCACCCCTACCCAAAAGGTTTATTTTTCAGGTTCACCATGCTTAGAGAGCTCATCACTGTTGGATAACGCTTCAGTGTATTGCTCCAACTCATTTGAAGGACATGATGTCAAAAACTGTAGCATTGACAACCTCACTCTGAAGCTATTTTGCTGACAGTTGGTTTGATGTTGATGTCTTCAGGCACAAACACCAAAGATGCTTTCCAGACTTCTTTAAAGATCACCAAGAAGTTCAGGTATTTCCTTCTGTTCCACTTTCTTCTTTTCCACCAATAGAGAAGAATTCCTAGACACCTTATTGGAGTTGTACTTATTTTTTAAATTTTATTTTTTATAGTTTTATAAAGCGCGAACCAGAACCAAGCTAGGGTATCAGAGCGCTTTACATAAAGAGTACGGTGAACACATTCAAAAAGGAACATTGCATACAAAGAAACATAATCTGAAAGTAACAAAGAGTAGCAGCATTGAGAAAACGTGTTCTGAGCAGTAAAAGACCATTCAAGTTTGTGTAGGTCTTCACTTCTCGTGGTAGCATTGAGTAGAAATATTCTGAGCATTAAAAGACAATTCAAGTTCGTGTAGGTCTTCACTTCACTGTCAGGTAACCCGAGAGTAGAGGTAGTTAGGGGGTTGTAGATCTGCTGTCGTGGTTGTGCGGATTTAAGGTAGGAATTTGCTCATCAGGAATAATTTTGCTTCCTTTTTGAAGAGAGGCGTAGCGGAGATTTTTCTGATGTATGGTGGAAGCGAGTTCCATATTCTTGGCGCTGCTCCGGAGAATGCTCTGTTGGAAGTTTTAGTCTTTTTGAAACATGAGGGTTTCAGAAGTAGATTGTTTGCGCTCCTTGAATGTCTGTTCCCTCCAGATAGGGTACGTTTTTGGGCTAGGTATTGGGGGGTGTTGTGGTGTAGCGCCTTGTGTGTGATGCAGGCCATTTTTAGGTGGGTTCGAGCTTCGTAGGGTAGCCAGTTGAGTGCTTTCAGGTGTGGCGATATGTGGTCAAATTTCCTAGAACCTGTTATGAGTCTTGCTGCGGCACTGTGACAGGCATTTAGAGGGGCGGTTGAGATTTTGGGAAGCCCAGCGAGGGTGGTACAACAGTATTCAAGCCTTGAAATAACTAAGGACTGGACTGCAGTTTTGAGGTCCGAATTCTCGAGAAATGGTTTCATTTTTCTGACAAGTCAGACTAACTTCCTGAGGTGCCAAGGACCCCTGAAAGAGCAGTGTTTCTCTTTGAACTACAAAAAGACATCCACAGAGAATTTTGAGCACAAGCTACAGCACTTTTCTCCAATATCTCCAGCCCTGTAGATGTACTACAAAAATTATGTTCTTTCCACAATTCTGACTAGATATTCATGGTTTTGCAACATTTTTCCTGAACATCCATATCCATTGTGTGTAAGAGTGGACAATCAAAAGGACTTCTCGTGGATATTTTGGTGTCCGATATCAGGGTGCTTCTCATTCTGGCTGAAATATACTGGGATTGGACCAGATGCTTAAGTAAAATTAGTGAAACTCTTTCAATGTAAATGGACATACTGAAGGCAGAACAACTTGAATAGTATAGTTTACAGACCAACACTTCACACTGTAGAATGGAGGTATACTAACAGCAAAAAGTTTCCATCCTTATACTGGCAGCAAGCTCTCCACCACAGAAACCTCATTACCAAAAGCTTTAGCACCAACCTAGCAAAAGTTGATTTCAAAAGACTGGCAATGTGGCTGTGAATCCTTTTGTGTTCTGGCTATCCCAGCTCCACTTTTAAAACATACACCATGACATAAACTATATGTAAAGTGGCACAAGGTGTACTGAGCTATTATTGTTGAGAAGGGTTTAGGGCCATCATAACCCACTCAAAAGATTATCACATTTATCTGTCTTTGTATAATAGCCTTCAGCAAAAGAGGTTCCATGTATGGATTACTGAAGCACCTATTTACTTGAAGGTTTCATTAGAAAGATTATGGAAGATCATGTTTTCTCATAGATGCTTGAGGAACGGATTAGTTTGAGACAGGCTCTTAACCAAACAAATGACCCAAAGTGCCCAGGAAAGTTAAGTACTTTGACGTTTGTCATTTTTGAAAATGTTTGTAAATTCAGCTCATATATTTAACTTGCACTGAATGAATACAACGTTTTTGTGAACATCCGATTGCACTCTCTGTTTTTGTTTATGCTTGGGGAAACAAGGTGTAGGGATCCTGGCTATACAAGAGAACTATTATGAATAACAGTAGGCAGACTGGGTTTGTGCAAAAAAAACAAACCATGATGCATATATCCGCTTCTCCAATTAGGAAACATCAGGCATCCTGGAGGTGCATGATCTGCACTCAGCAGTACCACTAAAGTCAGCTTCTTGGAGGTGTTCTGCCGCCTTCATGAGCATTTTTCTAGCGGAGCTGGGGCGCTGAACAGCGATTCCGGGAGTGCTGGACGCTGCCTGAGAGTTGGGGCACTCGCGGGAAGCAGAAGCTTGCAGGACGGCTGTGCTGCGGACTGGCAGCGACCGCCATCGTCCCTCCGAGGAGCAGTGTGCGCCATTTTGGGCTGTCTGACTGCAGGGCTGACTTGCATCCTGCGGGCTGCCTGGAGTCCCGCTTGCGAATCCCGGATGTGCGATTGCTGCGGGCTGGGTCCGGGCCGGTGGTGGTGGAGTGCTCCGGAGCGGGAGCTTGCCCGACAGTTGCCGTGGCACGAAGCGGCGGGAAGGCGTGATGGAGGCCGGCGCCGCGGCCTGGTGAGGCGTCCCCGGAGAGGAGCGCAGCAGTCTGACGGCGGCTGGTCCTGAGGTGCGTGAGCCAGTGTGCGGGCCGTATTGCTTCACAGCCATCAGGAGAAGGCGTCAAGGAGCGACAGGTCAGTGCAGTAGGGGCGGCGACGTGGCTTGGTGGGGCCCCCCTGCTGCGGAGCGCCGCGTCCTACCGGCGTCCGGCCCTGAGGTGGTGCGGGAGCCAACCCACGGGCCGGACTTGATTTGCACACGGCTGCAGCGGTGAGTCCCCCGTGGGAGCAGACGGCGCAGCAGCAAGTGCAGTTCCCTGGCCTTACCACGCTGGGGTCAGAGGTGCCCGGCTGCGGTCTATAGCGAGGAGCGGAGGCCTCTGTGGGACTCGGGGAGGCGGCGCAGGACAGGCGGAAGGTGCTCGGCGGCTGCTCTGGGGGGCCTGAGCTGCCGTATCTGGAGAGGTGAGGCGGATCGGCGGGGCCCTCTTGGGTGAGCGGCAGGTGGTGGACTGAGCAGCGGACCTCTGGTCGCGGCGGCAGACCATCGAACCTGCTGAAGGGGTGGCACGGCGGGGGGTCGGGGGCTATTGTTGGGAGCATTGACTCGGGCAGCACTGGGGGACTCTTGACATTGCCTGCTGCTGTCCCCCGGAGGCCTGCTCCCGGCGCTCATTGTATAAGGACGTTTTTTCATGTACTGTTGGCTTGTTAACAGCGCCCAAGGTGAGGGGGTATGCTGTGAGCGGGTGGACAGCGCACCCCCAGGCTGCCCTGCACACACTCTTTGTAGAGGTTGCGCTGCTCGCTTGTTCAGGCCGGGGACAGGGGGGGGAGCACAATGTTTAGTAGGGAGGGCCTGTCACCTGTATAGCAGTCCCCTGATTTTGCCGTCTCAGGTGGGTTTGGGGGCTGAAGGAGGGTCTTAGCGCACATGGTCATCTAGATACTTCCTTACTTACTGCCAGTTAGGCTTTTTGGGTGCGGGAGTTGGGACTCGACCTTCCCTGGGCACGCACTATCTGGCAGGTGCAGAGCACGCTGATTGACTACCGTTGCGGAACTGGCGATGACGCGGTCCAAAGGGGGCAAAGCCGACCAGGCGGCGGCCTCCAGAGACAATTCAGTTATGGCAATGTGGGGTAAAGCCGGGGCATCCGCGCCTGCTGAGGAGCCACCACAAGCTGCTGGAGACACAATGCCAGTGACCCAGGCCTTTATGTCCTCCTTCATGTCCGAACTCAAGATGGAAATAGGCTCGCTACTTTCTGAGGTGCACTCTTGTGTCCGGGAACTGCGGAGAGAGGTCACCGATCTGGGGGACCGGGTGGATGTGCTGGAGAAAATAGTTGATGCTCGCACGGAGGATCAGGAGCAACTGTGGCAACGCCTGGGGGCGCTGGAATAGCAAAATATAGAACTGCAAGTCAAACAGGAGGACCTAGAAAACCGAAGCAGCCAGAACAACCTCCGTATCCGGAGGGGATGGACATCATGACCTTCGTGGCGCAACTCCTCCAGGAGTTTTGGGGGGACGAGGATGCTTTCCCGCCGGCTTTGGACTGGGCCCACCGAGTTTCCGGGCTCGCGGGGAGACCGGGTCTTCTCCCAGACAACCTGACACGGGTGCATTTTTTTACTGAAAAGGAGGCTATATTGAAGGCGGCAAGGGACAAGCCAGACCTCAGCTACGAGGGGCACAAGATTCAAATTTTTCAGGACTTGGCGCCTAACACCCTGCACAGACGACGAACTTTCAAGCCAGTGACGGAGAAGCTACGAGCCCTGAACATCTCTTAACAGTGGGGCCATCCCTTTGCCCTCATCTTCCAGTGGGAAAACAAGCGTAGAGTAATAAGGTCCTACCGGGAGGCGGCGCAACTGCTTAGATCACCGGAGTCGCCCTCACACAGCCCTTCTCGATAGCGGCGTCAGGAGCGTATCCCGGGCAGGCCGTCATGGACTGCTGTGCAGCGCCACCGCCGCTCCCCTCCACTAAATGAGAGATCTGCCTCGCAGGCCAAGAAAGACATTATAGCGCACATCTGGTCCCTCGAGGGGGACCGAGAAGGGCTGCCATCACACCCATCCACCCTGTGACCTCTCGGCCAGCAGTAAGCTATACATCGATGCCGGCACCTCTGCTGACAGTGACTTCTCTCCCCTGGATCTGTCCTGGGTAGTCAGCCTTACGCCTGCGCCCCAGCTCCTGACCAGGGTGGTGGGGGCACCGGGGCTCTAGAGATGCTAGCTCTTGAGACAACTGTAGGCCTCCTCCAGGCTGTTCCCTAGGGAGTGACATCTCTGAGTGCGTCTGAACCCTTGGGTAGAGGATGCCCTGTAATGGAACAGTACAGTGTGGCCCTGTTGGCCTTTGTTAACCTCCATTGCTGGGTGGCCTGGTTGGCCGCCTTTAGAGCTCTTGACCCTCTCTCCCTCTCTTGGCTCTTAACTGACTCTCTCTCTCTCCTCTATCTTCTTTGTTCTGTGTGCGGTGGGTGGGAGATCGGGAGGCTGCGGCCTTCTGAATGGGAGGGGATGGGGAAGTCTCTTCTGAGTCTATAACCTTGCAGTGGCGGGGATTAGGGGCAGGGGTGGGCCCCGATTGACGCACAACATGACCGCAACCTTGCCTAAGCCCTTAAAGATCCTAACTTTTAATGTTACGGGCTTGAACTCCCCCAACAAGCGGAGGCAAACATGGCGCTACCTCCTCCAGCAGAGCCCCGTCATCATATTCCTGCAGGAAACTCACTTGTTGCCTGCAGATACAAAGCGCAGTTTTGGGCTATGGCTGACTCTAAAACGGCGGGTGTGGCAATATTGTGCAGGAATGGCTTCAGGCGGGGGGACACTAAGCCTTTTATGAGTGGGGATGGGCACTTTCTTAAAGTCACAGTGGGAGTCGGGAGGCGACGGTTCACTTTATGCAATGTATATGTGCCCAATCAGATGCAGGATGGATACCTCCAGACACTTTTGCGGGAACAGATTCCACATGGTGACCCCTCTTTGGTATTGGGAGGGTATTTTAACTTAGTCTGGGATCCAGACGCGGATCGTAGTGACGCCTCGTTCAGTGGAGCCGGAACCATGTCCTCTGCGCTGCGTACACAGATAACAGAACTGGGGCTGATAGACACGTGGCGCTACCACTGCCCGGGGTTGAGGGACTACTCATTCTACTCCCACGCTCACCGCTCGTACTCACGCATAGACTTCTTATTTGCCTCGCATGATTTGATGCGGGACATGCTAGGCGCCTCTGTCGGATATCTCGTTGTCTGACCACGCTCATGTTGAGCTACTCTTGCAGGACCTGGCCGATTGCCCTGCTCGGGAGGCGCGTTGGTGTTTGCCGCCGAGTATTCTCCGGGATTCTGCCGATGTGGAAAGCATCCGGGCTGCCATTGACTCTTACTTTACTAGTAATGATATCCCGGAGACGCCCTTTTCTGTGGTGTGGGACGCCTTTAAGGCCACGATTCGGGCCACATTACCTCTACATCGATGGCGCGAAGGCGTGAGGCTGGTTAACTGGAGGACAGCTTGGAGAAGGACATAAAGTGTGCTGAGCTACAGGATCGGGAGCATTCTTCAATAGAGTCCAGGCGGCGGCTCACCAACCTAAGAGGACAGCTCAGGCTCTTGCGCACCAACAAGGCAGAGCACTCACTGCTGGTGCTGAAGCAACACTATTTTGAGGGAGGAGATAAGGTGGGCGGCCTGCTGGCGGGGAGACTGAGAACGTGTGCGGCCAGGGCTCACATAGCTAATGTTCAGCTTCCGGATGGGAACAGGGTTTTTTCGGAGACAGACAAGCCCAAGGCATTTTGGAGCAATTATGCCGCCCTGTATCAGAGGGAGACTCCCTCTACAGATGCGGTCGAGGCCGTTCTCACTAGCTACAAGGGAACGCCAATGCATCCATTGTGTGCGAAGTCTCTGGAGGATCCTATCCTCGAGGAGGAGATAACTGCAGCCGTGAAGGACCTCCCTTTGGGGAAAACTCCAGGGCTGGATGGCCTACCCCTTTCCTTTTATCGCACGTTCCAGTCGCAGCTTTGACCTTACCTTCTGAGGTTGTTCAACTCTTTAACGGATATCGAGGGGCCGTCCTCCGACATGGGCATGGCGGAGATTGCGTTGATACCAAAGCCTGGGAAAGACTCCACGCTGTGTGCATCCTACCGCCCCATAGCTTTACTGAATACCGATCTCAAAATCTATACTAAGCTTCTCGCAAAACTCTTAGATCCTTATATGCCGGGGCTCGTGGACCCGGACCAGGCCGGCTTCATAGGCAACCTGCAGGGAGCGGACAATGTGCATAAGCTCGTCCACCTTGTGGGGAAAGTGCACCATTGGAAAATCCCGGCCTGCCTCCTGTCGCTGGACGGGGAGAAGGCTTTTGACCGGGTGGACTGGACCTTCCTGGGTCTGAAGATGATCACGAGGATCATGGCTCCATATGTAGGGCCGCAGGCCAGGATTCGGGTCAATGGTCAACTTACTGTGCTGCTCACTATTCATAGGGGTACCAGGCAGGGTTGCCCCCTATCGCCCCTGCTATTTGCTCTTGCAGTGGAGCCCCTTGCAGAGATGATTCGTCGAGCGCCCGACATTCATGGTATCACCCATGGCGGCCAGGAAACAAGGTGGCGCTTTTTGCGGACGATCTTATCCTCACGCTTACGCGCCCTCGAGAGTCTCTCCCGGCACTGCACAAGGCCCTCTGCCTCTTCGAGGGGGCCTCTGGCCTCAAGATCAACCATGACCAGTCCTGGGCCCTTAATCTTACCATTCCGAAAGAGGAGATACCCCCTCTGAGAGACATGGTACCCTATTAGTGGGCCGAACACCATGTTCGCTATCCAGGCCTCCTGTTGACCCCCTCCTTGGACACATGGACATCGGTGAACTGGCGGGAATGTCGAAGATCGGTCCTGAAGACCTACGGAGGTGGAGACCTTTGATGTTGTCGTGGTTGGGCAGACTCAACTCCATCAAGATGTCTGTCCTCCCCAAACTCTTGTATTTGTTCCAATGCCTTCCCACTCCTGTTCCACTCCATTGTATACGAGTCCTGCAGCGAGACCTGCCGTCCTTTATATGGGGTGGAAGGCAGCCCCTGTTCTCAAAGAAGCTCCTTATGACACCGCGGGATAGGGGGGGACTAGCCTGCCCTAATTTAGTGGACTACTATTGGGCCTCGCACCTCCGCTTCGTAGTGGAGTGGGGGATGAGGGAGAGCGAGAAGGGATGGTTGCATATGGACCGAGCAGTAACGGGGCGAACCATCTGGGACCTGGCTTGGCTACATCGGACGGCCCGATCTAAGAGCGCTTATATGGCGGTGCCCACGAGGACAGTCCTAGAAATATGGGACAACATAGCTGTGTCCAGGGGTCTTACCACGTTTCCATCCCCACACACCCCCATAGCGGGGAACCCGCTTTTCCCGCCAGCCCATCGAACCCGTGCCTTTGACAAATGGACACAAGGAGACTGCAGGGTGATCTGCGACCTATACGAGGGGGGCGCACTTAAGACCTTTGACCACTGTCGGGAGGAGTTCCGTGTACCACCAGAGGCGAGATTGCAGTATGCCCAGCTGCGACATTGGGTTTCAGAGGGGGGAATGTATCAGGCGGCCACACGCGAATGTACCCCTTTTGAGAGGTTGGCGCGCTCTCTGGGGGGATCAAAAGGGCTGATCTCTCAGATCTATCAGATTTTGCAACATCCGCCGACTATACCCTCTCACCCATACCAGCACCAATGGCAGCTGGCGATCGGCATGGACATAGAACCCTCGCAGTGAGATATACTTTGGCGAGATATCCCAAGATATACCGGAGCATCCCGCAGAGGGAAAATACCTACAAGCTCTTGACTCAGTGGTACTATATGCCTCAGCGACTTCATAGGATGTTTCCCACTTCCTCTCCCCTGTGCTGGAGGTGTCAGTCTGCATCTGGGGATTTTGTCCATGTCTGGTGGGCTTGCACAATACTGACCGTTTTTTGGAAGGAGGTCCTTAGCCACATCAGGGAGGTGCTGGGGTTTCCCCTGCCTGAAGCCACGAGCACGATCTTACTTGGCATCAAGTCGGCCAGTCTTAAGGCAGTCACCCGCAGTGACTGGGTTCTGACTCTCCAGATGCTGGGAGCGGCTAAGCAGCTTATAGCCCTATACTGGAAGAGAACTGAGGCCCCCCAATTGCAGCCTGGTTTGTATGGCACTGGCACGTCATAATGATGGAGCTTTTCACAGCGCGACTGCAAGCACGTGGCACACGATTTAGGGCAGTCTGGCAGCCCCTAGTCCAATACCTTTGCTCTATAGAACATGCACGTCACATGCCTACCAGGCTCAGAATGCTGGGCCTCTTTGAAGATGCCATTGCTCCTCCTGACCCCGGTAGACTGCTCCCCTAGACACCCCCGGAGGTGTGGGCGTTGCCTTGGGCCTTCCCCATTGCTCCCCCCCTTAGCACACACTCTCTTTGCTTTTGCTGTCCCTTCTTCTTCTCTCACCTCTAGTGTTCTACTTTCCCACCCTTTTTTTTCTCTTCTTTTCTCTGATTCTTGGTTACTCTTATGGCTACCGAGCCCAGTTGGGCTGTCTTTCAATGTTGGGCTAGTTGCCCGTTCACTACTTGTCAATGATTTAGGAACCCGGGTTGTCTGCATGTCTGAAAGATACAACAGCTTGCATCATGTCACGCGGCCGGCCCCAGTGGGGTTGTAGGCAAGACGCTGTGTAAAACATTGCTTTCCTGTGCAGGCCCTAAGGCCCCAACGCTGAGTTACTTCGCGGCTGGCCCTGTTCATGGTTGTAGGCTTAACGCTGTGTATTAACAAATCTGCAGCAAGTGTTATCGCCCGAAAATAAAATAGAATTGAACAAAAAAAATAGGAAAATCTTCAAATTTTAAATGATTTAGTAAAATTATAAATTTTCGGTTTGCTAAATTTACTTGTGATAGAATTTACAGACTTTGTATTACGGTTGTTGCATGTACCATAAACGCGTGTAATGACTGACCAGCTGCGTTTCTTTCTATTCTGGTACCCGGGCGTCATTAACCGATCCCCACGCTACCTCCACACTCGCATAACTCAGTTGCGTGTGTACAGTGACCACAATCGGTGCTCCGATTAGGTGGAATATGGTGAAACAGCCTCCAAGCCCCGGGGACGCGCGCTTCTTTGTTCTGCTCGTGTGTTGGGGCTGAGATCTCGGCGTGGTGGTATGGGGGTATACACTGCTGGACCCCACTTGTGCCAGGGGCCGTGGGCATCCCGAGTGCTTGCGGGCGTACATCTTAACAACCTCATGTCTGTGGCACTGTGAGGAGCTGTGTGCTGCTTTGGGTACTCGGGGACGCACCATGTGTCCATTCTCTTGCAAGCAAGCTCCCGACACGTACATCTCTTCACTGCGCGTTACAGGGGCGGAGCAGGTTTAGACACCCCATGTCGTCTCTGATGCCACGCTTTTTTTGGGGGGGCTGGGGCCATCTCTTCAACATTCGCTTGGTGGGGAGCGAGGGAGGAGGGGTTTAGGGGTTGCTTCCACCGTGTGTGTTGCTGTGAGCTCTTTGCAACCCTGCACCTCCAGTGTGATGGTGTTTTGGCTTTCCTGCACGTTTCGGACGTGGTGCTACTTGTGTGTCGTGTGGGGTGCTGGTTTAAGCATCGAATGAATGAACAGTGTTAAGAAGGTGCGCAGAACTACCGAAGTCCCGTCCCTGTAACTGGGGCTCCAGTTCCTTCTAGTGTTAGACAGGAATCAGTTTCTTGCAGATCCAATGGTGCTGGACTCATTCATTTAGGCTCCGTTCGGCAGTGAGTTCAGTGGGGGCTCAGTTCATCCCAGGTGGTGAGCGGAGGCCGCTCTCGCTTGGAGTGGATGTGAACCTCTTGCGCGGTTCAAGATGAGGTCAGCGATTGGGGAGTGGCATTGCCCCTCTTGTGGTTTCACAGTGGTAGTACTCCCCTCTGGTTTCGTTGCGTGTTCGGGGTACCATTGTACTCCTCTTGTGGTTCTGCTGAGCCTTGGGCCCAGTCCTGCGGTGGCAGTGCGAACTTCTGCTGGTCCTGGGTTGCAGTGCGCCCCTCTTGCGGATCCCTGCGGTTCGCTGTGTCATTGACCCCATTTTGTAGTTTCTCTTGCGGCATGGGGGCATCCCTGCCAGGCTCAGCCCTGGTCCCTGCAGCCGGCGCGTGGGCACTTGGACATCGTGCCGGCGAGGCGCCATGCCCAGGCTCGCACGGCTCTCTGTGGATACTATTGGCAGTTTACTGCACTAGCCAATGAGCCTGTGGCTCGAAAGGAATTAATACATGGGAAATATGCACTGTTTTTATTTCACGTAGTATGCTGCGCCCTCCATTGTCGCGCAGTGACGCTCCACACAAGCCCGCCACAGAATGTAACCAGAACTTCGTTTCTGGAAAAAAAGTTAAATGTGGCTAGATCACTGTTTGAGAGAACCCTTCCATCAGAAAATCAGAGTGCAGCAGTCACCATCAAAGAAAGGTGGTGGCTTGGTGTTGTGTGTGTGTGTCTGGCCCTGTGTGTGTGTCTGGCTCTGTGTGTGTGTCTGGCTCTGTGTGTGTGCCTGGCTCTGTGTGTGTGTGTGTGTGCCTGGCTCTGTGTGTGTGTGTGCCTGGCTCTGTGTGTGTGTGTGTGCCTGGCTCTGTGTGTGTGTGTGTGTGCCTGGCTCTGTGTGTGTGTGTCCCTGGCTCTGTGTGTGTGCGCGCCTGGCTCTGTGTTTGTGTGTGCCTGGCTCTGTGTGTGTGTGTGCCTGGCTCTGTGTGTGTGTGTGCCTGGCTCTGTGTGTGTGTGTGCCTGGCTCTGTGTGTGTGTGTGCCTGGCTCTGTGTGTGTGTCCCTGGCTCTGTGTGTGTGTGTGTGTGTGGCTCTGTGTGTGTGTGTGTGTGGCTCTGTGTGTGTGTGTGTGGCTCTGTGTGTGTGTGTGTGGCTCTGTGTGTGTGTGTGTGGCTCTGTGTGTGTGTGTGTGGCTCTGTGTGTGTGTGGCTCTGTGTGTGTGTGGCTGTGTGTGTGTGTGTGTGGCTCTGTGTGTGTGGCTGTGTGTTTGTGTGTGGCTCTGTGTGTGTGTGGCTGTGTGTGTGTGTGTTGGGCTCTGTGTGTGTGTGTGTTGGGCTCTGTGTGTGTGTGTGTTGGGCTCTGTGTGTGTTGGGCTCTGTGTGTGTTGGGCTCTGTGGCTGTGTGTGTGGCTCTGCCTGTGTGTGTGTGTGTGTGTGGCTCTGTGTGTGTGTGTGTGTGTGGCTTTGTTTGTGTGTGTGGCTCTGTGTGTGGCTCTGTGTGTGTGTGTGGCTCTGTCTCTCTCTGTGTGTGGCTCTGTCTCTGTGTGTGTGTGTGTGTGTGTGGCTCTGTCTCTGTGTGTGTGTGGCTTTGTTTGTGTGTGTGACTGTCTCCGTGTGTGTGTGTGTGTGTGTGGCTCTGTCTCTCTGTGTGTGTGGCTCTGTGTGTGTGTGTGGCTCTGTGTGTGTGTGTGGCTCTGTGTGTGTGTGGCTCTGTGTGTGTGTGTGGCTCTGTGTGTGTGTGGCTCTGTGTGTGTGTGTGGCTCTGTGTGTGTGTGTGGCTCTGTGTGTGTGTGTGGCTCTGTGTGTGTGGCTCTGTGTGTGTGTGTGGCTCTGTGTGTGTGTGTGGCTCTGTGTGTGTGTGTGGCTCTGTGTGTGTGTGTGGCTCTGTGTGTGTGTGTGTGGCTCTGTCTCTCTGTGTGTGGCTCTGTCTCTGTGTGTGTGTGTGTGTGTGTGGCTCTGTCTCTGTGTGTGGCTCTGTCTCTGTGTGTGGCTCTGTCTCTGTGTGTGGCTCGGTCTCTGTGTGGCTCTGTCTCTGTGTGTGGCTCTGTCTCTGTCTGTGTGTGTGGCTCTGTCTCTGTCTGTGTGTGTGGCTCTGTCTCTGTCTGTGTGTGTGGCTCTATCTGTGTGTGTGGCTCTATCTGTGTGTGTGGCTCTATCTGTGTGTGTGGCTCTATCTGTGTGTGTGGCTCTATCTGTGTGTGTGGCTCTGTGTGTGTGGCTCTGTGTGTGTGGCTCTGTCTGTGTGTGTGTGGCTCTGTCTGTGTGTGTGGCTCTGTCTGTGTGTGTGGCTCTGTCTGTGTGTGTGTGTCTGTGTGTGTGTGTCTGTGTGTGTGGCTCTGTGTGTGTGTGTGTGGCTCTGTGTGTGTGTGGCTCTGTGTGTGTGTGTGTTTGGCTCTGTGTGTGTGTGTGTGTTTGGCTCTGTGTGTGTGTGTGTGTTTGGCTCTGTGTGTGTGTGTGTTGGGCTCTGTGTGTGTGGCTCTGTGTTGGTAGCTTTTTCTTGTAGGTGGGGCTCTGTGTGGGTGGCTCTGTGTGGGTGGCTCTGTGTGGGTGGCTCTGTATGTGTGTGTGGGTGGCTTTGTGTGGGTGGCTCTGTGTGTGGGTGCAAATGCAATAGGTCTCGCATTTGCGAGAGATTAAGCTATTGGCATTGTAAATGACAATGCCATTTATGTATATGTTTCAAAAACATAAATAAAAATGTCATGAGCAATGCCAATAGCTCTAACTTTAACAATGCCGAGACCATTGCATTGTAAATGCTTGTTTATCTAAGGACTCAGGAAAGGTTTCTTCTTCTGAGATTAATGAAGAGGACAATGAAAAGGTTGCCAGAATATAAATTACTCGGCACCTGCGAAAGTGTCCCTTTAAAGTTTTTAAGTTTATACCTTTTACTCACAAATAATCTCGGAAATCCAGTTTTATCAAGGTCGTTCTATTCATTCAGCAACATACATCTTATTATTCTTCATAGCGGCAAAGCATCAGGAGATGGAGAGTTATTGAACGTAGAAATACTCTCCTTTTTCTTGTTCTGTGCCTTTAAACCCAACCGGTCTCATATGGGAAATTACCTCTTGTAATTGAGATCCTTGTATAGATTTTCTGCTGGCCAAAGCATTTTAATACTCATCATCAACTTCGACAGCACCTTGAGAAGTATCTGGAGGCAAAATGGTAGAAAGTAATGCAAAGAATGTTCTAAGCGGTAAATATATTTTTGCTGTTGTTGCTCTTTTAGTACGTGCCTATCGATAGACCTGTAGCCAAAGTATATATAGAGTATATAAAAAAGATGTCCTGCTACCACTTGCATAGTGTAAAAGTTTTTGTTAGGAGAGCACATAACTGTATGATGTAGCCACCTGGTGTGAAAACATAGGTAAGGCAACATGTAAGACTTAAATCCAGGCATAATTAAGGCCTACGTCTTTCTCCTGCAGAAACAAGAAAAGGTCCTGCTTCAGTGAGGGCCAGGAATGAGCATATGTAGCTTAAGCTGCCAGGTCCCACAACAGTTGAGTCCTGCAAAGCAAATCAGCGGAAAATCCCACCTAAGCTGCTTCCTGCTTCACTGCAGAGGCCTCTCTAGTGCTATTGAGTCTTGGAATGATCAAACACAATTTTGTCTTTAGTTCCCCGCTCACTACAGAGAAGACATTCAAAGCCGAAACCACAAACTAGTGAGAAACCCTGCATATGCTTCTTTTGGCTTTACCTCAGAGACCCGCTACAGCAGGGACGTGGGGTGTGTTTTAAATATATATGCTCCTTTAATTACAATACCCTGCAGCAAAGGGAAACGCTAAGACACTTACCCAATACACAGTAACTCCAGCCGGAGGATTGAACGGAAACAGGTTTTTTTTGGTGTGCTGAAGAATATAGAAGGAAGAGCAGGCCAAGCTTTTATCATTAAAAGGGTATGAACATGTTGTACGAGTCATACAAGTTTTTTTTTTCCAGTTGCATATACTAGGGTGGTCTGCTCCAGCAGGCTGACTATTTCAATTAAGTAAGGTATGTAGTGATGAAAGTGGGTCAAACGGTTACATTGCTGGAAGTCAGTACTCCAAGAAAACAGTGGGGGTCACATATTGTTTGAGTAGAAGTGGAGTAACATTGGAAAGGTTCGCGATGTCTCTTGTTCCAAGGCATCAATAAATAATATATTTTTTTGTTGGGCAAAGTACCTACTGATCAACTGATTTGATGCCCATAGAAATTGCATGGGCCCATCGGATGAAAGACCTACTATACCAAGTACATGGATCACTATTCTGATTAGCTCAAACTTCTTTAAATAGCTTCTAGAAACTCCGACTGGAAAGACTAGCTGCTACCAATTTGCTCTGACCCAATAATACTGCTCAGTGTTATATTGTAGTGTCAGTTCCAATCCTGTTCAAGTATCTGTTTATGATCTGAAACCTAACTATTTTTTATTAATTCAACCCGTATCTACCAACCTGCGAATTGCTGCTGAAAATAGTTTTGGTGTTCAGATGAAACCAGATTTATTTTTTTGGCAATATATTTAAAAGCTGCTATAAAAGACTCAAGTTTCCTTTGTTAGTAGGGTGTGTAGTTTTATAGGTAAATTGTTTGGGCGCAGTGCCTAAGAATACATTTGCAGTTGTCCATGTTGCAATTGACCTCAATTTAAATTGAAGTATCCGTTATTTACCTGTGGGATTTATTTGATTGGGACTGTATTGAGCCATCCTATGGCCTGTTCAGTTACAGAAATGGGATAACACAAAATGTGCTCTTAAAATGGTTTATTTTAAACCAAAATGTTTTTGCTGTTTTAGGTCAAGATTTTGATCAATCGGCAACTACAGATTTTATTCTCTGATGTTTTTGACGAAAGACTGGAACAGTTAACTGAAAGAGTTAACCAAATACAGTGTGGAAAGAAGCATGAGGAGCTGGCTGCTAAATGTCTTGTAAGTTACAATGTCATTGTTTTAACATTTTAATCATATTTCCAGTTTTCTCAGAAACACTATTTTAATGCATACTTGGCTATTAATTGATTAAATAGTCGAAATTGCTATTGTAAACCCTGACATGTGAAACATAAAGTGAACATCAGAAATATAACATACTTTTTGCAATAATCTCTTAACACAGCCGCTGCAGGCTGATCCTGAACAATTTGTTAATCTGCATATTTGATATCAACATAGCCGTGCGTAATGTTTTTGACAGCAAGTAATGTATTAAAACCGATTCGCTTTTGTTTCGTTTTGGGAAATGTTTCACAATGTAACAACATATTTATTTGTAAAATAGAAAGTCCTGCAATTATTGAATCTTCCGCCCTGTAAAGGTGAAATCACTTAAAAATTACAACACTTAATTCTTGCCACTGCTAGTTTTATGTACTCTACAGAGCCCCCTTTCAATATCCTATATAGTTTCTTTGTAGTGTTTTAGAAGAGTTACAACTGCTCTTTTTGTGACATTGATCACCATCTTCATTCGAGGAGTAACCACTGTGTAATGAGTCACAATAAAGTTAAAACTTCTGCTCTTTCCACTCCCAGGATTTTAACAAGAAAGAAAACCTCTTTTGAGGGGCAGACCAACCTATTCACAGAAGGCAGAGGAAACTTAGTAGATAGTCCTGCTCCATTCTCACCTACTGAACTTCCCTTTACACCTAAGCAACACCAACACACACTATGGCATTTATTAGAAGTTCCAGGCTAAATTCTAGTCCCTGTGCAAATGTGTTTGCATAGGGTCCTGAATTATCAGTTGTGTGATCATTATCACTCCATCTCACTTTTCCCCTGATACATTCCAGCAGTTCTAACTGCTGACATTTTTTTGGTTGGACACAGCCCAGAGTAAGAGCAAAACATGCAGAATTCAGGGTTTTAAAAAAATTATTCTACATATTATGACTCTTTTTCCTGTTGATAACTCGTAACAAGAGTACTCGGGGGAAATGGTATTTACCTCCTGTAGTATGTACCCCAACCTACTACGACAAACTTGTCATGACGGCCAATGTAAGTTATCTTTTACGTCTAGCCTTTTCAGTAGCTTTTGATTGCCTCCTTCAAGAAGTAGACTGCAAGGAATCCATGGAGTAGGGCACATGGTGTAAGCTCCTACTGACTCTTCAGTTTCAACAATTTGTCCTCTGTGCATTCCAAGGACACGCTTACTTTCACATGCACAGGAGAAACTAATCAAATGCTTTAGTGGCAGTCCTTTCCTCAGAAACACTTGTGTGCTGGGGGATATCAAACTGGCAGGGGTCCTCCTTATCTTTTCGTCTAAGCAGTGAATTAGAACTCTCTTTTATGTTAACAATAAAGAGGTTAGACTTGATGATCACTGCTTTCCATGTCTTAATTTGGCTATGATCCTGACCTAGATAGTCCAGTATTTCCTTAGACTTATTCAAATTCCTTCGCCCCTCATTTGGTGCTCCCAGAATTTTAGAATTTATGACTTTGCTAAACAATGTCACTAAATCCTTGTACATTTTCCTGCCTGCCCTAGCTTCAGTTTTGGGCATTCCAAACTCTTTGTACCCACTTCCTGGTACCTCTCATGGAATCTGGTTTACCTAGTGGGTGCACTGTATATTTGTCTTGTTCCCTGTGTCTCTAATGTAGATGCCTGTGTCTCATCCCATCCCTTGTTTTCTGCAGCATGGCCATTCCCTGTGGCAAGGGCAAAACTACCCTCCGTACAGAGGCTAATACACTTCACACCTTAGTCTATCAGAACTGAAATGCTTCTCTAGGAGTGGCGAAGTCCTCAAACATTTGAAAGAAACAGAGCTTCTGGTTGGTTGTGGCATCCTGCTTAAACATGAAAAAGGAATGATGCAATGGCCTTTTTAACCTGTACCCTCGCCGGTCAGAGCCCTGGCCCTATGAAAAAACTCACCTGTGACATTGTTTCACAAATCTACAAAAAAACAAACCACAAGAAATAATTCAAAGGGAAGATGGAGTGATTAGGTTCAACACTTTGTATCTAAAACCTTTGTAATCTCGCCTGCTGCTTGCCATTGGTGAACTCCTGCATTACTCTTCTCTCCTTGTACCTTATTGGTCGGTACTCCCAATACATCCATTCCGTTTTATTGGAAGGATGACTGACCAACTACAATTTTACTACGCAGGAAGTGTTCTTGTGTTGTGTTCAGGGACTACTTGTTTTATTATGTGCCACTGATATTTTGTCACCACAGCGTCTAGCACTGTGTCGGCTTCATGAGTTTTCTATTTAAAAAATAAATAATAATAATTATAACCAATGCGCCCGCTTCACAGGCCCCTGTACATAAGTTAAATATGCCTGGGTGTCGTGCTTTGTATTTTAACATGACACCCGTTTTAGCATTATTTTTTAATTACTGTGCTTGCTTTGTTTTAGCACGGTGCCCGTTTTTGTTTACAGCATGGGCGCCGTGCTTTATATTTGAGCACTGCCCCTCTCTTTTTTTTTTTTTTAACAGTATTGCAAATGCTTGGTTTTAATGGTATTTGAATGAGTTCTCTATGGCTGCTGTATGATGCTGTTTGGCCCAGGACCTCAGCACTGGGTCACGCCTATGAAGTAATCGGATGTAAGAAAGCCTGAACTGAAGCACATACAGAGGGCCCACCCCCCCCATTCTTTTCCCTCCAAACCGGAGTTTTTTATGTTGTTGTAAACAATAAAATAGTAACAACGATGAGATCACAGCAACAACCATATTATGCAGAGCATAAATAAAGACTATGCTTGCACATGTTTATCTTAAACAGCGCCCTTGATGTATGGCCTTTATTTTTTCTATTTCAGTCCCCCTCCCTATTCCCTACCTCCTTCCCACTACCACCCAAAGCGCCCCCCCCCCACACACACACACACTCTAGTTCGGTTTGGGGTTAAAGGGCCTCTGTTTGGGGTGGGGTGGTTCTCTGGTTGTACCAGGGTGATTAAGCCGGATGTATCCAAACTGATGTCCTGAACCCTCCCACCCCACTTTTCTTTTGTCTGACTCACCTCCTCAACTGCAGATATTGACTCTTTTGGTTAGTTGTTGGTCAGTACCATTGACCCTGAAGACTGATTTCTTTGAGAAGATATGCCTATGCTCCGACCTGTTCTACCGACGATCGATAGAGGAATTTTTCGAGGGACGGGCAGCCATTTGCTAATTTGTTGGTCCTGGTCCTGGTCCTTGATTGGACGTTTGTCAAATATCTCTTTTTGGTTTGTTCTGCATTGTGTTAATTTGTGTCCCTGTGCGCATTCACTTCTGTGCAATAACACTAAGTTAATAGCATTGCGTTGAACCTCTAGTAACGCCTTTAAAAACAAAAAAATAAAACACTATGCATGTAATTTATACCCTACAACAAGTTCATGCTTGTGTTGTAATGTATGGACCATGCAACAATGTGAACCTTAGTTGCGTAAAATACTTACGCCCATTTTCCGAGTTCTGCCGATGTATAATGTAAGAGATTCATGTCCAGTTGTGTGTGCTTGAATGTGTCCTTACGCAATATAACTGATGCTCATGTAAAGGGCTCCAGTACCTTTGTGTCGAGTCTGCGCTAAATAAAACTGCAAAAGAAAAAACAAGCATTTGCAATGCAATAGGTCTCGCATTTGTAAGAGTTTGAGTTATGATTGTAAAGAAAAATGCCTTTTTTGTGTAGAAAACCTGCAAGCAGTGCGCAAACAAGCACTTTGTACTTATAGCCCTTTATTTATTTTTATTTATTTATTTTATTTTAAAAGGTTTTCTATATCGCTGGCTAGACCCAGGGGTATCAGACTCTTTACAGGAATGTGAGGAGGTGCAGTATTAAAAAACAAACAAAAAACATTTGAATAAAACAAGAGCTAATATAACAAAGAAAGCAGGCAAAATGCGAGAGCTATTTACAAAACACTATATTAAGCTAACGTGGGTAGTCAGAACCTAGGTTGGGGTGAGGGTGAAAAAGAAGAGATAAGGAGGGGGAATAATAGAGTAGGAGTTAGGGGAGTAGTAAATCAGTAGGAGGCCAATCGTTGGGCTAGGAGTCATATTTAGGTATAGAGAGCAGGGAGGGAGAATGGGGGGGAAGAGTAGCGTGAGGGAGGGGTGTTTGGGGGGAGGAAAGTGGAGGGGATGGAATTGGATGGTGGTAGAGGGGGACATGACGGGTCGCAGCCCGTGAGAACTGTGTCAGAGGTAGGAATTAAGGACCCCAGTATTTGTTGAGGAGGAACAATTTGAGTTCTTTTTTGAAGTTGAGGTAGGAGGGTTTAGAGCGTAGGTCTTTAAGCAGGGAGTTCCAGATGGAGGGAGTTACCGGAGAAAGAGCGAGCTTGGGTGCCTTTCTTCTTTAACATGGGGGGGATAAGAATGAGGGCGTTAGTGTTCCTCGTCAGTCGTGTGCAGCCTGCTTTGTGGAGTTTATCTGAGAGGTAACGTGGTGTGTTTTGGTGAAGGGCTTTGTGCGTGATACATGCAATGTTATAGGTGGATCTGCCTTCGATGGGTAGCCATTTGAGAGTTTTCAGGGCGGGGAGATGTGGTTGAAACGTTTGTAGTCGGAGATGAGTCTAGCAGCTAGGTTGAGCACAGATTTAAGTGGAGCAAGGTGGACTTTAGGTGTTCCAGCGAGGATAGCGTTGCCATAGTGGATTCTCGACAGGACCAGCGATTGGACAACAGTTTTAAAGTCATCTGCCGGGATGAAGGGCTTAATTTTCTTGAGATGACGGAGAGTGAAGAGTTCTTCTTTGTCCGAGGTTTTTATGTGGGAGGTGAGTGCAAGGCTATTATCAATGGTGATGCCTTGAGGCTTTACTGAATTGGAATTGGTTAGAGAGCAGTTGAGAGCATTAAGGTCCGAGATCCAGTCTTGTATGGGAAGTGGGTTGCTTTTAGGTGCGAAGAGAATAATTTCAGTTTTTTTAGGTTTGAGTTTGAGACGATTATGGTACAACCAAGATTGGAACTTGGTCAGAGTGTCATTTAGATGAAGGATATCGGAGTGGGATTTAATCTTATAGTAAAAGTGTGTGTCGTCGGCATAAAGGTGGCAATTTATTCCTGCGTTTTTGAGGATGAGTCTGAGTGGTTCCATGAAGAGGTTGAAGAGCGCAGGCGAGAGAATGGATCCCTGGGGGACACCGAGAGAGATCGGAGTGGGGTTGGAAAGGCAGTTCTCAATTTTGATTTGTTGGGTTCTGTGTTGGAGAAAGGAGATAAACCAGTTGAGGACATGGCCATTGAGGCCAAAGCGGACTTTAAGAGTGTTTAGTAAGGCAGTGTGGTTAACAGTATCAAAGGCAGCGGATAGGTCGAGGAGAAGGCATGATTCACCTTTGTCAAGGGAGTGATGTATGTCGTCCACTATATTGAGCATGGCAGATTCTGTGCTGCA
Source organism: Lissotriton helveticus (assembly GCF_964261635.1). NCBI lineage: Eukaryota > Metazoa > Chordata > Amphibia > Caudata > Salamandridae > Lissotriton > Lissotriton helveticus. The sequence goes on along the minus strand of NC_136071.1, from coordinate 558,779,657 downwards.
TCAACGCCACATTGTAGTGAGTCAAAGAGGTGAAAGGGTTGATGTGATTAACTAGTTGGAGCAGGGCACATTTTTCAAGGTCTTTGGAGAGAAGAGGGAGGTTAGAAATGGGTCGGAGGTTATTTGGGTCGTTGGGATCTGCGCTAAGATTTTTGGGGATGGATGTGATTTGACCCCGTTGGAGGGGGACGGGAACACACCCTGTGGCCAGGGTGGAGTTTATAATGGTGATCAAGAAAGAGGCAATGATATGGTTTAGGTCTTGGACAAGGTTAGGGGGCAGACCGTCTTTGGTGTGAAATGATGGTTTTAGCTTAGCGATGATGTTGTAGACTTCATGTTCGGTGACAGAGTGAAAATTCTGCAAGGAGGCATTGTTTTTTCAGGTGGTAAGGTACCGGACAAGAGATAGGCAGGGACAGGGGGAGGATTTGAGGGGGAAGGAGATTCGGGAGAAATGTCATAAGAAAGTAGTCTGTAGATTTAAGATGAAGGATTGGTCTATTTTGGTGATTGTATCAGAGAAGAACTTAGCAATTTCTTCGCATTTCTCAATAGAGGCCGTCAACTTTTGGGGGGGCAGAGGATGTTTGATTTTTGACAATGCTGAAAAGTTCTCTAGTTCTATTTTTGGCTCTATCAAGCTGAGTGCGGAAGAAGGCGGACTTTTCATTGAGGATGTGCTTTTTGTATTTGGACCTAGCAGATCGGAGGAGGGCTAGATGGGAGAGGGACAGGTGTTGCCTCCATGTTCTTTCAGATTGTCTAAAGGAGCGTCTTCCGTTGTTGAGATCAGAGTTGAATCAGGATTTGGAAGGTATGTTTCTTTGGGTTTTAAGTACAAGAAGCAAGGCTGACAGTGAAAAAGGTGCAGTTACTGCGTTTACGCACCTCTTGTAAGTTTTCAAAATGCATAAATAAAAGGCATTGTCCTTTACAATGCCAATAACTCGAACTCTCGCAATTGCGAGACCTATTGCATTGCAAATGCTTTACACTATTTCTAATGAATCTCTTTTTAATCTTTTTTTTTTTTTTAATAAGCAAATTTTTATTGATTTTAAAAACACATAAAACAATTCAGCCAATACACGGAAATCACAAGAATCCATTCACAAAAGCAATGAAACCCCCAATCACGAACCCCATAAAATTACATGGACGGGATTTGAACCAGGTTAATTAGGGCCCTACACATTCCCCAACCACTTCCCCGCAGTCTGGTTTTTCTTAACGCACCCCTTGGCTTTGTAAAGGGCTTTCTCCTGGGTTGCGCACCAGTCCACCCCTCTATGCCACCTCTCGAGGGTAGGTGTGTCGGGGCTTATCCAGGCCGTCGCTATGTCCCGCTTGGCCACCATCATAGCTGTATTAAAAAATAACTTGCCATTTCTGGACCCGTCCAGCCCATCAGTTTTCCACAGCAAAGAGTGACATGGATCATGAGGACCCTCCCAGCCCAGTACCTCCTTTAGCTCCACTTCAATAGATCCCCAGAACTGTCCTAAGCTGGGGCACAACCAAACCATGTGGAGGAAGTCGGCCGGGGCATGGTTACATCTCGCACATGACGCATCTGGGCGCAAACCCGCTCGATACAGGCGCAGTGGAGTGAGGTACGCAGCGTGTAAGTAGTAGAGCTGAGTCCGCTTGAGTTTGGTGGAGACGGTGACTGTTCTGGGGTTCATAAGGGCATCACGCTAGTCCACCTCATCAAGGGCGCACACCCAATCCACCCATTGATCCCTCAACCTATCTAGGGATGTGGGGGTGTTGTTAACTAGGGTGCGGTAAATGCGGGACCACCCCCCCCCCCATTACCCAATATATGCATGTGGAGGGCATGTCTCAACTGCAAATATTTATAAAACTGGGATGAGTGTAGGGAGTAGTGAGTTTGGAGCTCCTGGAAGTGCAGCATTTGGCCCCTGGCCCATACGTCCCGTAGCTGAGAGATGCCAATAAGGTCCCAAGTTTTAAACCCCTGTAATCCACTAATCTCCCGGAGCAAAGCCCTATGCCAGAGGGGAGTCCATTGGGTCAACTTCCCCGTCCATCCAGTGCGAAAGAGGAGGCCCACCAAGCCAACAATACAGAGTGCGTCACATAAAGCAGTCGGGTTGGAATGGGCCCCCCGAACATCATGGCTTGGATGTCCGCGAGCCCCAGTTCACTCACTTCAAGCCTGTAGGCTGGGTCTGACCAGCCCCCATTGAACCAATTGTGGACTACCAGGAGATGTACCGCCAAGAAATACAGATACAAGTGCGTCATCCCCATTCCGCCATCGTAGGAGGGAATCTGGCAAGCAGACAGAGCCACGCGGGCCCGTCCTCCGCTCCAGAGAAACTTGGTGATTATACTGTCCAGTTCCCGGAACGAAGTCCTGGGAAATCAGAAGGGGTATTCTGTAGTGAAGGAATATGGGGAGGATCATCATTTTAAACAGGGCCACCCTCCCCAGGGGGTTCAGAGGCAGCGCTTTCCATTTAAGGAGGTCATCCTTGGCCTTCTTAACCGACGGGCCACATTGAGGGACCAGCCCAGCTTGGGAAGAAGGGTAATCCAAATCCCCAGATATTTAAAGGACTGCCTCCGGAGGGGTAGGGTAGACTGCCAATCAAAGCACTCTCTAGAAAGATGCAGGGGGACCAGCACTGATTTGCCGGGTTTTAGCCGCAGCCCTGAGGCCTGCTCGAAAGAGTGCAAGATCTGGAGGCAATGTGGCCCGGAGGAGGCTGTGTCGGACAGGAAGACAAGGACATCGTTTGCGTATAATGCGAGCTTGTCCGTGTCAGTATTGGGCCACTCCCATTCGCGGAGGGGGTCTTCAGCCCGCACCAGAGATGCCAAGGGCTCCATCGCCAGGGTGAATAGCAAAGGACAGAGGGGACATCCCTGCCTAATGCCCCTGGCAATGGGGAAGGCCTCCGACAGTACCCCGTTGACCAGTACTCACGCTCTCGGGTGAGGGTACAGGACCCTGACCAGAGAACGAAAATGGGGCCCAAACCCCATCTTGGTCAGCACGCCCTGTAGGTATGTCCAGTCCACCGAATCAAATGCTTTCTATGGACATGAGTGCCAATTATGGGGTGAGCAGGTGCCCGTGTGCCAGAGCTAGCTGCAGTCTTCGGAGGCAGTGGCGGGTGCCACGCTGAGGCATGAACCCGCATTGGCCCAGGTGCACCAGTAAGGCCAAGTAGGGTTTCAGTCGTTGGGCCAGAATGGTGAAATATAGCTTAATTTCCATGTTGAGTTGGGATATGGGGCGAAACTCTGCACACATTCGGGAGCAAGGCTGGGATTTCGGGAGAACCATGATGGTGGCAATATCCGTTTCCGGCGGAAAGGAACCAGAGCGCCTCCCAGTCGGCGCTCCCTCTTCGATCTGGGGTGGGTGTTGTAAGTGACCCGGTGGGGAGTCAGAACGGGCCTGCCTCCGGTCACGGCGCCTGCTGGATCGATTACGTGGAGGCAGATGAGCAGAGGTAGCGGAGCGGCCGAGCCTGCCCCCCGCATCCCCTACCGCCCAGGGCACAGCCTTCAGCCCGCAGAGGGTGCTCTTCCGTCGCCCAAGTCCAAGCCTCCGTCGGGCTGTTGAAAAATAGTGTCTTGTTCGCAAATACCACCCGCAGGCGAGCCGGGAAGAGGAGCCGATACTGAATGTTAATTACCCTCAACTTTTGCTTGAACTCTCCGAAGGAGTGACGCTGGCCCTGGACCTCACGGTGTAGTCTGGGAAGATCATATTGGCGCAGTTTTCGTGGAGGAGCCGTTGTTGCTTGCGGTCTTCAGATAAGATGATGTCTCGATCCTTGAAGTTAAGAACCCGCATTATGATCGGGCGGGGAGGAACACCTGGCATTGGTTTGGGGGCCAGGCACCGGTGAGCCCGCTCGATTGCAAACCAAGGGGATAGGGATCCCCCGGGGACCGATGACCTCGGCCACCTCTCCAGGAAGTCCACTGTACGACCCTGTTCCACTCCCTCCGGAAAGCCCACCAGGCGGCGGTTGTTGCGTCTGGACCTGTTTTCAGCGTCCTCCGCCCGGCGGTGCAACTCCTGAGTATGAGACTGAAGACTGGCCCCTGCCCCTTAAATTGCTGCACGTCATCCTCCACAGAGGAGACCGTTGACTCAGTCTCTTTAATCCGGGCGATCACGTTGTGAAGGTCCTGCCTGATGAGTCATGTCCACTCTCACTTCTGCGATTTTGCCCTCCACCGAGGTCTGGGACGTGTAGATGGCTTGGAGGATGGCGGCCAGTTCAGCGGACGGAGGAGCCTCCTGCTCAGCCACTCCCCCTGTAGCCCCCCCTCCGGGGTGGTGAAGCGGTCCATTTTTGTCTGGGTGGCGGGGACCTTCGTTGATCTGTCCGTCCTACCCATGTTCGGCTCCCGGGGAGGGATGGGTTCTCAAGGACCCCCTCAGCCGGACTCCGCACTTGAAGGCCGATGAGGCAACGGAGTCGAACCAGGGAGCTGTGAAGTGCAAGCAGCCGGTGTGACAATCCGGGATAGCCCAATCCGCCTCCCAGGAGGTGCAGTCAGAGTAGAGGAACCAGAAGGTGGGTCGCGGTCAAGTGCCACAAGCTAGACCCCTTCCTCCAGAGCCAATGAACGGTCCGCCAGGGCGAAAACACACAGCAGATGGGGAGATCCGGGAAGGGCACCAGGTCCCAGGCGGGGGGGCTCGATGCGCGCAGTTGCCCCCAGTGAGGTGTTGGCGGCCCAAGGGTTGATTGGGGGTCCCACAAGTCCTGCTTCACGTGACTATATTCGCAGTCCCACGGGAGCCACCGGACCTCCGTCTACAACCACCGTGGGACACTGCTGCCCGAAATGGCGGCCGAAGCGCTCACACCCACGCCCCGGGTCCAGGAGGATAAGCCCAGCGGGCTACGCCACCACCATCGCCACTCTGAGGGGGCCGGCTCCCTCCACCATCAAGTCTTGGGCAGCCCGCCAGGGGCGGGGGAGGAGGGGGAGAGGAGCCACACCAGCCCAGGGACCCCCTTGCCCCACCTGCTGCCTGATTGACAGCCGACCCACACCCCCAGACCAGACACCACCGCGCCCCCACTCCATACCTATAGGCCTGTACAAGGGATTGCGCCCTCCAGCTGCCAACGACCGGCAGCGCCAGCAGCAGTAGCCGCCCTGGTCGCAGGACCCAGCCGGGCTCAGACGGGGCCTCCTCACGTGGACTCGGGCAGGGCCCCTGTGGTAAATAAATAAATAATACCTCTCTTTTTGACTGTCTTGAGGAACAGATTGTGCAACTAGTACTTTCATTTTCGTGTCTTTCATACGTTTTCTCTCGTGTTCTTGTTCTTCTCTGATTCTATTCTGGTGGTATTGAAGCATCTGCAACATCTGGGACGGGGTATTAGCTTGCCAGGTACTTTCGACTTTCAGAACTCGATTTTTAATTTGTGGGCTTGAATTCTCGACTAATTTAGTAACAAAAAGGTGAGGGTATGACTCACTACTTGTCTTGAGGCCACTGTTGATGCTAAAACATTTTTCAAATCTAGAATAAAAATCACTAATATCCTCATCTTGCTTTTGTTTACAGGCTGAGATTGCATCCCAGTCTTCTTTTCTAGTTGTCAATAATCTGGGTAAAACTTGTATTAATAATTCTGGTAATTCTTTACATTTATCTCCAAGACCGGTACCTGGTACTCGTGCCTTGTCTTCAGCTTCTAGAACTGCCCAATCGATCTTTTTCTCTCCCACCTCCCATTCTTTTTCCTTGAGCTTTTCATACACCCCTGCGGGCAGCAGAACCTTTAACATTTTAATTATATCTGGATATGTGTATTCTCCCATACGGAGCATGTCTTTTAATTCTCTATGGAACCCTGCTGGATCTTTGTCATGACAGGGAATTAATTTCTTCATCTCGAGGAGTTCCATCTTTGTAATCGGAGTGTAAACAAACACTCGCTGCATTTCGCCACCCGTTCCTTTAACTGGGTGGACTTCTCGTAACGGATTCTGTCTCTCCATGTAAAATGGTTTACTTTCTGGGGGTGAGACATGAACAAAATGCGGGTTCAGAAACGTTCTATATTTGTGACGCTGTTCTAGAATGACACTAATTAAATCGGTACCTAGACCTTTCCATCTATACTGGAGTAACTCGTTCAGGACATCATGTAACGGACCTGGATCAGAGTGTTGACCCTCATACAATGTAATGAGGTGCTGAATCATATACATACCCACCAGTCGTTGTTCGGCTGGGGGCATTTTCAGAAACATTTGTGCCACTATTTCGTCTGGAAAAGTGGTAGAATCAGTAATCCATCGGACTGCTGATCGGGCTAGTTCTTGTTCATGCATGGTACTTAACTCACTGTAACCGATTCGTGATTTCAGAATGTGATCGGTAGCTTGGAACACTTGTTCCAGTGAACCTTGTTCTGGTGCTGGAGAATGAAAAATAGACTTGTGTTCTAGGCGTAAATGGCGATCTGGAAATCTAGATTTTCCTACATACGCTATTCTGGCGGGATTCTCGTCCTCTACCTCTTCAGTATCAGAATTACTTTCTTTCTCGCTTACTTGTGCTGCTTTACGTTGTTCGTGTATCTTTATTATTTCTCTACGGATTTTCTTGTACATACTCTCCATAGCACCGACGGTCTTGTGCTTACCCTCGGCTATATTATCACTCCACCTTGTCAGGGTTCTCATTTCGAAATGATCTTTAGACGGGTAATCTTGTTCTCTTATTAGACAATTGATCAGAAACTTTAATATCATGAGCTGGATCTCGGCTTTCCTTTGAGACATGGCCTCGCTAATACTTTCTGGATCATCCCCTGTACGGATGAAACGATATATTCTGTCTAGATCTTCTTTCATATTCGGTAAGGTGACTAGATACTCGGCCACCTTTCTTACGCGGAATGAATATAAAACCATATTATCCTCGCCTGGGACTGGATCATAGCCGCATTCGGCAAGGGATTTTCTTATTTCTGCTACAGTCTGATGTCTGGGCGTACGCTGTGACGCTTGTGCATGTAATTCGGCTGTCGTTAAACGCTTGTGTGGCGGCGGGGTTTGAGGAGTACCTCCTCCTGCGGCCCCTAAACTGGAGTCTAGGTCTACTGAGGCTCTTCGTCCTGGCAGAGTGGGAAATGGAAATGTAGGCTGGACTTGTATGGCGGGCTGGACCGGGGGTACCGTAACGGGTACTCCGGTGTCTGGAGGAGCGGGAAGTGCCTGATTTGCAGGGACTGGCGGAGCGCGAACAGGATTTGCATATTCTGGGACTGTGTCGTCCAAATAGGACGAAATAAAAATATCAGCTGCGGTCTGTTTGTGACGTAGCTTGGTCGGAACTAATGGTGGCGGGAAATTACTGGATGCCTCTGGGGTCGCTTTTGGCAAGCCCTCGGCAAGAAGAGGATACATACCCCTAATAAGGGCATGCCTCTGTCTGTCTGACTGTTCGGCTTTGACTTGTTCACCTATCTCGATTAGTTCTTTTTCTTGTGCTCGTTCTAAGGATTCTCTACTTAATTCTGACTTTCTGATTTCCTTTTCAGTTCTTTTATGAGATTCTTTACGCCATAACTCAATGGCATCTTTCTGTGATTGTCTGGCTTTCTTTTTCCATAATGCTTCTTCTACTCGCATGATGCATTCGGCATCCCATGTACCCGATACGGGCCATCTATACTTTTCTTCTAACTGTTTGGTATACTCTACCCATAAATCTAGATACAATATGGCGCTTATGCCATGCTTCTGATACATAAAATGACCTGGACTGTCCCTAGGCGGAACAGGAACTGCTTCTTCTAACAAACCCTTTCTAGTTCTTAGCTGACGTAATCTCGAAAAGAGAGACATTGTAAACTTGAATCGGAACACAATACAATACACGAGGAACAATAACAATTTGGAGAACAATTCAGGCATACCACGACATTGGAAATACATTGAACAACATCATAACATAACAGTTCGGACAGAATATTACCTGGAATACTGAGAACAGAAACACAAGAATTTCTCGAGAACGGAACAGACTAGAGTTACTGGGTGCACTGCTGAAACAGTACGGAACATACCGGTCCCCTAAAGGGACGCATCAAGACCCGTATCCACCTAGGTGAACACTTCGTTTGTGAGTCTGTGTACCACCAACCCACGGACCAGAGTCAATTTAGATTGACCCTGTCTAGATACTACCCCAGTAATGGTACTCACCGGGCAGCAAGAACGGAAGGCCTCGGACTGGACTGGACTGCTACGACGACGGACGACGAACTTCGGACTTCAGTTACGGGTGGGCCTCCGGATACCTCGAACCTTGGACTCTTGGCTTGGGCTCTGGTCGGGACTCGCCGCGTTCCTCCACCGTCTCGTTTGGATGCTGGACCGCCTCCTCCGTCTCCTCCGTGGGCCTGAGGGATACTTGAAGCAGAAATATCTGCCGGTGCACAGAAGAGTTCCGTCACGACTGCAGAGGGTCAGGGGGTCGGCGTGGCTTCACCGACGCGTGGGGAAAGGGCAAGTCCCTATTCGGGCGCCATTATGTGGTAAATAAATAAATAATACCTCTCTTTTTGACTAGACATATATCATAACAGATAGCTCAATAAATAAGAGTCAAGATTCGAGGTAGTAGGAGTTTTTGCAGGTTTAATACAGCATAAGGACAGGAACAGGACAACCTGCATAGGAATAGGATGGCAGGGCCCAGCAGCTGCTGGGGCTGGATCTGGGATGAGCGCGCTCACTTTTAATAACAATACATGAGCATATATACATAACGCAAACACATAGCATTACATTGCAGTAGGCGTAGCAGTGGGTGGAGCAGAAGGTGTGACGCGTAGCAGTCGCGAAAGATAAGGGCGAAAGTAGGTGTAACTGGGCGTACACATAGACATGTGATGCAAACGTAACAGAATATGTCATGAATGGGGCGGAAACCATGGAGGGGGCTACCTAAGGAGCCGGGACCTCTAACCTGATGGTGCGCGCAAACTAGCAATGACGTATCACTAGGAGAAGCTGGGGGCTATGAACTCTGTGCTAGGAGCAGAGACTGAAGTCTGGAGAGTCAGGGCGACATGTACCTAAGCAGTATCTAGTATCTGATGTTTAGAGAACATGTTGATATAAACTAGAAGTCAGGAGAGGAAAGGCTAACTTGATTCTAAGACTGGACCATGCATTATTCTACATGTAGTGCGTGATGAAGAATATTAAATGACCATTAAATGCAGTATTTCTCTAACGTGGAGACGTGAAGGCTAGACAATGACGGAAACTATTGATGCAGTTCAGTAGCTTAGGAATGCAGAGAAGGAGGACTGAACTGATAACTGGAATCATAACATATTCTTGGCAGACTCAGAGACTGAGCCAGGCTGGGCCGGGCACTGCGAGGCAGGAAGTAAGTGAAGGGTCGAGGATACAGGTGGGGGCTGGATGGCTCCTCAGCGAGGCTTCAGGAGACAGGAGCTGAATCTGGTGTCCAGGCCCTTTTGAGGCCTAGAAACGGGGACTTTATAATAGAATAATGTGTATACTGAGAAACGTGGCAACGTAGCTTTACATAGGCCTGATATTCGTAGTATTCACGAGAACTGGAAACTGACATACTAGAGGTGGACACAACTGTAATTGCGTCATTAATCGGACATGGGGAATACATATGCATATTTAATCATGCACACATAACATATGATGGATGACACGTAGGGACACAGAACATGGCAAAATTTACTTTTCCACACCCCCAGAGTCAGCGTCGTCCACCCAGAGCCTGGGGCGACCGAAGAACACCTCACCCAGAAGGCCGCCCCCTCCTGCAGCGGTCCCCAGCACTGGCCACGTCCAATAGGGGCCTTTTTGATGTCAGACGGCCACCTCCCTGGTCAGCAGCCCCCGCAGGTGGAGTCCTGCCACTCCAGTGACACCGGTCCAGATAGCAGGGGGCGGTGGGAGGGTGCCGCCACCAACAGTGCATGCAGCAGGCACAGGGCAAGGCCCCAGGAGCAACAGGGTGTCACCCCCTGCTGGCCGCGGCCCGGAAGGGACGCGCCACATTCAAGCTGAATCCAAGGCCAACAGGGCCGCCAAGAGCCCCTGGACCAACAGAGACTCACCGGCACCAGCTCTCCACTCCCTGGAGGATGTCCCACTATTCCGCACTCCTCCGGCTGGGCAACAGGTAGGATCCAGCAGGGCCCTTAGAAGCACCACAGGTGGGATTCAAGCACTGAGACCATAGCGGGGCCGCGGCGCCGCGCACCCTTCAGCTCCACCACGGGGGAGCCGATCAGCCCGTGACGGCAGCGCCAGGCCTTCAGTGTCTCTCCTCACCTGCTCAAGGCCACTGACTGGGCGCCGGCGGGTCCCGCAGGGGACGCAATGGTGTGCCGTGGACAGAAGGGGGGGGGGGGCTGCCACGCAAGGCAAGCGGGCCGGACACAGACAGCGGACCGGCCAAGGATCTGGATTCTGCGTGGCCATGGCCGCCTTCTTGAGGAGCTCGGCCCGGCGGGTTCGGGAGATAGGATCAGCCCTATTCGCTCTAAATTCAGCCCGCCACGACTCAAAAGGAGCAGCAGAGGCCCCCAGGCATCCATGTATGGGGGCACAGGGTGTTAGATGTTCCCGATGGCGGCGGATGGCCGAGCGGATGATGTAGCGGTCCGGAGCACACCTAAGGTGCGACCACCATCTTGACGCTCGTAGCCATGCCCCCTCTTTTTAATCTTTTTATAAAACGCCATTCTTTAGACATGTTTCACTAAATGTCTCCAAGAAATGTTATTTAAGTTGCACAGTAGTTTTGCAAAAAAATTACTTTCTTAGTAGCATATTTATATTTTACAGTCTGTGATTTTAAAGTTAACAATAGCCATTCTTGCTTACACGCTACTGGATGTATTTGCATATAATCAGTGAGCACCTCCGGGTAGACATGCGCTATAAAAGACTCATTTTATTTCTGGAAGCATTCTGTGTAGCTTTAAGTTGTTACTTTTTTGAAATGTGTAAATATTTTACTCTGAGCCACCCTCAGTAATGCAAGCAGAGCTCAGTCTATTGCGTTTTATTTGGGCGCTTGCCCTAATAGTAAAGGGTTTAACATTAATGAATCCTTTATGCACGTCTGAACAGTTTTTGCATTTTAATTCAAAATTTGTCCTAGTGGAAGATGATCCTTTTTCATAGGTCCAAACTGTGGTACTATAAATTAGTGGCTGGGTTGACTTGTCCAGCGGACAAACTATTCATGAAAATTGTTCTTGTCTCCAGAAAATATGTCCTGAACGTCAGAAGATGGAAATTCCATACCTCTGATTGTTTCATTCACTTCTGTACCTCTACGAAGCACAATACTCCGACATGCTATGCACACCGCCCATCTGAACCCGAGAGCTCAGCAGGAATGGGAGTCGCTCGGCATTTCAATCACGCCAGCGCAGTGGACCTTCTGCTGCGCACATGCACTACCCCTATCCCCAAATTACTGTCTCCCCCTCATCTATTTCAAATTCCTACATTCCCTGTACAGATCACCTGAATGGCTCCATAAAATAGGCCTGATTGATGAGGCGTGGTGCTGGCGATGCAGATCCCCCGACGCAACCTTCCTCCTCCTGGCCTGGGAATGCCCCAACATTCAACGATATTGGGAGACCATTTTTGAGGCACTCTACGAGATGCTCGACCTGCGAGTGGACTGCTCCCCCTTGATCGTGTTGCTTGGGTGTGTGAAGTGCCTGCCGGCAGGTGGGAAAACACTGGCTGCCATGCTCCTCCTGCTTGCAAAGAAACGCATAGCAATGTACTGGGGTAGACGCCAGGTTCCACACAGGCAGGAGTGGATTACAGATTCAGTGTGTTGCGAGGAGCAACTATCAACCTACTGAGACCTCATGCCTCCCCCCCCCTCCCCTCCCAGGCCCGGCCTATAGACATATGGCAACCGCTGCAAGCCTACCTGCGATTATGCACGGAGAATGCTGGGCTCTCACACTTCCATAACACTGGCGAAGAGCAATAGTACAGGGCGCACAGTTGAGGCAACACTAAATAATCGTACTCGCCCATCTGGCACAATACACGGAGGCCGGTCACCCCTTCACCATATCCACCCCTGTGTACCAAACCCCCCTCCCCCCTACCCCCCTCTTCTTGTTCAATGTTATTGTGTTTCTGTGGAGCACAAAGAGTGGCATAGATGTAACTAATTAAGAAATTCAGAATTAAGTGCAGGAAAATCTGGGAAATCGGTGAAAGTCAAAAGGGGAAATCAAAAAAGTCTATTTACATGTTGGCTGGGTTAAGCCTCCAAGTGGAGAGAGAAGCTATGCTGATATTGATTTCCTATACAGTGTGTCTATTTTAATAGCTAGCTGATTAGAACATTGTACTGTAGGCCAAAGTGTTTGACTACTCTGTAGGAGGAGATGGAACATCCATCTTGACTATCTAATTGGTGTCTTAGCCCCAGGATACAATCATGCGCACATAGTATTGACCTGGACCCTTTCTTTTGGTAGTTTCTATACACATTGTGTCCTAATACAGTCTAGTGGAACAAGTCTGCTCTGTATTAAAATAGAGCTCCTGAAGATATGGCTCCCTAGTAGCTGTAACACTTGTTTCTCCAAAATAGGATTCTATGTCTGGAAATGTAGTGAGGAATGTGCGTTCCTCTGTTTGTTTACTCATTCAGCAATTAAGAATACATCAGAACCACTAACAGTAATCATTTTGGGATTACTAACTTGAGTCCAGAAATAAAGCATCACTAGCAATGACAATGTTAAGCTACACAACATAAGGACCTCCGGAGCGGAGCACTCTTTCATGGTCGCTCAGCAGCCTGATGAATGGTATTTCTCTGAAGGGCTTTTTAGGGCTCGTCCTATTCCATTCCGCAAGGAATGAATAGGACGAGTCTATTGGGGTGAAACTAAGAGCTAAACTAAGCTCTCAAAAAGCGGTTTTCAACTAGTGCATGAGACCTCGATGAGGTCTCGTGAACGCGCTTCAATTCGCCCGAGCCGCCTGCCTCCACATCAAAGCCATCTGTTGCTTTGTGCTCGGCCTCAGGCCGGCATTTCTCCTCCCCTAATTATTCACTGCATGGCCGGCTGGCACATCAAAGGCTGCTGCTCCCCATGCGTCTCGTCAGCCCCCCATTAAGCAGCACAAGCATCAACCCTGGTTTCCTCTATGCAGCGCTTCTTCCCCTCAACATGCCATGTTGACCAGACTACTCCAAAACCTTTCACCACTGCCTCCTCTCCTTATTTATTTGGGAGTGATGCCACAAATTATATTTTTTCCTCTAGAGTTTTCGTGTTTAGTCCACTTAAACGTTGTTGTCCAAATCGAAGCCATAGTGGAAATGCAAAGTTCTCCTATTTTCTGCCATAGACAATCCGGACTTGTCTATAATCTATACCATAAACTTTGGTGATATTGAATTGAATTGTTAATTTGTCGCTGTACAGGCCAGCTGTCAACCCCTGCTAGTAGAGGGCTGCTAGCATTTCCCAGCCGCTTGCATTTCCCGTACTTGTTTAGCATTATACTGGTCAGTGTTCTAGTTAGTTGTTCTTAACCTCACCACGTCCCCACACGCGATCTTTACAGCCATTGCCGTCCGCTAGAAGCTTTCATCGGCTTTATAAAGCGCACATTCGCCCGCTCCGAACGTTTCTTCCAGGCTGTGCATTTCGGAGGATTATGAAAATAGTGAACATGAATAAGGACTGGTCCGGTCACGACCCCTAGCCCCCCCATACCCTGATCCCCCCACTACCACCACCCATCACCTCTCCTCCCAGGTACGGCTCACAGTGAAGGCATTATCGATTGGTTTTATAATGATGATAACTTGTTTTTATGTAGCGCTAAGCATCATACTTGTGTCGCCTCTAAGCACACTAAATAGTGTTACGTTTGCCTAATTAATGGTGCTTAAGTACCCACTTCGGAAGCATGAATAGTCAGCTGCGATGGTTCAGGCCAGTACATAATAAAAATAGAAAGCAGACACTGAAAGTGATACGCTGCTCTGACCAAAGATAGTCCGACACAGGGCCACTCTTTGAAATTCTGCGCGATCTGCAGTGTCTGCCTGCAAGGAATTTACCATATGCAAGTCGAAATCCAACAAGGGATGCGACTGAAGCCTTCTTACCATTTGCTGTAGATTAAACTGTGCAGATACCGTCACTTTAAATAATGTCCAATACTGACGTTATTTTCTTATGAATTGTCCCCCGTAAACACTACGTTTATCTCTTCATAATAAGTTATCAAGTTTAATCCTTGCTGTTACTTAACCATTTAGGTACCAAGAACGGTATACAAATGTCACTTTAATGCCGAAAAGGTGAGGGAGAGGTTTTTTTTGCTCATGAGCTTGTTTCAACATTTTTTCCTCGCAAGGTGAGAAAGTGTCTGTTTAAGCGCCTCACGCTGTGAGCCATTGTTGCCTATCCAGTTTTTTTTTTAGGTCTCGCGACCTATCAATGCGCGCAAGCGCATTGAGCGGAGCGGGAATTCAAGTGCTCAAAATCCTTGTCAAACCAAGGGCTTCTTGCTGCGGTTTTGTTTGAGTTCACGTGAATCACGTGACCAAACAAGCACGCGCATCAGCCTCCCTCCCTCCTAATTGCATTTTTTTTTAACCCCTTCGACGCTCATGACGAGCCCAGCTCGTCATGGAGTTTCCATTGACTTCAATGGAAATTACATTAAAAGCCATAAAACACCTTAGCATCCAAGTGGTTAACGGCCGCACAGCACATCAAAGGGCTTCGCCCAGCGTGCGCTCTGCGGCTTCTCCTCCCCTAATTAATCATGGCTGTTTGGCCGTACTTTCAGTTTCCCGGCCGCTCTGCATTATCAGGCACGTGTTGGTGACGCATCATGGCTGTTTGGCCGTACTTTCAGTTTCCCGGCCGCTCTGCATTATCAGGTACGTGTTGGTGACGCATTATTTCACTTTGTCTCCGTGCCTGCTGTTATCCTCTCGTTCATTAGGTCCTATCTCTTGCACTTAGGTCAATGTGTCTCTATCACACTCTCATTATTTCCCTTTCTTTTTCTGCCCACTTCTCCCTCCTCTCTCTCCTATCCTCTTCTTCTCATCTCCGTCTATCACTCATTCTCCCTCAGTCGCCTCTCTGCTTCATTTGCTTCTCTTGTTCTCTATCTCATTGGATTCTTACCCCCTTCATTCTTTCTCTCATTCTCTTTCTCTAGACTCTCTCTCATCCTCACGTTTCCTCTTTCTGTCTCTCACGCACTGTTTCATTGTCACCCCTCAATCTCTCAACGTCTGTGTTCCGCTCTCTCTCTTCCCGCATCTTTCGCTCTAAACTTTCTGGCACACACACCATAATTATCTTTCTTTTTCCTGTGACCCTTGCTTCCTCTCCTGCGTCCCTTCTGTGCCTCACTGTCTATTACTCGTTGTCACCCACACTGTCTCTTCACCTCTCTGTCTCTCCCGCACCGCTCTCATTGACCTACTCACTCTCGTCTCTATTGCTCTCCCACCCTAGACATTCCCCTTCCACTCACTCCCTCGCTTTCCTGCCCTCACCCCCTCCCTTTCCTGCCCTCACCCCCTCCTTACCTCTCGATGTTGCGTGTAATAGACCAAAGGAACATTAAAATAATTCTATAATAATCTGTAAAAATAAAAAATAACTAGAAAACGGAAACGCGAACAAACTCAAAAGTAAAAATAAAAAACCATACGCGCTGTTCACTTGTTTTATTGCAGAGTTTGCTGGATGATTGATTGAGCCCTTTTCGCCACTCCATGTCTATATTTGCTCATGCCGGCAGCTTGTACCCACTCAACCTCAGTGATGCTGCACTGAGCACAGTGAAAAGGGGCGCCCGAGCCCCAGCCCTCACCGTCAGACTCCAAAGGCCAGAGCAAGCTCCTGCTAGAGACAGGAGTGAGCGTAGCAGCCAGGAAGCACATGGCGGTCAGGGATGGGATGCCCATTACAGGTTTGCCAAACTCAACACCATAAAAGTGTCACTGTGTTTAACGTGTCCACCGAATTCACAGCCTCAGTAAGGTGTTTATTATTAATGAGTTTTTCTTACACATATGAAATGATTTATGTGATGCTCCTGGCATTTTTGAGGTCACTGAGTCCTTTATTGTTCTCATTTAGCTCTAAAACGTTCTGCCGCAGTAATGCCTCGCGCATGAGAAAAGCATAACCTGAAAAGTTATGCGGAGAGGACGTGGTTACTCCATAGCTGCCCACTTCGCAACTAGGGATCCGGGTTCGAGTCTCGGCGCTGGCTCAACATCCTGTGGTTCTGGGCAATTCAAGTATTCTCCCTGTGCCTTTAAAATAACACAGTGACCTAGTGTAGTGTAAAAGGTGCTCATGTTGGGCGCTCCAATACCTTTGGGTTGAGTTCACTCTATATAAAACTGCAACAAAACATTAAGTAACGGAAGCCACAGCCGCAATTATCTGGACACAACACTTAGAGCGGGCCGCCATATGCTGCTCACGTCTCGGCAGATGGAGGGAAGGGCCATAAAACCCCCCACTCCACTTCAAAGCGGGCACAAGGGATTCTTCAAAGTTGAAGGCCATCCCCCACCCATAAATTATCAGCTTATCTCCAAGAGCGCATTCCTCTAATGCTCTCTGAGAACAGGCAGAGACACGGGAATTTGGAAAAGGGGGCCCCAGCAACAACATAAAATGTTGGCTGGGGCTATCAAATATAGTACATAGCCCCTCTATAACATAACGCAAAGGCCCAAAAAACGCGCTACAACCTTTGGCACTATTTATAGCCGCTCAAGGCATTTGACTTAATAGTAAGCCGCAGGTACAAATAACCAATGCTGCTGCCTCCAACACGCATTAACACGTGTGCCAGGGCACATTTTATTGCAGCTGCAAAATGAAACAGCTGCCTCACAATTATGGGGGGAAAAGTGATACAGATCAAGTACACGCGAAATGCCCTGTATTGCTACAGAAACTGCCAAGCTTTAAACTAAGAACAAGCACTGGCGTTGCCAATAGGTTTCACATTTGGAAAGTTGGAGCTATTGGTTTTGTAAATGACATTTTATATTTATAGATAGTTATTGACAATGCCAATAACGATATATAAAATGGCATTTACAAAACCAATAGCTCCAACTTTCCTACTGCGAGACCTATTGGCAACGCCATTGCTTGTTATGGGTAGTGTTCAACTGTGAGATTGCCCTTTGCACCCACAAATCTTATTTATGATGTTTACTTGCATTTGCTCGACTATGTAGCTAATGGTCATTGTAAGCTGCATTGGATGCCAGAGGAACAATGGACCTCTGATTCAAACGGGCCACTGTGATCGCGCACAGATTGTGTCACTACGCAATCCAGCCAACCCCTTTCGACCTGCCTCTCAAGTCCTGGTTTCAATTTCTCTATTCTGGCGAGTTTGCCTGTGCCAGTACTGGTTTCTAAAGCCTGGAACCAATTACCAATCTTTATCTGCACTGTTTCTGACTTCATGACCTTACGCAAGAAATGGTAAACGTATCTTTTTGCTTAAGTTATATGACTATTTCTTTTGTTGCATCTTATTTGTAGATGAGTGTTTTTATTATTAATTCTTCTTAGCTTCTTTAGCACAAACATACCCTTTAGGTGACCCCACGCTTATAAATATTTATTAATTCAGTTATTCATTTCTTGTGAGCACTGATTTCCTCTTTAGTGCCGCATCTAGCACAGTACAGTTACTATCTTTCACACAAATAGGTGGGACCAGTACAGAAACCGTGCTGCAGGCAGACACACCTGAACATTTAAGGAAGGCAGATGGAGCAGACAAAGGAGGCGCAACTTGGAACACAGTTCTTGCACTCTGTGGCAAGGGGTGTTTGTCGCATTGGGAGTCCATTTTCCTCTTTTGACCATCCATCCGATACGTGAAAATAGTGCGCCAATGCTAGTTGGATCAAATGGGATGGCTGAAGACCATCTCAAAATCTAATAACTTGGAAGCTCTTTCCGCTCTTGCAGGCCCCCCTTTTTCTTTCACCTCCTGCCCACTACATTTCTCTATTTTCAGTGGTTTGTATTGAGGAAATCATCTTGGCACAGTGAGTGGCTGGCTGACAAAGATACAGTGCACTGTGCCCATCCAGCCACTGGAGTTAAACTTCATATTACTGTTTGGTTCTGACTGATCCCCCTTCTGCTCACTCTTGGGGATCTTCCTCAGACACCACTTTCTGTGGCTTGCCTTAGGTCTTGTGACTGTTCCTAAATATAGCTAGTATCCTGTTAGGGGATGATTATAAGATAGGGGAGGAGTAGATGGTGGAAACGTTCCTGTTGGTAGGTCCAAGCTTCACTGAAGCCATTGATTTCCTGGTGCAGAAGGCTGTCAAGGAGCCGCTGAAGCTCCTAGGCAGTTAAATAATGGCTTCTTGCTACTCAAACCCTTCCCCTATAGGAAAGAATTGTTGTTGGACGAGGGCAACCTAGACCCCAGGGGCAACAGGAAGAGAGACATGTCCTGCCATCTATATGCTTTTAAACTCTTGAGAGAAGTGTTCCTCAGAAGCTCATGGTCCTTGAGGCCCTTACTCTCCTGGAAGGCTGTGATACATGTAACTCTTAGAAAACAATTTTCCCCCAGAAAATTTCCACCTTTCTACCTCCTGCTTATCCTCTCTGGTTGGACCTTCTGCACTCAATGAGAGGAGAGCTGCCGGGTGTTGGCCCAATCTAACAGCATTATGGATCTCGTGACCCCTAGTCGGGTAATGAAGAGGACTGCTATGACACTGCCCATCTTCAGAGGACACCCCACATCACCTTTTCTTTTGTTAGAAACTTGAATTCAAAAGAGCCTCTCAAGGGTTCCATCAATCGGATATGAAGTCTCATCTCCTGACCAGCTTCCTTTGGTGGATAAGTCCTCCAATACGCCCACCAGCCCAAAAACTCTTGGTACTTCAGACTGTACAAGGGCATCACAGTCACTGCAGAATCTTTCTGGGAAGGCAGATCATGGTTGCAGGATGGAACTACAGGTGTATCCAGGATGCCAATGATTGAAAGCGAGATTTGTGTCTTCTGGGAACAGATGTGTAGAGGGCGACCCTGAAAAGTCGACCTGTTTTCTTCATGTCTTACCCATCAACTGCCCTAATACTTCAGTTGTCGACTGGGTCTGAAAGCATTGGCAACAGATCCTTTCCTCCTGGTCGATAGACACGCGTTATGTGTTTCCTCCATTGGCAGTGATAGAGTGGTTTCTTTAGGGTAAGGTAAATTGCAGACTGATATTGGTAACACCTATATGAAGATTGCAGATTCAGATTAGGTTTCCAGTTTTCTGAACTTTCTTGGAATTCTCTGATTCAGACGGTTCTGACGCACATGGTCTCCTGGATCAGTAAGTTCTGGACAGGTTGTTGCAACTCATGTCCTGGACAATTGCAAGGATCATTGGTACATCCCAAGGATGTTTGAGTCATGTGGCGCTTTTAACCCTTCTTGGGCAGAGGGTACGGTCAAATGGTATTTATCAGCCCTGTGGTGGTCCACACCTTTCAATCTGTCATCTCAGTGCAACACTTGCCTGTTAATGACCTACCAGCAGTGAAGTGACTGATGGTGTACATGTTACTGCAGGGGATTGGTCTCTGTCCCACCATAACCAAATATTCTAATCGTTGGGATGGCAGCCTGGTGTTGAATTTCTGTTGTCCTGGCTGCTGAATGAGCACCTCTTTTGAAAAGAACTCTGACTAACTGATAATGCTCTTGTGTCTGGTGTCATGTAGCAGGGTCTTTGATGTGAGACCACTGGCTCAGTCAGGAGGATTACTTGCACAGTACTATATCTGGTTTTCCTTGAGGCCCCCAAAAGTGTGCATGGTCAAGTGCATTCAAACTTATGAAGCTATATCCAAGGATGTTCGCCCTGTCGATCAGTTTCCGATTATCATTATAAAATGTTTATGGCAATGTCATCCCCTTCCATGTATGATGGATTATAGGAGGAAGGTACTGGCATTTCCTCTTAATTCTCTGGCTCCTTCTACTTGAGGAGCTACGGCTTGCATGGCCTTTGCATTGGGCTAGAGGCTTGAAGATATAATGGGGGTAGTGAGCTAGTCATGGGAATCTACATTGAAGATGTTTTACCTCAAGCCAGTTCACAGCATTGCCACCCTTGTGGTGAGTCCGTTTTGAACATGCACAATCCTCTCCTTTATCCTTCTATAGAATATACAATTTCCTAGCTTTTATAAAGGAAAATTCCAGTTCTTTTAAGGACAAGGGGGAAAGGATTATCCTGCCCGGCAGCTCAGACGTTGCAACTCTCCACCCTTGGAGGCAACAGGACCTTACAATATATAAGTATTTTGTTCTTTTAAAGGCATCAAATGGGATGTTTTTATGTGTGTTAAATATATAGTGAAGTAGACCGGTTTATTGTTAATGATTGAGCTGTTCTACAATATAGTTGTATCTGATGCTCAATGTCCTATTTGTTGACAGGCGCCAACCAAAATCTGGAGTCATGAATTGTGAATCCTATCAGGCACATATATAATTTTGCACCAAGCAAGGGAAGATGCACTTGTTTAAAGGGGTTTAGGTGGCAGATCCTGACCGTATAATTGGTTCTGATGCTTTCTTTCCAAAATCATGAGATTCATAGTTCTGAAAATCTTCTTGTTTGTGTCTGATTACAATCTTGGCTGCTGAATTAATAAATGAAGAGAACAAATGAATAATCGTTGCCTCCATTAATCAGTCTGAAACTTTCCTTCACATTAGCTAAGCTATTTTATATTCTCAGATATTCATTAACAGTAGAATATTAATGTGTTATCTCTGAAAACATTATTAAATATACATTTTCAAATGTGAAAATAATTTTCCAAAATAAATATGATCATGAGGGGCACATTTTCTATCTTATGTGTATTTTAAGGAAGACAATTTACCTAAATTGGCAGGAATATAGTACAGTTGTGTAGGATGCTGATTCTTTACATAGTACAACAAAAAAGGCATGCTGTGTAAGGAGTTAAGGTATCCCTTACGAGTGGACAGGAGCTTGCTCTAGCAATCCTAAGGTGCTCTATCTAGGGTAGTGTGGTCAAGCAGCCTTAGGCTTATCAGAGAGGAGTGTTAGACCCTCACCCTCACCCTCACTCACCCTCAACACCTCACCCTCACTCACCCTCAACCCCTCACCCTCACCCTCACTCACCCTCAACCCCTCACCCTCACTCACCCTCAACCCTTCACCATCAACCCCTCACTCACCCTCACTCTCACTCACCCTCACTCACCCTCAACCCCTCAGCCTCACCCTCATTCAACCTCACCCTCACCCTCACTCACCCTCAACCCCTCACCCTCACTCACCCTCACCCTCACTCACCCTCAACACCTCACCCTCACTCACCCTCACCCTCACTCACCCTCAACCCCTCACCCTCACTCACCCTCAACCCCTCACCCTCACCCTCAACTCCTCACCCCCTCACCCTCACTCACCCTCAACCCCTCACCCCCTCACCCTCACTCACTCTCACCCTCACTCACCCTCAACGCCTCACCCTCAACCCCTCACCCTCACTCACCCTCACAACACATATTGTGTTACAATAGGTGTCACATTTGCGAAAGATAAAACTATTGGCATTGTAAATAACAAAGCTATTATTTCGCTATTTTAAAAACAAGCACATACATAAAAAATGTGTCCTTTACAATACCAATAGCTCAAACTTTCCTAATACGAGACATATTGCATTGCTGTGCTTCTCTCCCCTGCTGCACTCTCCTGCTCTCTAGAGATGTAGCATAACGACGAGAGCTGCCATATAAGTCACGTAAATACGAAACATGTTGCATTCCAAATGCTATCGGTGTCACATTCGCGAAAGTTATAACTATTGGGATTGTAAATGACAAAGCCATCAATTTAGCAATTTTAACAACGAAAAAATAAATAAAATATGTCATTTACAAGACCAATAACTACAACTTTTCTAATGCGAGACCTATTGCATTCCAACCCCACTCACACACGCAACGCCACTCACACACTCAACGCCACTCACACACGCAACGCCACTCACACACGCCACTCATCCACGCAACGCCACTCATCCACGCAACGCCACTCATCCACGCAACGCCACTCATCCACGCAACGCCACTCATCCACGCAACGCCACTCATCCACGCAACGCCACTCATCCATTTGCAAAACGAAAAATGTCAAACTCTTCTATTGCGAGACCTATTGCATTTTCAATGCTTGTTTTTGTTATATCTCCATTCCACATATTTCTTTAAAGCCCAGGTCTTAGTGCACAAAAGTGTTTTATGCTGTTTTAAATTTCCAGGTGCTGCACTCACTCAGCTGGCTTTTGAGTCAGAAGGTATACTTATTATCACTGAAAATAAGATGTCTTTTCTCTTAGAGACACAGAAGTCTTCTCCCTGGCTAGTGCAGAGGATCAAATGGTTGAGCATTGGTTTCAGTTCTGACTCCTGTTGTAAGTTATTTGGCCTTGGAAAGTGCTTTCCTTGAAATATTGACACTTGCGTATTCTTTTTAAATCCGCTTTAGTTTCCCGAGTGAAAAGTATTTGGAAAAATAAACCTTGACATTTATAAAGATTGAAAATATTGAACTCCGTGTATGATTTTTATTATAATTTAATATGTTAGCTTTTCCTCTACAATTCTTTTTTGTTTGCAATGCTTTACAAATAATAATTTGGCAAGGCCAGTAGCTTGGCACTGGAATTATAAAGGTAAGACCTATTGATTTTTCTGATGCTTGTTATGGTTGCAAGTGATTCTGGCGATCATTTTCAATATTTTTAAAATTCTAAATCTTTATTTAAAAAGTGTTTAAGGGTCCGAAATTGAAAGGCGCTATCCAAAACTATTGTGACAGTGGAGGGAACCAATATTGGAAATAATGTTGAAAGACAATTTTTCTGTTTTATGATGTAAATACATGCGTTCAATAGGAATTCCTGTTCCCGTCAACATTTTTCTTTCAAATAGCTATGTTAATCATTACCTCCATTCTCTTTCATTAAGTGATCAAGTTTGCTAGCAATAGCATGATGCGGATTATTGGCAATTTTTTGTAATGGCATTTGTGTTATTTTTTTTCTTCAGCACAAGTTAAGAAGATTTGAAAAAAATGCAAATATTGCTGTGAAATCTCTGAAAAGTTTGTTACGACAACACAAAATGCAGTCTCTCGCAACTGAACCTAAGGTATGAAAGATTCTGCTCCCATTTGATTTGTTTGACTGTAAAGTACTTCCGCTTTTCTTCCAGAGTTTTTTTCATGGCTTTTCTGTAGCTGCAGGGAGCTTCGTTCAGAGGAGTATTTCTTTTTTCTGCCATACTGTTGGCTGCCAATTGTATTGTTGTATTAGTGTGCCTTCTAGGAAGTTCTATTGCAGTGAATGAGGTGCGTTGTTTTCAATAGCAGCAGCGGTTGATTGGGACTATATCATGTGATCGGACGCCATCTTTGGACTTACATTTGCAAAGCCATTAGGTCGCACCTTTGATAGATTTTAGCAGACCTGGATTTGCCATTACTTGTTGCCAAAATCAATAATATATGCAGACTGAAACTAACTAAAAGGTAGTTATGGCCATGGTACCTTCATGCACCGTGTGTTTCTCTTCATTTTGTTTTCATAATAGGGATTTGTTTTTCAAAATTGTGGCATTGGGCTTGTGATCTAGCTACAGTTTGGCCTGCATTTCTGTTTGGCATAATTCATGAGAAAATTGACATATCATAATCTGCCTTTTAGATTTCTGTCTTAACGCTTTTTTGGGGTTTCTGTTGTTTCCTAATGTTAGGGGCTCTTCTTTATTCTTATTTTGGACTATATTTTTTGGACATTAAGTTGTAGTGCTTTCTGTTTTATAGGCATACTTGAGTAATGCGCGAGGGTTTGGAGCTGCTTTCTACCTTTTTTTATCTCCTGGTTTTTGGGCAGTTATGGTGGCTTGGCATCCCTTTTGATTGTCCGTGGGATTCTGGAATTCAACAGCACTTACGTAAGCATGTTTGCGGGTGTTGGAGAGAGGTGTGCTTTACTCATGGTATGTTCTCCTCCTTATTTGTGATTGTCTAGTAAGACTTTTGCCTTTGCAGTTAGCTGCCTAGTACTTTTACCTAGCCGCACGGGAAGATGAGCTGCACTTGCTTTTAAGTAAAAGTTACTCTCGGTAATGTCTGTGTAATTCTCAAGCCCATTCCTGAACTTGAAACCCTCACCTTCACTTCCATCTTTAGCAAGTAGCCTTTGTTAGAGTAAAAGCTCAAGGGAGATAGCAAGCAAGTATGTGGTACAGTGCTGCGGCAGCACTTCATAGTTTACCCTTTATTTTTTGGGGTTAAAATGTCACTTTTTACTTCACGGTACAGACCTCTCAAAACATTTGGAGAGAAAAAAAGAATGCCTGTGCAAAACTTCGTATGACACGTAACCTGTTGTATCTTTTTCTCTCCAGGGTACGGTTTCCCATGGTAATATATTGACAGTACAACAAGCATTACTGATAGACAAACCTGTTCCTGTGAATGAAGTCATTACCAGCACAACTACACAGCCTTGTTTGCCTCTGTACCTTCAGCCAACTTCTTCTGCTCAATTTTCTACTTCTGTCACTGAGAACACCACTGCCAATTCAGCTGATCTTGCGCATGGTCATGGCTCTAGTGCTCTAAAGTCCAGTATGCTTGTCTCTGCCAATCGAAATGTGCCTGGCCACGTGGATTCGCAAAATGTTAGTTCATCTGTCTCCCCTGCCAGTTGGAATTCCTTAAAAGCTGAAAGTGGCGCAGAAAGAGTTGTGCTCGATGAACGGCATGCTGAGTCTGAAAGGTTAGTAGCAGAGTACAAGTTTACTTGAGCAAATCTTGCCTCCATTACAAGTTTCTGTACGCTGTACTTACTTTTAGTGACAGTCATGTGGCAGATAGAAAATAAAGACAGAATTCAAAAAATTGACTTACATTTTAGAAACTGTATTCAAATTTGAGTGTATAAAAACAAAAGAAGGGTTATTATCAAAACAATTATTTTTATTCTCTGACTTTGTAAGGGTACAACTGTTCTATCTTTGGTCAAGAGGAAGGTGCAAGTAAGACTTCTGTGGAAACCTCTTTGAGGAAATGGAGAGTTGGTGTGCACCTCCTGTAATGATAAGTATTAGGATAGATGCACAGCTGATTTTATTGTGATGCTGCTATATGGGTATGGCTCTAGTTTTTGGTGCTCCTGAAGGTGACGTCGAGGGTCCGACGGCGTCTTAGGACATTGGGTGAAAGTGAAGCTAGAGAACCTCTAGTTCCATCCCTTTAGGGCACACATTTTGTTGTCTTTCTAATTGAAAAAAGACTTCCACTCATTTGTTTCTTAGTGCGTAGGTATCTTTTTAATTACTTTGCATTTAGTTTCTGCATTTCATCTTAATTTCATTTTCATGTAGTATTAATCAAATGCACTTCAGGCCATGTCATTTCGAAATTTCCAATGCATTTCGGGCAGTCATTGCATGCCCTTCATCAGGGAATCGACACTGTAAACATAATATGGTAACCATTACAATCCTGCATGGAAATCACGGTAAATCATAATTATATCAAACAATTTCTGTTCGTTGTGGAACGTTATGGGTTCAATGGTATCGGGTGGGGTTCTAAGTGCCTAGAGGGTCATTCTGCGTAAACATATGGTTGTGGTTCAAATTACATGTGGGACGAAAAAATGTAAAAAAACGATGCGTCACTTACAAGCCTTTCCTTGTGTGTTTTTCTACATCTGTAAAAAAGCATAATATCAGCAAGTGTTAAATGAGCGTTTGGGTAAAGCGCTCAATGCTGTTTTAGTCTATCAGTTCTATCAGACTAACCTGAGGTGTTTGTTTGGCGTGCTCGAGTCTGTTAACGGTCTTCTGCAACGTCGGCACAGACTGGCTCCCTCTGCAAACACTCCAAAAAATTTCAGGAACGTTGGTTCGAAATTTTGAATAAATGTTCATTGGACTTGATCCTACTAATAATCCAAGAACTATCCACAATCTTAGAAGACCTAAGCACAGAAATTGAAGAAGTAACAACTGATCTATCCAAGATGATGACAGAAGAGGAATTAAAAACAACAATGGACGATATAAAAAGTCAAATAGAAAGACACTCAAGAGAGATCAACGAATGAAAAATACGCAAATTTAAGAGGGATACCCTCGATTATAGACTTGGAGAAGTCTACACGTGGGCAGAAATCTACGCCCAAAAAAGAAGGAACCGTCCTTACAATTCCAATACTGATACTTCATCAACTGATAGCGACACGAGCCACAAATCACGTACGACACAACTGACCCGGAAAACACAAGACAACTCGTCAGCCCCACAACCTACCACTAGCGCAACAACCGACACCAATCCTTTTTTAGAACAGGGCCAAGCCCAAAAAGGAGACCCCGGAGAGGGAAAAGAAAAGGAAAAAGAGAGAGACCCACCGAACACACTGAGTACGACAGGTACTCTCAAAGACAAGGAGAAAGAGAAGAGAACCAAAAAGAATCAGATGCAGAACAACTAGTTATCAACATAAGTGACCACCATCTCAGTGCATACGAACTACGATTACTACAAAAGGGAACATCTTTTGTACCGACCACGACCACGGATAACCTAGAGCTAGACGTGAGCTTCTTCAAACTAATGCGTAAGTTAAGACCAAGACATTTTTTCGACAATGTACTGCCAGAACGACCACAACAAGAGAAAGACCAACTCCTAGGATTACGACCATCAAGCACTTTTCAAGCTCCCACAAGTCACAAAACACTTGACCTGTTTGAAAACATTGTCAAACAAGATCTAAACAAGATCAAACACCAAACCCAAAAAGAGAAACATAACTCAAAAGGACCTTGATACCCTACAAAAACTTGCATCTAATGACAATATCATATTCACCAAAGCCGACAAAGGAGGAGCCATCGTAATCATGAATAAAACCATGTACGAGACAAAAGTGATGGAACACATCACCGACATCAATACATACAGCAAATTGGACAGCAACCCCACACTGGAATATTCTAAAACATTACGAATAATTGTCGAGAGAGCCCACAAACAAGGCACAATCACAGACAGGACAAAAAATTACCTGATAGTGTCTAACCCCAAAAGCCCTATCTTACGTATGGTACCAAAAATACATAAAAACATGATGGATCCACCCATGAGACCTATAGTATCCACAATAGGGAGTCTACATGAACCAATTGGACAGTTAATCGATAAGTACCTACAACCCACAGTACAAGCAATGCAAACCTATGTTAAGGATACTTCACAATTTCTGTTAAAACTGCAACAAGTGACATGTGACCCACAAGAAAAAATAATACTATGCACAGCAGATGTTCGCAGCCTCTACACGAGCATACCCCACGACATGGGGATAGAAGCCATGGAAGCAGCACTCATGCACACGGAACTAGACCAAGATTTTCAGACCTTTTTAATGGAACTTATGTACTTTACACTGTACCAAAGCTATTTCAAATCCAACGAGTCGTGGTACCAACAACTCACCGGAATGGCTATGGGCAATTCGGCGGCCGCTGTGTATGCCAACATCTTCATGCAGTGGTACGAAAATAAACACATACTAACCAAAAAAGAGTGGACGGACAATTTGAAAATGATCATAAGGTACATTGATGACCTATTCATCATTTGGACAAACACAGAGGAGAAACTACAATCTGAACTGACAGAATTCAACAAAATAGACCAACGAATCCAACTAACATGGGACATATCAGACACCATGGTTAATTTCCTGGATGTCAAAGTTTCGATAACACCACAGGGATTCTCTACGGACCTATACGTCAAGCCCACAGACAGAAATAACATGTTACTCCATTCAAGTTGCCATGAACCCAATTTAATAAGAAACCTACCTTTCTCACAGATGGCCAGAGTGAAAAGAATCACCTCCGAGGAACATACCCTCAACATGAGACTCAAAGAAACTACAGACAAATTCATCAAAAGAGGGTACCCGCAAACATTGATTGAACTAACCAAAGCAAGGATTGACAAACTCAATAGAACTAAACTTTTAAAACCCAAAGTCAAACCGGAACAAACACGTATAGTTGTCGTTTCAAAATTCTCAACAGCCAGCAAGAAATATAAAAAGGTAATTTTGAAACATTGGTCAATATTGAACATTGAACCGGACTTCAAACAAGCTTTCAATCAGCCACCCATATTCGCATTCACCCGAGCCAAGAATTTAGGTGAAATTTTACAGAACAAACCCACTAAAATCATTGAGTATTCTGGAACCAAACCTTGCCTCAACTACGGCAATTGCAACAATATAATCAGAGGAAACACAATTAATCACCCAACACAAGGTTACCCTATCAAACTCAAAGTAAACGCAACATGCGACACCAGCAACTTGATCTATGGAATAAAATGTCCATGCGGAAAGATGTATGTGGGCAAGACAGAACGTCGCATCAAAGTGCGACTTACAGAGCACAAATCCAACATAAGGCTGAAAAACACGAAATCAGCTTTGTCAGCACATTTTGTGGATGAACACCATAACATTTCCCAAATAAAGTTTGCCATATTAGAAACTGTACAAAAAATTGAGGGGAGAGACAATACTAAACATCTCCTAAGAAGAGAGAACTTTTGGATTCAAAAACTATCCACACAAAAGCCGACAGGCTTAAACGAAAGAATCGAATTGTCATGTTACCTGTAAAAATTTGCTCTGATGACTGTATCTTGTTAACACTGTGCCTGTTCACATAAACACCAGACACATCTTTAACATTTCCCTCCACACTTCACCCCATTTTTTAGTACCACGAGGTAGCTCTACGCATAGAGCACCCCACCATGACAACCTACCTACCCCAGGGTTCTAGCCTCATCCGAGACATTTTTCCCGAGCAGCCATTAAATTACGTCACTCTATTTTAGTCACTTACATTCAACCCACTTGTCCGACCAAACGTATTATTTTTTATTATAATTCCCTCATCATGCCATCATATAGGGATTCCTTTAACAATATGAATCTGCATGTATTACCGAGTAACAACTATAGTCTATCGACTATGCCTATGGTCACATGACCGAAACTTTTTCAAAACAGAAAAACGCGGCCAGAGCCCGTCTGTGCCGACGTTGCAGAAGACCGTTAACAGACTCGAGCACGCCAAACAAACACCTCAGGTTAGTCTGATAGAACTGATAGACTAAAACAGCATTGAGCGCTTTACCCAAACGCTCATTTAACACTTGCTGATATTATGCTTTTTTACAGATGTAGAAAAACACACCAGGAAAGGCATGTAAGTGACGCATCGTTTTTTTACATTTTTTCGTCCCACATGTAATTTGAACCACAACCATATGTTTACGCAGAATGACCCTCTAGGCACTTAGAACCCCACCCGATACCATTGAACCCATAACGTTCCACAACGAACAGAAATTGTTTGATATAATTATGATTTACCGTGATTTCCATGCAGGATTGTAATGGTTACCATATTATGTTTACAGTGTCGATTCCCTGATGAAGGGCATGCAATGACTGCCCGAAATGCATTGGAAATTTCGAAATGACATGGCCTGAAGTGCATTTGATTAATACTACATGAAAATGAAATTAAGATGAAATGCAGAAACTAAATGCAAAGTAATTAAAAAGATACCTACGCACTAAGAAACAAATGAGTGGCAGTCTTTTTTCAATTAGAAAGACAACAAAATGTGTGCCCTAAAGGGATGGAACTAGAGGTTCTCTAGCTTCACTTTCACCTCCTGTAATGCCCATAAGTCCTCCCCGCTAGTTTGCTTTTAGGCAGCATGATTGAGGTCATTTTGTTTTATGTATCTTATTAAAACTTTTACGAAGTACAAATTAAACCGTAGTGCTTCCTGGAACTACCAGCAGGAAATTAAATGTAAAAACCTTTCAATCGAACATTTTATTGAAAGAATGGTCTCTCTATAGAAGGTTCCCATTTATCTGTTTGTAGAGAAATGGACTGGAAAATGTCAGATTTTTTTTGTAGAGTTTCACCAAGCTTCCTTCCCATCAAAAATGTATGGTAAGTGAGCATATTGTAACAATCCATGAATTTGCGTTTCTCCTCACAAGCCCCGCCTTGCTGCTCCTGCAAAAAAAAAATATATATATCGTTTTCGTTTTTGACATTTTTGTATTGTGCAGGGATTTTACTTCCTGGGTCCCTCTGCTACTCCAAGAAAGTCTTATTTCAATGTGAGCACATAGTTCTGCAAATGAATACCGCCAATGAGTACTATCCTGTCAGTGACGCGTACTTCACTTGTACTTTTGTTCATGAAAGGTGACTGGGAAATAGCATTCACAGATGCAAAGAGAGACAATTTCAGGAACTGTAGAATACTTGTGTACAAGCCAAAAGTAAGCAAAGCCTATATTTTTTACATTTACAAAGTCTTCTCCTTCCCATTGGACATTATGCAGTCAATTAAGTGGTCAGGCAATTGCACCAACTGGTGAAGCACAGTTATCTACCCTTTTAGCGACCTAAGGTACTCGGGCCTTATTCTGGCGTTGTCTATAAAGCCTTTTGAGGAGCTTCTGTGACCTAATATTTTTAGGAAAGTGCCTCAGCCCAGCTTTTCTCTTCTTGTGACTTGAATAACCAGTCACTGTTTATGGTAGTTCTCTGGTCGGCAAATGTGAGGAAGTATACGTATATTTTAAAGGAAACCCATTGTTCATTGCAGAGTTGTAGTGCACATCAACCTGTTGATCTCCCTGCAGAGAATCTAAGATAAAAAACACTTATTTTTCCAGGGCAACTTTAATGAGCACTGCATCAAACCTTTCATGCATGCTTCATTAAGTGATCCTCCTCAATTGGTTCCTACTACTCTATTGAATAATAATAATACATACTTTATTTAGGTTATGGGCCATTAAAGTAGCATAAAACAATTGAAAATACAGTACAGCGAGTATGCATCCAAATTTGCATTGAATACACCTCTGGACCCAATTGGACTAAAGTAGTACAAATACACGGTCAAAGAGAAAAACGGTATCCCATGACTGAGGGTGAGATTTATACATAAAACAATTTGGCTAGAGTTGCAATTAAGTGAAAGCACAGGCCATATAGCTATCGAAAGTGGCTACATGAATTAATACAGGTAAACTCATTTTTCAAATACATTGTAAATCAATGTCCAATAGTAGCTACATTAATGTAACTTAGCTAGCAGGAAGTAGCAATGGCTCTCAGCTCGTAGCACAAGTACAGATCCATACCCTACAGAGTCCCACGAAACAGCCAGATTATATTGCTGACAATCATATTTACAAATCACCTAGGCCTGGGGCTCTAATAGTTAGGATGGGCGTTGTTTTTGCCATCACCGTAGGATTACAACAATGCAAACAAAAAAAAAAGTATTCCATTAGTTTGGGTAAAGGATCTATAAAGATCTATAAAACATGGGTATGCCCCCCCCCCATTTGTATAATAGATTACAAATTAAAAAGAAAAAATACTACTCCTGGCCCACAATAGGTCTTAAAAACCACTCTATAAAAAAGATTAAAATGTCCGCCCTGTTTACTCGCACAATAAAACGAACTACAAGTAAGTACCTACTGAGCAAAATTATATGGGGTGATGTATCACTTTTTGAGTACCCTCAGGTCTTCTTCAAATTTCCTATAGCCTTTACTCTTACATAATGGATGTATCCATTTGTTCCTTTGCCTATTGTAGTCTGTACATAAGCATAAAATATGTGCAATGTTTTCTGTCTAATATAAAGTGCATAAGGTGAGAGTCTCAGTCTCGTAAGTAGCATTCAACTTCCATTTGGGAATATCAGATCTAATTTGGAGAATTCCATATTGAAAGTTCATATACGATATCTTCGCCAGATAAGGTTGAATTTAATCTAGGAAGTCTTTAAAAGCAGAAACTGGTTTTATAGTAAGAAATTGAGTTGTATGTTGACCCAGATTTGGGTTGCAATAATAGGAATTTTCAACATACTCCCAGTACACTGATTAACACCTTCAATGCTATAGCAATTCTCCCCCGGTGCTGGTGCCCCTAGAATCCCATTGTTCATGACGAGCTCAGCTCGTCATGAGCACACGAGCAGTGTACTGCATGACGAGCTGAGCTCGTCATGAGTATGGAAGGGGTTAAAGAGGTTTCTTTGAGCTGGCTTGTAATGTTTGTGGTTCATTACAATATAAGGGTAAAACAAGTTTTGTAAGCCACGCTTTTACATGTCGCAGGCATTGTAGATTTTGATTTCCATCTAATTCCAAAATTTCCTTTAGACCATCTCTGTAATGGCCCAGTTTTTCTGTGGTCCATATTCTCACCCAGTAGAGAATAGATCTTAGCAGCGCAATATGTTCTATCTGTTTAATATTCATATCTGATAGAGACTACTAGCTGCAGATTCCTTCACGTTGAATTATCCCCAGGCGTGAGACTGGATCAGGAAACTTTTATGCCACAGCATCCCTGCATGCCGGGGGCGGGGCAACCAGGCGTCATGCGTGACGTCCGCGAGGTCACATAAGACCCGCCCTTGTGCGCCTACGTCAGTCCTTTTCCTTTTCCGCGTGCAACGCGGATCCAGTCCTTGCTACGGGCCTGTTTAGAGCCCCTTTTCTTCCATTTCTTTTGGTGGAACAGTGTGCGAATGCCTTCAGGCTTCAAAACGTTTTGTGGACGTCTCATGTTGGCAACGGAGCCGCACCTCATTTGTATGTGGTGTTTGGGGGAGGATCACGGCACCACTGATTGCGCGGTGTGCCAACAGTTGAAGCCGAAGTTGCGGCGGGAACGCCGGATGAACTCCCCTCGGTCTGCTTCGTCGGACGGCTTCAGATACGGCCAAGGTCGTCATCCTCGCCCTTCTCCGATGTCACGTTAGTGTCGCTCCCCGGTGGGTAAGTGTCGGAGTTTGTCCCCGGGGACTGGTGTACGGCCTGCCGGGGGGTGGAATCTCTGCAAGTGATGCGGCCCTGCAGGTTGTCCTATCCACCGTTTCCTGGTCTTGGGGTGTCGAGAGTCCAAATAGAGACATACGCGGCAGCTTTGCAGGCCTCACTGGCGTCTCCTCCTCCTTCCCCTCCTGGGGCGTCAGTGGATCCCTCGCCCTGCGCAGGGCCCTCCGGCGCCGCCGATGGCTCCAGCCCTGGTGCCGACTGGTTCGGATCGAGGCTTGGAGGATGTGGTGCTGTTGGGGTGCGGCTCCTCCGGGGCACCTCCGTCAGGCCACTGCGTCTCTGCCTCGCCGCAAACTCCCGCGGGAGTCCCTGTGGTGTCGCGGGAGGTTGCCGGGGCTCGGGTCGCATCCCGAGCCCCTCTCGATCCTTTGACAAGGTGGTCCTGTCTAAGGCCGAGGTGACGCCGCTACGACGCCGATAGCAGCTGGACCGTGCGGAGCCACAAGGGTCGGTGGACCCTCTTCGTCCTGCTCTGGGTCGAGGCTGGATGAGGTCCCCTCGTCCCTCTCCGCACCCCTCTTGTCCCTCCCCACGGGCATACTCGTCAGAGGGCGAGTCGGAGGTTGAATTGTCCCTGGCACCGCCACATGTGTTGTCGAGCGATCTCCGCCCCATTCTGGGTCGCGGCTGGCGGAGGGCTTTGTGTCACTCTCCAGGCCGATCTCGTTCCCCCATGCAGGTGGCTGCCTAGGCGGGGGTCAGGTCGGCGTCGTTCCGGCGCCGCCCCAGGGCCGGTTCGGCTCCAGCCCCACTCCAGTCTCCGTTCCGGTCTCTGGCACAGGGTGACTTGGAGGAACCTTGTCCAGTGAAGCCAGATGGTGCCTATGACCTGCCTCAGGCAGTGGACTCTACAGCTCCGCACAGGGGTCGTACCGCGGATTCGTCTTCGGACACTCCTTCTCCAGAGGCAGGCTGTATATTGGTGTTGTCCTCACAGGAGACTGGTCGGCGTGTGTTGTCTTTTTCACCAACATCGAAGGGCGGATCCCCGCCCTTCCTGAGGCAGGTCCCTCATTCTTCGACTCCTTCTGACTTCCAGGTCTGGCCCTTGCCCGTCCCGCTTGGCCTCGGGGACGGTCGCCTTAGTTTGCAGCCGTCACCCATGGAGGAGCTACTTTCTCCGCCACAGGGGCCCTACGGAGGCGGGTGCGGCTTCCCTCACGCGGTGTCCATGGCTGTGGGCATCCTGCGTATGGGTGATCCGGTGGATCACTTTCCGGCGGACCATCTACTGGAGGTCGTCCACCAGGGCTCTGGTGGGAGGGTAATCTTACTTCCCTTTGAAGGTTCACTCCTTTCGTCCTCGACGGGGACTTGGTGGCGTCCTGCCTCAGGGGACCCAGTGCCTCAACATCTTCTGCACCTGCACCTCCTGGAGCCGCCTGATCCGGCGTGTCTTTTCCTTAACCCCTCGGCTACCAGCCCACTTTTGCGGATTGCTTTTCCCTCCCTGGTGCCACTGTTGACTGAGAGGCCCGCTGGCTGGACTCTTGGGGGCGCAACATGTTCGCCTCGACCAGCGCTGCTCTGCGGGCCCTTAACACCTTGTGTGTGCTGGCTAGGGCCTCTTCCTGTTTGTGGGACTCGGCTGAGTCTCTGGCAGCGTCCCAGGAGACTGGTCAGGTGGACTTACGGCATCCTGCTTTGGATGGCCGGGAGCTTGCAGCGTTTATTCTCCGCTCTGCTCTGGACATCTCGGAGGTGCTGGGTCAGGCCATGGCTTCCTCAGTCACTCTCCGTCGCCATTCTTGGCTTCGGGAATGAGTATTCCATGAGAATATTCGGGAGCGACTCATCGACCTTCCGTATGATGGCAGCCTGTTGTTTCATGCACCGGACGACTCCACCATCCAACGGCTCTCGGCAGGGCTCCGTCCTCCTCCTCCTCCTCCGTCCCCTCCTCAGTGACTCCTGAGTTGGGTTGATTCTGGACCTTCGTAGGCCGGTCGTTCTGGCTGTGGAGTGTGTGTTCTGGCCATTTGCGTCCTTCCTTGGGACTTTGGCATTGTTGGCTGCTGGACGGCCCTTTTGTTGCTCTGTGTGTGTGTGTGCTTTTCCGGAGTTGTTGCGCAGACTTAGCCCTGAGATTAGGCCTTCTGCTTTGCTTGGGCTGTTTGTCAAGCCTCCCGCGGGGGTGTCTTTTTTTCCCCCATGGCTCTTTGTTTTCCTCTGCTGCAGATGTTCTTCCAAAGAGGGTTCCCATATCTTGGGACTTAACGTACCCTATGTGGGGTAGTGGTAGCTGTCATATGGCTTGCGCTCTGCTAGGGGGTTCTGGTCGCCTTCCCGTGCCTGTTCTCGGTGGCATTTATGTAGGTTGCGCTTGCTTCCTGAGGTCGTGATCGCGGCCGCTCGTAGTGGTGTTCCTGGCTGGGACGAGGTTCTACCTGGTCTACCTGGTCCACAGATCTGGTCCCCTGTGGGGCCCTCTGTTCTGTTTTGGCTGGTGGGGTCCTGTCGCAGACCCTCCTTCCCAGGGGGTATTGCTAGGATATTTATTCTACATGAAGGAATCTGCAGCTAGTAGTCTCTATCAGATGTACGAGTTACTTACCTTCGGTAACGATGTATCTGGTAGAGACAATTCTAGCCGCAGATTCATTCACGGCCCGCCCTGCTTCCCCTATTCTGCGAGGACCCTTGGGTTGGTCTTCGATACTCTCCTCCTGGTGGGGGGCTGTGTCTCCTGGGAGTGCTCACACACCTAGTCAGTCATGCAAATAATGAATCACACTCCCATTTACTCACCTATACAGTTTTACACACACCAACTCACTTACTACAAGCACACACTCATCCATACAGCCACTCTCACAATCACACACTCGCACTTAGCCATTTATATACTCTAACACACATATACTGCCTTTCACATATGTAGTTACTCACAAATGTACCACTGAGATATACATTCACTCACTAACACACCTATACACACACTCACCCACCCATACAGTCCATCACAGATGAACCCTTGAAACCATGCACCCAGTGAATCGCCCACTCACACATCTATGCACAGTAACACACACCCCACCCACACAAACACTCAGGCACCCATACAGATACTCAGACAACCAATGAATAACTCATATAGACACTGATGTAGCTATTCACAAACCCATGCACCCACTTACACACTAACAGACGGATACAGACATTCACAGTTTAGTCACTAACCCATGCATTCAGTAAGATATGTTTAATCACTCTTATAGTCAGTCCCACACCTACTAAATCATCCATTCAGACACTTATACACCCACTCATTATTCAATACGCCTTTCCCTATATATTTAACATATTTAAACTTTAGAGAAACACAGTCACTGGATGATGTCATCAGTGATATCAGTGATGTCATTTGAGATGTCATCAGTGATGTCACTGACCATGTCATGAGTGATGTAATATGTGACGTCATCAGCAGTGCATTGCGTGTGCGAGAGTTATAGTTAGCTGAACTAACTATAACGGGGGAATTTCTATGGTTGTGTACGCGTGAGATGTCCAACTAACTAGAACGCCCCTGAAACCTGTTTTTTTTCAGTGAATATATGAATGAATGAATGAATGAATGAAGGCTTTATTTCGATATCAAAAGTACCATAAAAGCATAATACAATGAGTTAAAACACGAATAAAACATTGTACGAGCAGTTAAGACAAGCATTAAATTGACAAAGAAAGCCTTTTTAAGCGAATTGCCCAAGACCATTTTAGGAACTTGGACACGGCACAGGCAAACAAAGTGGGTGTGTCTGACATTAAAATTCGTAATGCCACTTTGTACTGCCGAGTGCCTAGTAGTCGGCATAATGGTTTGAGCCAGCACCGCCTCGGCGCTAAATAGGCCGGACATTCAAAGAAAACATGGGCAACCGACTCAACTCGTGTTAGGCATGTGACACAGAAAGGAGAACGCTGGTGGGAAGTTTTCCAGCGGGTAGTTAATTCGCTTACAGGCAAGGTCCTGATTCTAAATTTAAAATACAAAGCCCGGTCTACAGGGTTAGATATAATAACAAGGTACGGTTTATAGGCCACCACATCCTTGATCTTCATAAAGTTAGTGGTGGATTTGCAATGTTTTGACTCGGTGGAGATTTTACAGGAGATCCAGTTCCAATACAGCTTCTTCAGAACGGCCTGGGGGGGGGGGGCAGGCAGTCCGTCCTGGATTCCCACGCATCTCCAAGACCTAAGACCCCCAACAATTGTTTCACATCCCTCAACCACTTGATCTTAGACCAGCCCTCCATTAGCATAACCTCTGAGAGAGCCTCTGCATATGAGGCCAGCTTGGGCACACGCCACAAGCGCGCCCAAAGTAACAAGGGGCGTAATTGGGCTTGATCCTTAATCGATCTACAACCCAGATCCATTAATACGGGAACTGTAGGGGTGCTCTGCGCAAGGGCCATCAAGTCCTTCAGAAATGTACTCTCTGATCTTGATAGCACTTCAAGGTTACACATACCCCACAGCTCCGCCCCAATCAAAGCGGCGCTAACCCCTCTTGCTTTGTAAATCTCCAAGACTGGGGCAATAGGCTTAATTGTAGAGGAGTGTTGCTCCTTAAGGAGGGTTCCACCCACACTTTTGTGGCCAAGTAACATCTTTTGGATGTGTGAATTCCAGTGCATAGAATCTGTAAGACGGATGCCTAGGTAGTCAAATTCGGCCACCCTCTCCAGAGGTACGGAATTCAACACCGGGGGGCGGCCCAGTTTCATGGGCGGGTTTAGAACCAGATATTTGGTTTTGTTGGTGGTAATAATCAGGCCTCTATGTGAGCAAAACTCCTGAAAACTATTTAGAAGGCTCTGTAAACCCATAGGGGTCTTTGAGATAAGGAGGGTGTCGTCAGCGAAGAGCAATGTGGGGATGCACTTGCCCGCCAGGGATGGTGCATCTGCAGGGGTTCTTAGCAGGTGCTCAACCACTCCGTTCACATAGAGAGAGAACAGAGTGGGAGCGAGCACACAACCCTGGCGAACGCCCCTTTCTACTGGGATCCTATCAGTTTTCTCACCTTGCATGCCCCACCGCACCTGCGCAAAATTATCAGCGCGGAGCCTCACCAGTAGGGACAGGATGTATGGGGGCAAACCCATCTCGGACAGAACCCTCCACAACCCCTCCCTCGGTACTAGGTCAAAGGCAGTCTTCAGGTCTATAAAGGCCAGATAAAGACTGCCTTTGCCCAGCACCACCACCTTCCAATAAAGGCGGACCAGTCTGAAGGCCTGTTCTATAGTCCCCGTTCCTCAGCGGAAGCCGGCTTGGAAGTCCGAAAAGATGCTATTGTCGTCTACCCACTGAAGCACCCTCCCCAGAATCACCTTCTCTGCCACCTTTTGCGTTGAGTCAATAAGGCTTAAGGTCCTATAATTGGCGGGGTCGTCCCGACACCCCTTCTTAAATATCGGGACGACCTCCGCCCCTTTCCAGGATTCAGGAACAGGTGCACCGTTGTTAATAGCATTAAGTAGAGATGAAACCAACTTCCCCCAATTGGCGCGCAACAGATCACCCGGTAACCCGTCAGGTCCGGCAGCTTTGAGGGGCACCAGGGATTTTATTACACTTTCAACTTCTCTTGGGGTGAAGGGATCACCCATTGTGTCCCCCATAGTTTCAACTCGGTAAGAGCTGCTATTTGAAAATGTCTGGGTGTTCATCTCATCGGAGGTGTAGAGGGAGAGAAAATGGTTGTACCAGGTTTGGGCTGTGATGTTGCATGTAATTAGAGTGCTATCTGGTCTGTTCCTAGTTCTAGTTAAATTCCAAAACCCTTTGGAATCTCTACCCTCACTTGCTTCCTTGAGGTTAGACCAATACCTGTCCTCCCACTCTTTCTTGGCTGCAATAATGGTCTGGGTATACTCTTTCCTAGCATGCCTGATCTCTGACGCGGATTTACTTTTAACGGCAGTGATCAAGGCAGATTTTTTTCCCCCTGCATTTTTTTGTAAACCAGCCTGGTTGGTTCTTAAAACTCTTAACTTTCCCCCCTGGAGGATCCCTGCTTTGGAGAAGGAAGAATTTACCCAGGGCCTGGATTGTATTACAAAAGAGGGATGTCACATCGCTAGATGTCTGGGTGGGCGAGTCCAAGTTGATCAGAGCTGTGGTTAAAGGGCCCCCATAGCTAGCATTTTCCCCTCGTTCATAGCAACCCTGCACCACTTCAGACGCCTCCCACAGTTGGAGGGACGTACTTCTGAAGTAGGGGCTGGATTTGGGGACCTACGCACACCCAATTCCCCGAACCACAAGGGGAGCAAAGTCAGAGAGAGGGGATTGTGGTCACTATCAACTGTCTGTAAAACCTCCATGTCCCGCATAGAGCTCCATAGCTTAACGTCGAGGAGAATGTAGTCTATCCTCGACGTGTGGTTAGCCCTGTTGTAAGTGTGAGCTCCCAAGAGATCCGAGGGCGTACTCCCGTTCACTGCCCTCAGACCAAATTCCAGGGACAAGGAATTAAGTTGTACTGCCCGTTGGGTCCATTTCCTAATAGGAGGGATGGTTAGTGTGGGAATTCCACTCCTGGCATCTTCAACGGCACTGCCCAGGATGTCCTCCGACGCAAGGGGCTCAAACGTACAGTTAAAGTCCCCTGCGACCAGGACATGTGATCCAACCGGGCACTGGCTAAGAAGATCCTCCAAGCCCGAGATTGTGGGTGACAGCGAACCTCCTTTCGACCCCCTAGCATAGATATTAATAATGTCCAGGGTGAGCCCTCTCTGGGGCCCCTTAAGTGAAATTCTGAGAAGGTCATGGGAATTCGTCACGTGCTGCACAACTTGGCACCCTAGTGAAACAGCAACCCATATGAGAAGGCCACCTGAGGGGCGACCCTTCCCTGAGGAGGAGGAAACTGCTGGAATAAACAAGCATTTGCAATGCAATAGATCTCGCATTAGGAAAGTTTGAGCTATTGGTATTGTAAATGACAAATTTTTTATTTATGTGTTGGTTTTGAAAATAGCGAAATCAATAGCTTTGTCATTTACAATGCCAATAGTTTTAACTTTCGCAAATGTGACACCTATAGCATTTGTAATGCAATATGTGTTGTATTTACGAGACTTAGATGTATTGATATTACAAATAACAATGGCTTAAACATTTTTTAAATAATTAATACTTAAATAAAAGTTATTGTAATTTATAATGGCTATAGCTTAAACTTTTGTAAATAACTTTTGTGAAGATTATGTTCAGTGTATTTTTTTGTGACGAAAATCCAAGAACAGAAGTGAAATATTAACATCTTTTTGTGACATTTGTAATGAAGCTTCAAACATTGAGAGAACATATTTGAACCAGTTGTTGTTGAATGGGTGCACAGATTAATGCTGTGGTGGCACTGAGTGATGTAATGACATACAAAGGGCTACAGAGGATATGTACAGCTGATTGCCTACGGGACCCCATATGCGCTTGTCATATACAATTGGATACAGGACTCCGTGGTGCTTCTGAGGCGGAACAGGCATAATGACAGACCACGCATGGCCCTGGTGGGGTAAATAAAACAGAGGGGTACATACCAATGCAGATGTAAGATGGATCGTGCATTGAGGACGTGAGTGCAGTAGGCCCAGCCTGGGTCAAAGGCTGGCAAGGGTGAATAGGCCATCTTGATAAGTGCTGGTGAAGGGAGACCTGAAGAAAATGAGAGCCCGTAAATACAAGCTTGACGTGAAAGATGGAAGCCTAACATAAGCACCTCTCTGCGATGCGTGCAGAGAGCTAGTGGGCAAACATGGCAGCTAAGGCGGTAAACCTGGATTGACATTGGCACCATGTCGTCAGATATTGAAAAGTGAAACAATGGCGCAGGGGAGAAAAGAGCCTAGTCACCCATAAGCGGTGACGTGCACCTGCACTAGTGGCGTGTGGCAACCTTACATGGTAATAATGCAAAGAAAGGGTGGTGGCCTGCGGGTGCCGTGTGCTGGCGACCTGTGTTGGGCACTCCGCCTGTGCTCTAGTGGGCCTACGGGCTAATTGAGACACGAGGGGCCAGAATGCATGCTGTTCGTCTTTAACGCCGCCGGCCAAGCAGTGGCATACTGGTACATGGGGGGTCGGAACAAGGGAGGCGGGTGCTTGAAAATTGAATATGGGAACACTGAGTGGGACAGTGAATGGAAAAAGGCAGAAGGGCAGTGAATGAACAGCGCATGTTGGGAATGATAGTTGTAGGAAGCCGCAACTCACGTTCTAGAATCAGCTAGGGGAAAGAGGAGTGCGGGCTGTAGAGAAAATACAATAAAAATGCCCGAGGTCTATGTCAGCGCGGCCGTTCAAAAGTCTTACCTAGAATCTCGGTCTCAGGTATCGGCTATCCTTGCAGGGTGGCCCTAGTGAGCCTGGGAAGCCGTATATAAGGTGGATGAAAAGAGCGTGAAAAAGTTAATTAGGCAGCATGTAGGAAGACCGACTGCAGTGTCCTCCAGCCGATAGGTGTCGGTTCGGTGCTGCTTAAGTTTATGCGTGTCTGTGACGTCATAACCCCTGGTGGAAAAGAGACAGAGTCTCCCGTTAATGGTTTTGCTTTTAACTAGTAGGCAGCCTTGGGCGTATCTTTGCATTTGGCATCCGGCCTGGGATGAGTGGGAGGGCGGGGGCTGCCTGCGCATGTGCAACATTTCCAAGTTT
This sequence comes from Lissotriton helveticus, assembly GCF_964261635.1. Classification (NCBI taxonomy): domain Eukaryota; kingdom Metazoa; phylum Chordata; class Amphibia; order Caudata; family Salamandridae; genus Lissotriton; species Lissotriton helveticus. The sequence goes on along the minus strand of NC_136071.1, from coordinate 558,737,788 downwards.
CGTTTTGAGGTCGGAGCGCGAGCCCGGCCCCGGAGCGACAGCGAAGTGCCGTACCTGAAGTCCCGGGACCCAGGAGGGGGCCCGGGTGAAGACCAGCGGGGAGACTGCGGGACCCCCAAGCCTAAGGGGAGAGCCCCGCATCTTGCAGGCATGGCAGAGCAGCTCGAGTGCTCTGCGAGGCTCCCGAGAAGCCCGAAGCCCGGTTAGGTAAGAGAAAGGAGGGGAGAGGGGGTTGCCTGTCTGGGTGCCTGCGTGTGTCTGCATGTGTCTGTGTGTGTGTGTGTGTGTGTGTGTAAGTGCGTGTGCGCACGTGTGTGTGTCTGTGTGCGTGCATGCGCGTTAGGCTGACTTGCTGGGAGTATGGGAGGGAAGTGCACGGCGCGGCGCGGGACGGAACGTGCGCGTTCACGCACCCAAATCCGGCTTTCAGGCTCGTAACACCCTCTTGTCCTTCCTTCCCCCGAGACAGGCAACTATACGTCTCCAGCTGGACACGCATCCTTCGGATGCAGTTTACCAGCGAGACCTAAAAAGGATGAATACCCCACCTTGTGGCAAGGTTCCCTGCACTACGTTTCTTGGAAGATGCAGATTGAATAAGCCTATATAAAAGTATTCCAATCAGGTAGATCCAGCTTTCTGGAGATGCTGCAACGTTCCAGCTGAGAATCCTAAAAACTGGATCCGCCACAGCCGGTGCCCTGCGGGGCTCGGGCCTGGATATACCCACCTGATCAGAAAAGGCCAATGGTGGACCTTCCCCCCACAGTCCCTCCAATGCTAGAATCGACAAAGCTGGGAGCCAAGACTGGTGGCATCCCAGGGCGTGAGGGACTAGGATTGAAGGGACTACCTGGATCATGCTGCGATGGAGGAGTGACACTAATAGTTCCCAAGGCGCAGGTCGTGGGAACTACTACTGGGCTCAAACAGAAGAGTGAGTCCCAGCAGCAAGTATCAGATCAATACCCAAACACCCTCCTTTGATTCCCAGGCCAAGGAAATGGTGGATAGGAAGAAGAGTAATGGTCGTTCTCCGGACAAAAGGAGTCTTGCCTCCCACCCCACCCTAGCTGGTTGACATTTGAAGTACCCAATGGTCTAGCATAAAAGTAGCTCAAGTCTACTACTCCGATACCCACCCCTCCGTAGCCTGGCTACTGGTTGCAGATGAATTGGGCAACCCTGACGTCTTTAAAATTGACCACCACACAGTCCCCCTGTAATTGCTTGTGACCATTTCCTACCCACCCTACCCTCCTAACATTAAGCAACTGGCCATCCAGCTCACTAGGGAGAGGTCTATTCACTCTTAACCAGTGCATGGATTTGTTTTCATGCGTCTGGTAAGTTTCGTGCTGGTCAGCCTGCAGGGGCGGAACATTGATAAGGACAGCAACGTAAGGCTGACACTCAGGTGGGAGGTTTACGGGAGGAGGTCTAGCAGCCTCAAAAGGAGGCTGGGGGGGCTGCTGAATGGTAGATACAGGTTCAGGTCTCTCTCTCCTAGGACGCTCTGTAAAGGCTTTAGGGTCCTTCCTAAAACGTGGTACTTGTGGTCGCGTATTATGGGGGCCCTTGGAGTTTGTAACTATAAGAGCAGGGCTGGCTGGCTGTTGCCCCGTAACCTGCGAAACACTGGCACTGGATAAAAGCGTACCAGTAGAGGGTCCAACCGGTTCTGCAGCCTGCTGCACGAACCCAGAAGAGTGAGCCGATGTAGGGGAGGGCTGGGGCCTTACAGCATCAGGGGCTGGGGCTTCTCCAGGAGTACTAGTCTGCTCTCGCTCTCTCAAAATGTTCTTAGCTTGTAAATTCAACAGAGATTTGAGAGAGAAAAAGTTGTCCAGGGTTGACTGTTCAAATCTATCTAGTCGGTCTGCAATATCCTTGACCCTTTAGAGTACAGGGAGGATCAGGGACCTTACCAACTTCTCAATTAGCTCTATAAGGGGAGAGGGCGAGGGAAAGCCAATAGCAGGAGAGCTTGCTGCTGGACCCTCCGGGTGTGAAACTAGGTTGGGCAGGTCAGAGGTCGTACTATTTTTTTCAGATGGAATCAAAGGGTGTACCCTCCCCAGCACTGCAAGTTCCTCACCACCATTAGTACGTTTAACTTTAAATTTTTTAGAAAGCTTGGCCAGCCCACCCCTTCCTCTATTGGTAAGTCTTTTCCTTTTAAGAGCAGGATTTCAAGAATATGTAGAACCCCCAACCCCCTCAGATTTCCCTTGTAGGTGGGAGGTGCTAGTGGCATTTAAGTCTTGGGGGTGAATAGTATCAGTCGAGGAAAGAGCAAGCGGGACTGAAGAAGAAGAAAGAAGCTCTGACGACTCGGGGGGAACAAAAGACTCTAACCTTGAGACAACTACCCCATTCAGCCTATCGAGGCTGGCCCTAATAGCGCCTATACTATCGCGATCAGGGGCAGGGGGCACTCCATCACCTTGCATAGTGTTATTGGCTGGGGATGTAGCTAGAGCTAAGGCCCCTAAAGAAGAGCGCTTTTGGAAAAGAGGTTCAAGTGACGATCTGCGTTCAGTGAAGGCGATTTCTTATTCCAGCACAGAAAATGCGCGAGTTATAAAATTGTCGAGGGTCCCATTAACACTCCCACCCCCCCCACACCTTCCTACCCTTTCCGGATCTGGTTGACATGGGCATGGGCAACGGAACAGTCTAAATAGAACAACCGTCCTCAGCAATGTCAGTGGTATGAAGGAAAATAAAATAGTACTTGCAAGCTAGAGAGGGAAATCAAGGTAGACAAAATGTTGGGGGGGTGGCTCAGCCCAGCCAGCTCCGGCCTGTGACGGCCTAGGACGGTCCCGCCCTTGTCCCGGGCTTAGCCCGGCGACAGCCCGCCCACGTCCCGCGACGCGTGGTCTGCCTTGTAATTTAAGCGCCTCCTGGCGCCGGTAGTCGCGGCTTCCGGCCGCTAAGGGCCCTGGATCTTGCAGTCCACCCCACAGGTCTCCCCCCCACTGCGGCCGCGCTCAGGTGTTGGAGCTGCGGCGGCGGGAGGAGACGGCAAGCGGGATTGCTGGCGGCCTTGCTTTACTGCACTGGCATTTGATTTTAAGTCCAAATGGAAGATCAGCACGTGAAAGCTCCTCTAGGCTCATCCATTAGTAGGTGTGCATGGCTAATGAAAGCAAACGTGTGTGCGCATGGAAGGGATTTGGCAAGGATAACATCCTGTGCTGATCGGTCCGGAGAAGAGGCAGGTTTGGAGGACACTCGTAAAAATTGTATGCATTACACCAGCATTAAGCCTAGAGGAGCTTTCACGTGCTGATCTTCCATTTGGACTTAAAATCAAATGCCAGTGCAGTAAAGACATTGTAAGTAAGCACTATGTTTGAAATACGGACTTCCGAATACATTATGACTTTTTATTGCACTATGGGAGTTGTAGTATCAATCAGTCACGTGACCAAATGTTGTTTTAAAAGCATGCACGTAAGCACTTTGCATATCTCCACTCGTGACCAAGGCGCAGGAGCGCCGAAACGCGTAGGGAAAATGGAGTAATTTGTGCTGCTGGTCTTTCAAATTAAACTGCCACGAATCCGGAACTGGGCCTCTGTGTTCTTTTCTTGTGATTGATGGGCTTCTCCGTGCCCATTTTTTTAAGAGGCCGCCCTGAAGGGTTGGGGGCTCCTGGCTCGGAGGACTGTGTGTGGACTTAAATAAGGAGCATGACCCACTCGTGCATGCACACCTACTAATGGATGGCTAATGAAAGCAAACGTGTGTGCGCATGGAAGGGATTTGGCAAGGATAACATCCTGTGCTGATCGGTCCGGAGAAGAGGCAGGTTTGGAGGACACTCGTAAAAATTGTATGCATTACGCCAGCATTAAGCCTAGAGGAGCTTTCACGTGCTGATCTTCCATTTGGACTTAAAATCAAATGCCAGTGCAGTAAAGACATTGTAAGTAAGCACTATGTTTGAAATACGGACTTCCGAATACATTATGACTTTTTATTGCACTATGGGAGTTGTAGTATCAATCAGTCACGTGACCAAATGTTGTTTTAAAAGCATGCACGTAAGCACTTTGCATATCTCCACTCGTGACCAAGGCGCAGGAGCGCCGAAACGCGTAGGGAAAATGGAGTAATTTGTGCTGCTGGTCTTTCAAATTAAACTGCCACGAATCCGGAACTGGGCCTCTGTGTTCTTTTCTTGTGATTGATGGGCTTCTCCGTGCCCATTTTTAAGAGGCCGCCCTGAAGGGTTGGGGGCTCCTGGCTCGGAGGACTGTGTGTGGGGATATATGTATATATATATGTGTATATATATATATATATATATGTTTATATATGTATGTATATATATATAACGCTCCAATTCCTCTTCGTTTCAAAAGAAGACAACAGCACTCGAGGGGTACTTTCCAACGTGCAGGTTTATTTCACACAGGCACTCTCCACAGACGCGTTTCGGCGCGTTGCCTTCGTCAGTGTGGTAACAGTGATTAACACTTTTAGGTGGATTAAATGCAACATTTTCACTTCCTTACTCTATACATAGATATAGAAAGAGGACAACCCCAAACTAGTCGCTCTAGGCGCCATCTTGGAATGTCAGTATGTACAACTTAGGATTTATCACAGATTGTGCAATAGAGCCCATAGATGGGCGAATCCATACAGGTAGTGGGTATAAACAATAGATTTTATGTTTCTGGTGTAAACAACAAAAATAAAGCCGTGGATCGGCTAGGGTCCTCTATCTAATAAATCACATAATGGTCCACCAATGTCTGCAGACATTCAACATCTCTTGTTACCATATAAGTCGCAAAGCAGTACAACTCACATTATTAAATATCAATTCATCAATAATATTATATCAATGAGAGTTCCAAAATCCTTAGAACATGACGTTATTGAATACTATGCCATACTAGGCAAAGGAGGAAGCTCTAGAGGAATGATCAAAGTCCATTCAACATAACGTTGGGCCTCGATCTAGTGAGTGTTCTGTAGATTAGGCGACAATAGTAAACAAAAGGTAAGTGCTCGATTAACCGTTATGAATACCTTCACAAAACAAGCAAACAGCTACTTCAGTGAACATCGGATTCTACATCACATTGCAGCTATATAAATTGACAGTGGTTTGTTCTGTTCCAGTCATGGGCATGCGGCACAGCCACACACGTGGGTTCGCGTTTCTGTTGGCACAACTAGGGGAACACTAGGTGGTAGGAATTTTGTGATAGGTTTCCCTCAGTGGCCGCCATGCCTGGGCTCAAATACTGCGACTATCCCCCTTGCCAAATTTGGTTATAGTTTTGACAGAAAATGCTGATGTCTGCACATTGGTTCGGCCCTCTCATGACGCGTGCACTGGGACTACACACACAAATAAGGTACCATTTTTATTGGGAGCTGAGGGGGAGCATGGAGTGATACGAAATAAGTGGCTTCCCGCAGATGTGTAACTTTGCCTTGTAGAAATATGACCAAAAAATGAGTTTTAGGCAAAGTTTGAGTTTGAAAATCTAGCATGGATAAAAAAAAGCTATGAAGGCATAAGCTGGTTGTGATTCCTTTTTTGTTATGATTGCAACCAAGCTTTTTAATTAGATTGACTCTGTATAGTGCAAAGACATTGTAGAGTAGTCGTAGCTGCTCTGTTATAGGTATGATTTAGAATGATTCTGCGAATTTCGGATATGGGCCCTTCATGCTCACGCTGCCAAGAGATAGTCCTTTAGGATATGCAGTTTTTCAAAAGTGTGCAAGTAGCATATGTAGGTTTAACAAAGGATGTCCCCAAACCCTATCTGATGTGCTTTCCATGCCCTGCATCTTCAGATATGCAGAAGATGCCCATACAAGAGAAAGTGTTGGAGGTAAGTAACTTGTTAATGTGCAATGTGGCACATGCCTGTTTTTTTATTTCACCCCATGTCTTATTGCTTCCAGGTAACATCTGTCATTAAATAAAGTTTTTGATTTTGTTTATTTCTGTCCTTTTAGCTTCAATGAGAAGGTTCGATTGAAATCTTTGACATCTGGCATTCCAGGTATTAAAACATCTTGAATTTGTGACTAGCATCAAAAATTAGGTCTGGTACATGTGTGGCTATTGAATTGTTTTTATACATCCTGAATTGTTAGTGTTTTTCCTGATTAATGTCAGATAAGAATCAAACAAAAAAACGAATAATTTGGGTTGATTTGCAGTTTTCAGCACTACCAGACTTCTTTCAATCAAGAGAGGGAGTACAGTACTCTAAACAAACATGCACTTTCATACACCAGTAGTGTCCTGCTGCACATGTCTTTCAAACCCATTCAACCTCATTCGTAATGGTGTTGTCTATTCATTCCATCGCACAGGATGAGAATCACTGTGCTCCACTAATTAGTGTTCTTGGCTCTATTCCCCTTTGAGAATGTAAAACAGAACTGTAGCACTACAAAATCATAGGTGGGGAAAACAAAAAAATACAGAAGCACCCTAAATCCACACCAACTCTTCATAATTTGTGGTTTATAGGGGCAATGCTGTCTCTGTTTTCTTTACAGCCAGGGAAGTCAGTGTTCAGGGCCTAGGGTTATACTTTTCCTAAACTTACTCCCCACCATGAAATTGAGATCCCAACTAGGTTTAAATATAAAAGCTTATTGTTGACACATTTGACCAGCTTGTGGTCTGTGTATTGTCTTTCCCATCATGAATTCTTCCATACATTAAAAAACGCTCCCAGTCCCAGAGATGTTTTTAAACCTAGAAATGTTGCCAATTATCACAAATGTCTGTGCAAATGTGATCAGTTTTATTTTTGTAATCTGTTTATTAAAGTTAGAATTATGCAACAACTGAAGTTAATCACATTTTACAAGATAGGCACAAAGTTGATAATCAAGATTTTGTTGCCGACCTTACCAGTCACTTGCCCCCTTTTACATATTATCAACATTAACGTCTAACGCTGCCCATGTCCCTCCATGTCAGTTTCTTGTATTGAGGGAGAAATACATATATACCCCCTATAAGCATTCCAATTTCTCCACTTTCGATCCCACTTCCGGGGGCATCCCCTATTTACAAAACAGTTTTTTCAGCCAGCATGCACCAGTCTATATCTTGCTTCCATTCTTCAACTGTTGGTGCCTCCTGTATTCCCCACCTACAGGTAATGTCCCGTTTTGCCATTACCATCCACAGAGTTGCCCATGTTTGTTCTATGCAGGTCAGATCTGTTACTTCCCAGATACTGAGGAGGCATATCTTTGGCTGGGGTGACAGTTTCTTGCCACATACCTGTTGTAACTGTGACGTTACCCCCTCCCAGTATTGTTGACTGTTCTGGCATTCCCATAATATGTGGTAGTATGTATCGACTTGATCACAATTCCTTTGACATAGTGCGTTTTCCTTTTTACCCATTTTTATCATTGCTTCGCAGGAGTAATACATCTTATGTAGTGTTTTTAGCTGTATCAGTCTATGTCTAGCTGTTATAGCCACTTCTTGTGGAGAGGACAGCCCTTGTCGCCATTAGTCTTCCTCGAGGTCCCCCAAGTCAGTCTGCCACCGAGAGTAGAGTTGTGTTAGTGGATCAGGGAGGTTGTTAATTATCTTTTGGTATGTCATGGAGATGGCTGTCCAAGTCAAGTGGTCTGTGAGCAATCTGTCTTCTGGCGGGGTAGCCTCTGGCAGGTTTTGGTCACATGGGATGGCTGCTGTCAGTGCGTGTTTGATTTGTGTGTAACGAAATATCTCCGTCTCTGCCATTTCATATTGTTTGCAAATGTGAGTATTTTCCCCCTACGCCAGAGATCGCCTTCTTTGGAGATCCCAATAATGTTCCATTTATGGATTCCTTGATTGGTACGGAGATTCCCCAATATTCCTGCCTCCCAGAGTGAGGTAGCCTGTGTCAGTTTGTTGTACCGTCCTAGTTTCTTTGTCACTCTGTGCCAAAGTGAAATTGTCTGATGTTAGTGGTTTGGATTATTGTATAGGGAGGTTTTATAACCCCCTGGACCCATGAGCCATCTATCCATCTGGTATGCTGGGTCGTCTTGAGGGCGGTGTACCCAACGATTTCTAACCAATAGTTGGGCTGCCCAATAATATGCTCTCACATCAGGCAGCGCCATCCCACCATCATACTATCCCCAGGTCAATTTGTTGATTGTATCAGTGGTGGCCGACCATTCTGTTGTAATGTCCTAATTTCCCCTTCTATTGTATGGAAGTAAGTCTCTGGGACCTTGTATGGTGTATTTTGTAGGATATAGAGGAACCTAGGTAGGGCCATAATTTTATAGAGGTCGGCTTGGCCGAGCAGAGACCAGGGCAGGGATCTCAAATGGTGCACGTCATGTTGCAAGTGTGTTATCAGACCCATTATATTGTGTGTATAGAAAAGGTCAGCGTCTGCTGTTATGAATATACCTAAATGCCAGAAGCCCTCTATCATTATTGTTGCTTCACAGTTTGGAGGATATTTTCTTTTTTGATTGTTTTGATGATTGTGAGAAAAAGGGGTTCTGTTGCAGTCCCCCCCCCCCACACACACACTTGTTGCCTGGTTTTTGATGCAACTTTCACTGTAGTGTACTGGGTCCCTGCTGTTCAGGTTCCCATTAAAGGGGTTTCCCTAAAAACATGTCCTCAGTTGGTAGTTCTGACTCCCCCTGTAAGCCTCTAGTAAGTGGTACCATGGGTACCTAGGGCCTAGAGGCTGAAGAGTGTCACCTGGAACTCTCTTACTAGTACCATGTGACTGCCCCTGAAGCTGGCATGTCGCTGCGAGGTAACAAAATTACCAAGTCAACATGGCACACTGCCTGTGTGCCATGCCAGCTAGCACTACCTAAGATATAGGTAAGTCACTCCTCTAGCAGGCCTTACCAGCCGTAAGGCAGGGTGCACTATATCTCAGGTTTGGGCATAACTGCATGACCAAATATTCCCCTACAGTATTTGAGTCTTAGAAGTAGAGTTAGAGTATTTGAACCTACCAACCCTGGTCTCTGATCAGCTGTAGGCGGCCAGCTACTACCAGACTTGTTTCTGGACCCCCTGGGTAGAGAGCCCCTGCTCTCTGGGACCAGAAACAATGCACATTCTGGACAAAGGTGGCATGCCTCCTCCCCTAGGATGGGTCAGTGCTCGAAGCAGGGAGCTTCAAAGGCCTGTGACCTTTGTAATGAGACCCCCAGCCTCTGCAGACGGCAGTCCCCTGCCTACACCCCCACTTTGGGTGGGAAAACTTAGGAGGTGTGTCGAACTCTGCCAACCCCACCCGTCAAGTGGGGTAGGCGAGATGAAGCATATCTTTCAGTCACCACCATTTTGAAGATGAGAGACCCCACCAATCACTGCTAGGTCAATGCCCTCCTCTCACAGGAGGTTGCCATAATAAAGGGTATAGTCACCCCAGTTAAGGTGCCCATTGGCCCTACCTACTACTCCCCTAAAAAGCCTCCTAAATTTAGTATTTAGGTGCCCGCCAGACCAAGAAAGTAGATCTGCGACGACCTAATAAGAAAGACACCCTGCAGCAGAAGCCTGAAGACACCCTGCAGCAGAAGCCTGACGACAACAACTGCCTTGGCCCCAACCCTACCAGACTGTCTCCAGCTTCGACAATCGTGCTACTCTGAAACCGCTGGAGGGCTGCTGCCTTCAACAAAGACGCCAATCTCCCCTGGACAGCAAACCTGTCCAGAAGAAACCTACTCCAAAGACTCCAGATCCAGGTGGATCCGAATCTTATGCCCACTGTGCACCTGAAACCAACTTCCTGAGTCTGAGTGGCTCACCTGTGCAGTAAAGACGCCCCAGTGATCATGACCTTGTGTCCTGCTTTGGCTGATCGCTCCAGACCTCCACAACGGTGCCTGCAGTGTGAATCCAGGGGCTCCCCCGATTGTGAATGGCTCTGATAAGAAGACTTCGACGTTGAAAGGCACCCCTGGGCCTTGATGAGAGTAACGGACAGTGCCCCTATGACCCCTTACACAACTTACCTCTGCTGTCGTTGGTCATCCGCCTGCAACCGTGGGTGCCGTGCTTGCACCCTCTTGGCCGAAAGAAGAATCCCCACTGAAAAGGATTGGGCACCTGACCTCGAATTTGGTACTCCCCAAACCCATGGCCCATGTTGACTGTTGCCTCCAAAGACTAGGATTGTAAGTTCAGTACTTAAATGTTTAACAGTAATGTTTCTCTCCTCGTAGGATAACGTTGGACTGTGTTGAAAAGGTTCTAACTGTCGATTTTTTCAAAGTGTAAAGTATTTTTAGTTAGAAAACCTACTTACCCGATTTCAAAAACCTGGGTCTTAAGATAGACTACAAAGTATCATTTTCTAAAATTGAACTGGATCGCCTTAGATCATTTATCCATTACTGATCACTGTTGTGCAATAAATGTCTTACACTCCTCTGTCTTGGGCCTAAGGCTGCTTACCCACACTACTGCTAATACCACTTTGAGTTTTACATTGCGCCTTGTACACTTTTGGGGAACCCCTGGACTCTGCATGGTATTATTACCAAGTACCCAATATCTTATACAGAGCCAGCTTCCTACAATAATGTTAAACATAGATTCATCAAAAGAAAATCTTAAATGTGTCTTTCAATAAATGGAGCACGAACTAGATAATCCAGTAGACCCATTTAAATGGCTTAGGAATCTGCAATGTAACATTGTGGTCTATATTTCCCCTTTTGAAAAAGAAATCTTGAAAGGAAATTTCTTAGGTAGCAAAAATTGTTCCTCACCCCAAGTTTCCACTATCTTAGAGTAAGGTGCCCAAATGCCAAACTGACCCTTTCATCTAATGTTTTCATAGAAAATCGTTTAAAAAAAACAATTTGTTGTCCCTCCTTGCACAATGGGGGCAATTCAATAGAAGAGACGAGGGCTGTAGGGCTCACAGATAAGCTATTATAGGCTGTTGGCATAGGAAAGCCATGAAGTGCGAAGCACTATTGCCTTGTAGAGACCTCATTGCACACACTAAACACTGGAACCCCCAGAGAAGCTCCTTGGATAATAGTCATAGGGCAGCGGAGCTTGACTGCTTAACTATTTTATTCTTTTGTGTTGCTCTGCCATGCTCAACGTACAGAGAGCCTGTCCATACTGCATGGATATAGACACTATGAAGGAGCAGCAATGAGGGAAATACTTTTTGTTGCTTAGGGTTCCAGATGCATGCCGCACTGGTGTTTGTGCACACTTGTCCTGCTGGTTACTCCATAGCCATTGCACTCCACTTGTCTGCCTTCCTACTACATTTCCTGCTATTCCATTGTCTTGTTTCAAAAGAAATAAACATATGAAGTCTGTTCATAATCTTTGTTTAAAGAGGGCCTCAACACATATAACTATAAAAACATTAGTTAGGAATCTTATTCTAATTTGTTGTTATTTTATTGTGGCAGGAGAGTGCTCAATGAAGTGTGTTGTATAAAAGTGGCAAAATTGAGATGCTCTTTCAAGTATTTTCCTCTAAGAAGCATTGTAAAGTACATTAATATCTATTTTTGACAAGCAGGGTCTTATGAGATTGTTTCAGTCCTCTGTATTTTTGAGACTTAATATTTAGTCTTTCTGGTCTCACTCCTAACTCTTGATGTGCTTTGGATTAAGTGCACACCCAAGCACTTTAATTAATAAGGTTGAAATCCCCTTCTTTAATTTCCAGATCACTCGTTCTTGAAAATAGCTCAGGAAGTCTTCAGTATTTTGGGTATCCTTACAATGCATGCATGTGCCTTTAATCATGGCCCTCCTAACCTCATTGCATAACTTTAGTTCCATATTAGTCAAGAGACCACCAGGTAACTTTAAAGAGCATTCACATTTTTCTAAGATACTTACATTGGAGAAATAGTGTTAACAAATTAACATTTTCTACTGCCGCACCTGACTTTTATTTTTCTTTCTTTACCTTCTCATGTATAAACCTCTGTATCTCATAACAGGATGCTTATTTTATATGGTTGATAATAGTCATAATATCTGTGGTTACAAAATGTAATTTTCTTTTAGTATTTGGTAGAGATACGTCCTAATATCTGATCTGCAAAAAAAAGTAGCAATTTCAGAAAACACGAGTTAAAGCTTCATCCATCACAAAACAAAGGAGGGTTGAAATAAAACTAATTTTCAGAGTGGTTTATGTCTCCTCTCTCTACTATCACTGAAGCCCAGCAGAACACAGAGGTCTTCTAGATCATGATAATGAAAGCATGTTCTCTGGGATGTAAAATATTGTACTCAAATTAGTTATTTTGCAGATTTGAGAAATACAAACCCTATATTATAATCACAACAGTTCACTTTTCCAAATTGATTTCTTTCCTGGGAAAATGCCTTTATTATCCAGTACTTCAACTTCTGTATCTGCAGTAGCAATTACAGCAAGGCTATTCCTCAGTGCCCTTGCATTCTATAGCAGTTTATCAGCTTCCTGGGTTGCATTTACTTAAATAAGTTGATGTGCTAGTTTTTCTCATGGTTTGTTAAACATTGTTATAGTGGTAATGGAACTGACCAGTAACCAAGACCATCAATTTAAAAAAGGGAAACCTTTAAAATGCCGTTAACAATAACCATTTTTCTGCAGATGGTCTGAGCAGGAGGGCATCCACAGACAGAGGGTCTGTACTAAATGTGAAGTCCAACAATGAGGTATGTTGGAAACTCTATTTTTCTTTGTGTTAATATTATGTATACGATATAACCTTATTTTGTATACTACCAAAGTTCATATTTGCATTAGTAGCTTTTGATGTTTACTTTGGAGTTCCTCACTGCAATTTACATTGTCTGGTAGTTTTTAAGCCCTGAGAACAAAGTGTAGCTTTTTTGTTAGTCTGAAACCTCAAGAACTTTGTAAAGTTTTTTGCTACAACTAAAAGTTGGTATGAATCACATCTGCGTGCTACATCCAGCTTTACATAGACTCTTCTCAGTTGGCTCAATTAACTTGAACATATTCATGCAATATTCCACCAGCGATTAAACAGAAGTCCACAACTCATATGGCTTGTTGCAGATGCAAGTAACACAATAAGCCATCTAAATCGGACTAGCACACACTTCATCTTTCCAGCATAGAGCAGCACATATTCTGATCCATTGTCCAACCAAAGTGTTTTCTTACCAAGCTTAAGTGCCACTATTATACAAATCAACCTTGTTTCTCAATCAGGTGTCACTTACTATTGTTTCACCTTCCACTGTAGTGTTTGACTGTACACTGAATTTAAAAACTACCATACACCTACTTTTACTTTCCAGATTCCTATTTCCAAGTGGGCTTCCTTTCTAGTATGGATTCTATTAAGGCATTATTTCTCGTCTTTTGAAAACAATAAAAATAGCACACAGTCGTGCCAAGTACAAAAATATGTGAATCTACCATTTTATATTTGATACTCTGAGTCGCATCCCCACAAGTTTTTATACCTATATTTAAGGATCTCTAGAATGTTCCAAATGGTATTTTTTTGTTCAAAGAAATCCTCAGCACACGTCATAGGTGTATCAACAATTTGTTAAGTGCACGATGTAAGCACAAATTATACACAAGTTATTTCAATTTTTATTTTCTTTCTTTATTCTGTTGGTCTTGCTTCAGACAGCCAACACCTGTTCCGTCGCTGGCGACTATCTCAAGGCTATGTCCTTTTTGATAAAGACCTTTCTTTTGTGGTGATATTTCCAACCTGCAAAGGGATTCAGTATCTTGTGCGACGTCAATAAGGCAGTCCATGCATCTGAGGGATCCTATTTTTTCCTCAAATCTTGAGCTCGTAAGATACTGAATCCCTTTGTTCCCTGCGGTGGTGGTCCCTCTGCCTGCCCTCTCCCAGTAGCACTGCCTAAACATACTGCACGTAAAATGAAAATGACGTGCCACACTGTTTAAAAAATATATATATATTGCAAACAAACGAGTTTGTTGAGCAGTGCAAATGCTTCCTAATCTCCAAAGAGGACAGGTCCTTAAGGCCAGTCTTAGATCTCAGTCCTTTAAATAATTGCATCCTGTCAGAGCATTCACACATGGTCACTTTACAGGACATTATTCCACTTCTGCAACATGGTGACTTTATGGAAACAGTAGACTTGAAGAACACACCTATTTTCACATACCAATACATCCCGCTCATCGCAAATATCTCAAGGTTTGTCATAGCAGGCAAATATTACTACTAAAGCTCTCCCTTTTAGGGTAACCACTGTACCTCGAGTGTTCACCAAATTCCTAGCAGTCATAGCAGCTCACATAAGCAGACAAAATATCCATGTACTCTCCTACTTGGACAACCGGCTTACCAAAGCCAGCACTCCTCATCAGTGCCAACAATGCACTCAGATGACAATAGATCTTCTCCCAGTGTAGGGTTTACTATCCACATTCCCAAGTCTCACCTGCAACCATTACAAGTTCAACCATACTCAGGGGCAATCCTAAACACACAAATAGGATTAGCCCTCCCCAATTCCACAAGAATTCAAAACTCAGGCAATATTGCCACAGTTTCAAACAAACCAACATCTCACAGTGCAGATGGTCATGCGACTGCTAGGGATGATGGGTTCTTGCACTGCCATAGTTTCCCATGCAAGAATATACATGCGTCCATTACAGGAATGTCTAACTTGCCAGTGGTCTTATTCACAGGGTCAGTTGACAAATTTAATGTTGATAGACCGCCACTCTTGCCATTCTCTGCCATGGTGGAACACCACCAACCTGTTGAAGTGGCTGCCTTTTTTCAACCCTGTTATCCACATCACTCTCACCGCAGACGCACCACAGAGAGGATGGTGTGCTCACCCACAAGAACTCACAGTGCACTGCCTAAGGGATGCCAAGCACCAGTCCGTCCACATCAACTACCTAGAGCTTCAAGCTGTTCACCCAGCAATTAAAGCATTCCTAAGTCACCTGACTCACAAGGTTGTCCTATTTCAGACGGACAATATGAATGCCATATATTACCTACAAAAACAAGGAGGGACACGGTCTCCACAGCTGTCTCAGTCCATATGGAACTGGGCTCTCTATCACCATACTCGCCTTTTAGCAGAATACCTACCAAGAACAGAAAACTACTTTGCAAACCTGCTCAGCAGGATGCAGCAACAAATCCACAAATGGGAACTCCACCACAAGTCCTCCTACCCTGCTTGCAAAAGTAGGAGTTCCCTCAAAAATACCTTTTCACCTCAGCAGAAAATACAAAATGCCCAAACTTCACCTCCAGGTTTCCACACCCACTAGTCAAGGTCAATGCACTATGAATGAGTTGGCCAGGGCTATTTGCCTTTTGCTTTTCTGCCTTTCCCCCTCCTTCCATTTCTGGGCAAAGCTCAGGCAGACTTCTCTAGCAATGGTTCTAATAGCTCCCACTTGGGCTTGTCAGCCTTGGGTCCATTACTAGACCTTCCTGTAGTTCCACATGAGAAGCTCCCCAACAAGACTACACCTTCTCACTCAAAATCACAGAGAAATCGGGCAACCGGACACCTGGATCCCAAAACTCTCAACCGAGCAATCTGGCTCCTGAGGTCATGGATGTTAATTATCTTCACCTACCAGTAGATTGTATTAACATTCTTAAGCACGTAGACATGCCGTTGCACTTCATTACATTTGCTGGTTTGAGCTATTTATACATTTAGCTTGGTCATCGCATTACTTACACATACTATACACTTATTTCTCACCCGCCTGCGGGAAAACAATCTAACAATGGAGTTGATGCCCATGAGCTTTACCACCAAAAGGAGGCCTCAAAAGACTTCTTGAAAGAAAAACAATTGCACAACCATGGACCAAACACTAGATGGCAGGAAAATGCAGAGCATGTGGATCTACAGTACTACATTCCACAAATGGATGTTTACAGGGTAAGTAACTATTTCCTTTGCTTGCCATGTTCTAATATCAGATTGTTAGACTTGGCCCTTTTTGGCAAGGTCACCCCTAAACTTTTTGCCTTTTCTGTGACCTGCTGTTGGTGGTTTTAGGCCTCTGGGCACTTTAGGACTGTGGTCCAGTGTAAAGTGTGTGCGCTTTCTGTGTACATTAGTGAGATTGGCCTGCCTTCCCACAGGAATGCATTGGGATTCCCTAATCAGTGTGTGTCAGTGGTAATTCATGGTATGGGAGGAGCAGTGTGGTCAAATTTAGTATGTATGAAATTGTGAGAATAAATGCTGCGCAATGGTGTGCGCAGATTTATTGTGACTATTTGGGAAATGACACTTTAGCATTTCTGTGTGATATGTGTATGCCTGCCTGATGTGAATTGCATGTCTGGCTTGTGAGTGACAGGGGCTGAGAGGTGTCTGTGGCTCCAGGAGGGGCAGGGTGAGTCAGTGCTGGGCTGAATAGGACATCTGGGCTGGGAGTAGTGGAAGGAGTAATCCCCTAATTATGAATAGGTGTGTGCCTGTCCTGTACAATGCTGGCTCCGCCCCCTGTGGTGTGTCTGATCACCTAGCCCCCACCTGACAAAGGGAAAGAGGAGCTTGCAAAACTAAGTGCTCCAATCCCCAGCTGAACCAGTTGCATCTGGTTCCCCCATGCCCTGCACTACTGAACAAAGGATTATGTGGTATAAGTAGAGGGGCTGGGACCCCATTAATTTGTTCAGTTCTTGTACCTGAATCCTGCTGGGGCGTGCTGCTGCTGGGGCCCAGGAGGGTCTGCCATGAGCGTTTGCCATCCGGGGACCTGCATTGCCCCTTCATCTCTAAAGACTTTTGGGACCCTTCTGCTTTTCATGCTAGAGTCCAGTCCAGGACCATCAGGACTTTGCCTGCATCTGGCGCCCTGGGAGGGCTTTATTTTAATTTCCCCAGAGAAAGGTAGCGTGGGCTGCGCAGCGCCAAGCTGCAACCCTTTGTTTTTGAAGGAATCCCAGTCGTAGGGAATCCCTCCGCATTGCTGTGAGTAGCGAGTGCCCACCCCGCGTTTGTGCCTCCTACGATTATTTAAATGGTCATTACGGGTGCCCACCCCACCTTTTGCTTTTATTTTTATTACGGGAGCCCACCTCGCGTTCTGAGATACTAGCAGGTGCCTACACCGCATTGCAGCCGGAGGAGAACGAAGACACCAGGAGAAGTTGCCGGGCCGCTGCCTAGCGCGACCCCCGAAGTCCGGCCCCACTACCTGCTCGTAGGCGTGGCCTCCTGCGAGCAGCCGGAAGTCTGCGCGGGGCTCCCGTAAGCCTGGGACAGCCCTGCGTGCTGCCTTATTTGGGTGATTATGGCGGAGGGGGCTCGAGGCACATTGTTGGTGCCTGTCCCCGCCGCATTGGAAGAGGGGAGGAAGTCGAGCGAGGCCGCCGAGGGACTCCTGTGAGTAATGAAGCCCCGCTTAGTGCTGGCCTTATCGAGAGAAGTCACGGCCCCAGGAGAGGGACCGGGTGAAGAAGGGCAGAGTCGTCTGCCCCTAGGAGTGCTGGACCAGCCGCGAGAAGACTGAGCCACCACGTGTAGAGAGGAGAGCTCCGGGCGCAGCTGCCCCGCCGCACTGAAAAGGAGTCCTGCGCCAGAGCCCGGTGAGTAGGGGCTTCTCCGTGGTGCGTGCCTGTTCAAGGCACAGTAGCGAGGCCCATTTCCTGAGCTTTCCCGCCGTTGCGGGCCGCTCTAACGAGAGGGGGCAGTTTTTACTCAGTTATAGTCCCGGGAGCTCCAGTGACTTGGGAGCATTTCGAGGCACATTGTCGGTGCCGGGCAGGTCCCGCAGGGAGCAGGCCGCTCTCATCTTTGTGTTGCAAGGGCCCAGAGGGGCCTGTGCTCTTTATTCTGCACAACTGCAACATTTACTCTGTTCACGTTGTGATGGTTCTGACCGTGGTCCAAGTGGCCCTGTCATGTGTATATAATCCCCTGTAGATATTACCTAGTTCAAGGTGGCACAATGTTTATTATGTGATTCGTATTCTAATGTGTTTATGAGAATACAAAAAGTACAAAGGCTGTTTTTGATATAACCTTGTGTGGAGTTTCTTTTGTGGTGTACCTGGTATGTTGTTGCTTTACACATTGCCTCTGGAATAAGCCTGACTGCTTGTGCCAAGCTACCAAGAGGGTGAGCAGGCGTTATCTTGGGCGTGCAACTCCCTTGCCCTGACTAGAGTGGTGGTCTCTGCCTGGCTTTGGCGCAAGCCTTAGCCAACCAGAGATCCCATTTCTAACACAGATGTTTTGAGATTTGTGGAATCTCAGTCACAGCTTACTTTAAAACAGTGGCACGTCCGGCCTCCATCCTCTCCACCCAAATTGGTAATCTGATTTTCCTAAATTACCCAAAATATTCCTTAAATTACCTTCAGAATAGAGTCTGTGCCAGGAGTGTTTACAAAATATTAGTGGGTGGTAACACATCAAAGTCTGCTACCCATGTCCATTTTTTGAGGCTGCTTATCAACTGCGGTAAACCCCAGATAATCCTGCACTCCTCTGGCACCTGCATACATATAACATATTTCCCAATGGTGTGGTGTAATGGCCCGGTTATATATTTGGGTATTGCCGTCCACCATAACTTGGCTTAACCCATTCACAGAACTATGAGCCAGCAAGCTGTAAATTCTAAGAGCAGCCAGAAAGATTGGACATGCTCCCATTTTCATTGACAGGACATATTGCTGTGTTGAAGAAAAAAATGTCATCTCGATTACTATACTTATTCACAAATGTGACCTTAACATTAGCAAGAGCTTTCTTCAACACACTACATTAAGTGTTTTCCAAGCTTTGTCTGTGCGAGTAGACAAACCGGGTTAACAGGGATACTTTGACCCTTTCTTATGCCTAAAGGGGGACCCCTAATCTGAAACATTGTTTGGTGGCTCCAGCAAAATGTTTCTTCAGAAACATCCCAAATACTGACTTCTATCATATAAAAACAGAGCAAGATATGGCAGATGGCACTCCATCGAACACTATTGTTTCTCTGACTCATAGAGTTGTACGCCTGCGTTTAAACTATAACTTTGTGTTGTACTGTGTACCCCCTTGTTATTAGTTTTTTATGGATCGAACTCCAAAAGACAATTAACAGACTTGGGGCTGAGGATATCGGATTATCTTTATTGGTGGCCATTTTATTACATTAGAGCTCTGTAAACAGAGAGGCAGACCACACCCATGCATATTGTTCCATATTTTATGCTTCAATGCACGCGGAAAAAATATATCCTTGATAATCTGGCTACTCCTTTGACATTGTTTGCTCTTACCCAAGTTCCTGAAGGTCTGATAACTAAACTTTATAATGCGATTTGGATAGCACCAGAGCTTATACAAAAGAGTTGGGAAAAGGACTTGGGTGTTATCTTTGCCCATGATGTTTGGCAGTACTGCTGTGTTCAAGCACAAAAAGTGATATCAAATAGCAAGACAATGGCTGGTGCATTTGACATTTTTGCAATTATCCCTCTAGCTGGTTTAAATTCTGTTGTCTGAACGTTGTGAATTCCACTTGCTCGAGGTGTCGGCATCCTGAGGAGGTTTATTTCCAATTGGTTGAGGACCTGCCACTCGAGTTATACCCACAGGGAGAGGGTAATTGAGACATTTGTAACATTGGAGGTGAAAAGGGCATTATCAGCTCATGCCTTCTCAGTTTTTTTTGTGTGCCATTATGGTACCAAGAATGGAAAGCGGCTCAGAAGTGGACCCTGCATTAAGACTTGCCACTGAGGCCTAGAAATAACCTCCAGAAGCGATTGGAACCCATTCTCCAGAGCAGAATCAACTTCTGCACTTGCCAGAGGATTACCAATAGCAGAGATATGTAAGGCAGCAACATGGGCATCTCTCCATACCTTTTTCAAGCACTACTACTTGGATTCTGGAGTGCGTAGGGACGACCACTTTTCCAGATCTGTCCCAAAATATTTCAAGTCTAACTTTCCATCAACCCTCCTCCTGGGAACGGTACTGCTTCGGTATCTATTCTAAAGGTGAAAATCTGCAGATGAAGTATCCATCAGAAGAAAGGTATTTACCTGTGGTAGCGATCTTTCTGATGGATAATCTTACCTATCTTCAGATTACTCACTGACCCATCCGGCTCCCACTTTGATGGATGTGTTATAGGGAGAGTTAATAAGAATACAAATTAGTTTTAGAACTAACAGCCTTCTAGATGGCTCTCCATTCACTTGCCTCGAAGGCGGATAAAAACAAGAATGGTAACTGTTATCGTTACACAGAGGTGGGCGCTATATAGCTTCAGTAACGTCCTATGACGCCACTTCCAGCTTCGATACAAATCAAGTGTTGCCTAATGGTGACTTGAGATATTTGAAGTTTCTTTGTCCAGTCTGGCTGGAGTCTGGGATTATTCTACAGTTGAGTAACTGGCAGGTAGATAGAGTATCCACGAGAAAGCTCATTACCCCAAGTAAGTAGCTTTCCCTTCTTGCAGGTTGAGGAAAACCGGTTCTGAAGTCAACTTCCTTGTATACCACAGTGCACTTCTCATAACCTGTCAAGTGAAGGATTGGGTTTAAACTATATAGAAAGTATTATCAAACTCTCATCCATGTTTCTATGGGTCTGCATTTAGGTCAATCCTGCCACAAGCTTTAACCATGAAATTATCTAAGCATGTCAACTGATTCATTTCAGAAGATTTGTTGGCTGACCTATATCAAACAAGTGTCTGATAAGCTTGCTAAGCCGGATCCTTTTGAGACCCTCAGCAATATTGTAAAGGCAGATAAGTTGTGTGCTAGAAGTACCTTTTTTCAACTTAGTTGCTTGTTAATTGAATGAAATTGTTGATAACCAGTGGATTTAACTTTGGTGCATAGTTTATATCATGGTAAATTGTTTCCTATGTTCAGAGAAGGTCATATGCACCATTTATTGTCTTTTACTTAAGGATATGCATTTCATGTTTTTTGTGGATTTTATAAACTTGCTTGCAGGTTGTACTTTGTCCCTCTGTTAAAATAATTCCACTTGGGGCAAACCAGCATTTAAAAAATAAAAGTTTATTTTTAAAAATGTTGTCTACTCTTAATGCGTACTTTGCCACAGCTGACTTTCTGGTTAAGGCTGTTAACCTGAGATCATCCTTCCAAGATTTCATTTTTCTAATATTAAGCATTGTTTAGTTATGAATACATTTTACTTTGTGTTTTATAATGGCATTATTGTGGATGTTTTTATGGTTGTGTTTCCTTAACTGATATAAACTAATGGAGTTAAGTAACTTTTCGTTTTAACACTAGGTGAAAGGACTTGGAATTGTCTGTCTTCATGATGGATGATATAATGATCGATGGCATTGCTTTTCATTTTTTGTTTTAGCCAGAGCATGCAGATATTTATTCCAAGTAATCATTGTTAACATTTAAATGTGTTTTTGCTATTTTTCTTTCATTTACCGGTATTCATGGTTCATGAAGCATAAATGTTAACATTTGATTCTTACAGGTTTCAAATGAAGAAATAAAGAAGTGTTTTGGGGTAGTGATTGACCTCACAGAAGAAGAGTCCAGCTCCAATACAGGTGACAAACTTCAAATAATGTAGTTCATAGGAGTTATTTTGCGTCTTGTATCCTTCAAATACTTATTTTGTTTGGACTTTGTTCTTTTCGGGCAGTGACCGAAAGCACCAGGAGTGCTAGCGCAGAAATCAATTAGCCATGTTGTTCCCCTATGCACCCCTGTCTGCACCTTTATCTTCTGTTTCTATCCATTGTAGTAGATCTTCATTACTCCATATCAGCATCTAGAATGTATTTTTATTTAATCCTCGTTTCATTTTGTCATCTTCCTACATTTGTTTAAACAAATGTAATTTTTAAGTTTTATAAACATTTGATTTCATGTGTACTAAGCAGCTTGCCTTTGCTGTTAGCTTAAACACCTGAACTAGCTAAATATTAATTTCAGTGCATTTGTCTAGCTCATTTAGTTATTTTCCAGCATTAGATTGTTTATAGATTCACATGCTTACATCAGTTCCCTACCTCAAGCTGCATATCTTCAGAAAGATGGCACAACAATAAACTGTATTAACTTGCCCATAGGCAAAAGAATATTGTTTGTTTAGTAGTAGGTTCACCTACTTTGAAACTCTCCAAATTTTGGCCCGCGAGGTGAATGTGCTAAGCACTCCTCTCCATCCAGGAGTCTACCAATGTTTAGATTTTTTTCACGCCTGGAGTTTGAGTGAGTCTCCAGGCAGAACTGAATTCTGACTGTATTCTTCATAGTGTTTTACCTTCGAAAACATTCTTAGTTATTTTGCACAAGTCCAGCTTCAGGTGCACCATGTAGAAAATAGTTTTTGACTTCACAACCCCCCTGTTTTGAGTCAAATCCTTGGAGAAAACCGTGCCTTTAGAAGTTCTACCCAACATGCGGTCATAGAAAAATATTTGCACATTTTCTCCACCAGGAGTGCCGTCTCTACCTGTAGTATAAGCATAAAGATTTGCATATAGACACTGTATAAGACTATCCCTTCACATTTTCTGTAAGACAGAGAAAGTAGACTGGCTTTGATTCCTTTCTTAGAACTTTTTTTAATTTAGAATTTTATCTCCTGGAGATACTCTCCCTTTTGGGATTATTCATGTGAAGTGCCGATCTAAGTACTTCTGCACAGATGGTGTAGGAAGCTGGCACTGTATATGCTATACCAAAGTAAGGTATAATGTGAACATAGTCCAGTGGATCCCCAAAGGTAGGCAGAGGCTTAAGGAGAGAAGACATTACTCTCTAGTGTGGGCGAGCAGTAAGGCTTTATGAGAGGGTAGTGTTAAGCATTTATTGTACACACACAGGCAAGAACTATTTCAAACACTGAAATACTGAACTCTGACCAATTTTCTTTGTATGAAAATATTATTTAGTTGTATTTTATTTCTAGAACCAAGCCAGGCCTGGTACAGGTCAGTGTAATAGTACTTTGCAAGAATAAGGCAGTTAAATACAGTTTAATGCAATTGGATCAGTTACAGGTAAGTTACTGGTCCATAAAACAGTTGGGATTACTTTTCAGTTATTATTGTGATTACTTTGTTAGTTACTTTTCAGATTACTTTATTAGTTACTGTTTTTTACACCCATGTGATATGCCTAGATATCACACTGGGACATTTCCTAGATAAAAGGTGAGCAAATCAGTTTTTGTAAGTATACCTTTTTTTAAGGGTTCGTACAATTTTTCAACTCCCCACAAAACATTTTTCACAGAAAAGCAGTCCATGCAATCCTATTAGAGGAAATGAAGTTATTGGGTTACAGGTAAGTACTTAGGTTTGGGAGTTGGTTTTCTGGGGTTAGAATAAGGGTTCCACAGGGGTCATGAAAGCCCTCTCAAAGCACCCTTAGAGGCACTAGGGTGGCCGGGTGCAGAGTGCTGAGGCCCAATGTTATCCAGTGGGGGAGAGGAGGCCTCTGATTGGTGCCTGCTCACGAGCAGGCTACTCGGATGTGGGAGCAAATCTCCTAAGGTCTAGCTCAGGGCAAAGGGGGTTCAAGATAACACACAAAGTGCACCCTTAGCGGCACATGGGTGGCTGGGTGCAGTGTGCTGTTTTGGCATCAGTGTCCTGTTCTCAATGGGAATTGCTGGTTTTGGTTTTTAGCTGCAGGCTCGGTCCAGGAAGTCTTCGGGAGGAACCAACAGCTGGGCAGGTAAATTGGAGGGCTCTGGATGTAGGTGTACCTCAAGAACTCTTCTCCAGGGTGCAGGGTGGCCACCACTACACTTACTTCTACAGAATTGTACACATACTTACTCTCTTAAACAATCACTTATAGAAACACATACTTATTTATACAGGAACTCTTACAATTTCTCGCTCTCACATATACTTACTTATATACATCACTTTTATACATCAATACTCACATACACTAGTTTAACACATCTGTAGTAACTCATAAAGATACTATTGAGACAGTCGTTCACTCACTAACACACCCATACACACACTCATCCATTGATAGTCCTGCACA
Organism: Lissotriton helveticus; assembly: GCF_964261635.1. Classification (NCBI taxonomy): domain Eukaryota; kingdom Metazoa; phylum Chordata; class Amphibia; order Caudata; family Salamandridae; genus Lissotriton; species Lissotriton helveticus. Next base: position 558,713,773 of record NC_136071.1, on the reverse strand, counting down.
CATGCTGTCTTCAAAATACATACAGTGAGTCAGTCATTCATGCATCTATGTGCTAAGTAATACCCCCCACTAAACCATACAGACACTCATACTGATACTCAAAAATCAACTAATAGCCCATATAGACACTCATATAGCTACTCACCAACCCATGCAGCCCCTTATACACAAAGTGAGACACTGATACAGATATTTATATATTTAAACATTACTCGCTAATACATGTATTCAGTAAGATACACTTAATAAGTCAGTTATACAATGAATTTTACAAAAAAAACAATTAGACACTTATTTACCCATGTATTTTTCCATCGACCTTTAGATATACATATATAAAAAATATTTATTTTTCAGAAAGACACACATTCACTGGATGATGTCCTCAGTGATGTCATTTGAGATGTCATCAGTAATGTCATGAGTGATGTCACTGACCATGTCATGAGTGATGTAATATGTGACGTCATCAGCAGTGCATTGCGGGCGCGCGAGTTATAGTTAGCTGAACTAACTATAACGGAGGAATTTCAATGGTTTTGTATGAGAGAAATGTCCAGCTAACTATAACATGGATGAAACGTATGTTTTTTTCAGTGAATTTCTAAGGTTTTTTAAATGCTAATTCCTAACTATAACGTGGCTGAAACCAATGGTTTTTTAAGTGACAATATATATATATATATATATTCACTGAAAAAACCATAGGTTATAGACCATATATAGTTAGGAATTAGCATTTACAAAACCTTGAAAATTCACTGAAAAAACCATAGGTTATAGACCATATATAGTTAGGAATTAGCATTTAAAAAACCTTATTTTACTCACACAAAACCATTGAAATTCCATATATAGTTAGTTGCACTAACTATATATCGCGCACCCGCAATCCACTGCTGATCATGTCACATATTACATCATTCATGACATGGTCAGTGACATCACTGATGACATCACTGATGACATCTCAAATGACATCACTGATGACATCACTGATGACAACATCCAGTGACTGTATTTTTCTGTAAAGTTAAAATATGTCTTGAGTGGATGTATAAGTGTCTGGATGAAGGATTTAGTAGGTGCATGACTGACTGTATGAGTGAGTGATTAAATGTGTCTCACTGAATGCATGGGTTAGTGACTAAACTGTCTTAATTTGTGCATCATTATGTCTGTTGTTCTGTAAACTGCTGCATGTGTTGATCATTAGCTATACGAGAGGCTATATGTGTTATTAATTGGTTGCCCAAGTATTTCTATGGGAGATTGAGTTTGTGTGGGGGTGGCTGGAAGGTGTGAGACTCTATGCATAGATGTGTGAGCAGTTTATTCACTAGGTGTATGAGTTCAAGAGTGCATGTGGAAACAGCTACATGGGCAGTTGACTGTGTGCATGAGTGTATTGATGAGTGAATGGATATCTCAATGCTACATGTCATAGTAAGTACATATGTAAAACACAGTACATGTGAGAGTTGGCATATATAAATAACTGTGCATGAGAGCCACTGAATGAGTGAGTGGTTGTATCGATCATTGTGAACTTGTATCAGGGATTGTATAAGAGAGTAAATATGTGTTAGTATATGTTTCAATAAGTAAGGTGTGTTTAACTGTATAGTTGAAGAAATGGAGGTGAGATTGTTTCTTTGCATGACTGACTGGGTGTGTGAGTAACTCCATGGATGAGTGGCAGTGTGTGAGTGTCTGTATACACTGAGTGTATCTAAGGTTATATTAGAGTCTGAAGAGGTTTATCGTATTAGCACAAGAATGATGTCAAATGAGATGTCATCAGTGATGTCATCAGTGATGTCATTTGAGATGTCATCAGTGATGTCATCAGTGATGTCACTGACCATGTCATGAATGATGTAATATGTGACATGATCAGCAGTGGATTGCGGGTGCGCGATATATAGTTAGTGCAACTAACTATATATGGAATTTCAATGGTTTTGTGTGAGTAAAATAAGGTTTTTTAAATGCTAATTCCTAACTATATATGGTCTATAACCTATGGTTTTTTCAGTGAATTTTCAAGGTTTTGTAAATGCTAATTCCTAACTATATATGGTCTATAACCTATGGTTTTTTCAGTGAATTTTCAAGGTTTTGTAAATGCTAATTCCTAACTATATATGGTCCATAACCTATGGTTTTTTCTGTGAATTTCATTGGTTTTTTAACAGCTAATATCTGTAGCTGTAAAATGTATTCTTCTTTAAATCCAAAAATATATTTTATATGTTTATGAATAATTTTTTTTTTAAATATTTTTTTTTCTTCGTTCCCGCTTCGCAAATAGGGAAGCTTCCCGTTAGCTGACCTTGATGCCGCGAAATAGACCGCGAGCCGGTAAACGTTTCTTTACCGCAAGTGCCGCGTTACAAAACAACATCGTGACGCCTCCCGTCCGCATGACGTTTCACGTTGTCGCGTGATACGTCATATGACGTACTACGTTAGCGAACTGGTACGCGAAGCGAGTCGCAAAGCGCAGGTTTCTGGAAGCAAACCGGGAGGCCCTGCAAAGCGCTTAACGTAAACACAGCAAGTCATGTGACTTGGTAATAACACTTTTCATTGGTTCATTTCACTTTTGGTTTCCTAATGATGTAAGACTAGGTCATATAATCTAAAATGAACACTTTTGATTGGTTGAGAACTCTTGTTTTTCCCAAATGATGAAAATCCCTCCTTCTTTCCTCACTCTGACTTTCATCATTGTGAGAGAAAGACCCTTTGTGATCACTGAGCAATGGCTTCTTTAGTAGCTTCAGCTGGTGCTTCCCCACCACCTCCACCACATCCAAGGAAGAGTGGACCACCTGCTCAAGTTATAATTCAACAAGAAGAAGAAGAAGAGGAACAGGAGGACGAGCACGAAGAGAGGCAGTTTTTGCCTGAGCAGCCCAGGACGTCTCACCGGAAAGAAAACTTCATTTGGCAATTTTTTAAAATTCCCAAAGGTCAGAAAAAAGTAAATGCAAGATACGTAACTTGCTTTATATGTCAAGATAGACTGTCCAGAGGGACCGACAAAAAATACAGTTTCGGAAACTACACAATGCATCGCCATATGACTAGGTGGCATCCTAACAACTACAGTGCTGCACAGTTTCGGAACGACCTAGATAATCTCCCTATTATGGCCAGAAGATCTGTTGTACCGGAAGTAACGGGACCAGAGGGCAGGGAGATGGTGCCAAATATACAAATGAGATTTGGTGAAGTAAAACACACCTGCGTATTTTGCGATGGATTCATTTCCTACGGAGAAAGAAGCATCACTCTGATCAACAGAGCTATTGACTATCATATGCAAGTTTGTCCGAAACGCCCAAAATAATAAATACTTCTTTTTTTTGTTTTGTTGCTCCTGTTGAGCCCTTTACAATGAATCGTTTTCATTGCCCCCTCCAAGAAAAACCCAAAAAAATATAAAACTGTTCCGAAAAATTCAAAAACAGTAAAAAAATGTTCAGAAAAATAAAAAAAAAAGTTCTTTTCAGAACTACCTCCCCGTTATTAAAAAATTGGTACAATATTTGGAACTGTGCCAACCTCTATTTCTCTTAGTTCGCTTCCTAGTTCGCTCGCCGGTACGCGAACTGGAAGCGAACCAAAAACAGTAAGTATAAGGGAGGGAAACACACACTTATGTTAAAATAAAGACAGCTATAGGGGAGTAAACTAGAGATACTATTACCCGTAATCCACTGCTGATGATGTCACATATTACATCATTCATGACATGCTCAGTGACATCATCAGCAGAGGATTGCGGGTTTTTTGACAACATGCCTTATCCACGGTTTAATAACGCTGCCTTTTGCTTTATATAAGTTTTCAAATTGTATGAAATATATACCAATAGGTCGTTATGAACCTTTAGGTAGTGCTTTTCTTCATGAGGTCTGGTCGCTTCCATACACATACAGATGTTTCAAAGATGATCAAGAAGTTTATCTGAATGGAGAGGAATGCACTGAGACGCCAGATCATTCACTAATGTGTAGGCACATACAGTTACACGGTTCATGCAACAAACACCGACCAAATATGGCTTGCGTGTTGCAAGGCACGCCAGTTCCTGCTATCATCCCCACGTTCAAGTTGTTGGAAAATGGTAGTTATTTGATGCTCAATAATGAAGATTGTTCTGAGTTAATTAAAAGTATTCCTTTTATCGTAACAGTAAGTGAACGGGTTATTTGCTGCAGAAATGTTCTATTTCCTCCCACACATGAACATAGGGAGTTTTCAATCTGGCCACAAATACCAACCTTGGGAGCAGATTTCAACGGCATGGCAAGAATAAGAGCTCTTTTGTCTCAGAGAGAGGTGGCCTTGAGTTCGGCCCGTGAAACTTTCGTACTTCACATAGCGAACACCCGTACAGAGGTGCACACCCTTTTCAATTAAGATTTGCCTTTCAATTTCAGCAACATGTTTCCGACTATCTTTAACGCATCCTCCACAAAGTCCCTGACACACTTTTTTAAAGTTGTTACCAGTGGTCTCGTGACTTCATTTGAGAAAATCTTTGGAGTCATCCCTGCTTCCTTTCATTGTATTTTCTGCACTCTGGTTCGTGGATTGGCATTTTTACTTGCATTACCAGCGGACGCTCTTGTGCTTTTTTACATTTTTAAATATGGATGTCCCTCCTATGCAACCTCCGACCCTGCAGCTGCTGACACTGTTCCGCAATCGCATGCTAGAATATTATGGCACAATGCCGTTGGCGATATTAAGCACGGCATATGGATTATCTTTTCGGTTCTCCTACTTCACCTGTGTCCAGCCTGTATTTCACTGCCTGACCTGTGATTTCGATTGGGCCATTGATTTGTGTCTCTGCGGACCGGTTTCTCCTGACGTCGACTTTAATCAGCTGATGACTCCTATCATTACTCACGAGTTGGTTTGTCCTGGCGAAAGGATTATGGCTGTGGCATTGATGCATGGACTACTTGGTCCCTGGAATTTACTGGCGGCAGCACAGTCTTTCTTGGAAGAGAGCTTTCTTGAAAACCCACCGAGCTGTCCTCTGATGGTGATAGAGGATCCGGTGCTGGGAGAGCACGTATGTTCTTTTCCGCTTTTAAATTGGATGGCTGAACTGTTTTCGGATGAAGACGGTGACTTCCTATTGGAGGCTGTTGCAGCTTATTTTGCATACACAGTTATGTCATAGACCTTTTTCATGTTTGATATGCTGAGTACTAGCATTTCATTGACAATTCATTGACTTATTTGTCAACTTTTTATTATTTACCTTGCCTATTGGCTTAAGACTCGATAAAGTACTTGGCTGTTTTATTTTTCTTTAGCATTAAATTTTCCTAGTTTTTAATGCTTTACCTTGCGGACCGTCCACATATAAACTTGCAATCTGCTCTCATGAGATGGCACTTCTATTATCTTATTCAGTTCGTTTCCGGATCATGAGGAGGTGTCATCTAGGTCCTGGATATCTTTACACCGTGTTAAGTTAGCATGGGCTCATTACCGGTTTAAACGCCATTTTTCCTTTTTTGCAACTTCTGCACACGACACTTAGTTGTTGCTTTAGCTTTCCACCTAGTAGTTCATCGTGGTTTACATGAGAATAATATGTTATTGGTCTACTATCTGCTTTACTTGTTAAACTATATCTGTACAGCGAGTGCTAAAGTTTCAAGAACAACACGATACAGAATTGTTGAGAGGTCTGATCTCCACGACTTCATACTCATAACATAAGTGCAACTTCTGCCAATTCTGGGCATGAGGCGGGTTTTATATTGCTTTGCCGAACACACATACACAACAGTTGATGCGGTTCACATGAAGAGAGAGCTGGTGTATGGTGATGTGATTCCTTCAAATCTAAGACACTAAAGTATGGGCACGCCCTAAACCAACACAAAGAGACCTTCTTAGCAAATAATATAATATGTGTATTAGGGAGGGTGAGATATAAGCAGCCGCGGGCCGTGGAGGGAGTTACGATGGGGCAGGGAGGCGGGGAGGGGGAGAAGCAGGGTGGAGCCCTCTCTACCTTGCCCCTCCCCCTCCCCGCCTCCCTGCCCCACCGTAACTCCCTCCACGGCCCGCGGCTGCTTATAAGTGTTGCTAACTCTTATTCATTTACAGCATGTTAACATACTGTCACCATTCGCTTTTTATGTACTAGTAACTATGCTGGTAATTTTGCTACTGATAATATGTGTACTTGTATTCTCCACCCTGCTTCTCCCCCTCCCCGCCTCCCTGCCTCACCGTAACTCCCTCCACGGCCCGCGGCTGCTTATAAGTGTTGCTAACTCTTATTCATTTACAGCATGTTAACATACTATCACCATTCACTTTTTATGTACTAGTAACTATGCTGGTAATTTTGCTACTGATAATATGTGTACTTTTATTATCTAAGGTACTACGCCTGAGAAGACGGCATTAGTAAATAAACATTTCAAATACACATCTGTTCTTCTTAACTCCATGTTCTGGTTTCTAAGAAATCTATAACGACCGACTGTTCATGAGTTCCACGTATCCTGAGGTACTATAAGTTCATATTCTGGATTGTCTAAACATTGAGAGTTTGTTATATCCAATGTGACACTGTACCTAGCTTGCTAAGGAGTTTTTGATTACTAACGTGAGTTTTGGGACACCCTAATTCGCCGAGGTTCCAATCCTCTGTCCACAGTTCTGTGTGAGAACAGAAACCCTGCGACAGGGGTACCCCCGACCCTTGCTGGAGCTTCATCACACTTGCGATACAACTCCAGCAATGCGCCACCTTTACGGCACAGATACATCACGCATCTGTGCTGTTTTTGCCCCATGATGCGCCGCATTGTAAATGCAGCACACCATAGGTGACGGAACAGCGGCACAGAATGACTAACACATCCCTGGTGATGCGCCAGTCATCATAAATGTATCCCTATGCTTCTTATCTTGTTAGAGATGAACCGCCATATATATCATCAAAGTTTTTTGCATTTCCTAAATAGCGAACTTTAAGGAATAAATAGCGATTCTTTACCATTCCTAGTTTGCGATGAGCTATTTGCTAATTAGCCGAATGTAGCCCAATGAAGCCCAATGTAGCCCAATGTAGCCCAAAGATGGCCGCCAGACACACAAAAAAACAAATGTAGCCCAAATATCAGCCAGATGTAGCCCAACTATAGCCCAGTGACAGAATGACCAATCAGCTTCGCAAACCTCCGTTACGCGAAGCGGAGCGCTGTTACAGATATATATCTTTTTTTGAACGTTAATTTCTCAAAATCCACTGGAGCACATATATTGAGACCTAGCAAAGGCACATCGGGCTACCAGTCCCTAATATTTTGCCAAGTTTCGTGCAAATCCATTCAGCCGTTCAATTATTATTATTATTATTTTTTTTTGCCCCGCGGGGCCCTTTTAAAACCTCCACATCAAACCTAGGGGGTCAGCGAGGATCTACTATGCCCCCTTATAGTTATTTCCCCCTTTGTTTTGACCTCCTCTTGTCTCTCGATCCTACCGAGAGACAAGATGGCGGCCGCTACGGACTGTTTGGAATGTTGACAGACGCCGGAGAACCAATCAGCTTCGCTTCACAAAGCTCCGTTGCGCGAAAAGTCCGCGAACCAGAGCGCTGCCCGGTCCGCTGTTACAGATATATATCTTTTTTTAAACGTTAATTTCTCAAAATCCACTGGAGCACATATATTGAGACCTACAAAAGGCACATCGGGCTACCAGTCCCTACAATTTTGCCAAGTTTCGTGCAAATCCATTCAGCCGTTCGGGCTAAAAGTGAGGCCAACCGCCCTATGGAAAACTCAATGTTAAAAACACGTTTTGGGACCCCCCTTTTTTCTCGGCCCCCACTGGACGAACCCCCCCAAAATTTTCAAGGGCTGCTCAGAAACAAAATGTGCCATTTTCCTGAAAATTTCAGCCAATTCCGTCCACAAACGCCAAAGTTATTAGACATAGAATTTTCAAAAAACCCATAGAGAAAAAATCCTAACTATATATACCTACTGGCGACCGCCAGTAGGTAATATATATATATATTCCCACAAGTTTCACTGTGTAATGACTGCCGGTGGCCCCATGGCAGGTGGCGCATGCAGCGGCCGAGTGCGCCGGTAGTATATCTCGTACAGCCAAAATTCCAATAGTATACGCTCTCAGTCACCAAAGAAACAGCAAACAAATCCACAATCCAAGGGTGTTTTGACACCCTTGGTTTGTGGATTTGCCTGCTGTTTCTTTGGTGACTGAGAGCATATACTATTGGAACTTTGGCTAAATATATATATATATATATATATATATATATATATATATATATATATATATATATATATATATATATATATATATATATATATATATATATATTCACTGAAAAAACCATAGGTTTCAGGCCTTATATAGTTAGGAATTAGCATTTAAAAAACCTTTGAAATTCACTCAAAAAACTATAAGTTTTAGGGGTGTTATAGTTAGCTGGACATTTCACTCGTACAAAACCATTGAAATTGCTCCTATATAGTTAGTTGTACTAACTATATTTCGCGCAACCGCAATCCACTGCTGATGATGTCACATATTACATCATTCATGACATGGTCAGTGACATCAAGGATGACATCTCATCACTCTTATGGACATGCCGTTCGATGGCCGTCGCCTCTTCGGCGACAAGGCAGACCATGCGCTTGAGCGCTTTAAGGACTCCAGGGCTACGGCCAAGTCCTTGGGCCTCTCGGCCTCGCGCCAGCAAACGGCTGCCTTTCGCTCCTTTCGTGGCCAAGGAAGGGGCGCCCCCACACATTCTGCCAGCCACGGACCGCAGATTACCACCCAGCGCAGTGGCGGACGTGGAAACCGCCGTGGCGGTGGTCAGGGACAACAGCGAGGTCAGTCCGCACCTACCCCTGCAGCATCCGTCTCAAAACCCTCCTAGTCCGTGCTTTCAGGCCCATGTGACGCCAGTGGAGGGCAGGGTTCGCCATCACCACCACCACTGGCGCACTGGCACTTCAGACAGGTGGGTGCTGCAAATCTTCCGAAGGGGATACTCCCTCCCCTTCGAGGCGTCCCCTCCAGCCATGCCACCGCAGTGCCACCGCGTGTCGGGGGATCACTTGAAACTTCTACAAGAGGAAGTTACGGCCCTCTTGGCCAAGGGGGCCATCGAGCGCGTTCCTGGGCCAGAAGTAGGGTGTGGTTGTTACTCCCACTACTTTCTGGTACCCAAGAAGGGCAAAGGGGGCCTATGCCCTATCTTGGACCTACGGAACGTCAACGGCTTCCTCCGGAAGGAGAAGTTCAAGCTGCTGACATTGGCTCAGGTCTTAGCTGCCCTAGACCCTGGAGACTGGATGGTAGCGTTGGACTTGCAGGATGCTTATTTTCACATCCCCGTCCTGCCGGCCCACCGGCGTTACCTGCGGTTCACGTTAGGCCATGAGCACTTTCAGTTTACCGTGCTTCCCTTCAGCCTTACCAGCGCCCCACGGGTGTTCACGAAAGTGATGGCGGTGGTCGCAGCTTATCTGCACAGGTTAGGTTTTTCAGCCTTCCCCTACCTTGACGACTGGTTGTTGAAGGCGTGCTCGCCCCAGACAGTCGTCAGCCACCTCCAGACTACGGCCGACCTCCTGCACCTGCTGGGGTTCTCCATCAATGTGCCGAAGTCGCACCTGTGTCCCTCTCAGAAGCTCCTCTTCATCGGAGCGGTTCTAGACTTGGCGCAGTTTCGGGTTTATCCTCCAGAACAGCGGGTTTGGTATATTCAGGCTCTGATTCCGATCTTTCAGCCTTTATCTCGAGTCTCGGTCAGGTTCACGCTGCGGCTTCTGGGGCTGATGGCCTCCTGCATCCTTCTGGTGCATCAAGCCCGGTGGCGGATGCGGGCTCTGCAGGGGGACCTGAAGTTTCAGTAGACCCAGCATCAGGGCAACTTGTCCGACCATGTCTTGATCTCGGAGGGCACTGCAAGACAGTTGCAGTGGTGGCTCAAGGACCGCGATTGGGTCAGCGGCAGATCCCTCTCCCTACCCCAACCGGAGCACGTAGTTGTGATGGACGAGTCCCGCCAGGGCTGGGGGGGCCACATGGGAGAGGCGGAGATCAGAGGCCTCTGGTCTCTGGCGGAGTGCCAGCTGCACATCAACCTGCTAGAGCTGCGGGCGATCCGACTTGCACGGAAGGTATTCCTCCCCTCTGTCCGGGGGAGTGTAGTGCAGGTGTTCACGGACAACACCACCGCCATGTGGTACTGCAACAAACGGAGCGGGTGGGGTCGTATACCCTATGCCAGGAGGCTCTGAGCCTCTGGCAGTGGCTGGAATATCAGGGCGTGACCTTGGTGGTTCAACACCTGGCAGGTTCCCGGAACGCCAGGGCGGACGAACTCCGCCGTCGGTGCATGATGGATCACGAATGGCGTCTGAACTCGGACGTGGCGCAAGGCCTCTTTCAGCAGTGGGGAGAGCCTTGGTTAGATCTATTTGCCACAGAAGAGAACGCGCAATGTAATCAGTTCTGCGCGTTGGAATTTCCAAGGCGGCACTCGCTCAGAGCCGCTTTTCGTAGCGAGTGGAGTTGCGGTCTATTGTACGCCTTTCCGCCTATCCCACAACTGCCCAGAGTGCTGAAGAAGATCAGGCGCGACCGGGCCCAAGTTATCCTTGTGGCTCCGGTCTGGGAACGAAGATATTGGTATCCAGAGCTACTCAGCATGTCTGTCGATCCCCCGATTCCTCTGCCTCTTCAGGAGGACCTTCTGTCGCAGGAGCAGGGGACGGTCCTCCACCCGAACCTGTCCAGTATTTACCTCCTTGCTTGGAGATTGAGCGGTGACAGTTGAGGCCATTTGACTTACCTCCTGAAGTCTGTAATGTCATTCTGGCAGCCAGGCGTCCCTCCACAAAGTCGGTATACGCCTGCAGGTGGAACAGATTTGTGGCATGGTGCACAGCAAAGGCTGTGGATCCACTCTCTGCCCCCCTTTCTGAGGTTCTCCTCTTCCTTCTTTCTCTCGCCCAGCAGGGCTCTGCTCTGGGGACTATCAAGGACTACCTTTCTGCCCTTTCCGCCTTCTTAAGGCTACCTGATCAGCCATCTTTGTTCAAGTCCCCAATTGTAAATAGGTTTTTGAAGGGCATCACACACATGTTCCCTCCTGTTCCATTCGTGATGCCCCAGTGGGACTTGAACGTTGTAATTGTAATGTTCGAGGCATATGGGCTGCAGATGGTACATTTATGAATAGATCGCCATCTGGTGTTGGGCTCGGATGATTGCACTTGTTTTTCTTCTGGAGAAGTCTTTGTCGTCATAGATGACTCCTCCTCTTGGTGTTAGTGTGCATGGGCATCGGCTCCATCCTTAGATTGTTTTTTTCCGCCATCGGGTTCGGATGAGGATCGAAGCGCTCCGGACCGACTTCAATAAAGACGGTTATATTCGGCGCGTAACCCTTTCCAATTCGACGGTATTGTTATCGAACGCGACTTCAATTCCATCTCGACGCGTTTCGAAGAACGACGACTACGAGAAGACCCGCTCGACGTAGTCCAGCCCGGAGTCCATGGAAAGGACTCCATTCAAAAAATGTCCAACGTGTGGTGCTAAGTTCCCACACAAGGACCTACACGAAGTGTGCAACCTCTGCTTGTCCCCTGAACACGAATCCAGGGACTGTGAGGCCTGTGCAGCATTTTCTTCAAAATCGACGATTAGAAACCGTCGAGCCCGAAGACACGAGGTATCGAGAATGCAGTCACAAGCAATCCCGGAGCTGTTCGAGGACCAGCACCCAGAACAGGAGGAAGAGGAGGTCGACGAAGCGGGGTCAGAAGTGGACGAGTCCGACGTCGAGGAAATCGACGTCCAGCAAACCGTGAGTGACGACGTCCCTTTACCAAAGAACAGACCCCGCACGGTGTCGACCCCGCCCTCGAGCCCGGTCAGACAACCGAAAAAAGTTTCCGACGCCCCGCCTTCGGGCCCGGCAACGAAACCGAAACACTCGGTCTCCCATCATGGTGGTTCCGATAGACGACCCACATCGACACCGAAGCTACATGTCAAAGAAAGCTCGAAGTCCATGTCGACACCGAAACACGTTTCGACGTCGAAAACACCCTTGACACCGGGGACATCGTCGACACCGAAAACATCGGATCCGAATAAAATCTCGGTGCCGAAAACACAAATGGACAGTCAGAAGAAAAAACACCTTTCGGACCCGAAAACTGCGGTACCGACACAGGAATATAAAACCGATCCTAAACAAAAGACTCTGTTTATTGATCCACAAACTGGCAAGGTAGTCACAGAACTACCTAAAAAGAGGAAGAATGAACAGTCGGACGAAGAAGAGAACAATGGGGACAAATACAACTCCTCCCCATTCTCCAAAACCTAGAGACACACCCTCTTCTCCTCTTCCTCACAATAGGCCAAATATTCCTCCCACACGACCATCTACACCTACAACAGATGTAGAAAGTGACACAGGGGAGGGAGAGCATCCTGGGGATGATGAAGACACAATCCCAGAGGAGGCAGACCCATGGGAAGAGTACAATGTAGGGTCAGATAACGATAACGACCCTGAACTGTATCCTTCAAAACCTTCACCTCCTGATGATAATACTGGTTTTGCGCAACTCATTAATAGAGCAGCAAAATACCACAAGGTAGAACTACATGCAGAACCTCAAATAGAGGATTTCTTATTAGAAACACTACCTACTACACAAAGAACATCAGGAACACTACCAATGCTTAAGGGCCTTCTCACTCACACATCAGAAATATTCAAAGACCCGGTGAGGGCTAGGGTACTGAACCCAAGGATTGATAAGAAATATAGAGCAGCTCCAAAAGACCCAATATTCATTAAAGGGCAAATTCCTCTAGACTCACTAGTAGTCACAAACGCTCGTAAGAGAGCAAACTCTTTATCTACAGGAGAAGCTCCACCTCCTGACAAAGAGTCTAAGCTAATAGATGCCTCTGGTAAGAGAGTAGCATCTCAAGCGGCAAACAGCTGGCGCATAGCTAATACACAAGCACTACTTGCAAGGTATGACAGAGCGCATTATGATGAATTAGAAAAACTCATCACACATCTCCCTAACGAACATCAAAAGAGAGCAGATCAACTCATACAGGAAGGGAAGTTAATTACTAACACTTCAATCAAGTGCGCCCTAGACGCGGCAGACACTGCAGCAAGATCTATAAACACAAGCATCATGTTAAGGAGACATGCATGGCTCAGGGTTTCAGGGTTCAAACAAGAGGTACAAACATCATTACTGAACCAACCTTTTGATGAGAAAACACTTTTCGGCACAGGGACAGATGAGGCCTTAGAAAAGATGAAAAAGGATACGGAAACGGCTAAATCAATGGGAGCATTGCAACAGCCGACACAAAGAGGTTCCTTTCGTAGGTCCACCTATAGAGGAGGATCCAAAAATACAGGTACAAGCCAGCAACAAACCTCTTTTACACCTACATCACCCAGAGGTAATTCTAGAGGTAGTTACAGAGGTAACAACAACAAGGGTAGAGGTCGCGGAAACAACAACAACCGCAACTCTCCAACCCCAAAGCAGTGACTTCATACAGCTCCCCCCAGACCATACAACACCGGTCGGGGGACGCCTATCACGGTTCCTACCTGTCTGGGAAAACATCACATCAGACAAGTGGAACTCACATTTACCCCACCAAACATCCCCCCCAAACAGCGTCCAATGAAACAAGATCACCTGACACTGTTAAAACAAGAAGTACTATCCCTACTAGAAAAGCATGCCATAGAGAAGGTTCCACAGCACCAATAAGGAACAGGAGTATACTCCCTATACTTCCTAATTCCCAAAAAGGACGGGTCTCTAAGGCCAATACTGGACCTGAGACCTCTCAACGCATACATAAATTCGGAACATTTCCACATGGTCACGCTCCAACAAGTACTTCCTTTACTGAAGAAAGGGGACTTTCTTTCTACACTGGATCTAAAAGACGCTTACTTTCATATCCCAATTCACAAAGCCCACAGGAAATACCTCAGGTTTGTGGTAGAAGGACAACATTATCAGTTCAAAGTCCTTCCGTTTGGTGTCACAACGGCACCAAGGGTGTTCACAAAATGCCTGGCAGTGGTGGCAGCTCACCTAAGAAGACAACAAATACATGTCTTCCCATACTTGGACGACTGGCTAATAAAGGCCAAGTCACAAGAGGAATGTCTTCAAAACACACAAAAGACAATTCAGCTACTACACCAGCTAGGGTTCACAGTGAACTACACAAAGTCACACCTACAACCAAGCAAGGTTCAACAATATCTGGGGGCTACTATAGACACAGAAAAAGCCAAAGTATACCCCAATCCAGTCAGAATCCAAACAATGCTTACAATCATTCAAAGATTCCAGCCACAACACTCACTACCAGCAAGAGTGTTCATGCAGCTATTAGGGATGATGTCATCCTGCATACTGCTAATACCATATGCCAAACTACAAATGCGTCCGCTACAAGAATGCTTAGCGACACAGTGGAATCAGGCTCAAGGACAGATTACAGATCTGGTGTTGGTAGACGACCGCACACACCGCTCTCTGAAGTGGTGGAACACAACAAACATTGCCAAGGGGCGGTCGTTCCTAGAACCGATTCCACAGGTGACAATAACAGCGGACGCATCGCTCACAGGATGGGGAGCACATATGGAGAAATACACAGTACAAGGAAGGTGGAGTGTGCGGGAAAAAAGACTGCACATCAATCATCTAGAACTACTAGCAGTGTTTCTAGCATTGAAAGCCTTCCAAATACATGTTGCCAACAAAGCAGTCCTGATCAGAACAGACAACATGACAGCAATGTATTATATTCAAAAACAGGGGGGGACGCACTCTCTCCAACTATCCGGACTAGCACAGGAAATCTGGAGATGGGCCATTCCTCAAAACATCTATCTGTTAGCCGAACACCTACCAGGAGTCCAAAACCAGATAGCAGACATCTTAAGCGGACAGTCGGAACAAATACACGAATGGGAACTGCACCAACAAATACTGCAGCCATTCTTCCAAAGATGGGGACAGCCAGAGATAGACCTCTTTGCCACTCATCAGAACGCAAAATGCCAAAGCTTCGCGTCCAGGTACCCACACCACCTGTCGCAGGGCAATGCGTTATGGATAAATTGGTCCAACAAATTTGCATACGCTTTTCCCCCTCTCCCACTAATCCCATTAGTGGTCAGAAAGCTGCAACAACACTCAATGACCATGATACTAGTAGCACCCACGTGGGCAAGACAACCGTGGTTCACCACGCTCCTGCAACTCTCACAAGTACCACATCAAAAGCTAAGAATTCTACCCATGCACCTTACACAGAACCATGGAGAAATAATGCACCCAGATCCCACACAACTGAACCTAGCGATCTGGCTCCTGAAATCCTAGAATTTGGGTACTTAGATCTACCCCCAAATTGCATGGAGATAATTAAACAAGCGAGACGTCCCACCACCAGAGCATGCTATGCAGCTAAGTGGAAGAGGTTTGCTATACACTGTACTACTAATAATATCAACCCTCTGGACGTATCAACAAGGGAGATTATTTGCTACTTACTACACTTACAGCAATGTAATCTCGCGTACACATCTATCAGAGTACATTTAGCAGCTATAGCAGCGTACCTACAAAACAGGCAGCATATATCACTGTTCAGAGTGCCAGCGATAAAAGCCTTCATGGAAGGCCTTAAAAGAGTCATTCCACCAAGATTACCACCTTCCCCGGTCTGTAACCTCAACGTAGTACTCACCAGACTAATGGGACCACCTTTCGAACCTATGCATAGGTGCGAGATACAATTCCTTACATGGAAGGTGGCGTTCCTTATAGCCATTACCTCACTCAGGAGAGTAAGTGAATTACAGGCATTGACAATACAAGAACCATTCCTACAGTTACACCAGAATAAAGTGGTTCTTAGAACAAACCCAAAGTTCTTGCCTAAAGTAATTTCAGCATTTCACATCAACCAGCCAGTGGAGCTACCAGTCTTTTTTCCAAAGCCACAGACGGTAGCAGAAAGGGCTCTACATACACTAGATGTCAAAAGAGCCATTTTGTACTACATAGAAAGGACACAAAACTTCAGAAAAACTAAACAACTATTTGTAGCATTTTCCCCAACACATAAGGGCAATCCTATCTCTAAAGCAGGCATCGCTAGATGGATGGTAAGATGTATACAGATATGTTACATTAAAGCAAAGAGAACATTAACTGTTCCTCCTAGAGCTCATTCTACACGAAAGCTAGGAGCATCTATGGCATTCTTAGGGAACATTCCCCTAGATGACATACGTAGAGCAGCAACTTGGTCTACACCACATACATTCACAAAGCACTACTGTGTTGATGTACAGGCTACACAACAAGCCAGAGTGGGCCAAGCTGTATTAAAAACTCTATTTCAAACAGTTGCGACAGACACTGGTGACCACCGCTAGGGAGGTAACTGCTGTACAATCTATTCATAAATGTACCATCTGCAGCCCATATGCCTCGAACGGAATATGCTACTTACCAGTGTGCATCTGTTCTTGGCATAGAGGGCTGCAGAGTGGTACATGCCCTCCCTGCCTCCCCGGAAACCTGTGTCTGTCCCAACATTATCTTATTTAGATACATTTACATGGGCATATCTTTATGTATTATACTACACTACTCCATCTAACCCTACTATGGCAAAACAATCTAAGGATGGAGCCGATGCCCATGCGCACTAACACCAAGAGGAGGAGTCATCTATGACGACAAAGACTTCTCCAGAAGAAAAACAAGTGCAATCATCCGAGCCCAACACCAGATGGCGATCTATTCATAAATGTACCACTCAGCAGCCCTCTATGCCAAGAACAGATGCACACTGGTAAGTAGCATATTCCTTATATTTATTTATATAGCGCATTATCACCAACGGTCTCTAAGCGCTTGCTTTGGGAACCCGTCCTGGTTTTTCCCTGTGAGATAACCTGTACTGGGCACCCCCAAGGTGAAAGCCAGGCATCCCGCCGCGGGGGGCCATAGTGGAGATTAAGCAAGCTATTGCCCGGAGTTGCAGAGTGTGAACCCGTGATTCGAGCAGGCACCGAAGAGAGAATTATCAAGTCCATGGACATTTTGGGCTCAATACCCTGCCGCGTGGGGAATTGAACCCTGGTCCCGGGTCTGACCTCTGCTTCATGGTCTACCTCTTCTAACCATTGAGCCACACTTCTCCTCTAACCATTGAGCCACACTTCTCTTCTGTACTTACTTATCTGATGTGCGCTCCCTTTGAGCCACTTCATAACTGTCCTCTCCGCCTTCTTACTCTGAAGACTGCTTTCCTGGTTGCCATCACCTCTGCTAGGAGAGTGAGTGAGCTCCTGGCTCTTTCTTCCAAACCTCCATTCCTTTCTGTCCATCCGGACAAGGTTGTGTTGCGGACAAGACCCTCTTTCCTGCCCAAGGTAGTCACAGCCTTCCACATCGGGCAGTCCATCACCTTGCCCACCTTCTTTCCGCCTCCGCATCCCTCGAAAGAGGAAGAGAGGCTCCATCGTCTGGACCCAAAACGTGCGCTCTCATTCTATCTGGATCGCACACGCCAGTTCCGGGTGAATGACCAACTCTTTGTTGGTTACGTGGGCGCTAAGAAGGGACGGGCGGTGCACAAACGGACCATCTCTCGGTGGATCGTGTTGTGCATCCAGGCATGCTACTCCTTGGCTAAAAAGGAACCTCCTGTTGGGCTGAGGGCCCATTCCACTCGGGCCATGGCGACTACTCCTGCCCTGGGCCGGGGAGTCCCCTTGCAGGAAATTTGTCAGGCAGCTATGTGGGCCTCGCTGCACACGTTCGCAAGACACTACTGCCTGGACAGCCAAGTCCGGAGGGATGGCTTCTTTGGCCGTTCCGTCCTCCAGGACTTTCTGGTGTGATTATTGGTTCGCAGACCCACCACCAGGGTTGGTATTGCTGGGGTATCTATTCTAAGGTAAAGAATCTATCACTAACATGTCTCTTTCAGATGCACAGGTTACTACTTGTGTAACAATATATCTGTAAGAGACATTAGTTAGTGATAGATACCTTACCGACCCACCCATCCTCCCCGTTCTGCGAACTGATATCTAGGGTTAAGGTCATCCCCTTTCAGGGCCCTAGTTTCATGGCACCAGTGTTGGTTTTTATCATGGCTCTGCGTTTCTGGCGCGGAAAAGCTGTGTATAAGAACTGACGTCAGCACGCGGAGGCGGCGTCTAAGTACTCCGACGATGTCATCACGACGCCGACGACGGACGCGAAGCCGCGGACGACGCCTACCGACGCGCATGGGTACTGCTACGCAAAAAAATTCCGGATCCAGTCTGACGCCTGGGGATATTCTAAGGTAAGGAATCTATCACTAACTAATGTCTCTTACAAATATATCGTTACACAAGTAGTAACTTGGGCATATGTGTGTGTGTGTGTGTGTGTGTATGTGTATATATATATATGTGTATATATATATATATATATATATATATATATATGTGTATATATATGTGTGTATATATATATATATATATATCAAACACACAAAGGTTAGCCCCAAGGAGAGTAACCACAGGCAGATGATGTAGTTCGTTTAATATCGTTGAGCAGCCTGCAGACAGAATTTCAGCAAAACCGGCAACACCTCATAAAATAGCCAAACGCGTTTCAGGAACTCTCTTCCCTTCGTCAGTGGCGTAGGTGCAGTGAATAACAAAGCAGGGATACTTGCGCATCTAATGTTTTACAGAACCCACCCCAGTGGGCGTGGCCATCTTCACAGCCTTCTGGTCCTCGTAGTCCGCCAAGGTTCTCCCATGTGGGTCTGCTTTGTGCTCACTCATTTATGCAATATAGATGCCCAAGTGGGTTGGTGACAGTCTCTTTTGAAAGTTCTGTCCTGCTTTGGAGCTGCCCAAACACGAACAGCCTGCCTCCCAGATGCCGATTCCAGGTAGGTTTCAGCGGGGCCCGCAGACAGGCAGTGGGCGTCTCTCCGCGGCTGGCAAAGCCGCTATTTATCAAACACACAAAGGTTAGCCCCAAGGAGAGTAACCACAGGCAGATGATGTAGTTCGTTTAATATCGTTGAGCAGCCTGCAGACAGAATTTCAGCAAAACCGGCAACACCTCATAAAATAGCCAAACGCGTTTCAGGAACTCTCTTCCCTTCGTCAGTGGCGTAGGTGCAGTGAATAACAAAGCAGGGATACTTGCGCACCTAATGTTTTACAGAACCCGCCCCAGTGGGCGTGGCCATCTTCACAGCCTTCTGGTCCTCGTAGTCCGCCAAGGTTCTCCCATGTGGGTCTGCTTTGTGCTCACTCATTTATGCAATATAGATGCCCAAGTGGGTTGGTGACAGTCTCTTTTGAAAGTTCTGTCCTGCTTTGGAGCTGCCCAAACACGAACAGCCTGCCTCCCAGATGCCGATTCCAGGTAGGTTTCAGCGGGGCCCGCAGACAGGCAGTGGGCGTCTCTCCGCGGCTGGCAAAGCCGCTATTTATCAAACACACAAAGGTTAGCCCCAAGGAGAGTAACCACAACCTTTGTGTGTTTGATAAATAGCGGCTTTGCCAGCCGCGGAGAGACGCCCACTGCCTGTCTGCGGGCCCCGCTGAAACCTACCTGGAATCGGCATCTGGGAGGCAGGCTGTTCGTGTTTGGGCAGCTCCAAAGCAGGACAGAACTTTCAAAAGAGACTGTCACCAACCCACTTGGGCATCTATATTGCATAAATGAGTGAGCACAAAGCAGACCCACATGGGAGAACCTTGGCGGACTACGAGGACCAGAAGGCTGTGAAGATGGCCACGCCCACTGGGGCGGGTTCTGTAAGACATTAGGTGCGCAAGTATCCCTGCTTTGTTATTCACTGCACCTACGCCACTGACGAAGGGAAGAGAGTTCCTGAAACGCGTTTGACTATTTTATGAGGTGTTGCCGGTTTTGCTGAAATTATTTTTGTTTTTTTTATTTTGGGGTTTTATAGAGCGCACGGCTACCCCCGAGGGGATGTCCCGGCGCTAACAACTAATGAGCCCAGGAAGGGAGGTATAGAGACAGAGATTTAAGAGGAAAACAACCAAGTCTTAAGTTTGCGGCGAAAGATGGATTCAGTGGGGACAAATCTTAGCTCCAAGGGGAGATTGTTCCACAGTCTGGCTGCTGATACTCCAAATGCTCTACCGCCTACTCTAGAGAGGCGGAAGCGTGGGACAACCAGGAGACGTAGACTATTAGATCGTAAGGATCTAACGGATTGTGATAGAACAAGCCGTTTTTTCAAATAGCCTGGGCCGAGGTTGTTCAGAGCTCGAAAGGCAAGTATCAGAATCTTAAAAGGAATTCGTTTTGCGATAGGAAGCTAGTGCAATTTTTTGCGATAGGATGCTACAGATTGTCGATGAGGAATATTTCCAATCAGTCTTGCCGCGGCATTCTGCACGATTTGTAAACGTTCAATCTGATACAAAGGGGCACCTGCGTAGAGACTGTTGGCATAGTCTAAGTGAGACGTGATTAATGACTGGACCACAGTTCTACGAGCATTTAGTGGAAGGTATGGAAGAATCTTTTTGATCATACACAATTTCGCAAAACAAGCAGAGGTTGTTTTGTTAATGTGAGGAGTGCAGGAGAGGGTGTTATCAAACTGGAAACCCAGATTGCGAACTGTGAGAGCTGGCATAGGGGGAGGGTCAAGAACCGTTGGCCACCACAGGCTAGAGGGAATAGTCGTTTTCTGATTAAAAAACATTACCTCCGTTTTATCAGTATTAAGTCTGAGGTGGTTGGTGGTCATCCAGTTACAAATGTTATTCAAGCACTGGCGAAAGTTGGCAAAGTAGGTGTCAGAGTGATCCCTAAAGGAAAACACCAGCTGAGTATCATCAGCATAGGAGATCACTCTGACTCCCCAAGATTCTACCACCTTGGCCAGTGGGGCAAGGTACACATTAAATAACAGAGGGCTCAAGGCCGAGCCCTGGGGGACACCACAGAGGAGGGGTTTCCCAGCAGATTTGAAAGGCCTTAAAAAAACCCTCTGAGAACGATCTTTCAAAAAGGAGCTGATCCAGGTCAACACTGTACCTCCTATGCCCACCTGGCTCAAGCGATCCAATAAAATCGTGTGGGAAACCGTGTCTGCAGGCTGCTCAACGATATTAATTGAACTACATCATCTGCCTGTGGACACTCTCCTTGGGGCTAACCTTTGTGTGTTTGATAAATAGCGGCTTTGCCAGCCGCGGAGAGACGCCCACTGCCTGTCTGCGGACCCCGCTGAAACCTACCTGGAATCGGCATCTGGGAGGCAGGCTGTTCGTGTTTGGGCAGCTCCAAAGCAGGACAGAACTTTCAAAAGAGACTGTCACCAACCCACTTGGGCATCTATATTGCATAAATGAGTGAGCACAAAGCAGACCCACATGGGAGAACCTTGGCGGACTACGAGGACCAGAAGGCTGTGAAGATGGCCACGCCCACTGGGGCGGGTTCTGTAAAACATTAGGTGCGCAAGTATCCCTGCTTTGTTATTCACTGCACCTACGCCACTGACGAAGGGAAGAGTTCCTGAAACGCGTTTGGCTATTTTATGAGGTGTTGCCGGTTTTGCTGAAATTCTGTCTGCAGGCTGCTCAACGATATTAAACGAACTACATCATCTGCCTGTGGTTACTCTCCTTGGGGCTAACCTTTGTGTGTTTGATAAATAGCGGCTTTGCCAGCCGCGGAGAGACGCCCACTGCCTGTCTGCGGGCCCCGCTGAAACCTACCTGGAATCGGCATCTGGGAGGCAGGCTGTTCGTGTTTGGGCAGCTCCAAAGCAGGACAGAACTTTCAAAAGAGACTGTCACCAACCCACTTGGGCATCTATATTGCATAAATGAGTGAGCACAAAGCAGACCCACATGGGAGAACCTTGGCGGACTACGAGGACCAGAAGGCTGTGAAGATGGCCACGCCCTCTGGGGCGGGTTCTGTAAAACATTAGGTGCGCAAGTATCCCTGCTTTGTTATTCACTGCACCTACGCCACTGACGAAGGGAAGAGAGTTCCTGAAACGCGTTTGGCTATTTTATGAGGTGTTGCCGGTTTTGCTGAAATTCTGTCTGCAGGCTGCTCAACGATATTAAACGAACTACATCATCTGCTTGTGGTTACTCTCCTTGGGGCTAACCTTTGTGTGTTTGATATATATATATATATATATATAGTAGGTAGTTATAGTTTTGCAGCGTGAATCTTTCTGGATTCACTATGCTGTGCATATTCCACAATCTGGTGGTTGGGTCCGGAATCGTAGTCTTTTTTTTTTTTTTTTTTTTTTTTTTTTTTTTTTTCGTAGCCCAGGTGGGCGTCGACGTCCCACCATTTGGTGTCCCTTCGGTGACGTCGGCGTGCTTCCGGCGGAAGCTACCACCCTTGGGCTCCATCTTCAGATTCTTTTTTCCGCCGTTGGGTCTGGATCGTCGCGTGAAGCTCCAGAAGTTTTGAAGGAGGAAAGAAGAAAATACAGCAAAATCTCACAGGGGAAGACCTGAGAACATCGACAGAAGAGGACCTTTAGCGAGGAGACGGCGAAGAAAGGAGAGAACTTCGAAATCTTCGACGCCCTTGAAGGAATGCGCACACAGGGGGCCCCCTGAGCGCAGGGATGTACAAGACGCCGTTCAAATTCTGCAAGAACTGCCACCACAAGTACGCACAGAGGGACCAGCACCCAGTCTGCAACCTCTGCCTGCCAATAGACCACGAGAGCAGAGACTGCAACGCCTGCTCCGTCTTCAAGCCGAAGACACTCCGAATTCGAGAAGGACAGAGGACGGCGCACCACACGATGCAGGGCAAAGGCCAAGCCCCGACGCTTTACGAACTTGGCCTATCCACCTACGATGAGGACAACATCGCCGAAGGACCAGATGACTGCACGGTCGTTGAGACCGATAAGAATACGCCTGATAAGGTAGGAGAGTCTACGACCCCGAAAACCCCCACAGGGCCTCGAAAGCCTGAGGCAGACTCTCGAAAGGCAGAGCACAGAGCCTCGAAAGGAGCACCGGCGCCGAGCAAATCGACGACCGAAGCTGCATCCTCCGAAAAAGAGCCCAGCGGATCCTCCGAGAAGGACTCCCGGAGGCAGAAGACCAGCGAAAAGCAAAGGTCATCGAAGCCAGCCCCCGAAAAAGGGACTTCGACTTCGACGTCGAAAGACAAAGAGCCGAAGAAAGCTTCGACGTTGACGACAACACCGAAAAGGGCGGCCGAAACGCTCGACGACGAACAGGCCGCAGAAATGCAGAGAAAAAAGAGAAGGCTCGAGGCCGAAATGGAGAACATCCTTCAGAGAAGGAAGGACTTCGACGAAAAAATGAAAAGTTACAGGATTCCCCCGAAGCCGGCACCGACCGTCGCTGAGGTACAGGCGATCGAAGAGTTCGACATCGAAGAGCTGCCGAAACGAAGAGGAGGAGGACCTCTACTACACAGAGGGGAATTACGGGGAACAGCAGTCGAGCTACGGTTCAGGTTCCTCGACGGCCCATGACCAGGAATGGCAGGACATCGAGGCCGAAAACCCAGAGGAGGCGGTAGAAACATACCCCTCGAGGCCTTCGCCACCGGACGACATTGGGGCATACAATGAGGTGGTAAGAAAGGCGGCAACAGCTTATGGTATTAAGCTGGAAGAGGAGAAGCCAGAAGCAGACTTCCTACTCGAGACACTGCTCCCCATACAGACAAGGAACCAGTTCCTGCCCATGCTCAAGAGTATCACGGCCCAGGGAAAGGAGGCCTTCAAAGACCCGGCTACATGCAGATCTGTAACGCCGAGGACCGAGAAGAAGTACAAATTCTCCTCCGAAGACCCAGCTTACATCAAGGGTTCCGTCACAGCAGATTCTATCATCGCTGCGACGGCCAGGAAAAGGGCTAACGTCCCAACAACGTCCGGACCCCCACCTGACAAAGAAAGCAGGAGAATGGACCTAACGGGCAGGAAGATTGAGAGGAACGCTGCGACGCACTGACGGATGGCGAATTCCAACGCCCTCCTGAATAGGCATCAATACCAGCACTGGGAGGAGATGGGACAGTTGCTCAAACACCTCCTGGAACAATACCGTGACAGAGGAGCACACCTGGTAGAAGAAGGGAAGAGCATCGCCAACTCATGCCTGAAGACAGCCTTGGACGGGGCAGAAACATCCAGCAGACTGATGGCTATAGGCATCACTGAAAGGAGGCAAGCATGGCTCAGGATCTCAGGATTCAAGGCTTAAGTCCAGAACAACATCCTGAACACACCCTTCAGCGGTGATACACTGTTCGGAACCCCAGTTGATGATAAGCTCACCCAACTGAAGAAGGACAACGAAACTGCAAGGTCCATGGGAGCCCTGCAATTCAGAGGGATGAGAAGGGGCACTCCGTCGCGGAGACCGAACGGCAGAGGTGGAAGCCAGCGAGGAGATTCTCACCAGAGTTTCCACCAGGGGCAACAGAGTGACAGCCAAGGCCACCAGGGGCAGCAGAGGCAGAACTGGAACTACCAAAGCAGGGGCCAGTCCTTTCGATCGAGAGGAAATGGACGGGGCCAGAGAAGAAGCGGCGGCGAACAGCCCCCCTCTAAGTGACTTCTCACGCGAAAAGGTGCTCTACCACCCACACCCTCAGGGGGAGGAGCACGGGAAAACAAGGAGGAGAGGGCTACACGGACAAGACACAAAGGAACATGCAACTCCGGTAGGAGGAAGATTGAAATTTGTTCTCCAGGAGTGGAGAAAAATAACAACAGACAAGTGGATACTCAATGTTATGCAGTTCGGGTACTGCATAGAGCTGGAAAAAAGACCACCAAACAGAAAACCAAGGAGAAGACAGCACTCAGGAAGAGAGCTGCAACTACTGCAAGAGGAAGCCCAAGAACTCCTCCTCAAAGCGGCCATAGAACGGGTCCCCTTCAAAGAACGGAACATGGGAGTGTACTCAAACTACTTCCTAGTACCAAAGGTGGACGAAAGCCTAAGACCCATACTGGACCTACGGTTCCTGAAAAAATACGTCAAAACTCAAAAGTTCAAAATGACGTCCCTACAAGAGGTCATTCCTCAGATAAAGGCAGGGGACTTCTTGTCTACCATAGAACTCAAGGATGCACACCTGCACGTCCCCATGAACAAGCAGCACAAGCACATGCTAAGATTCACTGTAAACAAGGATCACTACCAATTCACGACCCTAGCCTTCGGCCTAAAGTCCGCACCAAGGGTGTTAACCAAATGCCTGGCGGCAGTGGCCGCGCACCTAAGAAGAAAGGGGATACACGTGTACCCCTACCTCGACGACTGGCTGGTGAAGGCAAACTGCTACAGGACATGCAAAGAGCATGCAGAACAGGTGACAGGAACACTAGCAAACCTGGGTTTCTCCATACACTGGGGCAAGAGCTCAATGGAACCAGAGCAGGTGAAGATCTTCCTGGGAGCACAGATCGACACCATACAATGCAGAGTCTTACCGAGCGAAAAGAGAACGCTCAGCCTACTGAGGGAGAAACGTCACTACCAGAAGGGGCGATCTCTGACAGTGAGGACTGTGAGCAAGATCTTGGGGATGATGGCATCATGCATCCACCTGGTCCCCAATGTACGCCTACAAATGAGACCACTCCAAGAGTGGCTGCAACAACAATGGTCACAAGCTACAGGAAGTTGGGAGGATCTAGTGGTTGTAACGCACAGGGTGCAGGAAGAGATAAGGTGGTGGACCAAGGAGAGAATAACAGAAGGGAAACCTCTAACACCACCGGACCCAACAGTGACCATCACCACAGACGCATCCCAGAAGGGGTGGGGCGCACACATGAACAGGCTCAGAGTGAGGGTTCTGTGGAGCCCTACAGATGCAGTCAGGCACATCAACTACCTGGAACTGAAAACGGTGTTGCTAGCCCTCAAGGCTTTTCAGAAACACCTACACAACCAGAAGGTGCTAATACAAACAGACAACACCACAACGATGTTTTACATAAACAAACAGGGGGGAACTCAATCGTTCCCGCTGTCAAACTTGGCACAAGAGATCTGGAAATGGGCCATACCACTAAAAATAGACCTGCTAGCCATACACCTGCCAGGGAAGGACAATGTGGAAGCGGATTGGCTCAGCAGGCAGACTTCAGCATCCCACGAGTGGGAACTCAACAGCCAGGAAACAGAGAGTCTATTCAGGAAGTGGGGCACCCCAACAATAGACCTGTTTGCAACACACCGGAATGCAAAATGCCAACACTTTGCATCCAGGCAACCAGAGGCACGGTCCCAGGGGAATGCCCTATGGATAAGCTGGTCAAAAACATTTGCCTACGCTTTTCCCCCGATACCACTGATCCCCAGGGTGCTCAACAAATGCATGAAGAGCAACATGACGCTCATCCTGGTGGCACCACAATGGGCCAGACAGACGTGGTATTCTCAGATTATGGAGATGGCGCAGGGGCCTCCCCACAAGTTCCCAAAAAGAAGAGACCTACTCTCCATGGAAAACGGAGGAATCCTACACCCAGTGCCAGAGAGCCTCAACCTCTCAGCCTGGCTCCTGAGGACTTAGAATTTGCACACCTGAAACTACCAGAGAGCACCCTGCGGGTGCTGCGAGAGGCAAGAAGGCCCAGCACACGCAAGTGCTATGGGGAAAAGTGGAAAAGATTCACTCAATGGTGTTGCAAAAAACAACTCCAAAGGAGACTGACCAAGGAGTCCACGGTGCTAAGGTACCTCACACACCTAATCAAGGCAAAGCTAAGCTCATCCTAACTGAGAGTGCACCTAGCAGCGATTGTGGCATACACAAGAGGAGAAACTGGAAGAAGCTTCTTCACATCTCAAGTCGTGAAAAGATTCCTGGAAGGGGCTAAAAGAATAGCGCCGCCAAAGAGAATGCCGCCACCGGCCTGGAACTTAAACGTGGTACTGACGGAGCTCATGAAAGCACCCTTCGAACCCATCCACAAAGCATCACTGCAAACGTTGACAATGAAGACGGCCTTCCTGGTGGCGATCACCTCGCTACGAAGGGTGAGCGAACTGCAAGCTCTCACACTGCAGGAACCCTACATCCAGATACCCAGTGACAGGGTCGTGATGAGGACTGACCCACACTTCATGCCAAAGGTGGTGTCAAGGTTCCACATGAATCAGAGTATTCAGATCCCTAGCTTCTTCCAAAACCCCACTACAAGCGCTGAGAGGTCGCTCCACACCCTAGACGCAAGAAGGGCTGTGATGCACTACATTGAAAGAACGAAGGACCACAGGAAGACGAAACAGTTCTTTGTGTCCTTTGCCAACAGTTACATGGGCAAACCAGTTACGAAAAACACCATAGCCCGATGGATCGCGCAGACAATTCAGTTCTGCCACAAGCAAGCTGGCCAGGAGCTAACGGAAGGGGCACGAGCCCACTCCACCAGAAAGAAAGGGGCAACAATTGCCTTCCTGGCCAACACACCGATTCAGGATATATGCCTGGCGGCAACATGGGCTTCAGTACACACTTTCACGAAGCACTACTGCGTGGATGTACAGATGAACAAAGAGGCACAAGTAGGACAAAAAGTGCTTCAACATATCTTTAGCAACCAACGCTCATCTTCCACCCAACCGCCACAAAAGTAACGAAAACCGCTACAAAATCTATGCACAGCATAGTGAATCCAGAAAGATTCACGCTGCAAAACGAATAGTTTCTTACCTGTCGGTGTAGTTTTGCAGCTTGAAGATCTTTCTGGATTCACTAGCGAACCCACCCGCCTCCGCCAGAAAGATGAGGCCGGAGAAAAGGGTGAAAACAGACAGAAACGAAAGCAAGTTGAAGCTTACAAGATACGTGAAAAGAATTACGTTGAAAAACGATTAACAAACATTGCCATGGATTCACTACAAAGACAAACCAGGAAAAGAGACAGAAAAAAGAATCCGGAGATGGCACCCAAGGGTGGTAGCTTCCGCCGGAAGCACGCCGACGTCACCGAAGGGACACCAAATGGTGGGACGTCGACGCCCACCTGGGCTACGAAAAAAAAAAAAAAAAAAACAGAAAAAAGACTACGATTCCGGACCCAACCACCAGATTGCGGAATATGCACAGCATAGTGAATCCAGAAAGATCTTCAAGCTGCAAAACTACACCGACAGGTAAGAAACTATTCGTTAGGACCTACTTTCCATAGGAAATCCACAACATTCTATTTGGAATATCTTTGGCGCCGGTGGACGAATCTTCGTGAATTTCGCCAGGAAAATGGCCTGCTCGGTTCCGCTTGATTCGTCAAGTGGGGGCCGAGAAAAAAGGGGGGTCCCAAAACGTGTTTTCCCCATGCAATTTTCCATAGGGACCTTTAGCCAGGGCTACAGCCCGAACGGAATTACACCAAATTTGGCAGAGAGGTAGAGTTCGGTTTGCAGATTGTTCTTTTTGTTAAATGGTGTAAATCCATACAGTAGTTTCTGCGAAAATTACAAGTAAAATCATAGCGATATCTAGAGACAGAGTTCTACACATGGATGGAGATCCGTTCAATTACGAGCACGAGCTGCATGCTGATTTGGCTGTGAACTGTCTTTCAACACTCGAAACCAGGAAGTGTTGGCGGCCATGTTGTGCCTCAGTAGAACAGAGTCACAAGAAAACAGTAAAACAAAGTTGAGAAATAAGGGAAGGGGGCAGGCACAGAAACATTCTGACCCTTTACGCTTGCTCAGGGGTTCGTACATGGATGTTTAGGCTCTTTTTTTTATATATTTAAAAAAAAAAATCTACGCGTACGGAAATACGTACAATTACGAGCAGGAGCTGCATGCTGATTGGTTGTCAATACTCCAAAACAGGAAATGTTGGCAGCCATCTTTTTTGTCGCAAGAGCCGAGTCACAAGAAAACAGCAAAACAAAGTTGAGAAATAAGGAAAGCACCAGTTTTGATAAACCCAATCCCTTGATGGTGAAGGAGTGGGGGCAAAGCAATCTTTCAGCATCAATGAACTTGGTGCACATCCTTATAAAATATGCTGCTTTAGATCGTGTGGAGGTGCTAAAGGAAATTGAGAGACTGAACATGGAGATTGATAAGTTTGAGGAAACAGATGCGACAAAGAAATTGAAAGAAACTATGGCTGAAAGGCTAAAAAAGCATGAAGAGAAAATCAAGATCAGAAAAGTCCATAAGTTCGCAAGAGACCAGGCGGACTACAACAATGGTCATATCTTCACGTTTGCACGCAAGTATAACACCATAAAGTGGCAACAATATAGTGAAAAGGGTACCAACAAAACCACTGCACCGACCACAGGATCAGCAAAAGGAATTCATGCAACCAACGACGACACGATCAGCACAGAAACTGAATCTCTGACTAGCGATTCAAGCTTTGATGCAGACATACAAACAGCGCCAATATTACATTTGGAAGAACTAAGATTATGCAAAGGCAAAAGCGACTTTATTGAAATTACTGTCTCATTTGCGGAGAGAAGGTTTAATTTCATTTGAGGAATTTAAATGTATGAACAATGAATTACCTGTCCTTCCAGTCCTTTACCGAATTCCTAAAGTTCATAAAGGTATAATCCCTACGCCGGGAAGACCCATCATATCGGTCATCAACAGTGCCAGTGAACAGGTCAGCCAACGCATTGACTTTTTTCTTTAGGATATGGTTATAAGCTTACCTAGCTATGTCAAAGACACCAGTGACTTTCTGCAGAAAATAAACGACCTAGAATGGAATGATGATATGCTGCTAATAACTTTAGATGTAGAATCTTTATACACCAACATCAATCATAGCCAAGGTTTAGCAGCTGTTGAACACTTTCTTAGGAAAAGATCAATGAGTTTTATCAACACAATAAGGTTATAATCAGTCTAATTGAATGGTGTCTGCATAAAAATAATTTTTTGTTTGGGAATGAGCTATTCAAACAACTCAGAGGTGTGGCGATGGGATCCTGTTTCTCTCCCAGCTACGCGTGTTTACACGTTGGCTGGTGGGAGGAACAGGTCCTGAACAAAGAACATCAAGTTCGGGTTAATGAAAAGATAGTCAAATATCTTCTTTATATCGACGACATTTTCATTCTATGGCAGGGCGATGAAAATGAGCTTCTATTTTTTTTTAAGAAATTAATGATAATACCCTCAATTTAAATTTTACGTCCCACATCAATAAGAAAGAAATTTAATTTCTGGATGTGAAATTGTATATCAGCAATGCCAGGACAGAAACTACCCTTTTCAGGAAACCCACCGCTGGCAATACCACCCTACATGCCACTAGCCTACACCCGAAACATACGATTAACAGCATTCCTTACGGAGAAATTCTTAGACTTAAGAGAATATGCAGTACCACCAGTGATTTTGAAGCATGTGTTAAAGACATGAAGGCTAGATTGAAGATGCGAGGCTACTCAGATACTATTTTAAATCGGGCCATAGCGAAAGCTAACTTGCGACCCAGAGAGAGTCTATTGCTTCCAGATTTGAATTACACTGAAAACTCTGACTACAGCTTGAATAGTGGTAACCCTGTTGTCAACACAGAATGTCCTAGGTTAGTCACTGCATTTAGTAATGAGGAAAGTAAAATCAGAACCATTGTAAAGTAGAATTGGCCCATAGTTTTAACTGATGTAGTGCTTGGGTCCAAATTGCCTAGTTCTCCTCTTACTACTTTTAGAAGGGCTAAAAGCATGGGGTCTACCCTAGATAAATGTAGTCCAGAAGTGAGTCCGAACACTATGTGGTTACAGCCTGCGCGTAGTTTTCACAAATGCTCCACGTGCAGAGCATGTAAATTCGGTATCAACAAAACCCATTACCAGACTCCTTTTAGTTCCCATGACATAGCTATCTCTGGCAGTTATAATTGCAAGATAGATCCTGCTGTGTATGTCTTGTCATGCACCTGTGGCTTGAATTACATTGGGAGCACCAAGCTACAGGTGCATGTCAGGATTCTCCAGCATCTTAGGGCAATTTTACACAATTGTCAAGCTTATCCGGTAGCACGACATTTCAAAAGATTCCATGATAATAACCTAGCGTGTTTGAAATATTATGTGATAGGGGCCATTCCAAAGTCTCGTAGAGGTGGTAACAGAGAACACAGGTTAAGGCAACTTGAAACTACCATGATTTTGGAATTTGACAGTAAATGGCAGAACGGGTTGAACAACACAGAAGATATGTACAATTTTTTATGATGCTCTGTTCCCCGTTATTAGTGCTATTTTACATCTGGACGTTTGCCATTTTTACTATCGGTTTTTATTCATGTATGCTATTTAATTGTATTTTATTCTTTTAAATACACATATCATAATGCCTGAATACCCTACCCTGACATATCGCTTGAATTTCATTGGTGCTCTTTGTTTGTATTAATCTCTCTGACTGAGTATCCTTGACTTTCCCGCCAGAAACTGAATCGTACTTCATTCCCCTTTTCTACTCATATAGTTGAAAATTCACAAAGATTGAATACAGAGAGGAATAGTTAATTCCCCCTTTTCATCTATATTTTGCTCTCCACCTCTTTTTATCACTTGTTGCACTTTTGTAACTGTGATGATGATACAATGTTATTTATATGATTTTAATAATGAAATTAGGTTATTACCTGTTTTTATTGTTGTTAATGGCTATATTTAATATTTGCACGTATCAAGAGAGAGAGAGAGAGGACTAGAAAGCTAGTCCGAGTCCCCGTAGTTTATATGTGTTATCAAAAGAGACTAGTTTAAATATGACCAATATTGTTAGGACTCTGATTAGATTTGTCATGGGCACCTCGTTGGTGAGTTCATGAAGCCCTCACCCACCAACCTGGTTGGTGGCATGCTTCATCATCGGGCCCACCCAGTGACACCTAATGTGTCCCGGGTGTGCTGCGACGCCTGATTACAGCGGAGCTGGTATTTTACTGAGAGTGCAGTGTGAGGTGTAAAATGAAGTGTGAGTTAAAACGGCTTGGCGAGGGTCCCAGTACCCGAGGGTAAATTACATTTTAATAACTGGGCCCCCGTCAGCGGTTAAAATAAGGCTTGGGGATGTTTAAGGGAGGCGAGTTACTACCCCCTACATCCATCAGTTGGTCGACATGTTTCAGCCAGTGCCTTAAACTAAATCTGGCTTTCCTCAGGACCTTTTTAAAATAGACTGTAGTGCAGGTTAAAAAGGAGTGTAATCCAGGCTATGTGTTACACTCACTAAGGTGTTTCTCTAAGTGTGAGAGGGGGGGATTCCCTGCTCATATATGCCTGTACCGACAACATTGAAGACATAGACAAAATATGTAAGAAGAGGAGAGTCAAATAGGCGTCTTCGCCACATAGTCATATACATAGAATGCCGAATCTACAGTGCTCAGTGGGTAGACTACATTCGGCAAAAGTGTAATGGCACTGGTGGTACCATTATTGTGATTATCGCAAATAATTGGGGGTGGTGTCGCTAAAACACGGGTATCACACAAATGCATGAGATACAAAGTGTGATGGGGCGTAAGTAAACACTCTTACGCTTAGATTTTGCAGCCAATGCTTCCAGGAGTGAAGCGGTAAGGGGTTGACCCTTTAGGGAAATAATGTTGGCCACTGGGAGTTAGAGACCTGTAAGGTGGGAAAAGCGCTTACCCAGAGATTGTTGCTTGGAGGTTGTCATACTCACAGCTTTTCTGGTCAGAGCCTGCCTTGTACCTGTTGCACCGTCCTCATACTCCGGTAGAAAGAGCTGGAGTTTCGATGTTCGTTTTTATATGCTTGCTAATTGGATTAACTATCTGCACCTGTAGCTGGGAGTAAGAGTAGAAAGACTACCTCGGGTGTGTTCCTAGCTGTCTGCTCATGGGCAGTGGAAAGACACTAGTCTCTAGCACATGCGCGGTGCTGCTTGTGTCTATTGCGCATGAGCGGGGGTGAGACACTAGTTATTAGTGCAGGTCCGCGGTAGAGTATGTGTTGTGTTGAAGTATGCAATCTGCCACTATCAATAGTGCGGGCATGGAATATCTGAAAGAGACATGTTAGTGATAGATTCCTTACCTTAGAATAACCCCAGGCGTTAGACTGGATCCGGAAAGTTTTGCGTAGCAATACCCCTGCTCGTCGTCTGCGGTCCGCGTCCGTCGTCGGCGTCGTTGGCGCCGGAATGACGTCGTCGGAGTACTTAGACGCCGCCCATGCGCGCTGACGTCAGTTCTTCTTTTTTCCGCGCCAGCTAGCGCAGATCCAGAGAAGCTCTACCCCTAGTCGTTTTTTTGACTAAACTTTTTGATCTTTTTCGATCCTTTCTTTCTTGAGTCCTCGACTCTATCGGTGCCGGTAGGGATGCCCGGGTTCAAGCCCTGTTCGAAGTGCGACCGGCTAATGTCGGTTACGGACCCCCATCGCCGGTGCCTGCAGTGGTTAGGCCTCGACCACGACGACCGCACCTGCTCCGACTGCCGGGCCCTGACGTCGAAGGCTAGGCGGGAGCGGTCCCGCAAGCGACTCGAGCTCCGGCAGTCAGCCCCGCGCCGTTCCAGGTACCGGTCCCACGGGAGGTCGAGGGACCGGTCGCGGGGTCGGAGTCCTCGCAGCTCCGGGAGTGGACATCGGTCGTCTGGATCCAAGTCCTCAGGTAAGAGTCATGAGAGGTCGGAGCGGCATCATCGCTCCTCCGACCCACCCCAACGCTCGCACGATGCGGCCGGGGGTTCGGGCGACACCGCCCACGCGGCTCCGCGAGAGTCTCAAGCGTCGCCGCCTGCCCCACACCTTCGGGTCCCTGGGCACGGCGCGACGCCGGAGGAGGTCGAGCGGTACCTCATGGCCATGAAGTCCCTCCCTCCTCGGCCGTGCCCCACGGCGCCTCCGGGCCCAGCGGTCCCGGCTGGAGGCCCTAGCGGGTCAGGCGCTTCGGCCCCGACGCCGCCGGGTGCTTCGGTCCCGGCGCCGAGGGACCTCACCGGACCCGCTTCCGGATCCGGGTCGTCGCCGGTCGACCTCACGACCTCACCGGCGCCGGCCCCGAGTGTGTCGCCCACGGCGCCCATTGTGGACGCCGTCCCCAATCTTCCCTTCGGTCCGACTCTGGCGCCGGAACGGCGCCGTTGGGCGCCGCTTCCGACGGCCTTTGGAGATTTCTATTTCCATGAGGAGGTCCAGTCTGTTGACCCTGGGTTACAGGAGACTGATGACGGAGGTGATTGGGAGGGGTCTGAGGACCCTCTGGCACAGGATTGCCAGTCACAAGAGGACTGGACATATGAGCTTGGGGAGGCCAGTGTTATTGACACCTCGCCAGACACTGGATTTGTCTCCCCTCCCACCGTGGCTACGGAGGAGGGGGCTGCTTACAGCATAGTGTTGATGAGGGCAGCCAAGGGCTTGGCCTGGAGCTCCCCGTCGCGGCCGTGAGGACTAACCTCCTCACTGAGGTTCTTAAACCGCAGGCAAGCTCCAGCGAGCCTCTGCTGCCGTTTAATGAAGCCCTATGTGACGTTCTTGTGGGCACTTGGTCCAAGCCCGCCACAGGTCCGTCTGTGGATAGGAACGTGGCCAGACGCTACCGCCCGGCCCTGGGCGACCCTTGCTTTTTGTCCACCTACCCCACCCCCGAGAGCCTGGTTATCCAGGCCTCCACTTGCATTCCCGACGGCCCCGCCCGATCGGGAATCCAAGAGATACGAACAGTTCGGAAAGAAAGTGTTCTCGTCCCTGAGTTTGGGACTGCGGTCTGTCAACACCGCGTGTCTCTTGGGCCGCTACACCCACACCCTGTCCGGGCTAAACTCGCCCAAGCCCTTGTGGAGGGTCGAGATGCGGCACGATACTCTATCCGGTGTGGTCTGGATACCAAGGACTTACTGGGCAGGGCGATGGCAACGACGGTGGCGGTTCGACGCCACGCCTGGTTGAGGTCCGCCAATTTCTCGGCCGATGTCCAGGCCACCCTCCTGGATATGCCGTTCGATGGCCGTCGCCTTTTTGGCGACAAGGCAGACCATGCGCTGGAGCGCTTTAAGGACTCCAGGGCTACGGCCAAGTCCTCAGGTCTCTCGACCACGCGCCAGCAATCGGGTGCCTTTCGCTCCTTTCGTGGCCACGGAAGGGGCGTCCCCACACGTGCTGCCAGCCACGCACCGCAGAATACACAGCAGCGGGGTGGCGGCCGTGGAAACCGCCGTGGCGGCGGCGGTCGGGGTCAGCGGCGAGGCCAGTCCACACCTCCCTCCGCAGCACCTGCCTCCAAACCTTCCTAGTCCGAGCTTTCAGGCCCATGTGACGCCTGTGGGAGGCAGGGTTCGCCATCACCACTCCCGCTGGCGCACTGTCACATCGGACAAGTGGGTGCTGCAAATCGTCCGAAGGGGCTACTCCCTCCCCTTCGAGGCGACCCCTCCAGCCATGCCACCGCAATTCCACCGCGTGTCGGGGGATCACTTGCAACTTCTGCAAGAGGAAGTCACTGCCCTCTTGGCCAAGGGGGCCATCGAGCGCGTTCCTGGGCCAGAAGTAGGGTGTGGATGCTACTCCCACTACTTTCTGGTGCCCAAGGGGGGCCTGCGCCCGATCTTGGACCTACGGAACGTCAACGGCTTCCTCCATCAAGAGAAGTTCAAGATGCTGACTTTGGCTCAGGTCTTAGCTGCCCTGGACCCCGGAGACTGGATGGTAGCGTTGGACTTGCAGGACGCTTATTTTAACATCCCCGTCCTGCCGGCCCACCGGCGATACCTGCGGTTCACGGTAGGCCACGAGCACTTTCAGTTTACCGTGCTCCCCTTTGGCCTTACCAGCGCCCCACGGGTGTTCACGAAGGTGATGGCGGTGGTCGCAGCTCATCTGCGCAGGTTAGGGGTGTCAGTCTTCCCATACCTCGACGACTGGTTGTTGAAGGCGGGCTCGCCCCAAACAGTCGTCAGCCACCTCCAGACTACGGCCGACCTCCTGCATTTGCTGGGGTTCTCCATCAATGTGCCGAAGTCGCTCCTGTGTCCCTCTCAGAAGCTCCTCTTCATCGAAGCGGTGCTAGACTCGGCGCAGTTTCGGGTTTACCCTCCCGAACAGCGGGTTCGGGATTTTCAGGCTCTGATTCCCATCTTTCAGCCTTCATCCCGAGTCTCGGTCAGGTTGACGCTGCGGCTTCTGGGGCTGATGGCCTCCTGCATCCTTCTGGTGCGTCACGCCCGGTGGCGGATGCGGGCTCTGCAGTGGGACCTGAAGTTTCAGTGGGCCCAGCATCAGGGCAACTTGTCCGATCACGTCTTGATCTCGGAGGGCACTGCAAGACAGTTGCAGTGGTGGCTCATGGACCGCGATTGGGTCAGTGGCAGGTCCCTCTCCATACCCCACCCGGAGCACGTAGTTGTGACGGACGCGTCCCTCCAGGGCTGGGGTGGCCACATGGGAGAGGCGGAGATCAGAGGACTCTGGTCTCCGGCGGAGGCCCGGCTCCACATCAACCTGTTGGAGATGCGGGCGATTCGTCTAGCCCTGAAGGCATTCCTCCCCTCTGCCTGGGGGAGTGTAGTGCAGGTGTTCACGGACAACACCACCGCCATGTGGTACTGCAACAAACAGGACCCTATGCCAGGAGGCTCTGTGCCTCTGGCAGTGGC
This sequence comes from Lissotriton helveticus, assembly GCF_964261635.1. NCBI lineage: Eukaryota > Metazoa > Chordata > Amphibia > Caudata > Salamandridae > Lissotriton > Lissotriton helveticus. The sequence continues at coordinate 558,676,949 of NC_136071.1, read as the reverse complement.
TGGAAAGTCAGGGTGTGACCCTGGTGGTTCAACACCTGGCAGGTTCTCTGAATGCCAGGGCGGACGAACTCAGTCGTCGGTGCATGATGGATCACGAATGGCGTCTGAACTCGGACGTGGCGCAAGGCCTCTTTCAGCAATGGGGAGAGCCTTGGTTAGATCTATTCGCCACCAAAGAGAACGCGCAATGTCATCAATTCTGCGCGTTGGAATTTCCAAGGCGGCACTCGCTCGGAGACGCTTTTTGTCGCGAGTGGAGTTGCGGTCTGTTGTACGCCTTTCCGCCTATACCACTTCTGCCCAGAGTGCTGAAGAAGATCAGGCGCGACCGGGCCCTGGTTATCCTTGTGGCTCCGGACTGGGCACGAAGATACTGGTATCCCGAGCTACTCAGCATGTCAGTAGATCCCCCGATTCGTCTGCCCCTTCGGGAGGACCTTCTGTCGCAGCAGCATGGGACGGTCCTCCACCCGAACCTGTCAAGTCTCCACCTACAAGCTTGGAGATTGAGCGGCGACAGTTGAGGCCATTTGACTTGCCTCCCGAAGTCTGTAATGTCATTCTGGCAGCCAGGCGTTCCTCCACAAAGTCGGTATACGCCTGCAGGTTGAACAGATTTGTGGCATGGTGCACAGCAAAGGCTGTGGATCCACTCTCTGCCCCTCTTTCTGAAGTTCTCCACTTCCTTCTTTCTCTTGCCCAGCAGGGCTCTGCTCTGGGCACTGTCAAGGGCTACCTTTCTGCCCTTTCTGCCTTCTTAAGGCTACCTGATCAGCCTTCTTTGTTCAAGTCCCCTATTGTAAATCGTTTTCTTAAGGGCATCACGCACATGTTCCCTCCTGTTCCCTTCGTGATGCCCCAGTGGGACTTGAACTTTGTTCTTACCTTCCTGAGGTGCGCTCCCTTTGAGCCACTTCACAACTGTCCTCTTCGTCTTCTGACTCTAAAGACTGCTTTCCTGGTTGCCATCACCTCTGCCAGGAGAGTGAGTGAGCTCCAGGCCCTTTCTTGTACTCCACCTTTCCTTTCTGTCCATCCGGACAAGGTTGTGTTGCGTACCAAGCCATCTTTCCTGCCCAAGGTTGTCTCAGCCTTCAACATTGGGCAGTCCATCACCTTGCCAACCTTCTTTCCGCCTCCGCATCCCTCTAAAGAGGAAGAGCGGCTCCACCGTCTGGACCCAAAACGTGCGCTCTCATTCTATTTGGATCGCACACGCCAGTTCCGGGTGGATGACCCAACTCTTTGTTGGCTACGTGGGTGCTAAGAAGGGGAAGGCGGTACACAAGCGGACCATCTCCCGGTGGATCATCTTGTGTATCCAGGCATGTTACTCCATGGCTAAGAAGGAGCCCCCTGTTGGATTGAGGGCTCATTCCACTCGGGCCACGGCGACTACAACTGCCCTGGGCCGGGGAGTGCCCTTACAGGACAGCCAGGCAGCTACGTGGGCCTCGCTGCACACGTTCACACCACACTACTGCCTGGACAGTCAAGTCCGGAGGGATGGCTTCTTTGGCCGGTCCGTCCTCCAGGACTTTCTGGTGTGATTATTGGTACGCAGACCCACCACCGGGGTTGGTATTGCTGGGGTATCTATTCTAAGGTAAGGAATCTATCACTAACGTGTCTCTTTCAGATGCACAAGTTACTACTTGTGTAACGATATATCTGTAAGAGACATTAGTTAGTGATAGATTCCTTACCGACCCACCCATCCTCCCCGTTCTGCGAACCGATATCTAGGGTTAAGGTCATCCCCTTTCAGGGCCCTAGTTTCTTGGCACCAGTGTTGGTTCTATCATGGCTCTGCGTATCTGGCGCGGAAAAGCTGTGTATCAGAACTGACGTCAGCGCGCATGGGCGGCGTCTAAGTACTCAGACGACGTCATTCGGGCGCCGACGACGGACATGGAGCCGCAGACGACGCCTACCGACGCGCAGGGGTATTGCTACTCAAAAATTTCCAGATCCAGTCTGACGCCTGGGGATATTCTAAGGTAAGGAATCTATCACTAACTAATGTCTCTTACAGATATGTCATTACACAAGTAGTAACTTGTGCTTCAAGGAGGTGCATTTAGCTCGGGCATAGTGTAAGGAATCATCACAGGTTGCTGTAGGAGCGGGGGGCTATGGCTGGGTATGGCAACTAGTCACATCCCGATATGGGTTGGGCACGATTAGGGGTGGTAGCCTCAGTTGAGTGGGAGTTCATAGGTCAACTGGGTTGATAGGGTACTAGTAAAGACCTCTGTATAGAGGTTTACGTCAGCATGTGACTGAGTTCCAAGGGATCGCATCGTTCAGGCCATTGATGTGTGAGGAAAGGCGATAGATCCAACGCTGTTCTTTGCTCATCAGTCTTATTTCATTATCTAATGCCTGCTCAGGGATTTGTTCGATGACTGTCCATGTGAGGTCATTGGGGGTATGGCCATGGGTGATGAAGTGGTTGGTTAATTTACTGATGTTTTTCTTACACCTAATGGTGCTTCTGTGCTCAGTGACTCTAGTGCGTATTTTGCGGGTGGTCATGCCGATATAGCGGAGACCACAGGAGCAGGTGAGAAGGTAAATCACATTACGTGAATTACAGTTGGTGTGGCTGCGTTGTGTCCACACCTTGTTAGGTTCTAGGGTTAGAGTTTTGGTGTGGGTGGTTAAGTGACACACACTGCAATCATTGCAGGGGTAGTGTCCAGTTACTTTTGGAAGGCCCCATGCATTCAAAATGGTGTTCGGTTCTTGTGTGTTATGCGTTTTGGGACGGGTGTTAACTAGTTGGTCCTTCAAGTTATTGCTTCTCTTGTAAGCAAAACGCGGTATGTCCCACTGGCCAGTATTCAAGAGCTTCCAGTTCTTCTTAAGGAGTTTGGCTACCTCATTGGAGGCTGTGTTGTATGTAGTGACGCAGGTGATGGGTTGTTCCTGCTCCTCTTTAGCTCTGGTTTCAAGGAGGGCCTCTCTATTCTGGTTCCTATAGTCTGCTATATGCAGTGATATAGCAGACTATAAAAACCAGTCCGCTGAACTATCCAAGAAACTGGAGGCCCGGGGCTACCCACCAGCCATCATCTCCAAAACCAGGAAGAGGGCCAGGAACCAGAATAGAGAGGCCCTCCTTGAAACCACAGCTTAAAATTTAATTTACCCTCGGGTACTGGGACCCTCGCCAAGCCGTTTTAACTCACACTTAATTTTACACCTCACACTGCACTCACAGTAAAATACCAGCTCCGCTGTAATCAGGCGTCGCAGCACACCCGGGACACATTAGGTGTCACTAGGTGGGCCCGATGATGAAGCATGCCACCAACCAGGTTGGTGGGTGAGGGCTTCATGAACTCACCAACGAGGTGCCCATGACAAATCTAATCAGAGTCCTAACAATATTGGTCATATTTAAGCTAGTCTCTTTTGATAACACATATATTTAATATTTATCACACAGTTAGCACTTCATATTATATGTGCACTAGTCCTTTTTGCACAGTTTTGCACAACAACCATACATGCTGCTCTTTTCAAAAGAGAAATTGTACCGTACCTAAAATGAATTTCCCACCTATTGTGCTGTCTATGTACTATAAGTGTTGATAAATTTAAATCATTCTGCTTGTTTCTATAGAGACTTTAGGATTTATCCCTTGACTCTTCTCAATTAGAATTTGTGTATTTATACAGATATATGTGGTCCATCCATGCATTTATGCAATCACAAATCAATTTTCGATGCCACTATGTTTGTACTGATTTTAAGAATGATGTTGTACGAACATTCGCAATTACTGAATGACAGTATTTTTACAACATCTATTGGTCACATGACCGGCATTGCAATGGTGTGGAGGCAGGTCCTCCTTAAATATTTAAAGACTTTAAATGGTTGTTGTTCTCCGCTTGTGAACAAGGGCTCCCGAGCCCAAAATGCGTCATTGCTGCCTACAATTGAAAATAAAATCCACTTTACCTGATCCTGTGGTCCGTCTCCTGCTTCGCCGATCTACGAGATTGGAAGTAGCTTCGGAGTTTGTCTTGTGTATGTGTATGTGTATATATATATATATATATATATATATATATATATATATCTGCAATACCTCGCAGCGCTCCACCCCTCAGGTGAAATACAAGGCATGAACCAACTTTGTTGCAGCATACAGTTTATTTCCCAAATAAACAGCTAGTCATGACGCGTTTCGACCGTCCCTATATATTTCCGCATCCAGTTCCCATCTCATTGAAAGAAAAACTAGGGCGCACTCCGGATACAAAACCAAACATCTTTAATCATAGGGGAACAGCATGACGCGTTTCAGCATGTTGCCTTCATCAGATGCACTCCCCTACCAAGTGCCACTGCCACTGTGATCTCGTTTTTAGGTCGAGCTAGAGTTGCGCATGCGTAGCATGCGGTCTAGCTCGGTACCTATTGTTTTTAGTTTCCTGGGAATCTGAGACAGAATTCGGCCACGCGCCTCTGCTGTCTCAGATTTGTCCTTGTGATCGCGCTTTTCCTGCTGGCTGTTTGCTGTGTGTGCGCGCTGTTTCGCTTTCGGGTTTGTGTTTGTCAAGACATGTAGTGCTGAGTGCAGACAGACACTTGCGTACACTCCCCCTTCCCCCCCCCCCCCCACGGTCATCAGGCTCTTTTAACACACACACACGCATACATACACACGCATACACACACACACGCGCACACACAGACACACACGCGCACACATCCCCCACTCAACAGGTTCTTGTCGCGTGTCCCTCGGCAGCCAGCGGGTCATTCTGGGCAACAGGCGGGGGCCGCGGGGCTCTACACGAGCACGGGAGCCCCGCTAGCTGAGACGCAAATCTTTCGTCGGGAACAGCAGCGCGGCTCCCGTCTGCTTCCTGTATTAGTCCGGCCCCGCCCCCGTCCCAACAAAGGTTGCCTGGCTTCCGTGCATTTCTCTTCCCCCCCTTCCCCACAGCAATTCCAAGAGCTTGTTGTTTTACCTTCCCTTCCCCGTTTAATGGGCATATATCGTGGATCTTTTAATTGCGCACATGTGATATAATACCATCGGCGCAACGATTTCTGTGCATCACAAGATAACTGTGCCAGAAGTAGAAGGCCGAATGGCAGGAACCAGGTTCGAGCCTGCCCTCGGCTTAACATCTTCTGATTATCAACAAATCACAATGTTCTTAAAAAGATATATCAGATCTGTGTAATGTAATTTGATGTACATGGGCCGAGCTTGGGCTAAATAAAAACTGCTAATAAGGACAACTATTTGTAATCAGTTCCGGACTAAATGAAAAATGCGCGCCCGCATTTTCTATCTCTACAACTGTACATTTTTTACGACAAAAATTGTCTCATATTCCCGGATTTCACGCAAACGTGGAGAAAGAATACTTCACGACGTTGTAGAATTGTGATATTTTCTATCGAATTTCACAAACGTTCACTTCAGATGAAAAAAAGATATCTTTGCTCTCGTCTGCTCATCAGACCCGGCGCCCGCAGCTCCAGCAGGCATGGATTTGAACAGAGATGTCTGGTATCACACCTCGCTCCATCGACCCGAAGAAGCGCCTGTCACGGATCCGGGCTGTCCATAACTGCCGTACGGTACAGACTCCTCTTTGTGATTTGTTTAGTCTCCTTTCTGCGCTGCATTTAACACCTCAACTGTCCTGACCTGGATTTCACAGGAGCAGATGTTTCCCCGGCTCCACCTGCCGCGAAGCCCAGGTTTCCCGCGAATGGCGCCTTCTGTCACCGAGTGCAGTTATTCCTGTCCGTGGCGGCGTGGGCGCTGTACCGTGGCCTGCTGTTACCTGGTTTCTATTTGTGTCTATTCTCCCCCCTCCCCCCCCACCCCCCCACACACACACTCACTTCCCCTGCTTGGTCGTGCACTCCTGACCGGGGGCCATTCTTTGCCATCTCTGCCCCCCCCATCAGAAAGCGGTCCACGGTTCTAGTCGAGGGACATTATGGACCCATCACTCCTGCCTCTGTGTTTGCCTAGTCCTGCCTGGATGTTTGTGTCTGCTGCTCTCTGTTTGTTTAAGACCACATAGCGCTGCTGCTCGCTGACGCTGCCTGGCGACCCCTGCAACGCCCTTTCTGTCTCAAGCGGCTTGACCAGACATCAAAAGCCCATTCCACCCTCAGTCAGCCAATCCTGGGAGCATGGAGCTGCCAGTGCTATTGCCACCAGCATGCAAGCATCGCTGGCAGCCCCGCTGCCCTTGCCATCTCTCTCAGCCGTGCGGCTGCCACCTGCACTAGCATGTACGCACCTCTGCTATTACTACCCTTGCCAAAAACGTAGCTGCCTTTACCACTGCCCTAATGCTTTCGCTCAGAAGTACCTTTGCCGGCAGTGCACGCTTCCCTTCTACTACTGTCGCTGCCAACACCGTCACTGCCAGTAACACTACCCTGGTCATCTCTCTCAGCAGCGTTACCTGTACCACTGCTATCAGAGCTAGCATGTTAGCATACAGGCCAGTATTACTGCCTTTCGGGTGCATTTTCTGTGCCGCTGACACCAGCTGTTTTCGCTGCCGAAATAGTCACTGCCAGTGGCGCTGCTCTAATGTCCACCAGCATTCTCACCACCACCGGTATGATCAGTGCCGGCTTTTGAGTAGCCATTGAATGTACAAGCAATCACTGCCTTTCCTGTTATCCTTATACAACCACTGACTGAATATGCGGCTTGAGAACAGGGTTTGTTGCACATTTTATTCCCAGGTATCTTTGCTGCATGTCTTTGATCTTTATGTTGATTTCACGCGGCAGTGCTGGGTACATTTTATGCGTAATTCCTTGGTTTAACTTTTGTCAATACTCAGCACGTTACACAATTTGGTTGTGAAAAAATTTATTTTTTACATTGTGAGGCCCATTCCATTTCAGAGCCGCGATACTTAGACATGATTAACAGTTTGGGTGTTTGTTGTATTTTAGTGGCATAGCCAATAGGTCTCGCATTTGGGACCTTATAAGTGTTTAGCCATGCAACAGTTGGTGTTGTTGCACCAAGAATATTCTGCTGCATAACTAAATGCTTATACGGTCCAGCACCACCACAGCATCACTCAGCACCACCACAGCACCACCTCAGCACCACTCAGCACCACCACAGCACCACTCAGCACCACTCAGCACCACCACAGCTTCACTCAGTTACAACAGCACCACTAAGCACCACCACACCACTCAGCACCACCACAGCATCACTCAGCGCAACCACAGAACTCAGCCACCACAGCACCACTCAGCAGCACCACAGCATCACTCAGCAGCACCACTCAGCACCACTCAGCACCACCACAGCACCACCACAGCACCACTCGGCACCACTCGGCACCACCACATCACCACTCCGCACCACCACAGCACCACTCAGCACCACCACAGCACCACTCAACATCAACACAGCATCACTCAGCGCCACCATAGTGCCACTAAGCACCACCACAGCACCACTCACACTCACACCACCAAAGCGGTCCAGCACCACAACAGCATCACTCAGCACCACCACAGCACCACCACAGCATCACTCAGCACCACTCAGCACCACCACAGCACCACCTCAGCACCACCACAGCTTCACTCAGTTACAACAGCACCACTAAGCACCACCACAGCACCACTCAGCGCCACCACAGCGTCACTCAGCGCCACCACAGAACTCAGCACCACCACAGCACCACTCAGCACCACCACAGCACCACTCAGCACCACCACAGCGTCACTCAGCACCACCACAGCATCACTCAGCACCACAACAGCACCATCACAGCATCACTCAGCACAACACCAGCATCACTCAGCACAACCACAGCACCACCACATTATCACTCAGCACCACCACATTATCACTCAGCACCACCACATTATCACTCAGCACCACCACATTATCACTCAGCACCACCACAGCATAACTCAGCACCACCACAGCACAACTCCGCACCACCTCAGCACCACCACAGCACCACCACCGCACCACCACCGCACCACCACAGCACCACCACAGCACCACCACAGCACCACTCAGCACCACCACAGCATCACTCAGCACCACCACAGCATCACTCAGCACCACCACAGCATCACTCAGCACCACCACAGCATCACTCAGCACCACCACAGCATCACTCTGGAACACTACAGCATCACTCTGGAACACCACAGCATCACTCTGGAACACCACAGCATCACTCTGCACCACCACAGCATCACTCAGCACCACCACAGCATCACTCGGGCCTCCACAGCATCACTCGGGGCCTCCACAGCATCACTCGGGGCCTCCACAGCATCACTCGGGGCCTCCACAGCATCACTCGGGGCCTCCACAGCATCACCCGGGGCCTCCACAGCATCACCCGGGGCCTCAACAGCATCACTCGGGGCCTCAACAGCATCACTCGGGGCCTCAACAGCATCACTCGGGGCCTCAACAGCATCACTCGGGGCCTCCACAGCATCACCCGGGGCCTCCACAGCATCACTCGGGGCCTCAACAGCATCACTCGGGGCCTCCACAGCATCACCCGGGGCCTCAACAGCATCACTCGGGGCCTCAACAGCATCACTCGGGGCCTCAACAGCATCACTCGGGGGCACCACAATATCACTGTGCGCTACCACAGCATCACTGAACGCCACAGCATCACTCGTCACCACCACAACATCACTCCGCGCCATCACAGCATCAATATCTGCAGCCATTCAACAACTGGTTCAAATATGTTCTCTCAATGTTTCAAGCTTTATTACAAATGTCACAAAAAGATGTTAATATTTCACTTCTGTTCTTGGATTTTCGTCACAATAAAATACACTGAACATAATCTTCACAAAAGTTATTTACAAAAGTTTAAGCTATTGCCATTATAAATTACAATCACTTTTATTTAAGTATTAATTATTTAAAAAAATTAATAGCCATTGTTATTTGTAATATCAATACATCTAAGTCACGTAAATATAAAACATGTTGCATTACACATGCTATAGGTGTCACATTTGCGAAAGTTACAACTATTGGCATTGTTAATGACAAAGCTATTAATTTAGCTATTTTCAAAACCAACATATAAATAAAATAATTGTCATTTACAAGACCAATAGCTCAAACTTTCCTAATGCGAGACCTATTGCATTGCAAATGCTTGTTAAAGTTATTCGGCTATCTAAAGTAGAAGAGTGCACACCTATGTTTCGTTGGGGGAGGAGTCGCTTCCATCGTTCAACACGTGAAACTGCAACTCCCAGAGTGCAGTAGTAGTCCTCAACGTGTTGCAAGCGGCGTTCCTGTTTACCAGTTTTATTCAAACCCCACAATTAAGGCTGGTCGACAACGAAGTCAGGTAAGAGGTCACAGTGTTTGTTCTGGGCATGCAAGCAGTTTTGATCCGTACTTACAGCCTTTGCATCGCCGTAGATACACAGTCCGGGACATCGATATATATATATATATATATATATATATATATATATATATGTATATATATATATATATACCCCAATACTCTTTATGGCTTTCAAGTTCTGTGTCATTACGATCTCCACTGCACCATAATGACGTTACTGAGTTATAATAAACCCGCACTGGATATGGAGATATATATATCTCCTCCAACACGTCCTGAATTACAGCTTTGCCACCGCAATACGTTCAGGTACAGACCACTCAGGCGCGATAATCTTCATTAATTATAGCTTTATTTCTCCGCTTGTCTCCAGAATGACGCGTTTCGGCTGCGTCACTGCAGCCTTGTTCACATGAATATATATATATATATTCACTGAAAAAAACATAGGTTTTAGGGGTGTTATAGTTAGCTAGACATTTCACTCGTATAAAACCATTGAAATTCCCACGTTATAGTTAGTTGGACTCACTATAACTTGTGCGCCCGCAATCCACTGCTGGTGATGTCACATATTACATTATTCATGACATGGTCAGTGACATCACTGATGACATTACTGATGACATCATCCAGTGAATGTGGTTTGCTTCGATATTTAAATAATTATTATATATATATATATATATATATGTATATGTATATATATATGTATATATATATATATATATATGTATAGATATATATAAAGCAATCTGCCTTGAAGACTGAGTGGATGTAGAAGTGTCTGTATGGAGGATTTAGTAACAATGTGATTGTCTAAGTGACAAATTTAAAGTGTCTCACTAAATATATGGGATAGTGATTAAAATGTGTTTATACCTGTATCACTCTATCTCTTGTTGTGTAAACTACTACATAAGTTGGTTACTAGCTATGTGAAAGTCTACATTAGTTTATAATTAGTTAAGTGAGTATTTGTATGGGATAGTGAATGAATGTGTGTGTAGTTGGGTGGGACGTGTGTGACTGTCGAAAGATGTGTAAATAGTTGATTTAGTAGGTATATGAGGTTAAGACTATGTGGAAACAGTTGTTTGGGTGAGTGAATCTCTTTATGGGTGTGGTGGTGAGAAAATATATTTCTCAATGATATATGTCCAACAAACTAAAAATATAAAAGGCAGTGTATGTGACAATTGTTGTATATAAATAAGTATACATAAGACTCAGTGATTGTATGAGTGACGTATGGATATCTGTATACTTGTAATAGTGATTTTATAACACACTAAGTATGAGTTACTATCTACATGAATAAATAAAGTGGTGTTTGTGTAAGTGTGTAGCTTAGTAAATATAAGTATGATCAATTCTTTGCATAAGTGAGTAGGATGTCTGCATAAGTGAATAGGATATGTGCTGGTGTGTAATGTTGACGTGTTAGCATGTATGAGTGAATCTATAGGTAAAAGTTTAGATGTGTGTGTAGATGTAGGAATCACTGAGTGGGTTTTTAGAAACTTATACTGGTGTGTCAGTGGTTTCAAATATGGTACTACATATTTTACAATGAGTGATGAAAGGTTATGCTACTGTATGATGAGGTTTATCAGTTTGTCACATGGGTGATGTCACTGACCATGTCATAAATGATGTAATATGTGACATCATCAGCAGTGGATTGCGGGCGCGCGAGATATAGTTAGTACAATCAACTATAACAGGGGAATTTCAGTGGTTTTACATGAGTGAAATGTCTAGCTAACTATAACACCCCTAAAACCTATGGTTTTTTCAGTGAATTTCTAGGGTTTTTTAAATGCTAATTCCTAACTATAACTTGTCTGAAACCTATGGTTTTTTCAGTGAATGTCAAAGATTTTTTAAATGCGTATTCCGAACTATAACATGTCTGAAACCTATGGTTTTTTTCAGTGAATTTCAAAGGTTTTGTCAATGACAATTTTTAAATGTATTAATTGTTTAATTTGTTTTATACTGATTTTCTAAATTGTTGTAAACAATTTATTTTTGGATATTTTATTTTTATAATTACATTATACATTACAAAATATACTTTCACAGAATGAATTACTTCAGTTTAAATACTTTGCAAATAGGCAATGGACTTCTATGTACAGTAGCTACAGTTGTTGTAATGCGCAACACCATTTCAGACACAATGCAACATTAAGGTCTATGTAAATTTCTAGTTACATGCAACAAGTTACTTTTTGGATTACTTTTCTAACCACAGGACTGGATTCTAGATTCAGTCCTGGTGCATCTCCTGCAAACAGTTGAGTAAAAGCATTTTGTTTACAGTAGTGATTTTTAAGGAATATTCTTGTATTTAAAAAGTTGACACTTAGAAACGTTTTCAAATAGAATCACCAATGTTATCCTATGGGAGGAAATTCACTTAGCAGGTAAGTAGTGTTAACGTTACTTTTTCTTACTCAGTGGTGGCTCCTGGATCCAGCACGGGTGCATCTCCTGTAAACATTTGAAAGAATGCGTTTAAGTCATACAGGCGATTTGTAAAGAATATTTTTAGTTTGTGAAAATAGACACTTAGAAACTTTTCTGGTGAAAACCAGACAGTGGATTCCTTTGGAAGGAAATACAAGTTACTGGTAAGTACAGTTAGAATTACTTTTCAGGATCATTACTGGGCTCAATGAAGCAGCACTGAGGTCACTCCTGATAACAGGTGAGTAAATTGGAATTCGTGCTTCTGCTCATTTTATAGGAATTTTATAAAGTTCAAAAACTCCCCACTTAAAAGAATTTCTAAGTGAAACCAGGCAATGTTAGCCAATGGAAGGAAATTCAAGTTACTGGTAAGTATGGTTAGAATTACTTTTCAGGGTCAGTGCTGGGCGAAAAGAAGCAGCACTGAGGTCACTCCGATAACAGGTGAGTAAATCGGAATTTGAAGTTCGGCTGATTTTAGAGGAATATTTGTACGTTTCAAAAATCAACACTTGGAAACTTTTCTGCTGAAAATCACACAATGGTTTCCTATGGAAGGAAATACAAGTTACTGTAAGTACACTTAGAATTACTTTTCAGGGTCAGTGCTAGGCGAAAAGATGCCGCACTGGGTTCTCTCCTGATAACAGGTGAGTAAATCGGAATTCGTAGTTCGGCTGATTTTAGAGGAGTATTTCCACAATGGTGAAGGGCGGGGGCTGAGGTGACGTGTGCAAACACGCCTTGTGGCGCGTTTTAAGTTGTGGGATTAAGTGCCCTTGAATCCTGAGGTCCCCTGGGTGCCAACTAGCCCACCAGGTACCTCTAGTATGTGCCAGGGGGCTGCGTTGCAGAGAGTTGTTCAGAGGCCACGCCCCTTTTTACAACACTCGGCAACGCAGCTCCCCGACGCTTACTAGAGGTACCTGGTGGGCTAGTTGGCCCCCAGGGACCCTCAGTATTGACAAGGAATTAATTCCCCAACTTAAACTGCGCCACAGGGCGTTTTTGCACACATGTGAACTCAGGCCCCGCTCCCTCCCTTCACCACTGTGCAAGCGTGCCCCGTGGCGCGTTTTAAGTTGGGGGATTAAGTCCCTTTGAATACTGAGGGTCCCTGGGGTGTAATTAGCCCACCAGCTACCTCCAGTAAGCGCTACAGAGCTGCATTGCAGAGAGGTGTAAAAAAGGGTGTGGCCTCAGAACACCTGTCTGCAATGGAGCTCCCTGGGCCATACTGGAGGTACCTGGTGGGCTAGTTGCCCCCCAGGGACCCCAAGTATTCCAGGGGGATTTGTTCCCCCTCTGCAAACACGCCAGGGGGTGCGTTTGCAAAGTGGTGCAATTAGGGGGCGTGGCCTCCGGCCGCGATCCTGTTTTTTTTAAGTAGAGTGGCTGTGTAGCCCCCCTTCTTTAGTTTTTTTTTGGGGGTTTTTTTAGCCTTGGGGACCCCATCTCCCTGGGCCTGCCCCCAATTTTTTATTTATAAAAATCGGGAAGGGGGCCCCCCCCTCCCAAGGCCATAATTTGCCCCGGGGACCCCATCCCCTGGAGCATGGCCCATTTTTTTTTTATTATTATTTTGGAGGGGGGCTACCTTGCCCCCCCTCCTATGGCCAGTTGAGGCCCCAGGGACCCCATCCCCCGGGGCCGTTTATTTTATTGTAATCTTTTGTTTGGGGGGGTGGAGGGGGTCCGCCTGGCCCCCTCCCGGGCCACTAATTGCCCCGGGGACCCCATTCCACTGGGGCTGGCCCATTCCTTTGGGCACCGTAGGGGTCCCCAATCCCCCCACGGTCCCAGCCGTCTCCCCGCATTCTGCGGGAGCCGGCATTGCTTTTCCATACGGGGAGCAGCTAACATGGTGCTCCCCATATGGAAAAGCAATCTGCTTTCCTATTTGGAAGAGAGAGCAGGTTTCCTGCTCTCTCTTCCAAATAGGAAAGCAGTTTGCAATTTGCAGGGTGGGAGCTGAGAGCCCCCCCATCCATTTTGTACAAGCCCCGGGGGGTGGCGGTCCCCGAGGCTGCGGCGTGGCCCCGTGAGCCCCCCCCCGGCATACATTAACTAGGAGCCCCGGGGGGTGGCGGTCCCCGGGGAAAGTGTGGGGGGGATTGGGACCCCCCATACTTTTTTTTTTCTTAATGCCACCGGGGTTTGGCCCCTTGGGGGCAAATTACATTATGTACCGCGGGAGACCGCGTTCCTCTTTTTTTTTTTCTATCACTAGGATGCGCGGATCCTACGTGCATCCTGCGATTAAAAAATAATAATAATAATTTTGGGGCCCTGGGGGTCCTTGTGGGACCCCCTAAGCAGGCCTAGGGGGGGTCAGGGTTCGTCTACCCTGCCCCCTTTTCGCGTTTTGCAGCATTTGTTTTTGGTTTCTTGTGCGTCGGTTCTACCGAGGCACAAGATGGCTGCCAACACTTTCTGATTTTGACTGTTGACAGCCAATCAGCATGCAGCTGGTGCACGGCAGGGTGCGTGCAGGCTGCTCTTAGGGTACGCGGATAGATACGCGGATCCACCGCTCCCATAGATATATAAATGACTTTAACTGTCATTTTCTCAGGAACTACTGAACAGATTTTCACCAAATAAGCAAAAGGCACAAGTCTGGACCTCTTTGACAAATTTGGTGTAATTCCATTCGGGCTGTAGCCGTGTCTAAAGGTCCTATGGGCAATTGCATGGGAAAAACATGTTTTGGGACCCCCCCTTTTTTTTCGGCCCCCGCTTGACCAATCACCCCTAACTTTCCGGGAAGGAGTGGAACTGAGCTGGCCAAGCTTGGAAAATTTCATGCAGATTCATCAACCGGCGCCAAAGTTATTCCAAATAGAATGTTGCGGATTTCCTATGGATAATAGGTCCTAACTATAACTATCTACTGGCGACCGCCAGTAGATAATATATATATTACCTACTGACAGTCGCCAGTAGGTCGTTATAGTTGGGACCTATTTTCCATAGGAAACTATAACTACCTACTGGCGACCGCCATTAGTGTGTGTGTGTGTATGTGTATATATATATATATATATATATATATATATATATATATATTACCTACTGGCGGTTGCCAGTAGGTAGTTATAGTTAGGACCTAGTTTCCATAGGAAATCCGCAACATTCTATTGGGAATAACTTTGGCGCCGGTGGACGAAATTGAATACTGAGGGTCCCTGGGGTGTAATTAGCCCACCAGCTACCTCCAGTAAGCGCTACAGAGCTGCATTGCAGAGTGGTGTAAAAAAGGGCGTGGCCTCAGAACACCTGTCTGCAATGGAGCTCCCTGGGCCATACTGGAGGTACCTGGTGGGCTAGTTGCCCCCCAGGGACCCCAAGTATTCCAGGGGGATTTGTTCCCCCTCTGCAAACACGCCAGGGGGTGAGTTTGGAAAGTGGTGCAATTAGGGGGCGTGGCCTCCGGCCGCGATCCTGTTTTTTTTAAGTAGAGTGGCTGTGTAGCCCCCCTTCTTTGTTTTTTTTTTTGTTTCTTTTTTAGCCCTGGGGACCCCATCTCCCTGGGCCTGCCCCCAATTTTTTATTTATAAAAATCGTGAAGGGGGCCCCCCCCTCCCAAGGCCATAATTTGCCCCGGGGACCCCATCCCCTGGAGCATGGCCCATTTTTTTTTTATTATTATTTTGGAGGGGGGCTACCTTGCCCCCCCCCCTATGGCCAGTTGAGGCCCCAGGGACCCCATCCCCCGGGGCCGTTTATTTTATTGTAATCTTTTGTTTGGGGGGGTGGGGGGGGGGTCCGCCTGGCCCCCTCCCGGGCCACTAATTGCCCCGGGGACCCCATTCCACTGGGGCTGGCCCACTCCTTTGGGGACCGTAGGGGTCCCCAATCCCCCCACGGTCTCAGCCGTCTCCCCGCATTCTGCGGGAGCCGGCATTGCTTTTCCATATGGGGAGCAGCTAACATGGTGCTCCCCATATGGAAAAGCAATCTGCTTTCCTATTTGGAAGAGAGAGCAGGTTTCCTGCTCTCTCTTCCAAATAGGAAAGCAGTTTGCAATTTGCAGGGTGGGAGCTGAGAGCCCCCCATCCATTTTGTACAAGCCCCGGGGGGTGGCGGTCCCCGAGGCTGCGGCGGGGCCCCGTGAGCGCCACCCCCGGCATACATTAACTAGGAGCCCCGGGGGGTGGCGGTCCCCGGGGAAAGTGTGGGGGGGATTGGGACCCCCCATACTTTTTTTTTTAATAATGCCACCGGGGTTTGGCCCCTTGGGGGCAAATTACATTATGTACCGCGGGAGACCGCGTTCCTCTTTTATTTTTTTCTATCGCTAGGATGCGCAGATCCTACGTGCATCCTGCGATTAAAAAATAATAATAATAATTTTGGGGCCCTGGGGTCCTTGTGGGACCCCCTGAGCAGGCCTAGGGGGGTCAGGGTTCGTCTACCCTGCCCCCTTTTCGCGTTTTGCAGCATTTGTTTTTGGTTTCTTGTGCGTCGGTTCTACCGAGGCACAAGATGGCTGCCAACACTTTCTGATTTTGACTGTTGACAGCCAATCCGCATGCAGCTCGTGCACGGCAGGGTGCGTGCAGGCTGCTCTTAGGGTACGCGGATGGGTACGCGGATAGATACGCGGATCCACCGCTCCCATAGATATATAAATGACTTTAACTGTCATTTTCTCAGGAACTACTGAACAGATTTTCACCAAATAAGCAAAAGGCACAAGTCTGGACCTCTTTGCCAAATTTGGTGTAATTCCATTCGGGCTGTAGCCGTGTCTAAAGGTCGTAGGGGCAATAGCATGGGGAAAACATGTTTTTTTTCGGCCCCTGCTTGACCAATCACCCCCAAACTTTCCGGGAAGGAGTGGAACTGAGCTGGCCAAACTTGGAAAATTTCATGCAGATTCATCAACCGGCGCCAAAGTTATTCCAAATAGAATGTTGCGGATTTCCTATGGGTAATAGGTCCTAACTATAACTATCTACTGGCGACCGCCAGTAGATAATATATATATTACCTACTGACAGTCGCCAGTAGGTCGTTATAGTTGGGACCTATTTTCCATAGGAAACTATAACTACCTACTGGCGACCGCCATTAGTGTGTGTGTGTGTGTGTATATATATATATATATATATATATATATATATATATATATATATATATATACACCACACAGTTTGCCTGCAATGAGGGGGCCCAAACAGGGAAAATTATTGTTGCCATTCATTTATTAAAAGATGCAGTGGGAACAGCCAGGTCCTTTCGCCATAATATCGCTCAGCTCCGCCCGACGCGTTTCATGCCCACCGGCACTTCCTCATGGGCTCTCTGGCTTTCGAGAATGCAGGCACGATAATTATTTTAAGCACCAGTTCAACACATCAACTCCCGCCCGGTTGGGCGTGGCCACGCCCGTGGCCTCTTGGTAGATGTAGTGCTACAGTATTTCTCAGGTGAGTATCTGTGCCGCTTTCAAAGTAACGAACAAAGTTTAAAGACCACAGTGGGTTGCGAAATGTTCCTCAGCTGCTGACCCACGTCCGTTGATGTCTTTTAACAGGCTTCCTTGTTCCAACGCTGCCTCGGAGTTAACCGCTGCTGCAGGACGGCATACAATGCCGCAGAGCACCCCTCGCGGCCTCAGGCTAGCCGCTCAATATACACCACACAGTTTGCCTGCAATGAGGGGGCCCAAACAGGGAAAATTATTGTTGCCATTCATTTATTAAAAGATGCAGTGGGAACAGCCAGGTCCTTTCGCCATAATATCGCTCAGCTCCGCCCGACGCGTTTCATGCCCACCGGCACTTCCTCATGGGCTCTCTGGCTTTCGAGAATGCAGGCACGATAATTATTTTAAGCACCAGTTCAACACATCAACTCCCGCCCGGTTGGGCGTGGCCACGCCCGTGGCCTCTTGGTAGATGTAGTGCTACAGTATTTCTCAGGTGAGTATCTGTGCCGCTTTCAAAGTAACGAACAAAGTTTAAAGACCACAGTGGGTTGCGAAATGTTCCTCAGCTGCTGACCCACGTCCGTTGATGTCTTTTAACAGGCTTCCTTGTTCCAACGCTGCCTCGGAGTTAACCGCTGCTGCAGGACGGCATACAATGCCGCAGAGCACCCCTCGCGGCCTCAGGCTAGCCGCTCAATATACATATATCATTGCAGGCAAACTGTGTGGTGTATATATGTATATATATATATATATATATATATATATATATATATATATATATATATATATATATATATATATATATATATATCCTACTGGCGGTTGCCAGTAGGTAGTTATAGTTAGGACCTAGTTTCCATAGGAAATCCGCAACATTCTATTGAGAATAACTTTGGCGCCGGTGGACGAAATTTCACGAATTTCTCAAATTAGATGGCCAGCTCCGCTCCGCTCCTTCCCTGAAAGTTTGGGAGGGATTCGTCAAGCGGGGGCCGAGATAAAAGGGGGGGGTCCCAAAACGTGTTTTCCCCATGTTAATTTCCATAGGGCGGTTGGACTCACTTTTAGCCTGAACGGCTGAATGGATTCCCACCAAACTTGGCAAAATTGTAGGGACTGGTAGCCCGATGTGCCTTTGCTATGTCTCAAGATATGTGCTCCAGAGGATTTTGAGTAATTTAGGTTCAAAAAGATATATATATCTATAGGCGCGCCCCGGTACGCGCACAGGGGCGCACACTACGCGAGTACGCGAGCGGAAAGCTGATTTGCTCTCGGGTGTCTGTCAACATTCCAAACAGTCCGGAGCGGCCGCCAGCTTGTGTCTCGGTAGGATCAAGACACACAAGAGGTTGCAAAAACAAAGGGGTAAATGACCATAAGGGGGCAGGGTAGACCCCCCCCCTTACCCCCTAGGTTTGATGTAGGGGCTATAAAAGGGCCCCGTGGGGGGAAAAAAAAATCCGATTTTCGCGGGGGGAGCGCCCGGTACGCGCACCGGGGAGCGTACCATGGGTCTGCATGATTAAATAAATATATTTGAACCTTTCACAATCATGTCACCTGTGTTACCTCAGATTAGGAAGCAGATTGTGCTTCTTTCTTGTTGGTTTGTGTCATGTTTTTTGATAATGCTTGGTATCAACATTTGCAAGATAGAGGAATTGTATTTTGTGAAATAGTAAGGTTTCAGTAGTGAAATTGAATCCTTGTACATAGGACCTGCGGTCTGCTTCTAAAATGTTATTTAAAAAATGATTTTGGGGCAAATGAATGGCTTTTACATTTTTGAGAAGGAATAAATAGTGTCTGCATGATTAAATAAATATATTTCAACCTTTCACAATCATGTCACCTTTGTTACCTCAGATTAGGAATCAGATTGAGCTTCTTTCTTGTTGGTTTGTGTCATGTTTTTTGATAAAGCTTGGTATCAACATTTGCAAGATAGAGGAATTGTATTTTGTAAAATAGTAATGTTTCACTAGTGAAATTGCATGCTTGTACATAGGATCTGCACACTGTTTATTAAATGTTATTTAAAAAACGATTTTGGGGCAAATGAATGGCTATTACATTTTTGAGAAGGAATAAATAGTGTCTGCAAGATTAAATAAATATATTTGAACCTTTTACAATCATGTCACCTGTGTTTCCTCAGATTAGGAAGTAGATTGTGCAGATGAGGTGAGGTATGTCCAGGGGTGCAAAGGAGGTGAGGCCTGTGTCCATGAGTGCAGTTGAGAGGACTCACCTCCTCTGACCCTTGGACAAGACTCACCTCCTCTGTGCCCCCTGGACAGGCCTCAATGTATTGGGTATAATTGATGGTAAAAGGGTGCAGATGAGGTGAGGTCAGACACTCACCTTCTTTCAGTCCCCCTACTTCACTTCCCTTCTCCTCTCGTCCCTTTCTGTGCTTTCTCACTCATTTTCTTCTCGTTTATCAATGCACTCCACTTCACTTACTCTTTTTCATTTTTTTAAGAACACAGCTCTTTGATGAGAATTGGAGGTAGTTCTGAAAAGAACTTTTTTTTCTTCTTTTTTTCTTTTTTTAGAACAAAAACAGAGAATGGGAAACTGCTCAACAGGAGCAAAAAAACAAAACAAAATTAGGGCTGGTAACGGCAGCAATGGTTATCCAATGCTCGAACCATGAGCAGAACACTTTGTTCCCCATAGCAAAGTAACTTATCGCAATATCTGCATTTAATAACACCTTTATTAAAAGCAGGCTGGATGTTGGGAATCTGCTCTTGCGATTGCTCCTTCCCTGATGCAGTTTATCCTCCGGTTGAAGTAGAGACCCCATCACTGCGAGCCTCTTGTGCCAGAGCCCTGACACTTTCCCGGGCAAAATTCTGGGGGTGCCTCCTCTCGACATGTCGAATCATTGTGGAGTTTCCAAATTAATATTTCTTTGTGGGGTCACCCCGTGACAGGACAGTGTGACAAATCCTGCACTCCACCTTTGGAGCATTTACTTTTTTCTGATCAGTTGGAATGGAAAAAACTTCCATATGAAGTGTTCTTTTATCTTCGGCTGAGGAACTTCTTCATCAAGAAATCCCTCTGTGTCATCTTCACTGCTGGATGCTCTGGCAGCCATGGTAATCCAAGATAGTAATCCAACAAAGATCCGAGAGCAAAAAGAGAGGTCTTGCAGTCACAAAAGTGAAAGAAGAAGTGAAGGAAACGGGTGGGGATTTCATTCTTTGTAAAAAAAAAAACTGTTCGAAACCAATGAAAAGAGTTATTTTAAGGTCACATGACTTGACGCGCTTACGGTACGCGCACCGGAGCGCTTCCGGGGGCGCGAACGTAGGCGCTTCCGGGGGCGCGCACGTGGCGCGTACGTAGGCGCTTCCGGGTGCGCTTACGCTGTGCGTCATAAGACGCATCTCGCGGCTACGCGATACGTCACGATGATGTTTTCGTTCGCGGCAATAGCGCTAACGGGACGCTTACCGGTACGCACACCAGGGCGCGCCGCAAGACTGCGCTTACCGGTGAGCGCTCCGGTACGCGCACCGGGAGCGCTCCAGGGCAAAAAAATAAAAAAATATATAAAAAATAGTATTACATAAATATACAATATAGGATTCATTATAAAATAGAAATTAGCTATTAAAAAACCTATGAAATTCACTGAAAAAACCATAGGTTTCACACCAGTTATAGTTAGGAATTCGCATTTAAAAAAACCTATTAAATTCACTGAAAAAACCATAGGTTTCACACCAGTTATAGTTAGCTGGAAATTTTACTCGCATAAAACTATTGAAATTCCCACGTTATAGTTAGTTGGGCTCGCTATAACTTGCGCGTGCAATGCACTGCTGATGACGTCACATATTACATCACTCATGACATGGTCAGTGACATCACTGATGACACCATCCTTGTGACAGAGTGACAGACCTCCTTTCACTGTAATGTAACCATTGAAACACATATTCAAAAATAGAAACTAAAATTTTCAAAAAAATGGAGATACCCATACCAGTTACAACAACCAATTCAATAATTCCACCATCTATATACACATCCACTCATTCACCAACAGTTCTATATAGTCACTCATACATATACTTACTCATCATATGTAGTGATACACCTATACATCCTCTTACACACCGACAGTCATCCAAAAGATACTCTCACACACTCACACATGCAAATAAACTATTGAACATCCATTTATTTGCATATACAGCTATACACACACTACCACTTTACTTCTAAGGAAACTTACACATACTTACTCTCTTAAACAATCACTTATAGAAACACATACTAATTTAAACAGGAACTCTTACAATTCCTCACTCTCACATATATACATCCATATTTACATATACTAGATTAAAACATATGTAGTTACTGATAAAGACACTAGTGAGACAGTCATTCACTCACTAACACACACATATACACACTCATCCACCCATACAGTCCTGCACACATGCTGTCTTCAAAACACATACAAAGAGAGAGTCAGTCATTCATGCATCTATGTGCTAAGTAATACCCCCACCAAACCATACAAACACTCATACTGATACTAAGAAAAACATCTAATAACCCATATACATACACATGTAGCTACTCACCAACCCATGCAGCCACTTATACACAAAGTGAAACACTAATACATATATTTAAATATTTAAACATTACTCTCTAATATATGTATTCACTAAGATACACTTAATAAACCAGTTAACCAATCAATTTTTTTTTTTTAAATCCATGTAAACACTTATTTAAACATTTGTTCTTCCCTCAACTTTTACATATACATATATAACACATTTATTTTTTAAAAAGACACACATTCACTGGATGGTGTCATCAGTGATGTCATCAGTGATGTCACTGACCATGTCATGATTGATGTCACTGACCATGTCATGAGTGATGTAATATGTGACGTCATCAGCAGTGCATTGCACGCGCAAGTTATAGTGAGTCCAACTAACTATAACGTGGGAATTTCAATGGTTTTATGCGAGTAAAATTTCCAGCTAACTATAACTGGTGTGAAACCTATGTTTTTTTCAGTGAATATATATATATATATATATATATATATATATATATAGATATAGATATAGATGTATATAAATTCACAGAAAAAAACATAAGTTTCAGGGGTGTTATAGTTAGACATTTCACTCGTACAAAACCATAGAAATTCCTCTGTTATAGTTAGTTCTGCTAACTATTGCTCCCGCACCCGCAATGCACTGCTGATGTCACATATTACATCATTCATGACATGGTCAGTGACATCACTGATGACATATCAAATGACATCACTGATGACAACACTGATGACATCATCCAGTGAATGTGATTTAGTTTGAAATTTAAATATGTATTATATATATACCAATCTGTGTTGAAGATTGAGTGGATATATAACTGTCTGGATGGAGGATTTAGTAGCTGTCTGACTGTCTGTTTAAGTGAGTAATTAAAAGTGTCTCACTTAATACATGGATTAGTAACTAAACTATGTGAATGTGTGCATCACTGTCTCAGTTGATGTATAACATGCTGCATCAGTTGGTCACTAACTACATGAGTGTGTATATTAGTTATTTATTAGGTGGGTGAGTATTTGTATAGGACATTGAGTTTGGGTGTGGTTGGATGGGGTGTGTGTAACTCTATGCATAGATATGTGAATGGTTGATTGACTATGTGTATAGGTTTAAGAGTGCATGTGGAAACAGTTGTTTGGGTGACTGAGTGTATTTATATTTGTGTTGGTGAACGAATACATGTTTTAGTTGTACATCTTCAACAAAGTAAAAAAATAAAAGGCATTGTATGTGAGAGTTGGTGTATATAAATAGGTATATGTAAGAGTGAGTGATTGTGAGAGTAACTACATGAATGAGTGTATAATTGTAATTGTGATTTTTTAACATATTAACAATGATTAATCTTTTTCATGAGTGAGTAGGATGATTGGATAACCAACTAAGATCACTGCTGATTTGTCAATGTCTATATGTGTCCATTTGATAGTGTTCTATTAATTAGTGACTGCATGTATACGTGATTTTCGTGTTGAATGGGTAGTTGTGTGTGTAGACTTAGGAATCAGTGAGTGGGTATGTAGTAACTGGTATTTGTGTGTCAATGGTTTCAAATATGGTACTCTGTATTTTACAGTGAGTGATGAAAGGTTATACTAGTGTATGATGAGGTGTATCAGATTGTCATGTGGGTGATGTCATCAGTGATGTCATTTGAGATGTCATCAGTGATGTCATCAGTTATGTCACTGACCATGTCATGAATGATGTAATATGTGACATCATCAGCAGTGTATTGTGGGTGCACGAGTTATAGTTAGCAGAACTACCTATAACGGAGGAATTTCTATCGTTTTGTACGAGTGAAATGTCCGGCTAACTATAACACCCCTGAAACCTATGTTTTTTTCTGTGAATTTCTAAGGTTTTTTAAATGCTAATTTCTAACTATAAAGTCTCTGAAACCTATGGTTTTTTCAGTGAATTTCAAAGCTTTTTAAATGCTAATTTCGAACTAAAACGTCTCTGAAACCTATAGTTTTTTCTGTGCTAATTTTTAAGTGTAATAGTAGTTATACCTATTTTTTTGTACTAATTTTCTACAGTTTTTAACTGTTTATTTATAAATATTTTATTAATTAAATAACATTATATATTTTCCTGAAAATTGAAAAAAATAAAAAGAAATGAAATTAAAACTGAAATATTGTTTAATTTGTTTTATTTTTTATTTTAATATATTTATATTATTTTCTTTTTTTTCCAAATGTTTTTCAGAGTCTTCGCACCCAAAGCGTATACATCATGGTGTGTGCGCGGATTCTAGCCGCCATTTTAGAAAAGTCATGTGTGACGGCTGCGTGTTTTTCAGTTACATCATATACATTTAATATTACGTGATGTGCGCTATTGGTATGCGACCAGTCCGTGACTCCTGCTCTCGTGCATTCGCGACTCATGCGCATTACGGTACGCGACGCTTGCGGGGTGGCGGTTCCCGTATGACGTCATAAACGTGCTGGAGCACGCTGGGTGCGCGGCTCCCGCATCAATCAATCAATCAATCATATCATTTGTATAGCGCGCTACTCACCCGGAAGGGTCTCAAGGCGCTTGGGGGAAGGGGTCCGCTACTGCTCGAACAGCAAGTCAAGTCAGGTCAAATAATTTATATAGCGCGCTACATACCCAGAGGGTCTCAAGGCGCTTGAGGAAGGGAGGGGAGTTACTTGTCGAATATCCAAGTTTTAAGTTGCTTTCTGAATGATAGGTGGTTCTGAGTGAGGCGAAGGTGAATGGGGAGTGAGTTCCAGGTCTTAGCTGCCAGGTAGGAGAAGGATCTACCTCCCATGGTGGTTTTGTTGATGCGGGGTACGGCAGCAAGGGCTTGGTTGGAGGAGCGTAGCTGGCGGGAGGGGGTGTAGAAGGAGAGTCGTGTGTTGAGGCATTCGGGTCCGAGTTCGTAAAGTGCTTTGTGTGCGTGTGTTAAGAGGCGGAATGTTATTCTCTTATTGACGGGGAGCCAGTGGAGTTTTCTCAGGTGACTAGAAATGTGGTCTTTACGCGGGATGTCTAGTATGAGTCTGGCTGAAGCGTTTTGGATGCGTTGGAGTTTTTTCTGAAGTTTTGCGGTTGTTCCGGCGTATAGGGTGTTACCGTAGTCCAGGCGGCTCGTGACCAGTGCGTGGGTGACCGTTTTTCTAGTTTCGGTGGGGATCCAGCGAAATGTTTTTTTGAGCATGCGAAGAATGTTGAAGCACGATGATGAGACAGCGTTGACTTGTCTGTTCATCGAGAGTGAGGAGTCCAAGATGATGCCCAGGTTCCGTGCGTGGTCCGTCGGGGTGGGTGCTTTTCCAAGGGCCTCTGGCCACCAAGAGTCATCCCAGGCGGAAGGGGAGGTGCCTAAGATAAGGACTTCTGTTTTGTCTGAGTTCAGCTTCAGACGGCTGTGTCTCATCCACTCGGCTACTTCTTTCATTCCTTCATGTAGGTTGGTTTTGGCGGTGTTCGGGTCTTTGGTGAGTGAGAGGATCAGTTGAGTGTCATCAGCGTAGGAGATGATGTTGAGGTTGTGTTGGCGTGCGATGGTCGCGAGGGGGCTCATGTATACGTTGAAGAGAGTGGGGCTGAGTGAAGATCCTTGTGGCACGCCGCAAATGACTTCAGTGGCTTCTGACTTGAATGGTGGCAGGCGGACTCTCTGAGTTCTTCCGGTAAGGAACGAGCTGATCCAGTCCAGTGCTTTTCCTTGTATTCCAATGTTTCTGAGGCGATGTAGGAGGGTGTTATGACAGACTGTGTCGAAGGCTGCGGAGAGGTCAAGGAGGATGAGGGCAACTGTGTCTCCATTGTCCAGTAGGGTTCGAATGTCGTCTGTTGCTGCGATGAGTGCGGTCTCAGTGCTGTGTTTTGCTCGGAATCCGGACTGTGAGGAGTCGAGGGATTTGTTCGTTTCGAGGAAGGCGGCGAGCTGGCTGTTGACGGCTTTCTCGATGACTTTGGCCGGGAATGGTAGGAGCGAGATGGGGCGGTAGTTTTTGAGTTCGGTGGGGTCAGCTGTGGGTTTTTTCAGAAGGGCGCTGAGTTCGGCGTGTTTCCAGCTTTCCGGAAAGGTGGCAGAGTTGAGGGAGCAGTTGATGATGTCTCGGAGGTGTGGTGCTATGATGGAGTTAGCTTTGTTGAAGATATGGTGAGGGCATGGGTCTGTGGGGGATCCTGAGTGGATGGAGTTCATCAGGTGGATGGTGTCCTCAGTGGAGATTGGGTTCCAATCAGTTAGGATGTTCAAGGGGGGAGAGGGTACGGCAGAAGGTTGGGTGGCTTGGTCTCCGTGTTGGTTATCGAAGCTGTTGTGGATGTCTGCGATTTTGCTGTGGAAGAACGAGGCAAGGGAGTCGCAGAGGGTTTGAGAGGGAGTGATGTCGTTGGAGTTGGCTGAGGGGTTGGTAAATTCTTTGACGATGTTGAATAGTTCCTTGCTGTTGTGGGCGTTGTTGTCTAGACGGTCTTTAAGTGCAGCTTTCTTGGCAGTCCGGATCAGTTGGTGGTGTGTGCGAGTGGCGTTTTTGAGGGCGTCCTTGGTGCTGGTGTTTGGGTCTTTTTTCCAGGCCTTCA
The DNA here is from genome assembly GCF_964261635.1 of Lissotriton helveticus. Classification (NCBI taxonomy): domain Eukaryota; kingdom Metazoa; phylum Chordata; class Amphibia; order Caudata; family Salamandridae; genus Lissotriton; species Lissotriton helveticus. The sequence continues at coordinate 558,650,480 of NC_136071.1, read as the reverse complement.
CAAGGGAGCGACAGAGTTTCTTGGATGTCTTAAGATCATCGTTGAACCAGGGAGCGTTTTTGCAGTTTAGTTTGATTTGACGTTTTTTCAAAGGTGCTAGGTTGTCGGCGCTATTCGTTAGCCATTGAGTGAGGTTAGCAGCTGCTTGGTTGGCGTTCGAAGAGTGGGCCGGGGGGTTTTGAAGAAGCGATGAGGAGATCTGGTCGATGGTGATTTTGTTCCAGTTTCTTCGCAAGGTAGGTTGAGGAAGGTAGTCGGTTGTGGTCTTTTTGTAGACAAAGTGAACACAGCTGTGGTCCGTCCAATGGAGAACTGTGGTATGACTGAAGGAGATATGTTTGCTGGAGGTGAAGATGGGGTCGAGTGTGTGGCCAGCGTAGTGAGTGGGGGTGTTAACAAGTTGTTTGAGTCCGAGGTTGGCCATATTGTCCAGAAGGGTGGTGGTGTTGCTGTCGTTGTTCTTTTCCAGGTGAAAGTTGAGGTCTCCCAGTAGAATGTAGGCCTCGGAGGGGAGGGCATGTGGGGTGATAAAGTCAGTGATGTCTTCACTGAATTGTGTACGGGGTCCTGGTGGCCTGTAGAGGAGGGTGCCTCGGAGTGTCGTTTTGGGGTCGGTGTGGATCTGGAAGTGAAGGTGTTCGGCACTAGCGAGGTTGGCGTCTGAGCTGGTTGAGATGCGGATGGAATTCTTATGGACGATTGCGATGCCTCCTCCCGTTTGTTTGATGCGGTCCTTACGGATGATCTTGTAGCCTTCTGGGATGGCAATGGTGATGTCTGGGGCTGAGGAGGCGTTCATCCATGTTTCTGTTAGGAAGGCGATGTCCGGAGAGATGGTGTCTAGTAGATTCCAAAGGTCGATGGCGTGTTTGTGGACCGAGCGGGTGTTGAGAAGGATGCATTTAAGGTGGTTGGGGTCAGATCTCTGTTTGGTGTTCGTGGATGAGGGGTTGGTCTTGGTGCTGTCATACTTGCAGTAGATGCATGTGAAGGGTCCATGGGTGTGTCCAGGAGCGGCTTGGGCGCAGTTGGGGAGGCGGCCGGTGTTTAGGGCTAAGAGGGTGGAGGCGTCGTATGTAGTGTGGGTGGGGTGGGTGGTACGGGGGTCTGGCGCGGGGCGCGGTCTTGGCGCGGACAGGCGTAGACGGGCTTACCTTTGGCGCACCTTCGGCGCGGCCGCAGCGCGTGGACGCTGCGCGTTGATGCATCTGTCATAAGTAGAGAGGTGGAGGGGGCGGAGCGTGGGAGGGGGAGCTGGGAGGCGGGAGCGTAGGGGGAGGGACGGGCTGCAGGCACATCAAAATGGTGGGCAAACAACAACAAAAAGGACAACAGGACGCTATGGGCGCAATCACGCAGCAAATGTGCTCAGGGCGGCAATGCGGGTAATGTGATCTAGCGGTGGAGCACACAGGCGCTATATAAATCAAATCACCAAACCAAGCAATGCGGAGCGCTATGCCTCAGACCGGGTTCCAAATCAACTGGATTAAAGGTATGGCAGTGGGGAGAAGCAGCGTCACGCACACAGGCACAATTTAAATGGTAAACACAATGTAAGCACAGGTCGTGTGCAGAAACAATTCAATTAAAGTGTGGCGGTGGGGAGAAGCAGCGTCACGCACACAGGCACAATTTAAATAGTAAACACAATGTAAGCACAGGTCGTGTGCAGAAACAATTCAATTAAAGTGTGGCAGTGGGGAGAAGTAGCGCTACGATACCAATCCAGCGCTACGAGGTCGGGAGGAAGGGTGGAGCGACCGCTTCACAAGGAGGCAGCCAGGTCTTGAATTGTCTCCTGAAGGCGAGATGGTCCTGGGTCAGTCGAAGGTGGATGGGGAGGGAGTTCCATGTCTTGGCCGCCAGGTAGGAGAAGGATCTTCCTCCAGCGGTGGCTCTTCGGATGCGTGGTACGGCGGCGAGGGCGAGGCTTGTAGAACGTTGCTGGCGGGTGGGCGTGTAGAAGGTCAGGCGGTCGTTGAGGTACTTGGGGCCCAGGTCGTGGAGAGACTTGTGTGCGTGGGTGAGGAGCCTGAACGTGATCCTCTTGCTGACGGGGAGCCAGTGCAGGTCCCTCAGGTGGCCGGAGATGTGGCTGCGACTGGGGATGTCTAGGATGAGTCGGGCGGAGGCGTTCTGGATGCGTTGGAGTCTTTTCTGTAGCTTGGCTGTAGGTTCCGGCGTAGAGGGTGTTTCCGTAGTCCAGTCGGCTGGTGACGAGTGCCTGGGTAACCGTCTTCCTGGTTTCGTTCGGGATCCATCGGAAGATCTTGTGGAGCATGCGTAGGGTGTTGAAGCATGATGAGGAGACTGCGTTGACTTGTCTGGTCATCGAGAGGGAGGAGTCCAGGATGAAGCCCAGGTTGCGTGCGTGGTCTGTTGGCTTGGGAGTGGTGCCCAGGGCGGGGGGCCACCAGGAGTCGTCCCAGGCGGAGGGTGATGGTCCCAGGATGAGGACTTCCGTCTTGTCCGAGTTCAGTTTCATGCGGCTGTTCTTCATCCACTCGGCGACGTCTTTCATCCCTTCGTGTAGGCTGGTTCTGGCGGTGGCGGGGTCTCTGGCGAGGGAGAGGATTAGTTGGGTGTCGTCGGCGTAGGAGATGATGTTGAGGTTGTGTTGGCGTGCGATGGCTGCAAGAGGTCTCATGTAGACATTGAAGAGGGTGGGGCTGAGTGATGATCCTTGAGGTACGCCGCAGATGACTTCCTTGGCCTCAGATCAGAACGGGGGGAGGCGGACTCTCTGTGTTTTTCCGGCGAGGAACGAGATGATGCACTCCAGTGCCTTCTCTTGGATACCGATGTTGCTGAGGCGTTGAACTAGGGTGCGGTGGCAGACAGTGTTGAACGCTGCAGAGAGGTCCAGAAGGATGAGGGCCGCTGTTTCCCCGTTGTCGAACAGGGTTCTGATGTCGTCGGTGGCTGCAATGAGGGTGGTCTCGGTGCTGTGGTTGGCTCGGAAACCGGACTGCGAGGGGTCGAGGGATCCGTTCGTCTCGAGGAAGGCGGCAAGCTGTCTGTTGACGGTCTTCTCGATGACTTTTGCAGGAAAAGGGAGGAGCGAGATGGGGCGGAAGTTCTTGAGGTCGGTGGGGTCCGCTGTTGGTTTCTTCAGTAGGGCGCTGAGCTCGGCATGCTTCCAGCTCTCCGGGAAGGTGGCGGTGTTGAAGGAGGTGCTGATGATGTTCCGGAGTTGGGGTGCGATGGTGGAGACGGCCTTATTGAAGACGTGGTGGGGGCAGGGGTCGGTCGGAGATCCGGAGTGGATGGTGTTCCTCGCGCGGGCTGTGTCTTCGGTGGTCACCGTGGTCCAGGTGCGGAGGGTGGCGGTGGGGTGCTTCGGTTCAACGGTGGGGTGGGTGGATGGTGCGCCGAAGCTGTTGTGGATGTCGGTGATCTTGCGGTGGAAGAGCGAGGCGAGAGAGTCGCAGAGGTCTTGTGAAGGAGTGATGTTGTGGTTGCTGGTGCTGGGGTTGGAGAACTCCTTGACGATGCTGAAGAGTTCCTTGCTGTCGTGGGCGTTGTTGTCCAGTCGTTCCTTCAGTGATTTCTTCTTGGTGGTGCGGATAAGCTGGTGGTGCTTGCGGGTGGCTTTTTTGAAGGCGGTCATGTTGTATGTGGACTGGTTGAGGAGCCAGGCTTTCTCACGGGTGCGGCAGTTCTTCTTCGAGTCCTTGAGTTTGTCGGTGAACCAGGAGGCTTTCTTGCTTCTGTTCTAAAATTATATGTATGTGTTTTTAATATACATATTAGGGCAAGAGATTATCTAAGATATTCATAAAAATTATATATTTGTACTTATAATAAACTTATATTATTTTTAGATATATTTTCGCGAAGTCGCGTCAGGTGGGTGCTTCGTGAGCGCAGAGTGCGCGGATCCCATGTGACCTAAAAAAAAGATTTAATTGGTTCATAACATTTCCAACTGTAACTATTAGAGGACCCCCCATTTTATCATTCTTGTTTGAGCATCTTTAAAGAGGCATCTCTTTTCCTACAAGTACCCTTTTTGCTTTTTTTTGGGGTGTTTTTCAAAAAATATCAAACAAAATGGCATCTGGACAGCAGCAGGAGGAAGTATCTTCTGAAGAAGAGTTCTTGCAGGAGGCACCACATCCACAGAGGCCGGAATCTGTTGTGTGGAAATTCTTCACTTTTCCACCTGGAGAGAAGAAAGTAAATGCAAGAAAGGTGACGTGCAAAATTTGTGACTGAGCCCTGTCAAGAGGCAGTGAAAAAAATACTCTTGTGGCACTGCTTCCATGTACAAGCATCTCCGGACCACACATCCTCTCAATCTTGTTCGAGAGGAAATCAGGCGAGCTGCTTTGAAGCCCTCGCCTGCTGTGGCAAGTACGTCTGGAGCATCCTCAGGAAGACCTGCAATGGACATTATGCCAGAATTCACCTTTCTCGAGCAACACTGCGTGAAGTGTAAGAAACTTATATGCTTCGGTGAGCAGACGGTGGATGCAGTTTGTGCTGGTCAACGCGACCATCATTGTTAATTTTTTGTTGTTGTTGTTTTTGGAATGATGAGTAATTCCAAAAGTTTTTTGTTTTATTCGTTCTTTTTTTTGTTCACTTTTTGAAAAAACACAACAAAAATACAAAAGTGTTAAAAAAAATACAAATGAAAAAAGAAGAAAAAAAAAAGTTCTCATCAGAACTACCATATCTGGTTAAATAAAGAAATATAATTGTAGGGTAATGTGTGAAAGTTTGGTTGAATATATGTATACAGCATGATTGAATGAAAGAATGCATTAGTAGTGTATGGTGAATTTAAAGGTGAAGATTTATGAGGAAGTACTGCAGCATGACACTGCAAGCTCTTTAGCTGCACTGCATGGTGGCACTTAGGAAGCACAGGGATGTGACATATGTACATGAATATGTTGCAACTCTGTGCTTCCCTCTGCACTGCTGTAAAAACTGCAGCCATGCGGTGACACGGGCACCCTTGCGCCATGGTGCAAGGATGTCTATGTCATGCAGAGATTGTGTTTGTGCAGGAAGAGACACCTTTCTGCACAAAAACAATCAGTAAAGGCATTTTCCTCTTTCAATGTATGCTGTGGAATGCAGCATGCATTGAAAGAGGAAAAATGAGGAGAAATGAAAACAATTCCCCTTGTTGCGCCTTGCTACACCAACTCTAGGATGGCACAGCATTCACACACATCTCCAGATTTACGATTTCTCATAAATATGAATATGTGTCTTGTTCTATGGGTGTTGCGTGGGAACACCCACAGCAACACCTATGGCACGCCCCATTCAACGCAAAGTTCTGTGTATGAAGGGGTCATATTTACAAGGAGAGGAAAAACCATGCAGGGTGGCTTATCTCTCCTTGTAAATATGAAGGAATGCCTCACGCCATCTCTACGTTACAAAAAGTGACTTACTGTTGGTGCAGGGTGCTTGTATATCTGCCCCATAAGTGCTTAGGTATTGGCAGACTGATACAATAAGAATATAGTGCTGGATGGGTGATTGAAGAATTGTATGAGACTGACAGGAGGTATCCTACGCTGCATGGGTACTACTTCAGTATTTAATGGAGTGGACCAATAGTATGTATCTGCTAAGAGATTTGTAGGGATTATGCACAGAAGATTTTATGTGTACTTGTGTTGGTGCCTAGGTCATTTTTATGAGAATACTACTAGTAACTGGAATGATGACAGTGCTGCAAACTGAGTGAACACTTAATGTATAAGTGCTTACGTATTGGTGGAGTGATAGGATAAGTAGATATTGGTAAATAATTGATTAAAGAAGTGCATGGGACAGACTGGATGATTGTTACACTGCATGAGTACTAACTGGGTATTTAGAAGAGTATATCAATAGTATGTTGCTAGTTAGAGGTCTGATTGGATAGTGCACAAAATATTATAGCTGTACTTGTGTTAGTAGCTAGTCCATTCCATAAGTTCATGACTAGTAACTACAAAAATTACAGTATTGCGAACAGAGTGCATAGTGAATTTATAAGTGCTTAGGTATTGGTGGAGTACTAGGATAAGTAGATAGTGCTGGATGGGTGATTGGAGACATGCATGGGACAGACAGGAGGATTCCTGCACTGCATAGGTACTAACTGGGTATTTAGAAGAGCGTATAAATAGTTTGTAGCTGGTTAGAGGTGTGCATGCATAGTGTACAAAATATTGTACCTGCACTCTATGCCATTCCTTAAGTATGCAACTAATAACTGGAGTAATTTCAGTGTTGCAAAGAAAGTGTATGCTGAATTTATAAGTGCTTAGATATTGGTGGAGTGATAGGATACGTAGATCGTACTGGATGGGTGAATTGAGAAGTGCATGGGACAGACAGAAGGATTCCTAGACTGCATAGGTACTAACTGGGTATTTAGAAGAGCGTATCAATAGTATGTAGCTGGTTAGAGGTATGCATGCATAGTGCACAGAATATTGTAGCTGTACTAGTATTGGTGAGTTTATGGTTTCGAGAATGGTAGTCCGTATTTTAGGGTGTGAGGAGGCGCATCAGATGATCACATGGATGATGTCATCAGTGATGCCAAGAGTGATGTCACTGACCATGTCATACGTGATGTAATATGAGACGTCATCAGCAGTGCATTGCGGGGGCGCGAGTTATAACAGCCAAATTTCTCTTGTTTTGTACGAGTGAAATGTCCAACTAACTATGACGTCCATGAAACCTGTTTTTTTCACTGAATATACATATATATATATATATATATATATATATATATATATATATATATATCAGTCTCCGGTATATGGTATATGGCCAAATGGTCTGTCTGGCGGGCAACAGAGCTTCATGACTGATGGTGGCAGAGATAGGGCTGGGCGACACATCCCTTTGTGAGCACCTCTATTTGCCGGCCCTGGAATAGAAACACGGCTGGTATGTGTATAAAAGACTGTCAAGAAGAACAAGCATTCTGGGAGGAGGGGGAGAAGCGCGAGTGGTGCGCACGCAAGCGTGGCGGCAAAAGTGAAAGCCGCTGCATGTGTAAGGGTTGCTGTAAGGCACGGACTGTAGCTGGAAGAGGCTTGCGTCCGTCACTTTATAAAACAAGCATTGGCCGCAATATGTGGTGGGGGAGGGGGAGAAGCGCGAGTATAATATTTTGACTACAGCGCTTCTGATTTACCGCTAACATTCATTATTTAAATCAGGATGGTTGGTCGAAGGATGCACGCCTGCCTGCTCGATATGTTTAAACATACAACTGTGCCCCGACTTTAAACAAGCCCTCACCCAAATGAAAACAAGCCACGAAAGTGAAAGTTAAAGTGATCGGATGGAGGCAGAGGGGAAAGCAACTTAATGACCTGTGACGGAGGAGACGGCGGGTGCGCGTGCATGCACACATGCACTCATGCTTCAGGCCAGCTAAACTGTGGTAGGTAGCACTTTTTTTACCCTTTGCAAAAGATCGAGCAAGCAGCGCATGCACTGCTGTAGGCTCGACCTAAAAAACAATTTGCTTTAGAAACATCCCGTCCAGGCAAGGGAGCCAGCCAGAGATGATAAAAGGCTTCCGTGTGAACCAAACAGGCATGCTTCAGAAAAGAGAACAGTTTTTTACAGTTCAGTGTGGCTCTCATGATTGAACACAGGGCTCCAGGGTGTTTATTTACTGCAACAACTTGTAGAAAGGTCAGCATAACAATCCTCACACACGGACATGTGGTTCTGTGCGTAGGCAAACAAATACCTATATTGAGGTGTATAAACTATATCACGTGTCCTAAGAAGATGGAGCTATTGTGCATAAGTAACCCATCATGATGACATGAAACTAAAAAGACCAGCGCTGTTTATGCAATCGAGAGGATTTAAAGACATGACAGGCTATTAAGATGGCTCGTTTGGTCCAGAACAGGAGGCCGCCTACCACCGGGGCGTGCCTGTCGAGGCACCTAATATCACAGCCTGTGAACAACTGAGGAGAAACGTCTAATCCATTCACAAGCCACGATGCAGTCTTTAGCATCGTGGCTTGGTGGGAGAGGTGTGGCGCCGCGGCCAGGGCGACTGAGGCTGGAATCTGGGGCGACTGAGGCTGGAATCTGGGGATCACGGTTCGATCCCCGGCTCCGGCGGCAGGTTAGCCCAGCACCATGCGACTCTGGGCAATAGCTTGCTTAATCTTCCCGACGGCCCCCAGCGCCTAGAGACCCTAACGGGTGATTGTGCGCTTTACAAATGAGGATTATTATTTATTATTATTAGCACCCATAGCCTGTAAACAAAGAACAAGTTAGCCGTTTGAGAGATGTGGCATAATTAACAGAACGCTCGGTAGTGCTGGCACTGCTGCTCCTGCGGCTCGGGATGAACTGGTTGCTATACTTGGGCGTTGGGCAGTGTTAACTGGGCGGGGTTTGGCATTGGCACATATTTATTTAAAGATAAGAACATGAATGACGTGTTTGAAAAAAAAAATAGCGTCAACGGATCGCAGCAATGAAAATAACCAGCGTGTTTATCAAATAAAACCAGTTACGTCGTACTCCTGCCTGCAAGTCGTCGGTACTAGCCGTGGCGGCAGAAGCCACATAAATCACAAAGAAACCAATTCCCAGTCGGGAAGGAGGCGGCACACCCGTATCAGCCAAGGAAATGTATTTAAACAAAAACGGGTTTCAGCCGCACAGGCCTTTGTCGCGTTAACAAACACTCACAGTTGAAGCCATTAAAAGCTCTAGTGTGTATGGAAATAGATGGGATACTACAGAATCATGGTATCGTCAAATTGTTAAGAATATCGAAAAAAAATCAAAACAACATTTAGGGTGGTTCCGCATTATGCATATCACTGGCACAGTTTCACATTATCGCATCCTCTTTTATCAATAAAGTTCATTGAAAATCATAGCGAACGCCTTTACTAACTGCCTCTATGGGTAGAAAGTGACATGGCGGTAACTCCTTCATAGATATGCATGAAAGACCTAGAATGAACGTGATTGAACCAGGATCCATACGATTGTAAAGACACTGCTACCTTGTAATAAGGTCGGAAAGAAACACTTTCATTTCGATTAATACCATTTGTGTGCAATTACATAAACGGGCTACATTCAGCATGATATAAGATTAAATACCTTTTGCCTAATATGTGACCAATAAATAAAATTGGAAACTGAACTGAGAGACAAATTAATAATCCGAACATTTAGGCTGTCATGTCCTCCAATATTAAAGTTTGCGAGGCCGGGTAATCAGAAAAAGAGTAGGTGTGTGCTGGGCCAGCCTTAAAAAGATATGGACACTGTTGTAATGAATTCATATATGCACAGTGCATCGCTTAAAAATGGCCAACTGGTGTGTGTCTGGGTTGATACTTTATCTGTGATATAATAACACCATAAATGAATTCAGGAAAAAGGTGTGAATAAGAAAACTATGTGAGTGAATTCATGTGTGTGGTGCTGACTGTTGTCTCTGCATATTAATACAATGCGGACAGAAGCCATCCAGATGGCATCGGTAGTCTACTCATGTTGAATGTACTCCTCTATATGGTACACGTGACTGCACAATTGTACATATCTGACCAGAATCCCTATTGGGCAAGTGTCCATACTGGATTGTATAACTACTGTCAGCTATCTTACATCATAGTATGTGGGCCCACACAACACAGATAAATGACGTTGTTTTTGTTTAAATACATTTCCTTGGCTGATACGGGTGTGCCGCCTCCTTCCCGATTGGGAATTGGTTTGTTTGTGATATATATATATATATATATATATATATATATATATATATATATATATATATATATATATATATATATATATATATATATATATTCACTGATGAATGATGTCATTTGAGATGTCATCAGTGATGTCATCAGTGATGTCACTGACCATGTCATGAATGATGTAATATGTGACATGATCAGCAGTGGATTGCAGGTGCGCGATATATAGTTAGTGCAACTAACTATATATGGAATTTCAATGGTTTTGTGTGAGTAAAATAAGGTTTTTTAAATGCTAATTCCTAACTATATATGGTCTATAACCTATGGTTTTTTCAGTGAATTTTCAAGGTTTTGTAAATGCTAATTCCTAACTATATATGGTCTATAACCTATGGTTTTTTCAGTGAATTTCAATGGTTTTTTAATAGCAAATATCATAAGCTGTCGAATGTCAAGTACGTGGTAAGTGAAAACATTTTCGTGTTTATGCACACTGATCTGCTTTGAATGGTGCCCCCCCCCCTCATTTCTATTAGGAGTACTCTCTCTTTGCAGATAGTGAAAGGTAGTTAACGCAGGCCTTTGCCCCCGTTGTAATCCGTCGTGCCTGCTTCTCTCTCCATTTGATTGATTGTTATCCAAGTATTTACTGTTTTAGAATTAGTTCTCTTTGGTTCATTCTCTATTTACAAACAAACACAGAGTCGCAATACTCTGTTTAGTCTTTGCAGATAACGAAAAATCGTGTAAAAAAAAAGAAAAGGAATCGAGCAAAATCAGTAGGCCACTAATGGGATCTCTTTTTGACCTCGCTAAAATAGAAACATTAGGAACAACCCCTCATGACAAATACAAAACTAGTGAGATGAACTGAACTCCACACAATGATGGCTGCAAAACAGCTCGGCTCCGCCACCCACCCCGCCCAAAATAACGATAAAGAGCGGCTGCCATGATTGGTTGCGGAATGGCCACGACGGAGCTACGAAATGATGCTGCTCTCATGCTAACCCCAGCTTCAGTCTGAAACATCCAGAAACACTGTAGACTACCAATTCGATCAGTTCCGGTAGCGCCCCAATGTAACCCGGTAGAGAAGAACTAGCCCTCCCCTCTTTCACTGATGGTTCTTGTTGCCTGTCCCTTCTGTTCTCATTTAACAGAACTATTTAGCCTGCTGAAAGGGGTTGTGTTCCGACCGCTGGTTGGTGGAGACATTTTGACTATATTCTGGACCTGCGTTGTCGCGTAATGCGTCATATGACGCGCCGCGTTAGCGCATCCGGGGCGCGCAGCGCGTAACGTAAGCATAACAAGTCATGTGACTTGTTAATAAAACTTTTCATTGGTTCATTTTACTTTTCTTATTGTAATGATGAAAGGCTTGCTCATATGACCTAAAAATTACGCTTTTCATTACTTCCGAACATTATTTTTTCTTAAATATATGTTATAATGTTCCAGGCTAATGTACTTTCCCGGAAATTTTACAACTGTCCTGCAAGTAAAATATATTCTTTTTTCGAGAAAAAGAGCGTTTCTTCGTCCCATGATGGAGCCGTTGAGCAAAAGAGGGTCGACCTGCTGTCTTAGTCGCCGATACGCCTGAATATGAGATTCTTATCGATCACTTTATGTTGCAGGAATAGAAAACACAACAGCCCTTGACCATTTATCTTTACTGCGTTCCTTCGTATTATACCTTTTACCCTTCATGTAATTGGTCTGCTTTATTTCACTTGCCTTTTAATGATTCTAAAACAGTGACTATTATTACAAACTTTACCAATGTATATACTACTACCATGTTTTCTTTTAAAAACCTTTATTGTGAAAATTTCATTATACAAATACGAGCCTATAACCACGTGGGCCGGCCACGGAGCAAACTGTAATCGTATGTGATGAGTAGACATTTACACTGTAGAGGAACGTAACGGGCGGGCCATTAGGTTGCAAGAACTAAGGTGTCTAACAGTTACGGAATCGGTGGACGTACATTTTATAATTAAAATACGACAGGGCCAGTTACAATAAAATTATCTAGATATACATTTGCGGGCAAGTACCATGGGTGACGTTAATTCGAACTTTCAACAGTACAGTAATCAATAACACATCAGAACTTAATATCAATAGGGATGTCGAAATATTCAATCAATTCTCGTCCCCGCCCGCCATGTGCTTCAAAACTGCATACGTATCTCGTGATTTCAAGGTTCTGCAACCAGTACACAACAAGGAGTTACGAGTCCCATTTATTCCGGCGCCATTTTGGGCGAGGACGGGCAGGTCCAGGATATAGTCAAAATGTCTCTACCAACCATCGACTATGATGATGTTCATATGCTGTATTTATTAGAGTAACACTCATCTGCCCACATGAAATTAATTTACCACAATCTAAACATGTCATTTTAATCTTTCCAAAGTTCTTCTAAATATTTGGGACCGTTTCCCTTGCCTCTGAAGCTCTCAGTGCCACTTCTTTGATGAATGTACTAGCAGGTCAGGGGTTCTCCTCCAAATCTCTCTTTTATGCAGCACTATAATTAATTGGTACCACCTCTCCATATGACGATGCATGGTATAGTTACCACAACTATATATTTTTTCGGTTCCTCTGGAGAGTTCATCGTGGCAGATGAAGCGTGTAACATACCGGGCATTTACCTTTTTTTGCATGTACAGGAAAGGAAAAAAAAATCGAGCGTTCGAGTTCTTAGGTGTCCCAGGGCCATTTTAGTGGACCAGGCCCAAATCCAAAGAACAGCTATCTCACAGGCTAATGGGGCGACCCACGCCGAGTTTCAGCATTGTAGGATGACCACACAAGTACAGCAACTTGCTAGACATCACCTCGGTGCCATCCGGATCTCGGCGCCCCACTGCAGATGAAGTGCCTCTCAACTATGAAACCACCAGAAAACGCTTGAGTCAGCTTTGTGTGAAGCCGCCATTTTGATTCAATCAATAGCGTCCCCCTGCACACATTCAGGGACCTGGTCGTGTCTTCAGGTCAAACGAATTTGGGACAAGATGCAGAAAGGAAAAGGAAAAAAGTTCCGCCGGACCCCGGGAGGTGGCCGCCTATGTCATGGGCGATCTTAGGCCACACCAGGGCAATAGTGAAGCTGCAGCAGGTGCAAATAAGCTTCAGACAGTGTTACAAGCGCTGCTCAGAACTCTCAACTATGACACCACCTCGGTGCCATCCGGATCTTGGCGCCTTGTGCTGGTTCCGGCCTATTCACACATCGGTCCGCTACTGACGCCACCTCACAGGCCAACGGGGCACCCCACGCCGACTTTCGGCGCAGCATTGTAGGATGGCCACACCAGTGCGGCAAATTGCTGGACACCACCTCGGTGCCATCCAGATCTCGGCGCGTTGTGCTGCCTTCGGCCTATTCGCCACAAGTGCGCACGCAACTCAGCTGCATAGCGAGTGAAACACCAAGGGGCGCCCCACTGCAGCCGAGGAACCTCCATCTTGGGGGCGACGCACAGCATCACATTGCTTTCCAATGCAGTCAGATCCTCAAACAGCCCCCACTGACTGACGCGAACTCACAGGCCAACGGGGCGCCCCACGCCGACTTTCGGCGCAGCATTGTAGGATGGCCACACCAGTGCGGCAAGTTGCTGGACACCACCTCGGTGCCATCCGGATCTTGGCGCGTTGTGCTGCCTTTGGCCCCATTCGCACATCAGTCCGCTACTGACGCCATCTCACAGGCTAATGGGGCGCCCCACGCCGACTTTCAGCATTGTAGGATGACCACACCAGTACAGCAACTTGCTAGACATCACCTCGGTGCCATCCGGATCTCGGCGCCCCACTGCAGATGAAGTGCCTCTCAACTATGAAACCACCACTGTGACATCCGGATCTTGGCGCGTTGTGCTGCCTTCGGCCTATTCGCACATCGGTCCGCTACTGACGCCATCTCACAGGCTAATGGGGCGACCCACGCCGAGTTTCAGCATTGTAGGATGACCACACCAGTGCAGCAACTTGCTAGACATCACCTCGGTGCCATCCGAATCTTGGCATCTCAACGCCTAGTGGTATCTTCCATACAGAAAATATTGTTACGCTACCTTTGGCCCCATTCGCACATCAGTCCGCAACTTAGACATCACCTCGGTGCCATCCGGATCTTGGCATCTCAGCGCCTTGTGGTGTCTTCTCGTCAGAAAATATTGTTGCGCTGCCTTTGGCCCCATTCGCACATCAGTCCGCTACTGACACCATCTCACAGGCCAACAGGGCGCCCCACGCCGACTTTCAGCATTGTAGGATGGCCACACCAGTGCGGCAACTTACTAGACACCACCTCGGTGCCATCCGGATCTTGGCGCGTTGTGCTGCCTTCGGCCTATTCGCACATCGGTCCGCTACTGACGCAAACTCACAGGCCAACGGGGCGCCCCACGCCGACTTTCAACATTGTAGGATGGCCACACCAGTGCTGCAACTTGCTGGACACCACCTCGGTGCCATCCGGATCTTGGCGCGCTGTGTTGCCTTCGGCCTATTCGCACATCGGTCCGCTACTGACGCCGCCTCACGTGCCAACGTATTTTCTCCGCATTTTATACCCTATGCCGCATAACAGGTCATGTGACTTGTTTATAAAACTTTTCATTGGTTCATTTTACTTTTGGTTTCCTAATGATGGAAGGCTTGATCATATGACCTAAAAACAACACTTTTCATTGGATGAAAACTTTTTTTTTTTTTCCAAACGATGAAAGCCCCACCTTGTTTCTGGATGTTTCAGACTGAAGCTGGCGTCAGCATGAGAGCACCACCATCTCGTAGCTCCGTCGTGGTCATTCCGCGAGCAATCATGGCAGCCGCTCCCCACCAGAAGCCTGCAGGAGTCGGGGCCCCCAAAACTTTTGATGAATTCTCAAAGCGGAGGGGACGCTTTCGAGAATGGGGTCCAAGACCTAGCAGACAAGCGTCCGATTTCCAAGGTGTCCCAGGGCCATTTCAGTGGACCAGGCCCAAAAAGGAAAGAGCCTGCCGCCATTTTGAGAGTCCTGTGGCAGCCGACTATCGCTGCACCGCAAGAGTGGGCGCAACTCAGCTGAATTGCGGCTTTTGACACAGTGGACCAAAAACGGACGGAATGGCAACTGAAACGGTAAAGGGGCGCCCCACTACAACAGATGACACTCCACCTGGAGAGGCCCGTTCACGCCGCCTCCCCCGGGGCGCTCCACGCCGTTATTCGGAGCAGCATTGTAGGATACCAAAACCAGTGCGGCAACTTACTGGACATCACCTTGGTGCCATCGTTCTGCTGCCTTGGAACTATTCGCACAACAGTTTGCTACTGAAGACCCACCCCCCGCGACGCCCCACGCCGTTATTTGCTGGGTGGCAACTTACTAGACATCACTTTCGTGTCATGTAGATTTCAGCGCGTTCTGCTGCCTTGGAACTATTCGCACAACAGTTTGCTACTGATGACCCGCCCCACGCCGGAAATCTGGACGTTGTGCTGCGTTGGGACTATTCGCACAGCCGACCGCTACTTCGTTGTTTTTCCCTAAAAATGTTTATATGTTATTACTATTTTTGTTTTCTTGTATATATTTATAAATTATTAAAGTTTTATAATCTTACTACTTTGTCGGAGTGCTATATATTTTTAATGTGACACATAATTGTAAAAACTTTGATGTACAAAGAGTCATCCCTGGAATCTTCCGCTTCACGCTCGGTCCCCTCCCCAATCACAATACAGGATGGTTTTCAGATAATAGCAACGCTTCTGCTGTGACGGATCTCATCGAGTGTGGGCCTTGATCTACTATAACTCCTTTGAAGAGGGGTGAATCTTTACAGCTGTGGCCATAAACTACATCTGCAGGGCTAGCTGATACCCTAGGACCAGCCTGGACAATCGGACACAGAGGAAAAGGAGTGTCAGAGGGTGCAGTAGTGAATAGGGCGAAAGGGAGGTGTCGGGCGGGCACAGGGTGTGATTCTCAGGAAAGAGCAGCGCAGATGGGGGGAGGTTTATTACCCATGCATAAGACAGAGAGCGGGGGTGACCACTGCCTGGGGGAGATGCTTGCGAGGGTGGGGAGCCATGCTAAGGATCGACAGCGTGCACAGAGTGGGTCTGGTCAAGGCATCTAAAATGGCTGCCGTGCACGACAAAAGTGTGGCATTTGAAAAAAGACAAGATGGCGCAGACAATGTTTTTCAACACTTCCTGATTTCCTTCGAATCGAACGTTAACAGACGTTGGGGCATATTACCAAAGTTAAGCGATATTTATCCCTAACGATGCATTGCAAAGATTTTTTTACCGTCAGAAATTATCGCAGATAAACGTTGCTATTATCAAAGTTTATCGCAAATACGATAAAAACCGACCGCAATGCATTAATATCGCTGAAAACTCAGCGATATTCATGCATTACCGAGCTAATCCTCTTAGCCATGTTATCCACCTCCCATAGGATAACATGGCTAAGAACTGCTCAGGGCAGCTGTTACTTTTTGGAGATATTCGCGCTTATCTCGAATATTTCCAAAAGTTGATAATAGGAGATAGCGATGTTAGCGACTGTTTCCAGTCGCTAACATCTTGGCATGCCCACTTTGCATGTCATTAGTGATAAATATCACTCACATGCAAAGTGGGGCCCAAGATGGTCGCTATCTCCTACTAGCCGTCGCTAACTGGTGTTAGCAACAGCTAGGTAATACAGATATAATTTTATCTCCGCGAAGCGGAGCGCTGTTACAGATATATATCTTGTTTTTGAACGTTAATTTCTCAAAATGCACTGAAGCACATATATTGAGACCTAGCAAAGGCACATCGGGCTACCAGTCCCTAATATTTTACCAAGTTTCGTGCAAATCCATTCAGCCGTTCGATTATTATTATTATTTATTTTTTTTGCCCCGCGGGGCCCTTTTAAAACCTCCACATCAAACCTAGGGGATCAGCGAGGATCTACTATGCCCCCTTATGGTCATTTGCCCCTTCGCTTTGGCCTCCTCTTGTCTCTCGATCCTACCGAGAGACAAGATGGCGGCCGCTACGGACTGTTTGGAATGTTTACAGACACCGGAGAGCCAATCAGCTTCGCTTCGCAAAGCTCCGTAACGCGAAAAGTACGCGAAGCGGTCCGCTGTTACAGATATATATCTTTTTTTGAACGTTAATTTCTCAAAATCCACTGAAGCACATATATTGAGACCTAGCAAAGGCACATCGGGCTACCAGTCCCTACAATTTTGCCAAGTTTCGTGCAAATCCATTCAGCCGTAAGATTATTATTATAATTTTTTTTTTTTTGCCCCGCGGGGCCCTTTTAAAACCTCCACATCAAACCTAGGGGGTCAGCGAGGATCTACTATTCCCCCTTATGGTCATTTGCCCCTTCGCTTTGGCCTCCTCTTGTCTCTCGATCCTACCGAGAGACAAGATGGCGGCCGCTACGGACTTTTTGGAATGTTGACAGACGCCAGAGAACCAATCAGCTTCGCTTCACAAAGCTCCGTTGCGCGAAAAGTCCGCGAACCAGTGCGCTAACTGGTCCGCTGTTACAGATATATATCTTTTTTTAAACGTTAATTTCTCAAAATCCACTGGAGCACATATATTGAGACCTACAAAAGGCACATCGGGCTACCAGTCCCTACAATTTTGCCAAGTTTCGTGCAAATCCATTCAGCCGTTCGGGCTAAAAGTGAGGCCAACCGCCCTATGGAAAACTCAATGTTAAAAACACGTTTTGGGACCCCCCTTTTTTCTCGGCCCCCACCGGACGAACCCCCCCCAAATTTTCAAGGGCTGCTCAGAAACAAAATGTGCCATTTTCCTGAAAATTTCAGCCAATTCCGTCCACAAACGCCAAAGTTATTAGACATAGAATTTTCAAAAAACCCATAGAGAAAAAATCCTAACTATATATACCTACTGGCGACCGCCAGTAGGTAATATCATGTTTACAAACACAGTAATTTTAGAATAACATGCACTTTAAACATTGCTCTTAAACGTGCTGAGTTGCATGCCCAAATTATGCAGTTGTAACTGAAAAGTGTTTAGTGTTTCTCTCTCTAAATCTGAATGCACAAAGGTGATGCACTTGTACTTTGGTTGCCAGATACACAACATTGTTAATAGCGTCTTACAAATTTAATCAAAAGTCCACTTAGTTTTAAAGTAGACATGAACACAATTGTGAATTGATGTCTGTCAATTACCTGAAAAGTAAAACAAGATTTTCCCTTTTCGGTTATCTTGATAGTGTGGCAGACCTGTGTTACCATTTTTACGTTTTATCAATGCGTGTAATAAAATTCCAATTTGAAAAGAGGTAAACGAATTTGAAAAAAACAATTACATTTTTATGCCAGCTGCTCTCTTCAACAACACATTTGTAATCAGGAGTGACTCCCAGCTGGCGCGGAATCTGGATGCCTTCATGTAGCAGGGCGCTGAGGTGTCGCTGGTCACACAATCCACTGGGATTGGCCCCCTGGATGAAGAGATCTGCCACTCAAAACAGATGGGCATAGGAGACAGATGCGGAGCCAGGATAAAGAAAGGAAATGAGAAGCAGAAACAGACAAGGAGAAAATAGAAGAAAGATACAGAGGTCAAGATAAAAAGAAAGAAAAACAAAGAGGTGGGGGTTCAGAGTGCAGCAAAGAAGGATGAGAAAACATGAGAAGGAGAGAGAAGGAGAGAAAAGTCGTCGCCGAAAGAAATTTTTAGAGGCGGGACTGCGGATCCCTTTGAAGCACGGCCTCGCGGCCGTGAACAGGGCTGTAATTAGGGGGGAGGAGGGGGAGGAGAAGTGGAGAAGTGAGGCCGAGCAACAGATGGCTTTGAAGTGGACGTGCTCGAGGCAGGCGGATGGAAAGCGCGTGCAGCAGGGGGCCGAGCGGATCCCTTTGAAGTGACGGTTAGAGTTGCACCAGGAAAGTTAAACCAGCAGGCGGATGCGCGTTCTCGATCACATGCACTTGTGGAAATCCGCCGGCTGGTTTAGCTTTCCTGATGCAACCCTATAATTCTCGCTATTCATTCCTTGCGGAATGGAATAGCGAGACCTAAAAAGCAATGGTTAGCAGTATAGCTAACTGAATTTTATTTATTTATTTTAAAGGTTTTATATAGCGCTGGCTAGACCCGGAGGTATCAGAGCACTTTACATGATTATCAGATCATAGTTGCAGGTTACATCGTTACAAAGGTTACACAGTTATTAGAGCATGGAAACATAGTTACTTGTAAGGTCGA
The DNA here is from genome assembly GCF_964261635.1 of Lissotriton helveticus. Lineage (NCBI taxonomy): Eukaryota > Metazoa > Chordata > Amphibia > Caudata > Salamandridae > Lissotriton > Lissotriton helveticus. Next base: position 558,631,451 of record NC_136071.1, on the reverse strand, counting down.
GATAAAACAATAAGCACAAATACGTAAGGGGAAATACAGGCACGGCGAAAGGCCTAGGCCCATTTCCCTTTTGCAACCCATAACCTTTGTATGTAAAAAAGGACCAAACTTTTCCCTTAGACAATCAGAGCCACTCACCCTCTAGAACCCTCCTGAGAGAACCTTTTGCCCCTCAGATTTTCTACCGGCACGTTGTGCTAGGGAGTCTCCTTTGAGCTCTGCTCAAACTCTGGATTTCCAACTTTGTAGAAGCTTAGTTTTCTTTCTGTTTCTCGTGGATTTGAGAATTTGGTAATCTATTTCTCATCTACATCCTTGAGAATGTCTGGAAAAGAGAAGAAGGGTCTTTTTAGAGCCTGTGCCACCTGCTCTAAAAAGAGACTCTACACTGATGACCCACATGAAGACTTCATTTACTGTCTTTATCCGGACCACCAAGCAAAGGATTGCAAGATATGTCGCACTTTCTCTAGCAAGGCCCTTAGGGATCGTGAGGGGTGCCTCTTAATTTGGCTTCAGAAGATCAAAGCCATAAAAGAAGGTGGTTTCTAGTGATAGTGACCAGAAATCCTCATCTTCGTCCAGGAGATCTCCAAAAACATCAAGATCTCCTCAGGCTCATTCCTCAGGGGACCGTACCGAGAAGGCCCTAAAAAAGACCACTCAATGGTCTTCAGGGCGTAGCCCTTCCAAACATCCTCAGCCAAAACCAAAGGAGAGCAAAGGACACACTTTGAGAGAAAAAGACTCCAAAAGAGCCTCTTCTGAGCCTTCAAAGACACCACCTTTGGCTCCAGCGTCATTCAAGAAGCCATCCTCTAGTATTCCTGAGGAGAAAGTGAAAAAATCGACATTGTACGAGGCCGTCGACGAAGAAGTCATCGTCTACGGCGACAACGGAGGTACAGAAGCAACATTGATTGAATTGGAGATAGCGTCGAAGGGAGCGTCGACGACAGCAGCGTTGACGACAGCAGCGTCGACGCCGGTAACATCGATGATGATGACGACGGTGGTGATTACGACGGCAATGTTGACGACAGGATCGTCGTCGACAGTGATGCCAACGGGATCGTCGACGGGAACGTCGTCGACGGGAACGTCGACGACGGTTACTATGTCGTCGGCGAGGAATGGTTCTACTGCGCTGTCGACGACAACAGCTACGGCGACGGTAGTATCGACGATGACGAGACAAACTCCAGAAAAGCAGAAGAACATCATGCCAGCAGTGACTTCCCAGAGTAAGATTACTCCTTTGGTCCCGTTGCACCTTTTGGAGGAGGAAGAGTTGGATGAGGAGGAGGGTGATGGACCCTTCGTGTATGCCAGAAGCCCATCTGAGCTCCACGTAAAATGTCAAGAAGATGATGATGAAGAGGGGTATAAAGAATACCACAGCCTCACACCATCGCTACCAACAAGAGCCTCAGGAAGAGATGGTCGCAATGCCATCTTCAATGATGATGGATTTGCAATTCATGTTGGTGGATTATAAGAAGAGGTTTCCTCCATCAGTGCTCCCTCAGGATGTTCCACCTTCACGTCCTCGCTCTATTCTGGCCACTCCAGTCCGCAGTAGGGAAAGCCTACTAGACACTGCTCCGCAGACACCTCAGGTCCAACAGCAGCAGGATCCTGAGGTCCGTGAAGAAGGGGAGTTAACGGAGCCCCACAGAGAGTGGGATGACTATCTACTTCCCTCTCCACCATCACCCACCCAAGTACTAGCGGATTCTCCACCAGTGGATATTGGTGGATTCCACAACTTAATGGAAAGAGCTGCAAAGAGATTTCAGCTGCAGATGAAAACAACTCAAGCAGAATGTTTTCTTTATGACTTTAAAGAGCCCTATCAAAAATCTATCAGGTCCATACCAATCATTGACAACGTATGAAGGAAGGGTCACAAGTGATGACGAATCCAGCGACGGTTACACCGGTACTAGCGAGGCTGGACAAAAAATATATGGCGCTTGCAGACGCTCCGCCGTGTTTACTGGGCCATCCTAAACCGGACTCTATCATTTCACACGCAGCGCAACAGAAGTCAAAAACCCATCAGCACCTATTTCCGCACCTCCGAATAGGGAGGGAAGGTGTTTAGACAACGCAGGTAAACGATTCTCCTCAATGTCAGCTCTCCTGGTCAGAGCAGCTAATGCCCTTGCCATCCTGGGCAGATATGACAGACAGATGTGGTGCGATATAGCACCATACGTCAACCTCCTTCTGGAAGACAGCAAGCAGGAGGCGAAGAAAGTTCGGCAGGAAGGGGAGAGAACTTCAGCTGAAGTTATTGATTGTGCTATGGACATAGCCACCACAGCCTTTCGTTCCCTAGGATGAGGAGCAGCAGTTTTAAGGCGCCAGGGTTGGCTGAGGGCCACTGCCTTTAGACCAGAGGTCCAAAATAAGATTCTGGACCTACCTTTAGATGGGGAAGATCTGTTTGGATGTCTAGTGGATGAGACCCTTCAAAGAATTAAGAAGGACACTGATAAGTTGAAGGCCTTGGGTACGTTACAGAACCGGAAGGTGCCCTTTCGAGGCGCCCATGGAAGAGGACAACCTTCGTATAGAGGTGGCTACCAGCAAGGAAGATACACATCCTATTCTTCCTCTACGCAGCCCTACAGGCAGCAATATGGCCAGAAGCATTCTGGAGGCTACTCTAAGTCCACTCCCAGAGGACGTGGAGGTCAGTGTGGGAAAGATAACAATAAAAGACAATGACAACCTACAAGTTCCGTGTTCCTATCCTCCTACCCTGTCAAATGTTCCCCTGGGTGGAAGAGTAACTTATTATTTACAACAGTGGCTGAAAATAACGTCGGACAAATGGGTCCTCCACATAATAAAATTCCTACATATCAAGAAGTAAGACACCTGCCTCAGATGCGTCGGGAGATTCGGGCAATGCTCCGAAAGGGAGCAATAGAACCGGTGCCGAACTCCCAAAGAGGACAAGGATTTTATTCCCGTTTCTCCTTGATCAGAAAGAATGCTCTCAGGTGGCGTCCAATCTTGGACCTATGCCTATCTCAAGAAACAGTCATTCAGAATGGTGACCCTCCAAGATATTCTGCTCTTAAACCCAGGAGATCAGATGACCTCCCTAGATTTACAGGATGCATATTTTCATATCCCCATCCATCCGTCCCACAGAAAGTTCCTTAGTTTTACAGTGTCAAAAGACCATTACCAATTCAAAGTGCTGCCATTCGGCCTCAAATCTGCACCGAGAATATTTACAAAATGTCTGGTGCCAGTGGCAGCCTATCTCAGAAGAAAAAAACACCAAATATGCCCGTACCTGGACGACTGGTTTGTAAAGGCACCATCACAGGAGGCAGCTCACACTTCGACTTCTGCTTGCATGGAGTTGTTTGCGGATCTGGGCCTGACCTTAAATGTGTAAAAATCATCTCTGCAGCCATCCAGATCGATCAAGTTTCTAGGTGCAATCCTGGATACGTCACAAAACAAGGCATTCCCATCCTTAAAGAGGCAATTGGGTCTAGTATCTCTAGCCAAAGAATTCAGCAGAAGAAGGTCTTTTTCAGTCCGAAAATACAAATCGCTTCTGAGGACGATGTCTTCATGCATATCCTATGTCGTTTAAGAATGTGGCCGTTACAAGAAGAGTTAGACCTTCAGTGGTGCTGCCAAGCAAAGGGATCCTTCGAGGACAAGATCAAAGTCACGCAACCATTGTTGCAGGCGGTAAAGTGGTGGACTCGCAGGAACAATATCTCGGTGGGTCTTTCCTTCCTGACCGAACCAGCTCTGTTAGTAGTTACCACGGATGCCTCTCTCGAAGGTAGCAGTCCTCCAAGAGTTGCAAGTCAGCGGCCGATGGAAAAAACAGGAACAACACCTTCACATAAACCTATTGGAATTGAGGACAATAGAATTGGCATTGTTGGCCTTCCTGCCAAGAATAGAAGGCAGATCAGTGTTAGTTCAGACAGACAACACAACTGCAATGCACTACATAAACAAACAGAGGGCATAAGTTCTCTCTATCTGTCAAAGGAAGCTCAGAACATTTGGAAATGGGCGATAGATCACGAAGTGACTCTGAAGGCCATACATCTTCCAACAGCGGACACCCTCAGCAGGCAAAAAACGAACTGTCACGAGTGGGAGCTGGATCAGGACACGCTGATGACCATCTTTGCCAAGTGGGGAATACCAACGCCACAGCCCAGAATAAGAAATGCCAATTCTTTGCAAGCTGGCGTCACCAGAGGGGATCATGGGGGAATGCGTTTTCGATGGCATGGTCAGGCGTCTTTGCCTACGCCTTTCCGCCGATTCCCCTCCTGCCACGAGTACTCACGAAGATGAAAAAGAACCGTGCAGGATGATACTAATATCCCCTTTGTGGCCTAGGCAGCATTGGTTCTCAGAGCTGCTCCTTTTATCAGAGACCGAGCCAATACGTCTACTGCCAATACCAGCACTATTGACTATGGAGAAGGGACAAGTGCAGCATCCAGACCCGACATCTCTGCAATTAGCGGCCTGGCTCCTGACTACGGAGAATTTCATCGATTGATCATGTATGTTGTCATACTCACGGTCAGAGCTGTTGGCTATAGGACATAGAAACAGGGACTACTTATGCAAGCCTGTCGACCCATTGGCAGGCCCATATAGTTGTGCCTGCAAGGGTTGGTCACTCGTGAGCCCCACTAAGATCCGCTCCCTGGAAGACGCCACCCCTATTACACGCACGGCTGGCGCGTCTCGGGATCTCCGGCTCTGGTGTTTAAACGTGAGATCTCTGGTTAAACACTATCAACTCATTCATGATCTGCTTGAAAAAGAAGATCCTGATCTCTTCTTATTGACTGAAACCTGGCTTCAGGACCCAGATTCGGCTATTTTAAACCTTGCCTTTCCTCAGACCTACACGGTCTTTACGTCCAACAGGACCACAAGAGGAGGGGGTATTGCCATGGCAGTTAAATCCTGCTTTCCTGCTGAATGGAAACCCGCGGGGCTGCCTGCCTGTGAAAGTGCTATCTTCAAAGTTGCTTTTAGCCATCAGTTTACGCTTAGCGGTATGCTCATCTACCGCCCACCTGGCAATGATTCTATTTTCAAGTCCGCACTGGCCGATATGGTTAGCCCTATAGCGATGGGTTGTGCTAATTTTAACATCATAGGGGACCTAAATATCCATTTTGATAATAGGTCGTCCACAACCGTGAACACTCGGCTGGCGGATCTTGAAGCTCTTCAACTCACCCAGCTTGTCACTCTTCCTACCCACTCAGGGGGCCATATTTTGGACCCCTTCTTTTCCACGCTTGAGGGGGTGAAGATGTCAGACCCGATGCAGATGGGATGGACGGATCATTTGCTAGTGGAAGCCTTTTGTCCTATCCACGATAAGTCGTTTACATCAGTGGACAGGCCGATCTTAAAAAGGCTTTGGCATAAGTTTAAACTTGAAGATTTTTACAATTTACAGGAACAGAAACCTTTGAGCGCCTTTGTCAACGTGGACCAAGGTTACCAACAGTTCTGCACTTGGATCTCTGAGGCTCTTGACTCCCTTATACCTTTGAAGTGGTCGAAGTGTAGGGCAAAAACAGCCAGCCCTTGGTATAATGAGTCTCTTGCGAGCTGAAAAAATCCTGCCGGAAAATAGAGAGGGAATGGAGAAGATCTTATGATCCTACTCTGAAAATCCGGTACTTCGCGGCTCTAAAGCTCTATCACAGGGCCATCTGCAGAACTCGGGCCGCATTTTACGCTCAGGAATTCGCAGCCAGCACTAACCCTTCCAAACTGATCTTTAAGGTCCTGAAGGACCTTATGAAAAAAAGAGCCACCTCAGAGGTGATTTGCACAGACTCCCACTGTGAGAATCTTGCCACCTTTTTCCTGGAGAAAGTGCAAAAAATCTACCGAGGATTTGATTTTTGTCAGCCGACTCTTGAGGTAGCTGACTCCGATCCTTTGGGGTATGAGACCCTGGCTATAATACCAGATTTGTCTATTGAGATCTTTGACAAACTCAGCCTTAGGGTTAAATCAGGCTCCCCTCTGGACCCGCTGAAGCCGGCTCTTATTAACACGCTTTCCCCGCTGTGCCGAGCTCCCATATTGAATCTCATCAATATGTCGCTGTCCAATGGAGTGGTCCCCACCGCCTGGAAACAGGCGGTGGTTACTCCTATACTAAAAAAGGCCAACTCTGACCCGCGGCTGTTAGAAAACTACCGACCTATCTCCCTATTGCCTTGGATCTCTAAAGTAACGGAAGCCCATGTCAACTCAGTTCTGGCTGAGTACCTGGCTCGCAACCAGATACTGGATCCCAGTCAGAATGGCTTCCGGCCAGGACACAGTACTGAGACGGCGCTACTTTACATCATTGAACATCTTCGCCAGGTACTTGATTCAGGACGTACAGCAGCGCTTTTACTATTAGATCTTAGCGCTGCTTTCGATACTGTGTCCCACCATATATTGATCCAACGCCTAGAGGAAGCTGGAGTCACTGATATCGCTCTTAAGTGGTTTCGATCATTTTTGTCTGATCGAACCTTTAAAGTGGCGATACCACCAGGCCAATCTACCATCTATCCCCTGGAGCTGGGAGTCCCACAGGGCTCCTCATTGAGCCCTACAATGTTCAACCTCTATGTGAAACCGTTAGCTGCAGTCGTCAAACAGTGGGGTTTGGTGATGACCTCATATGCAGACGACACGCAGCTGGCGGTGACACTTAGTGGAGACCCTGAGGTGGAGGCCCCCAGATTCCGTGCGGGACTTGTGGCAGTAGCAAGCTGGCTTCGCACCAATTGCCTACAGTTGAATGCCACCAGAACTGAGGTGTTGGTGTTGAGGAAGCATGCTGAGCTATGGGGAAAGCAGTGGTGGCCACCAGAGTTGGGCGTTACTCCGATCCCAGCGTCCGGAGTGAAAAATCTAGGCATCTGGCTGGACCCCGCGCTCACCTTTATGGATCACACCAAAAAGACGGCCGCCACGTGCTATGGCATCCTGCGGGGCATAAGGCCGGTCCTGAAGTATTTTGATCCCCCCACCAGACAGCTTGTGGTCCAGGCGTCGATTTTATCCCGACTGGACTACGGCAGCTCGCTGATGTTGGGGGTGAATCAGGCGGAGGCCTCTAGGCTTCAAAGGGTACAAAATGCCGCGGCGCAAGCCATTGTGGGCCTCCCCAGACACTGTTCGGTGTCAGGTACCATCTCGGCCCTTCACTGGCTTCTGGTCAGACAGCGGATCAAGTTCAAGGCGCTGTGTCTGGCCTTTAAAATTTTGAAATCTGCTTCGCTGCCGGCACTTGCCAATTTACTAAGATCAGAGGCCCTCCACTTGGAAGTCTGTCCCCGCTTTAAATTGAGTAGAATGGGCGGCCGCTCATTCTGGGTGCTCGCAGCAGGGCTATGGAATTCGCTCCCGGTATCCATCCGAGCTCTTAATGACCTGTTCGCCTTTAGGCAGGCGATCAAAACCTTCCTGTTTCCCGCTTCTTAATAACCTTCCCTTCTTTTAATATGTGTTATGTTACAGTGCCTGTCAAAAGCGCCAGGACGCCCCTTTGCTGGGGCAGCTGTGCGCGATAGAAATATAAATAACATAACATAACATAACATAACATTCCGGCAGAATGCAGAGAAATCCTGGCAAAGGCAAGAGCTGAAAGCACTAATAGGACATACAGGATGAAATGGAAAAGATTCTGATTCTGGTGTCAGGAGAACGAATTGCATCCTCTGCAAGCAGGACATACAGGACATACTAATAGGACATACAGGATGAAATGGAAAAGATTCTGATTCTGGTGTCAGGAGAACGAATTGCATCCTCTGCAAGCAGAGGCGCATCAAATCATCCCATATTTACTAAGGATGGCAAAGTCTGGATTAAGACAATTACAAATGGGACACATTCATGCCCCAGCCAAATGCACAGCATTACGCCGCCCTTGCGGCATTCAAAACTTTAACCATTTACTCCAAATCTTAATATTCGACCATTATTAATTTCTCCATTTTTGCTGAATTCTTCATGCTCCATTTTATAGAAATCCACGTCTGGAATATTTTATGGCTTATTTTCAAGTTTCTTATATTTATTCAGTGCCCATCCGGACCTCTTCAATAAATACGATTAATGCCAGGCTCATCTTAGGCAGTGTTTATTTCATAAAAACCCAATGCATTTCGGGCGACACAGCGCCCTTCTTCGGGGGTCACTGAAAAATGATGAAACATTTACCAATTAGTCATCCATTCACGGTAGTGCATTTTACATAAAATGAAATCAACACACTGGTTTCTACAGAAATGGATTAACCCATGCCTCAATTAAAGTGCATTTGGCGGCGATTTCTAGATACAGGAGAAACTCAGCAGGTCCATCTCTGTGGTCGGAAAGAATTGTTAAACAATTCATGAAGGGGTTGTTTCGAGTGTATCCACCCATCAGGCCACCACCGCCTCTATGCCAACTGAGCATGGTCTTATCACAACTGATGAAACCACCATTTGAGCCAATTCACAAAACTGATCTAAAATTCCTATCCTGGAAGGTGGCTCTATTAATAGCTCTAACATCAGCCAGAAGGGTGGGAGAAATACAAGCCCTTACGGCGCAAGAACCTTTTCTGCAATTCAGAGAGGTCAGTTTGGTGCTCAGAACAAATCCGAAATTTATTCCGAAAGTGCCAACGGATTTCCACTTAAATGAGGCATTAATCCTGAAAAGCTTCTTTCCTCAACCATCTACGGCGGCGGAGAGGACTCTCCACACTCTGGATGTCCAGCGTTGCCTGAAGTTTTATTTGCGAAGGACAAGACCTTTCAGAAAATCTACACAATTGTTTGTGGCTTTTAGTCCCCCCAGGAAAGGTTTCCCGTTATCAAAACAGGGAATTGCACGATGGATCTCAAATGCCATTCAATTCTGTCATCAAGGGCGGGTAAGCCATTGACAGCACGTGTTCGTGCACATTCCACAAGAGCGGTATCAACCTCCACTGCTCTATTTTCTGGCGTCTCTATTCAGGACATTTGCAGAGCAGCTACCTGGAGGAGTACGAATACCTTCACCTGGCATTACTGCCTGGATGCTCATGCAAGAAGTGATGTAGCAGTGGGACAAGCTGTGCTGAGGAACCTTTTCCAATAACGGTGAGCCTCTTTTCTCATCCCTCCTTCCTTTGGTTAGTAAGAAAAGCACATTTTATTGTTGTATGATATTGGAGATGTCTATTGTGGGCGATATGTCTCTGTGTATTTTGATACAATTACTACTATGTGCAAGTATCAGGTGTTGCCTATTTGTGAAAAGCAGGTGACAAAAAAAATGTGCTATAATTTACTGCTCTCTATTCTGATTCAGGTATGTGAATCTATGAAAGCTCCAATACTGGAGTAAGAAAACAAGTTAATTACCTGTAACTTTAGTTCTCCCCTGAGAGGCTCACCTCGGATTTGGCACGAAAGGTATTATAGCACAAGTGCCCGAAAATCTGAGGGGCAAAAGGTTCTCTCAGGAGGGTTCTAGAGGGTGAGTGGCTCTGATTGGCTAAGGGAAAAGTTTGGTCCTTTTTTACATAACAAAGGTTATGGGTTGCAAAAGGGAAATGGGCCTATGCCTTTATTCAGTTAGCTATACTGCTAACCATTGCTTTTTTATTTACCAGAGACTCCCGTCTCGACGACGGGGAAATGATTCAGGTATGTGAATCTATGAAAGCTTCCAATACTGGAGAACTACAGTTACAGATAAGTAACTTGTTTTCTATGCAGCCCTTAAAGGCCTTCCCTAGTCGGTATCCTTGGTACCATTTACAAGGTGCTTACATGTGGCCAGAGAGGTGCTAATTGGGGGTACAAAGGTACAGTTTTGGGAAAGAACACAGATTAGCAGGGACTGGGGCACATCAAGTCAACATGCATCAGAAAACTGGCAAAAAGTAGAGGGGCGAGTGTTACTACACCAGGAACCCAGCTTCCTACAGATGGTGCAAAAGTGTTGTTGCTGCCTAAACCCTCGTTGACAGTGAACCTACCTCTAGCTTTTACAAAGCTGAGGCAGTATTCTGCAGGTGTCGATTTCTTTGTTGATAGCTACCTCGTCAACTTTATGCCTGTGTGATTCGTTCCCATCTTGTGTGGATATTGGTCCTTATATCTTTTACTGCAGTTAGTCAGCAGCAGTCTCCCATTGATGGCAGCAGACTGAAACCTTGCCACTGCAGACTGTGGCTTTCGCTCAAGCAGCAGTATTGGAAGTCCGCTACACAGTACATTGTTGAGGCAGTGCTTAATTTGGCAGCGCACTTGTCCGCTGTGGTCTAGCCTATGGCCTGGTCGATGGGACCCTCTTCAACAACCCATTTAATGGTGAAACCCCCATTACCACATGACATTCTGTCCCTGGAAGTCCAATAAGTTAGCTCTTAGGCCTTCTAGCCCACTAATGAATTGGTGCATGTGTCAGTTCAGATTCCCTGCATAGATGGAAAAGCAGAGAAGAGTGAATATGATGAATGAAAATTGCCAATACCCCAGGTCAACTGCAGCTCTGCTATGTCTCATACTGCAGTCCTGTTGATGGAGAGGCTCAACAGCAGGATTATGGCCACCCTCCTCCAAGGGGCTGCTGGCCAAGGATTGAAACCTCTAGACCGCACTATTCAGATGACTACACTAGAGCCAGCCATAGGCTAGAACATTAACCCTCTGCCCCAGGTAACACTATTAGGATGGCTATTAAGTGACTTTGCTATGACCCCAGACGTTACTCTGTAGAGCCATCCATAGTTGACGTTCCTCTGGAGTTCTTAAAATCTCTCCAGCACATGATGGAGACCTGTTACAAAAGGTTTTGAACACTACAGTCACAAATGCCAGCACAGTCTGCCAGCACAGTCTATTCTTCCTTTGCCCCAGGAGCTACTAACTCCGCTGCTATAACTGTTGCAGCATGTTGCTCTTATGCTTCAGCACATGGATGAGGAGAAAGAGTCGCTTATTGAGGAAGGGAACACAGATATAGAGGAAGGTAAGGTTCATAACTGATACAGTGAACAGAATGACTAAGCCAATGAAGAGTGGTGAGGCGAAGTAGTACCTCCAGAAATGCTGCCTCAAGCAGATTCTTTACTTGACAACATAGTTTGTTTCCACTCGCTCTTGTAAACTGCTGCAGATGCATTGACATGCCAATGACATCAGCTGAGAAGCACTGCTTCCTCTCTGATGTGAAGGCACAGCATAGAAAGCGAGTTATTGTGCAGGCTGTATCCACGAACCTGGAAATAATGCAGGGTCAAATCATGCATACAGGAATTCCTCATTCATCACCCAAGTTCAACTCCATCACTGTAGCAGCCTCTTCAGTCCCTCCTTATAACCTGTTGATGCACATACACCCTGAGAAAGAGGGTCCGCTTCAGGTAAGCTACCTCCATAAAGACACATGTTAGCCATCCTACTTTACTGCGACAGTCAAAAATGGTATATTTTAGTTCTTCTGCACCTGAAAGGAGACCACTGGCATGCAAAAGCTATTCTGAGACGGAAGCCATCGTCCCCACCACAGTCATAGACCTGATGGTTGTGCCCATCCAATTTTGTAAGCTGGCAGGGGCAGAAGTTCTGTGTAGGACGGTATGGTAGAAAGGCACATGCTTCCAACCAGAGGTCAAAAGTACAAAATGCTTGCCATGCTGCTCACGGGTCGTTCTAAAAAAAAAAACCTGTGGGGAAGGCTGGACAGTGTGTAAATACTAGTACTGACATCACAAGGTCCTTGGGGGCATGTCTATTCTAGTGAATAACCATTTTTCCATGTCCCTCCTTTAGTGTAGTTCCTATATTCCCAACAGGCTCTACGCATTGGAATAACATAAACAGCAGTTTAGACGTAGGACTGAGGTCATCTAGGTCTCTACTGACTATGTTAAACTTAATTAGTTTTGCCAGCTAGCTCAGAGGTCACTAGAAACTTTCTCGAGTGAACAGGAAGGGGTTAACTTTCCTGAATAGACAAGAAGGGATTAGCTTCTGACAACCGCATAAACATGACAACTTTGCTCCCTCAGAATAAAGAGTATATCTCTAGAGTCGTGTGAAAACAATAGACAGTTATTTCACTCAGTCAATCGTGCATGCTTAATTTCACCAGGGGTGCAGAGAAATAGAGAGACGGGCGTTTTCAATAAACGTTGTTATTTATTGAGCAGTCCTCTTTCTCATGCAAGAGAAATGAGTTGCCACAATTGCAATACTTATCATAAAGTAAAGTGCGTACAGTAAAAGGAGTATTATGAAATAATACTGTAAAAGCATTGATATGGTTTCTTAGCCATATGATACTTTAAAACGGATAAAATATATGCATTCATAAAAACATTGACTAACGTACTCAACTGGTGCTTCTAAGATACGCCTACCCCGGTGTACCTGACCTAAGCCTAATACGTGGGAAGGAGTAAGTAAGTTGCAGTTTAAGTTAAGTTGGTTTTTGCCAAGAATCTGAATCAAGAATTCTCTTAAGGGTTTAGTCAGCTCCGTATCTTGGTAATAGAATGTAGTAGGTCTTGTATCTCTCTCTCAGGACTCGATCTCCCAGCAACCCGCAGGGGTGACTGGAAACACCAGAGCTGGATTTCTCGGCTTGAGAAAAGACAGCGTCTCTCAGTGCGTCAAACGGGAGGGTCGGCTTCCTTCGGCACTCGCATCAGCTGGGCGTCGGGCAAGTAGATAGCTGCTCTGCTCCAAACCACCGTGTTGCTTGAGGCAACTGTTGGTATATTTATACCTGAAAGGTGCCGGGTTTGACGTAAGGTTGGACAAAAGATGTCACTAAGAACTAACAGTTCTTTCTGGACTCCAGGAGTTCTTGTGCAAATCAAAGCAAAAGCAGGGGGATTTCCCGGGCTGCTGGAGGCTTGGTTTGTTTAAAGAACGCGTTCTACTTTCTCGGAGTCTATGGGAGTAGCCTTGCCGTATTTGGACTGCATGGGCTATGACTAGATATGGACATGATTCCTATGCCTTTATAAGGATATGTTTTGTTATAACCATATAAGGGCATGAATCGGGGATATCTTGATTAGGATCCTAGATAGATTCACAACACTCCTCCTTCAGGTGTTCAGAAGCTATTCTTGCAACTTACTAAGGACAAAGTCGCACTGTGAACGAATCCTACATTGATGCCTACGGTATCTGAATGAGCCAGTGGTGCTCAGTTTCTTCTTCCTTAACCTGTCTTCCAAAGAGTAAAGAACACAGCCTTTTATAAATGTCTGCAGGTGCCTGAAGAATCATTCCAGTAACACCAAAGACTTTAGCACCACTGACCATCTATTCAGCTCCTTTGGAGCCCCAGCAAAGCGTAATTTCATCATGAAACAAGCTTATGTGGTTATCCATCTGCATTTCTTTTTGTCAGAGTACTTCTCATCTCTGGGCAGCACCTCCCCATCGTTCAACCTCCTGTCTACAACATTAGCTTTAAGGATTTCACACACCTAAACCGACTTTTAGTTACATGGGAAGAAGATCCAAAAACTAAATTCTTCGTAGAATTGCAGTTGATTTAGATCTGTACCTCCAGTGCATCAACATATGTCCACCATATATAGAATAGCTGTAAGGGGGCTGTAGGAAGCTGGCTCTGTATATACTATACCACATTGAGGTATAGTGTGCACAGAGTCCTGTGGAACCCAAACGATAGGCAGAGGTTAAGTAGATAGCACCTCACTCTCTATTTGTGGTAGTGTGGCCGAGCAGTAAGGCTTTATCAGAGGAAAGTGTTAAGCATCTGTTGTACACACTGTCAGCAAATGAATTCACGCACTCAAAGACTAAACTTCAGACCAATTGTTTTTGTATAAAAATATTATTTTCGTTATTTTATTTACGAGAACCAAGCAAGCCTGGCACAGGTCAGTGATCAATACTTTGCAGTAAATATACAGTTGTAACACAGTTTGAATTGCAATGGTAAATGTACTTTGATTTGATTACCATAGTGTTACAGATAATGCAGTGCTTTTCAGAATACAGTACATATACTTTGTATAGGGGTTTTGGTAAAATTGCAGGTTAGTTACTTTTGAGATTACTTTTCTTACACTGTGTAGTATGACTGGGTACTGCACTGGGCAGCCGGGTGCAGGGTGCTGTTTCGACGTCCAGCGCCCTGTTTGCAACGGAGAATCTCCGGTTCGCAAAAGCACTCCAGGCCCTGGGACGAAGGTCTTCTGGGTGCGACCACCACTTCGAGAGGTAAGTTGGGATGCTGGGGGTTGGTTAGGCACGGTCTGTTGGGTCAACAAAGGCCGTGGGGCGTCTGGTGCAGTGGTGCCTTTTAGGGTCAATCTTCTTACCAACTCCTGGTCGCAGTTAGGGGGACCTTCCGTATTTAGGCTGCAGGCGTCCGCTGGAGGTGTGAGGCAGGTCAGACGTCGATGGATCTCGGGTCAGGATCGCCGTTGAGGCCTCCTCGTGGTGTTTGCCCACTTGAGCTCGGGCCGTGGACGGCAGGTGCAGAGTGGTGCGGAATCCAGGTGTCCTGCCAGATCCAGAGGTTGGAGATTAACAAATCTGGTGTTCAAGGTAGACACAGTCATTGTGGTTGAAGGCAGGCTGGCCCTCCGGGGTTTTTGAGGTTTCTGACTGCAGGACATACTGTGATTTCACAGGAGCAGGTTCGAGGTGGAGACCGGCCGGGAGGGCTGGGGACAAGTCAGTGGGCTTCTTCCTCTTGTTAGCTTTGGCACGGCTATTCGGTCCTTCTTGTTCTTTTCTTGTAATTTCTTCTGGTCTGAGGAAGCAAGGTTCAAGGATACCCCTAAATACTAGATTTAGGGGTGGTACAGGTAGGTAAAATGGTTGGGACTAATGATTCCCTTCCCTGGCGTAGATACACCTTCTATTATGCCACCCTCCAGTGGAAGTGGGGCATAAGGCTTTCCCTGGTTGGCTGATCCCCCCCCGTCTGCAAGATGGCGTAGACTGAGAGTTGTGTTTCACCTCGCCACCCCCACCTGAGGGGTGGAGTTGGCAGAGGTGGCACACCTCTCTTCCTCACTTGGCTTTCCCGCTAGTTCTCCCGTGGGGGTCAGAACCAGTGTGGGCCAGTTGCTGAAAGCAGCAAATGGCCTGGGGAAGCTCACAAAGGCTGCAAGCCTTCAAAGCCTTCCCTACGTGGGCCCTGCCCATCCTGGGGGAGGAGGCTTGATACCTCGTCGCAGCATGTGCATTGTTTCAGGCCCTCGAGAGCAGCAGGCTCTCGCCCCATGGGTCCAGAAACATATCTGGTAGTGGCAGCAGAAAGCAGCCACACAGACTGGACACTAGTGTTAGGTTGTTTTCTCGGGGCATCTCTAAGATGCTCTGTGTGCATTTTTATTAAATTCCACACTGGCATCAGTGTGGGTTTAATGTGCTGAGAAGATACCAAACTTCCCAGTTTTCAGTGTAGCCATTATGGTGCTGTGGAGTTGGTAATGACAATCTCCACGCACCATATACTCTTAATGGCAGCACTGCACTTACAATGTGTAAGAAAAGTAATCTGTAATCTACTTGACATTCTACTAAAAAGCCAATACAAAGTATATGTACAGTATATCAAAAGCATTGCATTACTAGTAGCTTTATTGTAATCAAATCAAAGTGCATATACAATTGCAATTCAAACTGTTTTCAAACTGCATTACTATTGTGAAGTATTTAGTCTTACCTGTGCCAGGCTTGCTTGATTCTAGAAAATAAATAACTAAAAGAATATTTTTATACAACACCAATTGGTCTGAAGTTCAGTCTTTGAGTGTGTGATATCATTTGCTGATTGAGTGTGTACAACAAATGCTTAACACTACCCTCTGATACAGCCTTACTGCTTGATCACACTACCACACATAGATAGTAAAGTGCTATCTACTTTTACCTCTGCCTACCTTTGGGGTTTCACTGGACTCTGTGCACACTATACCTTACTTTGGTATAGTATATACAGAGCCAGCTTCCTACATATGGTGTCCAGGTAATTCAGAGACCAAATTTGTAATTGTGTCCAGGTAAGTGTTCTGCAGAGCATTGATTTAACCGTCCTAGCAATCTCCTGATTTAAAGTGCCTTTTAAAGGTGTAATGGTGTTTTCTGTCAAGGCCCTCACATCTGGAACTCTCTTGAATTTGAAGTACACCACAACACTCTTCAGGCCTTCAAGAATTCATTGAATGCACTGATTCTTTAAACAAGATTTATTTTATTTTAATGCATTCCAAGAGCCCTCATCCCAGACATAGTTTGTTATAAATGTAGTCAGATAGATATGACTAGTTATCCCTTTTTCTAGATTTGGGAAATGGTGTTCTCGGCTTGAACATATTCTGCATGAAGTAACAGCCAAATGTGATTCGGTTTGAGCAAAGTATGTCCAAGCTACAAATCCTAAAGAAGATTATCTCGGCGATCAGTACTGCCAGGAGGGAATCGGTCACAAGAATGTGCAAATGCATGTTAATAAAGATTACATAATAGCCTTTCTTCACTTATGTGGATAAATCCTACAGGAACAGAATAATTATCCAGTAGTCACTGAATCTCCTCATGGAACGGACAAAAAAGAAAGGGATATCCCAGTAAAATTACAATCCTTCACACAAAGAGAATTCTCGAGTCCCCAGAGGAAAAGGTCCCGATTGCAGGACTCAAGATAAGGTTTTAAGTTGGGAGCATTTTTCTCAATACATTAAAAGATTGGGAATCAAATAATTTCATAAGGAAAAACATTATAATTCTAATGGAAAATATCTTCCTGCACAGTGCTCATCTTTTTGATTCTGCCCAAGTGCCAGGCTGGATCTGTAGAAACTTCCATTGCTCCTTTAACAAAGGAGGAGGTAGAAAGTCCAGCACCAAAGGTGGATTATGCAGGCTAATGGGGCGGGTGGCAGGGGTTTGAGCTGGTTCTTAGAATGGAGGCACTGGTTTGGTGGTGCCAGAACGCTTACCAGTAGGAGCTGCAGCTAAGGTCAAAATCTGCAGCATAGCCTTTTAGAAGGCTGACTTGCTGCTGATGACCCAGAGAATTCCAGGGTTGGAACGGCAGCAGAGGAGGAAGATTAAGCCAGAGTTAGATTATGTGGACATCGACTATGCAGCCTCTGCCATAACTTGGAGCTTTGGGAAGCTGAGGTGTTCTGGTTATGGGGTATTTTACGCTTCTTCAAATTCTTGTCCTTCAACTTACTTGAAGATGGTGACCTGGAACAGGAATGTCATCACTGCAAGTGTTCCACCTTGCAAAGCTTGGCCTCCCACCTGATCACCTTCAAGTGCATATGGGGGCATTAGTCATAATATCTGTAGGTGTCCTTAGGCCCCAGATGGGGTTTAAACTCTATTCTTTGGTGTCCACTTCCTTTCCTATACTACCAAAGATATTTTAATTCTCAAGGAAAAGGTCTGTCTTAGTCAAAAGCAGAAAAGCAGGGCTCTGGACCCATATCAGAGGGCACAGAGGGGGGGAAAAGGAACAGACGTCAAACATTTGCTAAATTATCTTGTGTATTTAATTCTTTCAGGAAGTGCCTGTCCTTCGAGCTTCTAGGTGCCACAAAGAAGCAGAAGATAGGAGGTTTTCTGCAATGAAAGGGTGACTCAAGGGCAATGTGGCACACAAGTATCTTTGTGCAGTTTCAAGATTCATGTTTTGTTATCAGGATTTGTAAAGCATGCTGATCACCCGAGGGGTATCCAGGCACTACAGCAGGCGTGAAGGTAGTCTGCAGGGTCTTAGTTGAAGAGGCAGGTTTCCAGCTTCTTGCGGAATTCAAGAAGCAAGTAGTAGGCCCTTTGGTGAAGAGGTAGGTTGTGCCTTGTATCTGAAAGATACCTGCAAACACAACAATGATGGACAGAATGTGGATCAATGTCACACATTCACCCCAGTCCAAAGATCTGGGCCCAAATCCATTGTTTTTCCACTCCACACCACCCTGGGTTAGACAATGGCGATATGCAAATCAGCGCTGACCCTGTGCCCCATGGGAACAGTCCAGTCCGAACTACAAAAGCCATGTCCTTCCCAGAACGGAAACAAGCATCCGAGGACCGGCCCGGTTTCGAGGTAACACCTCTCATCAGCCCGGCTAGCTTGATTCCAGTGGTGTGGAGTGCCTGGGACTCACGTCTGAGCATCCCCAGTACACTTAGAGCGGTACCTGCAAACACAACAATGATGGACAGAATGTGGATCAATGTCACACATTCACCCCAGTCCAAAGATCTGGGCCCAAATCCATCGTTTTTCCACTCCACACCACCCTGGGTTAGACAATGGCGATATGCAAATCAGCGCTGACCCTGTGCCCCATGGGAACAGTCCAGTCCGAACTACAAAAGCCATGTCCTTCCCAGAACGGAAACAAGCATCCGAGGACCGGCCCGGTTTCCAGGTAACACCTCTCATCAGCCCGGCTAGCTTGATTCCAGTGGTGTGGAGTGCCTGGGACTCACTTTTGAGCATCCCCAGTACACTTAGAGCGGTACCTGCAAACACAACAATGATGGACAGAATGTGGATCAATGTCACACATTCACCCCAGTCCAAAGATCTGTGCCCAAATCCATCGTTTTTCCACTCCACACCACCCTGGGTTAGACAATGGCGATATGCAAATCAGCGCTGACCCTGTGCCCCATGGGAACAGTCCAGTCCGAACTACAAAAGCCATGTCCTTCCCAGAACGGAA
Source organism: Lissotriton helveticus (assembly GCF_964261635.1). Lineage (NCBI taxonomy): Eukaryota > Metazoa > Chordata > Amphibia > Caudata > Salamandridae > Lissotriton > Lissotriton helveticus. Next base: position 558,612,673 of record NC_136071.1, on the reverse strand, counting down.
ACAAGCATCCGAGGACCGGCCCGGTTTCTAGGTAACACCTCTCATCAGCCCGGCTAGCTTGATTCCAGTGGTGTGGAGTGCCTGGGACTCACGTCTGAGCATCCCCTAGGAATCAAGCTAGCCGGGCTGATGAGAGGTGTTACCTCGAAACCGGGCCGGTCCTCGGATGCTTGTTTCCGTTCTGGGAAGGACATGGCTTTTGTAGTTCGGACTGGACTGTTCCCATGGGGCACAGGGTCAGCGCTGATTTGCATATCGCCATTGTCTAACCCAGGGTGGTGTGGAGTGGAAAAACGATGGATTTGGGCCCAGATCTTTGGACTGGGGTGAATGTGTGACATTGATCCACATTCTGTCCATCATTGTTGTGTTTGCTTGTATCTGAAAGAAACACGTATTGATAGATTCCTTACCTTAGGATTTACCCCCAGGCGTCAGACTGGATCCGGAAAGTTTTTTTTCGTCAGCAGTACCCCTGCGCGTTGGTAGGCTTCCTCCTGCATCTCCGCGTGCGTCGTTGGCGCCGGGATTACGTCGCCAGAGCTACTTGGATGCACCCAGGCACGCTGATGTCAGTTCTTTCTTTTTTCGTGCCAGCAAGCGCAGATCCGGGAAGAGAAAGTACCCCCAGTCACTTTTTGACTGAGTTATTCAAGGCCTTTTACCTCATCTTTTCAAGCCGATCGACTCCTGGTGTCGTAGGGATGCCCGAGTTCAAGAACTGTGGAGACTGTCACCGCATGATGTCAGTGACGGACCCACACTGTGCGTGTCTCTACTGCCTGGGTTGCTACCACAATCCAAAGTCGTGCCCCGACTGCTGGGCCATGGCGCCGAAGACTTTGCGGGAGTGGTCCCGAAAGTTGCTTGAAATCCCGCAGTCAGCTCCGCGGCACTCGAGGTCCCGGTCCCGTGGGCGGTCGAGGGACCAGTCGCGGAGTCGTCACCATCATTCTTCTGGATCTAAGTCTTCGCACTGGGGTTCAGGTAAGTCGAAGTATTCCAAGAGGAAGTCGAAGAAGCATTGTTGCTCTTCGACTTCCCCTCGCCCGTTGCGGCTGAGGTTGCGGGCGGTGCCACCCCGTGGCTCTGGCGGAGCCTGCGACGTCGCCCCCAGTCTACCCCCTTCCCAGATGCGGGGGCGACGCCTGCTCAGGTGCAAGAGTTTCTTGCTGCTATGGCCCGACTCTTAGGGTCATCTGGCCTGCGGGCCCAACTGGGGTCCTGCTTTACCATCTCTAGCGGCACCGGCCCAGGTGTCGCCGGCGGCTCCGGCCCGACGCCGCAGGCCCCCAAGGATCCGGGATCGGATCCCGATCGACGCCGGTTGACCTTTTGACACCTCCACCGGTGCCGATCTCCCCGGCACCGCCCCCGACATCAACCGCTCCTCAAGACGATGTCGTCCCCAGGTTCAGCCCCGAATCTGACACAGTGCCGGATCGACATCGCCCGATGCCGACGCCAATGGGCCCTTTTTCGCCCTATGTCCCTCCTCCTTATTTTGAGCCTGTTCCACAGACTTAGGAGGAAGGGGAAGACTGGGAGGGGTCTGAGGACCCTCTAGCAAAGGACTGTGCTTATGATCCGAACTGGGCAGAGGATTTGGGGGAGGCCAGTGGTCTTGACACCTCGCTGCAATTGACGTCTTTTGACCTGCCTCCCAAAGTCTGTAATGTTATCTTGGCAGCCAAGCGTCCCTTCACTAAGACTGTATACGCCTGCAGGTGGAATAAGTTTGTGGCATGGTGCACAGCCGAGGGTGTGGACCGCCTTACTGCCCCTCTTTCAGAGGTTCTTCTTTTTCTTCTTTCTTTGGCCCAGCAGGGCTCTGCTCTGGGCACTATCAAGAGCTATCTCTTGGCCATTTCCGCCTTTTTAAGGCTTCCAGATGAGCCTTCCCTTTTCAAGTCCCCTGTTGTAAATAGATTCTTGAAATGCATCACACACGTTTCCTCCTGTTCTTTTCGTGATGCCTCAGTGGGACTTGCATCTAGTTCTTACTTTTCTGATGTGTGCTCCCTTTGAGCCACTTCACAATTGCCCTCTTCGTCTCCTCTCTCTAAAGACTGCTTTCCTGGTTGCCATCACCTCTGCCAGAAGAGTGAGTGAGCTCCAGGCTCTTTCTTCTAAGCCTCCTTTTCTCTCTGTCCATCCGGACAAAGTTGTTCTAAGGACTCGTCCTTCTTTTCTGCCAAAGGTTGTTACTGCCTTTCACATCGCAGACCATCACTTTGCCCACCTTCTTTCTACCTCCGCATCCCTCAAAAGAGGAAGAGAGGCCCCACCGCCTGGACCCGAAACGTGCGCTCTCTTTCTATCTGAACCGCACACAACAGTTCCGGGTGAATGACCAGCTCTTTGTTGGCTACGTGGGCGCCAAGAAAGGTCGGGCTGTGCACAATTGGACCATCTTACGGTGGGTCATTTTGTGCATAAAGTCTTGTTACTCCTTGGCTGAAAAGGAGCCTCCGGGGGGTTGCGCGCCCACTCTACCAGGGCGATGGCAGCCACTGCTGCTCTGGGATGTGGAGTTCCCTTGCATGACATCTGTCAGGCAGCTACGTGGGCCTCGCTGCACATGTTTACCTAGCACTACTGCCTGGATAGCCAAGTCCGGAGAGACTGCTTCTTTGGCCGTTCTGTTCTCCAGGACTTTCTGGTGTGATCTTGGTTCGCAGACCCACCACCGGGGTTGGTATTGCTGGGGTATCTATTCCAAGGTAAGGCATCTATCACTACTTGTTTCTTTCAGATGCACAAGTTACTTACCTTTGGTAATGATACATCTGTAAGAAATATTAGCAGTGATGGATTCCTTACCGCCCCACCCATACTCCAAGTTCTGCGAACTGATTTCTAGGGTTAAGGTCATCCCTTTCTGGGCCCTAGTTTCATGGCACCAGTGGTCAGTTCCTTGCATGACTCTGCGTTCTTGGCGCGGAAAGTCGTATGTAGAACTGACGTCAGTGCGCGGGCGCGTCTAAGTAGCTCCGGTGACGTCATCCCGACGACGCGTGCGGAGCCGCACGATGACGCTTACCGACGTGCAGGAGTACTGCTGATGAAAAAACTTTCCGGATCCAGTCTGACGCCTTCGGGTAATTCTAAGGTAAGGAATCTATCACTAATAATGTTTCTAACAGATATATTGTATTGTATTGAAATCGCTTTTATATAGCGCTTACTACCCCTGACGAGGCGTCGAAGCGCTTTTTCGGCGGGTAGCACGCTACTCCGGAACCCATAGAGGATTAGTGTTGAATTAGTATAGTGACATGCAAATACATTTTAAGTGGTGGATAGGTTAGTCAGGTATTTGGATTTGGAATGATAGCAGAAGGATAGAGGAGGAAAAAAGGTTTGTATGGATATAGCACTTGTTACCCCTAATGGGGTGTTGAAACATACTATTCAGAAAGCCCATAAAGGATTAGTGGTGAATTAATATGGTGAAATATGACAGTAATTTCAGTGGTGGATATTAGGCAGTTATTTGGAGTGAGAAGGATAGCGGAGGGATAAAAGGGGAAGAAAGGTTTTCATTCATATAGCACTTGTTACCCCTGATGGATGTTGAAGTGCTTTTCTGGCGAGTAGCACGGCACTCCGGAACTCATAAAGAATTAGTGTTGAAAATTAGTATAGTAAAATATGAAGTAATTTGAGTAGTGGATATGTTATTCAGTTATTTGGGTAGAGAAAGGTAGGTGGCGAGATAGTGAAGGGAAAGAGGTTTGTATTTATATAGCGCTTGCTACCCCTGATGGGGTTTTGAAGCGCAAGTAGCACGCTACTCTGGAACCCATCAGGATTAGTGTTGAATTAGTATGGTGAAACATGAAAGTAATTTTAGTGGTGGATATGTTAGTCAGTTATTTGGATTGAAAAGGGTTGGGGAGGGGTAGAGAAGAGGGAAGAGTTTAGAAAGGTTTGTTTTGGGGGATCAGTATTTTAAAAGAGGAGTAAGATGATGCAAGGAGGAGTAGAGTAGAAAAGGGTTATTTTGGGGTTCATAGTAGTGGTTTGGGGTTAAATGAGAGAGTGGGTGTAGAAGGTATATTGAGCGAAGTATAGTCTGAGAAAGAAGGAAGTGCATTCGAAATGCTAAATTAGAAGAACGTGATAAATATAAAGATCCATAAGTACATTGAAAGTATATAGATGCATAATGGAGGTATGTATATTGGGCAGCATTTCTGGCCCTGGTCAGTCTCAAACAGGTTCAAACAGGCAACTGCCCTTGTCTCTCCAACACCACCAAGATATTAGAAGTACTAAGTAAAAATAATTCACCTTGTAGGCTATAATTCTAAAGTTTGTGGTATTAAACTTCTCGAAATCCTATTCACACTGTCCACTGTAAAAGAACCAAAATTCCAAAATAATCATGTATCTTCCTTCTATTGGTTAATAAGGTAACTGAAATCAAGCATTCCTCCACAAGAGCTCACAACCTTCTGATCCTTTGAATAATGCCTTAATACAACGATAAATTCTAATTAAACCCCATGGTCCTACCAAAAATTCTCGCAATCCAACATGATTACCAAACCGTGTATTGATATAAATGGCCCTCTCCCTCAAGTTCGAATAAGCATCAATCTCCTGATAAGATTATGTATTTAAACCTGGTCGGATAGGTTTAATCATGTGTCCTTCACATAATACTGCTCACCTGTATTATTACGTCCATAATTCAGATATTAACAAAGTATTGCCATGCTCGTTGGCAACTATAAAATATCCACATCAATCCTGTACGGTAAACAAAAGATATATATACACCCCATGCTTCAAGTTCTCGGTACATAGCCAAAGTCATTGATGCTCTTACAAAACACCATATCTCACCTGAAATATCCCGTAGGTTGTGATTCACGAGTACGTGACCTGCGGTAAATAAACGCTAAATCAGTGAGAAATTCCAAATTAAAGTCCCAGCATCTAAAGTCAAAACGAATTTCTACTCCGCTCACCATTTCCGACGTGTCCGTCACTCCTGGAAATTTTTCGCGTACTACCCGAGCGCCATTTTGGACATTGTATTTAAAGCTTGGCAACGCGGGCGCCATATTTGAAATGTAATCAATACTAAATAATACGTACTACCGCTATTATTAATCCCTTCGATAAACGTTAGAGGTAGGAAATTGTTACCCCATGGGATACTACGTTCATTATATTAATTTAATAGTAATATTTATCAGTTGGACATACGATTCCGTATAGGAACCTAAGTCCGTCTTCACTTATCAGTATTCATGATAGCGGCGATTACTCTCTGCGTTCCACAAAGTTTCAAGGAATTCCCATCTAATAGTGCTAGATTATAAAACCAATATTAAATAGCTTATTACCCGCAGAGAACTAAAATTCCCGAACAGTAATCGAAGATTTTTACTGAACAAAATGTTTTCATTTGTTTATATCAAAAATGAAATCAAAAGAACTAATGTATGTGCCCCGGCAAGTCTCGAACCCACGACATCATTCATCAAGGGCTAATGCACTCACGTTAAGCCAAGCGTTATCCCAACTCTTACTCATGACATATTTTGTTCAAGATTTCTATCTTAAGAAAGAATCCTAGTACCGTAAAGGATTATAAGAGTAAAAGAGTTACAGGAAGCAGAAAGACCTCCACCACAGTAAATTTGTGATAAAGGATAAAACTAAAACAAGGTGGGGGGAGTTTGAAGTAAAGGAAGAGATAAAATTATATATTTCAGTACCACATATAAATTTGAATATAACAAGGGCAAACAGTATTTCGGTCCCATGGGCCTGCTCAATCAATATAAGTTGATCACAATGTAAATATTGAACATTCTTCATTCATTATATTGTTGCTAAAACAAAGTACATTCTGCTTACTATAAAAAATAATTGTCTACTGCTGATAATGACATATTCTTAAGCCTTCTAACATAGACAATGAGTCTTATGTAGACATCTAACATAGTCTCCATTCAGTTTAAGCATCTATACAAAAAAAATGTATATGCTTGTCTGAAATTAAAGTGAGAAATAAAACTGCATGAAACGTGGGCCACAGTAAAAAGACTGATTAACATACACCTTGTAATGGCACAGGTAACCCTTGTCTCTACTTCCGATAGAAAGCCTAACCCTACTCTTAGTCCCACAACCAGTCCAGCAACCAATCACATCAGAAACCCTAATCGCTACTTCCAATTAAAAGTCTAACCCTAGCCCTAGTCCCACCCTTGTCCCAACAACCAATAACACAGGAAACCCTAGTCCCTACTTCCAATAGAAATCCTAACCCTAGCCCTAGTCCCAACCCTCCATTGATGGAATCACAGACCCAGAAACCAATCAGAACACTCAAATACCCAACCAATGAGGACACTAACCCTAATCCAATAGAAACATAAGATACAACCACCAATCAGTGTAAACATGTACCAAACAATATCAGACCATATAAGGCCCCAGCGACCTCAGACAAGGTTTGCTGGCCAGGGAGTTGGAAGCTGCTTTTCCTGTTCAGAAACTCCTAGGAGACAGACAGGCTCAATCCACACTTTGGATTACTGCAGGTAAAGGCCTCACTATTTTGAAATCTAACAATACTGTTTGAATAAAACTTTACTCCCTCTACTAGCCAAAAAACGAAGTGCACAGTCCCTAGTAAAACACAGTTTAAACAGCTCCCAGAAGCACCCTCTGATGTAGAATATCCCTGTTGCTGGGGGGGGGGGGCTGGTTTCACTGGCTTGTGAACACAAAATGGTGGCTGGGGGTGCACTGTTTTAACATACAGGTCTTAGCACAAAGCAAAGGAGAAATTTGGAGGTAAAACAAGTCATCTGCAATGAGAGGGAAAAACGACAGTTTGGACTGCAAACCCCACAATTCGAAACGTTAAATGGAAGCAATCATGGGCAGGAAAAACACAAGTTTAAAACGCAAAACAGGTGATAAAATATCCAATCACAGGGAGTTTAAAACTACAATTTTTAAACTGTAACAACCACAGACAAAGACAGAAATCACAGAAAGGAAAAATCGTTTTTTTTTTTTAACTTTTGTTTTGGGGGAAGAGACAGCACTAGTCTGCCTCCTTACCACTTCCTGGACTCTTCTCACTGCAATCTGGGGCACAGGGAGGCTGAAACTCACAAGATGGAGGAGAATGATTTGGGGTGCACTCAGGAAGCCCTTAAGGGCCTTGGGCTAGTGTGAGGAGACGGCTCAGAGTTGCCTGGTAGTTGAATAGCCAATCCCCAGTCCTGGGTCTGCTGGCCTGGGCTGACATTGCAGACTGCGTGTTATGGTGCAAACCATGAGAGAAAACACCACATGGCACACTCACTGTGTGCCATTCCAAAGCCACTGCATGTGATATATGTGAGTCACCCCTACAGCGGGCGTTGTAGCCCTAAGGCAGTGCGCACTGTACTACACGTTGAGGGCGTATCTGCATGAGCAGATATGCCCCTGTGCTGCCTAATATAATTGCTAGATGGTACAAGTGAACAGGGAAGCCATCTTAAGTATATGTACTGAGCACTAGTCATAATGAGTTTCCCAGCTACATGATTGCGTACTCAAACCTCTGATGTTTGCTATCAAACACCTTGTCTTAATAAATCTGTACTGTGACAGCACAAACTTTATTATAGCATGCACCCAGAGGGCACCTTCGAGGTGCCCCCTGAAAAACCTACCACTATCTAGTGTGAATGTCCTAACTGACTGACATTGACCAGCCTGCCTCCCCAGACAAGTTTATGGACCCTCTGATCTCCGATCTGCCTGCTCTGGAGGAAGGTGGTCACACCTCCTTCAGCAAAATGTCTAGTAATTTAGCATATCGAGGCCAGGGGCTTCAAAGCCTCTGCAGCCTTTGATCTGCAACACCCGTTTACCCCAGACCTAAGGCTCATTTGGCACCAGGATAGGTGAGAAAATAGCTATGCAAGTGCAAATGTTACACCAACAGGCTAGTAACACCCCTATGGTGGGCTACCCGATGTGCTCCACGAAAGAAGGGTTCCACCTTCTCGCTTTTGGTGCATTAGGAAATCTGGGACAGTGTTATGCCCACTCCCCACAGGAAGTGGTCATGTAGGGGGTGTAAAGGCCCCAAGGGTAAGCAGCTCACTGGCTACTACCTTCATTATCTTTAGTGTTTAGGTGGCCCCCTGACACCAGGAACTCAGATTTGTCTGCTTGAAGCGAAAGAAGGACAAAGAAGAGTCGAAGGTATGAGAACTATGGATCAATCAATCAATCAATCATAGCATTTGTAAACGCACTACATACCCGTGAGGGTCTCAAGGCGCTAGGGGAGGGGATGCTGCTACTGTACGAAGAGCCAGGTCTTGAGGAGTCCTTTGAAGGTAAGTAGGTCTTGGGTCTGCCGTAGGAAGATAGGGAGGGTGGTCTATGTCTTGGTGGTGAGGTGTGAGAATGATCTGCCGACGGTCACTCTTCGGAAGCGGGGGACAGTGGCAAGGGCTCGGTCTGCGGAGCGGAGCTGGCGGGTGGGGTGTAGAAGCGGAGTCGGCTGTTGAGATATGCTGGTCCGGTGTTGTGGAGCGACTTGTGTGCATGGGTGAGGAGTTTGAAGGTTATCCTCTTGTTGACAGGGAGCCAGTGCAGGTCTCTTAGGTGTGGTGTGATGTGGCTGCGGCGGGGGATGTTGAGGATCAGGCGTGCGGAGGCTTTCTGGATGCTTTGGAGCAGTTTCAGGAGTTTGGCCGAGGCTCCTGCCTAGAGGGCGTTTCCGTAGTCCAGTCTGCTGCTGACGAGGGCCTTGGATGACCATCCTTCTAGTTTCAGTGGGGATCCACTTGTAGATCCTGCAGAGCATGCGGAGGGTGTTGAAGCAGAAGGAGCTGACGACGTTGACTTGCTTAGTCATGGAGAGGGATGAGTCGAGGATGACCCCTAGGTTGCGTGCGTGGTCGGTCGGGCTGGAGCTGTTCCTAGTGCAGTCGGCCACCAAGAGTCATCCCAAGCCGAGGGGGTGGATCCAAGGATGAGGACCTCCGTCTTTTCAGAGTTCAGTTTCAGTCGGTTGTTCTTCATCCATTCTGCGACAGCCTTCATTCATTTGTGAAAGTTGGTTTTGGCGGTGTGGGGGTCTCTGGTGAGGGAGAGGATCAGCTGGGTGTCGTCGGCGTAGGAGATGATGTTTAGGTCGTGCAGTCGGGCGACGTGGGCGAGCAGTGCCATGTAGATGTTGAACAGAGTTGGGCTGAGGGATGAACCCTGGGGTACGCCGCAGATGATCTTGGTGGCTTTGGAGCGGAAGTGGGGAGGCGGACGCTCTGATATCTGCCGGAGAGGAAGGAGGTGGTCTAGTCCAGTGCTTTCTCTTGGATCCCGGCATCGTGGAGGCGTATGCGTAGGGTGCGGTGGCAGACCGTGTCAAAGGCTGCTGACAGGTCCAGGAGGATGAGCGTCGCGCTTTCTCTGTTTTCTAGCAGGATCCTGATGTCATCGGTGGCAGCGATGAGGGCAGTTTTGGTGCTCTGGTTGCTGTGGAACCCGGACTGGAATGGGCCTAGGATGCTGTTCTCCTTGAGGAAGCTGCTCAGTTGTTTGTTGACGTTCTTATTGATGACCTTCGCCCGGAATGGGAGCAGGGAGATGGGTCGGAAGTTCTTGAGGTCCTTGGAGTCCGCTTTGGGTTTCTTGAGTAAGGCGTTGATCTCAGCATGTTTCCAGCTCTCCGGGAAGGTTGCGGTCTCAAAGGAGACATTGATGGTTTTCCGGAGGTGGGGTGCAATGGTAGTGCTGGCTTTGTTGAAGATGTGGTGTGGGCAGGGGTCTGACGGGGATCCGGAGTGGATGTTGTTCATGATCTTGATGGTGTCGTCGGCGTTGATGTTGGTCCAGGAGAGCAGGCGGTTGGTGCGGATGGTGGTCGTCGTGGGGGACAGGGTCTCGGTGGTTGCTGGGGTGGTCGCGGCCTTGAGGCTGTCATGGATGTCTGTGATCTTGCGGTGGAAGAAGGTGGCCAGCGAGTCGCACAGGTCTTGCGACAGTGGGATGTCGTTGGTGTTGGAGCTGGGTTTGAAGAGTTCCTTCACAATGTTGAAGAGCTCTTTGCTGTTGTGTGTGTTGTTGTCTAGGCCGTCTTTGAAGTAGGCCCTTTTAGGGGATCTGATGAGGTGGTGGTGTCTGCGGGTGGCGTTCTTGTGGGTTGCATAGCTTTCTGGTGTTCGTTCATTGATCCATTTCTTCTCCAGCTTTCGGCAGGTTTGCTTGGAAGTCTGGAGCTCTTCGGAGAACCAGCTGGCTTTCTTTCTGGTGTGGCTGTTGGGGGGCATCTTGGGCGAGGGTGTCGGCACAGTCGTTGGTCCAGTGTCTGAGGTGTCGGGGTCGGGGGTGGGCTCTGGGCGAGGGAGGTGGCTAGCTGGTCTTCGGTGACTTTGCTCCAGCATCGGCGACGCATCTGTTGGGTGTGGTGGTGCGTGCTGGGTTTCTTGAAGGTGAAGTGGATGCAGCGATGGTCGGACCAGCATCTACCTTGGCCACATAACTCTGCCTTACTGCTGTACTTTCGTCATCCAGAAGTGGACCGGCCTCCCCAAACCCTTGGAGGCCTGCCAAGCACTTCCTGGACCCCGCAGCATCTCCTTTGGAGTGGGGGAGCCAGTTCTCTGCGCCAGAAGGCGCCAAATGCAGCTGCCCACTGTAACTCCTGGGCCTACCGAGGGAGCAGCACCCCAGCAAGAGGTATTTGTGCTTTAAGTCATTTGTGTTTCCCAGCCAGGTTTGGAGATGCCAGGAGCCGACTCGCACCAATATCTGAGGTACCAAGCCAGTTGCAAGCACCAAAGCTTCATGTGTTCAGTCGAAACACCACCGCCACCAAAATGTACCTGCATGTCGAGGAACTCCGAGAGAGTACAGCTCCACACTGAGAGTAGCCCTGCTTTGTTTCTTTTCCGTCTTCTGCAGGTACACCAAGAACCCTGAGAGCCTCAAACTCATCGACTCGCCGTACTCCCCAGCCCGTGCACACGTAAACCAACATTGTCTCCGTGGTCCTGAGACACCTTTGGGTTCTTCCAGACTGGTCCCTCAGTTCCCCCTTGCAGACTTTTTCTTACAGCGTTCAAGGCTACCTCTGCGTAAAGCACCTCGATATCCGAACACCCCAGGGCCGGTAAACTTGAACTCATGGTGCTCTCTTGGACCTTGGCCCCTACTTAACTTAAATCCAGAAGAACAGTCCTGTAAGTCGTATTTAAGTGTCCCTATGCAGCATATCTTTTCCCATAGGATAACATTATCTTTTTAGAGCCTCAAATCTAACATCTGTCATTTTGTACTGCTTTACTGTAAAATTTGATAACCTCTAAAGTACTTGCCTTATTCCGACAAATTTGGTGTCTAAAATTCTATTAAAAAGTTATTTTTCTAAATTGGTCTTGAGTTTCTTCTTTAGTGTGCGTCTCAGTTATTGACTGTGTGTACAACTCATGCTTAACACTGGCCTCTGATAAACCTAAACTGCTTACCCACACTACCACAAAGAGAGCGTTTTGGATTGTTAATCTAAGCCCTGTAAGCCAATAAGGGTCGTCTGGACTTTCTGCACAGTGTACCTCATTTTGTTACACTATATAAATGCCAGCTTCCTACATGATGGTGTGCAGCGACTTGTTCATCGAGTCATCTCCTTTGCAGCTTGTTTTTTTAAGTTTGAAGGATTTACAGGTTGTAGGTAATCTTCACAAAAACCTACATTTGGTTTGAGATGCCTAGATGTGAATAGAACCTTTTACAAAACTGGGGTTGTTAAGCTGTAAAGAAGAATGCAGGATTCTGGGCCTTCTGGATATGTGAAGGGCCTTTGTCCCCAGTTAGAGGGCACAATTTTTTTTAACATCTGAGGAGAATTTAGTAGAGAGTAGACCACATTTGCAGGAGCATGACTGACACATACATTAGTGGATCTAACCGTGGCTTAAGCTCAATTAGTTTCCAGTAATTGATTGGTGCTCATAGAATTTGAGGGCAATATATATGAGGTTCAGGTGGAAACAAACACTAAAGGACTTATTAACTGATGTAGGTAACAATGAACTATGATTCTAAAAACTCACATTGAAAAGTAGTTTCTTATGTGTACAGCATACCCTTGATGATGCACGTAGAATCACTGTAGTCACTCTCAAGAAAATAGTAGGGGGTGCTTGTGGCGAAACTGAGAGGCGCTCGGGCTGGAGAGGACAGGTACAAATATGATGGTATAAGAAAATCATTTGAGACGCCATTTAAATGTGGAGAACAACTGACTATTGATAATAAAGTGGGGTACGTATTTCACACTATGGGGTATTCAGAAACTGAAGCAGTGCTAACAATGTATTTTAGTCCAGCATCCTAGGGGCTGACATTTCTATAATAGACAACTGCATCAAATGTATCTGATATCCTGATTTGAAAAAGAGGGAAGAATTGTATGCCTTTTCATAAAGCCCAGTGTACGATTGGACAGGAGAGGAGTCTGGTGGAAGACCAAATGTGTATAGGGCATGTCGCTTCTCAAAGTGATATAGAGCTCAGTGGCTCAGCCGTTAGTAAACCTACCCATAATAATTAATCACATAACGTGAATTGAAAAAAAAACCAGAAAATAAACATGGGCCATATCGTGATTGTTTCACTGCCTAGTTTTACACACTTTTTCAACCAAATCTTTCTTCCTGTTTGGTCACACTGCTGAATACCTTTGTGACATTAGCATACATGCCAAAAGAGGTGATTCAGGCAAGCGACTCTAAATTGTTTTTTTAGGCCAAAAATGTATTTATTTTGGCTATCTCCTGCCTGAAATGTCCTCTGCTTCAGTAGAAGTCAATGGGAGAAATATATTCTCCTGATTATTTTTTCTATTTAAATCCCCCACTTTCCTTTACTAAAATGTTGGCAAGTATGCCTAAGGTTCTATTTTGGGAACCATGCAGAAGCGAACATCTCTCCGATTCCCAAACCAAGTAATGTTTGAAAGCTATGCTCCTCTTCCAGATCTCATGTTTCTGGAGTTTTCTCAAGATCATCTGTTTTGGTCTCCATTGAGAACATGAGTATGTTCCTTGGCATCACATCCTTGGTTTCTTCTTAGAAAAAGGGGTGTTGTATCTAAAGAATTCTATTAACTTGGGTCGTTAAACCCTTGATGACAGAAAAAGAGTAATCTTGAGAATTAAATATTTCAGCTAGCCTCAATTGAAAATGTGTTGTACTGGATCAAAAGATTAAATTCAACAATATCCAGGCAAATAGGCCTTTGAAATCATGGTTGTTATGTTCTCTCATTCATTTCTGCTCCCTGCGTGTTTTCACTTGTGTTAGGAGCTATGTCCGTGTTCACTGTCTCTGTTGCACAATTATGTTATTGTTATAGCTAAACCATTATTTGAAATAAGATTGCTGTGGATTCCAGATGTTGGGGGTGGTTATTAGTGGAGGGTTTAGAGAGAGTGCTATTGTTTTGATGAATTGCTTTACAAATGTTTGCAACCCGATGTGCATGCTGTTAAAAATGAAGTTCAAATTGTTGGAATGGTACCCTGCACATACATTAAAAGACATGAACCTGTAACTACATGCATCTTCGTTAACCTTCTTTTCTTCAGTGTAATTAATTACAATTGCCTTGTATTTGCAGCTGTGACCATTAAAGACGAAGAATCATCCCTGAAAATTCAAAACCCCCATTGTAAAGAAATTGAAGCCACTGGGACGAAAAGTTTGTGGAGCCTAACAAATGTGAATGATCAAAAAATGAATGCCTTCCTAGGAATGCAAAAATATATCCAATCTATCAAGTCACCACAAAGGTCTAATTTGGAACATTTAAACTCTCCAGAAGTTAGTAGAGTTTCATTAAGCACCAAAATGAACCCTAATGACGAGGCTACCAAAGAATTGAGCCAGAAATATTTTGGAGTTTCTGAAAATGCTGCGCAACCAACATTTGATAAATCAAATTATGGGAAAATAGAACAGTCAAACCTTGAAGTGAAAGGAGTGCAGAAGAGCAGGACAGGGCCTTTAGCAACTTATTCGAAGAATGTTGAGAAGACATTACAAAACTTAACCATTGAGAAAAGGACAAGTGTTGAAAGCATTGCAAAACCCCTGAACACAGTGTTGACTGACACTCTGAGGCCACAGTATATGTCACATGTAGGATCTGTGTTAGGCAACAAACCTAGATCATTTCCAACCAGCTTAACATCTCAAGATAAGGAAACGACAAAAAAGTCAAATCAGGTACTGTACTTTTTAGATCTCTTTTTCAATTAAAATAGTTAAGGTTCATAGACATGAATACATGTAGAGCATTATGTTGCTTGGTATTGGAGAATATGTTAGCATTTTTATTTTATTGCACTGTAGAAACTGTATTTGATTGCTCATGGATGGAATAATAATTCAACCCAAAGGCAACTGACTTTTTACTAATCCACATTTAAATGAGCAGCACTGATACTTTGAGATTTTATTTGATTTTGCGTGTATCTTGTTATTTCAATGTGAAACTTTGCAATTATTTTTTCCACCATAAGCCTGGAAGTTTACAAGCATGAGGTGATCTTTTTCCTCAAATCTTCACCTCAGTCTGGTTTAAAGTATTTTGTACTGTCTTTACATAGGTGAGGTCTGTTAGGCTGTCTAGACCCTCGAAAACGACGTGCATCAGATGTTTTTTTCTAAAAATGGGGGAGGTCGTGGGTACTAACCCTTCTGGTGATTTATAAAGACCAATGAGACACAATGGGAGTAAAAAAACCTAAATGAAAGTCACTATGTTCTTTCAAAAATTAATATTCTCCCAAAAGAGGAATCTCTGTGCTCTAGTTTTCCATGAAGGGGCTCAGAAGAGAAGGCTAAAAAGTGCTTAAAAGATTAATCACTTTTTACAAAATTTGGAGCTAGAGGCTTGAACTCCACCTTGAGAAACTGATATATTGATTGTAGGGGGAAGGTGTTATGTGGTAGAAGAGGAGCTGCCCATGGAAGATTAAGAAAAGTTTTACAGGATGGAAAAGGGGGTTCCTGTAGGAGGAATATGTTGCTTCTCCAGGCTAAACACTCTCCTAAACAAGAATATACTAGCTGATTTATTTCTGTCTTTTAATGATAGATACAACAGAGATAAGTAAAATCTTTTAAAATGTATAGTACAGGGACTTTTGTTTGCCAAACCAGATTAGTGGTGATCTTCTACTACAATGCTGACTCTGGATACTGTTGCAAATGGGGGATGCTTACCTTTTACACCTAGTCTTAAATTCCTCCATTGACAACATTACTGGGCAAGAAGTACATTGCTCCACGCTCTGCCCTAGTAGATATGATTCATTCTCTAAGTCATATTATATAGTGGCTACGATTGTCCTAGGATGGGAAAAGTAAGTGGTGATCATTCCTCAGTTTACTTGTGCTTGGACATTTTTCTCATGTTGGGTTACTACAATTCAGTTTTGCAGCGTGAATCTTTCTGGATTCACTATGCTGTGCATTATTCCGCTATCTAGTGGTTGGGTCCAGAATTGAAGGTTTTTTTTGTGGCCCAGGTGGACGTCGACATACCACCATTTGGTGTCCTTCGTGACGTCTACATGCTTCCTCCGGAAGCTCCCACCTTTAGTAGCCATCTTCAGATTATTTTTCTGCGGTTGGTTCTGGATCGCTACCAAAGAGCTCCAGAGTTTTTGGAGAAAGAATCGATGGAAAGAGAAGAAAATCGACGAA
This sequence comes from Lissotriton helveticus, assembly GCF_964261635.1. Lineage (NCBI taxonomy): Eukaryota > Metazoa > Chordata > Amphibia > Caudata > Salamandridae > Lissotriton > Lissotriton helveticus. Next base: position 558,596,917 of record NC_136071.1, on the reverse strand, counting down.
ATTCAAACTTTTCAAGACCACCGACTACAGATCAGGTAACCAGGACGACGAGGGAGAAGGTTTTCTACCGAAATCTCTAACTTCAAGGGAGAATGCGCTCGTAGCGGGCTCCATGAGCGACAGAATGGGCAAAACACCTTTCAAGTTTTGCACCAATTGTCATAAATACACCCAGAAGGACCAGCATCCATTCTGCAACCTCTGCCTGCCGCTCAACCACAACAGCGAGGACTGCAACGCGTGCCCGGCATTCACACCCAAGACCCTCAGAGTAAGAGAGAGGCAGAGAAGGGCGAACCACACCTTGCAGGGGCCACCTCCATCGCTCCGAGACTTGCGCCTCTCCAGTGGAGAGGAGGAAAACATTGCAGGGGGACCAGAGGACTGCACAGTCGTCGAAGTTCCAAAGAAGACGTTGGAGGTAAGAGTCGTCGACCCCCAGACACTCTAAGCCAAGTCCTCACGCGACATTCTTAGGAGTGAAGCAAAGTCCTCGAAGGGAACATTGCCACCGAAACTCACAGCGAAGGCAACAGCACCCAAGGACAAGCATCCCAATGGATCCTTCGAAAAGGACTCCCAGACAGCGAAAGCCCTCGAAAAATCAAGGTCGTCGAAGGATGCCCTTGCGCTGAGGAAAGAAGGGCCAACAACTACTTCGACGCCGAGTACCTCGAAGCGAAGCGCACAATCTCTTGACGCCGAACAGGCCGCAGAGATGGAAGGGAAGGAAGAGGAGGGTCGAGGCAAAACTGGCGAGCATCCTTCTGCGAAAAAAGAACTTCCACGAAAGGATGAGCCAGTACACCATCCCGCCGAAGTCCGCGCTCGAAGTCGAAAGAGACGACAAGGATGACGAACTACCGAAAACCCCTGAACCAGTGGAGGAACAGGAGGAGGAAGTATATTATTTCGAGAGCAAAGACGACTAGGATCAGTAGACCTACAGGGACTCGACTTCGCAGGCACAAGACTTGGAGTGGCATTACCTCTTCGCCGAATTGCCAGAAGGAGTATACACCTACCCTTTGAGGCCTTAACCGCCAGATGACATAGGAATCTACAATTTGGTCTGCACAGACATATGGGGTGAAACTGGAGGAAGAGAAGCCCAAGGCATGTTTCCTCCTGGAAACTCTGCTGCCTCAACAAACTAGGAGCCAGTTCCTGCCCATGCTCCCAAGTGTGCTGAACCAGAGTAGGGATGCCTTTAAAGAACCAGCAGTATGCAAAGCAGTAAAAAGGTATAAGCATTCCTCAAAGGACCCTGCTTACATCCAGGGGTCAGGGCCAGCCGATTCCATTATCATAGCAGCGGCTATGAAAAAGGGCCAATGTACCCACAAATGCCGGACTACCTCCAGACAAGGAGAGTAGAAGGATGGACCTCGTAGGGAGGAAGGTGGAACGGAGTGCAGCAATTCAATGGCGCATCGCAAACTCCAACGCCCTGATCAACAGGCACGCATACCAGCACTGGGAGGAAGTGGGCAACTCCTGAAGCATCTACCAGACCAGTACCAACAAAGGGCTGCTCACCTGGTAGAAGAAGGCAAGAACATGGCAAATACATGTTTAAAATCGGCCTTGGATGCTGCGGACACGTCGAGCAGACAATGATGATCAGAGTGACCGAGAGAAGACACACATGGCTTAGAATCTCAGGCTTCAAGCCAGAGGTGTAGAACAACATCCTGAACACACCTTTTAATGCTGAACAATTTTTTGGCACACCAGTTGACGACAAGTTAACCCAGCTCAAAAAGGACAACGAGACAGCAAGGTTCATGGGAGCACTGCACTTCAGAGGGAAGGAAGGGGTACACCCGCTAGAAAAACAGGTGGTAGGGGTGGCAATGTGCCTACTACATCGCACCAAACATTTCAGCAAAGCTACCAAGGGAACAACCAGGGCCACCAACAGCAGCAGAACTGGCAGTACCAGCCCCGGGGCCAGTCCTTTCGAGGGCGCTCAAACGGACTGGGCCAGACACTGAGAGGAGGCCACCAGCCTACCCCCAAGAGACTTCAAAATAAAGCAAACGCGCACCCTAACACACCTCATCTTCATCCAGGAGTGGAGGAAGGTCACAACAGACAAAGGGATACTAAACATCATACAATATGGATACTGTATAGAGCTAGAAAAACAACCTCCAAACAGAAAACCAAGAAACAAGGCACACTTAGCTAAAGAACTTACGCTCTAGCGACTAGGGTCGCAGGAACTGCTCAGCAAGGAGGTGATAGAAATAGTGCAGCGCAACCAAAGAAACAAGGGGGTTTACTACTCTTACTTCCTCGTGCTAAAGGTGGATGAAATACTACGACCTATTCTAGATCTAAGGTTCTAGAACAAATTCATAAGGACTCAAAGATTCAAAATGACTGCCCTACAAGAGGTAATACCACAAATACAACAAGGGGAATACATGGCAACTAGATTTTAAAGGACGCGTACTTACACATCCCCAAAAACCATAAGCACAAACGTCTACTAAGGTTTGTGATCAACCAAACTCACTACCAGTTCACAGTACTGGCATTTGGGTTCAAATCCGCACCAAGGGTGTTTACAAAATGCCTAGGAGCTGTCGCAGCACACCTACGAAGGCAAGGAATACACGTATACCCCTATCTTGACAACTGGCTCATAAAGGCAAGTTTGTACAGCCACTGCAAACAGCACATCCAGCAAGTCATACAAACACTGATCTAACTGGGTTTCTCAATTCATTGGAAAACATTGTCAACAGAACCGGAGCAGATCAAGATATTCTTACCGGCGGAGATCGACACCATACAGGCCAAAGTGTTCCCCAGCAGGAAGAGAACATTGGTGATAATGAAGGAAACACGTCTGTACCGCAAGGGGCAAGTTCTGACAGTGAGAACGGTGAGCAAGCTGATAGGGGATGATGTGGTCCTGCATTCACCTGGTCCCAAATATTCGACTCCACAAGAGACCATTCCAGAAATAGATACAGCAGCGATGGTCACAGGCAACAGGGAGTTGGGAAGATCTAGGGTTTCTCACAATATAAAACTTTTTTTAATAAATAAATCAAATAAACACGCAGTGCATCAGGAAATAGCGTGGTGGAACAAGGAAAACATATCACAGGGGAAACCATTCACACAACCAACTCCAACAGTGACCATCACAACGGACACCTCCCAGCTGGGTTGGGGCGCGCACATGAACAAACTGAAGGTGAGGGGACTATGGTCGCAGCAAGATACGGTCAGACACATTTTATTTTTATTTAAGAAGTTTTATATAGTGCTAGCCTGACCGGAAGTTATCGGAGCGCTTTACAACAAGTAGAGAGCAGTGCAAAAGAAAGCAAATATAATACAGTCAGCGAGACGTTCAGAATACGAGTCAAAGGAGAGGTGGCCAACCGCATCGTAGAGGAGAGCAAAGGCGTTTTGAACACTCCAAGCGGTTCCTATCTGTTCGATAGGGAGCGGTCGAGAAAAAGGATTTTGAGCTGGCTTTTGAATTTCGGGAATAAGGAATAGTTCTGATGTGGGGGGATAGAGTTCCATATTTTTGGGAGCATTTCCGGCAAAGGACCTGGCCGTGGTTTTTTGTTTTCGTGCTTTGAGTGGGATAAGAAGTAGGGTGTTAGAGCTTCTTAGAGTCCTCTTCTGACCCGCTTTTCTAAGTTTCATCAACCAGCTAGAACTAAAAACTGTGTTCCTAGCCTTAAAAGACTTTCTAAAGGAGCTGTTCGGAAAAAGGGTGTTGATCCAAACAGACAACACTACAACCATGTTCTACATCAACCAACAAGGAGGAACACAATCAGTAGCACTATCAGGGCTAGCACAGGAAATATGGACATGGGCCATTCCACTAGAAATAGACCTACTAGCAATACATCTCCCAGCGAAGGACAATGTGGAAGCAGACAGTCTCAGCATCCCACGAATGGGAGATCAACCAACAGGAAATAGAGACGGTATTCCGGAAGTGGGGTACACCGCAAATAGACCTATTTGCAACACACCAAAATGCCAACACTTCGCATCCAGACAACCAGACCATCGGTCACAAGGGAATGTCCTATGGATAAGCTGGTCAAAGACATTTGCATACGCTTTTCCTCCGATACCACTGATACTCAGGGTGCTCAGCAAATGCAGGATCAGCAACATGTCGCTGATACTAATAGCACCTCAGTGGGCCAGACAATCATGGTTCTCACAAATAGTAGAAATGGCACAGGCACCAGCACACAGATTCTCCAAAAGAAGGGACCTGTTAACAATGCAGAACGGAAGGGTGCAACACCCAGAGCCAGAGAGCCTCAGCCTAGCGGCATGGCTCATTAAGACCTAGAGTTTGCACACCTCAAACTACCGGCGAGCACAATGGCCGTGCTCAGGGAGGCAAGAAGATCTACCAAAAGGAAATACTACATAGCAAAGTGGAAAAGATTCTCCGAATGGTGCATTAGGGAGAAACTGCAAAGGAATCAACAATATTAAAATACTTAACACATCTACTACAAAGTAAACTAAGCTACACATCCCTAAGGGTGCACTTAGCGGCGATAGTGGCTTACACAAGAGGAGAAACAGGGGAAGTTTCTTCACCTCCCAAGTAGTAAAAAGATTTCTAGAAGGAGCAAAAAGAAACGCACCTCCAAACAGAATGCTAGCACCAGCATGGAACCTGAACGTAGGCTAACTCAGTCGAGGAAGGCACCATTTGAGCCAATTCACAAGGCTACACTGCACATGCTCACGCTTAAGACGGCCTTCTTAGTGGCTATCACATCACTACGAAGAGTAAGTGAGTTGCAAGTGCTAACACTTCAAGAGCCCTACCTGCAGATACACAGTGATAGGATTGTAATGAGAACAGACCCACCCTTCATGCCAAAGGTGGTGTCTCGGTTCCACATCAACCAAACAATCCAAATACCTAGTTTTTTCAAAAAACCAACCACAAGCACAGAAAGCGCGCTGCACACACTGGACCCCAGGAAGGCTCTGATGTACTATATAGAAAGGACAAAGGAGTGCAGAAAGACAAAACAACTCTTTGTTTCCCTCGCCAGCAGTTTTTGGGGACAACCAGTTACCACAAATACCATTGCACGATGGATTGCTCAAACCATACAACTATGCCACAAGCAAGCAGGTAAACTGTTACAAGGAGCAGCTCATGCTCACTCAACAAGGAAGAAGGGAGCAACAATTGCGTTTCTAGCTAACACACCAATACAAGACATTTGCCAAGCTGCAACATGGTCTTCAGTGCACACGTTTACTAAGCACTACTGTGTAGATATCCAAATGAAGAAAGAAGCGCAAGTGGGACGGAAGGACTTACAACACATATTCAGTAACCATTGCTCATCTTCCACCCAGCCACCGCAATAAGGACAAACCGCTACAAAGTCTATGCACAGCATAGTGAATCCAGAAAGATTCACGCTGCAAAACGTATAGTTTCTTACCTGTCAGTGTAGTTTTGCAGCTTGAAGACTTTCTGGATTCACTAGCGAACCCACCGTCCTCCGCCAAAAAGATGAGACAGGAGGAAAGGGATTAAAACTGAAAAAGACTAACACAAGACAAGAAAAAAGAATCCGAAGATGGCGACCAAAGGTGGGAGCTTCCAGAGGAAGCACGTCGACGTCACTAAGGACACCAAATGGTGGTATGTCAACGCCCACCTGGGCCACCCAAAAAAAAAGAGAGAAAAGACTACAATTCTGGACCCAACCACAAGATGGCGGAATAATGCACAGCATAGTGAATCCAGAAAGTCTAAAAGCTGCAAAACTACACCGACCGGTAAGAAACTATACGTTTTTTTACTTTCAACTTTTTAATTTTAGTTCAATATATTAGACACAGTTAAACTTCACAATCTTTAAACTTTCAGTTCAAACAATACATTCATTTGTCATAACTCAAATAATTTAAATCCATTTCTCACCACCAAAGTTTATCACAATCATGGTGTAGTTAAGGCATTTGTATTGTCACATGCCAGCGTTATTCCACCCTTCATGTATTGTATGTCATTTACAATTTTGCCAGAGAATCTGATGCAGAATTCACCCTCTTACCAGTTGGGCACTCTGAATATTTAGCAAAATACTACTCAAGCTTCCGCGGAGAGGGTCTTTGGACCCTATTACAAATCCACAAGTTTCTTGTGGGTGGGAGAGGGGGGTCTACTCAAGGCCAGGAAAATCCTGTGTGAATCTGGGTCGTCTTGGTAATCATGACGCTAGAGCATGTTTCAGTCTCCGCAGGTAGGGAGCTAATTATAGATACTTTCATCAGAAATGGCATCCTCTATTGCTGAAGCTTATATTAAAAACATCTATCTAATCCGTGGCCAATGTAAATAAATATTTTACAATGTGTCAATATTTTCTATGACACTGTATGTAGTATGCCGGAGCCAGTCATTTCGGTCCTGTGTTGCCATTTTGTGTGACCGTTCTGTGTATTAAAATATCAAAAGAATTTGGTTCTATTGGGGTGTGTAAACATTTAATGCACATCTGTAATGAACAAAGATCACTTATCCCACTTGTTTACAGGCTGCTTTTCTGATGGATGCAGAGCTTTGATCTAAGATTATAAATTCTCATTTCTATTCCTGCTCATAAACATCACATTCTAGCCTTGTAGTGTGTGTGTATTATCGCAGTGCACCTATTCTCCTTATTCAATTATGCCTGGAATTTCGCATTGTGTTCTCTTATAGCAAAAGTTCTCTCTGGCTTCCTAGTGATGTGCTCTTCACTTTGCTCTCTGGTGGTTAAATAGCAAATCCAGACCACAGCTAGTTTTAATTACCATGTTAGCTCCAAGACTGGTAACAGCATTTCTTTGTGTTGCACCTGGGGCCATGTTGCACCAATCAGCCCATATTTTGCAACTCCCCTAAATAACGTACCTTATGGCATTGATGATATTAGCTTAAAAAATCTGGTTAGGTAAGCTCTTCATATTATACACCTTTTAGCTGTCAGACTGTATGCTCACTATCCACTTATCCAAAAAACAAACAAAAAAAGAGACTATTGATAGAAAGAACGCTGAACAATGTCATGCATTCACCCCAGTACAGAGGTCTGGGCCTAAATCGATCGTCTTTTTGCTCCCCATGACGTTCCAGTTTCGGCCCAGCCATATGCAAATCAGTCTTGACCCTGTTTCCTAGGGGAATAGTCCAGTCTGAACTGCCAGGCCAGGACCTCCCTGGACTGGAAACAATGATCCTAGGACTGGTTTCAGGTTATCACCCCTCATCAGCCCGACTTCGGAATACGGGGTGCGACCGCCAGATTATAGATACTGGTAAAACGGACCCTTAGATGACCCATTGATATAGTGGACGCCGTCGTAAGACTTAGGAAGATGCCGGATTTCGGGATATGGGGTGCGATTACAGATATTGGTGAAATTGATCCGTGGTAATTACGGGTGAGCTATTGATCTATTGGACGCGGTCCCTACATTGGGAAAGACGCACCCCCCATACTGCAGAATATAAATGTTTGGAGAAACCGGACTTTGGTAACGTCTTTTTGAAGATATTCGCATTCTCGGTACAAGTAACCTATACCTGTGTGCATTTTGAGTTAGCCCTGATGAAGTTCCCATGGCACTAGGGGAACGAAACGCGTTGGCTGTGCCTCTTTTATGAAAAGACGAATAAAAGAAGAATTTTCAAATTGACTATATCGAATCTGCTTGGAGTGCACCTTCCTTTTTTGTGGACAGCCCTCATCAGCCATGCTAGCTTGACTCCAGTGGCATGGAGAGCACGGCACCCGCGTCTGGGCATGTCCGTCTCACTAGGGGTGACAAAAACAAGCATTTGCAATGCAATAGGTCTCGCCGTAGGAAAGTGTGAGCTATTGGTATTGTAAATAACAAAATGTTTTAATATGTGTTGGCTTTGAAAATATATAAATTAATAGCATTTTTATTCACAAAGCCAATAGCTTACACTTTCCTAATGCAAGTCCTATTGGCTATGGCAATGCTTGTTGGTAGCAAGCAAAGGACAGTGCTGTTGTGGTGCTAAGTGATGATGTGGTTGGGCTGAGTGATGTGGTGGTCTATTAGAGTGATGTGATGGTGTCCCCGAGTGATGTGGTGGTGTCCCAGAGTGATGTGGTGGTGTTCCTGAGTGATGTAGTCGTGTCCCTGAGTGATGTGGTGGTGCTCCTGAGTGATGTGGTGGTGCTCCTGAGTGATGTGGTGGTGCTCCTGAGTGATGTGGTGGTGCTCCTGAGTGATGTGGTGGTGCTCCTGAGTGATGTGGTGGTGCTCCCGAGTGATGTGGTGGTGCTCCCGAGTGATGTGGTGGTGCTCCCGAGTGATGTGGTGGTGCTCCCGAGTGATGTAGTCGTGTCCCCGAGTGATGCGGTGGTGTCGCCGAGTGATGCGGTGGTGTCGCCGAGTGATGCGGTGGTGTCGCCGAGTGATGCGGTGGTGTCGCCGAGTGATGCGGTGGTGTCGCCGAGTGATGCGGTGGTGTCGCCGAGTGATGCGGTGGTGTCGCCGAGTGATGCGGTGGTGTCGCCGAGTGATGCGGTGGTGTCGCCGAGTGATGCGGTGGTGACCCCAAGTGATGCGGTGGTGTTCCTGAGTGATGCGGTGGTGTTCCTGAGTGATGCGGTGGTGTTCCTGAGTGATGCGGTGGTGTTCCTGAGTGATGCGGTGGTGTCCCAGAGTGATGTGGTGGTGTCCCAGAGTGATGTGGTGGTGTCCCAGAGTGATGTTGTGGTGGTGTCCCAGAGTGATGTTGTGGTGGTGTCCCAGAGTGATGTGGTGGTGTCCCAGAGTGATGTGGTGGTGTCCCAGAGTGATGTGGTGGTGTCCCAGAGTGATGTGGTGGTGTCCCAGCGCGATGTGGTGGTGTTTCTGAGCGATGGGGTGGTGCTCCTGAGCGATGTGGTGGTACTCCTGGGTGATGTGGTGGTGTTCCTGAGTGATGTGGTGGTGTTCCTGAGTGATGTGGTGGTGTTCCTGAGTGATGTGGTGATGTTCCTGAGTGATGTGGTGGTGTCCCCGAGTGATGTGGTGGTGTCCCCGAGTGATGTGGTGGTGTCCCCGAGTGATGTGGTGGTGCCCCTGAGTGATGTGGTGGTGCCCCTGAGTGATGTGGTGGTGCCCCTGAGTGATGGGGTGGTGCTCCTGAGCGATGTGGTGGTACTCCTGGGTGATATGGTGGTGTTCCTGAGTGATGTGGTGGTGTTCCTGAGTGATGTGGTGGTGTCCCCGAGTGATGTGGTGGTGTCCCCGAGTGATGTGGTGGTGCCCCTGAGTGATGTGGTGGTGTCCCAGAGTGATGTGGTGGTGTCCCAGAGTGATGTGGTGGTGTCCCAGAGTGATGTGGTGGTGTCCCAGCGCGATGGGGTGGTGTTTCTGAGCGATGGGGTGGTGCTCCTGAGCGATGTGGTGGTACTCCTGGGTGATGTGGTGGTGTTCCTGAGTGATGTGGTGGTGTTCCTGAGTGATGTGGTGATGTTCCTGAGTGATGTGGTGGTGTCCCCGAGTGATGTGGTGGTGTCCCCGAGTGATGTGGTGGTGTCCCCGAGTGATGTGGTGGTGTCCCCGAGTGATGTGGTGGTGTCCCAGAGTGATGTGGTGGTGTCCCCGAGTGATGTGGTGGTGCCCCCGAGTGATGTGGTGGTGCCCCTGAGTGATGTGGTGGTGCCCCTGAGTGATGTGGTGGTGCCCCTGAGTGATGTGGTGGTGTCCCCGAGTTATGTGGTGGTGTTCCCGAGTGATGTGGTGTGTGAAGGTGAGTGAGGGTGAGGGTGTGTGAGGGTGAGGGAGGGTGTGAGGGTGAGTGAGGGTGTGAGGGTGAGTGAGGGTGAGTGACGATGAGTGAGTGAGGGTGGGTGATGGTGTGAGGATGAGGAGGTGTGAGGGTCCGAAGTAAATGGTGGCAGGGCAGACATCATAAGACAGAGAGAAGAGACTGCGTGGTGACTGCGTTGGTTAGTTTCAGAATCAGGAGGGACAGAGTCAGCACAGTCTGCGAGGGATCAACGTGTCTAGAGGCAAAGCATAGCGGATGTAGCATTGCAGCTAGCAAGTCGAGTGTTTTCAAGCTGAGTGTCCCTAGAGAGATGGCAACACAGCAACAGCATTTGAGGAGCAAGGCTACTGTAAACAAGCACGGTAGGCTTTCACTTTCGTCCAGAAACAAGCTCTCGGCATTGCTGTGGCGGGGGAGCGGAAGCGCATTCCTTTGAAGTCTGCTGCGGGGGCGGGGGAGCGGCAGCCTTTGAAGTCCGATGCCAAGGCACAGACAAATGGTGGTGCGCGATGTGCACGCGGGGGGCGGGGGAGCGGCAGCCTTTGAAGTCTGATGCCAAGGCACAGACAAATGGTGGTGTGTTATGTGGCTGACGATGGTGTGCACGCGCATAGATCACATGAACTGTATGCGATCCTCAGCCGTTTTGGAAGACTTTTCTCTTCCGCTTACTATAATCTCGCCGGAGCAATGCGCAAGCGCATTGGCTCAGGCGAGGCCTAAAAATATTGATGGACAGAATGCTGAACAAAGTCATGCATTCACCCCAGTACAGCGATCTGGCCCTAAATCCTCGTTTTTCTGCTCTCCATGCCATTCCAGTTTAGACTCGGCAATATGCAAATCAGTCTTGACCCTGTTCCCCATGTGTTGGCAATATACACTCATCTGCACCTGTCCACCCTTCTCTTTGGATTTCTTGTATCCTTCTTTAGCTTAGTCAGCCATAACCCCTATCCCAGGATTCAAACAATATGTAGAAAGGCACAAGCAGTTTGCAGCAAGTAAGAAACCTTCCTTTCACAAATCAGAAAACACAGTTAATATGTTGATTGCTCAATCCTGGTCCGACGTTTTAACGCCGCCAAGATCTGGAACTCCCTCCCGTCTCATTTGAGAGCCAATCCTGACCTCGTTTCCTTCCGCAAACAACTAAAAACACACCTGTTCAATTCCGTCTAATAAAACTCAGTTCTCCCTCCTTTCTGGTACATAACCTCTCGCAACCCTTCTGGTTCCTCTTTAGCGCTTGGACGCCTCAGGGCAGCAATCGCGCTGTTATAAATCCACTTTCATTCATTCATTCATTCAAGTAGGCTTTCCAGACTGAGGAAAGAAAGATTAGTCATCTGTAGTTCCAAGAGCCTCTTCTATCGTGGGCCTTTATACGGGCTGCACATGTGGGGCCTGATGGTGGAGTCTTGCGTTTTACTGATTTCTTAGGCCAGAGAAGAGAATGATGAAAATAAATTAAATTAAAGCTGTGAACTTAATAATACAAACTCATTGGGGGCATTTATGTCACTCTGATATTGAGGTAGCATCTTAATTAGAGCAATTCTCTTGAAAATCACCCTTTTCAACAATTATTCACAACTAGCCTTATATTGTGGTGTTATAGATGCCTTCCTCTTTGTTTGAAACATTCATTTGGTCAGTTTTGCCGAGTTGGATTTTAAAGTGAGAGAGAGACTTTGAAAGTCACATCCACGTCTTGGACTTTAGAGGTATTTGACTAGTTTGTTGCCTTATTTAACCCTCCGTGCATCCTTAACTTCAGGTGCATAAGAGTGCTGCTGCAGTGATGCAAGTGTGTGAACAAAAGGTGTGAGTTACAAGCAGCCATAAATCTTTAGTTTCGATCTCTGAATCATGGAATCTCCATAATGTGTGCTCAACTAGTTTGGAGAAAAAGTTCAGGGCATGGTAACTCGGAGAAGAGGGACCTCTTCCACCCCAAATGAGCGCTTTGTTCGGATATAAGATGCTTGTGGCATTTGTAGCTGTAGACACACATGCTCTGCATACTCCTGCCATCTGGTGTTGGGCTCAGATGTGTGCAGCTTGTTTTTCTTTGAAGACTTCTTTCAAGTCACGAGGTATAGTGACCCCTCCTCTGGCTGGTAATGCAAATGCGCTACAACTCTGAGGTTAGATTTTCTCTCCGTCTGGTTCGGACATGTTACTGATCGAGCTCCAGCTCCACACCTTGGGGTGTCCGCCGTCAAACCTCTTCAGTCTGTGTATTTTCTGTTGGATAGAAAGCTTCGCATCAGCAGTCAGTTTCTCCTAGTGGTAATGTCCTCCAGGCTTGGCATTTGGGTTTCCACTCAATGCCCCTCTTCAGGGCACTGCCTTTCGTGGGGCTTTGTGTCTCCTCTTCTGTTTTCTTTTTCCACTCATAGGATGACTACGCAGTGATGGAGAGAACTCCTTTCCAATACTGCCCTCAGTGACACTCCAAGTATCCTTGCCCTAACCTTCAGTCAGCAACCTCTGCCTTTCTCTGGAGCACGACAAGGCTACATGTTCTGCATGTGTTGCCTTCTTCCCAAAAAACACCTTGAGGTATCAGCAGGACCATCAACTCAATTGACGCCGAATGGAGCACTGGCATGCAGGCAACACCTTAAACATCTTTAGGGAATGTGTCTTAGAGAAGGAGCTGGAGGCCAGCCCCTCCAGTTCAGCTATGAACCGAGCTCCCACTCTGAGTTGGAGGCCAGGAGCAGCTGGATCTGGAGGCACACCAAGGTGTCAATACTTCGACTGGGAGTATGACCTCCCTTACACCGGTTGCACACAACAATGTGCACAGGCGGGCATAGCTAAATTGCTCGTCAAATGCATTCAAACTTGTAACTAAAGCAAAAGACAATTGCCTTTCCCACCCAGGCCCACCTCTACCTGCAAAAAGGGGGGCCTTGATCACCTTCCTTGGCAACATCCTCGTAGTTGACATATTTAAAGCAGTTACTTGGTCCACTCCAAACACATTCACCAAGCGCTGCTTTGTGGATGTTTTACCATTCCAACATGCAAAGATTGGCCACGCTGTCCTACATACACCTTTTCAGTCCTCTATAACATCCTCCAGATAGCCACCACTTAAAGGTCGAATTGCTTTGCAGCTTGTGCAGAACATAATTATCTACAGGTACACATGCCACAAACGTAATATGTTACTTAACCTGTAAGCCTCTGTTCATGGTATGCGGTGCTGTAGATTCCACATGTGCCCACCCTCCCCGAAAGCCTCTGGATGTTGCAGATGTCTTTCTCTTTGCATGGTCATCTCCTATTTTCTGTGCTCCGAGAAGATGCCCATGTGAATTACTGGTCACAGGAGTCCTCACTATACCTCGTAACTCAAGACGTCTTTAAGAAAATAAAAACAGTTGTACACGTCCGAGACCAACACTAGATGGCAGGAGTATGCAGAGCATGTGAATCTACACCACTACATGCCACAAACAAAAGCTTCCAGGCATAACATATTCCTTTTTTGCCATCAATGCCAGTTGCAATTGCAAGTGTTCTCTTGTCCGCTTCTAGTAATTCCCTTTGAGAGCCTAGAACGGAAACAGGTTAATTTGCAAATGTTCTTCTCACCTTCACTGCCCATGTTCTCTTTTATCCCATCTTCTAGTTGTCATTGAGAAGATTAGTCCTCATAAAGGAAAGTGGTACACTTCACATTGACTTGCTTGGATCACTGATATTCTGGAAATTAGCCTCTGGTCTGTTTTCATGGTATGCTTGAAGTAGAAAGACTCACCGTGGGGACCATTCCAGAATATTAGACGCACCCTGAGAATCTGGTGGATGTTCTAGTAGAAAGATTTTCTGCCTCTATGTGAGCCTATTTGTACAAGTAGAAGAAGTTCTGTAATTGGTGTTCCCTTAGTGACGTGAATCTTCCTTCAGTAAAAAGCACATTTGTTCTGGATGTTTACCTATCCCTGGCTCATGATGCTAGGGTATTTGTCTTCATTAACCGGAACTCTTTTTGCAGATGCCAATCGCCCTCTTGTTTTAAGAGGCCTGAAAATAAGTTACACCCTAAAGAATTTTGTAATTTGCTCAGTAGCTATTTTTAAGACTCACTCTTCCTGCTCATTAAAGTGACATCGACTTGCAAAGTGTGGGTGTTACAGCCACTATATTAAGCCTCGTTGTCCATCTTAAACCTCATTAAAATGATTTTATGGATGAGATATTCTATTTCCCAGAAGTTGTTTCAAATTTTCATTTTGTACCGAAAGTAGCATTGCCCTCTTTTTATCTCCTCCACCCCTTTCCTTAGTCAGAAGAAAGACTATATAGACGTGACTCCACAGTAACCTGAACTACTTATGTTGATTTCTTTGAGGAGTACATGACCTTCTGAATTTCTCAGGCACCAAGAAAGACTGGTAGGACAAAATAAACAGACTCCGAGTGTGTTGAGTTTTGCTTAAGGAGCCATTCCACAAGGTAAAGAAGTGCAGGATCGAGAGTTCCCTGTGCTTGATACCTTCCAGATATCACACTGTTGCCTTTGCATTCATTTACCAAACATTATCTGGATTCTATTTCAAGGAGTAAAGCATAGTTTGGTTGTGCTGCTGCTTCAAGAGTCCATATGCTAAAATATAGCTTTCTTATCTGCCCAAGACTCTTATTCCAGCATACTACTTTGGCAAAAATAAAACTGGATACATTTTTACCAAACTTGGACTAGGTGAAGCGTCCCGCTACAATTTGTAAACTTTTTGTAGTTTTGTGAAAAATATATTCAGCTATTTTTACCAATCCCAAAACCAAGAGGTCAGACTTGGGGTAAATGTGGCTAAAAATAGTTGTGCTGACAGCTGGAGCCTCAATTACAAAATTAGTTTCCATCAATCTGATTTGAATTTTTGACCTTTGTAATTAGTTGGTGATGGGCTTCAATTACATTTTTATCTGCTTTCTTAAAATGCAGATGCTGGCATGCTGGAAAACAATGATGTGCCCATTGGATCATGTGATCTGAATGTTTATACTGGCGAGGGAGTGAGAGCCAAATAAATCGCTGGTGCCAACAGGTGGCATCATAAAGTGCTTTGTGAAAGCAGGGTGAATAGGGGGCAGTCATCAGAAGGGTCACAAAACTTATTTAGCCCAAGTTTCTTTTTTTTTAATAAGTTTTTTTTATTGGGTTTTACCAGGTACATACAAGAAAGTACAACAATGCTTAATGAGTATTCCAGTGTGTCAACCTTGTACGGAGCGGGCATCCTCGTGCTTGAGCGTACATGGAGCTGCCAGAGCTTTTGAGAGACAAAAGTGCATTAATTCGCACCATCTTATCAGTGTGCTCTTTGATAGAACACAATAAGTTCAGAACTATATCTAAGATTAGAGGAGGGGTCTTAAGCGGGGGATGGAGGAAAAGAGTGGGAGGGGGAAATAGGAGGGAGAGATGGGGTATGGGAGAGGGAGACCGGTGCTGGACATGTTTGGGTCCAAAAAGGGAAGTCAGCCCACTATGTGTCGAAAGAAGTCTTAACGGATGTGTCACATAGTCCTTGTCATTAAACCTTCTGTCTAATGCAGTGGTCTCTGAATGGGCTCCTCTTTAGCACTAAAGGCTGGGTACTCCGCAAAGTGTCGACAGTTAGCTGCAGTTTCAAAATAGTCTTATGACCCAAATTGCTAATATTCGGGGTTATTCGCAAACTTACATTCCAAACTAGGTGCACAGGTACTGAAGGCTGTGTACTCCTGGTTTAAGTTTGGAGGTTCCTCGGTATGGCACTAGATGAATGCAGACCTGTATTCTGAGTCTGTGTATGACTGAAGGCAGATTTGCAAGCGAATAGGATCAGACCTCGTTGCACATCACTTACGTGGCCTCGCTCATATAGACTGCTAAGCAAAGCCGAACTGAAGTTAAACAATTATGGGTGGGATGCTTTAATTAATCTCAGCCACTGGTTATTACTCAGGGCCACATCCCAGTCCATGTATTTTTTCCATTCATGAGGCCAAGCCATATTCAAATCAGTCTTGGTCCTATTCTTGGAACAGTTCTGCCAGGCCAAGTTCTCTCTGAACCAGAACACAAGAAACCCGAGACTGGTTTCCCCTTAGTTGGGGTTCTTTAGTCATGTGAAGCTAGGTTACACAGTGAGCACAGGACCCACATCTAGGCATTCCGGTCACTCTAAATTGAACAAAAAAGTGATGGGCGGAATGCTTGAATTAATCTCAGCCACTGATAATTACTGTTGGCTGCATCCCAGGCCATGTTTCCTTTTTTACTCACCATGCCACCTCCAATTAGACTCAGCCATATGCAAGTCAGTCTTGGTCCTACTCCAGTAGGAACGAAACAGTCCAGCCTAAATTGCCAAGTCCTCTCTCAACACATGCAACTCAAGACTGGTTTCACCCTAGTTGGGGCTTTTCTGTCAATGCATTTTGGTTGCAGTGGCACAGTGAGCACATGACTCCAGTGTGGGAATACCCATCAGCAAAGTCCATCTGCTTCTGTTTTGGGTGGGATGGGGACTTAACACAGGGCATAGCCAATAGTTAGGCTAAACAATTACTGATGGCAAAAGGTAGAGCTGTGCTGATTTGGATGGGGAAAGGTTGGATGCAGCACATAATTTAAAAAAGTGCAAAACTTAGTTAAAGGTAAGTTACATTTCCCATTGCTAATAGATTAGCATTTGTTTAAAAACTTCAGAAAATCCCTTAAAAACTGAAAATATTGCCTGCTGATCAATAATTCCGTCCCCCAATAAAGGGATGCATTCTCCTATCAATATTTAAGTGGCAAAGGCTTGACTATGGTTGGTCAGTGTTTCCTTGGCAATATTCTAAACAAGCTCCAACTTGTCTAAACAAAGCTGCACTCCAGTTTAGGATAATGTATACTCTTTCCCAGCATCTACTTGACCTCCATTGATTCCACGTACAGCACATCAGTGTCTTAAAAGTTGTCTACGTATTTCACTGAGCAGTCTGTGGGGCATCACCCATCTTTCCCTATTTCTTCACCCAAACCTTGCACTTCTCAGCGTAAATCTTTTGTGTATTCTGTCATGGAAGTGCCAGAAAAAGGAGATAATCCTTCTCCATGCTGGCACTCTTGACATGGAGCTCTGCCTCAGGCACTCCCCGTGGAGTTGTCTTCCTACCTTCATAAAAAATTAAAAGGTTTGTTTGCTGCCTATCATTATATTCTGCTCATTTAGCAGTACTGCAAGCCCTAAGGATGCGTGTGCACTTCCTACACAATACAAATTAATAGATCATCTTACTGATTCAGCATCCATCCATTGAACCATGGCCTTTTCAGGTAGCTACTGTGAGGTTTTGATTATTTAAAACAAACCCAAAAATGACACAGTTTCTTCAACTGAAATTTTCAGCATAGAAGCACCTTGTGGTAAACTCAGTTCAAGTTTCACAGGCCAACACACATATACCCCCTCCTCCCCCCACTATCATAGAGAGATTCCGCTCATCAGTCCTGAGAGTACAAAACCATGCCTAAATTCCTTGTTGTGCTTTGAAGGTCTGCCCTGGTAAGGTAAGGAAAGAAAAAAGTGAAGTGAAAATGTCTTTAAATAACCAGGTACAATCACAAAAATATTTTATTCATGTTCGCATCATAAAATCTGTCCCTTCAATATCCCGTCAGAGAACAGTGAACAGAATGTGGAAGTACTCCGAGGACATCTGAACTACCACAAGAAAACCAGTCATTTCACAAAAAATCCTCTTTCAAACCTGCTTCAGACAAAAAAAAACGATTAATTGATCAAATTGATTAAACAAAACTGGTTATAACTTGGAGCACCCGGAGGCAAAAATATTTTGTGCAGACACACTTGAACGGAAATAGCAACAACTGCCAGATATCGGACTCCATTCAGGGGCCATAGAGCAGAACAGAGACTTTAACTGCAGACAGGGCTAAGTACAACCTCCCACTGCACTTGTTTCTTACCGGTAGTACTTTCAAGCAGTCCCAGGTTTCTCAAGAAGGTGGAAAAGCTCAGAATTCAAGTCACCCATGAGCGCAATTTTGTGAGATAATGGGTGAAAAGGTCCCGATCCCTTACTGGCCGTATATTGAGCAAAACATTCTCGTTCTGATACTTGCCCTTGACATGGGAAAACCCCTAACCCCCTGATATAAACAAGGTTGTCAGGGCAAGATTGGTTTCTCGTACTCCTTAGGGAAAAATTCCAATTAGACAATGGTTCATTTTGTAAGGTGTTTATCATTAGTGTTGTCACTCTATCCGTGAGAGTGAGTGAAAGAACAGCCAACACGTGTTTCACCCCTTTACACGGCCATCCGGCCTGGGGCTTCCTCAGGGCGTTTTTTATAAGGTATTAATTTGAAGAGTTGGTCTTGGACGATATAGGTTCCTGATAATTCTCTTAGTTTTGGGCGTAATGCCGCTTCAGATAGTATCAGTCAGTATGTGTAGATGATCTACACCTTGCAAAATGAACCATTGTCTAATTGGAATTTTTCCCTAAGGATTACGACGAAGCAATCTTGCCCTGACAACCTTGTTGCCTCATGTGCAACTGATTTCTCAATCCTGTACTTGTGATTTTTAGAGAAGAAAGTACTTTAATTCGCTCAACCGAGATACTGCACCCTACAATATGCAGGCACTAATCCACTAATGCAAAGCCACTGTACTAAGGTTATATGATCCCTTGTTTCCCCCTACCTAACCCCCTAACTCTGTATCAGGATAGTGCGTATCAAGCACAGATGCAGTGCTACCCATCTGGTGTTCAGGATTTGTGTCTTAAGTTTTATAGTTTCTAGTCCCAATGTTAGTCTTAGCAATGTGATGTATTTAGGCCTCTCCAGGCCTGATCGATCCCACAGCATGTGTCTGGCCACTTCTCCATCTGTAAGGAGAACCGTACATTGGCTGTGAGTGCAGCAGCACTCTGGCTTCAGTCTTCAATGTAGCAGCCGTGGGCCGCTACGCAAGGACTGGCCTTTGGAACGTTCCGTCATTGCTGGCAGCCCTTGATGATGGGAACCCAAAGCAGCCGTGGCAATGTTGGCAGACTAGCCTCTTGCTGTTTTTGTTACTGGGTGCCGATATAGCAGCACCGCTGCAAAACCGCCCCCCAGTAACAAAAACGCCCCCCACCACTGCAAAATTGGCCCCCACCCTTCCAGCCTACCCGGGAAAGCCCAATGCCCGCTACGGCTGTCTCAGCCCCTCAGCCAGGCACGTGGTTAGAAGTTGCGGGCCACCATTGGGACTTCTCATGTGGCAGGGCAGGTCCAACTCTAGAGGAACAATGTTCACGATCACATTGGCGCAGTTTGCTCTGGGACACTGCAGCAATGCTGCAGTTCTGCCTCTTCCAGCACACTTCAGGGCACTGGGCACCAGTCATTCCATACAAGTCTCTCCTGGCCCCCCCATAACTTTGGTTTCAGAAGCTTCTTGCTCACATGGTAGTCAGCACCTCCTGTGGGGTTGGCGCCTGTAGGAAGGTGGCTACCTGACTATGGTTACCCCAGATTTTTTGCCTGTGTTTAGCTGGTTTTTTGACTTAGTTGACCTGGTTCCCTGCTAATCAGGGCCCCAGGCCATCTGCTCTCTCTGTAAAATGGATTCCATGTACCCTAGGTACATACCAATTGGAAATGGACTCCTTGTCAGCCCCTGTAGAATGCACTATAGGTGCACAGGGCACAGGAGCCACTAAGGCCTACCAGGGGCTGCAGCATATCTTTTGCCACCCCTGGCTGGTTCTTAAATTGACACAACTGGCTGATCACTCAGCTGGGGTAAGGTGGTGTACACACCCCTTGCTTAGATATAGTATACCTATGTCTAAACCTATATCTGGACACATGTAAACCTGTGAGCCACTCCTATAGAAAGGCCTCATCAATCCTGGAGGCTGAGTGCGTGGTTTTATGTGAGATGGAGCTCTAGCATGAGCTGAGCCTGTCTGCAGCCGTCGGGAACAAATCCCTAAGCTGTTTCAGGATAATGCCAGACCATATACTATTAAGTGCCTTATAATCCTCGCGGTTATTTAGCAACTCTGGTTTGGCTTTATCAAAACATGTCGTGTAAGGTGTCATACGCTTTGGAATACCATCCCCTCGCCAGTTCTGGCGACGGGGATGGCATTCCACCCCTCTAGAGGGGTAAGACATGTTACTTCACTTTAATGCGGTTGATTTCTCCAAAGGCCTTAAGATCCACAAAATGGATGCCTCTGCCACAGACAAATGTCTGGACCCCCGGAGCTGACCGAAACCCAGTCAAGGGGGTCCTGGACAAAGGGTTTCCTGTCACAGGAGGGTGTCACCGCCCTCCAGACAGGAGATAGTGTATTGTAGCAGGGAGGTTTGAAAGAAACCAGACACTGCCTGGGGCGCACAAGGCTGCCCCTTGCATAATCCGGCCAAACCGGTTCTGGGGCACTCCAGCCCTCGTGCCAGGGCGGCCTGGATCAAAGGAAGGGGGTGTATCCACCCACTTCCTGGGTCCCACCCATAGGAGGGGACCTAGCAGGTAATCACGCCCACCAGATTCGAATAAGAGTGGGAGCAGTGCCAATGCACATCAGATTTCCTGGAAGAAACATTTGAAACGATATTCTGGACCCTTCGCCCTCCATCTCAACGTGGAAGCCCGAAGAATCTCCCTTGTGGTCAAGGAGTGACCACCCTGCAGCAGCAGGCACCATCCAGCCCTCGACGTCTACTTGGTTGCAGTTCCCGCCGGAACTCGAGCGACTGAGATCGACGAGATCAAGCCTGCCCAGCTTCTAACAGCCCGATCCATAGTCCCTGCAAAGCTGAGACCCGTGGAGGCGACCGGAAGCGTGGGGCACGCCATCTTGAAGTGACCACGAGACGCTGACCGTGCAGCCCACGAGTGACCCTCGAAGCTGTACACCGGGGTTTGAGAAGCCCCCACCCTGAGCTACTCCTGAGCCGAAGTTCAGCCCTCCACACTCGACGAGTGCTGCGTGGGGCCCTTTGGCACGATTTGGCTCAACGCGTTGGCCCGGTCACTTGCCAGCTGGCTTGTGGTCCCTGTGCCGACGAACTACAAAAGAAGACTCGTGATTCTGGTTGCTCCAGATCCACACCAGCTCCCCTGAAAGGGAGCCCCGACTCTGACCTTCCTGGTCCGAGTGAGACGCCATCTTCCAAGCCCGCGTGGATTGCTCTTACCAAGGCTTGTTTGCTCCAAACCGGAAGCCGACTGCACCGACGGTGAGAGCCTGCGTGGGACAGATCGTGACCTGCTCCTGGACGTCGCAGATGCCCCAGAGCCCACGTGACAGCGAAGAGAAGCGCCTCGACGACCACCTGATTGCGCCCGACATTGCCTGGTTCCGTCCTGGTTCCACCCTGGTCACTGCTGAGTGACCCAGACTCTGTCCCCTCTGCTTTCAGGTACTCTACAACTTGAGTCCACCCTTGGACTCCACCGGACACTTCGTCTTCACCCTGCCTGCAGCCCTTTCAGCTTCAAGCACCAAGAGCCTGCGTGTCAAAACCCGACGCCACTTCGACCCTGTGCACCCACTTCCTGTGGGTGAGGTAACTTTGCTCCGCCGGTGTTCCCACACTGGTGCACACCTCTAGGGTCTGTGTGTTAAGTTTTGTTCCTCTAGGTTCAGCGGAAGTGTCCTTAAACTTTAACTATTTGACTTTTACGCACCATTGGTTAACATTGGTGCATGCGTGCGCTTTCCGCACATCTCCCGAATCCCGAGGGCCATTCCCGACTTCAGCATTGCTTGTCCTGACTGCTCCCAGCGATTCCCTAGGCCCTAGGCCTAACCACTGCTCGAGTGGCATCTCTTATACCACTTGTTTAGTATATGGTTTGAGTGGCCCCCTGCCCTCATCCATAATTGTGCAACTTTGTATGTTTAAACAGTGCTTTTGATTTAACGCTTGTGCCCCTTTATTCATAAAGAATACTGGGGATTGTTTTAGTAATAAACACATATATTTTTATAATATATACTTGTGTGGTGTCCTTTCATTTGGTATTACAGGATTGTATGTGGTAAAACAGCTCGCTTAACACGACCTCTTAAGTTAAGCCTTTAGGCTGCTTAGTCCATGCTACCCCTAGGATAGCTTGTCTAATAAGGTTGACTTACAACCAGACACCATAAGGGGATTGTTTGGTCAGGTAGTAGGTGGTTCCAGAATTGGAAACATCCCCTACCAGGCCAACTTCTCACATTGGTGGCAGCGGTGGGATTTGAGCTTGCTGTTGTTTTACCATTACAATCTTTATATCAAATTGAAAGATCACATCAAGTACCTCTAGGTACATATAAAATCAAAAGCTTAGCATATTAAGTTCTACTGAACTTAGTAGTTGTAGGTTGAAGGGAGTAGCACACCCCTGACTACAACTCACTAGCAAGGTCCAGTAGGAAAACACTTAGTGTAGGTAAGTGCACCACTTACACCTCACTAGTAACCATGTCCGACACAGGAAAGGCCTCAGGGTCTAGTCCTGTGACAGTTGACCCTACCCAGGCAACTTCTGGATATGACAAACTAACCCGCAGAGACTTGATTGTCTTGTGCAAAGCAAGAGGGTTAAAAAGGGGCAGAAGCCCCACCTGCCTAATCCTGGTAGAACTCCTAGAACAGGATGACTTAGAGAAGGCAAAAGCAGCTTCCCTAGATACAGGAACTGGAGGGAACCCCCCTGCAGTTGATCCCCCTGAAGAGGAGGATGATGATGACTTGGATGAGGACTCAGAGGTTGAGGACTTAGAAGTACAGGATCAGGGTAGCCAGGTTCCAGTTGGTAGGCTTAGCCAGGCCAACTTGGACCTACTGGGGAATGGAGAGGGCCAGCACCTCCCCAGAACCCAACATGTGATTCTCCCAGGCAACAGAAGAGTGAGATCCCCCTCAGGGGACTCTCATCTTTCTAGTGCCTCCAGAGAATCAGAGAGAGGCATGAGTGCTTCTCAGAAAGCTGAGCATAGGGCTAGAATGAGGGCTGTCAGACTCCAGATAGAGAGAGAGGAGGTAGCCCTGAGTCAAGCTAAGCTTACCTTAGCTCAAGCTAAACTTGCCTTGGCAAGAGAGCAGAAATTGTGTGGCTTAGATGCCACTGGTGGCAGCAATATTCCTAAAGAGAAACCCAGGTCCTATGATAGTAGAAACCTGACAAAGATTGTGCCCCCCTTCAAAGAAGGGGATGACATCCACAAATGGATGACTGCTCTTGAGAGAGCCTGCATGGTACAGCAGGTTCCTGAGGAACAGTGGGCAGCAATCTTATGGTACTCCTTTTCAGAGAAAGGGAGAGACAAGCTCCTCACTGTTAGACATGAGGATGCAAACAATTACAAAGTCCTGAAGAGTGTTCTGATAGATGGGTTTGGCTTAACCACTGAACAGTACAGGTTCAAGTTCAGAGACACCCAGAAGACACAGACTCAGGACTGGACTGATTTTGTAGATTGTGCTACTAAGGCTCTGGAGGGTTGGCTACATGGCAGCAAAGTACATGACTTTACAGGATTGTATAATTTGATTATGAGGGAGCAGATCCTAAGTAATTGTCAGAACCAGCTCTTACACCAGCACCTGGTAGACTCTGATCTGACCTCTCCCCAAGAATTGGGAAAGAAGGCAGACAAATGGGTCAGAACCAGGATTAGGCCTAAGAATCAGGACAGTAACCAGAAGAAGGAGTCTACCAAGCCTCAAGATAAGGGTGGGGATAAAAATAAAGAAAAGACTTCCCCAGGGCCCCAAAACTCCAAGGATGGGGGTGGGTCCCAAGACACTTCTTCAACTGAGAAAAAGCCTTATTGTTATGCCTGTAAACAGGTGGGGCATTACAAAACAGACAGCTGTTGTCCCAAGAATAACAATAAAGAAAATATACCTCCAAAGCCAGCTTCAACACCTCCTGTTACTGTCAGCAGTAATCCCCCAGGAAGTGGAAGCACACCCAGGAATCTGGGTGGGTTTACTTTTGGAAATCAGGTGGACCCTGGCCTATCCAGGTCCCCATCACCCAATGATCTTGTTTATGAGGTTGGCATGGGGTTTGCCAACTTCTCTGCTTGCCCAAATACTTTGAGCAAGTATAGACAAGAACCCATCATCAATGGTTTGAAAGTTGAGGCTTTTAGAGACACAGGGGCTAGCATCACCATGGTGGCTGATGGCATAGTCCCCTCTAAGCAACTTTTACCTGGTGCCACATACCAGGTTACAAACATTGATGGAATGCAAACAAATCATCCCATGGCAGTAGTAAGTCTCAGCTGGGGAGGTGTCATTGGCCCAAAGAGAGTGGCAGTGTCACCAAACTTGCCTGTAGACTGCCTACTTGGTAATGATTTGGAGATCTCAGCCTGGGCTGAGGTTGAACAGGAAACCCATTCTAGAATGGTGAATTCCAATGGAAAGGTTAGTGGGGCTGTAATGGCTACAGCCCCCATTCAAGATGTCCTTCCTGAAAAGGTTGGTAGGGCTGAGAAACTCTCTGCCCCATCTTTAGCAAAAGCTCTTCCTGACCAGAATAGCAAAGCTGTTATGATAACAGCAGAAACCCAAACTGAGTCTCCTCCTGAAAAGGTTGGTGGGGCTGTGATGGCCACAGCCCAAACTCAAACTGACACGTGTGTTGTGAAACCTGAAATGATGGATAACTCCACACAAACTGAGAGCATGGAGGAGGAAGAGAAATCTCCCCCTCACCAGACTTTAGGACAGGATCAGCCTCCTCAGGGAACTGATCTTACCCCTGATGAAGGAACTGCCCCAGAGGTGGTTGGGCCTAGCCTGACAGAACCTCTGATGTCAGTGGAACCTTCTCAGGTGGGACCCAGTCTGGAGCAGGTAACCTGCCCCTCTCTACCTTGCCTTAGCCAGCCCAGGGCTGCAGAGGACAAGAAGGACAGTGAGACCCAGAGGGCCCCCTGTCAAATAAAGCACCCCCATCAAAAGATTAGGTGCACCAAAACTAGTAGCCCTAGTAAGGTGAAAACTTTAAAAACTCCTGAGGGAGCCCCCTTAAAAACAGTTAGGGACCTCCCACAGATGGATTCTGTTGGGCACAGCCAAACCTGGGACCCAAGGGGCCCAAACCTGAACTGTCCCTCCAGCAAGCCAAACAGAGGGACCCAGCCTCCAGCTTTAGGTAGCCAGAGGTTGACCCTGAGAGCACAGTGCAACTCAGTTAAAGAGAGAAAGGCACACATGGTGGAAGATAATTGGAGGAAGCTAAGCCCTAAATTAGTAGAGCCTCGCTTCAATACTCCATATCCAAACCAGCCTTTAACTTTGCCTAAACACACCCAAGGTAGTGATTCCCTATGGTGGAGACCCTCTAATACCCAAAGGGTGAGGGACTGCTTAGTGGACCATGAGACAGGGGGTACCCATGCTAGTGCAGGTACTTCCTTATATGGCCACTCAGGCAATATAGGCTTACCTGGCCAAGGATAGCCTTATCTCCTTTCGTTTGGGGGGGGGTTATGTAGGAAGGTGGCTACCTGACTATGGTTACCCCAGATTTTTTGCCTGTGTTTAGCTGGTTTTTTGACTTAGTTGACCTGGTTCCCTGCTAATCAGGGCCCCAGGCCATCTGCTCTCTCTGTAAAATGGATTCCATGTACCCTAGGTACATACCAATTGGAAATGGACTCCTTGTCAGCCCCTGTAGAATGCACTATAGGTGCACAGGGCACAGGAGCCACTAAGGCCTACCAGGGGCTGCAGCATATCTTTTGCCACCCCTGGCTGGTTCTTAAATTGACACAACTGGCTGATCACTCAGCTGGGGTAAGGTGGTGTACACACCCCTTGCTTAGATATAGTATACCTATGTCTAAACCTATATCTGGACACATGTAAACCTGTGAGCCACTCCTATAGAAAGGCCTCATCAATCCTGGAGGCTGAGTGCGTGGTTTTATGTGAGATGGAGCTCTAGCATGAGCTGAGCCTGTCTGCAGCCGTCGGGAACAAATCCCTAAGCTGTTTCAGGATAATGCCAGACCATATACTATTAAGTGCCTTATAATCCTCGCGGTTATTTAGCAACTCTGGTTTGGCTTTATCAAAACATGTCGTGTAAGGTGTCATACGCTTTGGAATACCATCCCCTCGCCAGTTCTGGCGACGGGGATGGCATTCCACCCCTCTAGAGGGGTAAGACATGTTACTTCACTTTAATGCGGTTGATTTCTCCAAAGGCCTTAAGATCCACAAAATGGATGCCTCTGCCACAGACAAATGTCTGGACCCCCGGAGCTGACCGAAACCCAGTCAAGGGGGTCCTGGACAAAGGGTTTCCTGTCACAGGAGGGTGTCACCGCCCTCCAGACAGGAGATAGTGTATTGTAGCAGGGAGGTTTGAAAGAAACCAGACACTGCCTGGGGCGCACAAGGCTGCCCCTTGCATAATCCGGCCAAACCGGTTCTGGGGCACTCCAGCCCTCGTGCCAGGGCGGCCTGGATCAAAGGAAGGGGGTGTATCCACCCACTTCCTGGGTCCCACCCATAGGAGGGGACCTAGCAGGTAATCACGCCCACCAGATTCGAATAAGAGTGGGAGCAGTGCCAATGCACATCAGATTTCCTGGAAGAAACATTTGAAACGATATTCTGGACCCTTCGCCCTCCATCTCAACGTGGAAGCCCGAAGAATCTCCCTTGTGGTCAAGGAGTGACCACCCTGCAGCAGCAGGCACCATCCAGCCCTCGACGTCTACTTGGTTGCAGTTCCCGCCGGAACTCGAGCGACTGAGATCGACGAGATCAAGCCTGCCCAGCTTCTAACAGCCCGATCCATAGTCCCTGCAAAGCTGAGACCCGTGGAGGCGACCGGAAGCGTGGGGCACGCCATCTTGAAGTGACCACGAGACGCTGACCGTGCAGCCCACGAGTGACCCTCGAAGCTGTACACCGGGGTTTGAGAAGCCCCCACCCTGAGCTACTCCTGAGCCGAAGTTCAGCCCTCCACACTCGACGAGTGCTGCGTGGGGCCCTTTGGCACGATTTGGCTCAACGCGTTGGCCCGGTCACTTGCCAGCTGGCTTGTGGTCCCTGTGCCGACGAACTACAAAAGAAGACTCGTGATTCTGGTTGCTCCAGATCCACACCAGCTCCCCTGAAAGGGAGCCCCGACTCTGACCTTCCTGGTCCGAGTGAGACGCCATCTTCCAAGCCCGCGTGGATTGCTCTTACCAAGGCTTGTTTGCTCCAAACCGGAAGCCGACTGCACCGACGGTGAGAGCCTGCGTGGGACAGATCGTGACCTGCTCCTGGACGTCGCAGATGCCCCAGAGCCCACGTGACAGCGAAGAGAAGCGCCTCGACGACCACCTGATTGCGCCCGACATTGCCTGGTTCCGTCCTGGTTCCACCCTGGTCACTGCTGAGTGACCCAGACTCTGTCCCCTCTGCTTTCAGGTACTCTACAACTTGAGTCCACCCTTGGACTCCACCGGACACTTCGTCTTCACCCTGCCTGCAGCCCTTTCAGCTTCAAGCACCAAGAGCCTGCGTGTCAAAACCCGACGCCACTTCGACCCTGTGCACCCACTTCCTGTGGGTGAGGTAACTTTGCTCCGCCGGTGTTCCCACACTGGTGCACACCTCTAGGGTCTGTGTGTTAAGTTTTGTTCCTCTAGGTTCAGCGGAAGTGTCCTTAAACTTTAACTATTTGACTTTTACGCACCATTGGTTAACATTGGTGCATGCGTGCGCTTTCCGCACATCTCCCGAATCCCGAGGGCCATTCCCGACTTCAGCATTGCTTGTCCTGACTGCTCCCAGCGATTCCCTAGGCCCTAGGCCTAACCACTGCTCGAGTGGCATCTCTTATACCACTTGTTTAGTATATGGTTTGAGTGGCCCCCTGCCCTCATCCATAATTGTGCAACTTTGTATGTTTAAACAGTGCTTTTGATTTAACGCTTGTGCCCCTTTATTCATAAAGAATACTGGGGATTGTTTTAGTAATAAACACATATATTTTTATAATATATACTTGTGTGGTGTCCTTTCATTTGGTATTACAGGATTGTATGTGGTAAAACAGCTCGCTTAACACGACCTCTTAAGTTAAGCCTTTAGGCTGCTTAGTCCATGCTACCCCTAGGATAGCTTGTCTAATAAGGTTGACTTACAACCAGACACCATAAGGGGATTGTTTGGTCAGGTAGTAGGTGGTTCCAGAATTGGAAACATCCCCTACCAGGCCAACTTCTCACAGCGCCCTTCTTCCCTTTTCTGAGGCAGGGCGGCTTTCAGGCCCTTCAGGGCAGGGCGAACACTCTTCCTATTCCTTCCAGGTGAGACTCCAGATCATGTCCAATTCAGTCTCATACACTGTCTGTCCAGCAGACACCATCTCTTGTTGCACAACATTCCTCTGTGGAGCAACCCCTTCCTTGGTCAAAAAGAGCTTGGAACTGGAACAGTAAGACGGATAGCAACTCCTACTTTGATACAGATTAAGCATACCAGGGATGTGTATTCCCTGTCATCCCTTTCAGAACTTATGTGCAACAGTTCTTGTTTCATGTGTTCTTCTCCAGGCAGCCTTCCAGACTTTCCATAGAGTAATTCCCCTCACAAAAGGGTTGTATCCAAGGTGAAGCATGCACAGCAGAGGACTAAAGATGAAGAGGTGAGGGAATTTTGTAACTGGCTATCAACAGCCGCAATTAGCAGTGATTAGGGAGAGAAACAAGTCTGGCCTCACCTAAAGGTCCCTTCACCCTCTTAACAGAAAATGTCGTCCCAGACTTCACCTCCTGTCTAACCATTGAGAGCACACCTTACGTGCCCCTTCGAGGCCAGGCCATTTCACATGGACTAAGGAGAGGCAGAGGCCTTCGAGCTTGCACTGGGATAAAAATAGGCTGGGCCAAAATCAACAAGCATTGGCATAGCCAATAGGTCTCGCCTTTGGGGCCTTATAAGTGTTGCATTTCTCAAAGGAAAAAACATAAATCCCGGAACGCTAACCAAAGTAACGTTGCCATGAATGCCTGGAGTCTTGCTATACCAAATATGAGTGAGTTTGCTATGGAATGCAATCAGCGCAATTAATTATGGAATATTAGCTCAGAACACAAAACGGGGGCAGAATCACGGTTTATGGTGCACTGTCAGTTTGATGACAGATATCAAAATGAGGACGATAGCATTAAACTATGCATTTTCTATTCCTAAATTAAGTAAGGAATCTATTGGTGCAAGCTAGATCTCCCTTGCCCTTACAGGCTTGCAATTTGAACACTCTGTACATATTTATCAGCTGCAGAGAAACAGTAGTTGTCACCAGTAGGGTTTGGTGTGTCCCGTGATATAGGGTGCGTGTGCCTTGAAGCTATGTTCACAAAAATAAAATGCAAACCGTGGAAGGGCAACTAAAATGACAAACTGGGCCCCAGCTGTGCTAGTAATGAACAGACTCCTTTCCTTGGTGCGACTACTCGAAACTCAGAACCAGAAGGAACGTAATTGTGATAAAACTGAAATAGATAATGTGGTCGGGCAAACCACCCCATAACTACAAGAAAAGAAAATGCTTTTAAAAAGAATTCTGTGTTAGCAGTAAACAGCAGCACTAGATAGCAGCCAGAATGAATCATCCATTCACAGGTGGGGAGGTCCACCGGATTAAGTAGTCTGTGAGCTAGGGCAGGTGGGGTTAGGAAAAAAATACAAACCACGTGAGAGAAACTACAAAACAAACGGCCACGAGCAGGGAACTCCCTCATTGACGTGTTTACTCCGAAATCCAAACCAGAAATAAACGTGAGAAAATAAAACCAATTAAAAAAGCTTCTTTTAATCATAATGATAAATTAAAAGAAGTAATTACAAAAAGGAAAGAGGTTGAGTCGGGTACCCCTTAACTTCAAAGAGTAAAATCTACCAAATACACTGTGGTTTTATACAGCTGCGCACCTCCGATGCTTATTGGAGTGGTCTAAAGCAGAGCTGGAAAGACATGGATACTTTCTTCACCACACGTGAGCTGGGTTCCAAGAACAAGAATGTTCTAGAGATTTCCAGGGTCACCACTGTGTCCTTAAGCCAGACATAAAACCAGCTCTGCTACACAAACTTTAAATCCCTGTGAACAAATCCTTCTCAAAAAGTTTCAGACAAAAATTTACCTAATTTACAGGAACTATAAATTGCTCAAGGAAAAGGGTACAAAAAGCAAGCAGTACTAAGCTAAGTGGGAGGAAGAAATGGGTGCGAATGTCACAGAGGACCAATGGACTATAATAATGAGGGCCGAAAAAAGGTATTTCATGCATGTGCTCAAGGCTTGGAGTCTTGCATCAAAATCCTGTATAGGAGACATCTTACATCCACTCACTTACTCACATGCAATGGATAAAACTACGTCAAATAGATGTTGGAGGGGCAGTGCAAAGAAAGTGGAGGCAACACACATCTTGTGGGCCTATGAGAAGCTCAGACTTCTGGAGCGACTGCAGATTCCTCACCTGTGATCCCACACAGGGCTAGGTGCACACATATGAGTGTGTGTCTTACTCCTTTTCCATGCCCTCGGATGCAGAGCACGAACAACTGCAGTACTAATGTGCTGAATAAGAGTATAGCTGCCAAGATCGCTTATGTGACATTTTCATGATTTAAGTATTATGAGGGACATTTCAACGACTACACGTGACACTTTCTCGCGAGCAAAATCATGAAATGAAAACAAGGGAAACATCAGAAATCACACTCATTACAACAACGAGAAATGCTAATAACTTGGAGCCGCAATAAGAACAAGCGCGCGCCTCGCTTGGCAGGAAGGGAGGGGGCCTGCGTGATTCCCTTGAGGGAGCGTGCAGCAAGGCGACCATATGGCACCACCATATGGCGCCGCGCACTCCCGCAAGAAAATCGCTAGGCCTGCATGCGTTGCTATTGCAAGCAATGCAACGCATGCACGTTTTTGCCCCCAAAGCTGTGCTGATGGCATTAGGTCTCAATCCTATGCAGCGCATGTGCGCTGCGTAGGCGAGACCTAAAAACGAGGATACTAGATACTTGCAGCTGGGCACTCTAGGCAGACGAACTGACTTTACAGCTTGCAGGGGCATTCTCAGCCCAACACCAGATAACGTGGGTAACGCAACATAATTAAAGGAAAGTCAAATAGACTCTTCTGATGCAAGATAACTAAATATCCGAAAATGTATCTACTTTAATGAGAATAGGACCTCAAAAGTGACTTTGTCTTCATTAAAAACTTTTATGGACTCGATTGACAGCTAACATGATTGTGTCTACTCAGATTAAGTGTGGTTATTTTTAAAAAGATGTATTTCATACATTTTCATTTTAGACTAACTGGTTGAGTAATATTGTTTTAGACCTGCTTATAGATACCATGTGTTTTCAGACAAGCAGATTGTACATATATATGTAGCTGCAGATGTCCGGTGTATGTTGCTGATCTTTTTCACTTGCAGAATGGGTTTTACTTTAAAATTACAGATGCAAATCTTGTCGCTGTTTTATTTCTATTCCAGAGTTTACTTGCTATTTTGAGAATTCAGTTAGAATTTTCTATTGGTAAGCACTTTGTAAGCTGCCCAATTTACATCTTGCTGAAATCAAAATGTAGTCTGATTTATATAAAGCTGTCTGCAGTGACCCCAGATTTTCTTAACTATTTTACTTACTAATTACTAGACAACACTAGCATGCAAAAAAATAAATGCTGTTTTGACCTGGATAGCATTTGTGAACAAAAAAGTCTTAAGCATGAGCTGTCGGATTTTAGTTTTTCGTTTTTGGGTGTGGGTCAGACACTTAGGGCCTGATTACGAGTTTTGGTCCTATTATCACAACTGGTAAACGATACCTTGGGGACCTTTATTTATTACGTGTGATGAATAACACCTATTATGAGTTATTGGGGAATAACATGTGGAATTTGGTGTTTAACACAGCAAAAATCCACATGATAAGGGAAATACATTGTGCTATTCCAGGTTTGACCTTCCGAAATTTATTGAAGGTTGAGTTATTAAACACATCCAATAATTATTAGATGTGTTAAATAACTCAACCTTCGATACATTTCTTCGAACTTTCAAACTTGTAATTCCCACCCATGCATAATTGGGTTTACGCATGGGTAAGAATTAACGGACCCTCTCGTAACTGGACCCTTGGAGTAATGTAGATTTCTTCTTAAATAGGGTGTCTTCTTCCACTTTGCAAGAAAGTCAGCCTGCTAAAAACCTTTACAGGAAAATAGCCCTGAACATTCTTATTACTGTAATCGATGTATGTGTCCATTGAGCTACTACTGAAAATGAGAACCTTTATTTGTAGGTGTTGAAATGGTCCCCTACATGGTAAATGCATGTGTACCACTGCCTAAATACCAGACTGCATGTGAAACTGGTATCTTGACTTTTTCTGAGGTCTTTTAACCACTCTAATTTAGAGTGTGTGCAGAGGCCTACACCTGTCCAAGGTAACACAAGGCCCAGAACCTGTTCTGTGACCGCGAGGGACGCACCCAGTGCCCTCCTAGTTGGCATAGAATTGCTATCCATGTCATGGGTTTGTCACTTAAAGCATTGATAACAGCATACTAAGTTTGCAGATCAGTAGTTATGACCAGCCCTTATTTGGTTGTGAGCACATGTGGTACGAAGACTCCATGTGGAGTGAGAGTTTGTACTTGGGCCGAAGGGATCAATTTTCAATGGCCCCTGGTGTGGCATGGCACTAGATAAGGGTTGGGAAATGTATTGACTGCAGTATTGTGGAAGGAGGATGGGGACCCGGGCGTTACGTAGAGGAAGGATTGTGGCAGGGCTACTCTTAGAAATTCAATGAGATCCTTGTTAGAAATCTCCTGCTGAGAACTTCCATTTATTGATGGCAGTGGTAGGGGTTGAGCCCTAGTTTGTTTCTCAAAGTGAGGAAGCTTCTGGACAGCGTTTTCTGCTTTTTGTCAGTCTCTGGTTAACTGCTTCAGGAATGCTTGCAACAGCCAGGTGCAGAAATCTCGCAATTCATTTTGCCCTTGTTTTGAATTCTTGGAGCCAGCATCATAGTTAACTGCTATAAGAGACATCACTTTGCACGTGGGCTGTTTCTAAGAAGCTGCCAGAAAATGACATTTGAGTCAGCCAACCCAGTCAGCTTCCAAAGCCTTATAAAGTGGATTCGGCATCCCCTGCCTGGAAAATGAGTATACATTTAAAACACAAGATCTTCTTGACAAAGAAAGTGGTGCATGGCAGAGTACTCTAAGGACAGCCTAGTCCCTAGAGGCCTACCTGTCTGCTAAAAGAGGAAGTAGAGTGTTTGGCCCTGCAAAAGGGAAGAGACTATCCAAGGTGAGAAGCCAAGCATGTTCCTAGCATGAGGAACACCCAGATGAAACTCACTGCCAGTAGGAGCAAAGTCGGGAGTCCCGTGTCGTGTAGTGTCTCGCAGTCGCCATGAGCTGATCCTGTTGCAAAATGCACCACGATATCAAAGTAAGATGCGACATTGTCTCATCCAGCCCCATGGCATGTGCCTGAAAGGCTGGTGCTGCTCCCCCCCAGTGTCAAAAGTACTGCAAAAAGCTTTACTAGCCAAATGGGGGATAATTTAACACAGGAAATACTTTGGTGCTCGCCAATTAACGTGCGGTAAACAAAACATAATGGATCAGTATTAGCGGTGCTACAGGTGAGGGGAAACGCCAAAACCCTCCGTTATGAGACCAAAAGGTCGGACCTTTACTGAGACCAGTTCCTGTGCACACGCATACAAGTCACATGAAAGTTCAAAATACTTTTGGCTTGACACGGTTAATTGTCTCTGTGGGTTGACTGTTGAGTTTTGAGCTCTTGTCCCGCAATTCCCCGTTACCTTGAGTCATGTGTGGAAAGAGTGACCTTGACCTAGTTTCCTGAGCCATTGGAGGAGGTATGATAGGATACCAGTGGCAAACAACTGCAACCACCATGTTTGTGCCCGAGTGGCCTCTGTCTGCCCTGTGGCCCCTCTAGTGGGTTTTCATGTTTTCTTTAGCGTGTATTCGTTATACTTTGGAGATGGCCATCTCTGTTTTTTGTGGTGCAAAAACAAAATATGAAAAACTAGAAATGATATGGGCCTTAGTTGTGAGAATCAACACATTTTACTTGTGGGGAATGTTCATTTTATAGGAATATAATTGAATGAGTAACTCGAAAGTAACATGTATTTTTATGTGTTTTAGGCAATGGAAAAGTACTTCCAGCCAACGCTAACTCAGCCGGAACTCCGAGGTGGAGTGAAAGACAGCCTTCCTCCTCAGAAGATAGACCTAAAACTGACTCAAGTGCAAAATCCTAGAGGCATTGCTTTGTCGTGGAATTGTGCAGAGGTTGATCTTAGATGCTGTCCTGCTCATAGCTATTGCTTGTATGTGCAGCAGGAGGATTTAAAATGCAACAGGTCAGAGTGGAAGTGGAAAAAAATAGGAGAGATAAAGGCGTTACCTCTACCAATGGCTTGCACTTTATCACATTTTGTTGGAGGGAGCAGGTATTATTTTACGCTACGAGCAAAGGATATTTATGAACGTTACGGACCATTTTCTGACATACAGACAACATTACTGCCGTTGGAAATGTCTCATGATATCACTGTTGCAAAAACACCTGGTCACACATAGCCTAAACAATTTAATAGCTATGAATTTATCTGTACTTGTACAGTAGTAAGTTCCACTCATATTGAGTTCTGATACTTTTCCAGATGTACTTTAAGAAATGTTTTGAAACGCTCTAGAGTTTTTTATACGTACAGAGCAGTAAAGAACAACTCTGTTGTGTTCCTTACGGCTATATAAACACTTTGTATATAATGGGTTGAAACTGTTTTGATTTCCTAAGCAAGAATACTAATTTTGTTTCTAAGGAAACATCTCGCTCATTTGAGTAAACCATTTCTTAGTGTCATTTCCCAGCACTTTTATCTGTAACTTAATTTCCACCAGTTCAGGCAAAAAAGTGTCATGTTTAATTGACAGTATTGTTGTATTCTTGTTACAGTATTGATGTATTACCTTTTTGAACAGCGCTTTAGGTTCAAAGTATGTATGTAGGTACTACATAAAATAATGTATTGTTTTATTCTCCATCCCAGTCCGAGTCATTTTCAGTACTAAGTTCAGAACAACCTTGAAAGCCTTTCCTTGAAGTACCCCATGTGTGGTCACAAACCAAAGATGGTTTTTGCTTGTTTTGTTATCTGTTAGCCAGTTTAAGCAAGCACTATATGCTTAAAAGGTTTGCATTATTTAAGCTTCCCTTGAGACAATACTATAAAGCTTGAAGACCTGATGCAAAGCCATATGTTGATGTTTAAGTTGGCAGTATGCAGCACCTCTCTAAATTACTGCTTCTTAGACACACCAGATGAGAGAATATATATATCAATAACTTTCACATTATGTAGCAGTGCTGTTTCAGATTATGTATAAAATGCACTGTACATATCTCTACTCGAGATCTGTCTGCGGTGTACATCAATGGGAATCTCGGTCGCAGAGATTTATTCAAAGTAAAGTGTTATGAGTCTTGCACAAGCGTTCTCATCTGATTAGTGCATGCATTGACTGTTTGAGAGCAGGTGTCATATTTTTGCATTACTTCAACTACCTTAATAAGGATAATTGCTTATCCTTAACTAATGATCACATGGTGTTTCCACTAGTGCCTAGTATCTGTGTTTTATACATTTAGGGTCCTATCCAAAAATATGTTGTCTATTTAATTGTTTTGTCTATTCACATTACACCACTTCACTCAAACTGCCCATAATGATTTGGTTCATATGTAATTTGCAATGTTTGTCTGATGCGTTTGATCGTAACTTGCTGTAGGCTGGTTAAAGAATGATTTTCAAATAATTCTTCCATCACATCTTCCCACCGCCTAATTCGTACCACCAGTTCTTAATCTAGAGAGGCAGTCTGTTTTATTTTTTTCTCCTACATAATATTAAAACGTTCATACAAGCTTTGTTTTTTATAAGCCCATTGGCTTAATTTTCTGGTACTGAATGCAAACTGAATAGGAAAACAATTTGGCAAATATGTTTAGGGTAGTTTTTTGGGGGGATTTGTTTTAACAAAATAGGTTTGATTTCATAATGAGATATGTGGTGTTCTAGAAACATGTTTTTTCATGTGTGACTTATTCTGTGAATTATATATTTCTCTCTTGCCTAGTTCAACTCTGTTTACTTTTATTTTAAATGTATTTTTCAGCTTAGTGCCCAATAGTTTGTGGAATCAATAAAACAATATAGGTATCAAAAACATTCGCATTTTTTTACGGTTGGACTTTGTTTGAATGTTGTATTACATTGTTCCCCAGATTCATAAGAGTTGAATTGATAGACAAGGCAAAGTACTTCATGTTTATGCATTTTTAAAGGTCTCAATTATTATTTTTTGACCGGTCTTCATCTCCCCCTATTTAAAAAAAGTGTTTTCATCAAATTTCTTCAAAATACACTTCTAAAACTGCAATGCCACTGAAGGTGTTCACTAGACATTCATTATATTGATGCTTTGTCCTGGTATGCGATTACAGAATTTATATATATGTATATGTGTGTGTGTATATGTATGTATGAGTGTATGTATATATATATATATATATATATATAAAGAGCCTAACATCGACTTACTGACAAGTAGACTTTATTCGTCATGAAATGCATAGAGAAATGCACTCTTTAAATCCTAACGCGTTTCAACTTTCTAGCCTTGCTCACAGGTGAGTGCAATTGTTCTGTGTAGTCCAAGTGGTCATGTGGTTTGCTCCTCGAACCACAAACACCAGCATTCATCAGTACTTCAAATGCGCTGCAAGACATGGCACTTTGCGCAATTCTGCCAAATAGCAGTTCCACAGCCAATGTCCCACATATTATCGGATACTTGCTGGTAAAATGTTCTGTAATGGCACAGTGCCGGTGCCTCTGCACTTCTTAAGATAATTACTTGCCAAGCGATGTTGCAGAAAAATTATAATAAATCACTCTCCTCTCCCTTTCTCAACACGAAGCAGCCAAATACCTCGGAAGTCCTTCATGCTGGCGCTTTTGTGAGTGGATCATGCCCCCTCCATTTAATGACACCAAACTAACTCCACTTTGCTGGGTGGCCCCCAATCCTGCAGGGCGGGCTCTTGGACCAGGAATGGAGATCCTGGAAATTGCAGTTCTGCTACCAAAAGTAAAAGAGCCCAACATCGACTTACTGACAAAGTAGACTTTATTCGTCATGAAATGCAGAGAGAAATGCACTCTTACAGAGTAACAGACACAGTATTCAAGATAACCTTGATGTTCCATGCTCTCACTATACACACAAAACTAGCGAGGCAGTTTACAAATCTAGCATACCAAATTATTCTCATATAAAGCAAAATACTCAGCCTTCTCTAAACAATATCACAAGTACGTGTTGTGTGCAAAGCAGAGCAGGAATGCAAAAATAGCGGGTAAGCTTCTAATAAACCCATGCAAACTTAACCGGGTGTGAGTGCAAGGCTCAGCCCCACGGTACCCTTTCTTGATCAAAGCATGTGATATAAACGTGGGCGAATTAGGAACGCAGAGTCCAAGCCTAAAATGCAGAGTCAAGTTCACATTTCCAAAAAAAAGTGTTTCGCTCTTTGATAGAAAGCAGTAGCTAAATAATAAAGAATACGTAGAAAAATCAAAGTGTCTTAATCCCACAGCGTGTAAGCACAGTATGCAGCAACAGCCTCCAACAGGAAGTCATTGTTCTCATCTGAAAACATTTCAGCCATCCAATTCAATAGTGGGAATGAAAATACATGTTCCTCAATGACCGGAGACTCTATCACCATCGGAGAAAAACTCGGTCATCTTCAATGTAACTGCGTGCCAAGAACTCAAGCGCCGCTGCAAAAACATTCCCACATCCCATTATTCCATGTGTCGCTGCGAAGGCCATAATCCCGCCGCCAGAACAGAACACGTCATAAACCACTAAAGGGCTCATCAGCTGGTCATAATCCGCGTTGGGAGACACCGTACTGCAGAGACACAAATCCAGGGCCCAGTCGAAATCGCAGCTTAGGCAATGGAATACAGGTTGAACGCATGTGAAAAAGGAAAATCGAAACGATAATCCATAAGCTGCACTCAATGTAGCCAAAGGCAGCGCTCCTTAATAACTAATCATTCGGTTGCGAACCATTAACAGCAGGGACATATTGTCGTCTGCTGCAGGATGTGCATCCATATTTATGTAAACAAATTAATAAAAGCACACCGGCAACTAATGTGAGTATTAAGCGCAATCCACCAAAGATGCTGGAAAAATCGAATGAAAAAAATCCCAAAAAGACACCAAATATACTTTCTACAGAAGTCACAAGGCCACTGCTTCTAACTTTAAAAAAGTAAGGTAACCCCGTAGTCAAGGACACATTAAAGATACTCTAAATTAACTCCCCAAAATTCAAGAGCACGTCGGTTTTTAATAAATCATGCACTTCTGTGCGGGTGTTTGCTACATGAAGGACAAATGTTTCTGTACCAGATATAAGAGCGACCTCTTTTTGAGACAATAGCGCTCTTATATGACTCATTTGGTTGACTCTGATTTTAACCACATCGATGCTATGCATTTTCCCCTCCTGTGCTGAGTTTTTCTCATTCCCATGTTTCATGACGAGCTGGGCTCGTCATGAGCGTGCGAGGAGGCTACCTCATGACGAGCCCAGCTCGTCATGAGCGTGGAAGGGGTTAAGGTCTAAATCGATAGCCAGATGGAAGCATCCAGCTTCCCATGCAGAGGAGTTAACAACTTTTTTTTAATCAAACCACACGATCAGTTACCGTAATCATGTAAGCGATGCCTGCTAACATTGCACAACAATCTCCATTATTTCAAAGTTAAATAATTCCAGTTTCCAGTAAACTGAACGTTGTAATGATAGCAGGTGTCGGACTACCTTTCAAAACTCAAATCTTGTATACAAGAGCCATGCAATTGTATGTGTCTACAGAATAAGGAGTGATCTGGTACTATTGTGCAATCCTCGCCATTCGCATAGACTTCTTTTCCCTCCCTCAGACACCTATATGTAAACGGTAATAACCAAGCTTCATGCAGATAAGCGCTCCCTAATCATCCATATCTGCCTATAGCATAGTATTTCATGCAAACCTCAAACTTAACCAGGTTAAAAAATAACATTATGATACTGTGGATACGCCACACACCTGAATTAGTTCTCCAATGAGTGACCACTTCTAACCATTCTCATAGCGCGCCCTGTGCTCTGATTTGAGAGAGTGATCGCACCATAGTTTGTACTGCTAATCATTCTCCGCATACGCTACGAATACCCGTTGACGTTACACGTCGCCTCAAAGCTTCCGTGTGACGTCATGTACGGCGCCCCATACAAAAAAGACGCAAATGTTTTTAATTGTTTAAAAACATATATTCATGTATTTAATGAACATACTAACAGAAGACTTAATCTAGGATAATTATGGAATAATTTTTTTAAGTTTTAAAAATCCTATATTACTTCTATATTGTATGAGTGCAGCTGCGTGCCCCTCCGCCTGGTACACTAGACTCCACCACGCCCAGACCCGGTTCATAAGCACGTGTGATCATTACCACAAAACCATTAACATGCATATTGCTTTCCACACATGCTTTTACAACTAGTATGCATTTACCACACATGATAAATGCATAATCTTAATAATGTTTTTTTGTGACCAACACGTGTTGTAATGGCTAGTTTCTAGGTATACGTGTGACCAAATCTGATAAGATCGGAGGCCAAGGACAAACACCGTGGTATCTGTGGCACGAAATCTCATCGATCACAGAGAAAATATGCCCCGCGTAAAATGAAAGTAACAGGTATAATAAAAATAACGGAGGAAAACTACTAAAATTGCAGTTGGACGGAGTATGTAATCAACGTTTGGCGCCTCAACACTACATTTCAAATAAATATACATACAATATGTTTATTAATATATTATAAAAGTATACCACCGATGACACACATGACCCGGGAAAAGAAAGCGGAAAATGTAATACCTAAAATCAGGTGAGCTTTGCTTGGCGAACTTGAAGAAAAAGGAAAAAAAAGTGCACTTGCAAACAAGGCTGCGCATGCGTAGAGAGTACAACTGATGCAGGAAAAAAAAACTGAAAGTTTTACATACTGTCTTAGAAATATAGCTCTAAAAATTGCCCCCGTAATTTGCCCCCCGATCCCCCCCCGGGACCTAATGAATAAAACGGACTTCTAGTTTTTTTTTCACCTTTTCCACCGCGTACAAGTACTGCACGAGTACCCCGCCATTTTCTATTCTTTTTAAATAAAAATTGAGCCTAAAGATCCATGTACCACCCCCCTGACCAAGACTATAGGGTCAGAATGTTTCTACCCTGCCCCCTTTCCTTATTTCTCAACTTTGTTTTACTGTTTTCTTGTGACTCGGCTCTCGCGACAAACAAGATGGCTGCCAACATTTCCTGATTTGGAGTATTGACAACCAATCAGCATGCAGCTCCTGCTCGTAATTGTACATATTTCCGTACGTGTACGGCAAGATTTTTCTTTTTTTTTTTTTAAATAAAAAGAGCCTAAACATCCATGTACACCCCCCTGAGCAAGCGTAAAGGGTCAGAATGATTCTAGCCTGCCCCCTTCCCTTATTTCTCAACTTTGTTTTACTGTTTTCTTGTGGCTCGGTTCTACCGAGGCACAACATGGCCGCCAACACTTCCTGGTTTCGAGTGTTGACAGGCAGTTCACAGCCAATCAGCATGCAGCTCACGCTCGTAATTGAACGGATCTCCGTCCGCGTGTAGAACTCTGTCTCTATATATCGCTATGATTTTACTTGTAATTTTCTCAGAAACTAATGAACGGATTTACACCATTTAACAGAAAGCACAATCTGCGAACCGAACTCTACCTCTCTGCCAAATTTGGTGTAATTCCGTTCTGCCGTTCGGGCTGTAGCCCTGGCTAAAGGTCCCTATAGAAAATTGCATGGGGAAAACACGTTTTGGGACCCCCCTTTTTTCTCGGCCCCCACTTGACGCATCAACCCCAAATTTTCAGGGAAGGAGCGGAACCGGCCATTTTCTTGGAGAAATTCACGAAGATTCGTCCACCGACGCCAAAGTTATTCCAAATAGAATGTTGTGGATTTCCTATGGAAAGTAGGTCTTAACTATAACTACCTACTGGCGACGGCCAGCAGGAGATATAGATATATATTTTTTTTTTCCACAACTGTCCTGTCGCAGAGGGAGCGCTTTCAAGTCGGTGCCAGCGCCGAGACCAGGGCAGTGTATCGATTAATATTCCACACGAAAAAAGTTACTCGTGGCACTCCGCTTGGTAGTTTTCAAGAGTATTTATTTCAAAACTGTGATAGCCTACGCGTTTCGAACCTGTAGTTCCTTTTCACGGCAGTATCATACAGTTTGTCCCTTTTCACTTTCTACATTTATAGTGCTGAGCATTACAAGGTGTTATGGGACTTGTGGTTCACACAATGCATCATTTGCAACTTTATTTAAACATTTCTTTTCTTTTTACAGACAGAAATAATGCCTGTTTTAAGGGTGATACAGTGTTATGGTGGTGTATGATAGCATTGCAATGTGTGTCTGTCCGAATATTGCGGAAATTCGACATGCTCAGTGTTGGCGAGCTAAACCACCTGGTTACCACTTGGCGGATTTACCTGCAGTCATGTGTATCATCTTATTGTTTTTGCTTTGTGTTTCTAGGGCTGAGTGCCCTTTTCACCACTCACTGTTATGCCTTTGATGTTTGAATTGTTCTCTTGTGTGTGACCTGTGTCTGTATTGTATGTCCGGGGCCCAAAATAGCCTGCTCCTGCCATAGTTATGTGCACAGAGTTTCGGCCATATTTTTATGTGTTGTCCCATTGGTTCAGTGGCTAAGCGGTGTTCCCCACTATACTAAAGTGCACATCTCCCTATTCTTGGGTTGTAATATGGTTGTGCCTCGGGCCAAAACCCGTATGTCTGTAGTCGATTTATTTAACTGGACTGAATTTTTTAATATATTGTTAGTGTAGTGTTTCTCTCATTTCTAGGGCGGGAGTGCCCTTTCCACCTCTATACAATAGCCCTGTGATATTCAAATTATATCGTAATTTACATGTACCAATAGTGACCATTATTCTAATTAATACTTTCTACATAAGCAAACAGAAACATTCGGAAGCATGGACGATACATCAGTTCTGTCATTCAAAAGGTCTATCAATTGATAGAATCAGATTGTTGGATACCATATCTTCTTCTTTCCTTTCACAGCTCTTTTTGTTCCTCGCTCACGTTATTTCATAGGTGAACATACAGTTCTTCGTCCCCATTAAGGCCCAGTGGTTGCTTAGTTTTGAATCTCATAATAAGTTTAGACTCTAGCCTTCTTAATTTCAGTTTTCTGTTACCACCCCGTTCATGTTGTGGAATGGTTGCTAGTCCAGAATATTTGATGTCCAACCATGTTTTTCCAGCGTGGCAAGTGATATGTTTAGCCACTGCATATGTGTAGTCTCCATTTTGTATAGCACGTATATGCTCCAAAATGCGTTTTTTTAAGGGGCATATTGTGCTTCCGATGTACTGTTTACCACAACAACATTGGAGCATGTAGACCACAAATGAGGACTCACAGGTGATGTTCTCCGTGATTTCAAAGTTTTTTCCGGTCGGGTCTTTGAGATTCTTTAAATTTTTACCAATTTTGCAGGCCCTGCATGTTTGGCACTTGGTGAACCCCTTAGATCTCGTTTCGAGCCAATTTTCTTATTTCTTGTTTTCGAAATGGCTCCGTACTAGGTAATCCGAAAGATTTGGTGCTCTCCTGTAGGTCATTAGTGGTCGTTCACCTATATTATTTCCAATGTCAGGGTCTTTTTTCAATACGTGCCAATATTTTGTCATGATTTTTTTAATTTTGTGACTTTCTTTGTTGAACGTCATTATCATGCGTGGTTGTTCCTCCTTTGTTTGTGTTAGTTTGACTTCTTCTGTGTCTGTTCTATCAAGGCCTTGTTTGGTTTCTTTGTCCTTCTCTTTTCCTTCTTTGTTTAATAGGGTTTCTGCTCTGGTCTTTTTCCTTGCTTCCACTTCACCTCTGTTAATGTCAGTTTGTTTGTATCCTCGTTGCGAAAACCGCATTTTTGTTTCTGTGAACTTCTCCATTTCACAGACTTCTGAGCAATTCCTCTTCATTCTTAAAAGTTCTCCATATGGTATGCTCTTTTTGAGTTTAATTGGGTGGAAGCTTTGGCCGTGTAACAGACTGTGCGTGGCAGTTTTCTTTCGGTGGACTGTTGTTTGAATTTTATTGTCCCTAACATACACCTTGGTATCCAGGAGTTCAATTTCTTTGGCACTTATGCTGTATGTGAATTTAAGCCCTACATCGTTGTTATTCAATGTGGTAAAGAATGTTAAAAATTCCGATTCCGTGCCCTTCCATAAAAGAAAAAGATCATCAATAAAGCGCAGCCACAATGCCATGATCGCCATGTATTGGTCGTTTTCTCCAAGCTATGCCCCTCTCCCACCAACCACCCTATCATGAGGTTAGCATAGCTTGGAGAGAAGGAAACACCCATGGCGATCCGCCAACACTGGTACAAAAGTGGGGGGTGATGGGCGGAGCATCTGAACCAATCAAACACTCAAACCCAGTCAAAAGATCTCGGTTTGATCCATCACTGTTCTTTAGCCCACTCTGCCACCCCAGTTCAGACATGGCTATATGCAAATCAGTCTGACCCTGTGCCTCATGGGAACAGTCCAGCCCGAACTGCCAAGCCATGCCTTCCCTGGACCGGAAACAAGCTTCAGAGGAACGGTTTCTGGCATTACAGCCGTCTTCAGCCCGGCTTGCTTGAATCCAGTGGCAAAGTGAGCAAGGGACTCACGTCTGAGCATACCCTGCCACACTTATGGCAGCCAAAGCGGTACAAAAGGGGGTGGTGATGGACGGAGCATCTGAACCAATCAAACACTCACACCCAGTCAAAAGATCTGGGTTTGATCCATCACCGTTCTTTAGCCCACTCTGCCACCCCAGTTCAGACATGGCTATATGCAAATCAGTCTGACCCTGTGCCTCATGGGAACAGTCCAGCCCGAACTGCCAAGCCATGCCTTCCCTTGACCAGAAACAAACTTCCGAGGACCGGTTTCTGGCATTACAGCCGTCTTCAGCCCGGCTTGCTTGAATCCAGTGGCAAAGTGAGCAAGGGACTAACGTCTGAGCATACCCTGCCACACTTATGGCGGCCAAAGCGGTAAAAAAGGGGGTGGTGATGGACGGAGCATCTGAACCAATCAAACACTCACACCCAGTCAAAAGATCTGGGTTTGATCCATCACCGTTCTTTAGCCCACTCTGCCACCCCAGTTCAGACATGGCTATATGCAAATCAGTCTGACCCTGTGCCTCATGGGAACAGTCCAGCCCGAACTGCCAAGCCATGCCTTCCCTGGACCGGAAACAAGCTTCCGAGGACCGGTTTCTGGCATTACAGCCATCTTCAGCCGCAGCACTGTGCATACACCTTTTTATTGAACAAAAACACATTGTTGTGGAGACACAACGTGATCATTTTGAGCAACATTTTTGAATGTTCAAATTCAGTTATTGGCCGTTGTTGAAGAAAGTACTGTATAGCCTTTATGCCAATGTCATGGTTGATGCATGTATATAGTGATACAACATCTATTGTCACTAGAAGGTATGTCGGTTGCCATTCTGTATCCATGAGTATGCGTAGGAAATCGCCTGTATCCTTCGGATACGAACTTAGCGTTGGTACAATCGGGGCTAGAAAATGGTCTACGTAGATTGAAACATTTTCGTAAAGACTCCCACAGCTGGATATAAT
This sequence comes from Lissotriton helveticus, assembly GCF_964261635.1. Taxonomy (NCBI): domain Eukaryota; kingdom Metazoa; phylum Chordata; class Amphibia; order Caudata; family Salamandridae; genus Lissotriton; species Lissotriton helveticus. The sequence goes on along the minus strand of NC_136071.1, from coordinate 558,552,083 downwards.
TGGTCGTCCAGGAGGCTTGTTAAGAGTTTTGTGGACTTTAGGGAGGAAATATATGGTGGGTGTGATCGGATTGTCCACCATTAAAAATGTCCTTTCCTCTTCCGATGAAAGGCCTTTGTCTCTCCAATGCTCTAACTGTTTTTCGTAGATCATCCATGAGATCTAAGGTTGGGTTTCTTTGTAATACTTTGTAATTGTTTGTGTCATTGAGTTGTCGCATGGCTTCCTCTATATAGTCATTTTTCTCCAAAATGACTATATTTCGGCCTTTATCAGCAGGCTTTATCTCGATGGTGTTGTTAGTTTTCAGGGTTTGTATTGCCATGCGTTCTTTTTTGCTCAGATTTTCTTGTTGTTTGTTTCCATTCATTTGCATTTTGTCAAGATCTCCCAGTACAAGATCGTAAAACATATCTATCTTGTTACCTGGGTGTAGAGCAGGGCAAAATTTCGATTTACTTTTGAATTCCGTAGCTGTTCTTTTTCCAATTTCTATGCCCATTTCTTCTAGTATTTGTGTATTTGGGATTTTTGTGGCAGTCGTTTCATTAGCCAGTTCATAAGCCTTGCGGAGCTGTGGTATTTCTGCTATCTTGTAACTCTCCGAGTCTTCAACTAGTGCCCCATTGGTTAGAGCCGTTCCTTTTGGTGATGGAAATTTCATGAAATGTTTTTTCAATTTCAATTTTCTTATATATTTGTAGAGATCTATTTTAGTATCTACAATATCCTGGTGTATCTCTGGGCAAAATGAAATCCCTTATTGAGGAGATTTTTTTCACTCTCGGTTAGTGTATGTCTAGATAAATTAATTTATAGGTCTGGGGGTTTGTTCTGTTGTTGTTTTCGTGGGATTAATTCCTTGTTACTGTGCGGTTCCTCAGATTGTATCCACCGCTTCTGTCGTCTGCCTCTCCTTGTTTTTCGTCCTGATCTCTTGAGGCAAAGAATCCCCTGCCTCTTGCTCTTGTTCGGCCCATTCCCCGGCCTCTTGGTTTGCCTCGAGGTGTTTGCTGCTCATGGTACAGCAGCTTTAGCTCCTCTAAAAAAGAAAACTTCCTTGGTTCTTTGGCTCTTTGCTCTCCTTCACTCAGATCTGATTCTGTCTCGCTTGCAGATTGTCCAGTAGTTACATCAGCATTTGTTTTCCATTGCTGTTTGAAGACGTCATATTTTTGGCAAACGTTAGAATTGTTCCATACTCATAATCGTCTTCGTCTCTGCGAAATTTCCTTTGTTTTCTATTCTGTACTTCCTCCTCGTGTTTATCAAGATTTTTCTCCAAATCAGTTCTTAGTTTCTTCATTATGCCACTATCTAATTATTTAATTGGAGGACTGGAGTAATTTATACGAAACCTGTAGGATGAAGCACAGTTTGGGATTTTGGCAGGCGAGGGAATATGACATCATGGCACTGACATTTGGAGGCACCACGATCGGAGTAATTTCGAGGGGCTGGCTGAGCCATGCAGTGTGTGAGCGACATTGTACTTTGCTTTTAAAATCATCCATGAAAGACTAAGAACTTTCCTAAGCAAAAACGATATGTTTTCACCTAGATGCTAGCACACACAGACATGGCAGCCAGGGAAAGAGGCATCAGTCCTTCGTCACTGGTTGTGATTGTATGCCTCTCCAATAAGATCGTTTTTCAGATGTATTTAAACCTGCACGAGGTTTAAGTGTCAGTTGATATGCACTGAGGAAGGCAAGACGCCGAAATGCATTTGCATTAAATCAACTGTAATACATCCCGGGAGTGCTCCCCATTTTGTAGCTTTTATTTTTCCCGTGACTTCACCCTCACGTTAAGCGGAGAAGCGAACCCGCCCAGAGTGCTGTAGTTGAAGGGTGAGAACTGGAGCTTTAATAAATATATATATATATATATATATATATATATATATATATATATATATATATATATATATATATATATATATATATATATATATATATATATATATATATATATATATAACCTACTGGCGGTCGCCAGTAGGTAGTTATAGTTAGGACCTAGTTTCCATAGGAAATCCTCAACATTCTATTTGGATTAACTTTGGCCCTGGTGGATGCATCTTTGCGAATTTCTCAAAGAAGATGGCTCGGTCCGCTGCGCTCCTTCCCTGAAAGTTTGGGGGGGATTGGTGAAGTGGGGGCTGAGATAAAAGGGGGGTCCCAAAACGTGTTTTCTCCATGTTATTTTCCATAGGACGTTTAGACACGGCTACAGGTCGAACGGCTGAATGGATTTATAAGAAATTTGGCAAAACTGTAGAGTCCGGCTCGCAGATTACGCTTTTTTTGGAATGGTGTAAATCCGTTCAGTAGTTGATGAGAAAATTAAAGTTAAAGTCAATTATATATCTGTAAGCGCGGACGGGTGCGCGTACTCAAGCGGCTGCGCGCGAGCGGATTTTTTTTTGCTGCGTGACGTCTGTTAACGTTCGATTCGAAGGAAATCAGGAAGTGTTGACCGCCATTTTGTCACTGCGAGTAAATATATTGTCATTTCAAAGCGTTGGAACATGGAAAGGGGAGAAGGTAGAGATTGTTTTGCTGCATAGGTTCTCTCAGGGTGTGCAGTAAGGCCCTTAAACGCGAAAATATATATATATTTTTTTAAGTTGCGGGGTGCACGCACCCGGGCGCGCACACCTATTTACAAGAGTGTGAAAATGGAGATAAATCAGAAGTTTGAGTGCTTTGATATAAGGTGGCTCTGAAAAGAGCCCTTGTGTTAATTGAGTTTTTTCTGCATTTATAAGTAAGTACCGATGCAGAGTCTGATGTTGCAGAGGAAGATTCTGTTTCCCTCATCCGTGAAATGAACACCATCTGTCCGATAGATGTCTTGCATGTGGTAACGCAAGTTGTTGTGGTAAATAGAACCCATGCTATAATCTCTGAGGAAAGCAGAAACAGATTTATTAACATGTCTCCTTGCTTTCTCAATTTGTGCACAATGTTGATTGGACTAATTCCATTTCTGTCTTTGGCATATATTGGAATATACCAAGGCAGTTCTGGCTTCGTTATTACGAGCACTAGAAAACAAGACATTCTGGGCAATACCATCCTTGACGCAGCCTTTTATTCTACAAGATGGTGTCTTTCAAAAGCCAGGGGTATAGGAGTATGTAACAAGTGAGCCATTTAATTGAAAAAACTAAACGTGACAAACGGTTGCAGGATCAGTGAAGGTTGATTTTTTAATTGAAAGTATAACAGGATCAGTTACAATAAAATCGTCAATACGCATACCATGGGCGAGTATCATGGGTAACATTATTTCGAAGCTTTATTAATACAATAATCAATAATGAAAAATCGACATCAATAGGGTTGTCCGTATTCCTAGTCAGTACCCTTCCCCGTCCGCAATGTGCATAAAGACCGCATACATCCCCCATAACGTCAAGGCTAAGTAACTAGAACGTCATAAGGAGTTGCAATTCGCTCCCATACTGGCGCCATTTTGGTCGAGGTCAGGCAGGACCAGAGTATAGTTCAATGTGTCCAATAAGTAGCGGCAGGACCAGAATCCCTTTCGGCAGTTCTGGCTTCGTCATTACGAGCACTAGAAAACAAGACATTCTAGGCAATACCACTCTTGACGCAGCCCTTTATGCTACAAGATGGTGTCTTCCATTCAGAAAATATTGTTGGCAGCATTTTGAAAGGAAAGATAAACGGCCGTTCTCCTAGTGAGTCTCATATTGTTACATTTATGAAGAAAAAGCCTGAAGAATGTACAAACTGAAAACCAGTTTTTGTCTGCATAGCATCAGCAGCAACACTTGAGTCAGCTTTGTGTGAAGCCGCCATCTTGATCCAATCAATACCGTCCCCCTGCACACATTCAGGGACCAGGCCGCATTGCGAGGGCACCGCAGGACGTGTCTTCAGGTCAAACGGATTGTGGGACAAGGTCCAGAAGACAAGAGTCACCAAAAGGCTAAAAGTCCCGCCGGACCCCGGGGGCTGGCCACCTATGTCGGGGGCGATCTCAGATGGTGTCTTCCATTCAGAAAATATTGTTGGCAGCATTTTGAAAGGAAAGATAAACGGCCGTTCTCCTAGTGAGTCTCATATTGTTACATTTATGAAGAGAAAGCCTGAAGAATGTACAAACTGAAAACCAGTTTTTGTCTGCATAGCATCAGCAGCAACACTTGAGTCAGCTTTGTGTGAAGCCGCCATCTTGATCCAATCAATACCGTCCCCCTGCACACATTCAGGGACCAGGCCGCATTGCAAGGGCACCGTAGGACGTGTCTTCAGGTCAAACGGATTGTGAGACAAGGTCCAGAAGACAAGAGTCACCAAAAGGCTAAAAGTTCCGCCGGACCCCAGGAGCCGTCCGCTTATGTCGGGGGCGATCTCAGGCCACACCAGGGCAACAAGACTGAGATCAATTTGCTCATACTGATCCATAACGCCCCGGCCTCTCCACCGCAAGAGTGGGCGAAACTCAGCTGGCCGAGCGAGACTTGGGGAGGGCGCAGGAGCCAAGCACCCCATCCCAGTCCGCGCTACCACACCGTCCCTCGGGGGCCTCCGTTAAGCTGTTCAGGGAGGCATCGCAGGCAGCGGTTCTTTAGATCAGTGGCTCTCACCGGCAAGGCTCCCCTCCGTCAGCAGCGATCGTTGGCACTGTGGTTGTGGCCGGAGGCTCCGCCTAGTCAACGCCCCGGCCTCTCCATGTCGTAGGTCGCAAGAGTGGGCGAAACTCAGCTGGCCGAGCGAGACTTGGGGAGGGCGCAGGAGCCAAGCGACCCTTGTCAGTCCGCGCCACCACACCACACCGCCCCTCGTGGGCCTCCGTCTAGCGGCTCATGGGGGCACCGCAGGCAGCGGTTCTTCAGATCAGTGGCTCTCACCGGCAAGGCTCCCCTCCGTCAGCAGCGATCGTTGGCGCTGTGGTTGCGGCCGGAGGTCCCGCCTAGTCAACGCCTCGGCCTCTCCATGTCGTAGGCCGCAAGAGTGATCGGAACTCAGCTGGCCAAGCGAGACTTGGGGACGGGGTAGGAGATAAGCGGCCCCTCCCAGTCCGCGCCACCACACCGCCCCTCGGGGGCCTTCATTAAGCGGTTCTGTGAGGCACCGCAGGCAGCTGTTCTTCAGATCACAACAGAGTCTCATGCTCGATCGATTGAGCTGGCCGAATCAGGCAACATGAAGGTGGGGAGGGGGGGCACCTCTTGCTCAACCACCACCTGAGGAGGTGTGGTTTAGTTCTAACAAAACAAACACACTGGGAGTAGAGGGTCCTAGGGGAAGTTTATAGACCCAAACCTGCCATGACCCCCAACAACGTCATTACACCAACAGAAGATAGCAGTGAGTCTTAAAATGAGAGTATGTGCCTTAAGTATGTATCTGAATTTAAATGATAGAAAAATCTAAACAATAGAAGAAACTATCCATGGAACATCATCTGAGTGTATGGGTTCCCATCAGTCACTCACTAGACCGCCCTTCATCATTTGGGTACCATCACACTTTGGAGAAACAAGTGTCTACAATAGTTTGGCAGATATTGTAAGCCTAAACTATATCAAACATAGAAGGAAGGCGTGTCTGTGTCAAGGTGACTGAATAGCAGTGCAGAAAAAGTGAATAAATGAACAAGAAAAATAACTGTTAAGATTGGGTAATGACAAGGGAAAAACAATTTATTTTGTATCCCTTCAACCCCAAGGTCTAAAATCAGTGCAATAGTAGTACAAACAAATAACTACTGTGGAGTATCTTAGGTCGACATGTTTCTGCAGACTGTTGGAGCCGAAAAGGTCTCCTGCTGCTTCTTCAGGACCATTAAATGCTACTGCTTATAAGAAAAAATAAATAAATCAATATAACCTTAGGTGTGATTTGTTACCGTCTTCCTGACTTCATCGGTACAATCATCCCAGATGGAAAAAACAGATACATACAAAAGAAAAAGAAACACATATGGCATCATTATTATATGCCTGAATTGTAACGTTGATACAATTCTATTCTTTGGCTGATAAATTTAAAAGCCGATCCTGACCGTCTGGACTTTATCAGGATCTCTTCCTACTCGCTCACCTTTTTGGCAGGAAGGAAAGACCCCACCTCACCTGCTTCAGCTCAGGTACATGGAGCACCGCTCTGGCGGAGGGAATAAAAGGTATATTTACACTAAGAAAATACACAAACCACATGAACTGCAATGATCTGTCTATGTACGAACAACCAATCAATACCAAACATTTTCACAATTCCAAAAGCAGCCAAACCATTTCGTTTGGTTGTCACCAAGTAAACTATAGCTAGCTGGTTATGAACCATCTTTCAAAACAAGCAGGTCCGTAGTTGCGGGACAACTTATTCAAAACCACTTGAACATAAAAGTTGATCATTCCTTGTTTAGTCAAGCATGCTCCCATACTGGTAAAATTGTGATGTAACTGAATGATGTAATTAAACCGTATCAACTCCCAAGCCAGGGCCTGCAAAATGAAGGACATGCCGGCGCTATGTAGGGAGGAAGGCCAGCTGAATCATATGCATTAGCCTATTGGCGCCGCTTCATACCTAGGCACAAAACAACAGAGGTCATCAGTAAAGTTCAGCCTGCTTGCGTTATAACCTCACAAACGAGAGTGCTGAGTTCAAGGACCACCGTGTGTCATGCCATTCGGCAAGGGCCAGCAGAATGAGGAACCCACCCATGCTATGTCGGCCGAAATTACTATTACGCATCAGCCTGTGTGCGCATGTTCACAAGTCAGCACAGTTCAGCAACGCCGTGAGTCGAAATCAGCGTGCTGGCGCTAATTCGGTACCAAAAGAAAACGTGCTGATTATTAGGGCCACGGTGTCTTATGCCGCTCACTCACCTCTCCGTCGGTACCCCGGACGTCCATCTGGGCTGTCTGATGGGGAGGTACCGACGTGGAGATGACTCGCCATTTTCATTGTTTTGGAAGACGACATCGCGTCGGGCGTATGACGTCAAAAGTGCGAGCCGCTGTTACAAAGCCGGGAAATGTAGTTTTTAAACGGCCGATTTTGTAGTTCTTTAGCGTCATTAGCGTGTGCCTCTATTATAAAGCCGGTTCATGTAGTTTGCTAAACCGGCTTCGCTTTTATAGGCACAAAGACGCTGCATTTTACGCAAATGGTCGACTGATCCCCATCTCGTGACGTTATAAGGGATGATGCATGTCCTACCCCTCATAGCGCTGAGCTATACTTGTATACTCGCCCCTTTAGACTGATACCACAAAATGACAAGCGGGTAACAGTTAACCCAACTGCAACTCAATCTCATCAGACTGTTAAACTTTGACATTGTGTCTCAGTATGTTTTGGTCTCATATGTATGTCCACCAAATGTCTAAGGGTCACCTGTGGATAAGTACTCTGCAGTGATATTAAGGCTAACACGAATGTCACTTATAATGACATCCATGGGATATCTTCGTTGAGCCCTAATTTATCTGTCTTCATCCTGAACACCCATTTCTGTTCACACTTGAACAAGAACGTCGAAGCATCAACTCCAGAGGGAATCAATGGTTGATCTAAAACTGTCCATCGAAGATCAGTTGGTTGGTGTCCCATCGCCAAAAAGTGGTTGGTTAGTTTTGTCGCTTGTTTGGAACACCTAACTGTGCTCTTATGTTCTGAGATCCTCACTTTGATTTTTCTAGTTGTCATCCCTATATATTTTTTGTTACAGGGGCAGGTGATCAGATAAATGAGGTTCATACTATTACAGTTAGTGAACCTTCTTAACTGCCAGGGGCGGTCTGTGCCTATATCGATTGTCAAGGTCTTGGCAGTTTGTGGGCAGGCAGCACAACTACCACATGGATAGTGACCAGTGACTGCTGGCATGTCCCAAAGGGTCCCTACGGCTCGCGGGGTGATTTCTTTGGGTCTGGTATGGATAAGCTGGTCTCTCAGACTCTTTCCCCTTTTGAAGGCAAACAGAGGAGGTGGTAGTATGTCCGTGCCTGTGCTCAAAATCCTCCAGTGTTTTTTCACAATCTTCTGGATTTGGTTGGATTGTGTGCAAAACGTGTTAACGCACGTAATCCGTTCCTGTTTTGGCTTGGGTGGCAGGATCTCGAGTAAACTCTCCCTATTGTTATTAGACGCTCTTTTCTTGGCAGTACGGATAAGATGTTTAGGGTAGTGTTTCTCTACTAAATTGGCTGACAAAGTTTTAGAGTGGGTCTCAAAAGCAAGTTTCGTGGAGCAGTTCCTCTGAATTCTGAGAAATTGTCCCTCAAGGCCTTGGGGTGACAACTTCTGTAGTCCAAAAGCGCATTCTTCGCTAGAGGTTTACGATATAGTTCAGACTGGAGACCAGTTACATGACCTGTTATGCTTACGTTACGCGCTTCGCGCCGCGCCCCGGATCGCTTCCGGGAAGCTGCGCTTCGCGCACCAGATGCGCTAATGCGGCGCGTCATATGACGCATTACGCGACAACGCGATACTACAGTGTTTCTGGATGTTTCAGACTGAAGCTGGCGTCAGCATGAGAGCACCCCGTGGCTACGTCGTGGCCATTCTGCGAGCAATCATGGCAGAAGCTGCCCACCGGAAGTCTGCGGGAGTCGGGGGCCCCGGTGACTCTTGTAGTATCTTCAAGGCTGGGGGGACGCTTTTGGGAATGGGGCCCATGCCGTAGCAGTCAAGCGTCCGAGTTCCAGGGTTGTCCAGAGCCATCCTTGCAGGCCAGGCCCAAGTCTGTGGAGCCGACCGCCGTTTCCTGAGCTCCGTGGCAGCCGCCTGTCGCTGTACCGGAAGAGTGGGTGCAATTCAGCCGGATGGCGGGTGAGACGCTGTAATAGCAAGAGCAGGCGTAATGCAGCTGGCCGAGCGAGGCACTGTGCCGCAGGAGCGGGCGCAACTCATCTTGTCGAGTGAAGCGCTGGGGTGCAGCTGAGAAACCTCCACCTGGGGAGGTGGGGGAGGCTCGTTCGCGCCGCCTCTCCCTTCCAGTGCACCCCACGCCGTCTCCTGGCGCAGGTATATGTGATGGTTGGACCAGGGCACCGCAGGACGTGTCTTTAGGGGTGTAGGTGAGAAACCTCCACCTGGGGAGGTGGGGGAGGCTCGTTCGCGCCGCCTCTCCCTTCCAGTGCACCCCACGCCGTCTCCTGGCGCAGGTATATGTGATGGTTGGACCAGGGCACCGCAGGACGTGTCTTTAGGTGAAACCCTCAACTATGGCACCCAACATCCAGGACTTATGACATTTATGGAAGGCAGTGACATCGAAGAATCTCAGGGACCAAGCATATGCAGAGTCTTCCCCGGGGTATTTGCACAACGGTCCTCCACCCCTAGGCCGCCAGCTATGCTACCTTGACAGGAACAGTGTCATGCATTTGGATCGATGTTGCAGCAGGCTGCCATGTAAATAGTTATTTAATTAAACGTTTTACCCTGTTACTTTGTTGGTGTGTTGTATATTTTTATAATATTTGCATAGGGTTTCTCGTTATTTTGGGCGGGGTGGGCGGCGGAGCAAATTCACTGAAAAAACAATAGGTTATAGACCATATATAGTTAAATATCTCAAGTCCATCTCTGCACTCGATGGAGATACAGGTCGTCGATCAAAAAATGTGCTGGCCACCTCTAATGGTAATAGCGTGGCCAGGGCTTTTGTCAATCCCTCTGCAAATTGCACAGGGTGCTCTTGTTTGACATGCCGCACCATGGTATGTATGGAAAAGGAATATTTTTTTGTTGGATTTCCTCTTGAGAGAAACGAGTCACATATCGTGCAGGTTACTTTTGGTGCATTTACTTTCTTTTGATCTTCAGGATAAGTGAAAAATTGCCAGATGAAAGATTCTTTTTTTCTTCTTAAAGGTAGTCGATCATTTTGTTCAGATTCGGAAGATGAATGAGATACGGTAGCCATTTCACCAAAGTCTTCCGAAAAATGTAGGACGTTGTTCTCTCTTGAGAGTAGAAAAGATAGTGAGAGAAGTGGGTGGAGTGCTGCGTGTAAATTCCAGAATAGAAACTAGTAAGAACCAATTGGAAGTGTTGTTTTCATGTTGCAGCAGGCTGCCATGTAAATAGTTATTTAATAAAACGTTTTACCCTGTTACTTTGCTGGTGTGTTGTATTTATTTATAATATTTGTATAGGGTTTGTCGTTATTTTGGGCGGGGTGGGCGGCGGAGCCGAGCTATCTTGCAGCCATCATGGCGTCGAGCTCGGTTTCTCTCACTAGTTTCATATTTCTCATGAGGGGTTGTTCCTAATGTTTCTATTTTAGCGAGGTGAAAAAGAGATCCTATCAGTGGCCTACTAATTTTGCTCGATTCCTTTTGTTTTTTCTAACGATTTTTAAGTTAAAGTTTGCTAGCACGATACAGTGGCTAGTCCGCATTTTATATATGTCTTTTTTATTAGGGGTCTCCTCCGGTGGAGTCGGACGATCTACCTCTAATAACCGGTAAGTGTTCCTCTGAAGGAATGCGTCTTGAAAGTGGCTGACTGTAATGTATGATATTTCACTCAGTGACTTTCAGGCCCATGCTGTTTCAAATCAATCAATCAATCAATCAGGTCATTTGTAGAGCGCACTACTCACCCGTAGGGTCTCAAGGCGCTGGGAGGGGGGGGGGTGCCGCTACTGCTCGAACAGCCAGGTCTTGAGCTTCTTCCTGAAGGAGAGGTGGTCTTGGGTCAGGCGCAGATTGGTCGGAAGTGAGTTCCAGGTCTTGGCGGCCAGGTAGGAGAAGGATCTTCCTCCTGTTGTCGCTCTTCGGATGCGGGGGACGGCGGCGAGGGCGTGGTTGGTTGATCTGAGGAGGCGCTTGGGAGTGTAGAAGTTGATCCGGTTGTTGAGGTAGCTCGGGCCTTGGTCGTGTAGGGCTTTGTGCGCGTGGGTGAGGAGCCGGAAGGTGATTCTCTTGTTGACCGGGAGCCAGTGCAGATCTCTCAGGTGTCCGGAGATGTGGCTGCGTCGGGGGATGTCGAGGATGAGTCTCGCCGAGGCGTTCTGGATCCGCTGGAGTCTCTTCTGGAGTTTGGCAGTGGTACCGGCGTAGAGGGCGTTGCCGTAGTCCAGTCGGCTGGTGACGAGGGCTTGGGTGACCGTCTTCCTCGTCTCGGTGGGGATCCACCGGAAGATCTTACGTAGCATGCGCAGGATGTTGAAGCATGACGAGGAGACGGCGTTGACTTGTCTGGTCATGGAGAGGGAGGAGTCCAGGATGAAGCCCAGGTTGCGTGCGTGGTCCGTCGGTTTGGGTGCGGTGCCCAGGGCGGGGGGCCACCAGGAGTCGTCCCAGGCGGAGGGCGTGGAGCCCAGGATGAGGACCTCCGTCTTGTCTGAGTTCAGTTTCAGGCGGCTGGTCGTCATCCATTCGGCTACGTCTCTCATCCCTTCGTGCAGGTTGGCTCTGGCGGTGGCGGGGTCGTTGGTCAGGGAGAGGATCAGCTGGGTGTCGTCGGCGTAGGAGATGATGTTCAGGTTGTGTTGGCGTGCGATGGCCGCGAGGGGGCTCATGTAGACGTTGAAGAGGGTTGGGCTCAGCGAGGATCCTTGGGGTACGCCGCAGATGACTTTGGTGGCCTCTGACTTGTACGGTGGTAGGCGGACTCTTTGTGTTCTTCCGTCGAGGAAGGAGGTGATCCATTCCAGTGCCTTCTCCTGGATTCCGATGTTGCTGAGGCGCTGTACTAGGGTGCGGTGGCAGACAGTGTCGAAAGCCGCGGAGAGGTCCAGGAGGATGAGGGCCGCTGTTTCTCCGTTGTCCATCAGAGTTCGAAGGTCGTCGGTGGCGGCGATGAGGGCGGTCTCGGTGCTGTGGTTCGCTCGGAAGCCGGACTGTGAGGGGTCGAGGGATCCATTCGTCTCGAGGAAGGCGGCCAGCTGTTTGTTGACGGTCTTCTCGATGACTTTGGCCGGGAACGGGAGGAGCGAGATGGGACGGTAGTTCTTGAGGTCGGTGGGGTCTGCTGTGGGTTTCTTGAGGAGAGCGCTGAGTTCGGCGTGCTTCCAGCTCTCAGGGAAGGTGGCGGAGTCGAAGGAGGTGTTGATGATGTCCCGCAGGTGGGGTGCGAGGACAGCGTCGGCCTTGTTGAAGACGTGGTGAGGGCAGGGGTCAGTCGGAGATCCGGAATGGATGGAGTTCATGGTGCGGATGGTGTCTTCGGTGCTGATCGGGGTCCAGGTGCGGAGGGTGGTGGATGGTGGCGTCGTTGCGGTTGTGGCTTGCGTTGGTTGGTTGTTGAAGCTGTTGTGTATGTCCGTGATCTTGTTGTGGAAGTAGGACGCGAGGGAGTTGCAGAGGTCTTGCGACGGTGTGATGTCGTTGTTTCCGGCGTTGGGGTTGGAGAGCTCTTTCACGATGTTGAAGAGTTCCTTGCAGTTGTGTGCGTTGTTGTCCAGCCGGTCCTTGTATGCATTTTTCTTGGTGGCGCGGATCAGTTGGTGGTGTTTCCGGGTGGCGAGCTTGAGGGTGGTCATGTTGTCCGTCGTTGGTTCCCTTCTCCAGGCTTTCTCGAGGGCTCGACAGTTCTTCTTGGAGCACTTGAGTTCGTCGGTGAACCATGGTGTTTTTCTGCTGCAGGATCTGCTGGGCGGGGTCCTTAGAGGGGCGAGTTCGTCCGCGCAGTTGCTGATCCACTTCGTGAGGTTGTCGGCGGCCTGGCTGGGGTTCGCTGAGTTGGCGGGAGGGTGCTGGCTCAGGGAGGCGGTGAGCTGGTCGGCTGTGATCTTGTTCCAGCTTCTTCGAGCAACCTGTTGCTGGAGGTGGTGGATCGTCGTTCTTCTGAAGGTGAAGTGGACGCAGCTGTGGTCCGTCCAGTGGAGTCCTGTTGCGTGGCTGAAGGTGACGTCTTTGCTGGATGAGAAGATGGCGTCGAGTGTGTGTCCGGCGAGGTGGGTGGGGGTGGTCACCAGTTGCTTGAGTCCGAGGTTGTCGAGGTTGTCGAGCAGGGTGATGGTGTTGCGGTCGTTGTTGTTCTCCAGGTGGAAGTTGAGGTCCCCCAGGAGGATGTAGTCGGCGGAGGGGAGAGCGTGCGGGCTGACGAAGTCGGCGATGTCCTCGCTGAATCGTGTGCGCGGTCCCGGGGGTCGGTAGATCAGGGTGCCTCTGAGGGTGGTCTTCGGGTTGGTGTGGATCTGGAAGTGCAGGTGTTCAGCGGTGGTGAGGGTGTCGTCGGTGTTGGTCGTGATGCGGATGGTGTCTCTGTGGATGATGGCGATGCCTCCTCCGGTCTGGTTGTCGCGGTCCCTCCGGGTGATCTTGTAGCCCTCTGGGATGGCGATGGCGATGTCTGGGGCTGAGGAGGCGTTCATCCAGGTCTCGGTGATGAAGGCAACGTCGGGGGCGGTGGTGTCGAGCAGGTTCCAGAGTTCTACGGCGTGTCTGTGGACGGAGCGGGTGTTGAGCAGGATGCACTTGAGGTGGGTGCTGCTGGAGTTCGGCTTGTCGGGTGCAGGGACGGTCCGGATGCAGGTGAACTTGCAGGCGAGGCAGCTGAAGGGTCCGTGGGTGTGCTTCGGGGCGGCTCGGTGACATCCTGGGATGTGGCCGGTGTTGAGTGCGGTGAGGTCGGCGGCGCTGTAGGTTCGTCGGGTCGGCTTCCGTCGGTGGGGGCCAGGGGTCCTGGCGCTGGTCGCGATCCGGTCGCGGACGGGCGCAGACGGGCTTACCTTTGGCGCGCCTTCGGCGCACAATCGGCGCGCCCGCTGCGCGTCAACGCTGCGCGTTCGCACGGTCGCCATATGAGGCGAAGTGCGCGGGTGGGCGGAGCAGCTGGGAGGCGGGAGCGGGGAGGGAACAGAAGGAGAAAAGGGGCGGGGTCGGCGGTAGTGGCGGGAAGCGGGGGGCGGCGAGGAGGGCGGGAGACAGAGCGGGCAGAGATGACGAAGGGGCAGGCACAGATGAAAAAACAAAGCGCACTTGCTAAACAGGCACAAAAGATTGGAGAACAGCGGGAAAACACTGAACACGGGGAAAAGACTCTGAAACAAGCACAAAGGATTGACAAAAATGCTTAACACGGGGAAAGACTCTGAAACAAGCACAAAGGATTGACAAAAATGCTTAACACGGGGAAAGACAGTCAAGAAAACAGGCACAATTGATCGACAAAACAAAAACAAAACAAACTACAGCCGGGTCGGCCGGCAGCGAGGCAGCTAGGCACAGCGAGGGGGCACACGCAGCAGCTGGTGGCCGTGCGGCGCGGGGGTGTCCCACAAAGCTGTGCATGTGCTTGAAGCAGGCGTAGGTATTGACGTAGCATTGTGAATATAGTGCATTGGTGAGCCTTGCTGGAGCTGCATCACAGTTGCGATGCAACTCTAGCAATGTATTAGTTTTTGAGCACAGATGTGTTATGCATGTATGGTGTTTTTGTACCATGGTGCGCCACATTTCAAATGTGGCACACCATGGGTAACGGAGCACTACCATACTGTGGTGCACATTAACTGGTGCATATCTGGGTATGAAGTAGTTAACATGAATCTGCCCCATAGGTTACAAATCCGCGTTTAGTAGACTGTTTGGCCTTTGTAGTTTTATGTTTTTTCTGTTATTCTATGTAGGTATGTAATATTGCAAGATTTTTGTCACGAAAAAGAAGCCATGAGTATTGGGTTTGTGAAAGATTGCAAGATTTTTAAAATTAAAAAGGAAAAATCATGGCATTGTTTAATATAGTATTGTAAATACTTATCTTTAACAATGATGACAGAGTAAAAAAAGGTTAACCTGATGTTCGAAAGTTATTCACAGGCTTCTTTAGAGGAAGTATTCTATATGATTGTAGCGTGGGTGTTTCACTTTTTTATAGGTAATAGAATGCATTCTGCAAGCATGTAGTACTCCTCCTGCTACAGCATAAATATTCTTCAGTGCTTATTTTCATTTCGTAAGTGGTATTGAGACCGACACAGAACTTCAATGGATCGGAGGGGCTGTTCCTGTGCATCTGGAGGACTGCCAAGCCGTTGCAGCAGTGGGAGTGAGGCCTCTCACGACAGAGAACTTCAATGGATCGGAGGGGCTGTTCCTGTGCATCTGGAGGACTGCCAAGCCGTTGCAGCAGTGGGAGTGAGGCCTCTTACAGGGGCGTAACGCAGCTCCTTTTGATGTTCACAATTGCAGATAACAGGGTAGAGATGTGAGAGAAGTGGGTGGAGTGCTTCGTGTAAATTGCAGAATAGAAACTACTAAGAACCAATTGGAAGTGTTGTTGTGAAGTCACATGACTTCACATGCGCGTCTCAGGACGTGTACGCGGTGATAGTATCTGGTCACGTACGCCATTTGGAAGTAGCGGTCTAATTCAGCGAAGTTTCAAAACGTGAAAAGGAGTAAATCCAAATATATCCGGATTTAATATATCTTCTGAGCTGGAATCAAGCATACAATTGTTAAAGTATAAAACCTTTTATATTTTTTTTTAAAATATCAAGGTGTGTACATTCGGTCACACACGAAAGTTTAAAAAGACATTCGGCTCCATTAAAATGAAAATTTTCATAATAATAAAAAAGAAGCCTAGGTTTACTGTCTTTGACGTAGTATAAGTTCTTTGATGGGTCTATGAAGAAATTTAATAAGTTGCAATCGCGAAGTTTTCCCGAAATATATAGGCGGGTGCGCGCACACGGTCGCGCACGAATGAAAGCCAAAAAAGGGGAGATAAACCCCCTTTATAATATGCTCCTGGAGCTGTTTTTGGTACAATGAGTTAGTTCTGAAAATAACTTTTTTTTTTTTTTTTTTTTTTAAAACAAGTGTTATGTTGTTTGATTTTGGACCAGGGCACCGCAGGACGTGTCTTTAGGTCAAACCCTCAAGTATGGCACCGAACATCCAGGACTTATGCCATTTGTGGAAGGCAGTGACATCTAAGAATCTCAGGGACCAAGCATATCCAGAGTCCTCCCCGGGGTATTTGCACAACGGTCCTCCACCCCTAGGCCGCCAGCTATGCTACCTTGACAGGAACAGTGTCATGCAGTTTTTGATTTTTTTAACTTGCAACAACATTTTCATGTGTGACACAGGATCAAAATGAAATGAAGAAATTTATCTTTTCTCGGGGCATTTATGACTCTCAATTTTTAGTTTAGTAAGAATGAGGCTCTGCTCTCCGTATAGAAGAATTTCTCCACACTCGTTGCATTTCATGTGCACCTTTGCAAGATATGGTCTCAAGTCCATCACAGCACTCGATGGAGATACAGGTCGTCCACCAGAAGATGTGCTGGCCACCTCTGATGGTAATAGCGTGGCCAGGGCTCTTGTCGATGCCTGTGCAAATTCCACAGGGTGCACTTGTTTGACATGCCGCACCATGGTATGTATGGAAAAGGAATATTTTTTTCTTGGATTTCCTCTTGAGAAAACCGAATTGCATATCGTGCAGGTAACTTTTGACGCATTCACTTTCTTTTGTTCTTCAGGATAAGTGAAATATAGCCAAATAAAAGATTCCTTTTTTCTTTTTAAAGGTAGTCGCTCATTTCCTTCAGATTCGGAAGATGAATGCGGGGCGGCAGCCATTTCAGCAAAGTCTTCCGAAGGGTGTTGAACGTTGTTCTCTTTTGAGAGTAGAAAAGATAGTGAGAGGAGTGGGTGGAGTCCTCCGTGTAAATTGCAGAATAGAAACTACTAAGAACCAATTGGAAGTGTTGTTTTCAAGTCACATGACTTCACATGCGCGTCTCAGGACGTGTACGCGGTGATAGTATCTGGTCACGTACGCCATTTGGAAGTAGCAGTCTAATTCAGCGAAGTTTCAAAACGTGAAAAGGAGTAAATCCAAACATATCCGGATTTAATATATCTTCTGAGCTCAATTCAAGCATACAATTGTTAAAGTATAAAACCTTTTATATTTTTTTTTAAAATACCAAGGTGTGTACATTCGGTCACACACGAAAGTTTAAAAAGACATTCGGCTCCATTTAATGAACATTTTCATAATATTAAAAAAGAAGCCTAGGTTTAGTCTCTTTGACGTATTATAAGTTCTTTGATGGGTCTATGAAGAAATTCAATAAGTTCAGATTGCAAAGTTTTCACGAAATATATAGGCGGGTGCGCGCAGTCGGTCGCGCACGAAAGCCTGGAAATGCGCTATCCATTTTATTGAGAACTGTTGCCGAGAGTGCGCACACCGGGTCGTGCACGAAAGTTTAGAAAGGCTATTTTTATTTACAGGCAAATTTTAATGCGTTGAAAAAAAGACAAGGTACAGACTTTCTAATTCTGTATCGCTTTACAAGGAGTCTCTATGCAACTTGAACAGTGAAGAAAACGGCTTGTTTCTGAAAAGAATATTGCCAGAACTTTATTGACAAAAGTATAGGTTGTATACACGAGATATTTCTGAATTAGCATTTACAAAACCTATGAAATTCACTGAAAAAACCATAGGTTTTACACACGTTATAGTTAGCTGGAAATTTTACTGATATAAAACCAATGAAATTCCACGTTATAGTTAGTTGGACTCACTATAACTTGCGCGTGTAATGCACTGCTGATGTCACATATTACATCACTCATGACATCACTGATGACACCATCCTTGTGACAGTGACAGACCTCCTTTCACTGTAATCTAACCCTTGAAACGCATATTCAAAAATAGAAACTAAAATGTTCAAAAAAATTGAGATACCCATACCAGTTACAACAACCAATTCAATAATTCCACCATGTATATACACATGCACTAATTCACCAACAGTTCTATATAGTCACTCATACATATATTCACTAATCATATGTAGTGATACACCTACACATCCTGTTACACACCGACAGTCATCCAAAAGTTATTCACACACATACTCACACATGCAAATAAACTATTGAACATACATTTATTTGCATAAACAAATATACACACACTACCACTTTACTTCTAAGGAAACTTACACATACTTACTCTCTTAAAATATCACTTCTAGAAACACATACTAATTTAAACAGGAACTTTTACAATCCCTCACTCTCACATATAGTCACTTATATATATCAATATTCACATATACTACATTAAAACATATGTAGTTACTGATAAAGACACTAATAAGACAGTCATTCACTCACTAACACAGACATATGCACACGAATCCACCCATACAGTCCTGCGCATATGCTGTCTTCAAAACACATACAAACAGAGACTCAGTCATTCTTGCATCTATGTACTAAGTAATACTCCCACCAAAGCATGCAAACACTCATACTGATACTAAGAAAAACATCTAATCACCTATATACATACACATGTACCTACTCATCAACCCATGCAGCCACTTATACACAAAGTGAAACACTAATACATATATTTAAATATTTAAGCATTACTCACTAATATATGTATTCACTAAGATATTCAATAATATATACATATATAACACATATTTATTTTTCAGAAAGACACACATTCACTGGATGGTGTCATCAGTGATGTCATGAGTGATGTAATATGTGACGTCATCAGCAGTGCATTACACGCGCAAGTTATAGTGAGTCCAACTAGCTATAACGTGGAATTTCATTGGTTTTATATCAGTAAAATTTCCAGCTAACTATAACTGGTGTCAAACCTATGGTTTTTTAAGTGAATATATATATATATATATATATATATATATATATATATATGCAATGTCTTCCTAACCACTGCTGCTGTGTACATCATAGAAATCGCCTTCCATCTAGTCTCTACGTTCACTTAACTGAGAGATCCCCATAAAACATGATAGAGCTCAAGTTTGCCTACTGCATAGCCCCCTTGTGACTTTAGAGACCTTGTCTTTCACACTGGCATTTTAATTAAATGGACAGATCTAAACAACTGAGAAGGAAATTAGGTCCCTGAAAACCAAGGACAGAAATATTGAGGAGAAGCTGGAGGCTTTAGAAAACCAATCTCGAAGATGCAACCTCAGACTTCTTAATGTTCCGGAAGGCAAGGGGGCTCAGATGTAAAAAAAATGTGTGGTTCCATTGTTGGAAGAACATTTTCCATGGAGTAAATCACTAGGGCTAGGAGACGACATCCAACGGGTACACCGAGACCCCTTTGGTAAAACAAAAGAGAGAAAGAACCCGAAATTCTAGTGAATTGTAAGACTTATACTGTTAAAGAAAGGTTCCTGAGTGAGGCATTGAAAGGAGGAGATATCGGCAAAGAAAATTGGTCGTTCAAAATTCGATCTGACATCGCAAAAGTTACCCAGGATAGGCAGTGGGAACTAGGACAGTTGATGCCAGAACTAAAATCATTAGGCGCAACCGTCCAGATGAAATTTCCTGCCTCTCTTAGAATAATGTGGAGGAATAAAATGCACAATATCAAAGACCCCAAGGAAGTGGAAGCACTCATGGAGCTTATGCGTGACCAGATAAAGATTCAGTCTGTAACACAAATTTGAATGCAGAGTAGTTAGTTATCTCCGTAATCTAAAGAGTAGTAGCATACTTCAAGAAATATGAACTAAGGTAAGGAGCTCAAAAGGGGCCAGAAATAGAGCCCAAAAGAGGAAAGGGAGGCTTCCCCAGGGAGGGTGGGTGTGTCTCCCCTCTTTTGTTGTTTCTTTTCTTTCACTATTACTTAAGTTTTAATATTCACATCCTAAAAAAGAAGAAAGCGAGGGGGGAACAAAAAGGGGTGGAAACACACAGGGGTGGGGAGCAAGATAGGGTAAAAATAAAAATAAAAAAATGTCCTCGTAAAAACATTAGAAAAAAAAAGGAGAAATGCGGGGGGTGGCGATGCAGAAAAAAGAAATGATTCAGAAGGTGAAAGAAGTAAATATAACCTACTGGAACATAAATGGGCTACGTACGAAGAGTAGACGGAGAAAGATCTTCGAATACTTAAAATCAATAGATAGTGAGATAATAATACTACAGGAAACACACCTCTTGAAGAAAGAGTGGGAGGAGATTGCGAAAAACCTGAGGTGGATGGACTCATATGTATGTACCAATCAAGATTGTGTCACAAAGGGAGTTGCTATTTTATTTAAGAATTCCTTGAAAGTTAGGTTAGAATCCGTAGAAACAGACCCTAAAGGAAGGTGGGCGATAACTAACATCAGATTGCTCAATCAATCTCTGTCGGTGGTGGGCTACTACGGCCCGAACCTAGATGACCCAGATCCTCTGCAGACTCTGTTTAACCATTTAATCTCTGTACCAGGCTCGCTTATTATGGGAGGGGATTTTAATATCATCCCAGACCCGAAAGCTGACAGGTATCCAAGGGGGAAACAAGCATACCTGCCAAAAATGAGAGAATGGCTGAAAATTTATAAAAAGGGACCTAAATTTAATTGACATTTGGAAAGAAAAGGGAGATAAGATAGAGAACTTCACGTTCAAGAACAAAAAGTTAGGGATACAATCTAGAATAGATTTTTTTCTAATAGACCAAGGCCTGTTGGGAAAGACTAAACAAGTGGTCCATTTACCAGCACATCTCTCAGATCACTCTGCAGTCCAATTGACACTATCACTAAAAGAAGTAATGAAACCCCCAAGGTGGACATTGGATTGCACGACTCTCCTAAATCCTGATATTGTCACTAGACTTAGACAAGAAACTAAAAGCTTTTTTGAGATAAATAACGAGAGTGCCCCACCTCCTATAGTTTGGGACTCATATAAAGCAGTGATCAGAGGAGCGATTTTGGGTCTTGCCTCACATAAATCAAAAGAGTTTAAAAAAGAGATCCAAAAGATAGAAGATAAGATTATCGCAATAGACCAACAGATCTTAAAAGACGCTGGGGGGCCGGAATTAGAATTAGAAAGAACTAAGCACAAAGACAAACTTTCTGAGACCTTGGAAGATAGAATCAGAGAAAGATGGGACTGCAGTAAGTTGGCCCATTATGAATACGGGGAAGGCTGCGGAAAACTACTGGCGTGGAAGACAAGAACAGAAAGGTCCAGAAACAAAATAGCCTATATAGACCCTAGCAACCCAGCGCATAATGGAGCAGAAGAAGAAATAATAAGGCATGAATTCACAACTTTCTTCGGGGAACTCTACTCTGAGGATTGTAACCCAACAGTGGATGAGATAAATACATTTCTAGATACACAAAATCTTCCTAGTTTATCACAAGAGATGAAAGATGAATTAAACACTGAAATCACTACGGAAGAAGTAAAGGGAATCATAAGAAATCTAAAAAGAGGCAAGGCAGCAGGTCCAGATGCCCTTCCAAATGAGCTATATATCAAACTAAAGGACACCTTAGTGACACCTCTTACTTCACTCCTTAATAAAATCTTTCTTGAAAATTGCAGCCTCCCAGAGTCATGGAATGATGCAACTATCACAGTCCTCCTAAAACCAGGTAAAAATCCCAAGAAATGCGAGTCGTATCGCCCTATATCTATTTTAAATTGTGTCTACAAAATCTTCACCCAAGTAATGGCGAAGAGACTTGGACGAGTTGCGGGCACTCTGATTAACTCTAATCAAAAAGGGTTTGTGGCGGGAGGAAACTTACAAGAACTAACTCATGAGCTTATTGGAGCAGTGGACATAGCCACGAGTGAGAAACTACCTTTGTCGATAATTACTGTCGACGCAGCAAAAGCGTTCGACAGAGTCAATTGGATCTACCTAAGTGAGGTGTTGAAAAAGTTTGATGTAGGAATTAATATCTCAAAGATGGTAGAAAATATTTATAACTCACCTAAGGCCAGAATATTAATAAATGGGGAGTTGACTGACCAAATATCGATTAAGAGGGGAACACGCCAGGGGTGTCCCTTATCCCCATTACTATTCAACCTATATATTGAGCCTGCAGCGGAATGTCTTAGGAACCATCCCGATATTGTCCCCTTTTCATATCAAGATTGGCATAAAAAAAGTGTCTCTTTATGCTGATGACCTCATGATTTTCACTTCTGATCTTAAGGAGGCCCTCAAAGCTACTGAGGAAACATTAACGAAGTTTGGGAAAATCTCGGGCTACCTAATAAACAAGTCTAAGACAGAAACCATGACTTGGAACGAGAACTACCAAAGTCCTTATAATAAGGAAAAAATCCGATACTTGGGTATCGGCTTGATCAAAGATCTAGATAAGGTAGCACAAGCTAATCTCCAGAAGATACAGGTGGAAGTTAAGAGATTATTGAATGTATGGAAAGGCCCAACCTTGACGATTCTGGGGAAATCGAACATCCTAAAAATGTCAATCTTGCCTAAGTTTACTTTTATTTTTGGTGCAATTCCATTGGAATTCAATAGGGAGCACATAAAGAAAATCCAGGGAGAGTTATCAAGCTTCATATGGTCATCTAAAAAACCCAGAATTGCTTGCACTAAAATAAGGAGAAGGAAAAACCAGGGAGGACTAGCTACCCCAGATATTCTGGAATATTGCAGAGCATTTCAATTTAAAAATATAAGAATTATGTTAGGCCCTTATGAAGACTACCCATTATATTTACAGAAGTTAACAAAGAACACCAGCCACTTCCTTTTTAAATTCGGTCACCCGAAATTCTTCAAGAAAATTAAACTGAAGACTCTGAGGGCAGCCGCTAAATCTTGGTACTGTATTAGATCTACAGTGAATATCCCACTCCACAGTGATAAAGCCCCAATATGGAACGCACCTTCTACACCCGAGTGCCTGAAGGACTCCCTTTCAACTCCACTAAAAACAGCAGGAATAATAACATGGGGACAACTGTTATATCAGAACAAAATCAGGGAGTGGGAGATTCTGAATCAAACCACGAATTCCTCATTATCCAAATTCAAGTATTATCAACTCTTGAGCTGGACAAAGTCTGTGAAGGAAACCAAGACTGGCAATATACTCCTGGAAAAGAAAATGTTGGAAAAACCCTTCAAGAAGGAAATATCATTATGGTACTGGGCTCTCATAGTTGCAGGGGAGGAGGAATTTCGGATACCGGAGAGAATTTGGGGGAAAGATCTGCCAATGCTGGATACGTCCTACCTATGGCAAGTATCAATGAGCAAATGCTGGTCAATAGTAACATCTGCGGCATTAAAAAGAAACCATTTATATACCACTCACAGAGCTTATTGGACGCCGGACAAATTATCCAAATTCAGCGGATCAACGGTGAAGTCCTGTCCAAAATGTGGTTTAACGAAGGCCAATGACCTGCATATGTTCTGGCAGTGCCCCCATCTCGACGGTTTCTGGAAGGAAGTGGGTAAGACTATTGAAGAGGTACTGGGAAAGCAGCTAACTGTGAGTATTGACCTAGTTTTATTTGGGGTATTTGGCTCTCCATCAATAGTCAAGCTAACAAAACATGAAGAAAATCTTGTGTTTGTTTTGATTCTCTTGGCTAGGAGAGAGATTTGTTTAAAGTGGATCACCCCAATTTCACCGACTAGGGGTGAGTGGCTTACGACAATTCTAAAAATTTATAGTTTAGACAAAAAGAAGAAACCCTTTTCTAAAAAATATAGATTTTGGGAGTTATGGGAGAAACATCATGCTGGCGGCTAAAGATCTAATGGAAAGGGGGTTGTCCTCTCTGGTTTGGTTACATGTGTTTTTTTTTTGGTTTTTTTTTCTTCTCTCCTTAAGTCCTATGATTAGTGCAAGCAACAATACAACTGGTTGAAGGCCAAATAGAGTAGCCAAAATGGCTAGCTCAACCCCCCCGGAGAATACCCTTCATAATAGTAATTGGAAGTAAGGGGCCCCAAAATTTCCCAGAAGGAAAAATTCCGGAATCCACCAGGCAGGTGGGATGGGAAGGGAATAAAGGGAAAGTGGGACCCTGATATCTCCTTACTTAAATGTTGCACAATGAGGACTAAAAAAAAAAAAAAAAAAAAGCAACGTCCGTCCCATCTTCCCCAAAGATCGTCGCTGGGACTGATAATTTGTAGACCAAGCCAGCTCTGCGAATCAAGACACTATTGAACTCCTTTCGTGAATTTGGATTCTTAAGTGCTGTTGACAGGTCATGTCTCACCTGCTTGAACCATCCCACTGTATAATTTCTTTCTTGTGAAAGAATCATTCAGATTGGAACCTCTAATTTTCTAGTTTATTCACACCTATAAGCAATTCCCTGCCAGGACCTTCCCCACTTCTCAAAGTAGAGATGTACACTCTTCTTAAGCCAACCTTAAAGACTCCTTGAAGAACTGCTTGAAAATCGGCTGTGCCCTGACTGTGAGAAAAATAACCTCAGAATTTGTTTCCCACACCTGCTTCAAATGCTAAAGCTTGAATCTGCCACCTTAGTATTCCAACTCTACTTCACTGAAGCACAGCATTCCTCTATAAATCAAAAACCGTGAAATAACAGGATACCACTGAATATAAAGATAATCCTAACATAGCAGGGTCAGTTGTCCTTTCGTATGTTATCAACCCAATGAGCAGTAGCAGTTCATTCGTTGGGGAGACGGCAGCACGAGCATCAAGCAGGACGTCATTCAGCATTGTGCTTTTTACTTGGAACCCTGTCTGCTCACCACTTGGTTTTACATTTCCAATTATAGGGAATGCACCGGGACGCTGATTAGTACATTGTGCTTACAGCTACAACAGATGGAATTTTCCTATCACCTGTGCAGTATGGTGCATTCTGGGTCCAGTAGTCCAAGAACAGTCAGGTGACCTACACACGTCATAAATATGCGTGAACACAGACATTTGTTGTTACTCCTGCCCGTGAACAAGGCTTCAAGCCGAAACTAGTTGGGACGTTGGAATTGCTGTTCACTCTGCCTGATTAAATGCATGCTGTCTCCTCGAGTGGGCCTCTTGTGTGATGTTTCTTGCCTAGAAAATTTACCGGGCTTCTCCGTGCCCGGGTGAAGAGGCCGCCCTGCAGGGTCATGGGCTCCCCAGTCGGAGGTTTTCTTGTGAGATATATATATATATATATATATATATATATATATATATATATATATATATATATTATATATATATAAACTACTGGCGGTCGCCACTAGGTAGTTATAGTTAGGATTGTTTTCCATAGGAAATCCGCAACATTCTATTGGGAATAACTCTGGTGCCGGTTGAGGAATTTGTGTGAAATTTTCCAATATTTTGCCCAGCTCCGCTGCGCTCCTTCCCTGAAAGTTTCGGGGGGATTCGTGAAGCGGGGGCTGAGAAAAAAGGGGGTCCCAAAACGTGTTTTCCCCATGTTAATTTCCATAGGACGGTCTGACGAGTCTACAGCCCGAACCGCTGAACGGAATTACGCCAAACTTGGCAAAATTGTAGGGACTGGTACGCAGATGTGCCTTTGCTATGTTTGCTGAAAATTGCTCCAGTGTTTTTTTTGAAAATTAACTTCAAAAACACATATATATCTATAAGTGCTCTCCGAGCGCTCACGGGTGCGCGTGCCGGGGAGTGCACCCGGCTCGCTACGGGAGTGCGCGAGCGGAAAGCTGATTGGCTGTCGGGTGTCTGTCAACATTCTAAACAGTCCAGAGAGTCCGCCATCTTGTGTCTCGGTAGAATCGAGACACAAGAGGTGAAAAAAGAAAGGGGGATATAATTAAAAGGGGGCAGAGTAGACACCCCCTGACTCCCTAGTTTTTCGGAGGCGGGCCTAGAAGGACCCTGAAGGGCAAAAAAACTTTATGTTTTTTTTTTTTTATTTCCGTGGGGTAAGCGCTGGCTGCGCTCCCATGTGCGCTCTCCGGTAAGCGCACCCTCAGCGCACCACGGGGAAAAACAGTGTAAAAAAAATAGAGTAGAAAACATAATGTAGAGTGTTTAGAGGAAAGTGATGCATTGCTGGAATGTGTCACAAAAATGATGCAACTCCAGCAATGCATTCTTTCACATAGATCCAGTCTTATGTGAAAGGGTCTGCATCAGTCTTACAGCTGTTGTTAAGCAGGCGCAAGATTTGGACGCAACAGCGTCATAAAAGTGACGCAGTGATATCTTAGATGTCACTCTGTCACTTCTACGACCCTTCCTTATGTCAATACACACCCTTTGCATACATTACTGCTGGCGCAGGTATAATGTGGCGCAGGGGTTTACAAAGTGACGCATCTACCTAGATGCGTCACTTTGTAAATATGACTCAACAAGGTGTATTTTTTACAGTACTGGTGCGTCACAAAAAGTGACGCATCGGTGGCGTAAAAGTGACGCATAGCCTCATAAATGAGGCCTTCAGTCTTCTACTCATGCGTGATATTTAATTTATGACGTGTTATGTCGCAAGTAGTTAGATACGTCAGTATTTCTGACATATCTGTAAACGCAAAAGTGATGCATTGCTGGATTGTATCACAAAAATGACGGAACTCCAGCAATGCATCCTTTCACATGGGGCCAGCCCCATGTGGAAGGGCTTGCATCAGTCTTACACCTGCTGTGAGGCAGGCGCAAGATTTTGACACAATGGCATCCTAAAAGTGATGCAGTGAAATGTAATAGATTTCACTGCGTCACCTCTACGACCCTTTCTTGCGTCAATACGCCCCTTTTGCATACATCACACCTGACGTAGGTATAATGTGGCGCAGGGGTTTACAAGTGACACATCTACCGAGATGCGTCACTTTGTAAATATGACTCAACAAGGTGCATTTTTTACAGCACTGGTGTGTCACAAAAAGTGACGCACCGGTGGCGTAAAAGTGACGCATGGCCTCATAAATGAGGCCTTCAGTCTTCTACTCATGTGTCATATTTAATTTATTACTCATTATGTCAGAAGTACTTACAGATACATCAGTATTTCTAAAGTATCTGTAAGCGCAAAAGTGATGCATTGCTGGAGTGTGTCACAAAAGTGATACAACTACAGCAATGCATCTTTTCACATGGGGCAAGGCCCATGTGAAAGGGCCTGTATCAGTCTTACGCCTGCTGTGAGACAGGTGCAAGATTTTGACACAACGGTGTCCTAAAAGTGACGTAGTGAAATCTTTTAGATTTCACTGCGTCACCTCTACGACCCTTTCTTGCGTCAATATGCCCCTTTTGCATACATTACACCTGATGTAGGTATAATGTGGCGCAGGGGTTTACGAAGTGACACATCTACCTAGATGCGTCACTTTGTAAATATGACTCAACAAGGTGCATTTTTTACAGCACTGGTGCGTCACAAAAAGTGACGCACCAGTGGCATAAAAGTGACGCATGGCCTCATAAATGAGACCTACAGTTTTCTACTCATGCGTCATATTTAATGTATGACACATTATGTCGAAAGAAGTTACAGATACGTCAGTATTTCTGACGTATCTGTATGTGCAAAAGTGTTGCATTGCTGGAGTGTTACAAAAGTGACACAACTCCAGCAATGCATCGTTTCACATGGGGCCAGGCCCATGTTAAAGGACCTGCGTCAGTGTTACGCCTGCTGTGAGGCAGGTGCAATATGAGGCCTTCAGTCTTCTACTCTTATTTTTTCTTTCACTTTCTCTGTTTCTTCACTGCCTTAATTACCTGGTCTCACACTTACTTGTCTTTATCCAGTCTGTATCTCTAGTCTTTCCAAAACATCACTGCTCTTTTCTTACCCTTCCACACCCCTGTTCCTTTACTACATTTTCTTCGCATATCCACATTCCCTATGTTCACTCTCCTTCTCCTCACTCTCCTTCCCCACACTCACCTTCTTTCAGTCCCCCTACTTCACTTCCCTTCTCCTCTCGTCCCTTTCTGTGCTTTCTCACTCATTTTCTTCTCGTTTATCAATGCACTCCACTTCACTTACTCTTTTTCATTTTTTTAAGAACACAGCTCTTTGATGAGAATTGGAGGTAGTTCTGAAAAGAACTTTTTTTTTCTTTTTTTAGAACAAAAACAAAAACAGGGAATGGGAAACTGCTCAACAGGAGCAAAAAAACAAAACAAAATTAGGGCTGGGAACGGCAGCGATGGTTCTCTAATGCTCGAGCCATGAGCAGAACCCTTTGTTCCCCATAGCAAAGTAGCTGATCGCAATATCTGCATTTAATAACTCCTTTATTGAAAGCAGGCTGAATGTTGGGAATCAGCTCTTGTGATTGCTCCCTCCCTGATGCAGTTTGTCCTCCGGTTGAAGTAGAGGCCCCATCACTGGGAGCCTCTCGTGCCAGAGCCCTGACACTTTCCTGGGCAAAATTCTGGGGGTGCCTCCTCTCCACATGGCGAATCATTGTGGAGTTACCAAAAGAATATTTCTTAGTGGGGTCACCCCGTGACAGGACAGTGTGACAAATCCTGCACTCCACTTTTGGAGCATTTACTTTCTTTTGGTCATCAGGAATAGAAAAAAACTTCCAAATAAAGTGTTCTGTTACTTTCGGCTGAGGAGCCTCTTCATCAAGAAATTCATTGGAGTCCTCTTCACTGCTGGATGGTCTGGCAGCCATGATAATCCAAGATTTTATTCCCACAAAGATCCGACAGCAAAAAGGCAGGTCTTGCAGTCACAAAAGTGAAAGAAGAAGTGAAGGAAATGGGTGGGGATTTCATTCTTTGTAAAAAAAAACTGTTAGCAACCAATGAAAAGAGTTATTTTAAGGTCACATGACTTAACGCGCTTACGCTGCGCGCACCGGAGCGCTTCCGGGGGGCGCTCACGCGGCGCGAACGTAGGCGCTTCCGGGGGCGCTTACGCGGCGCGCCTGAGTGACGTTTTGATAGCTTTACGGAAATGCAAAATCATTTTCATTTCGTAAATCAAAAATACTGCTTTTATAAGTATGATACTAAATGTCTTCCATTATTATTTTGTTTTCATGCATATTTTTTTTTACGAACGCTGAAATAGCGCTCTCGGTCCGCTCTCAGGAGAGCTTACCGGTGCGCGCACCCTGAGCGCACCGGGAATTTTTTTTTAAAAATTCATATATACATTGAACAAATATTTTGTTTTCAAAAAATATAATTAATAGTTATAAAAAACAGCTAATAACAAAAAAATAGTAGGTTACAAAGTCAATATACAAAGGAATTACTTTTAAAAAACTATAAAATTCACTCAAAAAACCATAGGTTTCACAAACATTATAGTTAGGAATTATGTTTTAAAAAACCTTTGAAATTCACTGAAAAAACCATAGGTTTCATAAACGTTATAGTTAGGAATTAGCATTTAAAAAACCTTTGAAATTCACAAAAAAAAACATAGGTTTCACAAACGTTATAGTGAGGAATTAGCATTTAAAAAACCTTCGAAATTCACTAAAAAAAACATAGGTTTCACAAACGTTATAGTTAGGAATTAGCATTTAAAAAACCTTTGAAATTCACTGAAAAAACCATAGGTTTCACAAACGTTATAGTTAGGAATTAGCATTTAAAAAACCTTTGAAATTCACTGAAAAAACCATAGGTTTCACACTCGTTATAGTTAATCAATCAATCAATCAATCAATCAGAGCATTTGTATAGCGCACTACTCACCCGGAGGGTCTCAAGGCGCTGGGGGGGGGGGTCCGCTACTGCTCGAATAGCCAGGTCTTGAGCTGCTTCCTGAAGGCGAGGTGGTCCTGGGTCAGGCGGAGGTGGGTCGGAAGGGAGTTCCAAGTCTTGGCGGCCAGGTAGGAGAAGGACCTTCCTCCTGTGGTGGCTCTTCGGATGCGGGGGACGGCGGCGAGGGCGTGGCTGGTCGATCGAAGCTGGCGCGTGGGAGCGTAGAAGTTGAGGCGGCTGTTGAGGTATCCTGGTCCTTGGTTGTGTAGGGCTTTGTGTGCGTGGGTGAGGAGCCGGAAGGTGATTCTCTTGTTGACCGGGAGCCAGTGCAGGTCTCTCAGGTGTCCGGAGATGTGGCTTCGGCGGGGGATGTCCAGGATGAGTCGTGCTGAGGTGTTCTGGATCCGCTGGAGTCTCTTCTGGAGTTTGGCGGTGGTTCCAGCGTAGAGGGAGTTGCCGTAGTCCAGACGGCTGGTAACGAGGGCCTGGGTGACCGTCTTCCTGGTCTCGGTGGGGATCCATCGGAAGATCTTGCGTAGCATTCGCAGGATGTGGAAGCACGACGAGGAGACGGCGTTGACTTGTCTGGTCATGGAGAGGGAGGAGTCCAGGATGAAGCCCAGGTTGCGTGCGTGGTCAGTTGGTTTGGGTGCGCTGCCCAGGGCGGGGGGCCACCAGGAGTCGTCCCAGGCGGAGGGTGAGGATCCCAGGATGAGGACTTCCGTCTTGTCTGAGTTCAGTTTCAGGCGGCTGTTCGACATCCATTTGGCTACTTCTGTCATCCCTTCGTGCAGGTTGGCTCTGGCGGTGGCGGGGTCGTTAGTGAGGGAGAGGATCAGCTGGGTGTCGTCGGCGTAGGAGATGATGTTCAGGTTGTGCTGGCGTGCGATGGCTGCGAGGGGGCTCATGTAGACGTTGAAGAGAGTTGGGCTGAGCGAGGAGCCTTGAGGAACGCCGCAGATGACTTCGGTGGCCTCGGATCTGAACGGGGGGAGGCGGACTCTCTGTGTCCTTCCGGTGAGGAAGGAGGTGATCCACTCCAGTGCCTTCTCCTGGATTCCGACGTTGCTGAGGCGCTGCACTAGGGTGCGGTGGCAGACAGTGTCGAAGGCCGCGGAGAGGTCCAGGAGGATGAGGGCCGCTGTTTCTCCGTTGTCGAGCAGGGCTCGGATGTCGTCTGTGGCTGCGATCAGGGCGGTCTCGGTGCTGTGGTTGGCCCGGAAGCCAGACTGCGAGAGGTCGAGGGATCCGTTCGTCTCGAGGAAGGCGGCCAGTTGCTTGTTGACGGTCTTCTCGATGACTTTGGCCGGAAACGGGAGCAGCGAGATGGGGCGGTAGTTCTTGAGGTCGGTGGGGTCTGCTGATGGTTTCTTGAGTAGAGCGCTGAGTTCGGCGTGCTTCCAGCTCTCCGGGAAGGTGGCGATGTCGAAGGAGGTGTTGATGATGTCCCGCAGGTGGGGTGCGATGACAGCGTCGGCCTTGTTGAAGACGTGGTGAGGGCAGGGGTCTGTCGGAGATCCGGAGTGGATGGAGTTCATCGTGCGGATGGTGTCTTCGGTGCTGATCGGGGTCCAGGCGCGGAGGGTGGTGGTGGGGGGCGGTGGTTCGGTCGTGGCGTGCGTTGGTTGAGTGCTGAAGCTGTTGTGTATGTCTGCGATCTTGTTGTGGAAGTAGGAGGCGAGGGAGTTGCAGAGGTCTTGCGAAGGGGTGATGTCGTTGTTTCCAGCGTTGGGGTTGGAGAGCTCTTTCACGATGTTGAAGAGTTCCTTGCTGTTGTGTGCGTTGTTGTCCAGTCGTTCCTTGAATGCGGTTTTCTTGGTGGCGCGGATCAGCTGGTGGTGTTTTCGGGTGGCGAGCTTGAGGGCAGTCATGTTGTCTGGTGTTGGGTCTGTGCGCCAGGTTTTCTCGAGGGCTCTGCAGTTCTTCTTGGAGCTCTTGAGTTCGTCGTTAAACCATGGGGCTTTCTTGCTGCCGGGTCTGCTCGGCGGGGTCTTCAGCGGGGCGAGTTCGTCTGCGCAGTCGCTGATCCATTTCGTGAGGTTGGTGGCTGCTTGACTGGGGTTCGTTGTGCTGGTGGGAGGGTTCTTGCTCAAGGACGTAGTGAGCTGGTCTGCCGTGATCTTGTTCCAGCTTCTGCGGGGAGCCTGTTGCTGGTGATGGTGGAGCGTGGTCCTTCTGAAGCTGAAGTGGACGCAGCTGTGGTCCGTCCATTGGAGTCCCGTGGTGTGGCTGAAGGCGATGTCCTTGCTGGAGGAGAAGACGGGGTCGAGAGTGTGTCCGGCGTAGTGGGTGGGGGTGGTCACCAGCTGCTTGAGTCCCAGGTTTGCGAGGTTTTCCAGCAGGGTGGTGGTGTTGCGGTCGTCGTTGTTCTCCAGGTGGAAGTTGAGGTCCCCGAGGAGGATGTAGTCGGCTGAGGGGAGGGCGAGCGGGCTGATGAAGTCGGCGATGTCCTCGCTGAATTGTGTTCGTGGTCCCGGGGGTCTGTAGATGAGGGTGCCTCCGAGGGTGGTCTTGGGGTTGACGTGGATCTGGAAGTGCAGGTGTTCGGCGGGTGCGATGGTGTCGTCGGTGTTGGTCGTGATGCGGATGGTGTTCCTGTGGATGATGGCGATGCCTCCTCCTGTCTGGTTGACGCGGTCTCTCCGGATGATCTTGTAGCCGTCCGGGATGGCGATGGCGATGTCGGGCGCTGAGGAGGCGTTCATCCAGGTTTCCGTGAGGAAGGCGACGTCTGGGTCTGTGGTGTCGAGCAGGTTCCAGAGCTCGACGGCGTGTCTGTGGACGGAGCGGGTGTTGAGCAGGATGCACTTCAGGTGGTTGCTGCTGGTGTTCTGCTTGGTGGGCGCTGGTGCAGTGCAGGTCCGGATGCAGGAGAACTTGCAGGACTGGCAGATGAAGGGTCCGTGGGTGCGTCTCGGGGTGGCTCGGTAGCATCCAGGAGTTCGGCCGGCGTTGAGTGCGTTGAGGGTGGCGGCGTCGTACGTCCGGCGGGTGGGCTGGGGTCTGCGGGGGCCAGGGGTCCCGGCGCTGGGCGCGGTCCAGGCGCGGACGGGCGTAGACGGGCTTACCTTTGGCGCACCTTCGGCGCTCAATCGGTGCTCCCGCTGCGCGCGTCCGCTGCGCGGTCGCTCTGGGGGCGTCATAAGTAGGAGCCGGGTGGGCGGGTCAGCTGGGTGGCGGGAGCGGGGCGGCCAATAGGCTGGTGGTGGGCGGGGCCGCAGGGGGGCAGCGGCGGGAACCTCTGGGCGTCCGGCGGCGGCGGCGGGTCTGTCCCTGGTCAAGCGTGGGAGGCAGGGGGAGATCCGGGCGGCCCAGCGGCGGCTGGGTCGTCCTAGCAGCAGGCAGCGGCAGGCGTGGGAGGCGAGGGGGTGACCCGGCCTGGTAAGGCGCAGTGGTCACTCCCTGGCTGACCCTGCAGGACCCCTTAAGTAGGAGCCGGGTGGGCGGGTCAGCTGGGTGGCGGGAGCGGGGCGGCCAATAGGCTGGTGGTGGGCGGGGCCGCAGGGGGGCAGCGGCGGGAACCTCTGGGCGTCCGGCGGCGGCGGCGGGTCTGTCCCTGGTCAAGCGTGGGAGGCAGGGGGAGATTCGGGCGGCCCAGCGGCGGCTGGGTCGTCCTAGCAGCAGGCAGCGGCAGGCGTGGGAGGCGAGGGGGTGACCCGGCCTGGTAAGGCGCAGTGGTCACTTAGGAATTAGCATTTAAAAAACCTTTCAAATTCACTGAAAAAACCATAGGTTTCAGACCAGTTATAGTTAGCTGAACATTTTACTCATACAAAACCATTGAAATTCCCACGTTATAGTTAGTTGGACTCACTATAACTCGCGCGCCCGCAATCCACTGCTGATGATGTCACATATTACATCATTCATGACATGGTCAGTGACATCACTGATGACATCACTGATTACATCACTGATTACATCTCAAATGACATCATCCATGTGATAATACGATGCACCTCCTCACACTCTAATCTAACCTTTGATACACCCAGTGTTAAATACAAACTACCATTCCTGAAATTATTGACACACCAATACCCGTAACTACATACGCACTCACTGATTCCTAGGTCTACACACACATCCACTCATTCACCCATACAATCACTCATACATACAGTCACTCATCAATAGAACACTATCATATCCACTCATACACCTATACAGACACTCACACGCTGACACTCATCCACAGAGTTACTCACACACCTAGTCAGTTATGCAAAGAATCAATCACACTCCCATTTCCTCAACTACACAGTTACACACACTAAACCTTACTTATTCAAACATATACTAACACATACTTACTCTCTTTTACAATCACTGATACAAGTACACATTGATCCATACAGTCACTTACGCAATCACAGGCTCTCATGTATAGTCATTTATATATGCCAACTCTCACATGCACTGTGTTTTACATATGTACTTACTTGGACATGGAGCACTGAGATAGCTATTCACTCACCAACACATCCATGCAGACAGTCAACCCCCTATACAGCTCTTTCCACATGCACTGTTGAACCCATATACCAAGTGAATCAACTGCTCACACATATATGCACAGAGTCACACACCTCCCAGCAACCCACACACACACTCACCCTCACATACAAATACTTGGACAACCAATCAATAACCCATATAGCCACTCATATAGCTACCGATCAACACATGCAGCAGCTTACACAACAACAGACATAATGATGCACACATTCAGACAGTTTAGTCACTAACCCATGCATTCAGTAAGACACATTTAATCTCCCACTCATACAGTCAGTCACGCACCTACTAAATCCATTATCCAAACACTCATACATACACTCATTCTACAATATGTTAAACACATATTTAGTTTACAGGAACACACATTTACTGGATGATGTCATCAGTGATGTCATCAGTGATGTCATTTGAGATGTCATCAGTGATGTCATCAGTGATGTCATTTGAGATGTCATCAGTGATGTCATCAGTGATGTCACTGACCATGTCATGAATGATGTAATATGTGACATCATCAGCAGTGGATTGCGGGCGCGCGAGTTATAGTGAGTCCAACTAACTATAACGTGGGAATTTCAATGGTTTTGTATGAGTAAAATGTTCAGCTAACTATAACTGGTGTGAAACCTATGGTTTTTTCAGTGAATTTGAAAGGTTTTTTAAATGCTAATTCCTAACTATAACGAGTGTGAAACCTATGGTTTTTTCAGTGAATTTCAAAGGTTTTTTAAAAACTAATTCCTAACTATAACGTTTCTGAAACCTAGTTTTTTCAGTGAATTTCATAGTTTTTTTAAAAGCTAATTCCTCTGTATATCGACTTTGTAACCTACGATTTTTTTTTTATTAGCTGTTTTTTACAACAATTAATTATATATATATATTTTTAATTATTTGTACAATGAATATATTTGTTTTTTACTTTTTTTTCTGGTGCGCTCAGGGTGCGCGCACCGGTAAGCTCTTCCGAGAGCGCTATTTCTGCTTTCGTAAAAAAAAATTTTATGAAAAGTAAATATTAATGCAAGACATTTAGTACCATACTTATAAAAGCAGTATTTTTGATTTAGGAAACGAAAATGATTTTGCATTTCCGTAAAGCTATCAAAACGTCACTCAGGCGCGCCGTGTAAGCGCTCCCGGAAGCGCCTACGTTCGCACCGCATAAGCGCCCCCGGAAGCGCTACGGTGCGTGCAGCGTAAGCGCGTCTAGTCATGTGACCTTAAAATAACTCTTTTAATTGGTTGCTAACAGTTTTTTTTACAAAGAATGAAATCCCCACCCATTTCCTTTACTTCTTCTTTCACTTTTGTGACTGCAAGACCTGTCTTTTTGCTCTTTAATCTTTGTTGGATTATCATGGCTGCCAGAGCATCAAGCAACAATGATGACTCTGATGGATTCATTGATGAAGAGGTTCCTCAGCCTAGAGTTAAGGAACATTTTATCTGGAAATTTTTTGACATTCCTGAGGGACATAAGAAAGTAAATGCTGCAAAGGTGGAGTGCAAGATCTGCCATACTGTCCTTTCCAGAGGAGTCCCCACAAGGAAGTACAGTTTTGATAATTCTACCATGATTCGCCACGTCGAGAGGAGGCACCCCCAGAACTATGCCCGGGAGAGTGTCAGGGCTCTGGCACGAGAGGCTCCCAGGGATGGTGCCTCTACTTCAACCGGAGGACCAACTACATCGGTGAGGGGGCGACCAGAAGAGCTGATCCCTAATATTCAGCCTGCTTTTAATGAAGCCGTAATTAAATGCAGAAAATGTGATCAGCTACTTTGTTATGGGGAACAAAGTGTTATGCTCATGGTTCGAGCATTAGAGAACCACCGCTGCCGTCCCCAGTCCTAATTTTGATTTTTTTTTTTTGCTCCTGTTGAGCAGTTTCCCATTCCCTGTTTTTGTTTTTGTTCAAAAAAAAGAAAAAAAGAAGAAAAAAAAAATTCTTTTCAGAACTACCTCCAATTCTCATCAAAGAGCTGTTTTCTTAAAAAATGAAAAAGAGTAACTGAAGTGGAGTGCAGTGAGAGAGGAGAGGAAAATGAGTGAGAAAGCAAAGAAAGGGACGAGAGGGGAAGGGAAGTGAAGTAGGGGGACTGAAAGAAGGTGAGTGTGGGGAAGGAGAGTGAGGAGAAGGAGAGTGAGGAGAAGGAGAGTGAACATGGGGAATGTGGATAAGTGAAGAAAATGTAGTAAAAGAACGGTGGTGGGGAAGGGTAAGAAAAGAACAGTGATGTTTAGGAAAGAGTGGAGGTACAGACTGGATAAAGACAATTGAGTGTGAGACAAGGTGAGTAAGGCAGTGAAGAAACAGAGAAAGTGAAAGAAAAAATAAGAGTAGAAGACAGAAGGCCTCATTTATGAGACCATGCGTCACTTTTACGCCACTGGTGCGTCACTTTTTGTGACGCACCAGTGCTGTAAAAAATGCACCTTGTTGACTCATATTTACAAAGTCACGCATCTAAGTAGATGCGTCCCTTTGTAAACCCCTGCGCCACATTATACCTGCGCCAGGTGTAATGTATGCAAAGGGGGCGTATTGACGCAAGGAAGGGTCGTAGAAGTGACGCAGTGAAATCTATGAGATTTCACTGCGTCACTTTTAGGACGTCGTTGCGTCAAAATCTTGCGCCTGCCTCACAGCAGGCGTAAGACTGACGCAGGCCCTTTCATACGAACAGGACCCCCTCTGTGTCGATCACCGAGAGAACGCTACTGAATCTGAACAAGTCATCGAAAGTTTTACTACGTGGATGCCTGATTAAGATTTCTATTCGAACAAACTACTTGAAGCTCTACATGACGGACGTGTGATCAAGACTGTTGCATTTTGTTCACGTCTCCACGTAACCCAATTATACTTAAAGATTCAGCGTTTTTATCTCTCTGGGATTCCTATGTACACATTCATTTACCTGATGTGTTTTGCATGACGTCGGACCACGATAATTAAACCGAACGTGAAATTGAATCTAAACTCATGATAAACTATATCTGCCTTTTGGAATAGCGTTCCAACACGAATATTTCCAAGATTTAAAATAAGATTACATTTTGTCAATATACAGCTCCTAATTGACATCAGTCCTGAAGATGGTCTCACAAAGTATCTTCTAAGAGACCGAAACGTCGACCTCCACCTCATCTTCATTTTTTGTTACTCATTATGCTTTTGGATAGGTGTTAATAGGTTCTGTTGAGTTGCTAATTAACATATTGTTTGTAAACCTGCAGCCCTATTTTATTTTCTGTATGAAGTAGATCTGTATATCAAATGAATTGTTTTTACTTTCTGATAAATTCTTTTTTCTATACACTTGGCTTGTGCTTATGTTTGTCATTTATGTAGTTATTTATGTTTTCTGATTTACTTAGTTGAATTGAATTCGCATAGGGATTATTGATTCATCCCTTTAAGTTACATTGAAATGGCCAATATTTACTTAAGCGAATTCCCTTGAAGGCACCTTTACCCCTCTACTTAATTACCCAAGCCCTCAAGGGTAGTCTGGGTTGCTCACTGTTCAAAATTCCACATTATACCTGCGCCAGCTGTAATGTATGCAAAGGGGGCGTATTGACGTAAGGAAGGGTCGTAGAAGTGACGCAGTGAAATTTATGAGATTTCACTGCATAACTTTTACGACGCTGTTGCGTCTAAATCTTGTGCCTGCCTCACAGCAGGCATAAGACTGACGCAGGCCCTTTCACATGGGACTGGCCCCATGTGAAAGGATGCATTGCTGAAGTTGCATCATTTTTGTGACACACTCCAGAAATGCATCACTTTCCTCTAAACACTCCACTTTACTTTTTTACTCTATTTTTTTACACTGTTTTTCCCCGTGGTGCGCTCAGGGTGCGCGTACCGGAGCGCGCACCTGGGAGTGCACCCAGCGTTTACCCCCACGTAAATTTAAAAAAAAAACGTTTTTTTGGCCTTCAGGGTCCTTCTAGGCCCCCCTCAGAAAACCTAGGGTGTCTACTCTGCCCCCTTTTAATTATTTCCCCCTTTATTTTTCACCTCTTGCGTCTCTGTTCTTCAGAGTCACAAGATGGCGGACTATGCAGACCATTTAGAATGTTTACAGACACACAAGAGCCAATTAGCTTTTGAAATTTACAACCAATTAAAATGTTTCTTTGGTTTTGAATTTGTGTGTGATGAAGTTTCATTGGTTTTCTACATGAATATACATGAAAAATGAGAGGGAAACACAGCCATTTTGTGATAGTACTCTTTGAGGTACATTTGTGAGGAATTTTTGGTGTTCTATTTCTGGTGTGAAATTTACACAGTACTAACTCTTCTACTGCTTTCTAAAAGGTGAGTTGTTAATTTGTAAGGGGAATTTAATACTTGATAAAGCCAGTTTTATATTATTTATAACTAAAAACGATAAATTAAAGTGATTTTTTTTCTGCAATTTACAGCAAGAAATTTGAAAAGAATATGGATTCGAATGAGGACACCGTTGATATTAATTTTGAAATTTCTGCGAGTTTTGTAGAGGCTAGTTTTATTGAGGTCTTAAATGATCCTGTTGATAACACTATCCATGAAGAAGACCTTTTTTTGAGAGGAGATGGAATGGAGGATTTTAATGATAAGACTTTGGATGCTGAATTAATCGAATGTTTGGACTATATTGAGTTCCAAGAGTCATGTATGGAGACTTCTGATGAGTAGATTCCTGATCAGTTAATGTTAGAAGTTCTTCTAAATTATGAAAATTCTGAAGAATAAATTCATATTTAGAAATTATAAATTGTTTGAGACATTTTTTATTATTCTATTTGTAATTTATGAGATAGTAGTGAAATGATTGTGGTATAAAATGAGACTTATAGTATAGAGTGCAACATTTCTGTGTTACGTAGTTAGTTTACTCACAGTTACTTCCCTTCTCCCACTATATTTTCTCCAATGTGCATTTTGCATCTCTTCTTCATCTCATGCCTTCTTTCTCTCACTGTCTCTCTCTAATGTACACTATCGCCGCCATTTTGTGTACTTTCAGAAGACAGTGAAATGTAATGCTCCAAAGGTGGAGTGCAAGATCTGCCATACTGTACTTTCCAGAGGAGACCCCAGAAGGAAGAACAGTTTTGGTAATTCAGCTATGATTTTTGACAAGTATCACAGTGAGTGTCTGTTTGAATTAAGGAATTATATTTTTACCTTTTTTTCCATAATGTTAGCTGTGTGTTGATAAGGTAGACTTCTTTATAAATTGTTTTTTATGTTTGGATTCAATGCTGGTTTAGAAATTGTGTAATGGTTTCATTGGACTTGTAAATATGCTCTTTTTTTTAAGCGCCTTGTGCAACCTTTAGTATGGGTGGAAGCAGTGAATGTATGGAGAGGGATAGGAATAGCAGATAGAAAACCATATGAAATGGTGTGGGAGATGCATAAAGTATTTCAGTAATGGTTTCAATTGAGATGGAATAGAAGATAAATGGGCATATTTACAAGACTCTTGCGCAATGTTTCACATGGGTGCAAGCAGAAAATGCATGCAGAATAATAAAATTGGCACCCAGACAAGAATATGAAATGCCTTGAGAGATGTTTAAAGCTTTTTTTAAATGGCATAAATTGAGATAGAATATACAAAAAAAGAGAAGCATATTTACAAGCTGCGTGCGCAATCTTTGACGTAGCTGTGTGTTTATAAGGTAGACTTCTATATAAATTGTTTTTTAAGCTTGGATTCAATGCTGGTTTAGAAATTGTGTAATGGTTTCATTAGACTTGTAAATATGCTCCTTTTTTTGAAGCGCCTTCTGCAACCTTTAGCATGGGTGGAAGCAGTGAATGTATGGAGAGGGATAAGAATAGCAGATAGAAAACCATATCAAATGGTGTGGGAGATTCATAAAGTATTTCAGTAATGGTATCAATTGAGATGGAATATGACACAGAGAGGGGCATATTTACAAGACTGTTGCGCAATGTTTGACATGGGTGCAAGCAGAAAATGCATGCAGAATATTGAAATTGGCACCCAGACAAGAATATGAAATGCTGTGAGAGATGTTTAAAGCTTTTTTTAATGGCATAAATTGAGATAGAAAATACAAAAAAAGAGAGGCATATTTACAAGCTGCGTGCGCAATCTTTGACATAGCTGTGTGTAGGAACATTATGATCATTGTTCGAGCATTAGAGAACCACCGCTGCTGTCCCCAATCCTAATTTTAGTGAGAGAGGAAAGGAAAATGAGTGAGGGAGCAAAAAAAGGGACGAGAGGGGAAGGGAAGTGAAGTAGGGGGATTGAAAGAAGATGAGTGTGTGAGTATAACTAAGTTATAGGGAGTGAGCGTGATGGAAGAGGAGTGAGAAACTAAAGAGACGGAGAGAATGAGACTAACAGAGAGAGAATGAGGTAAGGGGAGTATAGAAGTAAGAGGATAGAGGGAGTAAGACAAGGAATTAGTGAAGTGGATTAAGGAGAGTAAGGGAAGGGAAAACAGTGACAGAGCGAAGGATGGGAAGAAAGAGGAAGGAATGTAAAGGAGAAGGTCTGAAAGAAGATGAGTGTGGGAGTATGGCTCAGTAATAGGGAGTGAGCATGATAGAAGAGGAGTGACACACTAAGAGAACGGAGAGAATGGGGGTAACACAGAGAGAGTGAGAAAAGGGGAGTTAGTAAGTTAGAGGACAGAGGGATTGACAGAAGAAGTTACTGAACTGCAGAAAGAGGAGTAAGGGAGGGGAAAAGAGGGAAGGAGTGAAGGATGGGAAAAGAGAGGATGGAAAGTAAAGGAGAAGGTCTAAAAGAAGGTGAGTGTAGAAGTATGGCTGCGTTATAGGGAGTGAGCGTCATAGAAAATTAGTGAGAGACTAAGAGGACAGAGAGAATGAGGCTAACAGAGAGAGAATGAGGGAAGGGGAGTGTACAAATAAGAGGACAGAAGGAGTAAGAGAAGGAGTTAATACAGTGGAATAAGAAAGTAAGGGAAGAGAAAAGAGTGAAGGAGCAAAGGAAGGAACGAGAGGAAGCAAACTAAAGGAGAAGGTCTGACAGAAGGTGAGTGTGGGAGTATAGCTGAGTTATAGGCAGTGAGCGTGACAGAAGAGAAGTGAGAGACTAAGGGAATGGAGAGAATGAGGCTAACAGAAAGAGATTGAGGGAAGGGGAGTGTAGAAGTAAGAAGACAGAGAAAGAAAGAGAAGGAGTAAGTGAAGTGGAGTAAGGAGAATAAAAGAAGGGAAAAATATAAAACGAAGTAAGAGAAGGGAGAGGAAAGAAAATAAAGGAGAAGGCCTGAAAGAAGGTGAGTGTAAGAGAAAAATGTGAAAAAAGAGTAAACGTGGGGATTCAGAATAAGTGAGGCAAGCGCAATAAGGGAACAGAGGTGTGGGAGTATCAAAGAAGAGTAGTGAGGTTATGGAAAACAGTATAGTGAAAATAAATATTGTACATGAAACTTACCTTATAAGTAATGTAAATTTTATATCATATTTCCATTAAAATTTATATCTGTGAAAGACAAAAAAAATAGATTATTTAGAATATATATTTTACAATACAAGAGACAAACTAAGATAAGTAAGGGAGTGTGGGTGATGGAAGAGGCGTGAGAGAGTAACAGGATCGAAAGACTGAAGCTAAGAGACGGAGTGAGCGAAAGGGAGTGAGGATGTGAGAGGACAGAGGAACTGAGAGAAGGAATGAGTTAAGTGTAATAAGGTGAGTGAGAGAAGGGAAATTATTGAGGAAAGAAAGAAAACAACCGGAAGGGGAGTGAAGTAGAGTGACTGACAGCTGGAAAGTAGTGAATGGGAGAGAGGGAAAGTGCAGTGAAGGAGTGGTTAAAAAGAATAAGTGAGGAAAGTGGAATATGGGAAGGGAGGTGAGGGAGAGTGAAAAAAGGCCAGTGAGGATGAGTTAAGAGGAGTGATAGAGGGTGGAAATAGGTGAGTGAGCATAAGAGGATGGGAAATTATTATATATTTAATAATAATTTCAACATCATGTTAAATGGTTTATTTTTGCTGTTCGGAATATATTGAATTTCACTTAAAACAGTGACTTCAATAGTACTCATCATATAACAGCGGGCAAAAAAAAAGGCACAATCAAAATGATTGTGTTTAAAAAACCCATTGAATAATTTCTTAAATTATGTAAAATTTTAAAAAACATATCTAAACTCACTTTTGATCCATCCAACTTTCCACAAAGCCAAATAGTATATGGAAAGTCCTTTTCTATGGAAATTAGTCCAGAGTATTCTTAATGTCTCATTTACCCGACTTTCTGAAAGAAAAGCTCCAACATCTTTTACATTATGAAACAAGAGTTTTACTTCCACCTCTAGCTTACTTTTTATAAATAATTTCTATAATACTCACAGCACACACTATATGATAAACATATACTATCTCTATGAGAACTACATGTTTTTTATTATCTTCATCACTCTCATTCAGAA
Source organism: Lissotriton helveticus (assembly GCF_964261635.1). Classification (NCBI taxonomy): domain Eukaryota; kingdom Metazoa; phylum Chordata; class Amphibia; order Caudata; family Salamandridae; genus Lissotriton; species Lissotriton helveticus. Next base: position 558,509,674 of record NC_136071.1, on the reverse strand, counting down.
AGTAATTTTGAAGAGCAAACTAAGTTATATTACCTGCTGCATAGGCCAATTACCTTCCCTAAAATTTGGTATACAACCTTTACAACGCAACTTTTACCACGACCTACCATTACCACGCATTTTTTACAACGCAGGATCCATTACAACGCATACCATTACCACGCATGTATTTACAACGCAGGTACTTTTACAACGCATACCATTACAACGTAAGTATTGGTAAGTATATTATTTTATTAAAAATATTATTTGGGTTTTTTGGTAGAGGGGTATTTTTAGGGTTCAGGGTCAGTTTTGGGTTTTTGGGTAAAGGGGTATTTTTAGGGTTCAGGGTCAGTTTTCAGTTTTTGGGTAAAGGGGTATTTTTAGGGTTTAGGGTCAGTTTTCAGTTTTTGGGTAAAGGGGTATTTTTAGGGTTTAGGGTCAGTTTTCAGTTTTTGGGTAAAGGGGTATTTTTAGGGTTTAGGGTCAGTTTTCAGTTTTTGGGTAAAGGGGTATTTTTAGGGTTCAGGGTCAGTTTTCAGTTTTTGGGTAAAGGGGTATTTTTAGGGTTCAGGGTCAGTTTTCAGTTTTTGGGTAAAGGTGTATTTTTAGGGTTCAGGGTCAGTTTTCAGTTTTTGGGTAAAGGGGTATTTTTAGGGTTCAGGGTCAGTTTTCAGTTTTTGGGTAAAGGGGTATTTTTAGGGTTCAAGGTCAGTTTTGGGTTTTTGGGTAAAGGGGAATTTTTAGGGTTCAGGGTCAGTTTTGGGTTTTTGGGTAAAGGGGTATTTTTAGGGTTCAGGGTCAGTTTTGGGTTTTTGGGTAAAGGGGTATTTTTAGGGTTCAGGGTCAGTTTTGGGTTTTTGGGTAAAGGGGTATTTTTAGGGCTCAGGGTCAGTTTGGGGTTTTTGGGTAAAAGGGGTATTTTTTGGGTTCAGGGTCAGTTTTGGGTTTTTCGGTAAAAGGGTACAGTGTAAAAATTAAATATAATTAAATTTAAATTACATTAAATTAAATTGATTAAATTAATTAAATTAAATTAAATTAAATTAAATTAATTAAATTAAATTACATTATATTAATTTCAATTAAATTAAATATTAAAAAATATTATATACTTACCAATACTTACGTTGTAATTGTATGCGTTGTAAAGGTATATGCGTTGTAAATACATGCGTGGTAATGGTATGCGTTGTAATGGATCCTGCGTTGTAAAAAATGCGTGGTAATGGTAGGCGTGGTAAAAGTATGCGTTGTAACGTCATACATCCCTAAAATTTCGGTTGTAAGAACACTAGGTAAGAATTTAGTAAGTCAGAAGGCAAACGTTGTTTGAAAGTCAATTGAGTATCATTACAGAGCTTCCAACCTTTTTGACATTTTAAATAACATGTGTAATGTCCTGATGTGTAGAAGGACCATCATTGAAAATAATTGCTGCAGTTGTAAAGGTTCTTCCTGAAATTGATAATTGAGAAGCCACTAAATTTTTAAATAATGTTGTCAATTTACTTCCATCAGGTCTACATCGTTGGAACATTAAAATAACATACTGTCCACATCTTATTAAAAATAAAGTTGATATCATTTCAGATTTACATTGACTACAGACCATGTTTTGATTTGCTGCTCTAACTAGATTATTAAAAGACACTGATTTGCAGTCTGGTAAAGTCAAATATATAAATCTTTTAATGTCTACTGTAGTACTACTTGAAAAGGAGCAATTGTCACAGTCATGTTGCCATTTATAAGAAAGGCCAAAAAGATTTTCTACATCTACGCCTTCATCTTGCAAAACAACAAGCATATACATTAGAAATTCCTGACAATCTTGCTGAATATTCTGTGAAAATTGATTTAGACCAGAACATATGTCTAAAACCTTTCGAATTTCAGAAACACTTTGTATTTTTGTTCTATCACTGCTACATTTCTCTAATACAGAATTTAATAAACAACGAAGTGTTTGATCACGATTTTGAGCAATCTGTTCTTTTACAGTTTGGAGAAAAAAAAAACATTAACCACTACATTAGCATAGCAGTTGACACCAGAACTATTTTCAAATTCGAATCCAACAACATCTTTAAGTAAATCCATTTCCTTTCTGCTTACAATTACTGTTTCATCTACTTTTTTTCTTTTTGCTACAACTTCACAACAATTTTTCTCATTTCTTCTTTTTCGGCCTACCACACGCTTTTCAAACAGAGGATATTGAGGTAAATTTGGAGCATACTCTCTTCTTAACCCATTATATTCTTTTACACAATTTAGATCTGCATTAATCTTTGTCTCATCAAAATCAATCAAGTACAATCCAGATAAAGTTCTGACTCGAGATAAAGCAACATATGCCATACCCTCCTTGAACACAGAATTTCCAATATTAACCAAAGCACTATCAACACTTAAACCTTGAGATTTATGAATAGTTACTGCATATGCCAAAGAAACGGGAAACTGTTTTCTGCGTACATATAAATCTTTCACTAGCAAAAAACAAGCAGAACAACGACAGATGTGTTGTACTTCTTCAATACCATCAAATTTAATTTTTATAATTTCAATTCCATCTCTATTTCGGTAATTCACAAAATCCACAACATGACCCATTGCTCCATTTACTAAACCTCTTTCCACATCTAAATTACGTCGTAAAATTATACGACAATTTAAAGATGCATTCAGAGTCTTTTCCATACCAGCAGTTTTAGATATTGTCTTCTCTAAAGAATCTAATTTTGATTTCAACTTCTCTGACAAAATAATAGTTGCTCCTTCATGTTCTATTTTATCAATAGCTTCCAGTTTCACAATTTCTTGATTTTCCAACTTTAACATTTTGGTGTTGAAGATTGAACATTCTTGCAGAGTTCGCATCAAGCATATGACAGATTTGTTTTCAGGAATTTTCTTAAAAATATTCTCTGGGAGAATATTTTCCTTTGGAAACAAATTTGAAATTAATTGTCCATGTAAGTTTCTTTGCCATGCTCAGTTAGTTACCCAATTCTTACATCTTGTAGAATATTTTTATAATCTTCATCCTTTGCCTGTCGCATATTTTGAAGTAGTTCTGCATATTTGAAATTTAGCCATATGTTAACATTTCCAATGCTTCCTAAGCACTTCCTGGTATCTTCATGCGTAAGCATTTTAAATACTGGCTGTCCTTTCACTGGAGTTAGTTGCAGTAGATCTCCAAAAACAATGATTTGTTTGCCTCCAAATAACACATCATAGTCTGTTTTAAGAGTTTCTTGTATTCTTAAATGCACAAAAGCAAGCATTACATTTGACACCATGCTTACTTCATCAATGATAAGAAGTTTCATTTTCTTTAGGACTCTTGAAACTTCACAACAAGCTTCTCCAGATAGCTTGTGGTATTGTAATTTGTTATCATGCTCCACTGGCAGCATCAATAAGCGATGTAAAGTAATCCCTTTAATGTGGTGTGCTGCCAACCCAGTTGGAGCAGTAACAACACAAGAGAGCGATGATTCCGTTGTTTTCTGGAAATATGTTGACTCAATGAAGCAGAACTCTGACTATCTTGAGAACTGTCTCTAGAAATCTCTGCTGCAATTGTAGCTTCTTGCTGTATTTCCTCGTTCAACATTTTCAGATTATTTTAAAAAAAACAGGACATTCTATCGTATTCTTGGTTGCATTGAACGAATCTTCATAAGTAAGAAAATCTCCAAGTAGTTCCTCTTCTCTACGCCAAGGCTTAAAGAGTTGCAAAAGAGCTAAGTAATAAAATTCCCTTTTGTCTGGAGAATCACAACTCAATTTTCGATGATTAATCAAATGGCCTTTTTTTTGTTTTACTAGACAGCCTTCACATCCAATTACAGCATATACACCTTTATTGATGTCTTCTGTGAGGTTCTTTTTAAAAATGTAGGTTTGCAGAACTTCATAGAGACAAGCGTTCTCAAGGTGAGTACTTCTATTTGGATAGTATGTATCCAACATGTTTGTCTTCAAAATATCTGTACTGTCTGGTTCTTTCTCCGCCAAATACTCTATTTCTTGTACAGATTTCAAAACTCGGTTTTGTGTTGCAGCAAGACATAGACTCACCCAAATGATGGTTCTAGATTTGGCATATAGACTTGCTGGTGATAACCGATCAGAACATTCATACGCTCCAATTTCTCGATGCGACAACATCGACTGTAACTGTATAATTTCTTGCTTAGACTCTTTTCATGTGAAATTTCCTCCCACATTTCTTTCAGTACCGTTTTTTCTGATTTTGTGATGTAAGACGTCACATATCGAGCCACAGCAATAGAGTTGTCAGCCACATATTGAATATCCATGTTAGCATTCCACATGGACAAAATTACTGGGTTGTAGTCATTTATACATTTGGATTCCTCATTTCTTCTTAGGTTGCATGTATTTTTGGGTGATTTCCTTGTCACAGTATGTCGCAGAGAAGACATAAAATTGTTGACTCTTCCTTTCGATGTTACTGGACGTGGAAATGCAAAACGACATTTCGTGTAGAACTTGTCCTTGGATGTGTATTTTCGACGACAGTATTTCCCACAACGATTGCTTTGAAAGCGTAAAACTTGGTGTTTTAAATTGTTTTCTTCTGTACTTTTCGGAACAGCACACGTAGAATACTGCTCAATGAAACTCATCACTTTCTCATCTGAATCCGTTCCAAATTCAGGTGCATCTTTAATCCATAGCAGCATATGTATATGAGGAGCACCTCTTGCTTGATACTCCTTTCTCCAAAAGAAATCCAACACCTCTCCAAGCGGAGGATTTTTTTTGTTTGTAATAAAAGACATCATAGCTTCAAACCTATGATTGAAATACCTGCATACATTAACTGGATCCAAAGAGCACAGTTCTCCAGGTGTCTTGTATTCAATATTTTGAATATTTTTATTTGCCTCTCGTAGAAATTCAAGTAAGTCTTCCCAAGCATACTCAGCACAGCTAAGAGTGAGGAACCATGTAGGAGTTCCTAAGTTTCTTAGCATACATTTCAATTCCCCATGATGACGGTACCAATACTCGTTAGTACCACGCTGACATGCCATGAGATTAATTAGCTGAGATTCCAAAACACTGTCTTGCAGTTTGACTTTGTCCATAAAATCCCTTGCCGAAACATTTTGTAGATGTGCTCCACTTTTCAGTATATGGTTTACTGCATAGGAAAGTCCAGACAAGTCACTCTCAAACAGTAGATGGAGCAAATATGGAATGCCTTGACGAAACCTTGGATCTTCTGCATATAATCTTGAAGTCCGGTATTCAGATGCAAGAATTTGAACAGGTCGGTCGTCATATCGTCCACCTTCACCTGTTGGAAATAACTGTGGAAAACAACGAGCTTCTAAACTTTCTTCCCATACACTAATGGGACTTCCTTCGGCTTTTTTAATCTGAAACAAGTCAATAGCATTCCCCATTACTTCTTTGGAATGCAATGGATGAACACTATAATGTTCGTAAATTTCTTCACTTCTAGAGACATCAACTTTTTCTATTTGTCCAGCAGAGACATCAGTATCGTCTTGTACAGTTGTTTCCTCAACTCCCACATACACATTTTTATAGTACTGATTATTTTTTACCAGATACAACGTTGCCTTTTTGACTTTCCTAACATCCACTAATTCTTACCAGACTTTCTTACTTTTTGTCGGAACACCATTAACTAGAAGAACCAGAGGTTCCTCTTCTACTTTTTCAACACCAATTGTAACAATATTTTTCTTAAAATCTAGAGGCAAATAAACAACTCTTCCCTTTAATCCTCTCTGTAAATCTGAAGGAGGCAATTTCCCTGTCTTAGGCTCCATGCAAACAATAGCCTGAAAAGGATGCACACATTGAATCAGAATAGACTCATAGGTATTTAAATCCATCAATTCAGAAGGAATGTCTACCAACTCCAGATTATTATGAACAGCTCTAGCAGGCATTTTGTTTTCATTCAATGTATTATAGCAATATGTACAAATACGTTGATCAGAGCCCAAATCAAAACAACTTTCAACCAAAAAATAAGTTGCAAAATCCTTCCACTCATTATTATTTATCTTTTCGCTTTTTACATATAAATCAACTAATCTAGTCTGATGCTTATAATGAGTCCGTCGACAGCAAACGCAAGAAAAATTAGGCCTGTCACTTGAATTGACTTTAAACTTTATAATTTAATTTTCAAATTTTTCTTTACTTAAAATCTTTACATTCTCTTCTACATTACCTTCCATTACTGTATCAATTTCTGCACTAACCTCTTTTTCACCAAAGTAACAAAACTCAATTTCATCACAAATGTTTTTGACATCTAATTCAGTTCCATGCAAAAGAGCACTGTTTAACTGTTTTAGTCTAAGTGCTGGACTTTTTGCATAGTACAACCTTCTCACTAATTTCCTCACTTTAATATGATGCACTGCTAACATCCTAAAATGGTGAAAAACACTCTGACATACTTTTCTTGAAAGACAAGCCAGTGAATGCCCTTGCAAACCTGTTTTTTCTCTCACTCTACAAGGATCTAACTCTTGTAAAATTTTAATTTTTTTGTTTCACACTTTTCTTAGTATATGTCCGTAAGAAAGTGCGAAACAAATCAATTGATTCTTGTCGGACACTACAAATACTACTACAATTCCATGTATATACTGGAGCCTTAGGACATCTCCCTAAAACTTCATCAGCTAACACCTCTTCTGTATTTCTAGGCACAATCTCTTCTTTTTCAACCAGACAACCGTCCTTCACCTCATATGCTCGACCATTGGTGTCCACTGCATGCACCAAATCATTATCCTGAAAGTAACTTTCTTCATTAAAAAATGGCTCAGAACTTGAACTATGCTTCCATTCTCCAGAAAAAACATCACAGAAATGAGTTTGATTAATTACTCTCCTCCACTTACATTTTGATTTAAACACATTGATTATCTTATCAAGTGTACGAATTATATTCATTACTAAACAAAACTATTTATTTTTCACTTTAAATGCTTCATCCACGATCTTAACTATGTTTTTTTTTCTTGTAAAAATCTGTCTTTTTTTGATACCTCTTTACATTTTTTAATAAATGTGTTACTATTCTGTTGTCAAACATTCATCTACGTATTTCAGAAAATAGCTTGCTTCTTCTTTCGGTATGCAAAGTAACATCTCCTTGTACTGTTCTAACATTTTTAGAAGGACATTGAACTTACAGGTGTTTCATTGTTATTTCTCCAAAAACTTTTTTTTCTTGACATTTCAATAACTTCCTGAGAAAACTTTTAGATTGCTTACCAGTAGCATTTTTCTTTTTCTCTGAAGATTTTATTTTGCTTGGTTGTTGATTTTCTTTTTCCTTAGTCTTTAATTTTTTTAAATACATTTTCTCTCTTCTTGCCTTAGAAGGCATCTTTTAGTTTGTTTGTATAGATGATTATAATCTGTAGTAAAGAAAAAATAACATATTATAGACCACTACAAACATATTACACATCAATTGCAATAAGTAAACAATATAAACACTAGTATAAAACAAAAGGCTCATTCACATTACATGTGCTTTGCTTTCTGTAAAAAACGATTAACTAATTAATGTTATGTCTTGTTTATATATAGGTTGTCTGTTTTTGGCCTGTAGATACTTTGAAATAATATCAGCAGAGACACACATACTGCTTGCAGACAAAGAGATGGTAGATTACATGTAATATGCTGCACATGTGCCTAAGATCACACCAAATCTATTGTATTTTCAATGCTTGTTTACTTTAGTTCCATCAAGAACGCATTCAGATGTGTCACACATTTGCCATAAATACTGAATGTTAGCACTCTAGTTGCTCATTATATCAAGCTTCACTCACAGTGTGATCTTAGGCAGATTAATAGGATTTTAGATATAATGTACCATGTCTGTCCCTGCCGACAGTATATGTGACTCTGCCTAACATCACAGTAATGGGTGAATCAAGCTTCACTCACAGTGTGATCTTAGGCACATGATCAGAATGTTAGATATAATGTACCATGTCTGTCTCTGCCAACAATATGTGTGACTCTGCCTAAGATTATACTGATGGGTGAATCAAGCTTCAGTCACAGTGGATCTTAGGCACGTTAGTAGGATTTTAGATATAATGCACCATGTCTGTCTCTACCAACAGTATGTCTGACAACGAGGTTGAGATCTATTGCATTTTCAATGCTTGTTTACTTTGGTTCCATCAACAAGGCATTCAGATGTGTCACACATTTTCCATAAATTCTGAATGTTAGCACTCTAGTTGCTCATTATTATGATAAATTGAAATTGTGTAATGGTTTCATTGGACTTGTAAATATGCTCCTTTTTTGAAGCGCCTTGTGAGTGGAAGCAGTGAATGTATGGAGAGGGATAGGAATAGCAGATAGAAAACCATATGTAATGGTGTGGGAGATGCATAAAGTATTTCAGTAATAGTATCAATTGAGATGGAATATAAGATAAAAAAGGGGCATATTTACAAGACTCTTGCGCAATTTTTGACATGGGTGCAATCAGAAAATGCATGCAGAATAATAAAATATGCACCCAGACAAGAATATGAAATGCCGTGAGAGATGTTAACATTGTGAGAATCTACCTTATAAACACACAGCTATGTCAAAGAGTGTGCACGCAGCTTGTAAGTATGCACCCAGACAAGAATATGAAATGCCGTGAGAGATGTTAACATTGTGAGAGTCTACCTTATAAACACACAGCTATCTCAAACATTGTGCACGCAGCTTGTAAATATGCACACAGACAAAAATATGAAATGCTGTGAGAGATGTTATCATTGTGAGAGTCTACCTTATAAACACACAGCTATGTCAAAGATTGTGCACGCAGCTTGTAAATATGCCTCTCTTTTTTTGTATATTCTATCTCAATTTATGCCATTTAAAAAAAGCTTTAAACATCTCTCACGGCATTTCATATTCTTGTCTGCGTGCCAATTTTATTATTCTGCATGCATTTTCTGCTTGCACCCATGTCAAAAATTGCGCAAGAGTCTTGTAAATATGCCCCTCTTTATCTTATATTCCATCTCAATTGAAACCATTACTGAAATACTTTATGCATCTCCCACACAATTTCATATGGTTTTCTATCTGCTATTCCTATCCCTCTCCATACATTCACTGCTTCCAACCATGCTAAAAGTTGCACAAAACGCTTCAAAAAAAGGAGCATATTTACAAGTCCAATGAAACCATTACACAATTTCTAAACCAGCATTGAATCCAAGCATAAAAAACAATTTATAAAGAAGTCTACCTTATAAACACACAGCTATGTCAAAGATTGCACACGCAGCTTGTAAATATACCTCTCTTTTTTTGTATATTCTATCTCAATTTATGCCATTTAAATAAGCTTTAAACATCTCTCGCGGCATTTCATATTCTTGTCTGGGAGCATATTTTATTATTCTGCATGCATTTTCTGATTGCACCCATGTCAAAAATTGTGCAAGAGTCTTGTAAATATGCCCCTCTTTATCTTATATTCCATCTCAATTGAAACCATTACTGAAATACTTTATGCATCTCCCACACCATTTCATATGGTTTTCTATCTGCTATTCCTATCCCTCTCCATACATTCACTGCTTCCACCCATGCTAAAAGTTGCACAAAACCCTTCAAAAAAAGGAGCATATTTACAAGTCCAATGAAACCATTACACAATTTCTAAACCAGCATTGAATCCAAGCATAAAAAACAATTTATAAAGAAGTCTACCTTATAAACACACAGCTAACATTATGGAAAAAGGTAAAAATAGAATTCCTTAATTCACACAGACACTCACTGTAATACTTGTCAACAATCTTTAAGCTCTCTATCTTTTTTAAAAGAATCATTACTCACCTTTAAAAATGCTTTGGAAGATGTCAAACAGTGTCAGTCACAGTCAACAGATATTCTTATGCAGAATCTCTGAACAATGCTTCCTTCACTGGAGCCTTTCAATAATGGCACAGATTCTTTCTCATTTCAGAGCCATATTCTTGTACATAGCCAATAAAAATTGTTCCCACACAAATTCAAAACCAAACTGCACATTTTAATTGGTTGTACATTTCAAGACTTTGAAACTCACATAACATTCACCCATCCCCCCAGTGCTCATTCACCAAGTAACCATGGTAACTCCCTCTTAAACCAGCACACAGTTCACAAGTTCATTATACTATGTTGCAAAAAAATCCATCAAGGCTGTTTGACCTCTCAATCTTCTAGCTAATGAAATGCAATGTTTCTTTAAATAACTTTTTCTCAACCATTGAAACGACTTCTTACAAAAAAAAAAGCATGCATCCTAATTTTAAGTGGGGATTTTTAACAAAGCTCCAATCATTTCTGGTTATTCATCTGCACTGATTCTCAAACACTTTTTTTTCATAATCAAACTGCCATTTCATTTCCACAACTCATCTGACTAGAAGCACATCTACCTTCAAAGTGACAAAAGTCTGATTTGCGGGTCATAGCTATGTCCACTGGAGTCAAAAATACGCAGCTAACAGAGGAATTTACAATCTTGATTTACCAAATGTGGACATTGTATGGATTGGACAGAGAGGATTGAGGAGTCACCAATTGATACCATTGGTAACATCCTTTATGCATTTACCACACCCTGACCTTATAATTGTGCACTGTGGTGGAAATGACTTAGGCACTATGACTGGGGTAGGTCTGGAAATGCTTTTAAAGGACATCTTTGGGCAATTGATGTCACTTTTTCCAAAAACTGCCTTGGTCTTTTCTAATATATGCCAAAGGCAAAAATGGAACTGGTCCAACCACTTTTGTCCACAGATTGAGAAAGCAAGGAAACATGTAAATAAATCTGTTTCTGCTTACCTCCGAGACTATGCTATGGGTTCCATTTACCACAACAACTTGCGTTACAACATGCAAGACATCTATAGGAGAGATGGTGTGCATTTTACAGATGAGGGAAATAGAGTTTTCCTCTTGAATATAAGACTGCATTGGTACCTACTTGTAGGTAGAAAAAACACCTGTTTAACACAACAGCTCTTTTCAGAGCTAACTTACCTCTAAACACTCTACATTATTTTTTTACTCTATTTTTTTACTCTGTTTTTCCCCGTGGTGCGCTCAGGGTGCGCGTACCGGAGAGCGTACCCGAGAGCGCAGCCAGCGCTTACCCCGCGAAAAAAAAAAGGTTTTTTGCCCTTCAAAGTCCTTGTAGGCCCCCCTCAGAAAACCTAGGGGGTCAGGGGGTGTCTACTCTGCCCCCTTTTAATTATTTCCCCCTTTATTTTTCACCTCTTGTGTCTCGATTCTACCGAGACACAAGATGGCGGACACTCCGGACTGTTTAGAATGTTGACAGACACCCGACAGTCAATCAGCTTTCCGCTCGCGCACTCCTGTAGCGCGCCGGGTGCGCTCCCCGGTACGCGCACCTTTGAGCGCTCGGAGCGCGCCTATAGATATATATGTGTTTTTGAAGTTAATTTAAAAAAAAAACACTGGAGCAATTTTCACCTAATATAGCAAAGTCACATCTGCGTGCCAGTCCCTACAATTTTGCCAAGTTTGGCGTAATTCCATTCAGCGGTTCGGGCTGTAGTCTCATCAGACCGGCCCCCACTTCACGAATCTCCCCGAAACTTCCAGGGAAGGAGCGAAGCGGAGCTGGCCAAAATTTTGGAAAATTACACACAAATTCCTCAACCGGCACCAGAGTTATTCCCAATAGAATGTTGCGGATTTCCTATGGTAGCCAATCCTAACTATAACTACCTACTGGCGACCGCCAGTAGGTAATATATATATATATATATATATATATATATATATATATATATATATATATATATATATATATATATATATATATATATATGCAATGTTTTCCTAACCACTGCTGCTGTGTACATCATAGAAATCGCCTTCCATCTAGTCTCTACGTTCACTTAACTGAGAGATCCCCATAAAAAATTATAGAGCTCAAGTTTGCCTACTGCATAGCCCCCTTGTGACTTTAGAGACCTTGTCTTTCACACTGGCATTTTAATTAAATGGACAGATCTAAGTAACGTCCGTCCAATCTGCCCCAAAGATCGTAGCTGGGACTTATAATGTGTAGACCAAGCCAGCTCTGAGAATCAAGACACTATTGAACTCCTTTCATGAATTTGGATTCTTAAGTGCTGTTGACAGGTCACATCTCACCTGCTTGAACCATCCCACTGTATAATTTCTTTCTTGTGAAAGAATCATTCAGATTTGAACCTCTAATTTTCTAGTTTATTCACACCTATAAGCAATTCCCTGCCAGGACCTTCCCCACTTCTCAAAGTAGAGATGTACACTCTTCTTAAGCCAACCTTAAAGACTCCTTGAAGAACTGCTTGAAAATCGGCTGTGACCTGACTGTGAGAAAAATAACCTCAGAATTTGTTTCCCACACCTGCTTCAAATGCTAAAGCTTGAATCTGCCACCTTAGTATTCCAACTCTACTACACTGAAGCACAGCATTCCTCTATAAATCAAAAACCATGAAATAACAGGATACCACTGAATATAAAGATAATCCTAACATAGCAAAGTCAGTTGTCCTTTCGTATGTTATCAACCCATAGAGCAGTAGCACTCAAAAGTCTTAAAGAAACAGCATTTCTGCTCTCCTCCTAAACCTGTGTTTCTCATTCAAAGAAACAATTGTCAGTGGTTTATTTATAGAGGCTCAACAGTAAGCCAAAAGACCCTCAGAAACCCACATTTCTGCTCCTTTTCATCCTTTATTGTACAATAAAGTTCTATTTAAATAAGAACCCTCTGGCTGGAGAAGTATTCTTGAACAAGTAAGGGCAGCCATCACATCCATCGCTACAGTTAAGGCCTAATGGCCATCAAGTAGATCTCCATCCCCAGAACTTACCCTATGTCGTACTTTAAATGTATATATGATCTGCTATTCATATGCAGTTACATTGTACACTGATTCTCACCTGACCTGTGTTGCCACTGTATCTTCTTCCCCATCTAATCTCACTGATGAGCTTCCTTCGACCTGCATTAAATGTTATTTCAGGTCCTTAAAACTGTTTCCTTTATGAGTCATTGGTAATTTGGCAGGGCTAACAATGTATTAGCCACACTTTTCTTTCAACTTTTCTTTCACACCTTCAAGCATTTTACTGTACTATTGAGTCTTGAACAATTATTGAGGTACTTGGATATTTTATTTCGTTAAGCATTAATTCTTTGTATTCTTGCTTCAGGTAGGCGGCCGGCCTCAAACATGTCCTTCTTTGGTCTCAACTTGACTGTACTTCGAATGGATCCCATAGTTTGTCACTGAATTTAAGTCAGTTAATCTCGGTTCACCTAAAACCTATAAGGGCATTAGGCTCAATAAACAATGCCGGCAGAAAAATTCTTCTAATTCCCCCAAAGACCCCTTAATGGCTCCCTCATGTAGGTTTAGGAAATGGACATTGTATAATGTATACTTTAATGATGTGTTCTCCACTGCCAGCTTTGCAGTTCTACCGATTAACTTTTCTATATATTGCCTGACAATGCACACATTTTGTGCTTATTTGTGTATAGTCTCTTTATTTCCAGTATTATATCAGAATTTTTAGCTTTGTATTGGGCTTGCACATACATGCAACTTTCACTTCCCTCAGCCATATTTGATAACCCGTCCAGGAGCCTTCTATGACACCCTCAACTACGCACTGTAGGTTGCTCGTATCCTATACCTCATTTTGCTACATGTTTGAATGATTACCAGAGGATATCTTTCACACCTGTGCATAGGAAAATTCTCTTCTTGTGCTGCCAGTATCTGGTATTAGGCTGGTAAGCTGAATACTTGCTTAATTAGTGTTCACTTGCCTACTTAGTGTTCACTTGCTTAGTTAGCCACACTCCAGTAAGCTCAAACTGACAGACTCCAGCTCAGCCGGAGTCCGTCTGTTTGAGCTGCCGCGTACATATACGTTATTTGGAAATACTAGTGCGTGCAGCTGTTGCTCCCGACCACTTACTTCTATGCTGGGAGCATAAAAAGATGCTACTATCGTATGCTGGTTCACACTTGACCTCTGCTTGGAGATTTGGATGATCTTATCCATACTCTGTGTTTCTTTGGAACAATACAAAGGCCTTATTCTATTAAAGAAAAAGTACTACAGACATTCAAGCCTTGAAAAAGTCGTAAACGCAACGAAACACGCGTCGGCTGTGTCATTGCTGCAACAACTTAGCAACAGTGGTGAAAATGTATGCGCTGAACAAATGTTTCATTATTGTATCTACTTTTGTAATTTAATATAAAAACCTGACTGAATAGTCAGTTATATACTACAGTGTGCTGTGCTCTGTCAATTGTGTTTTTGTCTTTATATATAGAGGTTCCCTTACTTAGTACTGTTGATGGCACAGTCCGAGACATTGAGCACGCCATAAGACATTGTAATTATTGAAAGTAAATTTATGTGCTAACACTACAGAGGTGCTGGCTTCTGTTCTGGACCACTGCCATAATTTTTCTCTATTCTACTTTCAGAATTTACATGTAGTTCTGCTAACTCTGGATGCCAAACTGGTTTTGAATACACTTTAATTTAGTGGCATTATTAAATTTGTTGTATTAAGAAGCTCTCCTTCATTCACAAGCATAACTATTAACCCAAAGACGTTTTTGCATAACAGCGTTCAGGAGCCTATCTAAATATAGTTGTTCGCCAAATTCTCAGATTATAGGTACTAAGCGCACACAGTAAACTCTGACTCCTATTAGTGATTCCCACATTGAATAATGTTTTAAACAGTCATGGAGACTGTTCAACCTTCTGATCCTTCAACTATGATTCCTCTACATTTGTCAAGGTGCCCTGGGCACCTTGTTTTTATAGCTCCAATATTTAAATTATTAGATTAAACAAATTAGGCTAAATAAGAGCTATATACTGTCATCGGTTTTCCCCCCACAATATTGTTAGTGTGGTTGTTTTAATTAGCAGTACTTTTTGATAATAGATTATATATTCATGCATTCCAATTTTTTATTTGGTAATTCTTTTTGGTGGATTTACCAGTGCAACGATTAAGTGCCTCAACGCTTTCAGGCCAAGTCTAAATAAAAGTCTTCGGTTAACACCAAAATCACTTACTTTCACAGGTTATTGAAAAATAGACATTTTGACTTGAAGTTAAGCACACTATACTAATAATATGTTACTTTAAGAACTGCAAAAAATATTAATAAATCTCAGTTGATTTTTATTTTACTTTTTACAGTTGTATAGTGATTTTTAGATTTCGCCTGCGTAGGCTGTGCATGCGCAGTCTCGCTGGTGAGATTTAATGATATTGAGGAGCTTTAACTAGTGGACTTTAAGCCCCGCCCCTCTTTCCCATTGGCCGGCGTCACCGTTTATGCTAAATGGTAGCCAGCCATTGGGAAAGAGCTTTTGGCTGACGTACACTTTTCTTTTTTTCTGCCGTCCCACTTGGACGGCCTGGCCTGCTTTCCTTCCGCCGTAGAAGGTTTGTTATCTTTATGGGGCAAAACACATGGCCCCATAAAGATAACAAACCTTTTACTTCAGAAGGAAAGCAGGCCGAGGCCGTCTAAGTGGGATGGCAGAAACAGAGAATAGTGTACGTCATGGCGAGTGTTTTTCTGACAGTGAATTAGGCAGCTTGTGTTTTTCGGTTTCTGCCCTCTGTTCCAAATTGACCACACCCTGCCTTCGTTTCCTCCTTTCTCATTGCTCGATTCTGCTTCAGGCCACAGGAATGCATGCCGTGCTGTCTATCTTTTATTAGAGTATTTGTCCTTTCAATAAATTTTGCATTTGTTTCGCCTGTCTGTGCCCTAGCATCTGAACCCGCACGTGTTCTCCAAGGAAGCAGCCTGGGTCTCCCCGCCAAGTGTGGCAAAACGTTAACTTTCTGATGCCAGACAATTTATTGTGCCGTGTGAATTAAGCTGACTCATTTGAAAGTAATTTGCTCACAAGTGCCGCCCTCCCGCCATAAACCAAGGCCAAGCAAACTGCAGACGCCTGGCAGGAGATACTCGACACGCTCAAAATCTCAGCAAGTGTTGAGGGGACGAGCCAAGCCCGGTGCCTCCGCGCCTATAGATACCCAACTGATCCTGAGGCCGGCCCGCATGCTGCTCCATAAATATTACTTCTCAGTCTGGGTCCATCCGCTCAGGGGGCACAAAAAAACTTCTCTACTCGTTCCAGGTGGGTGGATAACATTCATTGCATCCGCAGTGATTGCAAGTACTCAGTTTGTGCCGTGGGCTGCCCGTCCTCCCCCAGCGGATTCTAAAGAGGCCTGTTCAATAAGGTGCAGCAATAAATGAATGTAAAGTGCTCCCCCTCTCTCGCCTTTTCCAATCCTCACATACCAAAGCCGGAAGCGACAAGACCAAACAAGAGAACCTCTCTGTTGCCTCACAACAGTACAGTAGTGGCTTCACTGCAGTTTCATCCCGCTACCAAGCAAGCCCTCCCCAAGGTAAGCGTGCTATCCGTCCGCTCATGCATTTCGATGCCACATCGGAGGTGTGAAGTGCTACAGAAATCAAAATACAATAAAACGCAAATGAAACCAGCACTGGCAAAGGTAAAGCCACTCGGTTTCGCCTATTTGAGACATATTGGCGTTATCCATGTTTTAAAGATGTTGCACAGCAGCGCGGGCTGCTGTGCAACATGGCTCAAACTAAATAAAAACAAAGCGCTATGGCGCAGCCAGCGTTGACCAAGCCATAGTGCTTTATCTTTATTTACTTGAAGCCATGCTGCACAGCAGCCCGCGCTGCTGTGCAACAGCTTTAAAAAAACACATCAACAAAGCCAAATAGCTCGGCGAGCTGTGTGGCTTTATTAATTGTTTTTAGAGATGGCTAACAATAAATAAAAACAAAGCACTACGATGTGGCCAGCGCTAGCCGTCATAACACTTTGGCAGAGCACCTTAGTTCTGTAGTAGGGGATCTCTGTGTATAGTCATAATCTAGTGAATAGTCCCGCTCATGTGTGTGTGGACCCCGGCAATCAAAATAATCTCTTAAATTGTCAGAAAATTGCAGAACTGCAAAGACACTTAAGAGAGAATTTAAAGACAAATAATGCAGCCTATATCCACAGGCTACACTATCCAGTACTTCAACTAGAAATTCCACCAAAAAACCACACAAATAGCACAGCCTGCCCAGTTTCCTCCATAGAGAAACTTGCCTCTACCAGAAAAAGCCTCTGGAATGATAGAGAGGAAGGCATGGACAGACAAGCCCCATAGGCTGCCATTATGTGGCTTAAATAGGGTACTGTGCCTTTAAGAGAACTTTCCAGAACTTCTCCCAGTATCCCAGAATGCACATCAGGTCCCTCTTACTTTCAGTTCTTTTTTCCGGCTCCTGCTAACAGGACCCTGGTGCATTGAGCTCTCCCCTTTTCAAGGGTTTATTGGAATTTTGTGCACTTTTGGCTTTAAAAGTGTTTTCAGTTTGTGTACTTGGTGTTTCCCTTCACTCCTGTGTATTTGTTCAGGCTTTTTAGGGCTCTAAAATGCCTGCTCTCTTCGACAAGTGCCCAGCATGTGGAAGGAAGAAGGCCAAGACTGATCCACACGACGTCTGCATACTCTGTCTCCCTGAAGCACATGTCCCTGGAGAATGTGACATCTGTCAGACCTTTTCAACAAGGACCCTGAGGGACAGGCTGAAAATTAGACTTCAAGGCCTAGAGGAGAGACGGCTGCAGGCTGCAGGTGGGTCTGGGCAGGCTGGGAAGGTTCCCTCTGCCTCTGCTGAGGCCTCTGTGGGGCTCCCCAGAGGGAGAAAGCCCAGCAAACGGTCCCGGTCTCCGTCGACGTCGAGAGGGATGACGACGGTGTGTTCCCCATCTCCCCGGGGCTCCGGGTCGAGACAGCGTGGTAGTTCGATGTCGAAAGGCCTGGGTAGGCCGCCGTCGAGATCACCGTCGACGGCGTCTTCATCGTCGACGTCAGCGTCGAGCCATCGACGTCGAAGAAGGACCGACAGGCATCGGCGCTCGCCGTCAAAGAGACACCGCCGGTCGCCGTCGAGCGTACTGTCGGCGTCGAGGGGATCCTCGATGTCGAGGACCTCGGACAAGCGGATGGCGGCGAGAAGGAGTCGACGCTCATTGTCGAGGACTGCACGTTTGACGTCGCGGAAGTGGCGTTCGGCGTCGAGGAAGAAGCGCTCGATGTCGCGGGGGGGTCGTTCGACACCGGAGTCGCGGAGGCGACGTTCGCCGCCGGAAAAGCGACGCTCGACGTCGAAAAGAAAGAGATCGACGTCTCTGAGACTTTCCAACTCTCCTAAGCGGCGCAGAAGGATTTCTGGCGCCAGAAGTCACGCTGGGTCTGGTGGAGGACGCCGGAGACGGCGATCACCTACTGGAGGGGCTGATTCGCAGTCACCTCCCCCGGTGAAGTCACCGGACTCGGTGTACTCAGTGGTTTATACACCACCTCGGCCTAAGACGCCCCTGCCTCCTTTACCTAGAGAGGATCCTCCCATCAATCCTCCTCTTCCACCACTTCCTCCCGTGGGGCAACCACCACCACCGCCTCCGCCACGTGGGCTGGCTCCTCGGTCAGAGATACCTCCTGTTCCTCCACCAAGGTCGGTGTCACTGCCTCCGCTCCCTACACCGCCTAAGGGGACTCCAAAACCACTACCCAACGATAGGCCGAGGAAGACGCCTCCACAGAGGCCTGCGGAACATCCACGAACCGGGAGATCGTGGTCTCGGTCCAGGAGGAGGGAACGATCGCGCAACAGGTCGTCCACGCGGTTGAGACGTCGCCACAGGAGGCGCAGGTCTCGTTCCCGTACGAGGTCCTCGGGGACCAGGGACGATTCTCCGACTATGTTGGAGCCACCGGAGACAAAGGTGTCACCGGTTGACGATCTGGTGTCCTTTTATGATGTCCTTCTAAGAGGTGCAGCGAAATTGGGCATCTCGTTGACGGTGCCCACGCCCAAGACATCGGTGATCTTCGAGACGCTTCACCAGAAACATCTGTCACTGCCATTACTACCACTGGTACCGTGCCTGGTGGAGCCGGCCATGGACCTTTTCCTTACCCCAGCGGTTACTAAGGCGGCCCCCTCGAGACTGCAGAAAAAATACCGGGCTCCCGACTCGGATCCGGCTTTTCTACGGGTGGAACCCCCTCCAGATTCTGTGATAGTGACGGCGGCTCGTAAACAGCATGCCACCACTCCGTCATCCACAGTTCCACCAGATAAGGAATCGAGGTGGCTGGATTCGTCTGGGAGAAAGGTTTGTGGGACGTCGGCGACTTCCATGAAGGCTGCGAGTGCCACGGCCTTGTTGGGGCGGTATGACCGAGCCCTCTGGGAATCCCTCCAGCAGTTTGTAGAACATCTGCCGCGTGATAAGAGAGAAGATTTCCAAGAGGTGTTGAATGAGGGGATGTTGGTGGCGAATTAGGTCATCAGTGCTGCAGCCGACTCTTCCCTGCTGGCGGCGCATGGTTTCTGCCATGGGATTAACCAGCGAAGACACGCCTGGCTCCGCCTCACGTCACTAAAACCTGACGCACAACAAAGGGTTGCCAATCTACCATTCTCTGGCGAAACCCTATTTGGAAAACATGCGGATGACGAAATGGCCCGCATGAAGGCGGAGGCCGAAACGCTCACGGCTGTGGGTCTGGAAAAACCCAAAGATAACAAGAAGTCGTACCGCCCGTTCCAGAGACGGTTTGGTGGACAGGGCAGAGGGCGTGGCCAGTCTTCGGGACAGCAGCAGCAACAACAACAGCAACAGTTCCGAAGACCATTCCAGAAGCGCCAGAAAGGCAGAGGCGGCCAACAGTCGGCAACAGCGACTAAGGGCCCGGCCGGGTCTAGGCCCTGAGCGCTTACTTCCCCTACATCCGTTACCCACTCCGGTGGGGGGAAGCGTTCAATTTTTTCTGGCAGAGTGGAGAAAAATTACTCAGGACAAGCGGGTGCTGAATATTGTTTGCAATGGATACAGTCTTCGGTTCACCAGCCCGCCTCCATCAATCCCTCCGGTCAGCTCGCAGTTTCAGCTGCGCGAGCTCCAGGCGGAGGCCGATATCCTGTTAAGGAAAAGGGCGATAGAAGACGTACCTCTGTCTCAAAGAGGAAGAGGTCTGTACTCCCGGTTCTTCCTGGTTCGCAAAAAGGACAAGAACGAGTTCAGGCCCATTCTGGATTTGCGGCAAGCAAACAAGTGGATTTGCAGAGAAAAGTTTTGCATGCTGTTGTTGCATCAGATTTATCCTCAGCTGCAACGGGGAGACTGGCTGTGTGCCATAGACCTACAGGATGCCTACTTCCATGTGCCCATTGCACACAAACACAGGAAGTTCCTGCGATTCCAAGTCGGTGCTAATCATTATCAGTACACAGTACTGCCATTCAGGCTGAAGTCTGCGCCCAGGACATTCTCGAAGTGCATGGCAGTCGTAGCCGCACACCTAAGGAAAAACAAGGTGTTTGTCTACCCTTACCTGGACGATTGGTTGATCAAGGCCTCCTCCTTCTCGGAAGCTCAAGCGCACTTCCAGAAGACGTGCGTTCTCTTGAACAAGCTGGGGTTGCACATCAACATGTCCAAGTCTGTCCCGACTGCGGTCCAGTGCATACAGTACTTGGGAGCCACCATCAATACGCTGTCAGCAAGCGTGTCTCCTTCGGAGGAGCGACGATTATCACTCCTTCGGAAGGCTCAGGCTCTTATGACCACTCCATCTACAACAGTGAGGACGGTGTCTTCTCTACTGGGATTGATGGCCTCTTCCTCACGCACGGCTGCACATGAGACCATTGCAGGAGTGCTTGGAGGATCAGTGGGATCAGAGGAGAGGATCTTGGGACGACAAGATACATCTGTCTCTGCGTGCTCTTCAGTCTCTGAGGTGGTGGTGTTCGGCGGAGAGTCTCCTGACAGGGGTTCCCTTCCACAAGGACATTCCCACGCAGACTATCGTGACGGATGCATCTCTCCACGGCTGGGGGGCGCACTCCGGAGACTTACAGATTCAAGGGACGTGGTCCCAGACGGAGTCCACGTATCACATCAATTTCCTGGAACTCAGAGCTGTTCACTTGGCGTTGAAGGCCTTTCTTCCGTCCTTCCAGACCAACTCTCTGCTTGTGCAAATGGACAATACGACCACGATGTATTACCTCAACAAGCAGGGGGGCTCGAGATCGCGCACCCTGTCGTAGGAAGCGCAGACGATCTGGTGCTGGCTTCTGGCCAGAGGACTGACGATAACGGCCACCCATCTACCAGGTGTGCAGAATGTTCAGGCAGACGCACTGAGCAGACTGATTCAGGAAAACCACGAATGGGTCATAAACGACAAAGTACTAGGAGAAGTCTTCGAAAGGTGGTGGACTCCAGACGTAGATCTGTTCGCCACCGCCGAAAACAGCAAATGCTGAGACTTTGCCTCCAGGTACTACCAGCCGGGGACTCTGGGGAATGCGTTATGGATCAACTGGTCGAACAGCTTTCTGTACGCTTTTCCACCCATTCCCCTGATTCCGACGGTTCTCATCAAGCTGTCCCAGTCCAGGGCGAGGATGATACTGATTGCCCCGGAATGGCCCAGACAGTGGTGGTTCACGGACCTGCTTCACCGGTCTCTCCTTCCTCACATGCGGCTGCCGTGCAGGCCGGACCTTCTCACGAAGTTCGGGGGCAGATGTTGCATCCCAACCTCTCGTCTTTGAGTTTGTCGGCATGGCTCCTGAGATAGTGCAATATGGACATCTTAATCTCCCAGAAGATTGCATGGACATACTGAAGGAGGCTAAGCGACCTTCCACTAGGACTTCTTATGCTTACAAGTGGAAGAGGTTTTGCATCTGGTGCAAGTCCAAGAACTATGAACCGACGACATGTAAGGAAGATGCCATCCTTCCATATCTTCTACATTGCTGTCCAGATTGATGAAGGAGCCTTTTGAACCTATTCATAAGGCTTCGTTGTAGTTCCTGTCCTGGAAGGAGGCGTTCCTCGTGGCCATTACATCGGCCCGCAGGGTGAGTGAAATTCAGGCGTTGTGTTGCCAAGAACCTTATACTGTATTTCATGCTGCTAAGGTTGTTATGCGTACTCACCCTAAATTTCTTCTCAAGGTTATTTCTGATTTTCATGTCAACCAGACCATAACTTTGCCTACGCTTTTTCAGAATCCTTCATCTCCAGCGGAAAGGTCTTTACATTCCCTGGATGTTAGGAGGGTGTTGAAATTTTATCTGGATAAAACCAAAGATATTCGTAGGTCAGACCAATTGTTTATCAATTATGGATCGGTCAGGACGGGTCTTGCGACCTCTAAGCAGTCTATCTCTAGGTGGATTGTGTCCTGCATACAGCTGTGTTACCAAAAAGCTAATAAGACCTAAGGGGTAAACCTAAGGCTCATTCCACCAGGGGCAAAGCTGCCACGACTGCTTTGTTCCAATTGCAGAAATCTGCAAGGCGGCCACTTGGAAATCGGTCCATAACTTTGCTAAGCATTACTGTCTGGACACTGATGCCAGGGCAGAGGCTCAGGTTGGGCAGGCTTCGCTGTGAAATCTGTTCGCACAGTAGTGGTGTTGGTTCTCTTTTCTCCACCGCCTCTTTGGTGTGGGGATGGGCTTGCCAATCTATTCACTAGATTATGACTATACACAGAGATCCCCTACTACAGAAGGAGTAGTTTCTGTCCTGTAACTCCAGTTCTGTAGTAGGGGTATCTCTGTTATAGTCATAAGCGCCCGCCCCCCTCCCCGGTGGAGAGAGATATTCATGTAAGGAATGCTACAGGTCTGGCGTGTTACGCCTTCAAAAAGAATTGAAAGTAAGAGGGACCTGCTGTGCATTCTGGGATACTGGGAGAAGTTCTGGAAAGTTCTCTTAAAGGCACAGTATCCTATTTAAGCCACATAATGGCAGCCTATGGGGCTTGTCTGTCTATGCCTTCCTGTCTTTCATTCCAGAGGCTTTTTCTGGTAGAGGCAAGTTTCTCTATGGAGGAAACTGGGCAGGCTGTGCTATTTGTGTGTTTTTTTTGTGGAATTTCTAGTTGAAGTACTGGACAGTGTAGCCTGTGAATATAGGCTGCATTATTTGTCTTTAAATTCTCTCTTAAGTGTCTTTGCAGTTCTGCAATTTTCTGACAACTTAAGAGATTATTTTTGATTGCCGGGGTCCACACACATGAGCGGGACTATTCACTAGATTATGACTATAACAGAGATACCCCTACTACAGAACTGGAGTTACAGGACAGAAACTACTCCTTCTTTCCAGTGGCCACTTTGAAAGTGACGTCACCCCGCGACAGAGGTTAAGGTGTGCCTCCTTCACTGCAGGTGAAGTGTCGCCTCCCTACTCACCCTCTACTACTCACTCTATGACTCTATTACTCTACTACTCGCTACTACACACTACTCTCTTCTACACACTCTCTACTACACACTACTCTACTACACACTCTCTTACAAACTATTACACACTACTACACACTCTCTACTACACACTCTACTATTCTCTACTACACACTCTACTACTCTCACTACACACTCTCTACTACACTCTACTACACACGCTCTACTACACACGCTCTACTACTCACTCTACTACTCACTCTTCTACACACTCACTACTCTACTATTCTCTACTACTCACTCTACTACACACTCACTACTACCACTCTACTACTCACTCTCTACTATAAACTCTACTATACCCTCTACCACACACTACTAACTCTCTACTGCACACTCTCTACTAACTACTCACTCTCTACTACACACTCTACTACACACACTACTCTGTACTTCTCACTCTACTACTCACTCTACTACACACTCTATTACACATGACTACACACACTACTACTCACTCTACTACTCTCGACTACACACTCTACTACTCACTCTATAACTCAGTCTACTATCTACTACACACTCTACTACACACTCTACTGCACATTATCTACTGCACATTCTTTACTACACACTCTACTACTCTCTCTACTACTCTACTACACACTCACTCTACTACACATTCACTTGCTACTACATACTAACACTACTACAAACTGTACTACACACTCTCTACTACACACTATCTACTACACACTCTCTACTAACTCACTACTACTCACTCTACTACTCTCTACTACTCACTTTCTACTAATCACTCTACTCTATTATCTACCTCTCTCTCTACTACTCACTCTCTACTCTCTATTCTCTACATCTCTCTCTACTACTCTCTACCCCTCTCTACGCGCACACATATCCACATATATATATGTGTATATATATGCATTTATATATATGTATATATATGCATACATATATAAACATATATACATCTGCATATCTATATAAATACATGCATACATATACATATATGTATACAGATGCATGTTATGTACATGAAAGTTTGAAAAACACTAATAAAAGGAAAGGTAAAAAAAACTAATTACAAACAGAATTGTTAAACTTAAACGAGGCAAGACCTATTGCATTTTCAATGCTTGTTTGAATCTGGTACCACCTTCAACTGAAACAATACTGCTTTCTAAAAGACTTAGCAGTTCCCATTATTGATGTTATAGTTGATCGGAATACGTTTCATGCAAATGAATTTGGTTAACAATATTGAATGTCTAAATTATTAATAAAGTTAAAATGGATTATAATTATTTTACATGAAGTTTGGATTTATATGTGTATCTCCTGTAGTGTAGTTCCTATTTCCCTAATAGGCTCTTCGCTTTGGAATAATATACACTGTAGGTTTGGCATATGACTGAGGTCAGTATGCCCCTATTGAGTATAATAACCTTAATCACTTTGTGTGCCTGCTAACTCATAGGCCACGAGAAACTACTTGTAAACAAGAAGGTAGTAGTTTCTGGCAACTGCATAAACATGACAACTTTGTTTCTCTTTAGAACGGGAACACTCTCAGAATCGTGGAAATAATAGATAACCGTTTCACTCAGCTAATCGTGCATGCTTAGTTTCTTCAGAGTTACTCAGAAAGAGTAAACAGCCGTTTCAATAAAAAGGATTTATTGAACAGTCTTATTTCTCGTGTAAGAGATATGTGCTGTTACAATCATAAGACCGTATGCGCGATATATTATGTACAGCATAAGCAGTAGAAAAATAATACTGCGCTAGCATTATCTTTTAGCTATGACACATATATTCATTTACATAAATAACATAAGCTAAAAATGCGAGTACTCATAAGATGTGTTCTCTAACTAGTTCTACCCCAGTGTACGTAAGTGTAGTACAAGGTAAGAAGTAGGTGCTGTATTCTATAGTATGGTATGCTATAGTTTGTATGCCAGGAGTCCCTCTAGGTTCTAGTCAGCTCCATACCTTGAGAATGAAAGAGGTTGTAATCTCTTACCGGGTCTCGAACTCTAACATCCCGCGAAGGGAGTCAGAAGACTAGAAGCTGGATTCTCTGCGAGCAGGGATGACGGCGTCTTGTCAGTGCGTCAGGCCGGAACCTAGGCTCCTCGAAAGTCGAGGTCTCCTCTTTACTTGTCATACTTGTCGTAGCAAGGGAAGGTATATTTATACCTGGTAGATGGCTAGGAAAGTTAGCATTGACGTAAAGTTTAGCAGAGGAAGACGTCAGGAATGAACCCTTAGGGTATAGCAGTTCATGCATAATAAAGGAGTTCTTAGAGAAATCAATAATCCTGGGCTAGGGAAACTCCCAACAGCTTAAGGGTCTGGTTTCTAAGAACTCGGTGTGTTGTATGGAGTTTTAGGATCCGAGGGAATTTTCCCGATTCATGCCCTGTATACGTACAATTCACACTGCCCTAATATAGGCATAGAATTCATTCCCTTATTTAGACATAGCCCATGCAGACCAAATACAGGCATGGCTATATCCACCCGTATCAAAACGTCACAACGATGTCTTGGAAAATCGGCTTAAGCAGTCTCGGACCTTCCCCTGCTTGAATATTGATTTGTCCAAGAACTCATGTGCTTTACAAAGAACTACTATTCCCTTGGGGTTCTTTCATGACGTTATTATGCCTTACTTTACGCCAAACTAGACACCTTCAAGGTATAAATATGCCTTCACTTGCTCTAGCAAGACACGGTGGTTCGGAGCAGTTCGACTAGCTACTTGCCCGACGCAGATCCCTACAGCAAGTGCCGAAGGGAGCCGACCCTCCAGCTGATGCACTGATCGAGAGGCTGCATTTCTCTTGGCGAGAATCCAGCTCCAGTGTTTCCAAGCTCCTTTTGCGGGTGTTGGGAAATCAAGTCCCGAGAGTGAGATACCAGACCTGCTTCATTCTAAACTAAAGGTATGGAGCTGATTAGAACCTAGAGAAACCTTGGATAGATTTTTGGCAAAGAAAAACTAAACCTATGCTACACCACATTTACTCCTTCCCGCGTACTTTTAGCCCTTGTTATTTATGTATGTATTTATATATGGTTTAGAAACCATACAATGCTTTTACAGTATTATTTTGTAATATTGTTCTCGCTGTACACATTATACTTTGCATTCTGCATTACGATTGTAGCAGTTCACTTTACTTGCATGAGAAAGAAGACTGTTCAATAAAACCTTTTATTGAAAACGCCCTTCTCTTATTTCTCTGCACCTCTGCAGAAACGAAGCATGCACGAGTGACTGAGTGAAAAACGTATCTATTGTTTCCACGACTCTAGAGTTACGTTTCTTATTCTTGGGAAACAAAGTTGACATGTTTATGCGGTTGTCAGAAATTAATCCCTTCTTGTGAATTCGAGAAAGTTTCTAGTGACCTCTGAGCTAGCTGGCATTCACAATTAAGTTTAATATATTCGATAAAGACCTAGTCGACCTCAGTCCTACGTTTAATCTATAGGATATATTAATCCAATGTGCAAAGCCTATTGGGAATATAGGAACTACACTACAGTTGTGACGATGGGGCTGGACGTATGTAGGTGACCATGCCTGTATTTGGATAGGAAGGCTAATGCCAAAATAAGGACTGGGATCTTATGCCTATATAAGGGCAATGCGAATTGTGCCTATATAAAGACATGTATCAGGAAAACCTATATACGGACACCTAAAGCGGAAATATTTATTTATTTATTTATTTAATTTATAGAGCGCACTTTCACCTAAGAAGGCATCCTGGCGCTGACAGACTAATATTGAAAGCCAAAAAAAGGTGCACCTGATAACAAGCTAAGAGTTTGGGAAAAGCCAAGTTTTCAATTGCCTTCTAAATACAAGAAGGCCGGACGCCTGCCTAAGTTCGATCGGAAGCGAATTCCAAAGTTTCGCTGCGGCCACGGCGAACGATCTACCTCCTGCTCTAGATCTCCTAAACCTCGGTATGGTCACCAACCTGGCCGAGGAGGAGCGTAGATTGCGGACCGGCACATGCCACGAAAACTTCCTTTGTAAACGGGTAGGGCCTAACTTTAAAGGCCAGACAGAGAGACTTAAATTTCACCCTCTGTCTCACTGGGAGCCAGTGCAGCTGGGCCAGAGCCCCTGAAGAGGAAGATCTTGTTGGCCACCCCAGGGCTAATTTTTCAGCTGCAGACTGGATTCTCTGGAGTCTATCCATAAGATAGCTTGGAGACTCCAGCAGTAAGGAGTTGCAGTAGTCTAACCTACTGAGCATGGTACAACGCACCACCTCTACCCGGGCACGGGGCGGTAACAAAGGGAGGATTTTCCTCAGGAGGCGAATAATGGTCAAACAGCCAGCTACTACCTTTGAAACCTGCGCCTTCAAAGTAACGTCGCTATTAAACATCACGCCCAGATTCCGCACAACCTTCACAGGCTGCACCAGTGGAGAGAAATCACCAGGCCAAAAGTTACACGGTAAAAGAGGTTGTACCCTGGGCCTTGGGCAATATAACACCTCGGTCTTTCCTGTGTTAAATTGCAGAGAGTTGGCTTTCAACCAGTCCGCTGTATCTCTCAGGCAATTGTGAAATACTTCCAAGGAGGTTGATTCATCTCCCTCCAAGGAGAGAATCAGCTGCGTATCATCAGCATAATTAACAATTTCGATCTTATATTGTTTGATGACCGCGATTAAAGGCTTCATATAGATGTTAAATAGTATCGAGCTAACTGCCGAGCCTTGTGGGATGCCATGTGAGATGGTGGAGAAGGTGGATTAAAAGGGAGGGCGGGACACAGCTTGTTCTCTACCCTGAAGGAAGGACTCAAACCACCCAAGGGCACTACCTGCAACCCCTACCTCTCTCAACCTATCCAGCAGAATACCATGGTTTACCGTGTCGAAGGCGGCAGACAGGTCAAGCAGGATCAAAACCCCTGCCTGTCCCCTGTCTGCCCGCCAACGTAGCTCATCCAACACGGTCACCGTGGCCGTCTCGGTGCCATGAGCTGGTAGGAAGCCAAACTGAACATCCTCCAAGAGCTTGTGCTGTTCTAGGTGTCTAGAGAGGGTGCCTGCCACCACCCGCTCTACAATTTTTGCTGGATAAGGTAGAAGCGAGATGGGCCTAAAGTTCTTGAGGCATTCAGGATCAAGGGCGGGCTTCTTCAGTAAGGGGGTCACAACCGCTTGTTTTTACTGAGGTGGAACCACTCCAGTAGTAAGCGACTGGTTACACACCAGCGGGAGCGTAGGGAAGAGCTCAGACTCCAACTGCTTCCAGATTTTTTGTGGAATTGGATCAAGCAGAGATCCATATGTAATGCAAAAGGCCACTTCCCTGAACTCCTCTGCAGACAGCTGCGTGAATTCCACAAGGGACTCAGCTCCTCCCCGTTCAAGACCGGCCCCAAGAGTCGACAGGCTGCCACACTCAACTGCTGCCAAGACTTGTTGCTGCTCCACTCCCAGATCATCAATAATCAATTTGATTTTATCCTGAAAGAACCTAGCTAGGTTCTCACAGAGTTCATGGGAGGGGGGAATTCATTCTTGGCACACTGTGGGCTAATAAGGATATTCAAAATATTAAAAATGCTACGAGAGCTATTCGGGGCATCAAGAATCACACTAGAGAAGTATGCTGCCTTAACTCTATGGATCTCCTTCTTATAGTCCACCCGCTTAGCTTTCCAAGCAAGCCTGTCCCTGTCCAGGTATGCGTGCCTCCACCTCCTCTCCGCTTGTTTGCATTCCAGTCTCAAATTTTTTAGGCTGTCCGTAAACCAGTAGGGTCTCCCCCTACTCCTGTGATGTTTAAGAGGAGCAGAGGTATTCAAAACCGAAGTAATCTTTGAGCAGAGGGCAGCGTAATTTCCCTCAATCTGCAAGTCGGAGGCAAAGCATTCCACAACCATGAACGTGGGTGAGGCACCTCTATTACGAGCAAGGGACTTCCAATCCCTGCTCACATACTCCCTCACTTGACTAGATGTCCCTACAGTAGGCGTGCCTGACTTCACAAAAAATGTAATCAGAGAGTGATCCGTCCAGGCCATAGGTAACACATCCCCAACAGTAAGGAGGTTGGTCTCAGAAAAAATCAGGTCCAACCGATGACCTCCTGTATGAGTAGCCTGCGAAACTCGCTGGGAGAGACCAAGGGCCTCACATGAATGAATCATGCTAAGAAATTCTGAGTTCATAGTGCCATGCAGCCATAGGATAAAGTCTCCAAGAATTACCAGATGCTATGAGTAACCGCCATATTGGAAAACAATTCCAGTAACGACTGCTGCTGGGCTAAAGTGAAAACCCCCAGGGGTCTATAACAGATAATGGCCGTTAAAAAAAGCTTCTGTGCATTCTTAAGAGAAAAGCCGAATAATTCACAGCCATTGCACGCCTCAATTTCGATGACATTCAGGTTCAGTGTGTCTCTAAATATGACACCCACCCCACCCCCCCTCCCACTAGTTCTGGGCTTGTGGCGCATTTTAAACCCTGACGGGCAGGCATTCCCAGCATCAACTTCGCACTCCAGCGCAGTCCATACAACATACAACACCCACTCTATTTTCGAATGCACGATTGTACTAAATGTTAAACATGAAATGATAAACATTAAATTAAGTACCACATGTTGCTAAAAATATTCGTAAAAGCATACTAAAAGAAGTTTAAAAAACTTTTTCTAAACATGTAATGCAAAGTTACATGTGCATTTTAAAGCAGTGTTTTTATTCTAAACATATATCGGAAAGAAAAATGCAATATGAATGAATAGAAATATATACATATGACAAAATGGTTGACAATTATTCAAGAACCAAAGCCATTTCATAACATGGTACTAAATGAAATAGTTGTAAATAAGGTGACAATGTGTCCCTCGAAGTATTCAAAGAAGTCCGCTCGATATGAATAGTTCTATTGGAAGCAGATTGAATTGAATTGCCATGTATTTTCAAATTTAGACAGTCAATTTTAGGAAGAGTTCCAAGTTTTTGTTCTGTTTTGAAAATATGGACGCCAAATTCATAGCTTCCCCGGTACACTGTGAGCCGAATCCAAGTCAGTGTATGGGTCTGTCTCCTGTGGACAAAATATCCTCTACCGATGTCTGTGACAGTTGGAATGCTGGTACACAGAGATGTGAAGCATCGCCTTCAGCATAGGATGCCGCAGCAATGTCAATGTTCGTTGTTACCTGTGTGCCTTGTGATCCATCTCGTTCCTCAGGAGCTGCAGGAAGCGTCTATGAGATCTCAAAAAATGCCTTCGTCAGGATTGGTAGCCTCTGGGGACAACAAACACACTGGGAGTAGAGGGTCCTAGGGGAAGTTTACAGACCCAAATCTGCCATGACCCCCAACAACGTCATTACACCAACAGAAGATAACAGTGAGTCTTGAAATGAGAGTATGTGCCTTAAGTATGTATCTGAATTTAAATGATAGAAAAATCTAAATGATAGAAAAAACTATCCATGGAACATCATCTGAGTGTATGAGTTCCCATCAGTCACTCACTAGACCGCCCTTCATCATTTGGGTACCATCACACTCTGGAGAAACAAGTGTCCACAATAGATTGGCAGATATTGTAAGCCTAAACTATATCAAACATAGAAGGAAGGCGTGCCTATGTGTCAAGGTGACTGAATAGCAGTGCAGAAAAAGGTGAAAGTGAATAAATGAACAAGAAAAATAACTGTTAAGATTGGGTAGTGACAAGGGAAAAACCATTTATTTTGTACCCCTTCAGCCCCAAAGTCTAAAATCAGTGCAATAGTAGTACAAACAAATAACTACTGTGGAGTATCTTAGGTCGACATGTTTCTGCAGACTGTTGGAGCCGAAAAGGTCTCCTGCTGCTTCTTCAGGACCATTAAATGCTACTGCTTATAAGAAGAAAAAAAAATAATAAATCAATATCACCTTAAGTGTGATTTGTTACCATCTTCCTGACTTTTTGGCAGGAAGGAAAAACCCCACCTCACCTGGCTTCAGCTCAGGTACATGGAGCACCGCTCTCTCCGTCGGTACCCCGGACGTCCCTCTGGGCTGTCTGATGGGGACAACACAGAGCATGGGCTGTTATTGGGTCCAGCCGAGTATCGATATCCGTTGGCATGACTGATGGGAGTGTTAGACTGATGTCTAGCACGCATTCCTCACCACAAAGCAGGCAGCGTAGAACAGGTAAGATGCAATCTTACCAGATTGGTCTAAATGACAGAAACCATGTTGTGTTAAGTTCCCGTAGACGAGGTATGCCCAAAAGTTGCACAATGCGCTCACTGGACTTCCGTTCTAGGGGAGCTTTCTCCAAGTTGCTGGGAGTGACGCCAGGGAATAGGCTTGCCATAGCATAGTAGTAGGAATAAAATAGGATTTCTGCAACGAGTGCTAAAATTAATGGCAGACCACCAAACACCGAATGCACGAAGTTTGGAATGATTCCGAGGACCTCCTGAAAAGGTGTTAACAGTCCCGAATATATGGTCTTAAATACATGTACAATTCTGCTCATATCAGACATGTTTAGGATACGTCCCATCATTTTTACGAAATGTATAGGGCAGTTTGTACTTATTAAAGCCTGTATCTCAGCCGAAGTCCTTGCAGTTTGTAGATCATAGGTTTCTTTGACTGAGGTCAAAGGCACGGTTTGTTGTAAAATCATGGCTTTCATTCTGCTTAGAGTATCAAATCGTATAAAAGAAACATTCAATGAAGGCCATAGAGGCGACTCCCTGACTGTGTCTTTATGGGAACAATACTTGCATACAGCAAGTAACCCTGGAGCTAACTGTTACCAGATATGGGCTTCCTGGCAGCATGCCATAGCAACTTTGATCATTCAACATGAGCTAAATCCCATTCGAAAGTTGGCCAAATGTTGGATTAATCACAGCAGCTGGTGTACCCGGCAGGTGGGAGGACAGGTTTGCCACAGAACCATTACAAGCCCTGTGTAAACTAATATCCCGACAAATGAGTGACCTGCTCAGTGCATTTTCACAGTGTGTACCGCTTAGAAACACTTCACGACCCCCACTCCAACATCTGTAATCGTAAGGTAAATCCCAGGATGTCTTAATATATTCTTTACCCAACCTTTCATATTTGCCTGCTTGCATTTGTTTGAGGCAATACTGAAAATGAAAAGTAGTGACAGGCAGAGTTATTTTGCCATGTATTAGCCATTCTGTAGCTGGTTTTTCTGCTACCGTAAATGGTAATTTTTTCAGTTTTTCAATGCTCAGCACTGTATACTTTGCTCCCCTTTGTGCCAGTTCGAACTGTTTATCAGTGAGATTGTATTCTGTAAACAGACACTACGTGTTGATAAAACGCCAAGGCACATAGCCTGCACCCAATGATTGCAGCGTCCAGCTCAATAACCTAGAACGTAACTGCGATTGGCCGTGTTGTAACATGGCTAAATCTTGCTCCAGTATGTCAGTAGCAGAGGATACAATGTTGCCCAGTGAATATATCCTGGATGACAAAGTTGTTAATCCATTGTCGACCACAGTGAGAGATTTCTCTAAGTTAATACGATCAAGTTCACGTATTTTTTCTGTGGCCTTTGCCTGTGAAACCTTCCATATTTCATTATAAGCAGCATAGATGCCGGCATATATGAAACGTTTTTGACGCGGTTTTCTTGGTCCTAGCAAGAAATCCCTAAGGTCTGCGCCTTCTTTAAGTACAGATAAGTGTTGTTTCACATCCTCGAGTGTAGATTTGTGTAACCATTTGAGGCACAATTTTCCTACACTGTATGTTGTTACTACCCCTAGATGCTGTTGTTGAGCATAACGTGGGTCTGGCCTATTGATAGTAAAGCCCTGTATTCAATTCAGAAATCTTTCTTGACAGATGTTTGTGTCTGTGGGCCAGAGCAACCATTTTTCCCAATCAGGATCTGGTCTGTTGTTTTGTAGTATTGTGCCTACTGTGACCGCTCCCTGTGTAGTGCCGTTACTTGCTGGTGTTGGTACAGCAGGTGCGTTCATGTCTTCGATCTTGGCTAATCCAAGGCAAGACATTTGTTGCACAGTTTCATTCAAAAACATTATTTGCTGTGGGATGATACAGGCTCTAAACAAAGCTTCTATCCCCTGCACTTGCCAATCTTTAGAACCCCACACAGTTTTTGTGTTGATTGTGTCTTTCTAAAAGTCAAACCCTTGTCTAGACAGTTGGGCAATAAAGGCTGCAGAATAAATATGTTTTGTGTTAGTTAACCTATTTTTCTGTCCTGTTTTGTTTAGATTTCTATAGAAAAATGTTTCTGAATCAGAAGTATTGTACCCTGAAAAATATGGAAACTTATTTGCAGACGTTTTTGAACTACCCTTTTGTGGTGTAGGACAATGTTCCCGTTGGTTAAACATAAACACATTTCTAGGTGTTGCAGATTTATGAAAGAAATGATGACCATAGTTGTCATTGTTAGAGAACGCAGCAGACCTTTCTAGATCAGACATCATGTTATTAACAGTCTCAATGTCCCAATCATCAGAATAGGTACTAGAGGTAATAAAGTCACTTAATGAAATTTTAAATAAATGTGGAATCTTCAAAAGTTCTGACGGGCCATATATATCATCATCGGTGTTGTCCCAAACTATACCATCGTGTATAGGAACGGCTGTGATGTTCACTGCTGACAAGTCTCTTGCTTCACGATGGGATGATTTGTGTGGCTTTAAAAGTAAGTTTACATTTTTACTTTCAGTGTCCAATCGAATATATCTGCCATTCACAAGCCCACTAAGAGTCATTACTAAGCCTAGCCAAAGCAGAAAGAAAAATATTCCAGAAATAATCCATAGTTCAATCCATGGTGAAACCAGACAAAT
Source organism: Lissotriton helveticus (assembly GCF_964261635.1). NCBI lineage: Eukaryota > Metazoa > Chordata > Amphibia > Caudata > Salamandridae > Lissotriton > Lissotriton helveticus. Next base: position 558,475,298 of record NC_136071.1, on the reverse strand, counting down.
CTCTTTCAGAAAATAAAAAAAGTCTTGTACTTGTGCTTTGAAAGTTTTTTGGGCTGGCGTAGTTTCAGGATCACTTGGATTCTCAGAAAACGTATCAAAGTTGATGAAGTAGCCAAAAGCAGTTTGGTCAATTGTGGGAATGCATCAGGATTCGTTGAAATCGCAGGAACCAGTTGATCATGTGTTACATTGGTGTAGACCGGTGTGTCTGGATGAACTGTTACTTGAGTTTCAAGAGGGATGAGTTCCTTAGCATTTTTTTTGCTTAGTCCTTTGTCTGTTATTGCTGAATTCTCGATGGTGAGGAGTCTTTCAGTCTGAACCTCTTGGATAGTAGCAAGAGGTGTGCGTTTGCTACTAGGTCGGAGTCCAAGAGGCCTACTATTTAGTATTGGCCACATAGTGGGGTTTGATGAGGTCAATTGACACAAATCTTTTTTCCTGTCTTCCCGCAAGGGGCGGCAGAAGTACTGTTCTTGTTCCGTGGATGGCTAGGACAGGTACTGGTTGTCTGTAAGAAGGCCCAAATTACTTCTTGTTGGCAACTTTCTCTCTGAATAGATCCCCAAGTTTTGGGATCCAGACAGGCCTTGCTGGGATGGCTGGTTTTTCCACACTGGTGGTTGGCTTCAGGAACACGTTACTTTGTTTCGAATTTAGTTCATTTAGATCCTGTAAAACAGCCAAACGATCTTCAATATCAAAGGGTTTATTTTCCACCACTGTCCCTTTACATTCGAGATCAGGAACCCACATTCTTGTCCCAAATAGGACCTCATATGGAGTGACCGTCCCCCACCCCCCTTGAGAACTTCTTTGCAAATTATTTAATGAGCGTTGGACCCCATGTAGATGTTAGACCCACCCTTCAACCAAACCTAATATTCTTGCTGTTATAGACTGCTTTATGTCCCTGTTTTTCCTTTCCACAACAGAATTTCCCTCAGGATGAAACGGAGAGCAGTACCACAATGTTATGCCAAAACTGGCTATGACCTCTCTGTAAGCCCGAGAGCTAAATGCAGGACCCTGGTCAGAATGTAGTGTGCCAATTGCGTATGTGCCGATAAAGACTTGCAAATCTTTTATAACAGTTTGAGCGCCAGATGAGTGCTGAGGCCACATCCATAGGAACCTTGAGGACAAATCCACTGCGACCATGATATATTTATAGTTACCACCCTTTGCAAGGGACCACAGTGATCCAGGTAAACACAAGCTAATGGTTTATCTGAAATTAAAAGGGGCTTCTGCGCAGGACGTTTCACTGTGGAGACTTTCATCTGTTGGCATATTTCACATTCCAAAACATATTTTTGGTCTGTTTCCTAATGCCAGGCCACCAATATCTTTGTTTTAATAAAGATACAGTTGCAGAAACACCTGCATGGGCAGAGGCTATCCCTTCATGCGCTGCTAAGATTAGTCCTAATCTACTTTCCTTGTTTGGAATTACCCTATCCCCCACTCCAGGGATTCGAGCAAAAGGAACGTTGTTTGCATCAATTACATAGGATTACTTGAGTGGAAATGTTTTCAGTAACGCTGAACCACTGCCTTTGCTTGAAGCATTGACAGCCAGCAATATCTCACTGTCTTTTCTCGTTTTTGAACGAGTGATCGCAGCTACGGAAGCCGTTTGTACAGCCCCCTTTGCGGCTTCATCAGCCAATGAATTCCCTGCAACTTGAACGCAATCATGTTGATGACTCAGCGTGTGTATCACTTGATTTTTTTGTAGTCTGTTTCGCAACTGAACTTCCTGGGGAATTCGCGATCCGTATTTTCAAGTGCCAGTTTGAATGCTTGTAGTTCAGCTCGCTAAACTGTACAATCTCCTAGAGATTGAGTTTTAGTGCCCATAGGTCGGAAGATGCCATCGCGAATACGACCTTTAACGATTGTGCATGCTACACTGTAAGGTTGCTTACTCCCTATAGCAGGTTGTGCTGATACGTCAGTATAAATTATAAATTCGTACTGATCAAGAGGCAGAATTTCAGTGGGCAGAAGACATTCATGTTCATAGTGCAGGAATGCTTGTGTTTTTAAATCCGGATCAAAAACATATTCAACATCTGTTACAGCAAGAGAATTTACCCATTGTATCCATCTTGGATGTAAAGCTTTTGCATTTGTAATGCTTGCTTTTGTAACTGCCTCTGAGGCTGGTACTGGAGTCACAACAATAATGCGTTTCCCCTGAGCTAGAGCTTTCTTTAGCTAAAGCGGTTTGAACTGCTGTCAGGATTTTTCTGCTGAAGTAAAGCGCATTTCTGCTTGTGTATACAAATGTGATTTGTATGCAATTGGTGCGTTCACCCTTAAATGTTCAATAGGTGAATCCGCATTGACCTGACATTATTCGGTTCACTAAATAGCGTTTATTTATGCGTGTTTGTAAGTGATTTGTTGCTAACATGTTAGCTTGGAGTAAACGCAGGATTTTTGTGTGTTATTGTGTCCAATTTTTGATTGAAAAATCAGGTTTGAATAATTCGTAGAGAGGTTTAATCCTTTCTCCGTAATTTAGAATGAAAGTTCTACCAAAATTTAGGAAACTTAGAATCAACTGTAAAGTTTTCAGCGTTTTGGAGGTTTAAGCAGCACACACTTTTCTAAAAAGTTAGCTGCCAGGCTCTTGCCTTCACTTGAAAGCTCATATCCTCGAAAAAGGACATTGAGGTGGGCAGTTCTGGATTTTTTTAATGTTGACTTTATAGCCCTCAGAGGCGAAGCCCAGTATAATTCTACTCACCCTGTTCAAGTGCCTATCCAGGTCATCGTCTGTCAGATAGATGTCATCGACATATAACAATGCCTCATCATCATAAATTTGTAGTAACTCTGTTACTCTTGCTGAGAATAACCCCGGGCTGTTCTTGAACCCTTGTGGGAGTCGACAAAATTGATCTTTGGATCCCATTATTGAGAATTTAGAAAATGGAAATTTTAGAAACACAAGTGCCAATATAGATGAATTAAGTTGGATACATTTTTTCAATATGAAAATATCTCCCTTAAGCAATCCGACCGAGGAGGCTGAATGTTTTAACCACAAAAGTAATAGGGAGCCAGTAGAGGGGTATGTCCCTTTTAGTAACGGCTGTTTATCAGACTCTATTGATACTGAATTATGGTCGGTGGAGAAAGTTAAAAAAGTTTTATTTAAATTTAGATCAAATGGAGCACCTGTCCCTAAAGGGATTCCTAATGCCATTTTTAAAGCTAAAATTAAGCATTGGCCAGAGTTATTGACGTCCCTTTTTAATGACATACTTAAGTCAGGTTGTATCCCGGAGTCATGGAAGGGTAGTATTATTCAGCTGATTTATAAAAATGGGCCTCAGGACAACCCCGCAAATTACAGACTAATAACCCTCACAGACGTAGATGCGAAAATATTTGCAAGTTGTCTGTTAGAGGAGTTGGAGTTATGGGCAGAAAGAGAAGAACTGATCCCAATTTTCCAAACAGGTTTTAGGAAGGGAGAATCGACTCTTACTAATTGGATTTTATTGTCATTACTGGGAGAAAGCACAATGTAGGAAACAAAAGTTGTACATTTGTTTTATCGATTTAAAAGCCGTATTTGATTCTGTACCCAAAAATATGCTTTGGTCTAAGTTAATAAATTGGGGTATATCGGAAACTCTGTTAAAAATGATTAAGTTATTGTACACCAATTCCTGGGTACGGGTCAAAATTGGCGACGGAAGACACACTACCCGCCGCCTTGAAACAAATGTCGGCTTAAAACAAGGCTGCGTGCTCGCTCCCTGTCTTTTTAACTTATTTATGTCTGATCTCCCTACCCATTTTAAGGATGTAAATTCACATTCCCCTGCTGTAATGGGTAAAGAAATAAAATACCTACAGTATGCTGACGATACTATTTTACTTAGCCAAACCCTGATTGGATTAAAAAGAATAATAACTTTATTTAATTTATATGTGTCTCAAAATGGTTTAACAATTAATACAAAAAAATCAAAAATAATGTTAATAGGGAAAGGTGAACTAGGGGTAAAGTATTTGAATATCAATGGGTTGTCTATTGACTGTGTAAAAGCCTATAAATATTTGGGAATTACATTTGATAAGAAACTGTCATTTAGACAGCATTTTGAGAACCTAGAGGCTAAAGGTACCTCACTTGCTTTCGCTTTCCGAAAAATGAGAGATAAGTTGCTATGTCCCAATTATGACCACCAGCTTAAAGTTATGAAAGCAAAACTCATACCCTCCCTGGATTATGGGTCTATAATTTTTAAGGGTAGAGATGTGAAAGTGTTGGAGGACATAGTTGCAAGGACATACAAATCCGTTTTTAGGATTCCTAGACACATCTAACGTGCCAATTTAAGATTCGAATTGGGCTTAAAGAATCAGATACTTGTTCGCCGGGCAACATTTTAAAAAACATTATTGGCATTATCCCGAGCCGATGAGGGCTTGTTGGCCAATATGTGCTGGTGCGAGATTAAGAAAGGCGATTATTCCAGAAGCTGGCAGGAATATTTAGTAGAGTGTCGCCAAACTTTTGAATGCCCAAAATTTGAAGATGAAACAATGAGTAAAATGATTTATAAAAAATTAATTAATTCAACTGTGGCTTTGTAATCAGAAGTTTGGGATAAGGATGAGATGAGGAAGAAAGCTCACTTCTGGACTATTGCCAATACTTTTGAGAAAATAGTGGCCCAACCATACTTACGTTTTCATCAAAAACCCTTAATTAAAAAGAAATTTATGTTATTAAGGTTTGGAATATATCCAACCATAGAAGGAACCCCCAAATTGGAGTCCAAATGGGCGACAAATTATTGTAGGCTATGCGGCCTGCACGATGGAACCCTTTTGCATATTGTAACATTATGCCCAAAAATGTTGCAGGAGCGGAAAATAATTTTAAAACCTATCTTTAAAGAAATGCGAGTTAGAACCTGTAGATCGGCACTAATACTTTTAGTGGTGTCAACGTTCATGTTATACATCAATTTTTCCAATTCATTTTAAGAGTGGAAAAAAAATTATGTAAGGTCGATACGTAAAGCAAATGTTAATATTGATACGACTGGGAAAGGACGAGGCCGCTGTATTTAGGGAGTTGATGGATTATTCTAAGGGCACTTTTTAAACTTTTATATATGTTGTTTTAGAGTATTTTCTTAATAATGTCCCGCTTACTTTGCTTATTATTTTTGACGAAGGGTGTAGCTGCTCTCTATCCCAGAAAGATTGGCACCTGCTATAGATGGTTTAAAAATTTTTTTGAATAAGCTGCTAGCACATGGCACTTTAGTTTCTATTATTGTCTTGTATTTAGTATGAACAATTCGTAGGATTTTTTAATACAATAGTTAGACAGTATGTAAACAGTTTTATTGTGTCTTTTTGTAATTGTCATATGTTATTGAACATTTGTTGCTAGCACATTGCTTTTTAGTTTTTATCTTGTATCATATTGAATTTTTAGTTATATTGTTCTTTAACTAGGCTGTTTATTGCCATTGAATATCTGTTGCTAGCCCAATTGCACTTAAAGCACTGGTCACTTTGATGATGATCGCACAAGTCACTTTAGCTTTGTTAATGCAATACGATTGTTATAGAATTTTTATTTTTATTTTTTTAATAAGGTTCTTCAGTGTATATATATATATTTTTTTTTTCATGGTTAATTGACATCGAATATTGCTGCTAGCATTTTTCACTTTAGCTTTTGCCTTATGAGCAAATCGCATTTTAATTCTGAGAAGGTTGACTCACCAAATGTATGAAAATATTAGCAGTACGATAATCCGTGACTGGAAAATTTTGATCAATGGTGACAATTTCTACTTATGCACTGTATCCTTATATGTTCAACTAGTAACTGTGTATTACCTGTATTTTCTTTTTTTTCTTGTAATGGTTTTAATTAATAAACAAATAAATTTACCTACCTACCATTATTGAGAAAGCTGTTAAGTAAATGCTTTCAGGTGCTATGTTTTGACAAAAGAAACCGTTTGAAATGTCTAATGTGGTTTTATATTTTTTACGCACAATGTTATTCATTAATGCTGTACTATGTGCATTTTGCACTGCAAATGTTTTGGAACAAGTGTTCCAGTGTCTGTAATCCAAAACTAGACGATATGTATGGTCTGGTTTGGATACAGGAAACAAAGGATTGTTCATTGAGGAGGTGCATGTTTCCATCACCCCTTGGTATTCAAGTTGATCTAAGATCTCCCTGGCATGTTTTTTTAGCTTCTTGCTTTATTGGGTACTGCTTTTGTGCTGTTGGTTGATTTTTTAACTGTATTTTGTGGTGAGGTGAATCCTCATCCCATCCTACATGATTTTTGTATAATGCTGGGGCCTGGGCAACTGGCCATTTCCCGGCATAAGTATATTTTAGGTGAATTGGAATATGGTTGGAGAAGGCTGGCATAATGATGTCCTCACTGGCATAATGATGTCCTCGCCATGTGGGCACTCCCTGACAAAATCTGGTGGCCAGTCCTGTTCTGCTAGAAGTATATCATAACCCCTTGAAAGTATCTCCCAAAAGAGTGCTTTCACTTTTCTTGGTATGCTTCCCTTTATCCGGAGTGTTATTTCATATAACTTTTGTGGAGTACTAACCCTAGTGTCTACAGTCTCTACTGTTATGTACTCATTAAAGTTCATTATCTCCAGAAGTTCCTTCAGGTTCTGGCGAGCTATTGTTACTTCTGCTGCACTGTCCAGCATTGTCTGAGCACATTCTCCGTTCTTGAGTTGTGTTCTCAGTATTCTCGGCATGTCTGATCTTCAGACCTGCTACCTTCTTCTTGGTGAATTGAGGTTTTGATTTGTTTTTCCGAATGCGTTGATCGTCTTTGGACTTCACGCATTCTTCTTTGTGGTCTGACCGTCCTCTTCTTTTGGATGTCTGTGACGATATCTGAAAGGTACGAGAGGAACGTGTATCAGTATCCTGATACCTGTCAGGTTTTTATAAATTATCCCTATTCCTGAGGTTATACCTCCTTTCAGAGGGCCCCTTTTGAGGAGGCCTACCTCGGGATTGAGAATGTTTCTCTTTTGAATTTTGTTTATTACTTTCCCACTTCTTTTTAGAAGATGTAGGATTTTGTTTAATAGAGTGCTTTTCAGGACCTTCAGACAGTTGTGGCTTCAAAGGTTTTCCACCCAAATTGTCTCTGCCTAATTCTGCATAAGATTTTTCTATTATTCTGGTAGTTCATGTTGATGTTCTGATACATCAAATTCCCTTAAGCATTGGCGGATCGGCACTTATGCTGCCTCCCCTTTAATATTAGATAATATTATTGATGAGACGTGGTCAAAATTTGTCAGTAATTTCATACCTAAATTCAGGGCAGGCTCTGCCCCGTATTCATTTTGAATTTGTTTCAGGACATCTGGTATAACCGCAATTGACGGAACACCATCTGTTTTAGTATAGATGGCAGCAAAGACTGTGCCCCAAGTAGTGCAGTCTTCCAGTTGTGTTGTGATACCCATTGGTAAACAGATTGTTAGGTTTCTGTGTTTCTCATAATGGCTAGTATTAGGAAATACTGCTTCAATTTGAGTAATTTTTTGAGCTATCCAGAATGGAATTTGTTCACGTTTTGTGGGCATTTTACTCATGACTGCGTGTAAAGTCTGTGGAGTAATTTTTAGAGTACTACCCTGTTGAGGGGTTTGATTTGCAATGGCCATAGATAGTTGGACTGTGAAAGTCCACATGACATATTGGACTAATTGTCTGTATATTTTTATTAACTCTTTTAGTTGAGTGAGTAATTAATCGTCCAACATATCTTCGTTGTCAGGGTGAAGTGTGTAGTCAGCTAAAATCGGCTATGTCGCTCCTGGTCTACCTAGTGGACTGAGCCTGGTAATGTTTATGTGATGTTTTAGGGCGCCTTTAAACCAGAGATTATGTTCCTGGTATATGAGTGGAATTTCAATCCACAAAAGGAAAATATTCCTCTGGTGGTTCATCTTCTTTAAAGAAGTGAAACACTTTTGTTATTGGATTTGATTCTGGGAATACAATCCATGAATAGAATACCTCGGTCTGAAATGATTTGTGTACCTCTGTCCCGAATACTGCTCTACCGTCTCATATGTTGTATACGTTTTAGAGTGATGGTATTGCATCCTCATCGGTTTCATTAAAACTGGTAGAATTACAAGCTGTTACGACTGGGTCAGCCGCAGCTACACTGTTCTCGGTGTTGGTATCCCCGTTAAGGGACATTGTTTTTGAAAAATGTATAACAAGTTTCAAGGAAACAAAGATAAGGTGCATAATATTTTGGAACACTGTATCCTTCAACGTTGAACAAACCAAACAGCTAATATATAGGATTTTTGGCCTATTCAGCATTGGCGGATACTTAACCCTACCCACTCCAGACGTCTTACGGAGTATGTGAGTAGGGGTCTCTGAGAAAATCACGACTGAGTTACTTAAGTATCTAGCATTAAATTACTGCCTTACCAAATGTTTGGCGCCATGTAGTGTAGTTCCCATTTCCCTAATAGGCTCTGCGCATTGGAATAATATACACTATAGATTTGGCATAGGACTGAGGTCAGTATGCCCCTATTGAGTAGATTAAATGTAATTACTTTGTGTGCCAGCTAACTCAGAGGCCACTAGAAACTCCTTGTAAACAAGAAGGGAGTAGTTTCCGGCAACCGAATAAACATGACAACATTGTTTCCCTTTAGAATCGGCACACTCTCAGAATCGTGGAAACAATAGATAACAGTTTCACTCAGCTAATCGTGCATGCTTAGTTTCTTCAGAGTTACACAGAATTCGCCTACGGGCGTTTCAATAAAAAGGATTTATTGAACAGTCTAATTTCTCGTGTAAGAGATATGTGCTGTTACAATCATAAGACAGTATGCGAGATATATTATGTACAGTGTAAGCAATAGAAAGAAATAATACTGCGCTAGCATTATCTTTTAGCTATGACACATATATTCATATACATAAATAACATACGCTAAAAATGCGAGTACTCCTAAGATGCATTCTCTAACTAGTTCTACCCCAGTGTACCTAAGTGTAGTACAAGGTAAGAAGTTGGTGCTGTATTATATAGTATGGTATGCTATTGATTGTATGCCAAGTTTGTATGCCAAGAGTCCCTCAAGGTTCTAGTCAGCTCCATACCTTGAGAATGAGAGAGGTTGGAATCTCTTTCCGGGTCTTGAACTCTAACATTCCACGAAGGGAGTCAGAACACTGGAAGCTGGATTCTCTGCGAGCAGGGATGACAGCGTCTTGCCAGTGCGTCAGGCCGGGACACGGGCTCCTCGAAAGTCGAGGTCTCCTCCTTACTTGCCATACTTGTCGTAGCAGGGGAAGGTATATTTATACCTGGTAGGTGGCTAGGAATTTTAGCATTGACGTTAAGTCGGGCAGAGGAAGACGTCCGGAATGAACCCTTAGGGTATAGCGGGTCATGCATATTAAATGAGTTCTTGGAGAAATCAATAATCCTGGGCTAGGGAAATTCCCAACAGCTTGGTTTCTAAGAACTCGTTGTGATGTTGGGGGTGGACGGATGTAGGTGAACATGCCTGTATTTGGATAGCATGGCTAATGCCTAAATAAGCACTGGGATCTTATGCCTATATAAGGGCATTGCGAATTGTGCCTATATAAGGACATGTATCAGGAAAACTTATAAACGGACACCTAAAGTGGAATACAACACTCCTGCTAACATTCAAAATCAGGCCTCAACCTGTAAATTGTTAATTGAAAAAACAGCAATTGTGTGCTAGGGGTGCCAGAAAATGTGTCAAAGTACTTTTGATTAGTGATCTAGGCAGTTTCCAGCTGGTGTGATAGAATAATAAACTCCAAGCAAGACCGATGCCCCATTAAATGAAATGAGGAATGACTGTAGACAAACCTATGCAGTTAAGATTTATAAATTAGTTTCTGAGCAGGGAGATTGCTTTTGATTTGGCCCACCCTTCTCACGGAAACCGCTTCCACTGTACGCTGGTGGACTATGGGAGACAATCTAGTCGGAGAATAGTTCTTCCTAATGTGTTTTATTATACCTGCAAAGTAATGAAGGAGTCAACAGGCTTCAATTGCAAACAAAAGTGGGTAAAGTTATTTGGACGTGGAAACCCCTTTGAGCGCTGAAGAGCCATGTTCCAACCCTGGGCAAAGCCTACAGAAGGAAAATAGTCCCCTACTCTGGGCAGGTGCTAATTTATTGTGAGCTTTGTTGATCAGCGGAGTATACCTGCTATGGTTGCTAAATTAATCCTGGATTGTGGTAGCGACCCAAGTAGAATCCAAACAGTGTTGCTTTTGTAGGAAATTGGGTTATTAGTTGGTCTGGGCAGAGTTTGAGGAGTTCCGCTATGTGAAATCTGCATAGTGGTAGAAAACTTCCACCAGCTCCGCTTAATCTTCTTAATCCTACCGCTCTGAAACCTATATATCCCTTAGTTTTTATTATAACCCTACCACGTGTCTTTGTGTTTTTGTATTTTACATTTATTCAAAATGTTTGTACTTTTCTATTCTTTGTGTTACTTTTTTTTCCTTCTTTTTCCTTTTCCTACTTTCTTCTCTTCCCTGGTCCCCACCCAGTGCCATGGCCGAGCAGTGAAGCGTCAGCGTCAGACTCCACCAAACCACCAGTTGCAACCGCCTACCTTGCTGTAGGCAGTACCAAGAAGGGGTGCAGCGCACACATTATTTACAGGGGCGGAGGTGGCGGCGCTAGTTTATGTGCAGCTTCACCTTCCCTCCACCCTGGCGGCAGGTCTGGTAGCGGGTACGCCCTCCAAGGGCATAAGCAACCGTGGGAGCGGGTGCCCCACACTGTGCACCGTTATGGGATCCGGCGGACCCAACAACAGCTGACGCACGGGTGGACGGACATACTGGATTGGGTCCAGGACCTGCTGGGCGTGGAGGTTGCGGGGCTTGGTGAGAAATAATTATTTGTGGTGTTCTGTCTGTGCTAATATTTTTTTCCCAAATAGCAAGCATGCTGCTCACACTCAGGTAAGTTAAGTTTATGTTACAAATATTATGTGATCTTCCTAGAGTAGACAGGTTAGAGCTTGCTTGGCTGTTTAGTTTAGAAGTCATGCAGATACTTCTCTTGCCTGTCATTGACATAGAGGTAGTTATTGGTATTAGTGAGCTAGCACATTTTTCTCTTATTTCTCTGTGCCTTTATTTTTTGTAGCTCGTCCAGTCCCAACCCTAAGCAATTTCCCATTGGTGTGTAGTAAGTAACTAGTAGCATGCATGCATCAGCATGTATGCATTGAAAGAAAATGCAGACTGAGGTGACCCGTCAAAAGTTGAGGGATCGAGAATGAGATGAGAAGGAAAGATCATTTGTTAAAATTAATTAGTAGTTCCAAAATGTAGTTTAGGAAATTTGGAATAGGGTTAGGAAATTAAGGAATAGGTCGATGATAGTAATAGAGGAGATATGATTTATAAAAGTTAAATCCAATGTTACTGCGTTTGCCTCTTCCAGTCAAAATATTTTCGGGGAGATTAACTGTACCACTAATCTGTTATGTTATGTTATGTTAAAAGAATTTCTAAAGCGCGCTAACACCAAGCGGTTTTCATGGCGCTGATACAGAAGAACTGAGGGAACAGAAGATGGATGGGTATACGTATGCTTGGGAGAACAGAGGTGTTTTCAAAAGAGTTCTAAAATAGGGATAGAGCTTGGTAGCTCTCAACTCATTGGGGAGGGAATTCCAGAGGCGAGGGGCAAGAAAGGAGAATCTCAGACCACCATGCCTTTTCCGTTTATAGGTGGGGATGGAAAGCAGGCGTTGATGGGAGGACTGGAGGTCCCGGGGGGAGCATAAGGCTTGTTCCTGTTGGAAATAAAGGCAGGGCCTTGGTCCATAAGGGCCTTGAAGGTGGTACAGCCCATCTTGAATTCAACACGCTTGGCTACTGGGAGTCAATGAAGGCTCTTCATCAGAGGTTTGACATGTTGAGACTTAGGTTAACGGAAGATAAGCCTGGCTGCCTGATTTTGGACTAACTGCAGGCGGTGAAGTTTATAGGCTGGGATGCCAGCATAGAGTGCATTAGCATAATCAATGCGAGAGGTAATCATGGCAAGGATGACGAGTATAAGAGCCTCTCTGGTTAGTAACCTGCAGATCTTTCGGATGCTTCGCAGATGGAAAAAACAGGAAGAGACAACCGCGTTGATTTGTGGTTTCATTGATAGGTTATTGCTGATGATACCACCCAGGCTCTTAACATGGTTAACTGGACGGGGAGAGGTTCCCAATGAAGAAGGCCAAAAAACTGGGATTCCAGGGGTTGAGGAGTCCCCCTGTGAGGACAAGCTCAGTCTTGTCCGGATTGAGTTTTAATTGACTGGAATACATCCAGTTACTGATGGCGATCATCGTGGATTGGAATTTGCTGGTGGCAGTGGGAGAGGAATCTACATTGAATATTAACTGAAGGTCGTCGGCGTAGTTGAAAGCTCTAACCAGGTAGTTCCGCAGAGACACCATCAGAGGTTGCATATACAAGTTGAAAAGGAGGGGTGATAGGGCCGAACCCTGAGGGACCCCACAGGTCAGTTTTATATTTTTTGCCACGAAATTGTCTAGTCTAACGGCCTGGGAGCGGCTGTGTAGAAAAGAAGTAATCCACTTATGGGCTACGCCCCCGATGCCAGCGTTTGTGACACGGCCGATCAGAAGCTCATGATCGACCGTGTCGAAGGCCGCCGATAAGTCTAAAAGCACCAGGGCCTGCGTGGTGTTCTGGTCGGCGCCTCTTCTTAGTTCATCCATGACCGCCAGAATGACTGATTCAGTAGAGTGGGCAGGCCTGAACCCCGCCTGTTGGGGGTCAAGGAAGTAGGATTGCTCAATAAACGAGCTAAGATGAGTTGTGACATGTGCTTCCAGGATTTTACTGAGGTAAGGGAGCAGTGATATAGGGCGGAAGTTGCTGGGTACTGAGTGGTCGGCATTAGGTTTCTTCAGTATTCGAACTACTACCGCACACTTAAAGGAGTCAGGGACAATGCCAGTTTTAAGGGAGTGGTTAAGAAGAGAAAGCGGTGGGTCAGGGCAGGTGCAGAAAGCTTCTTTGAGGACATGGGGGGGGGCAGGGGTCATTTGGGGAGCCCGATCTTACTTTATTCAACAAGGTCAGGAATTCTTCGCTGGAGATCGGGGGGTTATGATCAAGGGTAAGTGGGTTCTTATGAATTGCAGGAGGGCTAAAAGGAGAGATAGGAGTGGGGATATGCTCCTTAATCAAGGTGATTTTATCTATGAAGAATGAGTTCAAGCAGTCGCATAGGGATTGAGATGGAGCAAGTTTGACCGTTACCCTGTCGGGTTGTGCGAGCTCACTAACGATAGAAAAGATATCCTCAGCCTTCGTGGATGAGTTCATAATTTTTGGGGAAAAGTAAGCGGATTTGGCTTGAAGGATGGAGACTTTGTATTTTCTTAGCATGGTCACATAGGCCGTTCTCTCCTGAGGGGCGTAGGTACGCCGCCAGAGGCGCTCTGACTGTCTAAGCGCCAACTTTTCCTTCTTTAGATCGTCAGAAAACCATCGTTGAGCGTCATGGGGGCGTTTGAGTCGGATCTTCTTCAGGGGGGCCACCTTGTCGCTGGCTGTTACTAGCCAGTGATCAAGGTTGGGAGCCTGATGAGAAATGAAAGCCAATGCATTGGGGGGAGTGGTTTTTAAGAGTGTGTGGAAGTCATCCAAATTGGCCAATTTCCAAGTCCTGGCAATAATATTGCCCAGCAGAGACACGGGGGTAGCGGGCGAATATGCCATAGTAAAGGAAATAAAAGCATGATCGGACCATGTGCAGGGGAAGACTAGGGGGGGTGAGATCTCAATATTCAGGGTCCAGATCTGATCCAGTATGTGCCCCTTAGTATGGGTAGCTGTATGCACATGTTGAGTGAAATTCATACTAGAGAGAAGATCTGTGAATTCGACTGAGGTGGTACTCTCATGTATATCTGAAGGCCAATAGTTAAAATCACCAAGGATGATGATTCTAGCGTGATTTATGGCTAGTTGGGAGGTGAGCTCCCCAAAAAGTTGAGGGAATAGGGGCATGTGTTCAGGGGGACGGTAAAAAAGTGCACAAATAAAAGTTGGTGGGAATATTCCTATTTCCCTGCAGTTTAAGAAGTTCGCATGGGGTATAAGAGATCAAATGGGCATTATGGATGGCCCCTAGACCCTGCCGGGCGTGTTGACGGGCGCAGACGGGCTTGCCTTTGGCGCGCCGCCGGCGCGTCCGCGGCACGGTCTTGGCATGGGTGGGTTAAGTATCCCTGGGGGGAGGGGTCAGAGGGGGCGTGTCTCACTCTCTCCCCGGTACGCCCTCCACTCAAACAGCCCACAGCTGCGATGTAACGGGGTCGGAGCGGGAGTCGTGTGGCGTGGAGACTTGGTTCCAGCAGGTATTTAGTTTTAAAAGATCAAAGTGCAAAGTGCGGTTAACCCCTTCGATGCTGGCCCGTTTCTGCCGCTGTGCGGTAAACAAACAAACAGGGCGGGGCCGTGACGAACCCCAGCCGTCATCCACACATGAGCACCGCGGAGCGTGACGGCTGGGGTTCGTCACCAGCATGCAAGGGGTTAAAAGCAAAAAGTAACACACACACGTACAACACAAGGATACGGCCACCACACTCAGCGCTCAAATACTTCTGTAGCACGGCGCGGGGCTATGGACCTTATGTAGGCGGCAGCTTCAGAGGGGGCGTGTCTCGCTCTCTCCCCGGTCCGCCCTCCATTCAAACAGCCCTCAGCTGCGGTGGAACGGGGTAAGAGCGGGAGGCGTGTGGCGTGGAGACTTGGTTCCAGCAGGTATTTAATTTTAAAAGATCAAAGTGCAAAGTGTGGTTAAAAGCAAAAAGTAACACACACACGTACAACACAAGGATACGGCCACCACATCTGTTTTTAATAGTATTTTGCTTATTTCTTACATCAGCATCCAGGGTCAGGAGGGATACTTCTACGGCATTGGCTAGAACCACTAATAAGGTGCCGGGGTGTGGAGGGGCTAGAGGTGCCTCCACCAGTGCTGATGGCTTTGCTGGACCCAGTAAGTCCTCCAATTTATATTATTATTTCCTTATCTCTTGATTCTTCTTCTACCACTCCACATTTAAGAATTCTTTTTTTTTCCTTTTTACTGTCGTTTTCCTCATTTTTCCCAAACTCCACTTTGATCTGTTTCTTAAATCGTTCTTATCCCTACATTATCCTATTTATTACATACTTTCTCAATATTTCAAGTTTCTGTACTTGACTGCAAAACTATCTGTACTAGTCTGTAGCTTCCTTTGTCTTCTGTTTCGTCAGTAAACATTCCTCTCTGCTTATAGACTGTTGGTAAAGTAAAGCTCGGAGAAACCATTTTAGGTCAGGTACTCTACTGTGAAGATTGCATGCCCTGTTAGGGTATTCTATGCATGTTTGTTAAGAAGGCGTTCTTTTTCTTGCTCATTCTCAAACAGTTCTGTAAAACGAGAGGGTGGACATGGTCATTTTGGGCCCCCCAGTGATGTGCATGTATTATCATAGTATACAGGCAGTGAAAGACCGTGCAGCATGGCGCAAAGTAATATGAGGAGGACATCCCCGGTTGCATTTGCCAACTAAGACCATATGTCCTTCATTGACCAATTAATGCACCGATTCATTGCATTTCAATCACTCAGGTTTATTATAGCTCTGCCCCTCCATTACAAAACGTTTTTGTTTGATTCGACTACCTGGCTTAACATTTATTGCCAACCAACGAAATGACCAATGGGATGTTTTGAATTTCAATAGAGAAGATTAAGTTACTGTAACAAACTGTAGTGATGTTTTGTTTTGTGGTTGTATTTTGCTTAAAAGAAAAAAAGAGGAGGCGGCGTATGTGGCATCTGACATTTTAAAAGTGAAATGTTTTTTGCAAGCCGCAAAGACCACCAGTGCCATGGACGGGGCCAGCGGAGGGGACGCAGCTGCAGCGGTCATCACGGAGGAGGGAGTTCCAGTGGCAGCAGTGATGGGCATTGGTAAGTTACATTGCTCACTTATTGATAAATAGTAAAATACTCCTTGCGAGGGCATTGACTGACTCGGGAACAACTCCCCGATTTAGCAGATACAGTGGGAGTTGAGTTGCTTGTTATGTCCTCTTCTATCTGCAACTCAGCAGATAAAGGTTCTTCAATTAACTTTAAAAATTATGGATTGATGGGAAAGGCAAAACAGGATGGAAGAAGAAATGATGGGTAGCATGTACGTAATATATGAGTAAAAGGATACGTGGGCGAAAGGATGCATATAGTTGGGGTGATGATGATGGGAATTAATCTGCATGGCTGCGTGAAGGGTGGTTGAAAGGGTTTATGTGGGTGAAACTGGAAGGATGCCTGCCTGGGTGGGTGCGTTGGTGAAAGGAATACGATAAGGGTTAAGGGAAAGCAGGATGGGTGAATGGAACGGGTGAAAGCAAGGATGTATGGGTGGTTTAATGGATGTTGGTGAAACGTTTGTTCAGAGCGATGTTTAGATGAATTGGATAATGATGACAAGTTTTTCTTGGTGAGTGGATGAGAGAATGTAAAGCTTAAATTGTGCATATCAAAGCAAAGGGTGAAGTTTAAGAATACTAGAAGAACAATGCAATGCTGAATGGTTAATGGGTAATGTATTTGCTTGGCTTCTGAGGATGTGATAGTCAAATGTGCCAAAGCTACTATATCTCGCTCTTTGATCCTTTCACTGACTGAACTGCACTAGATCGCTTTTCTCACCATCTACTTGCTCAAAAGTTTGTAGGTTACAGCTGAGGGAGTTAAAGGTTAAACAGGCCTGAGGTGATAACAAAGTTAACATGCACATAGCAAGACAAGGATTCTTGTCTGGCAGTCCTTGTTGAGAACTTCTATGACCAGCTATTTAAGAGAACATCAGAATACCTTGACCCAAGAACCAACAGGCTTCCTACACTTCCAAGAGACAAAGGTCAAGTTACTTTGAACAGTTTGTAATGGACTGATCTATCAAAAATATCTAAATGGAAAGGTCAGACTAGAAATGCTAAAAGAAAATTCAAATTGTCTAATCATATCAGCCAAAATCATTATTGTAGCTAAAACTAGATTAACATTCATTAGTAAATGGCCGAATTTATGAAGCTCCAAACCATCTAAGCACTTAGTAGGAAATCCTTCAAATGAAAAAAATTGCAGTTTAAAAAATATATATATTCTGCCTTAATTCCTGTCAAACAGAGCTTTTGACATTTTCCTATAGTCTTATGAGACTGGGTAATGGTGGCTGTGACTCTAAACCCATCAAATCAAATGGCCCTGGAGGATCATCAATCTACTGGTACTGTGCCATCCACTACTTAATGTTAAACACAGTTTTGGCGCAGAGTGACGGAGCATTCTTTACAGTTTGTCTTCTTTTCTTTCTAGCTTCTCCTGGTCACCAGGGACCAGATCACCAAGATGCAGAAGCCTGGATGCAGCAGCAGATCTGGAGGCATTATGGGCTGAATACGAGCAGCAGGTGTCCCAGGGTGTAGGAGGAGGATTAGGCAGCAGCACAGGGCCACAGCACCTCTAGCTAATCAACCACAATATTGATGCCGCAGTTTGCAGATAGCTGCCCGCCAGCACCAGCCAATACCTCACGGTCTCCGACTGCACCCGACTGAGCCTCGTCCTGTCAAGGCTGGCGCCCATGGAGGCCCGGCACAGAAGAATGGACCGGCACCTCAAAGAGCTCCTGCGCTGTGTCTAGTTCCCTCTGTGCCTTTTTAAACCATTTTTTGGGTGGGTGGGACTTGTTTGTTGTGGGTGGGGATATGGGAGTTTGGTTCGGGATTTCGTTTTGTTACCTTTTAGTTTGGGCCTTTTCTTGGACAATAGTTGGGGACGGGAAATTTCATTTGTTTGAGGAGAGGGGTGAGCCAGTTAGAGGTGGGTGGAATGGGTGGTTTTTTTGTTAGAGGCTGAGCAGATTAATACATATTTAACTAATTTAAGTTTATTTCATGCCTCTAATATAGGCTTTTGTGGATGTTTTACTTTTCAATGCTGCGCCACATATTTAAAAAATGTACTGTTAGTGTGTAACAACAATTAGGTATGTGCTAATGCGTGGGAGAAAGTTAAAATTGCCTTGCCTACAACTTATTAGAACAGCGAACCATAGATCTCTTACTGAATAGAAGCAAGGGCTGCAGGGTTTCTCAATTTTTCACGGTGGTGGTAGCAGTAGCAGGCTAGCGCAGTAACAGTGCAGGAATCGGAAGTCAGGTCCCACTCCTACCTAGGTGAACTCCAACTCTAGGATTTTATTCAGAAGGATTATTCATCACAGACAACTAAGTGGAAATAACAAAAACTGAGTTAGTGGGTCATATATTATTATTATTATTATTATTATTATTATTATTATTATTATTATTATTATTATTACATCATAGCTTTACAAACACTTAAGACCAGACTCATACACAACAAATACCTGGTGCAGAATAACAAACAAGAAACCATACTAAATTAGAGCAATGGTTACCTAGTATTTAGAGGAAGCAAAAGTGACTCCTAGTCTCAAAGCGTGATACGTTAAGAGAACTTATAGTCTGGTGTGGACATGGTTATTGGTTAAGCGTTTAAGGCAACACACAATGCCTGAGTTATGATGCTGATGAATGGTGTTCTTCTATAACTAAAGAAATATCGATCACTTTTTTGCATGGGTGTGTAAATGGAGTTGGTGTGGGCTATTGTTTCAGTAATAGGAGTAAAACTGAAGATACTGCACTGAGTTGGTGTTTCTTTCACCACATCTACCCCACCAAGTGTAAATGTAAATGTAGTAAAGTGTGTGATCAATTAATGGTGTAAATAAATCACACAGCCTGGGGGAAGAGGGGTATGGGTTTTATGAATGGAGGGAAAAAGGGGATTTTGAGAAAGGTGCCCCAAAGACAAGAAATACACAATGACAATATTCATCTGGGCAATGACTCCAACCTTCATAAATCTGTTATGGGAGAAAAAGGAAATGAATTTGTCCAAAACAAAGTTTATGACAATCAGTCCCCACAAGAGTTTTAACAAAGTAATTATGGTTAACAATGAAATGATCGAGCATGTACACAGTTTTAAATATTTGGGTATTACACTTGATACAAAAATGAACTGGAAGCCACAAATTGAAAAATCTAAATTAATTTTAACACAAAACCAGACACCTATAGCCAGAAGGCACAGGAATAGTTATACTATAGCCGTATTGCCCGCAATCGAGCTGTTTAAATACAAAGCTCAATCCGCCACACTATATGGGGCGGAATTGTGGGGTCATGCAGCCAATGATGCTTTTTCAGTACATGAAAATAGTTTCTTCAGACAATTACTAGCAGTACCACGTTCAACCCTCTTAATCCCTTTCTTTCGGGACTTGAATATACACTGTTCCGATGACCATGCTACTCTATGTCCATTGCTACATTGGATTCGCCTGTGGTCAACGGACGAATTAGTGGACTATAGAGAAGCACTAAAAGAACTTATGGAAATAAAGAACACGACCCGGTTGGTATGGTTGATCCATATCGAAAATTGGTTCCTAAAGCTGGGATTACACCATTATTGGACAGACGCCGGCTCCCTGACCCTATCCTGTAAAAAATTGTTGCGGGAAAGGTTCTGGGAATACGTCCTAAACTTTACACTACAAAATCCAAAAATGGGAGCACTTACCCTCAAGTTCCTTGATGAGAAAGCTGAAAGCAAATTTGAATGTTTCATGGATGAAATTTTGCCTACTATGGCAAAATCACTATATTTAAAGTTTCGTTATGGCATTCTACAAATCAAATCTAACACATCAAAATGGGTTTGTAATAAGGGTTCTATAGGGAATGTCTTGTTAGAAACTTGTGGACTGTGTGATATTGGCACAAGGGAGGACGAGGCTCACGTCTTAATCTTATGCCCGGCATATCATTATATTAGGAAGAAGTGGCTAAAGCCTATTTGTCGCCTTTTAGGCTTCAGACATATTAAGGAAGCTGAAAGAGTGTTTAAAGGTGACACATCACAGACCATCGTATTCAGCTTTAGCCGTTTTTTCCTTGCGGTGGCAATAGTTCGAAAAAGACGAAGATTAAAATTGTAATTGTAATAGCTGGTCCCGTAAGGACACGATACTAACCACTCAAACTAAATTGATGGAATGAGATTATGTATAGAGTGGCGGGTCCATTATCGAAGAATCATTTATGTATTTTAGCTTGCAATATGCAATGGATGTAACCCCCTTTAAACTGTACATGATTTTAATGTTTTTATAAATGCGAGTAGCATCTATTAATAACAGCTCCTGGTACTTTTTATCATTATCCATTTTATTTATTGTCTTAAATTTCTAATATTGTTTTTCTTCCTCCCACTTCTGCTTGCACTGCATAAACCAAGATGGACTGACTGTAATAGTGTGGTTGTAATTATACACGCCTGACACAATTGCCTCCCTTTAGAGATCATATTGTATTGATGCCATGGTTCTTTTATGATTTGTCTTTATCCAGATATTGATATTGTCTGATCTTGGTGGTTGTTTTAAGAAACTGTCTTGTTTTATTTTCATGACTCTTTTATGGTTTGTTTTAACCGAAATAAAGATTTTAACGAAATGAATCAATGAGTACAAGTAACCTAAATGCAATGCAAAGCAAACAGTCTGTCTGCCCCCAGAGAGACCCGGGTTACATTATATCTAAATGTTCTTTTATCTAGAGTTAAAAAATAGCAATACTTTACAAATTAATTAGGAGTGAAGAGAACAACACACACAGTTCTATGGTTATTAAAGGAAAAACTGATACTGTATTGCCAAATTGGGAGTTGCATCTGCATTCTGCTTGGACTGTCCATCAATCTTAGGTGCCTGGCTGTTTCGGTCCAGTAAGGTAAGCCCAAGTGTTATGATGCTTTTTGAGTTTGGTGAAGGATAACAGAAGGCCTGAGTATTGTAAAACAAAAATGATATTATAGAATGAAGGAGGAGGAAAGAAGGTAAACGTCATAAGTCCACTGAGGAGACTTAGAGGCAGTGCAAGAAAGAAGAGGAGAATAGTCCTTTTTGCAGTCATTCATTTTATGACTGATGTGTTCTAAATTAGGTGAGAGCAATTTTACAGCAGCCAACAATCTAACAAAAGTGGCTGCAAGTAACTATCGGCTGATCAAACTCACAACTGTCATGATCATCAATTATAATATGTAGGCTAAAAGCACGTGCATAGTGGGATTATCATTCATGACCATATGTCTGTCTCCAGTTAGTTACCCTTTAGTGGCATGCTTCATCATAGGGTTCTTCCCTAACCCACTGTTTCCAGTTACCTAGAACAACAGGTCCTCCACTCAAACACTACTTAGTTTTAAATTTGGGCAAGACAACACTAAGCACATACACCAAGCAACATTGCATTTTCCAAATCAAGTAAAATCAACACACTTCTCTCACCGCCACTCCAATGAGTTAGGTTGGATATTTTAAAGTCATCACCAAATCGGTTGCTATCAGTGAAGTTCCTTCTTGTGGTGGTTCTTGTAGTAATCATTCCCTGAGTTCTTCCATCATTCTCCTGACTCTGAGTAAGGTGTCCAACTCCGTACCAAATGAGTACCGACTCAAATGCTATGGATCAACCTGTAGTTCAAACCTGTGCGGTGATGCCCAAGAGAAGCATTGAGTAATTTTTTGTGTAGACTAGATTTGTGTTTGCTAGCTAAATGGACTGGTTGGGTCTTTGAGGAGTGTGAAGGAGAAAACAAGCAGTGTGGAGTGGACCCGGTGAACAAATCGCCCTAAATGTCAAAGGGGAAGGAAAAAATCCCCTTAAAAAAAACAAACGCCATCAAGCTTAATAGTTACTGATAAAACACCCAGTGTCGCTGCCTGCTACCAGATAAATTATCTCAACACACTCACAAACAATAATTACTCAGTGTGCAATGCATGCCATTAACCTGTTATTCTAATTCGGGTGTCAAAGTGGTATATTGCCAATTCGTTGTTTCACGAAACAGACATTGGCCAGTCTTGTAAATCAGTTAATGTGAGGCAATCCTGCTAGGGGAATAGGAAAGGGTTGATGCGCATGGGATGGAGGCAGGCATAAATTTGTATCTCCAACGGTCTTGAGGGAAATGGGGTGGGGGTGCGCTTCTTCACTGCACACTGGTGCAACTCCAATCTGGCAATACAATGTGTGTAAGACGGTGGGTCTGCATTAATCAGCCAGACACAAATTAAAAAAAATAGTTTCCCTAGCTATATCTTTTTTTATATATAAATTTGTCGTCAAAGCAGTTCAGTGAAAGTTCTCTGGTTGGTGGCCCAGGCCTAGTAGTCAGGGAAGTAGAGTTAGTCCTCAAACACATGTGGTTCGCCAAGAAGTAGGTCGGCTAACAAACTACTTCCATTACCTGAGTCTGACCAATCACTTTCATCTTCCTCCTGCTGTACATCGGGTATGGAGTAATTTGGTGTTATAAAGTGCTGATTCATTTTGATCATGGTTAATCTCTCAACATTTTGGGGTGAGAGACTGGTCCTTCTCACTGGAACACCTGAACCAGCAGCTCTGAAAGCTTGCTCAGTGGAGACGCTGGCTACCGAACAAGCCACATAGTTTGTCAGCCTGCTGAGCACTAGCCATTCCAGCCTGCTGAGCACAAGCCATTGGTGCCTCTTCCCCTACCAATACACCAATGGGTTCTGATCAAGATAGACCTGTTGGTCCATCCACTCAAGTCATTAGTGCTTCACCTTGCTCGACCTCTTTTGTTTTCGCTTCTGTACTGGACTTAAACCCTGCCAGTAGAAACCAATCGTATGCAGATTTTGGGGCTGATGCTCCTATTCCTGTAGTTGATGGTGGTGTTGTTGGTTTTGGGTCCTGTGAGCCAACAGCACTGAAGTTCAAGGCTGCCCTGTAGAGCTTGTGCTCTGGAATAGTGGGCCTCTAATTATAGCCGTTCATCATCTAGCGCACTGGTTTGCTCAGCAATCCATGTTTAGATTGAGCCTGAGAGAGGGCGCATGCGCTGCTCTGCGAGGCATGCAGTATCTCACCTATCCGTATTGAACACACTTCTGGCTTTCCATTGGTTTCTTTGTATGCTTTAAAAAATCCCCTTCCTTGTGTGGCTTATAGTATTGTTCGTCCCACCTTTCAGTGGGTGGTTCCTGTCCCTGGCGACTGGCCCTGTTAGGTGTAGTATTGCTCTTCTTTTTAATTTCATTACGATGTTGGACTTCTTTTTCTTGTTATTTTTAAAAAAAATTGTGAAACCCTCTCCAGGCACGTGATGGCCATCTACTGTTTATTTTACTCAGATAGACAATTGTAAGTTATTTATAACATATAGTTTTTGCTTTGATGGTGTGGCTGTGAGAGAGACCTTTAAATGAGCATTTTCTTCTACGCTGTAACGCGCGTATGTACTTAGTATGTGTTTTGCGGCTTTACATAGCGCGTACTGAGCCCAAGAGCATTAAAGAGCTTTACACATGAGGCGGAGGGGGATTAAGTGATTTTCCCAGCATCACAGGAAGTTGACCCGATGGCGCAGAGGCAGAAAGGTAGGCTTTCGTGTAGGGGATGTGCTTCTCATGCAAACCGCTTTAATGCTTGCTCACCCTTTACCCCAAAAGAGAGCAGCAAAGGTGTGGGGATGAGGGTGTGGCACCGACATTCTCCAGTTTCGACTCCTTTGCGTATTTTTTTGTATTTATTTGTATTAATGTATACAACTGTCTATACATTTATAATTCGATGCCGGTCGAGGTCATATTTAAATTGGTAGATTTTCAGGCGCCCCTTGGACCTCTTATAGCTTTTGCATATATTGTACCCGAATAAAGAATGCTCCTCCTTCAGAAGGGGCGCTCCATGTATCTACTTTTTTTTAAGCCTGAGGTGGGGGCGGGAGTGGGTTCTCCTGCTCACACATTGCTGTCCTCTCCCCCTCCCCCCAACCGTCTTATTGTTGCCACAATAGACTGCCCCCTACCGAACGGACACCTAGGATATCAGTGTTAAGTTGTAAGTAGGGATGGGAAGGGAGTTTGTGTTCACAGAACCCTGTGCACCCCCCACCGAAGTGCCCCCCTGTTATCCATTGGTAGGGTTGTTTATAAGTTGGGGGGGGCATCTACAGCTTTGGGACAAGCCCAGATTTATTTCCAGGAAAAGGATGAAGTAAAGCATCTGGTCGTAGATAAAATTCCTGGTAAATGAGCTGTGCGGGGGAGAGCAGAGGGAGGGGTAGATAGGGCAGAGAAGCTATCCTCTCAGATATCTGAAACGGAACTCTTGCCTCTGGAGAGACATCCAAGACAGCCCTCTCACCTCCTGCGAAGGAATCCAAGATTGAGCTCTTCAGAGACACCTATGAGATCCCCCGAAGGAATCTGAGACTGACCTTTCACCTCCAGAGACGGACCCATCACCTCCCACAGAAAAATCTGAGATTGACTTTTGCCTTCCAGAGGCAGGTCTCTCACTTGACACCTAGACAGACAAGTGTTTGCAATGCAAACGTTTGAGTTATTCGCATTGTAAATGACAATGCCTTTTATTTATGTTCTGGTTTTTAAAACAGATAGATAAAAGGGATTGTCATTTACAATGTCAATAGCTTAAACTCTCAGAAATGCGAGACCTATTGGATTGCAAATGCTTGTTTTCGAAGTGTTGTGCATGCATTAAAAATCTCAGTACCCGTGTAGTGGGTTATCCGATGTTTCTACAAGGCTGAGATAACTTGCCTCTCTAGTAAGTGACCCGACCACTGAGAGCTGGCAACCCCGCCTCCACCTGCACTCCCCCTGAACATGTGGGTTTAATTTGTGTTTGAAACGGGTGGCAGAGCAGTGCAGCCATGTTCCGTGGAAGGGAGTTGGAGTTGTGTGTTCTGGTCGTTAAACAGTACACATGAAAGTCGAATTCACACACCAGAATAGGTAATTTCCCCATATTACTTTCATTTTAGCCTATATTTGTGCGCAGATAGTATTGTTAGATATGCTCGAGCAGTCACTTTACCCTTTTGTTAATATTTTGCAATCATTGCTTTACAACCATACATTTGATTTTCATTTTGCAGTACGCGTTAATGTGTTTTACCTGTGCTTTTATGCAATGAAGGTTTTAAGTACTATGGCATTCAATGAAAGTAAAAGAAAAGCGGTAGGATAGTCAGCCCTGGTGTCTTTTTTTGTTTGTTTGTTTGCTTGTTTTTTGTTCAGAACTGCATCAGTGACACATGGCTTAAAAAAAATAAAAAGGGAATAGTTCTCGCATAGGTGAGACCTATTGACTTTGCCAATGCTTGTTTGTAATTTGCAACACCCCCGTCTGAAAAAGGAATGAAAGTGGACAGAAATGATTTGTACTGTGGATTAAGAACTGTGGCACAGATGCAATGTTGGGATTACACAATGTCTCTTTGCACCCTCACATTAACAGCTAAGCGAAGGATTAAGTTCTCCACCAACGCATATGCATCTTTGTTTTGCTCCACTCCTGCGTACATTTCACATCGTTTAGATGTAGCATGTGCAACAATGGGACTGGCCCATGGTACTGTCCTTCTTGCTGAATTCCCGTGTGAACACCTCAAAAGGCATTTGACTAGGCCCCGTTGGTCCATCTAAATGATCATGCCTTTCACAGTTGCATCCCCTCTTTGCATAACATATTCATTGAGTGGTCTGTGCTGCTCAAACATAGGTTGCAACAATTAATAAGGCGAGTTCCAACATGTTGACACCTCCTGTATGTGTGCTTTAACTGGCGTTCTATTATCATGCTGAATGACCATCAGTTGCTTCTGGGCTTTAAATGAATGGCTGAAATGAGCACAGATTCTTCTGCAGGTGGACAGTAAGTTGCTAAACCCTGTCTCCTTTTTTGAGAAAGTCCTGTACAATGATGTTGATGTAGTGCACTAAACACAGGACCCTGAAATAGCCGCCATCTGCCATTGCCTTAACTATATTACTGCCATTGTCCGTAGCAACAAATCTAATATTAAGCCCTCTTGGTCACAGCCAATCAAAGACCTTGATGTTAAAGTCTTCGATGTTTGCAGCAGTCTGGGATCTCTCCATGGCGAACAGGGCCACTGTTGAATGCTTCCGAGCGCCATCAAAAATCTCAGCAGTGTCAACACCTGCAGATATCATTTCTCTAAGCCCCACAAAAGAGATCCAGTGTGCAGTAATGCACATGTAATCAGTGGCTTGGCAACTGGTCCACACATCTCATAAAGGTGGATAGTGTGAACAGCACTCTGCTTCAAAGCTTGTCCAAGCAATTCCAGTACATCATGGGGTAGCACTGAAACAGCAATTCTGACAAAGTAGGACCAGTTGGGAACATTCCAATTCGGTCTGATGGCCTCCACAAATTCTGAAAAACCCACCCCTTCCACAAAAGAAAAAGGGAGGAGGTCCAGTGCTAACATGTTAGCCAGATTTGCGTTGTACCAATGTGCCATTGGGTGGTTACGTTCATACTGCCCCTCCTGCCTCAACATACCCGGAATAGTAGCCTTGATTGTTTTCTTTTCATTTGCCAATGATGCAGGTGACGTCTTGGGAGCAGACAGTGGTAGCCTCATTGTGCGTCTCAGATGGGCAGACACTGTAATTTCTTGCCTTGGTTTCTCAACCTGAGTCTTGTGCCATTGCGATGTTGCTGATATGGGTGATACTACTGCACTGCTGGAGACAGGGCTGTTTTGCGTAGCAAAAATGGCTTCCTCTTCTTTACCTTCCACCGTGATCTGATCGGATCCCCTGCTCAGCCTTTCATCCCCTTTACCAACAGCACTTGCAGTTTTTTGGCCACTAGGGTGCGCCTTCCATAGGATTGTGTGGTGTTTTCTCAAATGGGTTGTTTGACCTCCGGTACCAAAATTTGTACCAAGCTTACTCCGACTAACACTTGCTCCGCAAATGGAGCATATAGCAAAGTTCTGCTCCTTGCTAACCGTAAAGAAGTCCCAAACTGAGGAGGTCCACTTTCTGATGCTGGTGCCACTGTCAGATGAACTGGCGGAAGGTGGGCATTTTTGACGTTTGCCTCTCTGCAGTACATACTTCTACTGAGTTGGTTGTGGATGTAGTTCACTGCAAATATGGCAGCTGGCGTGGTGGTTTCTGTGGTTCCACATCCCATACATCCACATCTCTCACAGCAGGTTGTGATGGGGTAACGTCGGCCTCCAGTGCGGCTGATGACTGGCTCATCGTCATCCTCCTCCTCACATCCATAAGACTAAGGCTTTCAGGGACCTTCCTTTACCCTAGCCTCTCGTGGCATGTCCCACTCTCAGACTGAAGCAGGATCCAAGTGAGGTCTAGCTCATCAGAAGGGGGGCTTGGAGAAGAAGATGGTGGGGGGTAATCCACCTTTTTCTGCTGAAGATCTGGAAGACAATGGATCTTCTGAAAGAGTGGCTTCCTCTACTTCCTCAGCATGAAGCTCAATCTACTAAACCGCTTCTTCGGGAGGAACTACTATTGGTGGCTGTTGTCCTCTTATCTGAGTGTACTGCATCGATTGGGTACTACTTTGCAAAAGAGATGTCAATTTAAACGTCACTGCTCGTCGGCGTTGCTGTGATTAGACTGGCTGCCTCTGTGACGGACATGGGCTTGGGCCTAGTTCAGGGTGGGTCTGCTGATGCAGGGGTTCTGCTCCCAGTTTGCTCCACGGAGGCTGGTGAGGCAGGTACAGGTTTAATTTTTTCTGGGAAAAGTTTGGGTCGTCACACCGTTGGTGGTAAGCTCCTTCTTCCCAACACTGCCCACTCTCTTGGTAGCACCTTTCTTTGGGGCCAGCTTGAGCTGTCAGTTCTCAGAGGTACTGGCTTCACAAGTTGAAGAGATGTCCGAAATGTGTGGTCATGTTGTGCACAGGCCTTCTGTCTGGCAGTACTCTGGGGGAAGTTGTCTCTTGCACCCCTAAAAGCAAACAAGCAACAAGAACATTACTGAAACGTGGCTTTAATGCGGTAGTACAAACAAACAATATTGTTTAGTGTGGTCACTGGTTACGTAATTTATTATAAATAATTAACAATACAGTGTATCAACTATTCATTTGTAAAATCTCACCTACATAAACGCTCATGGTGTGTACACTCAGGAAGATATGAAAGAGCAGATAAGAAAGTACAGGTTTAATTTTTTCTGGGAAAAGTTTGGGTCGTCACACCGTTGGTGGTAAGCTCCTTCTTCCCATCACTGCCCACTCTCTTGGTAGCACCTTTCTTTGGGGCCAGCTTGAGCTGTCAGTTCTCAGAGGTACTGGCTTCACAAGTTGAAGAGATGTCCGAAATGTGTGGTCATGTTGTGCACAGGCCTTCTGTCTGGCAGTACTCTGGGGGAAGTTGTCTCTTGCACCCCTAAAAGCAAACAAGCAACAAGAACATTACTGAAACGTGGCTTTAATGCGGTAGTACAAACAAACAATATTGTTTAGTGTGGTCACTGGTTACGTAATTTATTATAAATAATTAACAATACAGTGTATCAACTATTCATTTGTAAAATCTCACCTACATAAACGCTCATGGTGTGTACACTCAGGAAGATATGAAAGAGCAGATAAGAAAGAGCAACAACAGCGCCGACGTCATTAGGTGATACTGGCCGAGCTGGAAGCCATTTGCTTCCAGCGCATGCAAGGTGGAACAGGTGAGGTTCTCCTCGGGAAGAGTGGGGGGATTTAAAAAAGAGGTATTATGGGGAAGGAAAGGAAAGGCTTTCCCTTTCCTCTAATGTCTCTTTTCATCATTCCTGCTGCACAATCGCCATAGGGTGTGACTCTTTACAAAGTGTCTGGCAGTAGTCACTGCTCACCTACGAAGACAATACATTCATGTTTTCCCCTACTTGGACGACTGTCTCATCAAAGCCAGTATGTACCCAAAGTGTCTCTAACACACCTACAGGGCACTGTAGTTAATGCACCAACTAGGGTTCACAGTCAATGTGTTGAAATCACATCTTCAACCTGCCAACACTCAACCATCTAGGAGCCACATTAGATACTCAAAGGGCTCTAGCCTTCCCCATTGCAGCCAGAATTCACAATATTCAGGTTATAAATCTCCAGTTTCAGCCCACTCACTTACTACCAGCTCGAGGGAATATGCAACTGCTGGGAATGATGGCCTCTTGCATCATGATTGTTCCCCATGCCAGGCTTCATATGCCCTCCCCTCCAGGAATGCTTAGCGAGTCTTTTCACAGATCTAGTGTTGGAAAGCGGCCATACTCGTCGCTCTCTGCAGTTGTGAAACCCACAAAACTTATTAAAAGGACCGACCTTCACAGACCCAGTTCCACAGACCATGCTACCAATGGACGCTTCCCTCACTGGTTGGGGGGGCTCATCTTCAACATCACGCAGTGCAAGGCCTGTGGAGTCAACAGGAAAAAACTTTCCACATAAATCATCGAGAACTGCTAGCAGTGTTTCTAACACTCAAAGCATTTCAGGCTCAACTGGTCGACAAAGCTGTACTCATTGGTACCGACAACATGACAGCTATGTATTATATACAAAAACAGGGGGGGGGGAAACACACTCTCCAACTGTCGCACTTGGCTCAAGACATTTGGAAGTGGGCAGTTCACCACAAAATCTATCTCCTAGCAGAACACCTCCCTGGAGTGAACAATCAGATTGACGATCTTCTCAACAGACAGAGACCGCAAATCCAAGAATGGGAACTTCACCGTCAAGTTCTCCTCCCATACTTTCAAAGTTGGGGAGTCCCTCAAAGAGGTCTTTTTGCAACACACCAAAACACAAAATGCCCAAACTTCGCCTCCAGGTACCCACAGCCGCTCTCCAAAGACAATGCACTATGGATGAACTGGTCAGGGATATTTACCTATGCTTTTCCGCCTCTCCCACTCATTCCATTAGTGGTTCGGAAACTCATGCAAACATCCCTCACACTGATCCTAGTAGCTTCAACAAGGACCAGTCATCCTTGGTTCACAACCCTGTTGGAACTGTCACTAGTTACGCATCAAAAACTGCACCTCACATACAGTCTCCTCACACAGAGCCATGGAGAAATCGGACACCCAGATCCCTACCAACTTGACCTCACAATCTGGCTCCTGAAATCACAGAGTTTGGTTATCTAAACTCCCACCAGACTTCATGAACCTCATTAGAAAGGCCAAAAGGCCTACTACAAGAGCCTGTTATGCAACTAAATGGAACCATTTTGTTATCTATCGCAATAATAACATTAATCCTCTTGATGCTTCAATACAAAATATAATTTGTTATCTGTTACACTTGCAGCAGTCAGCGTTAGCTTACACTTCTATCCGAATACATCTCGCTGCAATTGTAAATTGATTTTCAGAGATCTATACTCCAGGGACAGAAATAGCTGTTGATGAGTCTTTGGTCCTGTTGAAGGCACGTTTGGTTTTTAGGCAGTGCATTCCTAGGAAGAGGGCACACATATGTTGTCTGAGAGTAGGACAGACATGTCTGTAATTTCCGGTGCAAACTGGTAGGGATTCCCCTATTGGCCACTCCTCCTGGTTGTCCGTCCACATTAGGTGTTTCAAAGGAAATTGTATGGGAACTTGCTACAGGATTTGTTAATAAAGGTCACCATTTGTACCTAGATAACTTTTACACTGCTGTGCAGTTGTTTAAGGAATTGTTCAAAGTGGACACTCTTGCTTGTGGCACAATCTGCTCTAACCGTAAAGGTTACTCAAAAGAGCTTGTTGGCAAAAAGCTTCAAATGGGACAGTGCAGTGTCTTGCGCGGCGATGAACTGCTAGCTGTGAAATTAGTGAACAGGAGAGATGAGTAAATGCAGACTGTCATCCAGGATCACAGGATTTCACCTGTGACTGTTTGGGGTCAGATTGCTTAAGTGCGCAAACCCATGTGCATTGTAGACTACAATAAGCACATGGGTAGTGTTGAAAGAGTAGACCAGATGTTGGAACCTTAGACTGCTGTTCGTAAGGCTTACATTTGGTATAAGAATGTGGCCATCCATCTTTTCAATTTAGCAACTTTTAATGCTTTTTATTTTTATTCAATGAGTGTTCTCTAGTGTCAAAGATGACTTTTGTTCAGTTTCTGGAGTCTGTGATAGGCCGCCTTGTTGTAGTGGAACAGGCAAGTGTTCCTAGAGTTGGAGTGATGGAGGATGTGGCTAGATTGAAAGATCACCACTTTCCCGATTTAATTCCTCCCAGTCACAAAAGAAACAATCCCTGTAGGAGATGTAGAGTCTGTTTGCCAAGAGGTATGTGGAAGGAGAGTTGTATGCACTGTGCTGATTGTCCTTCTAATCCTGGGCGGTGTCTCCCCACATGTTTGATTGTATCACTCTCAAAATAGTTTTGGGAAGCAACATGAGTCTAATAGTGTACTACCTGGTCTGTATGGTTTTATATTTGTTGTTCAGTTTTACGGTTGGCAATAGAATGATGTCTTTAGTTACCATTGTTGTTGTATTTGTAGTTATAATTTTGTATCTAATTCCAATTGGTTTGTGTATTTTTTCTCGTTAAAATAAATTGATGAATGTGTGCATGGACTGGCACTTGGCTGGTGATGTGTGTGGGTGGACTGGCGATTGGCTGGTGGTGTGCACTGACTGGCGCTTAGCTGGCCGTGTGAGTGGACTGGCGCTTGGTGTGCGTGGACTGGTGCTTGGCTGGTGGTCTGCATGGACTGGTGCTTGGCTGGCCATGTGCGTGGGCTGGCACTTGGCTGGTGGTGTGGGTGAGTGGACTGGCATCTGGCTGTTGGTGTGCGTGGACTGGTGCTTGACGGGTGGTGTGCGTGGGCTGGCATTTGGCTGATGTTGTGTGAGTAGTGACTTGCTTCTGGTCATTACACACTCTGCTAGCCAAATGCCACTGCACACACTATGTCAACCACCAGATTGTGTGACTGCTGGGTCAGTCATGAGGGTGTGTAAAAGTGATGGGCCCTTGAATGGTGCTGTCTGTTGATGTGAATGTTGTAATGTGCTGGGTCCGCCGCTGGTGGAGTGAATGGTCTAGTGTTCCAAGTATAAAAGATATGTGAATGGCCTGTAAAGAGGTAGGTGCATTGCCGCTCATGTGCTGTGAGTCATTGGTTCAGATTTATAGCCTTTTAATTATTAACAGTGAATTTCCTTTTTGTGAAATCGCTTGTTATTAACATTTTACGCTCTGAAACTTCACTCAGCCTTGTGCCAAATCCAACCAGTATGTGTGTGTACTTGAGGAACAGATGGATAGACAGTCATATTTGTCTTATCTATCTTTCTGTGCTAAGGTGTAGTTTGTCTCTAGGGAAAATGTACCAACTTTAGATATTTCTGCAAACCAAAAAAACACGGGGAGTACTGGGTGATGTTCTTCTCATGGATCCCAACATGTTTTTTTACTCAGAATGCCATGCAAACCTCAAAATGTGACTAAAGTCACACATTTTTCCTGCATTAATGTGTCTTAATCTTCTGGTATTAAACAAAACACAATTTCCCTACCTTCCAGCATCCCCCCCGAGTCCTGATGAAAATGGTACCCTATCCATATGGGTGGCCAAGTACCCGTGACGGCCAAGTTCCCAAAATGTATAGTGGAGACATCAAAATTACCTACCACAAAACATCCTGGTTTCACGGGGGGGGGGGGTGACCGGGTTTTTGACCCCAGGATTAGCAGCCATCTAAGGAAACCTACCAAACCCACTCATTTCTGAAAGCTAGACACCCAGGGGAGTCCAAGGAGGTATGGCTTGTGTGGACCTCCCAGCCTTTTCCTACCCAGGATCCCCTGCAAACCTCAAATCTAGCAGAAAAAAATCATTTTTTCTCAGATTTCTGTGTGGGAAAGTTGTGGGATCACTGGGCTGACACAAATATCCTACCACCCAGCGTTTCCCCTGGTCTCCTTATAAAAATGGTACCTCACTCATGTGGGTGTGGCAAGTACATGCAGCAGGCATGGGCCCAAAACGTATTGTTCAGACATCAAAATTACCCATCACAAAGTACCTAGTTTTGCAGGGGGCACCTGGGTTTTTGGCCCATGCTCGGCGGCCATCCAAGGAAACTTACCAAAGCCACATATTTCTGATAACTAGACCCCCTGAGGAGTCCAGGGAGGTATGGCTTGCATGGAACCCTCAATGTTTTCCTATCCAGAATGCCTTGCAAACATCAAATTTAGCTGAAAAAAATCACTTTTCCCACACATTTTTGTGTGGGATCACTGGGCCGACACAAATGTCCTAACACACAGCATTCCTCTCAGCCTCCCAAGTAAAATGATACATCACTTGTGTGGGTGGGCCAAGGGCCAGTGACTGGGAAGGGCCAAAAACATAGGGATTAAGGGCATAAAACAGCGAATTCTAAGCACTATATTTGTAAACAAATATGTTTTTAGCCGATTCTGCATTGGACAGCCACACAAGTGAGGTATCATTTTACTCGGGAAACTGAGCGGAACGCTGTGTGGTAGGACATTTGTGCCGGTATGGTGATCCCACACAAAAATGTGTGGAAAGTGTTTTTTTTCTAGCTAAATTTGACTTATGCAGGGGATTCTTGGTAGGAAAACGTGGCGGAGGGGTCTACGCAAACCATACCTGGACTAGCCCAGGTAGTTGGGTTTTGGCCTGTTTCCTGTTCGCAGGCACTAGGCCTACCCACACAACTGAGGTATCATTTTAATTGGCAGACTTAGGGTAACACAGCATTGCAGAGCAACTTTTTTTACCTATTAACTTTCTATGCATTTCCGCCAAATGTTAGACTGTGTAAATAAGTAGTTACTTTGAAAAATGTTCTATAATTCACATACTAGTATGGGTACACACAATTTCAGAGATGTGTAAATGACTACTGCTTCTAAACTCTATATTTTGTTCCCATTTCAGAAATGCATAGGTGTCCTTCGTACCTATTTTTCACTCTTTATATTTTACCACATGAATTGCTATATACCCGGTACACAATAAAAGACCATTGCAAGACGCAGCTCAGTTTTTGGCTCCGGGTTTCTTGGGTTCTTGGTGAACCTACAAATCTTATATATCCCCCAACCAGAAAGGTACAGCAGATGTAATAGTATATTGCTTTAAAAAATCTGTCATACTCAGAAGTTACAGGTGAAAATGTTGGCATCAATGGCTGTGTTTTTCAAAATATTTTCAATACTTCTTACTTTCAACTGTTACTTTCTATATAAAAAACCTTGAAGGATCTAAACAAATGACTCCTTGCTGAATTCAGAATTATGTCTACTTTTCAGAAATGTATAGCTTTCCGGTATATATTATCCAATGTATGCTTTCAGATACATTTCTACCACTTACTGGAAGGAGTAAAGAACAATGCACATGGGGTATGGGGCAAGAAATCGACTGCACCTATCCCCTAAGTGGGGTATAGTAATTGGGTTGTGTGCCAAGGACCTGAGACGCAGTACCCTTACACCTCCTATGGAACACTCCACAAAGCAACACTTCACAAGCAATGATCCGGCACTCCACTCAGTATTACAAAGCAACTTATAAAGAGATAAATTGTCAGAAACAGAAAGAGCAGGTCGCAGTATAACTTCTTTATTCAGGATTCTTCTTTTTTTAAAATGACACGAAGTAGCCAACGTGTTTCGTCCTTACGGACTTCTTCAGGGTTACAAACATATGTATTTAACCCCTTCCATGCTCATGACGGAACGGTTCCGTCATGAGCGTCGGTTGAGCTGTGCTCATGACGGAACCGTTCCGTCATGAGCCCATAGGCTCATTAGAACATTCAGCACAGCGCGAAAATTCGCGCCTAGCTGAAGGGGTTAAACATGATTTTAAACATTATATACAGAGTTTATCATGTACAAATATTTATACACATTTACAAAAATATAAATTTGAAACATAATTGTTTTTAAAAACACCATTAAAACATTAGACTTTGCTAAATACCACTCAGTGTATTCATTGAATTCCTGTATACAAATATCTTGAGTAAGAGAATAGACGTGAGCAGTCATACAAGACAAAGGAAAACAAAGAAGTTCCTACCTACGTCTAAAAAAGATTTTGACCTGCTAATTCAAAGAGAGTCTAAGTTACATCTTTTAAATTTACAACTGAGAAATTATAAGAAAGAAGAGCGGGTCAGAAAGACAAATTAGGATACAGTAATTTATGGGTAACAGATATTTCACGTTACCATATGCAATGGGTAACAACATGAGGTACCCTGGGAGACATCTCTATTGTTGCCATTAAATATACTCATAGAATGTTCATAATTATAAAGCGACTAAACATATGATAGTTAAAATTAAGCGCTTACCCAGTTTATTCCTGCTACGTCCTTTCAAATCTCTAGGTAGAATAGTTTTTGAATGATGAAGCGTAGAATTTATCAATAATTTTCAATAGTTCCCTAAACAACAAAACGTCAGAGTAGGATGTATGCCAGACTTTTTAGGTCCGCCATTTGGCATTTAAAGAGTGGGCAGATTTATATATCCATGCACATACCTTAATGGAAAGGATGCAATAGAGAAATGTCGTGTACTATGATGGTGGCTTCAGAAGCAACATCTATTTGTCATCATCTGCATCGTATTTGTATATTACAAACCTATACAGATAAACACCATAAATTTACTCCTCATGGTCTAGTATGTAGATCCAAATTTGCACTTTGTCAGAAATTCGAATGTCTGATGTTGTGTAAGGATAACTGATCGATCCAACTATCCATGATTTCAAGGTCAAACAGAAGATAGAGGCTCTCAAAATCATAATGGTTGCTATCTATTAAAAAAAAGGTACATCACAGGACTGGTAAGTGGAGTGATGTACAATTGCTCAACTCCAAGGCTTAGACTTCTAAATGGCTCTCTAGATAAAGCTATGCCCGACTGTAGGTGCACACAAAACACGTGACCCCATTTGCAGGTTAAATGAGAACTAAAGAAAGCCGATTACATTCAATTCAATACCATCAAACCAAAACGGTTCCCATAAGCTACTAATGCTTATGAGAGAAAGAGTAATATTGTAGTTCCATATCTGATAGCCCTTAATTCTTTAACTTCAGCCTACCAAAGATTTAGGCGGCTCTTCAAAAAAGGTTTCACAATATTACAATGTTGCAAGTACATCAAAGCCCTGTTAGAGATTGGGCTGTCGGGGAAAGTGTTGAATACTTGCAAGCTTATAGCCCGACGTCAAAGCATCACCCTTATGCCACTATAACATATAATTATTCCCCCCCAAAAACGGACCTAACTTAAAAGGAGCCCATACCCCCAAACTTACTTGTATATCAATCACCATTTCGGTCCTCTGCTGTCAGCGTTCCGGCCATATTTCGCTTGCTGATGGTGTATGTAGACAGCAGCGTTTAAATAGCCCGCCCGTACTTGCACCTGAAATCAATTTCACCAGGCGCCCATCTATATTAGCTCCGTATTGTCCGCCATCTTATAATGGTGTCAGACAATAGGAAACAAACCTGAAGGTGCCCGAATCATTACTTTAAATCAAAATAAACCATAGTGCGCAAAGACGTGCAAATTGTATTATGTCGGCTTTTAGGGTGATTTAATGTATGAGAGCCTCCTGATTTCAATTTCTACAGTTTTATGCTATATAATGTATTAAGCATCACAGGAACAGCCCGGGACGTGACGAGATAGTCACGGCCATATTGGATTGGGCAGGATAATACGTCTGCCCAATGTAAAGCCGTGTAGTATATTAAATTTATATTTTATCGACCCTAACAGCAATGTGAAACATAAATTTATATTTTATCATCTCTATCAGTAATAGGAAACAAATCTGAAGGTGCCAGAATCATTACTCCAAGTCAGCATAAACAGTAGTACAGAAAAACGTGCAATTTAAATTATGTCCGCTTTTATGTATATTTTTGTAAATTTGTATAAATATTTGTACATGATAAACTCTGTATATAATGTCTAAAATCATGTTTAAATACATTTGTTTGTAACCCGGAAGAAGTCCGTAGGGACGAAACGCGTTGGCTACTTCGTGTCATTTTAAAAAAAGAAGACTCCTGAATAAAGAAGTTATACAAAAATGGCTGCTAGCCACATGGTCAGAACAACAAACAAGACGGCATGGGGAACAAACTAATAAGAACACATGCAGGCCTATGGGGAAAGCACACCTAATGGCTACACAAACTGGCCAGCAGCCACATGGTCAAAGCAACAACCAACAAGACAGCATGGCCACAACAAAGAAGACATGCAGGCATGTGGCAAAAACCACACTGGCTGGCTACACATAATGGCTGCCATCCACATGTTCACAGCACGAAGCAGTAGGCCTGGAAAACAAAGAACACATGCAGACCTATGGGCACTGACTATCCAAAATGGCCCCTGGCCACATGGCATGAGGAGCAAAGGCAAATCGTGGCCTATGACAAACACACACACAGTGGCCAGACAAAGGATGAATGGTAACACAGAGAACTTCGCATTAATTGAGCAATGTCTAAAATAAAAATTAACATGGCTAAAAATGTTTACAAGAATACAAATCCTCCAAATGCATTACCTCACTGTTTGCAGGAGGAAAAAACTAAAACTTGAAATACCACAACAAAACAAACACATTTTGTATTTTAATCCAATGCCATCCATGGCCTAAATTATGTTTTAATTCAACATACACCACAGAATCAGTTGTTTCATGCACCCATGACTTGCATTATGTCTAGTGGCTGGAAGGCCCATTTGCAGACTAGGCCACATAGTGAATTAAGTCAATACTGCTAATTTATTTTAAAAAATGGAACATTTTACTTTTGTAAAAGAAAACAAATTACATGCAAAAAAATAGCTATGCCCCTACTGAATCTGCAGGCTACCCATCACAATAAATTTAAAAAAACTGATTAAAAGTACAAATAAATCCAGGTGTATGTCTCTAATCAAACAATACCCCTCTACATCAGTTTTCCAATTATAAAGTCCTTAAATCCAATGGTATAAATGCAGCAGACAAGGAGAGTGATCCTTCCAGCTCCATTTCCCAATAAAAAGTGGCCAGGAGCCTGCTGGACAAGAACAGAGATTTGGAGACTGGGGAACTCCCTTCCTGTTGGAAAAATGTTTTAATTTTTTTTTTAAAAAGGACTCACACAAAAAAAGACATCCCCTACTGTCCATTTGGCAGTTTTTTTTACTCCAAATCATCATCTGAGAAGATTGTGATGCTTCCCGAGGTGAGAATCTTCCCCAGATTGCAGCCTTGGTAGGTCCTGCATGTTCAGCATCACATACGCCCCAAAACATCTGCCAGAAGTTGCTTGCACGCCCGAAAGATGTGTTGGCAATTGCAAAATCCTGCAGGAACTTTGGACCGGCTAGCACATCTTGTGTTGCTCCAGAACGGCTCTGAAATCTCGTGGGCGATCGGGAGCACCTGGCAAGTCGCTCCTGTGCATTTTGATCACGCTAACCAAAATAACTCCGCTCTGTTGTGGAGTTTATTGGTAACTCAGAGTTTTATGTGGAACGCGGAATTGCTGAACTCGACAAACTCTGTTGAATGGGGTGAGATCCCCATGTAAGTAATGAACACAGACTTTTTTCAGGGTGAGCTACAAAATAAACCTGTGCTTAACCTTCAGGTAGTTTGGCACAAAAGTAGTCAGGATCAACTTAGTGGTAATGTGTAAATTATTTGTGCAGTGCTCAAACAGGGATAAAATGAAAACAAACCATGAAAAATCCCAAAACTATTTAGGAAAATAAAGTATATTTTAATAAATAAAACAACAAAACTTCAGAACTAGAGTTCTACATTTGTAAAGTTTTCAGTAAAAATAGCACCAAGAAGCACAAAGTACCAATCGTGGTTATGTGGTCCCGCTGAACCCGGTCAAAGTCAAACCTTTAGGTTGACCGCGCTGGAGCACAGATCTGATACAATACGAGGACCAGGAACCTACTGGTGGAAGGTTTACCATCTAACTTAGTTCCAGTTTCACAAAAGGAGCCTCAATTTGAGCTTTGCATTGGCAGGGGAATGCAAGGAGATATTTGTTGCCATGGAGAGCTGGTTGCCGCTCAGCTTCACGTTGGGAACACAGAGCGGTTGCTTCTGACAAAAAGAGCATTGTGCAGGTGAAGTCCGGAGGCTGTAGCAGGTAAGATTGTGTCAGCAGTCTGATTCAGGTCCTGAGTTAATTTTAATTTTCACCCTAAGTGGGAAGGGTATGCCCAGATCTGGGTCCTGTGCTCGTTACATTACCGGTTTCAGCTCCCTGGCTGATGAATGTGGATGCCCCGAAACTGGTCCCAGGATGCTTGTTTTCCGGTCCAGGGAGGACTTAACCTGGCAGTTTGGACTAGACTGTTCCCATGGGGAACAGGGTCAAGGTTGATCTGCATATGGCTGGATCAATCAATCATGTAATAACAAAAAGGAGCCAAGAGGGAAACGAAACGGTACCAAAAAGGGATATCCCTCCACTCACGTAAATTCAATAACAAAAAATCCCTGTACCGTGGACTATAGCTAGCATCCGTCAAATAAACTTGAGTCTACACAAGTCTGGATATTCTTACTATCAAATTCCAGGTCCACCCCCTTTCCCTTTTACGGTGAGGTGTGTGTTCTCTTATAGCTGGTAGTCCTCTACAAACCACTGTTTGATGCTTAAAATCAGAAGGATCCAGGTTAGATTCAACTGGACAAAATCCAATAATGTCTGCCCCGGTAAGACAGTACATCCACCCACACTCAAACAGGTATTCAATAGAAAAAATGTGTGGTGGAATGGAGGGCACCTCACGGGCGAACAACCCTCGGGGAACTTGGCTGATGTTACCAATTCAATGCCCCTTTCTCATCATCGGTTACCCATCCTTTTCCAGAGAAAAATTTGTGTACAAAGCAAGAAAGTGCGTGCAAAGAAAGTACTCAACAGGAAGCTAAATCAATAGCTCCCTAATGTGACCAACATAAAAGTGATATAAAATCATCAGCCACACACACTTTGGAACTTTATTATTCGTGCTAGTGTGAACTGGTGAGTTAAAAAGGCTGGTAGCTTAATGTCGCATACCACTACCTGACACCGACATGTTTCACTGCCCAGTTACTTTATGGCAGATTCATCAGGGTATTACCACTCGGTCACCGCACCACTGTCGGACATCTTTTTAGGACACCTTAATCAGCCCTGTCCTCTCATACCAGCTGATCAGGCAATAATCCACCACTGAGTCGATTGTAGCATCAATCGTACAAATATGGAGCCAGGACCTTATATCATCCCAGGAACCCTGGGATGATATAAGGTCCTGGCTCCTGGTCCTGGTTCCTGGGATGATATAAGGTCCTGGCTCCATATTTGTACGATTGATGCTACAATCGACTCAGTGGTGGATTATTGCCTGATCAGCTGGTATGAGAGGACAGGGCTGATTAAGGTGTCCTAAAAAGATGTCCGACAGTGGTGCGGTGACCGAGTGGTAATACCCTGATGAATCTGCCATAAAGTAACTGGGCAGTGAAACATGTCGGTGTCAGGTAGTGGTATGCGACATTAAGCTACCAGCCTTTTTAACTCACCAGTTCACACTAGCACGAATAATAAAGTTCCAAAGTGTGTGTGGCTGATGATTTTATATCACTTTTATGCTGGTCACATTAGGGAGCTATTGATTTAGCTTCTTGTTGAGCACTTTTTTTGCACGCTCTTTCTTGCTTTGTACACACATTTTTCTCTGGAAAAGGATGGGTAACCGATGATGAGAAAGGGTCATTGAATTGGTAACAT
Organism: Lissotriton helveticus; assembly: GCF_964261635.1. Classification (NCBI taxonomy): domain Eukaryota; kingdom Metazoa; phylum Chordata; class Amphibia; order Caudata; family Salamandridae; genus Lissotriton; species Lissotriton helveticus. Next base: position 558,434,300 of record NC_136071.1, on the reverse strand, counting down.
CAGCCAAGTTCCCCGAGGGTTGTTCACCCGTGAGGTGCCCTCCTTTCCACCACACATTTTTTCTATTGAATACCTGTTTGAGTGTGGGTGGATGTACTGTCTTACCGGGGCAGACATTATTGGATTTTGTCGAGTTGAATCTAACCTGGATCCTCCTGATTTTAAGCATCAAACAGTGGTTTGTAGAGGACTAGCAGCTATAAGAGAACACACACCTCACCGTAAAAGGGAAAGGGGGTGGACCTGGAATTAGATAGTAAGAATATCCAGACCTGTGTAGACTCAAGTTTATTTGACGGATGCTAGCTATAGTCCACGGTACAGGGATTTTTTGTTATTGAATGGATCAATCAATCAATCAATACACTGTGAGCTGGTCCTGGGTCAGACGTAGGTGGGCGGGGAGGGAGTTCCAAGTTTTGGCTGCCAGGTAGGAGAATGACCTTCCTCCGGCGGTGGTTCTACGGATCCGTGGGACGGTGGCGAGGGCGAGGCTGACGGAGCGGAGTTTGCATGTAGGAGTGTAGAACGTGAGGCGGTTGTGTGTGCGTGGGTGAGGAGCCTGAACGTGATTCTTTTGCTGACGGGGAGCCAGTGTAGGTATCTCAGGTGGGCTGATATGTGACTGTGGCGGGGGATGGCGAGAATGAGTCATGCGGATGCGTTCTGTATGCGTTGGAGTCTTTTCTGAAGTTTGATTGTGGTCCCTGCGTATAGGGCGTTCCCGTAGTCAAGTCGGCTAGTGACGAGGGCCTGGGTGACCGTCTTTCTAGTTCCGGTAGGGATCCAGCAGAAGATCTTACGGAGCATGCGCAGGATGTTGAAGCATGAGGATGAGATGGCGTTGACTTGCTTGGTCATCGTGAGAGAGGAGTCCAGGATGAATCCCAGGTTGCATGCATGGTCAGTGGGTGTTGGTGCGGTGCCTAGTTCTGCGGGCCACCAGGAGTCGTCCCAGGCGGATGGGGTTGGTCCGAGGATGAGGACCTCCGTCCATCCAAACTGAAATGGCATGTTGAGCAAAAAAACGATGGATTAAACCCAGATCTGTGACTGGGGCTGAATTTTCGACAGTGTTAAACATGTCATCCATCTTCTTTATGTGTTTCCTGAGTTAATCTCGATGTTTTGAGGGGAAAGACTGGTCCATCTCACTGTAACAACTACCCAAGAAGCACTGAAAACCCACTCAGCAAAGACACTGGCTATCTAGCAAGCCATATTTCCAGCCTGCTGAGCACTGGCCACCAATGGCACCTCTTCACATACCAATACACCAGTGGAAAAACATAGAGCGTTTTCTGCTGATGCAAAGGACGCCGTGCGGGTGAAGTCCAGAGGCTGTAGCCTCTAAGGTCATGTTAGCAGTCGGATGCAGGTCTTGAGTTAGCCTCTGTGGTGTCTGCTATATTTCACAAAGAGACCGGTGATGGTTCTTTTTCAAAGCAAAGAGCCCAGAACATCCTGCAGTTTTTAGGTGTGAGGAGTGCACTCTGACACTAACCAAGGGTCCAGGACCTGTTGGGGCGTCTGTTGGGGGGAGGGCATTGTTTGCTTCTGCTGTATGGTCCAGGCAGGTCAAGTTAGTGATGGTCAGCGGAGCAGTTGCAGGAGAGACCCCTGAAAGCTGCTTGAATCCCTACAGCTCACCAGGAGGCCAGCCAAGTGACCCTTGGAGTTACTTCTAGGTTCAAGGGAAGCGGGTCCTATTGTGCTCCTTCAGACAGCAGGGCAGTCCTTCTGAGTCTGCACAAGTCCAGGAGTGTTCTGATGAGAGGGTCTGAGGGTCCCACTTTTATACCCAGTGCCAATCTGTGCATGGGGATCACTACCTTTGTCTAACCTTAAACTGGTTCTAGTAAGTTCTTCCATTTTCCCTGGCTTTGCTCTGATCGGTCAAAGGGGACAAAGGACGGTCATGCCTAGGCGTGATCTGTATGTGCCAGTGACAGTGCAGGCATCTTCAGAAGGCAGGAATGGGTTGGCACAGCCGCTAGGCTATCCTTTGAAGGTCAGGGAGGGTTGAGTATAACCGCAAGCCATCCTGCTCAGGAGAGGAACACCATTCCCCATCCCTATTACCCTTTTGTCTCCTGTCTGGAAAGAACACACATCACAACACGCAAAAGAACCACTATGTCATGCGATCGTAGACACTGGAAGAAAGGTGCATTTGGATTAGCAAGAAAAATTCCAACTTTCTTAACGAGTAGGTGAAGCAATATTAGAACAACTTGGAGGAACAATTGAAGTAGAGCCAGAGTTTAACTTAGTTGCATTAGAGAAATTTATGATGTCAAAACCAGGTCCAAAAGTAAAATCCAAATCATCTTCATTAGACCTGTTGGCATAAACTTTGTTGAATATACTAACTTGATTGTCAGTGAGTTTTACAACACTGTTTTTATTCCACCAACCTCTGTTTTGTAAGTGGACAGAAGGTTTGGTGACCTTGACAACCTGAACAGGTATTGTGAACTTGGATTGGCCCTTGCAAACTTTGTAGGGTTTTTTGATGAGGACCCAAACGTTAGTTTTGATATCAGGGCCAAGTGATGTAGAAAAACTATCATAAAACCTTTTTTGCAGTGATTGCTTTGCAGCAACTCTACTTTTAATCATTTGGGGATCTGGTAATGTGTTCCTCTTGTGATGTAAAGCAGAACCTACAGCCAAATTAGTGAATCAGCTTCCCTGGCCCTGAGAGCTTTGAAAGGTGTAACACCAGTGGTGGAATGAGGTGTTGTTAAATAAGCCCAAACTTTACTTTGCAAAAAATCCCCTACATCAGGATTTGCTGAAATAGCAGTTTGGACTCCTTCTTTAAGAAATCGATTGGCCCTCTCAACTAGTCCATTAGAAGAAGGACTATATAGTGCAACTTGGCAATGTTTTATCTCAGAAGTCTCTAAGAATCTGGTGACTCGATGGGAAAGAAAAGGTTGACCATTGTCAGTGACAACGCAATTAGGAGTACCTTCAACCTTGAAAATACTTTGAAGGAAACAAATGACCGTAGAAGAGTTGGCTGTCTGTACAAATGAATAATATTTCCATTTAGAATGGTATTCAATGGCAACCAGGCAGTACTTTTTGTCTGTGGGTAATAAATTAAAAGGTCCTGAAAAGTCTAAGGCAATTTTATCCCAAGGGGAATCTGAGAATGGAACTGCAAGTAAAGGCTTCTTGTTGGTTTTCCAATGTTTGTCGGAAACAATACAACTAGGGCAATTGTTTATAAAAGAAGCCACTTGTGTGTCTAAGCCCGGCCACCAGTAAATATCTTAAAATTTTTTGCAGGTAGCAGAAATACCTAAATGACCTTCATGACCAATATTGAGGATCTTCTCTCTGAAAGAAGTGGGAGGTGCAAACAAACCATTTCGCACACAAACTCGATTTTCAAAAGACAATTCTTCATTAATTTGTGCAAAGCACTTTACATCGTTGCTCAAAATTTAATTAGCAGGCCATTTACTTTTAATGAAAACTTCCACCTTTTTTTTGGATCAAATTTATTTTTATTTGCAGTTAAACAAAACATTGCAGTTGTCGGACAAACATCGTACAAAATGCAATCGCTTTCCCTGGTGTCTATTCTGGCATCATGAGGCTGCTCTCGGGGGAGTATTGCCACGAGTCCATGCATGATGGCGCGGGTAACACCTTGCGAAACATTGCATAGAAGAGCTCTGGTATTGCGTCCCCTATCTGAATTCTCCCTAACCCCAACTGTTCCTACCCGTTCCCCGCCCCCCTCCCCTCCACCCACTCCTTCCGGTGTGTTCCTCTGTTTAGTCTTGAGGCTTGCGAATGGACCCCCCTCATACCTTCGGGGTCTCATCTCGTGGTGGTGTGTGAAACTCCTCTACCAGTCTAAGGACTGTGAGATATTTTGGGCATGTAAGTTCGGGGAATTTGTGAGACAGTAGGGAGACCAAAGGCGACCATGTTTCCCTAAAGGTGTCTGAGGTTTGTGTAAGTGAGGCTTGTATGCGCTCCATCCCCATTATATACCACAACCTGTTGAGCCAACCGACATGCGTGGGCCTCCGTGAAGTGCCCCACAATGAAAGGATGTGGTGCGTGGCAGCCCCTAGCGCCAGTCCCATTTGCCTCCCCCGGATGGACTCAAGTGGGAAGGTAAGTTTGTTAGGTAGACCCAGGATTGCATACGCTGGGAAACGGGGAATCTCTGTCTCAAAAGACCTATCTACATCTTTGAGGACCTCCTCCCAGTACCCCTGCACTTCTGGGCACTCCCATAACAGGTGGAACATGGTCCCTGTGTGTCCACATCCCCTCCAACACCTGGAGTCCCTACTAGGGTTGCTTAGGTGGATCCGCTCGGGAGTCAGATGCCAGTAATAAGCCACTTTGACCGCTGATTCTCGACTGGCCATGTTGCGAGCCGTGTGGTGCGCCCGGTAGAAAATGTCCTGCCATTCCTTGTCCGAGAGCGCGCGCCCCAGCTCCCTCTCCCACCTTTTCTGCCCTGCTGATCTAATCGCCGGCGGTGGAGGGGTCAGCAACTTATACAGTTCCGTGATCGCCCGTTTGTCCGTGGATTTGGACAGGAGCCATTTCTCGTATGGCGTAAGAGGACGGCCCACGTGTGGGATGGTGTCCTATGGGTAAGCCAATGTCGCAATTGAAAGTTTTGGAAGTTCTTCGGCTTATCGATGGAGTACCCTTCACTGATAGCCTGCATGGTCATAAAGCCCTGCAAATCAAACAGGTGTCCGGCCGATCTGCACTCCGTCCGCCTCCATTGCGGGAAGGAGCCGGGAACCAGTCCCGGCGGGAACGCCGGGTTGTCAAAAAGCGGAGACATTGGCGAGGGGAAGGACGTGAGGTCTCTGGCCACCGCAACTGCGTCCCAGACCTGAAGGAGGGTCCTGGTGATGAGTGATTTTTTGATATATGCCGGTCTATACGGGCGCGCCAAGAACGGGACTTTCCAGAGTGGCATCCCCGCCATGGTCCTGTCCTGGAACAGCCCTCGCTTCTCCGAGGTTGGCCTGGACCATTCCAAGAGGTAACGCATCTGCGTTGCCTGGAAGTACCGCTGTAGGTCAGGTACACCTAGCCCTCCCTCCGCCGGGACTCGCGTGATCAGGTCACGCCTCATCCAAGAGCGTTTACCTGCCCAGACAAATTGCTGTACCGCGTCTTGCAGCTTTTTGAGCATGCCTATAGGAGCAGTAACCGGTATGGTCTGGAAGAGGTATAGCACTTTTGGTAGCAGGGACATTTTGATAGCAGCCACCCGGCCAAGCCAAGAAAGCGGCTGCTGTTTCCACCTCTGGATATCCTCCTGGATGCGTGTAAGTAGCTTGGCATAGTTCACTTCGACTGTCTGAGCCGTGGCAGGCGTTAGTTCGATCCCCAGGTATGGGAGCGCCATTTGTGTGGACAAGCCACCCAATTGCAGTGAGCTTCTATTGGTTGGACGAGTGTTGCACCCCAGGGGGAGAACCACTGATTTTCCTACGTTCATTTTGAAGCCCGACACCCTCCCAAATCGCTCCATTTCCTCCAGAAATGCCGGTATCGAGACTCTAGGGTTGGCTACCGCGACCAAAATGTCGTCCGCATACAGGCTGATAGAGTGTTCCTCGCCCCTGAATGTAACGCCTGTGATGGCCCGGTTGTCCCGTACGTGCTGTGCGAAAGGTTCCATGTATAGGGCGAACAGCAGCGGCGAGAGCGGGCAACCCTGCCTCGTGCCTCGGTGGATGGTAAATGGCTTGGAGCTCGTTCCGTTCACCTTGATTGTCGCTTGAGGTGATGCGTAACAGCTCGCCACCCAGGCCCTAAACTTGTCGCCCACACCAAATCTCACCAGTGTCCTATCAAGATGGGTCCAGTCCACCCGGTCGAATGCTTTTTCGGCGTCGACCGACAGAAGGGCCGCATCCGTTGCATTGTAGTGTGCCTTATCGATTACGTGCATCAGGCGCTTGGTGTTGTCTGCGCTTTGACGGGAGGGAATAAAGCCCGCCTGGTCCGGTTCAATTAAGCCAGGGAGACACGGGCCCAGTCTCGAAGCCAGAATCCCCGTGAAGAGTTTTAAGTCGAGGTTGAGGAGAGAGATCAGCCGATTTGCCGCACACTGGGTCGCGTCTTTGCCTGGTTTTGGCAGAACAATAATGGCAGCCTCTAACATCTCTTGTGGGATCGAACCAGGGCCCTGAAAAGAATTAAACAGCCTCGTCAGTATAGGGGCCAAGAGGGAGCAGAAGTATTTATAAAAGCCCGCCGAAAATCCGTCCGGGCCTGGTGCTTTAAGCGGTTTGAGACAGGCAATGGCGGAAACCACTTCCTCCAAACGTATGGGGGCGTCCAATGCCATGGCATTTCCCTCGTTGAGGGCCGTTACCTCTGCTTCATCTAGATAGGCTATACCCGCCTCAGCGTCTGAGGCTGGCTCTGCCTTGTAGAGTGTGGCATAAAATGTCCTGAATGCCTCCGCAATGCGGTCGTCTCCCCGGAGCTCCACCCCGCCCTCCTAGCGAATGACTGGGATCTTAAACCGGATGGTTTTCGCCTTTAGTTTATTGGCAAGTAAGCGGCCCGTCTTATCCCCTCCTACGTAGTACGTGTGTTTAAGGCGCAGTGCCGCGTATTCTGCCCGATCCAAGTCGAGGCTTGCAAGCTGCGCTCTGGCCGCCTTCAGCTTGCGCCAGATCCTCGGGGCCCCAGTCCGACTATGCACCCGCTCCAACTCCAGCACCTGCGCTGTCAGCTCCTGTCGGCGTTCCCTTCGTTCCCTATTGTCCGCTGCCGAGATCGCTATAAGCTCCCCTCTAATGACCACCTTAAGCGCCCCCCATACCGCTGACATGGCCACCTCCCCCGTGTCGTTCTGATCCAGGTAGTCCGAGATGCTTTGGGAAAGTTGCTGCGTTACCCCCTACGGGAAAGTAGATTCTCCCTAAGGCGCCAGGTACCCTTATGTGGTTGCATGCGCGGAACTCGTAGGTGCACCACCACAGCATCGTGGTCTGACAAAGCCGCTGGGGCAACCTCTAAATCCTGTACCATGGGGAGCAAGTCCGTGGAGCTTAAAAAGTGGTCTATTCTAGCATATGTTCGGTGCACATGTGAGTAGAAGGTGTACCCCGGGGCCGTGTGGTGGATCTCCCTCCATGCATCTGTCATATAGCTACTGTTTATCTTTGTAATGTGTTAAGTTAGCATAGGCTTATTAAATGTTTAAACGCCATTTTTCCTTTTGCTGCTTCTGCACACGACACTTAATTGTTGATTTAGCTTTCAACCTAGAAGTCCGTTGTGGTTTACGTGTGAATAATATGTTATTGCTTTGATATCAGCTTTGCTTAATAAACTATGTCTGTACAGAGAGTGCTGAAGCTTCAAGAATAACACTATACAGAATTGTTATGAGGTCTGATCTCCGCACCATCATAGACATAACATAAGTGCAGCTTCTGCCAAATTTAGGCTTTAGGCGGGTTTTATATTGCTTTGCTTAGAACACAGACACACACTTGATGCGGTTCGCATGCAGAGAGAGCTGGTGGAAGCAGATTGTGATGTATTCCTATAGGTCCTGAATCGATCCCCCTATTCCTGACCCTATTCTGGTTAGTAAACTAACAAGTTAACTAGTAATCAGCCCATGAGGCAGAAAATCCCCATGATGCAGATACCGTTATCTGACGCAGTCACACTACGGCACAGGAACGTGTTATCTGATTAGGTCATAACGCTTGCGATCTAATTAGACAAGCGATATCCCTCCAGCCCCTGATAAGGCATACGGAGTTCTCATAACAAATCAAACCTATGACAACCTGGGCAAAACCCTGCGGCCATTGTTTTGATTTCACCGAGAACTTCAGCAAAAAGAATGTGCTAACGAGCAAGTCGTATGACATCCTTATTGACGTATCTATGTCCATCCTTACGTCAATCTCGGCACCTTAAAGGTATAAATATTACCGATATTGCCCTATGCAAACACACGCGTGGTGACGAGACGGAGCAGCCATACTTGCCGAAGCGAAGAGCAGAGCAGACCCCGCTGGCGCAGCCCCGCCTTCCTGACGCGCTGAGACGCGCTGCTTTCTCCTGCCGAGAATTCCAGCCCCGGCGTTTCTGGGCAGCCCTCGCAGGCAGCCTGGAATATCGAGACCAGAGAGAGAGATACCATCCCTCATTCATCCTAACTTCCAGGTACAGAACTGAATAACCCCTCACAGAGAATTCTTTAGTTATTCACTTGGCAAAAACAAACTTAACTTAAACTGTAACTTTCTATTCCCGCCCACGTATTAGGCTTAGGTCAGGTACACGGGGTAGGCGTATTTAGAAACACCAGTTGAGTACGTTTAGTCAAATGTATATGTGTATGTAATATATTTTATTCATTTTAAAACATCATATGGCTTAGAAACCATATCAATGTTTTTACAGTATTATTTTATACTATTGCTTTTAATGTATGCACTTTACTTAACTATAAGTATTGCAATAATATCGATCCATTTCTCTTGTATGAGAAAAGAGACTGATCAATAAATACCACCTTTTTATTGAACACGCCCGTCTCTTCCTTTTCTCTACATTCTGATGAGACTAAGAATGCACGTACTGACTGAGTAAAATAAATTGCCTTTTGTTCACACGACTCTCGAGATATACTCTTGATTAGGGGAGAGCAAAGTTGTCATGTTCTATGGTTGTCAGAAACTAAATCCCTTCTTGTCTAATCAGGGGAGTTAATTCTTTCCTGAACATTCGAGAAAGTTTCTAGTGAACTCTGAGCTAAGCTGGCAAACCCAAAACTTTAAGTCTAGTATCGACAGTAGTAGACCTAGTTAACGTCTGGTCTAGGCCTTTACTATTGTAGGTATTATTCCAATGCGCAGAGCCTATTGGGATGATAGGAACTACACTACATGGCGCCCAACGCGTTTGGAAAGGGCGATAAAACTAACGTAAGACATTTAGAGTAACTCAGTCGTGCTTTCTCACTCAGACCCCTTTTCCCATAATACTCCAAAGACGTCTGGAGTGGGTGAAAGGTAATATCCGCCAGACCTCGCAGGAGGGAACTCCTATGTATGGTTCTTGGTATAGTCAACGTTGAAGGATACACAGTTCCAAAATATTGTGCATCTAATCTTTGTTTCCACAAGAAACCTGATCTGCAAACAAACAAAATAACCTTTTGGACAGTAAAATGTCAGACAATGAGGATGAAAGAGAGGCAGTTAGATTAGCAACTGAACTCGCAGCAGCTGATGCTACCATGCAGGCAGCAGACGAGGATATAATACTCATCCCGGTCATCAAAAGGAGATCTATTACTTTAAAACTTATAGAAAATGGACTGACACCTAGAGGTGGCACAGTCATATTCGTAATTGAGGCACACGAATATCGGCAGACAGAGGTATACTATTCATGGATACATTTTCCAGCAGCAAATGCTGTAACAAAGTACTTCCACTATTACAAAATAGAGGAACCTCCTGAAACGTACACTCCTTTCGAGGAGGTGGAAGTACACTCAAATTTCAAGAGCACCTGCTCTTATTTGATGGCGCCCTAAAACATAACAATCACATCACCAGGCTCGGTCCTTTAGGTAGACCAGGAGCAACGTGGCCGGTCCTAGCCGGATACACACCACATCCAGACATCGAAGGGATGTCTGCAGCAGAGCTGTTAACACAGCTAAAACAATTAATAAAAATACATAGACAATTAGTCCAATATGTGATGCGGACTTCAACAATTCAGCCAGCGATTAAACTTCCACAGCTGACCCCTCACCAGGGGAACACGAATAAAATTACACCACAGAACATCCAGTCCTGTCTAGGGAAGGTACCGGCTAAACGGGAACAAATACCATTCTGGTTGGCACAGAAAATCACCCAAATAGAGGCGGTGTTTCCTGACACCACCCCATTAGAAAAACACAGGATTCTGACTATCTGTCTCCCAATGGGAATCGCACCACACATAGAGGACTGTGACACTTGGGGTACAGTCTTTGCTTCCATCTACACAAAAACGCACGGTGTTCCATCCATTTCGGTAATACCAGATGTGCTAAAACAAATTCAAGATGAATATGGTTCAGAACCCGCTTTAACTCTTGGTATGAAATTACTGAAAGACTTCAAGCAGGTCTCGGCTATACTATTAGCCAACATAAAAGGAGAAGCAGCAAACGTGGCGATCCGCCAGAGGTTAAAAGAGACAGATATAGCAGACCAACCAGCTGAAATAGCCAGAATCATAGAAAAATCCTATGAGGAACTAGGCAGAGATAGTTTAGGTGGGATACCAGTAAAACCACAACTGATTGAAAGTCCTGAAAAAATATTTTATAACAATAAATCTACATCACCAAAAAAGAACTGGGATGGAAACAAACAATCCAATCCTAAAGAAAAGAAATTCCAGTCCAGAGGAAGGTCTCCTAGGCGAAGAGAAAAATCTCCGAACCAGAGACACAGGTCACCACAAAGTGACCCCTCTGGGAATAGATATAACCTTAGAAATAGGGATAATATAAAAAAGCCTGATAGATATCAAGACATTGATACACGTCCCTCTCAATCTTTTCAGACTTCCTCGCAGAAATCGGAAAGAAGAGGACGATCAGAACAAAGAGAAGAGCACGCCAAGTCCAAAGACAAGGAACCTGCTCAGCTAAAAAAGAAATTACAATTTCCAAAAAAGAAGGTAGCCAGTATCAAGGTAGTTAACAATGCCGAGACTACTGAGGACACAACTGAAAAACGGGGAATGGGCTCAGACAATGCTAGACAGCGCAGCAGAAGTGAGCATAGCTCGCAAAGTCCTTATGAATCATCTGGAGACAGTGGACACGAATGAATATCTTCAAGTGGAAACTGCGGACACCAGAGTTAGCAAACCTCACAAAATATACGAAATAACATTGCGTATAGAGGGAGATAAGACTAGGAAAATAAGGGGACTATTTCGGGATAATCTCTCCAAGGGCTATGATATCCTTCTAGCTGAAAAAGACTGGCCACCAGAGTTTGTAAGGGAGTGCCCTCATGGCGAAGAAGTAATTATGCCTGCCTTCTCAAATCATATTCCAATTCATAAAAAGTACACACTTGCCAGGAAATGGGCAGTGGCTCTAGCTCCTGCTTTATATAAAAATCACGTGGGATGGGATAAGGACTCTCCTCCTCACAAAATCCAGTTAAAATCACAACCTACTGCACAAAGACAGTACCCAATTAAGCAAGAAGCTAAAAAACAGGTAAATGAAATACTAGATCAGCTAGAATACCAGGGGGTGATTGAAACTTGCACCTCACAAATGAACAACCCTTTGTTTCCGGTCTCCAAACCAGACAATTCATATCGTCTAGTTTTGGATGACCGACACCTTAACACATGTTGCAAAACTTTTGCAGTGCAAAACTCACACAGTGCTGCACTAATGAATAACATAGTGCGCAAAAAATACAAAACAACCTTAGACATCTCCAATGGATTCTTTTGTCAAAACATAGCACCAGAGAGCAGATATTTAACTGCGTTCTCAATAAATGGCACTCAAAAACAATTCTGTCGGTTAGCCCAGGGGTACAAGAACAGCCCGGGGGTATTCTCAGCGAGAGTAACAGAATTACTACAACTATATGATGATGAAGCATTATCTTATGTCGATGACATTTACTTAACAGATGATGACTTGGAGACTCACTTGAAGAGAGTGAACACCATAATACTTGGGTTCGCAGCAGAGGGTTACAAATTCAACTTTAAAAAATCCAGAATTGCCCATCTGACAGTCCTATTCTTAGGATATGAGTTATCAAGTGAAGGCAAAAGCCTGGCTGACAATTTTCTAGAAAAATGTGCCGTACTCCAAGCACCTAGAACACTAAAAAACCTACAGTCAATTCTAGGCTTCCTAAATTTCGGAAGAACATACATTGCAAATTACGCAGAAAGGGTGAAACCCCTTTATGATCTGATAAAACCAGATTTTAAAAGAACCAATTGGACTCAAATACACACAGAAATTCTGAGATCCTTACAAACAGACATGCTAATTAAAACAAAATTAGAAACACGTCATAACACACGCAATCTTGTGATTCGAGTCATCCCAGGGAGATGCGGATTCACATACCTGACCTCTAATGAGGGAGAAAAGGTACCAATTGCATTCAAATCACACTTGTACACAGAAGCTGAACAGAAATTCAGCAACAAAGAAAAAATTGTTCATGCAGTTCAAACCGCAATAGCTAGAGAAAAAGATCAAGCTGACGGTAGACATATCACAGTCAGAACAGCAGAATCAGCCTTTGAGGCACTAACAACACCGTGTAATTTACCAACAACAACATTGAATCCAAAGTGGATACAATGGGTGAATTCAATCACAATGGACAAAGTATACTATTACCTTGATCCAGAACTAGAAGAGTTGAAAAATCTAGAATATGAAAAAAAATTACCCTCTGCCAATCGACATTCTGCCTTTACGACATTACGCCTGTGTAATTTATACAGACGGACATGCTCAACCTCCCGTTTGGGGAGAACAAGCATACAACCCCACATGTGGGATTACAAAAGAAGTGTGGCGCGGAGGTAAACTAAAACCTCTATTAACAAAAACACACTCAGTAGAAACTAATTCAGAACAACAAACTGAGATAGTAGCTTTGAAAATGGCGCTAGATAATGCGGATCGCGAATTCCCGACACTTATAGTGACAGATTCATATTACTGCGTCAAATCATATAACAAGGATTTGCAAACATGGATTCAAAACGGTTACAAAGATGACACAGATGCACTAATAAAGCAGAAACTGCTCTGGGAACAAATAGCTCTTTTGAAAAAAGAACTACCAAAGACTCATGTGACACACTCACTGAGTCATCAGCGTGATGGCGTTCACGTTGCAGGGAATTCATTGGCTGAAACAGCCACAGCGGCAGCAACTAAATCGGCTCCCGTAGTTCGAAAAAAGCGTACATTAAAATACATTGACGGTGAAACAGTGCTGGCAGTGAAAACGTCATCAAAAGGCGACTGCTCAGCGTTACCGATCAATTATCCAATCAATTATACATACATAATCGATGCAAACTCCGTCCCTTTTGCTCGAATCCCTGGAGTGGGGGATAGGGTGATTCCAAACATGGACAGGAGAAACTTGTTAATCGCAGACACACATATGGGCGAGGGTCTCAGACACCTCAAACTAAAAGATTCTCTGAAAGAATTACAATCACGGTACTGGTGGCCAGGCATGAGTCTGCGTCACACCATGTTTGTAAAAAACTGCCCAAACTGCAACAGAGATCGCAGTGGGGAGAGAAACAGTTTAATACCTCATCGTTTTACTCCGGAAAAAATCAAGAGTAAAAAGGAAGGGTTGCGATTAACATATACAGGCTAGTTTCCACTTATAATGTAGATCACCAGCACTCGGCTGACGTCCGGACTGTTATACAAAGATTTGCGAGTCTAAATGGCATATACGCTAAGAGCATGCTACGTTTGACCATTGTCTTCACTCTAGCACTCCAGCCTGAGGGGAAACATGACCAAATGAGCATAGTCCAGCGGGAATCTTCTCACTTCCTTCCTGAGGGTACGGGATGGTGCAAAGAAAAAACCAAGGCATAAAGCAATCTATAGCGGAAAGGGTATTAGGTTCGGGAGCTGGGTGGGTCAAACATCTAATAAGTGTCCAACGTAGTCTAAATAACTTGCCAAGAAATTCTCTGAAGGGATTCAGTGCGTACGAATTATTATTTGGAACTAGGATGATGATCTCTGACATTGATAGTCAGACTTCAGTGGTGAAAGAAAAAAGCTTTGATATCAAAGACCGTTTGGCTATTTTGCAGGACTTAAACAAAACAAGAAAAGACCTGAGCAACATAAAGTTGAAACAACAGCCAACAACCACTGAAGAACCACCACCTGTCCCAGCAAGACCTGTCTGGATTCCAAAAGTCGGGGATCTAGTCAGGGAGAAGATCGCGGTAAAGAAGGAATTTGGGCATTCTTACAGAAAAGCAGTTCCTGTCTTGTCTGTCAACGGGACAAGATCAGTTGTACTACCGCCACTTGCTGGAAAAAAGGAGAACCGAGTTGTATCAATCGACCTGGTAAAACCACAACATGTGGCCGATAACAAACAGTAGGCCAAGTGGACTCCCAATAAGTAGCAGAACACCTAGGTTTGCTACCAGAACAGAGGTCCTAACGAAGAGGCTCATCACATTCGAAACGCCTACAGAAGAACAATAAGGACTATGCAACAATGCAATAGAACTCAGACCTCTGAAAACCCAAATAAAAACATTTAGCAGAGACACACCAATCTATAATGAAGTACCAAGTGAAAATGCAAGAAAAAGAAATCCTGAACCAATTGGAACAATTGACAGAACTGCATCCGGCTACTTCATAAACTTCGATGATTCCTCTGAAGGCTTCAGTGAATCAAAAACACAGCCATCATCAAAAACCTTTAAAGATAAAGCTAAAGAACTTTTGAAACAACTGAAAGAAACATATCTGATTTCTCCATGGATTGAATTTTGGGTGGGTTTTGGTGCATTTATCCTCATACTTTGGCTCATCATGGTACTAACTTTGGGACGCTTCATTGAGGGAAAATATGCTAAAATGGACACAGCAAGTCAGAAAATCAACTTGATCGTCAAACCACACACATCTTCACACGTCGAGAAAAGAGAACTTTCTTCAGCCAACTTCACAGCCAATCCGATACCTGGTGGGGTAGCCTGGGACAACACTGACTTTGAAATTTATGGTCCGGTCGAAATCCTAAAATATCCACACCAAATCAAGATCTCATTGAGTGACTTTGCAAAACCAAGCTCATTTGCTGATGATTGGGACTTCGAAAGCATTAATAATATGATGTCTGACTTAGTAATGTCTGCTAAATTTACCAAACATGATTATTTGCAGGGTTCTACAAATTATGATAGTATGTACTGTTATAACCATTATGGTAACCATTTTCTACATAAATCTGCACAGCCTAGAAATGTTTTAAATTATAATCAATGGGAACATTGTGCAACCCCTCCAAAAGGAAGCTCAAGAACCTTCTATGACAAATATTCATACTTTTCAGGTTTTAACACAAGTAATGCTGAAGCATTCTATTTTAAATTGTCAAACAAGACAGGAACCAATACCATGATAACCAACACAAAATTGATTTATTCAGACTCATTTTTTGAAAAAATGAATACCTTTGGTTTTGATTATTGGGACAAAAATGTTGAATTGAAAAGTGTTTGGGGTACAAAAGATTGGCAAGTACAGGGTATAGAAGCTTTGTTTAGAGCCTGCATGATCCCAGAACAAATGATATTTTTAAATGACACTGTTCAACAAACCACCTGTCTTGGCCTAGCCAAAATCAAAGATTTAATTAAACCGTCTATTCCAAAACCAACAATGTTTAGCAACACTTCTACAGATGAAGAGATAGACGTAAACCATATATTAAACCAAAACAGAACACATCCTGATTGGAAACAGTGGTTGATCTGGCCCACAGATACTAATAACTGTCAAGACAGATTCCTGAATAAAACACAGGGGTTCAAAATGACCAGGCCAGACCCTAGATATCCCCAAAGACATCACCCAGGGATAATAACCACCTACAGTGTGGGCAAATTATGCCTTCAATGGCTGCAAACTTCCACACTGGCAGAAATTAAGCAACACCTAACTTTACTTACTGATGGTGCTGACTTGCGTGATTTCATAATGGGACCACGCAAACAGCGTCAAAAACGTTTCATAGCAGCCTCTGTATATGCAGCATACAATGAGGCCTGGAAGGTTACTCAAATTGAAACAGCAGAGAGAATACGGGAAATTGACCGTATTAATTTGGAAAAATCACTTTCTGTAGTGGACAATGGGTTAATGACTCTGTCCTCCAGAATTTTTTCTTTGGACAGCATTGTGTCTTCAGCAATCGACATATTATCGCAGGACTTACTGTTATTACAACACGGTCAGTCACAATTGCGTTCTATTGTACAGCTTGGCTGGACGTTACAAAATCTGCGTTCAGGCTATGTGCCTTGGCGTTTAATCAACACGACGTCACTATTCTATATCTTTAACCTTACTGATAGACAAATCAGTATGGCCCAGAAGGGTGCTGATTATACAATCCTGAGCATTGAGAAACTTGAGTGATTTCCAATGACAATGTCAGAACGACCTGTCAGTGAATGGATAATACATGGGATAATTAATATTCCAATTTCAACCTTCAGGTTTCAATACTGCCAAAAATATATACAGGCTGGCATGTACGAGAAATTGGGAAAGGGGTACCTTAAAACAACATGGAACCTGCCCTATTCACATGCATGTGTCAGTAATAAAGGACAGAAAGTGTTTCTTAGTGGCAATAATTGTGCGATGTCACTAAGCGGCACACTTCTGTGTAACGGAATTAGTTTGCATGGAGCCTGTGAAGGGAATTCATACAACCTTTCATGTCACCAGCAAGGCGCACCTGCAACAGAAATAGAACCATTCTTTCAAAGACTCTATAATGGGAGTTACATTGTAATTGTAGACCGCAGATGTTGTAGTCTTATGCCCGGGACTCCTTATCTAGTAACTACGACTGCGAAGGTCAAGTGCTGTGGACGCTCATTGTTCCCCAGCTCCTTTTCAGACAGGGAGGCAAGGGCATGGCCCAACTTGAAAATTACTTCTATTCGAATAGATACTTTAAGCAGAATGAAAACAGTGCTTCTTCAGACGCCTACCAGGCTCTCGTCATCAAAAGAAACATATGATCTACAAGTCGCAAGGACGACTGCAGAGATACATTCATTGTTATCAACTAATTCCCCAATACATTTCGCGGAAATTCTAAATGAAATCTTAAATATTTCTGATACCAATGGGATCTCAAAGGTATTTAAGACCGTATTTTCGATGGCATTAACACCATTCAAAGCCATACTGGGTATTTTTCCAGATTTCGTCCATTCGATTTTTGGCGGACTTCCCCTGATCCTGGGACTAATTGCAGGAATCCTATTCTTAGTCCTTATTTTTCGTTATGGCAACCCATGTCACAGACAAAACTCTTGCGACAAGGGAAGAAACAATCCTAGCCATTGGATACCGGGACCGGATATCAAAAATCCTGGGACTCTCCCGGCTTAGAGACCTAAATATGACTTGGTTTCTATCATTTCGACCAATGTGGCAAAGATGTGTTTTACCTGTATTAAGGTGCCTGCTATGCGGAGAAGAATGCGTGTTAGACACCTGTCTGACGCTACAATCGGATGCGCCAATGGATGCAGAAACATTGTTGAGCCCGATCAAGGTTCATGCTTTGTGCTGCCCTCAAAGGCTACCAATCCTGATGACGGCATTCGTGGAAGCTTCACCACTACGATTGATGGGTAGTGAAGTTCAAGATGAAAGCAGCATCGAACAGGTACGACCTTCTGTCAGCAATGCAAATCAGAATGTCAATGGAGACAATCATGCGCACGAATGCATGATTACACCTATTTCCGAGTTAGTGGAACTTTCCCAGGAAGCCGTTGACAGTTTTTTCGAGAGCCTAAATGATATGATGTTCTCACCAGAGCAGAAATAGAGACTTTTGAACAAGCTCGCACACGGCGTTCCCTGAATTCGGCCTTCAACTTTAAAAATAAAGTCACATGAACAATCTTTCCTCCAGTTCACGGACAGCAATTTTTCAGCAGCCCCAAAATATTTTTGCATATTTTTCGGGAAACTATCTTCTGCTTAAAGTAAGAACTATTCTTAAAGAACTAAGGTTTCTAAATGTTAGATAGCTTATAGACATAGCTTATAGACATTAGCTGCACGCAGGTATGTTCACAAATATTTTATTCTGTGATGGAATGGTCTCGAACTTTTTTTCTGTATTAAGAGCCATTTCATGTGTAAATTTTCATATACAAAATAAGCAATAATATATACAAATGCGTGATTACTTTAGCATAATTATACAGCTTGAGTGCATACAATACATATGTCTGCAATTTTTCAGTATATTTGAAAATTTCAAAATGCATTTATGTATTTTGGGGTGGTAAGGTATACACTATACTCTGTAGTATGTTGTACTATGTTATACTATGCCTAGATTAGTAAATATGACCATAGTTAGCGTGGAGTGGGTGTGATGTATTCCTATAGGTCCTGAATCGATCCCCCTATTCCTGACCCTATTCTGGTTAGTAAACTAACAAGTTAACTAGTAATCAGCCCATGAGGCAGAAAATCCCCATGATGCAGATACCGTTATCTGACGCAGTCACACTACGGCACAGGAACGTGTTATCTGATTAGGTCATAACGCTTGCGATCTAATTAGACAAGCGATATCCCTCCAGCCCCTGATAAGGCATACGGAGTTCTCATAACAAATCAAACCTATGACAACCTGGGCAAAACCCTGCGGCCATTGTTTTGATTTCACCGAGAACTTCAGCAAAAAGAATGTGCTAACGAGCAAGTCGTATGACATCCTTATTGACGTATCTATGTCCATCCTTACGTCAATCTCGGCACCTTAAAGGTATAAATATTACCGATATTGCCCTATGCAAACACACGCGTGGTGACGAGACGGAGCAGCCATACTTGCCGAAGCGAAGAGCAGAGCAGACCCCGCTGGCGCAGCCCCGCCTTCCTGACGCGCTGAGACGCGCTGCTTTCTCCTGCCGAGAATTCCAGCCCCGGCGTTTCTGGGCAGCCCTCGCAGGCAGCCTGGAATATCGAGACCAGAGAGAGAGATACCATCCCTCATTCATCCTAACTTCCAGGTACAGAACTGAATAACCCCTCACAGAGAATTCTTTAGTTATTCACTTGGCAAAAACAAACTTAACTTAAACTGTAACTTTCTATTCCCGCCCACGTATTAGGCTTAGGTCAGGTACACGGGGTAGGCGTATTTAGAAACACCAGTTGAGTACGTTTAGTCAAATGTATATGTGTATGTAATATATTTTATTCATTTTAAAACATCATATGGCTTAGAAACCATATCAATGTTTTTACAGTATTATTTTATACTATTGCTTTTAATGTATGCACTTTACTTAACTATAAGTATTGCAATAATATCGATCCATTTCTCTTGTATGAGAAAAGAGACTGATCAATAAATACCACCTTTTTATTGAACACGCCCGTCTCTTCCTTTTCTCTACATTCTGATGAGACTAAGAATGCACGTACTGACTGAGTAAAATAAATTGCCTTTTGTTCACACGACTCTCGAGATATACTCTTGATTAGGGGAGAGCAAAGTTGTCATGTTCTATGGTTGTCAGAAACTAAATCCCTTCTTGTCTAATCAGGGGAGTTAATTCTTTCCTGAACATTCGAGAAAGTTTCTAGTGAACTCTGAGCTAAGCTGGCAAACCCAAAACTTTAAGTCTAGTATCGACAGTAGTAGACCTAGTTAACGTCTGGTCTAGGCCTTTACTATTGTAGGTATTATTCCAATGCGCAGAGCCTATTGGGATGATAGGAACTACACTACAAGATGTGATCTCTTCATACTAGGATCTTGAGGTATGGGCCCGCCCTGCTAAAACCCAAAGAGACCTTCTTAGATATTAATGTAATATGCTAGTTAGGGAGGGTGAGAAATAGGTGTGGCTAACGCTTATTCATTTCAGCATAATAGCATGCTGTCACCTTTTGCTTTCTATGGACTAGTAACTATGCTGATAACTTTGCTTCTGATAATATGCTTCCTTGTATTATCTAAGATACTGCGTTTGAGAAAACGGCATTAGTAAATAAATATTTCAAATGTGCACTTGTCCTCATTTACTCCACGTTCTGGTTTGAAACGATTGTATAACGAAAGAGTGCTCATGTGTTCCACGTAACCTGAGGTATTGTAAGTTCATGTTCTGGTTTGTCTAAACATTGGGAGTTTGTTATGACCAATGAGACACTGTAGCTAGCCTGGTAAGGGGTTTTGGGTACTGAGGTGAGTTTTGGGTCACCCTAATTCACCGAGGTTCCAAATCTCTATGCACAGTTCTGTGGGAGAACGGAAACCCTGCGACATGGCGCCCAACCGTTGGTGGTCTTATATCATGACACTCGAGTAGTATATCATTCAAACCTTAACCCCTCCACTGTCGTTTCTGGACAACGGTGGTGTCGGACAAACCTACCTATTTTTGAAATAGGTCTTTTCAAGCTTGAATCTTTCTAAGACGGTTTCCTTGAATTACTACCCAGTTGTGCTATAAAGTTTACTTTGTTTTTCTAAGTTCCGGTATCATCATGGCCCAGCCTGTGGACATCCCGCAGCATAGTCGCATTGCGGTGCGCAACCATTTACAGACTTTCCAAGTCCCTTTGGAAGGCTTGGCTGTGATTTTGGTGGTGAGTGCGGATGCAGCTTACCCATACGAACTGTTTTATTCGTGGGTGACGTTTCCGGCTGTGGACGCTAATTCCGGTGCGTTCCACAACTACACTGCCTCACCTGTACCGAATGAATATACTCCGTACAGGGCACTGGAAATACCTATTGATCATTGGCAGCATCGCGTTTGGTTTGGTGGCGCCCTACCCCATTAGTTGACCGCTCCGAGGTTAGGTCCTTTGTCCATTCCAGGCGCAAATTGGCCTGTTTTGGCTGGATTTACTCCTCATCCTCTACGCGGCAATTGTACCCTAGCGGAGGTACGTCGGCTACATGATGTTTCCGTTGCCGTGATTCGTGCATTAGTGCAATACATAGGTCGTCATCTCCCGGGAGGACCCCTGGGGGGTCCGGCTCTTCCAGCGGAACATGGCGGATTGAAGCTCAATCCGGTTATGGTCAATGCAGTGTTTGGTAAGCGACCAGATGATAAGGATGACTTTCCTTTTTGGCTTGCCGAGAAATTTGACCAACTGGAAGCAGTATTTCCTAACACGACTCCAGGTGAAAAACATAGAATCTTGACGATTAGTTTACCTAAAGATTTAGTTCCCAAACTCGTTGATTGTGAGAGTTGGGGGAGAACTTTTGCAGCTGTTTATGCGAGGTGTTTCGGCACCCTGTCTATGGCTGTACTGCCTACGATCATTAAACGTGTTCAGGACGATCACGGACCGGAAGCAGCGGTTGAATTGGGTATGCGCCTGTGTGGTTCGTTCGAAATAGTTTGCGATCTCGTACTTGCTAATGTCAAGGGGGACGCTGTGAACTTTCAGGTGTTTAACGTGTTGGCTGCTATTCCCGATGCCGAGAAACCCCGCCAGTTAGCGAATATTGTAGTGGCTGCTTATAAAACAGTGGGTCGCACAAGTAAGGGTCTAAAGTATTTTTCTGACAAAGAGAAAAAACAACCGCAGGGGCAGTCTGCTCAGGCAGATGTCCAGCCCAAATCCAAAAAACTAAATTGGCCTAAAAAACAGAATCAGGGGAAGCAGAAACAGCAGACTTAAGAATCTTATCCTGCGGCTCAGGTGCCTGCGCCAACTGAGAGAGTTTATGACTTGCGCGATCGCGCGACGATTAAATCACCTGATCGATTTCAGGTTTCTGATCAACGCTCTCCTCGTTCCTTTCAGGACTCATCGGCTCCGAAGACCGGTGGCGGAGGAGGCGGAAGGGGACGGGGTGGTCAGCAAGGACGTGAAAAGCCCCGCAAGACAGATGGCACAGGTCAGCAGGACGGCTCAACGCCAAAGAGACCGCAGTTTGCCAAAAAGAAAGTCGCAGCTTTAACAGCGCATCGATATGCCACAGATAGTGAGAACGCGGCTTCGGAATCTGACGTGGGCTCTGACTTTGCTGGACAGCGCGGCGGAGATTACCATTGTGAGAGAGGCCCTGCGTCCACTACTGAGGGTGACAGCGACTGATGTTTACGTTGTGGTAGAAACAGCCGATACAAGACTTGCTCCCCCTGATAGACTTTATTAAATTGTCCTGTTGATAGAAGGTGACATACAACGTACCATCAAAGGGGTATTTTGGGACAATCTTTCGTCTACGTATGACATTTTGCTTTCGGAGGCTGACTGGCCCCCACCTTTTGTGCTCGCGGCGCCACGAGGGGAGGAGGTAATCCTCCCGAGTTTCGCGAACACTGTCTCGAAAGAGCATGCGCAGCATTTTGCAGAAGAGTGGGCTAGGGCTCTTGCGCCGGCTCTGTACCGCAACCAGTGTGGTTGGGATAAATTGTCCCCATGCCATGAGATTCCTTTGCGGTCTCAGCCGCAGCCTCAACCTCAATATCCCATTCGTCGTGAAGCCAAGGCTTCCGTCGCGGAAATCCTTGAACAATTGGAATATCAGGGAGTTATTGAAACATGTGTGTCACCGATGGATAACCCTCTTTTTACTGTGACCAAGCCTGACGGATCGTATCGTTTGGTATTGGATTACCGGCATTTAAACTCGCATTGCCGTAACTGTGCAGTACAGAATACTCACGGCTCTGCCCTAGTGGATAGTCTAGTGCGTAAACGTTTTAAAACAACGCTTGACATTTCCAACGGTTTCTATGCCCACAGATTGGATTGCTTTAGCTCCCAATGGACCAGTTTTACATGCGCTGGGGACCAAAAACAATTCCGGCGTCTCCCAATGGGCTATAAGAATAGTCCTGGTATATTTACTGCCCGCATAGTCTCTCTTTTGGAGAGGATCGACCCAGATGCTTGCTCGTATGTGGATGACATATATCTCACAGACGACGAAATTTGGGAGCATCTGTGTCGTGTAAATTCGATTATTTGTAACTTTGCAGACATGGGTTACAAATGTAACTTTGCAAAATCGCACATTGCTGAGTACACAGTGTTGTTCCTGGGCTATGTGCTCAACAATGAAGGTAGAGGTTTGGCTCCTCACTTCTTGGAGAAATGCGCTCAGTTGCGCGCTCCTACAACACTGAAAAAATTACAGTCTTTTTAAATTTCGGGAGGACATACATTCCGGAATATGCCCAGCGTATCAAGCCTTTGTATGCTTTGATACAACCAACTTTTTCCAAATCATGCTGGCTGCCTGAGCACTCAGCCATCTTGCAATCCTTGCAGGCTGATCTGCTCGCTTCTAAATTCTTACTGACTCGTGATAATCACACCAACCCGGTGATAAGAATAATTCCTGGGACAGTGGGTTTCACGTACCTCACTTTTAATGAAAGAGACACAGTACCTATTGCTTACAAGTCACACTTGTACACTTCGGCTGAAATGCGGTTTCCCACTGTGGAAAAGGTTTTAACAGCTGTGCAGATGGCGATTCTTAAGGAACGTGCTCTGTCACAGGGGAAACGCATGTTGGTTGTTACACCCTGTCCTCATTTGGAGGCAGTTACGAAAGCCAGTGTACCGAATTCTAAAGCTTTGCACCCTCGGTGGATTCAATGGGCTGCTTCCTTGACGTCCACGGATGTCACGTTTATTTTTGACGCCTCATTGCGGTCGCAAGAGTACTTGCAGTATGAATTTGTTCATCCTGCTCCTCTAGCTATGCGACCTTTGGAGGACTTCCATTGCATCATTTACACTGATGGTTCGGCGCAGGTTGCGCATGGCTCTAAACACGCCTACGTTTCCGCATGCGCCATTGTGGTCGGTGCCATGGTGAACGATGAGTTCAAGTCCAAGGCAGTACACACGCAGCCTCTAGGGGACTGCACCGCACAATTAGCAGAGCTTTGTGCTCTCTTACTAGCGTTGGAGTACGCGGATCCTAGTGTAACTACTCTTATTGTGAGTGATTCTTACTACTGTGTACAGTCTTACAATAAAAACTTGTTCTTTTGGATTCAGAATGATTTTCGTGATTCCAAGGGTAGCACAATAAAACACAAGATGATCAGGGTTCGAGTGGCAGAGCTTAAGGCTACGTTGCCACTCGTTTTTGTAATTCATACTCTCGGCTATCAGCGTGTGGGAGTCCACGCTGTCGGTAACTCGCTTGCTGATGAAGCAGCGAAATCAGCGGTGTCTACATACTTAGTTGCAGCAGTTACTCGGTCCAAAAGTAAGATTGATGATGACATCTTGGCGGCTGTTGCTGCCACTGAGAAGGGAGGTAAACATCCTACGGGGTTCCCTTCGAAGTACACATACCACTTAAGTCCCGAAAAGGTTCCTTTTGTGAAAATTCCTGAAGTTGGAGAACGTTTAATTCCCAACTCGGATCGCAGGGCTGACTTGATTACAGCGGCACATGAAGGTGTGGCGTCGGCGCATGCGGGCGTCTCGGCCACTGTAACTCAGTTACAACAGCATTTCTGGTGGCGGGGGCTGTACAAACAGACGCGAGATTATGTCCTTCAATGTGACATTTGCCAGCAGATTAAACCTTCGACTGCTGCGAGTCCGCCACAAACACAGTTGTACATTTCTAATAAACCACTAGGTTGTGTTTATTTAGATCACTGCTGTCCTTTTTCCTCTGATACTGCGTATAAGTACATCTTAGTAGCAGTGGATTCATGCACACGCTTTGTATGGGTCTGGACCCATCGCAGCGCTGATTCACGGACTGTCATTAGAGATTTGCGTGTCTTTGTGGGAATTTTTGCCTGTGGTACCTTCCATTCGGATCAGGGTCCGGCTTTCGCCTCTAAGGCGTATAAGGATGCCATGACTTCGATGGGGGTCCAAGTCAAGTTTTCGTCTCCCTACAGACCTGAGGGTAATAGTGTAGTGGAGCGAATGAACCGTGATTTAAAGCAATCTTTGACAGCTCGAGTTATAGGCACTGGCAGAAACGGGCTGGCCCACCTCAATGGCGTGCAGCGTGCTCTTAATAATCTCCCTAGAAGGTTTCTGGGTGGGCGGACCCCATACGAAATGCTCTTTGGCATCAAGATGTACATCCCTGACCTTGACGGTCTAGACTGCGTGGCTCGCGCCACAACCTTTGACGTAGATGAACATTGCAATGTTTTACAGGATCTACAAGAGACCAGAGACAGTCTTCCAAAGGAACATTTGCCCTCCACATCGGATGTTGCGTTGCAGATCCCGGTAGTCGGCTGGCTACCCCAAGTTGGAGAACTGGTTCGAGAGAAGATCGATAACAAGAAAGAATTTGGTCCTTCCTATCGAGCTTCGGTTCCAGTCCTTGGAGTGAAGGGCACAAGAACAATCATTTTACCACCACTTCCTGGTCGTAAGGAAAAAAGGTCTATCTCAATTGACAATGTCAAGATACACAGAGTGGCCGATTCTCCTTAGTATGACACCGGCAGTCTCCTGTCCTTCCATTGTGAGAAATTCAGTTTTGGCCACTGCTTCTAATCCTGAAACTGAAGTGGCCCTCGAATTACCTGCAATTTCCAGCCCTTTATTAAGTACTTTGCCTGGTACTGACCATGATGAAATAGACTACACTTACCCCACTGACTTATCCATGCCTGACCTGCAAGCACGTTTGGCCACAGAATCCAGATTTTCATTTGACACTGTTTTCAATGCCTCGAAGAAACCCTCACGTTTTGCAGTTTATGCCAGCTTATTTAAAAAACATTTTTTGATTCCCCCTTGGACATATATTTGGCTGGTGCTTTTTTCAATTTACCTTTTTATGTCAATTGGGTTTGTGTTTTATTTTTTCTGGATTGTAAATGGACACTATGTCGAGGAAAGAACATGCATTCGACATCTCAATGGAACTTTGGCCCCCCTTTCCTCATCGCATTCTGCACACAGACTGAAAAGAGACTTGACATTTCTTAACATCACTGCTTGGCCTGTCCTTGATGGGATAGTGTGGGATGCCGTTAGATTTCAAATTCATGGCCCTACTGAGGTTATTAATGTCCCTAATGTGCTTAGAGTTAATATGGGGGATGTAGTGAAACAAAACATACGTTCTGATGATTGGGATGTTCAGGCCGTAAAGTCTTTGTTTTCTGATTTGAAATACTATGCTGCCTTTGATGCGGAAGATTTGTACTTAGAATCTGCTAATTATGGTGATTTGTTTTGCTTTCAACATTTTGGCAATCACTTCTTACATAAAACTACTTCTAGAAGGAATACTGTTAATTTTACACAATGGAAGCATTGCCCCGCTCCGAAACAAGGCAGTTCAAGTACTTTTTTGAAAAAGTACACTCATTTTACTGACTTCAATCAGTCTAATCCCGAGTCCTTTTATTTCAAAATGACACAGAAGCCTATGTCCAAGGTTAGACTTACCGATACCAAATTATTGTACTCGAAGTCCTTTCTTGATCACCTGGCTGTTGGCGGCTATGAATTGTGGAGGGGAACTATTGACCTAAAATCAGTTTGGGGTTCTAAAAGCTGGCAGGTACAAGGCACAGAGGCTTTGCACCGTGCTTGTCTCATCCCGAATCAAATGTTGTTTTTGAATTCCTCTATTTCACAGACAACATGCTTTGGATTGGCTACTTCTAAAAAATTGAATACTCCAACCATCCCTGAGTTAGAGGAATATTCTGGCTGGAGTAATTATACTCAGTTTTCGATTAGGGACTTACAGACCCTATTGCTGAATTCATCCTTTAACATATCCAGTATGGATCCAAAAGGTTGGCTGATGTGGCACAGAAGTGCTGATTCATGCCAGCACCGTTTTCTGGGTTTGTCTGGTGGCTTTACACAGGTCAGACCTGATCCACGTTTTGAAACTGAACATTCTGTCACGACTTACTCAGTGGGCAAATTATGTCAAAATTGGCTGAAACATTCTAAATTGTCTGCAGTTAAATTGCATCTTGCGAAGCTACATGATGATGTAGATTTAAAGGATTTCATAAAAGGCCCGGCTAGTGGTAGATCAAAAAGGTGGATATATGCTATTTACAATGAAATCTGGAAGACATCACAGATTGAGGCGGCGACACGCCTTAGAGCTATAGATCAAGCTAATCTAGAAAAAGTGCTTGCAGTAGTCGACAATAGTATTAACATGCTTTCTTCCCGCATTTACACGTTAGATAATATTGTGTCTTCTGTGGTGGATATTGTGCAGGATGAAGTGTCTGTATTGTACCATGGTCAAAATCAATTGCGTTCTATCACGCAATTTGCGTGGACCCTACAAACACTTAAGTCTGGCAAGGTGCCATGGACCTACATGAATGTCTCCTCTCTCTTTGCCCCCTTTAATTTAACTGACAAGCAGCGCTTGCTTTCCATGCGAGATGCTTCCTTTTCAATGTTACATATTGAGAGGTTAGAGTCCTTGCCTTTTTCTGTGGCAGAGACCACCGCTGCAACGTGGCTTATCCACGGCTTGATAACATTACCTTTTGCTTTGTATAAATTTACAAATTGTATGCGATATTTTGCCATAGGTCGCTATGAACCGTTAGGTAGTGCGTTTCTCCATGAGGTCTGGTCCCTTCCTTTTACTTATAGATGTTTGAAAGACGGACAGGAGGTTTATCTGAATGGGGAGGAGTGTACAGAAACACCAGATCACTCATTAATGTGTAGGCACATACAATTGCACGGTTCTTGTAACCAGGACCGGCCAAACTTAGCCTGTGTTTTAAAAGGGACTCCGGTTCCGGCGATCATCCCGACTTTTACCTTTATGGGGAACGGAAGTTATTTACTTTTAAATAATGAAGATTGTTGCGGGTTAATTAAAGGTGTTGCTTATGTGGTGACAGTAACTGAACGTGTAGTTTACTGCAAAAATGTACTGTACCCACCCACGCATGGGAACGGGGATGTTTCCACCTGGCCGCGCATCCCAACCTTCAAAGCGGAGTTCAATGGCATGAGCAGAATAAGAGCTCTATTGTCCCAAAAAGAAGTGGCCTTGAGTTCGGCTCGAGAAACATTCGTGCTTCACATAGCTAACACCCGTACAGAGGTTCAGGCCCTTTTAAATACTGATTTACCGTTGCATTTCAGCGAACTGGTTCATTCTATCTTTAACGCTTCCTCGACGACGGGGCTGGCGCACTTTTTTAAAATAGTTAGCAGCGGTCTCGTGACTTCATTTGAGAAAATATTTTGAGTCATTCCTGCTTTTTTTCATTCCATTTTTTCAAGTCTGTTTGGTGGATTCCCGGTTTTACTGGCACTAGCGGCAGGCGTTTTGGTGATTTTTCGTTTCTTTAAATATGGATGCCCTTCATGTGAAAGAAGCCGCGCAGCCCCTCCTGGCACTGTTTCGCAACAGGATGCTTGAATATTATGGCACACTGCCGCTTGCGACTTTAAGCACGGCGTTTGGATTATCGTTTCGATTTTCCTATTTCACCTGTGTCCAGCCTGTATTTCATTGCCTGAGCTGTGATTTTGACTGGGCCATTGATTTGTGTCTATGCAAGACGGTTTCTCCTGACGTCGATTTTAATCAGCTGATGTGTCCCGTCGTGACTCACGAGTTGATTTGTTCTGGCGATAGGATTATGGCCTTGGCATTGATGCATGGACTAATGGGTCCTTGGAACATACTCGCAGCAGCGCAAGATTTCTTGGCACAGAGCTTTCTTGAAAACCCACCGAGTTGTCCTCTGATGGTGATAGAGGCTCCGGTACTAGAAGAGCACGTATGTTCTTTCCCACCTTTGAATTGGATGGCTGAACTGTTTTCGGATGAAGACGGTGATTTCATGTTGGAGGCTGTTGCTGCATATTTTGCATATTCGGTCTTGCCTTAAAAACCTTCTTGGTTTTTGATGATGCCACCTTTTTCTTTGCATTTTTTTCACATCCCAGACCTATTGACTTGAGTGCTGTTGAACACAGTATTGACATTTTGAATTTTTGATTTGGTTCCGTAGTTTTTTCCATCACTTATTAAGATTATTACATTGTTCATCGTTCTTGAACTCTGCTTTCATGAAGTTGCCCTTATCTTATCTTATCTTGTCCGTGCTCGGATCATGGGGGGGTGTCATATAGCTACTGTTTATCTTTGTAATGTGTTAAGTTAGCATAGGCTTATTAAATGTTTAAACGCCATTTTTCCTTTTGCTGCTTCTGCACACGACACTTAATTGTTGATTTAGCTTTCAACCTAGAAGTCCGTTGTGGTTTACGTGAGAATAATATGTTATTGCTTTGATATCAGCTTTGCTTAATAAACTATGTCTGTACAGAGAGTGCTGAAGCTTCAAGAATAACACGATACAGAATTGTTATGAGGTCTGAACTCCGCACCATCATAGGCATAACATTAGTGCAGCTTCTGCCAAATTTAGGCTTTAGGCGGGTTTTATATTGCTTTGCTTAGAACACAGACACACACTTGATGCGGTTCGCATGCAGAGAGAGCTGGTGAAAGCAGATGTGATCTCTTCATACTAGGATCTTGAGGTACGGGCCCGCCCTGCTAAAACCCAAAGAGACCTTCTTAGATATTAATGTAATATGCTAGTTATGGAGGGTGAGAAATAGGTGTGGCTAACGCTTATTCATTTCAGCATAATAGCATGCTGTCACCTTTTGCTTTCTATGGACTAGTAACTATGCTGATAACTTTGCTTCTGATAATATGTTTCCTTGTATTATCTAAGATACTGCGTTTGAGAAAACGGCATTAGTAAATAAATATTTCAAATGTGCACGTGTCCTCATTTACTCCACGTTCTGGTTTGAAATGATTGTATAACGAAAGAGTGCTCATGTGTTCCACGTAACCTGAGGTATTGTAAGTTCATGTTCTGGTTTGTCTAAACATTGGGAGTTTGTTATGACCAATGAGACACTGTAGCTAGCCTGGTAAGGGGTTTTGAGTACTGAGGTGAGTTTTGGGTCACCCTAATTCACCGAGGTTCCAAATCTCTATGCACAGTTCTGTGGGAGAACGGAACCCCTGCGACACATCTATGAACCCCCTATTGGCGAGCCAACGCTTCTCCTCAGTAGAGAGAGCTCCAGAGTCACCGAACCTCCAACTTGACCTGTCCCTTTCATTGTCCATAACCAGATTAATGTCCCCACCTATCAATGTGTGCCTCGAGCTGTTGGTCATGACCTCTGATAGTGCCCCTGTAAGAAATGCCTCTTGTTTGGTGTTGGGAGCGTAAATGGACCCTATAGTGAGTGACAGGTTCCCTATATAAACAGTGTGGGCTAATAGCCTGCCCTTGATCTCCGCCACCTTGTCTCCAACCCGGCCCTTGAAGTGTCTAGCAAAGAGCAGAGCCACTCCCGCTTTTTTCTCCGTGGTAGAGGAGTAGAGCTGGGTCGGGAACGCCCTGGACCTCATGCAATGCCAATCCTTGGCCAGCAAGTGCGTCTCCTGGAGGAAGCACACCGCAGCTCCTGAGTTCTCTAAGTAGGAGAGCACTGCCCTTCTCTTGATGGGGTTATTGAGCCCTTTAACATTGAGAGTAATAACCTGAATAGATTCATCAGCCATAGGGAGGGAAACATTGCAACTCTCTTTTCCGCGGCAGTGCTCCTAAGCCGCCCGCCCCCCTGTTCTCATTGCCTGGGAGCTGGGAACACACCGGTAGTAGCCCTTTGACTCCATCCCCCACCTCCCTCCCTACCCCCCTCCCAACGCCCCCCAACTCCAAACGTGAAACCCCAACTGGTGAACATTGTCCCAGGCCTATACGCCAGCAGCCCAGGCCTGTGGTAGAGTGTCAAGTGTGTGGGACGCGTGACAGTGGCGGCCCAAGGCCCCCCGCCCTGCCCCCCAACTGTGGTGCTGCAACATTGCTGGATAACCCCGTCGTGCCAATCCATTCAGGATGCAGCGTTAGTGTCTTTGGAGACCTCCTGTATCGCCGCAGCTTGTTCTTGTGCCACCAATTCCGGGTTGGGTTTGAGGCCCCTCCTGGAGGAACATCCCCGTCGCACCTGTTGCCAGCCGTCACCAGTCAATCGTGGGGATCTGGACGGGGCCTGGGAGGACCGCCCCTCGTCGCCATCCACATCTGATAGGTCCCCCTCACGTGGAATACCCAGCAGGGCGCAAGTGTCCCGCAATGACCGTTGCTGGTGCAGGGCCCCATTCCATTTGAAGATCAGTCTAAAGGGGTGCCCCCACGAGTACGGGACCCCCTTGTCGCGGAGGAAGGTAGAGGCCACTTTGAACGCACGTCGCTTCTGCAAGGTGAGTGCCGACAAGTCTTGGAATAGCTCCACTGTGTGACCCTGGAAGTTCAGAGGCTGTTTGAGGCGTGCCGCCTTTACGATGCGTTTCTTGAGGGGGTAATCGGGCAAGAAGGCCAGTATGTCAGGAGGGGGAGCCGGAGCGCGGCGGGCTATACCCACCCTATGGGCCCTATCGATGCGAATCACAAAGTCCTCTTTCTCGTCCAGTACCATGCGGAACAGGCCTTGCAGGTACCCCACCACGTCGTCCCCCTCTGCTTTAGAAGGCACATTTCGGACCCGTATGTTATTGCGCCTTGATCGGTTTTCAAGGTCCTCCGTGTGGGTTTGGAGGTCCATTTGTTGTTCATTGAATCTGATGATCTCTTGCTGCAAGAGTTCCACCTCTGCACTCCTGGCCTGTTCAGCTAGCTCGGTTGAGGCCACCCGTTCTCCAAGGTCGTCAACGTCGCGGTGCAGTTCCCTATAGTCCCCTGCCATTTCTTGACGGAGAGTTTGGATGTCCTCCTTGAGAAAAGTAAATAGGGATTCCATGAAAGCCTTAGTGGCCGGAGCCTCCCCTCCATCCCGGTCCTGACCTTTTGGGGTAATCGGCTGAGCCGGTTTGTCCGGGCTTTTGTCAGTCTTAGAAGTTCCTTTGGTCAACGTGTCAGGGATAGTATGATTCCCTTTGCGGTTGGAAGAGGACATAGTCAATAACCTCCTGCGTTCTGCTTTCCCCCGGAGCGTGCCACGTGTCCCTGTGCGACCACCCGCAGCGGCGGGCCCACAAGAGGGGGAGAAGGAGTCGTGCGCGCTGGTTGCGTTATGTGCGGTATACGCCGAGTGCCCACCGGCCCAGGCCCCCGTCTGCGCTACTCCGCATCCTCCCAGGCCCAGCCCCTCCTTATATGCACCAGTGATCTCGCGGAGCCCTTGTGGCAGTCGTCGCTGTGCACCCCAGGTTGCCGCCAGTCGTGGGAGGCCCGTGCTGTGCACCCCGAGTCCACTACCCGGCGTCTGGGTCGTCCACGAGCGCCCCGTGAATCCTAGCTGCTGCCCCTAGGCGTTAGATCGCTAGGGCCCTCAAGTCCCACTGGTCCCAAGGCGACAAGGGAGATCGCCTGAAAGGCGGAGAGTCCCAGCTAGTGTGGCGATGCCTATGTGCCACGGCCTATGGCGTTAATGCTCAGGAGGGGCCCAGTGCCCGGGCTCAGGGCCTTAGTCCGCTCAGAGACCCCCACCGGTGTCACTAGTAAGGGCACGGCCTCCTGTCAGCGGCCCCCACAGCCCTCCCTTGTCCGGCCAGCGCCAGGGGCTCGATCACCTTCCCCCCGAGTTGCTGCCCCCAGGTCCGCCCGTTAAGCTCCTCACCTCCGCCAGCAGCCGCGTCTCTCTCGGCGTCCGCCGCCTCACTGCCGTGTAGGCCCAAGCCGGGGCCTCAATTAGCTAACCACGCCGCCTGGACCAGCACCGCACGTCGCTGTACCCTCCGCTGCGGCCCGCCTCAGGATCGGCGCCCTGCTCCGCTCTCTCCTCTCTCCGCAGGTACGGGAGACCAGTCGCCTTGTTCGTGCGGCCCCACAGTTGCCGCGGTCGGCCCCTCAGTTGCCGATGCTCCGTTGGCCGGGCCGCCCCTGGCGCACCTCGGGCCGGCGATGGACGCCGTGGCCGCTGCGTGGGTGGTGCTCCTTCCCTCGGCCCTCGGTGCCACCTCAGGGTCCCCAGGCGGAGTCCCTCACCCCGCAGGCAGTGAGGGGTTTAGATGGCGAGGTATTGCGCTTTAGAGCACGGCCAGGGGACACAGAACGAGGAGCCTCGGTTACCCACGTCCTCTCAGGCCGCCATCTTAGCCTCGCCCCCCAACTTCCACCATTTTGAGAGTCTCATCGGTTGCCATGGCAGATGCCCATTCGTCTTTTGAAATACTGCCATGCACATCGAAACAGCATCTATAAGACCAACCACACAATCTTTGTCGACATCATTTTCACCTTCACTGCAGTCAAGGAGAGGAATGCGAGAGAGACAATCAGCCCGGATGTTTTTACCCCCTTGAATATATTTTATAATGTGACTTTATTCCTGTAATTTAGAGAGTATCCTGACTAGCCTTGCAGAGGATTTTCCCAGATCATTGCCAGACAATATAGAAACCAAAGGTTTGTGATCAGTAAAAATCTCACATTGAGTTCCCCAAATACATGTTTTAAATTTCGGAACTGCCCAGACAATGGCAAGGGCCCCCCGTTCAATTGTGCTGTAATTGCAATCAGTGGGTGTCAGAGCACAGGAGGCAAAAACAATGGTGTTTTCTTTGCCATCGACCCATTGTCCAAAAACTCTCCAAGGCCTTTCTGACTGGCCTCCACGGACACGAAAGAATTGGCGTTAGAAACAAAAGGATGTAGCGCAGGAGCATTGATAACTAAAGTTTTGATTTACTTAAAAGTATGACATTGAGTGTCATTCCATTCAAACTTGACCCCCTTTTTGAGTAGACATTTTAGTGGTTGAACTAATTGTCCGTAATCAGGTACGAATCTGGCATAGTAGTCGCATAGGCCAAGAAACAACCATGAGGCATCTTTATCAGAAGGAGGAGGGGCGTTATGTATTGCTTCTACATTTTTGTTTGATGCCCTCGCTGGAAATGGTGTGACCCAAATATTCAACTTCATGATCAAGTAATTTGCATTTATTAGCTTTAACAGTCATGCCTCTGTCTTGTAAGATGGTTAATACTTTGTTAAGAGTGTGCACATGTTCCTCCTTGGTTTCTGTGTGGATTAAGATATCATCCTGGAATGCTTGCACTTGGGAAAAATCACCAAACAAACTGTCCATAAGGTTTTGAAATACACTCGCAGCTGAAGCAAGGCCAAAGGGTAGTCTCGGGTATTTGAATGCTCCAAAAGGGGTTACAAAAGCCGTGAGTGCTTGACAGTTTGGAGAAAGTTGTATTTGGTGGTAGGTTGAGTGTAAATCTATAGTTGAAAATAACTTCGACTTCCCAACATTAGCTAACATTTCGTGTATTTGGGGTAGAGGATGGCAATCCACCTGAATGTTTTGATTTAGAGATCTCAAATCCCCAGTCTTTTTTTTCTTCATAAAATGACCGGAGAAATCTATTCAGATGAATCTATTGGAGAAATAATACCCTCAGTTTGAAGATCATTAAGTAGAGACTTTAAATCCTCTCGAATACTAAGAGGTACAGGTCTGACTTTATTGAGGAACAGCATTTTTCTTTGGCAAAATAGTGTGTTTGTAACCTTTTACAGTAACGACAGAATTTTTAAATACATTTTTAAAAGGTCTTCAACAATTGAGTCTGGTTGTCTAATAGATAAGATATTTGAAGGAAGATCACCTAAGGTAATTGGTGGATCTTGTCCAGGACGTAGAATGATAATGATACCTAGGAGGGCAAGGCCTTTCCAACCAATTATGTCTCTTCCTTTTATGGCTACATAAATTTTGGTTCTAACAGACCTACCAAGACACTCCAATGTATCCCAAAAGTAACCCAGGCGATCAATGTCTTGTTCTCCGAAGGCTTTGAGGCTGATATCAGCGGTAAGAAGTGACATGTCAATAGGCCAAAATGTGTAAAATGTACTGTCTGCTAGAATAGTTATAGGAGCTCCCGAATCAGCCATGGCTAAAATAGTTCTACCATCAATTGTCAACTAATGGGCCTTTAATGGGTTTGTCCAAAGATTCAGGAACTTCGACAGTAACTAGAATGTTGGCAAATTGAGAAGTACAATCTTGGACATCATAAGTGTCCAAAGCAATGCATGAAACTTTAACTCTACTACTATTCATATCAGTTCTACATACACCCTGAAAGTGGCCACATTTCTGACACTTGGTACATTTTTTTCCTAATGCGGGACAACTGGGATTGTTTCCTATGCGATTTCTAGACCCACACCGAAAACAAACCAATTGGCCTGTCGAAGATTGATTTTTGTAAGACCTTTTGTTGAAATATGTTGTTTAGGATTTATAGCACACAGTATTGTCATCAGAAACCAGACTTACATGTGAAGAAATTGTGGAATGAGTGGGAAGATTTGTAGTTTGATTAGAATAACTAGACCAGGGGTCTCCAACCTTTTCGGTAGTGAGAGCTACTTCTGATCAATGAAAATTGTCGTGAGCTACTGAAGGACAAGCAACTTGTGCATTTTTCCAAGAGTACCCCATGCCCAGCTTCATTTACTACTTTAAGCCTAATTTCGTAGGTTCACCAGGCAAAACAAGGAAATGCTTCCCAAATAGGATCACAAGCCAAAGAAAACACTTCCAACCACATGCCATAGCTTGCTGACCATTGTAAGTCAAGGCTTCAGTGCCACACATTGGCTAACGTTGCCAAGCACTATAAAAATACTGCAACACAATGCCCCCATCCCCCTCTTCTTCATTATCAAATAAACATAGGGCAAAAAGTATTGTTAGAAATTAATACATAGGATCTCCTTCCATGTTTGGGCATTTACAGACTATTAAAACAATAACAAATAGCTGGTATTTGGAAAGGTGGTAATCCTAGTTTCACTATGTGCATTATTTTATTTTTAAACGACAATGCATGCTCATGCCCATAATCTCATGATATGAGCGCTTCCACTAGCATCTCTGTTTTTAAAGCAAAAGTTACAAGTTGTCCCTTGGCACAAAACTGAACCACAGACTTTATTTTGTGACTATTAATCATGGAAGGAAAGTTGTATGCCCTGGTTCCCAAACTTACAGCTAGCTCAGATAGATGCAATGTATTTAATTGATTACACCTTACTGAAAAAAAGAAATGCAGTTTCTTTTCACTGACCAGACATTCACACATACTCTGGTCAGCTGCCCTGGTTATTTAAACAACATCGTACTACCTGCATACTCAATTTCAGGCATACTGCGACCCCCTCTGATCTTGCTGTAACTGGGCCATGAATTCAGTAAGTAAAAGCCAGAACCTTGAGCTAAAATACTTTCACAGCTAATCTGGCAACACAGTTAACTGAAAACTGCTTTAGCTCGCAGTGCTAACTAAGCCCTTCTTTTCAATTTATAGTCCCCCCACACCCTCTCCCCCCCCCCCCCATAGTGCATGCCGCCATAACACGGTATTTCGAGGCCAATAAATGTAAATGTGCAGCTCAAAGTCCACCTCAACCAGTAGAAGGACTGTGTTGTGGGTTGGATGATTGCAAGAAGACGCAGTAAAATGATTAGTGATAAGTTTGAGAGTTTATTCTCAGAGTAACGAGCCACCGCACCATACACTGGCACAGAGAGACACCAACTGACAATGAGCAGAAGTGGAACCTCAACAGAGGCACCATGGCAACTCAGTAGGGTCCACAAGGAACACATAAAAGCATTAGCAAATACAACATTATCTCTTTTTTTCCAAAGAAAGATAGAAAAGCGCAGAACAAAAAGTGGAAAGAAAAGAAAGAGAAAGAGAAAGAAATAAAGAAGTAATAGGTAACAAAGTTACAAGGTGAACAATTGAATCAATTGAACTTCAATTCACTAACGAAGCTTCCAAGGGAGTCGGGTTACACGAGTAGACTTCCTTACAGACGAATCCCCCATATGAGACACATCAGCATTGAAACTCAAAGGAGACGGAGCAGGTCTCCTCTGAGAACAGCTAGCTTCCGGTTGAGACACCTGAACATCGTCACATACACTTAACTTAATGACTTTACACAGATTCCACCAATGACCTCCCTCCACCATGACAGCATTACCACACACCTTCTCGACACAAACAGGTTCACCAAAAGAGTCCGAACCTTTTTTCACAGATCTATAGTTTTTCACACGCACCATATCCCCTGGACAAATATTGATATTTTTAGTGGATTTTTTCTCATTGAACCTGGAGACCATTTTGTCTTGAGCAATTTTAACACGCAATTGCAACTCATCATCACCAGCAGGATGTGTAGAAACCTTATGAGCAACAGTTCTCAAAAGCCAAGCAGGATAAAGAGCTGACGTAGGCATTCTACCCCTGAGAGAAACAAAGGGAGCAACTTTGGTCACAGAGTGCGGAGTGGTGCGGTAGAACCAAATCATAGACCTCACTGAACTCTCCACATCGAAATTGTTCCCCTTGGCCCATTTGATACACTCAACAAGCACACGATTCATTCTCTCAACTTGACCGTTGGTTTGAGGATGTCCCACTGAACTCCTCAGATGCTTAATCCCAGATTCAGACAGAAAGACATGCATTTCAGTATTAACAAACTGGACACCATTGTCTGAAACGAGCGACTCAGGAAAACCTTCTCTCATGAAAATTTCTCTAAGAAAGAGAATGGTGGAGCTGGCAGAGGGATTAGAGCAGAATTTAACTTCAGGCCATTTACTGCGAAAGTCCATAAGCACAAAGGCAAATCTCAGGTGAGAAGGAAGAAAGTTGAAAGGGCCAACTAAATCAATACCTAGCTTTAACCAAGGTTTTGAAGGAAAAGGAATGGGTTGCAAATGTGGAAAAGAAACCTTCAAACCTTTCTCAGCAGTAACACACACACTACAACGCCTAACTCTTTCATCCACTTCGCTGTCCATAGAAGGCCACCAATAATGCAGCCTTAAACGTCTCTTGGTCATTGTGATCCCAAGGTGTCCCTCATGAGCCCTGTCAATCAACTTCACTCGAAGATTTAGAGGAGGAACACATCTGTCATCCCTCATGATAACACCATCTTCTATAGAAAGTTCTTCAGAAACCTTCCAAAAGGGTTGGATGTGTATGGGAAGATTTCTCTCCCTAGGCCATCCTGCAACAATGTAATCCTTGACACTTAACAAGATTGCATCAGAGGACATGGCATCTACCCCTTCCTTTTCAGAACAACCAACACACTCAACAGCATCCAATGTGGCTATGAAACAATCCTCCTTATCTTCATCCAAATCAACACAATCAGCCTCTTTCAAAGGCAATCTAGAAAGCATGTCCGCTTTACAATTTTCCTTCCCTGGTATGTGTTTAACAGAAAATTGATATTGCAACAACTTTGTTGTAAGACGAGCTATACGTGGTGTAGCATATTTTACACGATCACCAGACAAAATGAATACCAGAGGCTTATGATCAGTCTGGATCATAAACTTTCTTCCCCAAATGTAAGTGCGAAACTTTTCGCATGCCCAATAGCAAGCAAGCAATTTTTTTTCGATCACTGAATAATTTATTTCAGGATCTCTTAACACCCTCGAGGCATAGCTAATGGTTACATCTTTGCCATCAATGATTTGGGTGAGAACAGCACCTAATCCGTAACTGCTTGCGTCAACAGTGATAATACAGCTAACACTGGGATCATAGGCTTTCAAAATCTTGACATTCAGTAATTCAGACTTAATCAGATCAAAAGTTGACTGACAAACTTCATCCCAGACAAAAGGAATACTAGACCTGAGCATACTAGACAAAGACTTCATCTTACTGGCATAGTCTGGAATGAATCGTGAATAAAATTCACACAAACCCAAGAAAGATCGCAACTCATCTTTATTCTTAGGCACTGGGCAATCCACCACGGCTTTAACCAACCCCGGCCTAGGGGAAACACCTAAACCAGACACCAAATGACCCAAAAATTCAACTTCTCTCTTCCAAAATTCACATTTGTTCTTCTTAACTACGATGCCCTTACTGTCAAACTTCTTGAGCACAGATTTGAGGATGACATCATGTTGATCTAAAAATTTGTCAAAAATCAAAACATCGTCTTGAAAAATCACAACTCCCTCGACGTTTTTCAAAACACTCTGCATGATCCTCTGAAAAACTGAAGCAGCAGAGGCTAGCCCAAAAGGCATTCTGCAAAACTGAAAAGTCCCGAAGGGAGAATTGAACGCTGTGTAATGTCTTGAATCTTCCTCCAGAACAATTTGATGATACGCAGAAGCTAAATCAATTTTGGAAAACCAATGCGCTCCTCTCAACTCTTCTAACAAATCGCCAATTTTAGGAAGTGGGTGGGCGTCCACCCAAATTTCTTTATTAAGACTCCTGAGATCACAACACAGACGAATATCACCATTTTTTTTGCGCGCGACCACCAAGGGACTAAGCCATAAACTAGATTCAATGGGTTCTATGATACCATTCTTCTCTAATCTCTCGAGTTCAACTTTAAGATCAGCCCTCAAACTGAACGGCACGGATCTAACCTTATGTTTCACAGGGATGGCATCACACTTAACCTTGATCCGATGTTTAAATCCCGCAATCTCACCAAGTGAATCTGAAAATACTCTGGGAAATTCCTTCTCGAGAGATGAAGAATCAGGCATATCTAGCACAACCAGTACCTGTTCTTTTGCTGCAGGTCGTAGTAACATACCAAAGAGGCCTTGATGGTACCACCCCAAAATGTTTAAACCACGTACAGCCACATAAATCTTGCCCTGTATCTTCCTTTCTTTGAATTGCAAGATGTCCTCAATGAAACCTTCCAAAACTATTTTACGACCCTCGTAGGAAACAGGTGCTCTATCTGGAGGAAACAATTCTCTGTCAGACCAAGATTGCTTAAACAACTCCAGAGAAATCATGGTTATCCTGGCACCAGAATCTACCAGAAGTTTTAAGCGAACTTCACCTACAAAAATATCTACATATGGATCTACACACTCCTCTGGGTTTCCAGTAACTACACCATCGTCTGTGACAGTAACGATCATATCTTTAAATTCATTCACCAAGTCACTCTCTGAATCACGTTCATTCTCCAACACACAACTGATCTTTTCAGGTTTGCTTAAGCTGGCTTGACAAACTTTGGCCAAATGACCAAACTTCCCACATTTGTAACATTTAGCGTTTTTGCCTGGACAATAACTGTTTTCTTTAGAGTGCGGCGCATAACCACACCTATAACACATGTTTTTCTTAGAAACATATTTCTCATTAAACTTCTCTTTTTTTTTAAATTAGGCCTAGAAGAGGGAGAAACAACAGCATTCACATTCTCTTTATGTACATCAGATTTACAAAGCTCTTTAATAGACGTTTGGGCTAGTTCAAGACTCTTAGCTACTTTAATAATTTCTTCTAAAGAAGGTTTGCCCATGGTAAGTAGTTTCTGTTGGATATGTTTGTCACTACAATGAGCGATGAATTGATCCCTCACTAACTGATCCTTAAAATCACCGAACTGGCATTCGGCACAGAGTTTGCGTAAAGCACTCAAATAAGAATCGACGTCTTCACTCTGAAATTGTGCTCTTTTAAAGAACGTGTGCCTTAGTACAACCAAACTCGGCTGAACATCAAATTTGATAATGAGTTTCTTAATGGTTTCTTGGTATTCATCAATAACCTCTCCTTCAGCAAGAACCAAATCAGGCAAATGTTTGTAGACCTCCCTACCCTCAAATCCCAAACAATTCAAAAGTAAAAATGTCTTCCTTTCAGATCTGTACCTGGAAGCACCAATGGCACCAATATAGGTTTCAAATGCGTCAAACTATTGCCTCCACTGAATTTGAGGGGTACCTGGACTTTCTAAAAATGGGGGAGGTTGATTTACAGTTTGCATTTTGACAACAAACAAAAAAAAATTCAAACTGAGAAAGGAGAGAATCCCAAACCCTCTTACTCACAACTAACAGAGGAGAAGAATAAAGCGCTTTAAAATAGCAATAAATGTCAAAACCTTACTGCTGATAGTTTATGCTGATGTGTATGTCCTTGCGATATGACTCTGGAAAGGAAATGTGTTATTAAAATAATAAACGTGTCACAAGCAAT
Organism: Lissotriton helveticus; assembly: GCF_964261635.1. Taxonomy (NCBI): domain Eukaryota; kingdom Metazoa; phylum Chordata; class Amphibia; order Caudata; family Salamandridae; genus Lissotriton; species Lissotriton helveticus. The sequence goes on along the minus strand of NC_136071.1, from coordinate 558,393,408 downwards.
AATACACTCGAAGTGAACACTAAATACAGTAATCCTTTCACTTCCTCGCAGGCGATGTTACCTTCGTGGTGGAAGCAGCGAGGTAAAAATGCTGTGCCGAGTGTTGAGATCAAGCATACAGTCTCTCAGATGGCGCTTATGTCAGGCATACAGATCGTGTTAATGATACTCAGGCATAACTCATGAAGAAAGCGGATTGACGTTTCACAATAACAGGACGGGAGCTTCCTGAAGCGTCAGACTGAGCGCACGTCGAATCGTCCAATGTGTGCACGCTGACAGCCCCTGTGACGCACTGTCAGATCACCAATACCCGATGAGCGTTCTAAAGCGTCATCATTCGTTTGGAGAAGTCGAGCGGAGACGATCTCGCTGGAAGGGAAGCGCTGAGCAACTGTCACTGCTTGCGAGGTAAGCTTGTGGGTTGTAGCGTTAATATGCAGACGCTCTAACCAGTGAAAGTTACAGGAAACAGGATCTTTTCAGTAGAGCACACACTCGGCAGACATAAAGTGTCTCAGAAGAGTTCACACAGTGTCACAAATCACGATGACAAGAGCAATGACCCACACCTCGACCTCCTCACCTTGAATAATTAATAGAACAAAACTGCCGCTAGGGAAAGTGAATTCCCTTTGAAAATAACAGCCGCTGGAGAAGGGAGCGGGGTCATAAAGTTTAAGCGCAATCTTCGTCGTAGAAAATCGTTTTTCAAAATTAACTCGAAGCAGTGGCTCGCTTTCTTCTTTGTAAATCACCAGTCCTCGTCGCCAAAATTATGTTGTGGGTTGGATGATTGCAAGAAGACGCAGTAAAATGATTAGTGATAAGTTTGAGAGTTTATTCTCAGAGTAACGAGCCACCGCACCATACACTGGCACAGAGAGACACCAACTGACAATGAGCAGAAGTGGAACCTCAACAGAGGCACCATGGCAACTCAGTAGGTTCCACAAGGAACACATAAAAGCATTAGCAAATACAACAGACTGCTTTAGAGGAAATCAGGGAGAAATCGATTTGCCCAGCTAAGTGTAGCGTGCACATATGGTATACAACCTTTACAACGCAACTTTTACAACGCACTACCATTACAACGAAACTTTTACAACGCAAAATCCATTACAACGCATGCATTTACAACTCAACCATTACAACTCAGTCATTACAACGCTCACCATTACACCGCATAGCATTACAACACATAGTACCCTTACACTATCCTACACTTACCCTACTGTTGCACTCCCTGGAGTTAGAATAGTAATTTTTACCCCTACACTATCCAACACTTACCCTACTGTGGCACCCCCTGGAGTTAGAATAGTAATTATTACCCCTACACTATCCAATACTTACCTTACTTGCAAAGTAATATTATGCGTTGTAATGGTATGCGTTTTAAAGGTAGTATGCGATGTAATGGAATGCGTTGTAAAGGTAGTTTTGAAAATTCGTTGTAAATGCATGCGTCGTAATGGAATGCGTTGTAATGGATGTTGCGTTGTAAAAAATGCATTGTAAAGGTAGGTGTTGTAAAAGTATGCGTTGTAACGTCATACATCCTGCACATATTCAACAGGGGAGCCTAAAATAGGGCGGGAAAGGCAGCTGCAACGTCTCACCTGAAACCTTTGAAGAATTGCTGCCCATTCTAGAAAAGGCTCCACTTCTGCCTCAACTAATGACCCACGCTACCCCTGCTCCTCACATCATAGGATCATAACCACTGCGCTGCAGAATCATTTCTGCCTGATTTTTCATTTTTCAAGAATTTCTGTTTCCGAGATACAATGGATCAGTTTGAATAGTCTGACTCTAAACTTGGAAGCGAGGGTAGTAAGCACCACGCTTTCCATCTAGTAAAGAACGGTAGTAGCCGATGATAAAATCAAAGGGCGTTGCACGCATTCAGCCGCTATCACTGACTAATATGTGATGGCAAATATAAAGTGCGGTGTAGTCAGTGAAAGCGACTGAGTGCACGCAAGGCCCTTTTATTTTAACATCTTCTGCTTCTTACTAGGGAAGGCAGATATGAAGCGCGGTGCCAGCCCATGTGAAAATCAAAGGCACTGAACCGCTTTTGCCGACTATGCAGCTACTTAACTATGCCAAAGACTCACTTACCAATCTGATTCTGCTGCTCCACTCCACCCAAAAGATCCATTTTACGGCACGATGCCCGTCTGCAAAAGGCTAGTGGCGCGATTACTGATTGTGCTGGACTACAGGAAATGCGTCATGTTCCGCCCCGCCCCGCCCCAGCTAAGCTCAGTTCAGCCAATCTGAGCAGCTGGTTTTGGAGAGGGCGGGCAAATGCTAATAACAAACCTCAAATGACAATGAAGGGCTAATAAATACATGCTGATGCGCCGAACGAAAGGAAATATTAGATGCTGGGCGAGCTACTCCCAAGGGGTCGGCGAGCTACTGGTAGCTCGCGATCGACCGGTTGGAGACACCTGGGCTAGGGCCTGTAGATACAGTCTTCTGTAATTTAATGGTAGTAAAGCTGGTGCTTAAGAATGTAGCACCGCCTCTGGTGGTAAATTTCTATAATTCTTTTGTCCCAGAAGAGGAAACAGAACATCTAATTAGTCTAAGGGGCTTCCTGAAAGATTTCGGGGAGAGACAGGCTATTCCTTCCTCCCTTTGGTCCAAATAACATGCATTTCGAACATTCTACACAGGGGGGCTTCTGGAAGAGATCATGGCTAACAATAATTTTTTGGGCACAGACCAGATGGAAGGGGAGATCATGTAACTTCATTCTCTGGTCGGGAAGTTCACTCCACAATAGATTTTATAATGGTATCAGGCCCTTTAACATCATTAGCTCATTATCTGCGGGTGGAATGAAATAATTTTTGCGATCATAATCTCATCGTTCTAGAACTAAAGTGGGGCTTGGAAATAGATAGAACCAAGGAAGTAAACCCCTACAATTTGGAATTGTTCTCCAAGGATCAAGAAAGAAGATTAATGGGATGGGTGATTCGGCTACCTTTTGAAAGAATGTATCCATAGTGAATGTGGCTGATTTAGCTATTTGTCTAGACAACCATACACAGAGATCCTGTCAGCCTTTCTTAGGCTGTGTGGCAGAGCTCATTAAACCTTTCCATTAGAAATAGAATGGCTAAGCGAGAAGGGGAGAAATGGTCCAATGCCAATTGTTCTAAAATGCATAAACACTTACTCTCCGCCCTAAAAAAAAAGGGAAAAAATAGGGCCTCTAGGACATTTTCCTAAAGTAGCACTTCAGAGACAAAAGCAGGAAATTCGGTACCAAGCCTTGGATGAACTTTTGCACTTAAGGGCTCTCCATATTAGTCGTAAATTTCGGGAATTAGTAAATAGACCATTTTTTTCAGATTGTCAAAATACCATTCTGGAATGTTTTATTCCCCCTGATAAATGGGTTGGATATTTTCAAGAGATGTTTGGGAGGGTGAGGGAGGGTGAGGGCGGAGGATGAAGAGTTGGAGTGGGAGCCAGATGGCAATTTCCGCCAGTTGTCTTTCAGTGAAGAGGTGGTCTATGAAGCCATCACGGTCTCGGCAGGGGGCAAAGCCCCTGGGGTAGTTAATGTCCCAGCAGATCTTTATTAGGCTGATCCATCAAAATGAGCCTAAATATTATCTCAGGTTTTTAATTCAGCATGTAGAAAAAGAATGTTTGTGGCCTGGTTAAAATGTATAATTTTCCCTAGATTTAAAAAGGGGGCTAGGGACAACTCTCAGTGTTACCGGCCTATCTCCCTGCTATCATGTTCAGTTAAAATTATAGGGTGGGCTATGCTGGCTAGATTAATTGATTGGCTTAAAGATAACATAATCTCGGTCCTCCAGTGTGGTTTTAGGAAGGGGTTAAGGACATTGGACCAGTGCATGAACTTACAGCTGATCCTTTGAAAGTATACTATTACCAAAGACTGGAATCTCTAAATGGCTTTTATGGACCTTACTACAGCCTTTGATCGAGTAAATAAAGCAAAATTGTGGCCCATGCTTTTTAAAATAGGGGTGGATTCTGATTTAGTTGCCTTTCTACATAACCTCCATACAAATCTCTTGGTTTTCATTAGGTATGATGAGGAAAGCAGTTTCTCTGGCGCAGTGGATTACAAAAGGAAAGTTAGGCAGCGATACATTCTTGCCCCCCTGCTATTCACACTCTACATCAGCCTATTAGAGCCCACACTCACTGCCGCATGTATTGATATACCCAGAGTTGGCCAAAAATGATTGCTTGTTTAATGTATGCGGATGATGCGGTCCTGATACCAAGGACACCAACGGGTTTGCGAGACTTTTTAATGCCATTATGAGCTTTATGGATTCTTTTTGGACCTAGCAACAAATTTTACAAACTCACACACAATCCTACTGGGCCAACAAAAGAAAGTAAATATACAAAATTTAATTTTCACGAAAGTAGCCACCTTTCCCATACTTGGTTATTGTGTTTGATGAGGGGTCCTGGAACCCTCATAAAACTAGGAAAAAGAACATCTTGCTAAGAGCTGTTGCAGCATCAACAGACTTTGCAGAAGGTTAGGGACCAGGCCTTGCAGGTACTGATCAAGGTTTATCTAGAAAAAATTATTTCTATGGCATACTACGGGTCTAATCCCTGGGGCTACAAAGAAAGTAAGGAGTTGCAACAGGTAGAAGATACATTTTTAGAACATCTCGACAGTTCCTACTAGCACCCATGCTTTTGGGGTTTATGAAGAGTTGGGCATAGGGTATGTCTCGAACCATATTGCCTTGGCTCCAGTCTTGCGATGGATTAGAATCTGGACAAACCCAGCTTCTGAGCTAAACAGAAAAGTGCTTTGTGATTCTTTATCACTGGAGCAAGTACTCTGAATCCCCTGGATTGGGTATGTTAAAAAATGGTTGGAAAAAGTGAGGTGACCGGACTTGTTTAATAACCCTAAATCTGGGATAAAAAGGGATTTGGTTAAGATTAAGTATCTATCTCTTTCACTAATGGCTGCAGAAAGGGAAGAGAGGGAGCTCACCAAACCCTCGACGAGGGCTCATACCATGTTATCGATGGGTCCAGTGATGGAGCCATTCTTGGCGATGGTTATTAACCTTCCTCATTGACACTTACTAAAGAGATTTAGGTTAAACATGATACACTGAGCCCTTGCAGCCCCTAAACGTTTTAGGAAAGTAGAGGATTTAGCCCTGTGTACTTGTGGCAACTTCTCATCACAAAACACCACGCACTTCATATTCCTTTGTGAGTTTTATCAGCCATTACGGAGGCGTTTTATCATGCCATTGCCAAAGTAAATGGATTTCCAACAAGTAAAACCAGTGATGTTGTACTTGCAAATGCTTTCATCCCCCCTGATTATTTCTGGTGTTGCAAGTTTTTTGGTGGGAGCTTTGAGATTAAGGAACACAACTTTTAGAAGTTAGGATGTGCAATAAAGGAAATTATTAACAGTGCTAAAAAAAAATTCAAATTAACCTTATTTTTAAGTTTATGGGCTGTCGATTAAGACTGGGTGGTGGAGGAGCTTGCCTGCCTCTAAGATGGCCGCAGCCTAGCAAAGCTCCTTAAGCCGCATCACAATGCGACATGATCCTGGTGCCTACCTGGTGCTACTTAGTGTTAACACGGCTTTCTGCAGCCTGGGTGTGGTGTGCTCTGGTGTGAACACTTTCTGAACTTCCGAGGTGACCTGAGTCCTCGGAACCAAAGAGTGGCCTACTGCGGGAGAACGCGTGACACATAGCGAGAGATCGAGCATGGTCCTGCGCCACGACTTGAAGCAGTAGCAGGGATTAAAGACTGCCCCTGAGCTGCAGTGTAGGTGAGCGGCAAGAAGGCTGTGAGTGAACACCCTGGCATCGAGAGGCGCAAAGGCTGGACCGTAGGTGGCAGTGCAGTTCTTCCTGATGTCAAGTGGCGAAGAGAGGCTGCATGGTGAGTGGCTGAAAATGTGACCAGTGCCTGTTATACCTTCCTGGGCACCCTGTGGAGAAGAGGGCCCTGGCGTCCCCGCATGCTGGAAGAGCCGGTAGAATACGTCAGTTGCTCCTCACAGCTTGGTGGATTCACTCATGGTAGGACCCTCGCGCCAGCAGTGGGCATCCTCAAACCACTGTGAGTGGGTTCCTCCCATGGGCCAGAGGCTGGGAAGTCTAGGAAGGAGGGATAATTAGCAGCAGTGGCGGGGGCTACTGCCACCCTTTGACACACTGGGCCTCAGAGACTGGAAGTCAGGATTACTTGGTAAATTCTGGTGTGCCTACAACCCTCTGGGGTGGGGGCCTCTCCGCATCAGGCTGATAGATGGACGCAGTGCATCCATAAGGGCCCATTGAGGGTCCTTGCCCTCTGGAGCACATAATGATCATGATGGGGAAAACGGACAAATCCCAGACAAAGCTACTATTTGATCAGTGTAAGGTCCCCAAACCTGCGACATGGACTGTGCTGATAACTATGGTTCATTGGAGGGCGCAGAGGCAGATCCAAAAAATATTTTGGTGTCCATGCAGATAAGCCTCACCAAAATAGACAGCAAGATTGATGCTCTCACGTTTGGAATGGACTGGATGTCGGAACGCATTGATAAGCATGCAGAAAGACTGGATGAGGTGGAGAGAAGGGTCTCGGAGGCATTGGACATGCTGCTGGCTGAGACAGTTGCCAGCAAGAAGACTGATAAGCTCCTGCAAGCACTCCTGGCTAAGGCAGAGGATCTTGAGGCCCAGTCTGGAAGAAATGGCATAAGGATCGTGGGCATTGCGGAAACAACCAAGATTATAAAAATGGAACAATTTGTTGAGCAGTTAATCACTGATTTAAGTGGAAGAGACACTTTCTCAGATATGTTAATTTTGAAAAGTGCACATCATTCACTGGCCCCTAAACCAATCCCTGACGCAACCCCACATCCCATAATTGCGAGGTTGCTCAACTACAGGGACCGAGATGCAGCCTTGAGTAAGGCACCGGACCAGGGACCCCTTAGGTATGAAGGATCTGAACTTCCTCTATACCCAGACTTTACCCAGCAGGAAGCCGGGAGATTGTTTGTAAATGCTAAAAAAGGCTGCAATGTGGAATACAGCTTCCTTAATCCAGGTAAATTGTGGATCCTGTCAGAGGGCGAGGCTTTTTATTTCATGGATCCTAAACTAGTTTTACAATTTATAAAAAAAAAGGAGCAAGCTGCTTGGTGATGCAGCTCCCCGAGAGGGGCGAATAGGGTAGGGGGGGGCAAAGAACGCTGGATTCAGAAGAATAGTACGCGCACCCGGGGCTGCAATAGCATGTGTTGTTGAATAAGTCCTCTAGGGGTGCAGATTTCCAGAAATTACGTTTGATTAGGTTACACTGTGATGTCCAAACTCCACTGAGATTCTAGAAACAACTGTGGGGATCAAGAAGGCACATTTGGTTTGCTCCATAAATCACTAAGAGCGGCTGGAGCTAAGATGTAGTCAGGGATAAGCAACATCCACCCCAATGTTTATTCCACCCAATGTTCTAATGTTTGTTTGAGCGGGGATTAGGGAGGGGCGGGCGGAACATATTGAGATTATGCCTGTTGGGGAAATGCATGGCATGGGTGGCTTCTGGGCCGATGTTTCAGCAGGATGTTCATATGGGGGGAAAATGCATGTATAATCTGGTGACAAGCTGTACTCGGTACAGAATGTCAAATAGGCACCGATTGCGGATACAGATGAAATGTAGCAAGGCAGGGAACCAATAGATTGATACGGTTCCTCACTTGGAATGTCATGGGACTCAACGATCGCAGGAAGGTGCGGAAAGTAGTCGCACACTCCAAGAGACATAGCGACGATGTGGCCATACTCCAAGAGACCAATCTTAGACCTGACAATAGTTTGGTGATTCAGCGTAGGACGTAGGGCCACTGTTAACACTGCCAGTTTCACCTCCCACGCCAGGGTTACTGGCATTGTATTTGAGGGGCTCTATGTGGATGGGGGTGGTATATATGCCCTGGCCCACTGTCGTAAGACGATCTCTTGTTCCTACTGGTTTGGATATATGGCCCTAATCAAGATGAGCTACAGTTCTATTACACCCTGGAAGTGCGATTGAGTCAATGGACCTGGCTGCCGCAGCTCTGGGGCAGGTACTTTAATTGTATATTGATTCCTGATCTTGATCACTCTAAAGGTCCCCCTAGATGAAGGTTGGCTACAGTTTGAGCCGTGTCGGAGATAATGAGTAGGGTGGGGTTACTAAACACATGAGATACACTTCCCCGACAGGAGCGGGTTACACACATTATTCATTGGTGCACAATACACATACCTGCATAGATATGTGGTTGATCACTAGATGTCTGGCTGAACGACTTCAGCATTGTGAGCCTCTCCTGATGACCTATTCTGATCATGCCCCAGTGATATTAGTTTTGAAGTACCAGACCAGAGCTATACCTGCGTTTACTTGGCGCTTCCCTCCTTTCTCTTTGCTAGCTTCTGTCATCAGAGATGAGCTGGTGCAGGTAATAGAAGAATATTTTCTACACAATGTGGGCTCAATCGCTAACTATTCCACCATCTGGGAGGCACTTAAAGTTTACATAAGGGGGTTGACAATTTCTAAACACGAGAGAGTCATCAGCTCGATTAGGGGTGAATTAACAAGACTGGAGAAAGAGATAGGGAACCTTTGTGAAATGCTGGGCTTACCTGTTGGGCCCCGTATTCCTTTCCATCACTTGTCCTGCCTGCAGCCGGTCTCCCTCCCGCCGCCGCACCTTCAGCCTACAGCGGCCGCAGAGCGGAGGGGAGCCGGGAAAACTACATCACCCAGCCTGCACAGCGGTAGGAAGCAGGAAGCCGACACTGCCCGCAATCCCAGCACCAGGAGGCGTATAAAACTCTCCACAGTTCCCGCGTCGCTGGACCGCGCGCGGATCTGCGCCAGGCTAAGCCCGGGCAAAGGGCGGGCCCTCTGTGGCCCTCAGAGGCCTGTAGAGACTGGACTGGGCAACGGACTTTAGCCGTAAAAGTAAAGTAGTAATTTCTCCTACATTTTGTGGTATATGTGTTAACGCTTCTAGGATATAAGATCTTTTTGCAAGTTCTGTTTTGCAGTCCATTAGCAAGTGTTACCTGGTTGAGTTATTGGGAATATTTGGGAATATTTTATTTAGGCAGTCAGTTGCAAGTGTGCTTTGTTATTGCTAGGTTCTAAGTTGTTATTTCTTTAGCAACCATGTCAAATATTAAGATCACTCCTACAGTACAAGGTGCCAACACTTTGGACAACTACCTTGTAAAAAAGGTCTCCAAAATTAATAGTGACCGGAGAGCCTCATTTGGGAAATCTAGCTCTTCAGGGGTTCCTTCCATTAACACTCTCCCCGACTCAATTTCGTCCACTCCTAATGTTAACACCAGTTTGGGAAGCAGGGAGTTGGTTATGGTTGAGGCTCAGGTTCACATATCCCCACCAGTTCTGAATACTAACATAGTGGTAAGTGCTGATGATTCCATGGTAACTGATAGCCCCAAAGCAAGGAGAGCAGTTAGGGCCTGCAGGAAACAACCCTCCAAACGTGGTGGTGGTAGGCCTAGAAAGGTAATAGAGAATAAGCAAACACCACGCAAACAAAGAGGCAAGTCTGGGGGACCGGATCAGATAGAACCTGTAGTAAGTTGTAGCTCAAGCATGGCTCACTTTGAGCTACTTTTGGTTGCTTTTGAGGCAAAGCTAGAGGCAAAAATTGTAGACATTGTTACACCTCTGCTACTAAAAATAGACGCACTTGCTACTGAGGTCGACAGGCTGAGTGACATAGTTAAAAATCAGCCTAGCCCAGGTGTTACTGGCAGGATTACTAGTAAACCTGTTGATAGGGGGCAGCATCATGAGGCAACCAGTCCTGTTTTAACCCAGCACCAAACACAAAACCCTCCTGAAGCCGGGCCTATTCCAAACCTGATCAGCTCAAATGTCCAACGATCTCCTGGGCATAAAAAATCTGACCCTATTGTTATGGTGCCAAAAGGTAGCCAAAATCCTAGAATTGATCTCCCCCCCGAGGCTGCAACGTTTGTGTGTGTTCTCTCTGAGGTTCCAGAGCGCAAGCAGGGGAAATCAGAAAGCTTTCATGAGCTAAAAAATAAGTTGGCTTATTGGCTCTCTAAAATCAGGCCTCTTCCTCCCTCAATTGATGGCCGAATTTTAAACGTTCGTAGGGTGGGGTGGCTTGGCCATATGACTAAGGACATTGAAGGCGATCTGGTAATTGTCAATTTTAGGAGCACCTATGTGGTCCCTTTCCTTAGAGGTTGGCAACCCCAAGGGGGTGATGGTTCCATTGTGACGTGGGAGCTTTCAGACTTCTACCCAAAAAACGCCCTACTATTAATGTGGCACCAAAGCTGATGGCACGGTCTAATACCATCCGTTCTCAGGGTTCCACCAATGGGTCTGGCATTGAGTCTTTAATCACCGCGGGTAGGTTTGCTCCCTTGTCACACCTTGACGAGAATGATTGACTCACTCTAGGGCAGGTTACAAACTCCAGTGGGGTAGAGAAGGGATATGTTCTAACAGCTAAAAGTTTGGAGGTTATCTCCCTTGAACTGTACTTGGAAACCGGGCATGGTGCTATCTCAATAGCGCCACATGACGTCACTATGCCCACTGCTCCAGTCAGTGAGCCTGCTCAGTCTGGGGTTATAATACCAACCGCGATGGACTCTGACTATACCAAGATTGCAGGTTGGAATATAGCGGGGCTTGAATCCCATGTGTGTAACCCACATTGGGTTGATTACATAGACCAGGGGGATGTTTGGGCTTTCCAAGAAACTTGGGCACTATCCCCAGTGTTTCGTGTTGGGTTTTTAAATTTTAGCAAGCAAGCCACAAAGGGACCTAGAGGGCGTCCTGTAGGTGGGGTGACTATTTGGGTAAGACAGGGAGATGGTGTCTGGGCTGAGGAAGTAGCTATAGACAGTCCAAACATATTGATTATTAGGCTTAAATCTAAAAAAGGCCTAAACATCCTTTTAGTTAATGTTTATATCAGGGGCCTGTAGGGGGGTAGGGTTTCCCCCACACTTCGGCTTTTGGACGACTTCCTCTCTAGTGTATCGGAGGATGGGTATAGGATATTGCTGGGGGATTTCAACACGTGCTTTGAGCCCCTGGGATTAGTAGATGGTTCTCTTACAGAGGAGGAAGACCTGTCCTGGGGTATCCCACAGCTGGAGTTGCCACCGATAAGGAAATGGACCTGCTCTGCTACATTTATTAAAGGGCTTTGTCTTGATCTGGGTCTGCGAGCCGCAAATGGTAGGGTAAGATCTGACATGCAGGGTAGGCACACCTTCAACAATGGTAGACACAGTAGTCGTATCGACTATATCTTAGTCGATGTGAAACTGTGGACTGCAGTTGTTGACATGGAGGTCAAGGAACGCCCAGAAAGTGACCATGACCCGCTAATGCTGGCCCTTAGGGACTATAGCTTTCAAGGGTCAGCAAGTGGTATTGCTGAGGTTACCCATGTTGAGGCCATACTTAGTAATGATATGAGAAGGGTGCGGTGGCCTAAAATTGCCGTGGATGAAGAGGCACAAACAGTGATTAGAACCTTAGTGTCCAATTCCTTAGAAGCACTGAACAATTGTGGGTCCCAGGTAGAGATTATAGAAAACATTACAGGCATACATACTGATCTGTTTCTGGGATTACATTTTTTTTTGTCAAGCCCAACACGATACAGGCTAAGAGGAAGCAGCCTCGGATAATTACCTGGTTTAACGACGAGTGTCGGCGAACGCAAGGGGCTCTGTTCTTGGCAATAAAGTCTAAAAATCATGTATGTATTAAGTCATGTAGGGAAGCATATAAGGTTGCAAAACACAAGGCAAAAATTAATTGGGATGAGGATCGGTGGGTATCCCTTACAGAAGCTTGCAGCCATCGGAATATGCAGCAGTTCTGGCACCTCCTCAAATGGGGGAAATGTCAGGACAACCACCCAAGTCCTGCATCCGTAGGCCAACAGCAGTGGGTTTCCTTTTTTCAAGATCAATTCAGGAATAATAGTGTTGCCCCGGTTGTTCTTCCTTGTCCTGATTATGAGGAATCGTTAATTTTCACCATCTCTGAGGTTACTCATGTCCTACAAAGTATTCCAAGGGGTAAAGCACCGGGTCCCGACTGCATCCCTGCAGACTTATTTTTACATAACCAGGAACTTTGGGCTCCCTATATCACTAAGCTGGCCAACGCACTAGCATCTGGAGCAAAGGTCCCAGACTCTTGGTGTGGGGCTGAAATTTTAACAATATATAAAAAGGGCGATCGTTCAGTTCCCTCCAATTATCGACCGATCAGCCTCATAGATGCGGTGCAAAAAATAGTAGCCCGACTTGTGTTAGGACGTATTCAGGAATGGATCAGTGATTTCGATATCCTTACTCCATTACAGGCAGGTTTTCGGCCACATGTGAGTACGCTAGATCAAGTACTCAGGTTTATGCTTTTATATTGGAAGACAGTTGTCCTTGGTAAAGGTAAGCTGTATGCAGCCTTTGTGGACTTAAGGTCCGCATTTGACCTTGTTCCCAGGGTCAAGTTGTGGGATTGCTTATTGAAACTAGGCTTGAAAGCTGTTATAGTTCATCTTCTAGTGAACCTACATGCCCACACCTTTGCACAAGTTCGGTGGGGAAAGCCTGGGGAGGTCACGGATAGATTTTCTGTAGACAAAGGCGTAAGGCAAGGGTGTGTTTTGGCTCCCACATTGTTTTTCCTATTCATTAATGGGGTAACAAACTATTTTACATCTCATCCTACTGATGCTCCCACCCTGGCGGGGATGAAAGTCCCTTTGCTCATGTTCGCGGATGACACTCTGTTAATTTCTAAGACGAGGCAGGGACTCCAGCAGGCCCTGTCTCGTTTTGAGTTGTTCTGCCGCGAGCATGAACTAGAGGTGAATGTGTCCAAAACCAAATTTATGGTATTAAGAGGATTGACACCAGTTGCTGCCAGGGTCACTCTAGGTGGTACCACCCTCGAGCAGGCTAAGTTATTTACCTACCTGGGAGTCACATTGAGTGAAAATCTCAGTTGGACACCGCAGGTTGAGTTATTGGCTCTTAAACATGCCCAACTAGGAGGAGCCCTTCTCAAGGAGCATAAAAGTTCCCACACTCGCCCCATATCTCCTCTTATTCAAATCTATGGCACAAAAGTTCTGCCCTCAGTATTATATGGGGCTGAGCTTTGGGGCTATTCTAATCTTGATCCGCTTAAAGTGGCTCAAAATAAATTTCTTAGGGTAGCCACAGGTCTGCCACAATCATCACCGCGCATCCCACTTTTATATGACCTAGGGTGCCAACCAGTGGAGGACCTAGCAAGATATCGCCCCCTAGCGTTTTGGAGGCGTCTGTGGACAACGCCTGAGCTTCTGTTTTATGCTAAAGCTTGCTCTGAAGTTAGGGACCTTTTGGGCTCTGGTAAAATAGGGTGGTTTAAAGAAATAAGATCTACCCTTAGTGCAATGGGGCTCGACGAACTATGGCTTAACCCAATTTCAGCTGTCTTTCCTTCTAAAAAGGAGTTGAAGGATCGATATTGGGATTGGGTCATAGGTAGAAGGCATTCTCAAATAGCGCCCAGCTCTCTCACATTGGCATTCGTTCTGCTGAAGGATGTTTCGTCCCTAGAAACGTATTGGGACATTATCTCTAAACCACAGGATCGGAAATTATTCCACCAACTGAGAACTGGCACACTACCATTGAGGGCCTTCACTAAAACATGGGGCAAGGGTGGATTAGATCAATGCCCATTGTGCACGGGGTCGGGCGAAAGTGTTAGTCACTTCCTCTTTGTATGCCCCCTATATGATGCTCCTAGATCTAAGTGGTTACGCCCGGTCTGTAGAAATCTGGGCACCCTCTCAGCTTCAGAAGCTAGTAGAATTTTAAGATCAGATACGTCCACTGTGATTGTTGTTGGGGTTGCTAAATTTCTTGGTTTGGCGTGGACCTTACGGTCTCGGCTAATTAATCTGTCATAAGCGTATTGTTGTCGTGTACTCTCAGGATGTTTTTGATCTATGACTCCCAAAAGAAAACCACTCGCACAGATGGGGTGTGTATATGGATTGTTGTTTCAAACTTTAAAACAAACAAAAAAAACCCTTTTAATTCCTGTAAATGAAGTCAAATATAAGTGATTCAATTCTGTGTTAGATTGTGTTTTTAACTTTTCACTAAATTATTTTCTTAACATATTGCTAACTTTGTATAAATTGTGTTATATTATTGCATGTTAGCATGTCTTTTATGATGAATAATCGAATAAAGACTTCCTGAAACTGAAACTGATAGGGAACCTTGAGAATAGTTTTCAGAGCACTAGTGAAGTTAGCACCCTGGCAGACATTAAGCAGAAATAATTGGATGAATTCCACAAGTTAGCGATTGATGAAATTGAACACATGGGTAAATATGGTACTGCTCGTGCTTATGGGGAGCGTGATCATCCTGGTGCTATACTGGTCAGCATATTGAGACCTAGGAGGGCCAGGGATGCTACCCCAGAAATCCTAGCTGACAATGGGTGGCTCATCCATGGGGAAGAGAATATAGTAGAGAGGTTTTGCCATTACTATGAGGACTATGAGGCCTGAGAGCGCTGAAGTGGTGACTATTTATCCTATATAGAGATGCCATGGCTCACCACGGTGCACAGAAAACACCTGATGGCTCCCCTGAGCCCTGCTGAAATTAAGATGACCCTGAAAAGAATTTAGTCAGGCAAAGTGCTGGGCTTTTCTGGTCTTACGGTTGCTTTTCATAAGGCCTTCTAGGACCTGTTGATCCTTGACTTAATAACGTTATTTTTTTTTTTATTATTTTTTTTTTGTCCTCATCTGCCCAACTCTCATTCCATGGATGCAAAAGGAAACACACCAACCACCTTACTGCCTTGGGGAGCAAGGCCCTTACATTGAGCCGCTTCCCACTGAAAACAGAACTTAGCAACGTTGGCGGGAGATGTCATTGCACCGAGTTAACACTCCTCTAAGCAACTTCTTGCCTGTTGGGCCAGTTTAGAAATAACGGGATCGGAGCCAACCTCAAAACTGGGCCATGAAGTGAATGGGCTTAATCATCGGACCTTGGGGGGGGGGGAAAAAAAAAAAAAAAAAAAAAAACCAACGAGCCTACATAATGCTCAGTTCCACTCAATCAGTAGGTTCCAAAAGGTGACGCTCTGCGGACTGCAAGATCTGGCCAGGTCTAGTTTAGATGTTTCGTACAGGGATGTCAGCCAGGCCGAGTGTGTGGGAGCGATGGTATCTACCCAGTGTGTACATATCTGGCGTCTAGCTAAGAGAATAGCATAGAATAGAAAAGACCGCACCACCCCCGTGATGTTCTGATCTAAACCAAATATAACTAATGATAGAGTAATAGAAAAAAGTTTGTCTTAAGAATTGATTCCAAAGTGACTTTTACCTCTTCCCAGAAAACTTTTATGTTAGGGCAATCCCAAAACATTTGGGAGTCGGAGGCTGCTGGGAGTAGACACTTGTTGCAACATTTCCCTGCCTGGTATTTGTATAGCCGTAAGGGGGAAAGATATGCCCGATGTAAGGTGAACAAATGGTTTCGTCTCAACCAAGCCGGTTTAACAACTTTATATAGAAGAGAAAAGGAGTTTATCCATACTTCCCCATCCTGCAACCCAGTTTCTCTTCCCCATAGCTCCATCGGGAGGTTGAAATCCCCGTCCGACTCCTCCAAGATGGACCAATACCAGAAGGCAACCTCCTTACTTCCCGTTTGTCTTCCTACTAAGTGGTGTTCAAGGAGGCTAGCTCTCCCAGTGTTAGGATTCTTCCTGGTTAGTTCCCTGGCCCAACTACTAAGTTGCATGTATTTGAATCTTGATAAGGTTGGCCCTACTCTCTTTTTAAGCTCCTCCCACTCCACCAGTGTCCCTCCAACAAACAGTTCACCCCATCTTGAGAGCCCGGTTTCAACCAAAGGGACTGCCAGGCTGTCTTTCAAACACATTGGGAGTCCGGGGGAGTCCCATATCTGGGCATAGTTAGAGAAGTATGCCAGCCCCACTTTTGCTTTAATTTGCACCCATATCTTCAATAGCGCTAAGAGAATCTTTAGCCTCACCTTTTTAAAGAACCTTCGATCCCCGAACTTAAATAGAAACCCGTCTAGGGGAAGGTTAGCCCCGACCAACATTGCCTTAAATAGTCTCCCATTTGAGGAGTTGACTGGGGACTTTAGGAGCATCCTTGCATGGGAAAGCTGGAATGCCCACGCATAATACTGCAGGTCTGGCAGGGCGAGCCCTCCCTTTTCCCTCCTCCTCCTTAGTTTTTTCCATGCCAGCCTTGTTGCTTTGTTTCCCCAGATGAAAGAATTCATTTCCTGTTGACATTTTTGGAGTTGCTTAGAGTCAAATGCCAGGGGAATGGTGTTGAAAATAAAGGTGAGTTTAGGGAGGATAGACATTTTCACAATGTTGACTTTTCCAAAAATTGACAATCGGAGACCGGCCCAAGATTTCAATAAGGCCTTGCATTCCTGGAAAACCAGATCTAAGTTGGATTTAGCCAGGATGTCTATGTCTTGCGTTATCCTAACTCCTAGGTAACGGATTGAGGGAGTCACCGCAACGCTTGGGTTAGTGATGTTCCATGTCATAAGCTCGGTTTTCTCAGCATTTATGTCGTAACCCGAAATACGTCCGAATTCTTTTGCCCTCTCAACAACTATAGGGAAAGCCACAGCCGGGTCGGTGGTGTAGATAACGATATCATCCGCATATAGCCCCACCCTTTTTGCCCAACCACCAAAATGAAACGAGGGAATACCTAGATCATCTCTCAGGGATTGTGCAAGGGATTCGATGTAAATATTGAATAGTAGGGGGGAGAGGGGACAACCCTGTCTCGTTCCCCTGCTTATCTGAAAGGGCTGGGTACAAGTTCCGTTCACCAAAAGACTCGCACTGGGGTTACCATATAAAAGACCTATAGCCCGACAAAAATTGGGCCCAATTGCAAACTTCTTCATTGCCTCGGCCAAATATGGCCAGTTTACTCTATCAAACGCTTTCGTGGCGTCCAAGGTCATAATGGCCAGAGGCAGAGAGAAGGTTGAGGCGATGTCCACTGCCCCTATTAAGTCATAAGTAAGATCCGCAAGTTGCCGTCCTCGGATAAAGCCCTTCTGGTCAGTGTGAATGATTGTACCGACTTCGCTCCCCAACCGAGCCGCCAATACCGCGGCGAAGATCTTATAATCGCAATTAAGCAGCGAAATCGGTCTATAAGAACCGCATTTGGCTGGATCTTTCCCAGGTTTAGGAATTAAAACAATGGTTGCCTCCCCCCACGATTTAGGTGGCATAGCCCCTTCTAGTAGGATTTCATTAAATACTCTACTGAGCACTGGGGTGATTGCGGGCGCCAAAACACGGTATAGCTCACCAGGGAGCCCGTCGGGTCCAGCAGCCTTGCCCCGCTTCACCTTTTTGATGCAGGGCTTAATTTGTGCCGGTGCTTTCCGGTGCTTAGCACCGGCACTTTCTTGACAGGGCCGGGTCTACACTCTTGCACTTGCTCGCACCAGGCGCACGTCACATTTTTCTATTTTAGTTAATTTTACACTAGTACTGTGTGTGATGTGCCGCTCACTCTGTATGTGAACTGAACTGTCAGACTCTCATGCCGTGCTGCTGCAGCGTGTTTTTCTCATCTCCGAGGAGTGAATCACTCACAGAGTAGTCACACTCACACTGGCTGTATTCTGTATTATTATTCAAATTTAAATAAAGTTTAAATAAACTTAACTGTGTGATGTCATCATGGCGGCTAAAACGCGCGGCATAATCGCACTGCGCGCCGCGGAGGCCTTCGCCACTTACTTGTTACTGTGGGCGGGCCGGAGGTTTGGGTGCTTTTTTGGGCTGCATTTTGGTTCTGTGATGGGGTAGGGGCTGAGCGGCAACGTGCGCAGATTTTTTACACATTGCCACACCCAGCCCCCAGCATAACCACCGCATGACCATCTGCAGCGCGCAACAGGTAGCTGAGCTCACTCAAGTTACCACGAGCGGAGCATCGCGCTAAATTCGGCCCCGTCCCCGCCGCCCGAGGCCCGACCCGAGTGTGTCTGGTGGTGGTGGTACTACAACTAAGCAGCAGCAGTAGCATCAGGCAGTACGGACCAGGCCTAATCGCAGCCGGTGCAGGGTGTGTCTGGCTGGCTGCTCTGTGTCTCGAGTCTGGAGTCCCTGCAGGCGGGCCCACCACCACAGCAGGTAACGGGTAAGATCAACGACGTTAAGACAGTACTAGTACTTTATCTTTAACATGACACAGACACAAACACTTTTGGGAATTGTCTTTCACATTTTAACCGTCCCCGGTCCCCGACCCTAAGTAAAGTTTGTTAACGCGGGATTTCTGGTCTATTGTTATCTTACCAGATCCCAGCTCAGGTCGACTGAATCGTTGGTACCTGTCATTAAGTAAAAGGCAATCCACTACTAGGTTAATCAAGAAAGAACTTACTCCACTCTAAAGAACCACTGACCACTGGAAAAGGTTTAAAAGTTTATTGTAAAGCCAAAAGTATCTGGAGATACAAACATCTCAGAATAAGGTCAAAAGATATACGGGTATCAATATAAAAAGATATTCTCTGAATGCTCTTAATCGGCAAAAGGAAATTATCAAAAATATCTCAAATACCATGAGAGTTGCAAGAATCGCTATGAGTTGCAACTTGAGAGTCAGTTACAGAAAGGAAAATACAGGTTAGGCTGTCCCTACACTAGACTAAGTGACATCCCTACTTAACAAGATCTTTACCTAAAAAGGTGTCAGCAGTGGTGACTTCCAAAGAAGATCAAACACTTCCCTTAGTCTCTAATTCAAGTTGATGTCTTGCAGTTCTCTATCTGCCTACCCATCCGCTCTCTTAGGTTCCTCAGATCATCTGCTCTAACTCCACCCCGGGGTGCTGTCCCTAATACAAAATCACATTTCCAATAGGAACGCCCCTGGAGACGCCTCTCACGTGGTGTAGATTCTGGCGGTAAATTCCATGATGGTGCTCCTCGGGACCCTTCATTAAAGTTGACCTTGCTTCCCAGGCTTCTCTCCGACCAGGCGGTACCCCCTAAAATTCCTGAAGACTCCTACAGGCCTGTGCCTGGCGTCTCTTGAACAAAAGTCTATTCATCACTTTCTGATTAGGCTCCCTCGCACCTGCAAACAGACACTTTTTCTGTAGGCCCCAAATTCCGGCCTCCACCATATCTAGAAGTCGTAAAACATTTTGAACAGACTTTTCGTTCGTGCTCTGTGCGACCTCTCCTTAACGAGCACATGCAGATCAAAGAAGCGACTTTATCTATTCAGGCCTACTAGAATTACATGAAACGGGCCTCTGCAATATGCACATTTAATTTCTTTGTTTAAACAATATTCTAACTAACACACATTACTAAAATGTAACATCTATTTAAAACATATTTCAATTCTATGATTAATAATACTTCGCAGTAAAATGACATTAGAATCCAAGTTACTTAAAAGTGTAGCAGCATCTTTCGTTTCTTGTGAAATGCTATGTGGCCTACACATTTCCATGGTTTGTAGAATTACATTTCCTTTTCACACAGCTATATAACGTGAGACTCCAACATCATTCTAACATTTCTATGAATCTCTACATTAGTTTTCACTCTGATATATGTATCCCTATTCTAATTAAACACATGTATATATTTTCTCTCTATAAATTGACACTCTTGTATAATTCACACTAAACTAATACAACGTGCTTGTAAATATGGTGCACTTCTACATTTTTCAGATTTGTGCTCTCTCAATCCCCCCTTTGATGACTTCCAGTAGTCATCATCATCACAACACTCTCTCTAAGGTATGGAGTATCAAACTGAAGTCGTTGCAATATTCCCTCTTTTCATCTCCTTTAGAGCCCGCAGACTCCTGTACTGATTCTCCTGTATCGCAGCTAATCTCCTCCCCTGCTCTCGCATGGATCTCTGCAACCTGTTTGCTCTATACCATTTGTACAGTCTTACCAATCCCCACAAAGTGATTATACAAATCACTATTATGATGATAGGCTTCAGTATGTACCAAATGATATTCTTTCCCAGGTTGGCAAACCAACCTCCAACTTTACCCATTCCTTGACCTACCTTTTCCCACACTGTTACCTTTGTCAAATCTTCTATCTCATTATGTATTTCAGTAATGTTTCGAATGTACTTTTCGAGAGGTTTTGAATTGTCTGGAATGTAAGTGCAACATTCCTGAACCTTCAAAGCTTTACAGACTCCGCCCTCTTTGGCCAACAGAACGTCTAGAGCAAGTCAGTTCTGAAGAACCATTGCCCTTATCGATTGCATCTCTCCCTCCACCAGCATTAAAGATCTAGCAGTACTGGCGGACAACCTATCTACAACTATTGCCAATCTTCTTATCTTAACATCATTTAGTGCTATCCCTAAAATAGGAAACATAGCACCAAATACATCTCCAACTACCTCCTCAGCGCTTACATCCCTTCTTCCTCTAGCTGATGTTCCTCTCTTTTTGGTTTCTAAATCCTCAGCATGGTATATTTTGGGGAAGACAATTGCTAAGTAATATGATCCATACCAATTATCTGGTAGTTTCACATATGCATTTCTTCCACAGACAAAATATACATTTGGGATCACCTGCATTTCCTTTAGAAAGTCTTTGGAGTAATACTCCAATTGAAAAGCATGTTCACAACTGACTGCTCCCACAAACACATTCTCATAATATGTTTGACTTCTGTGTATACATAGCTTTCCCTTTTTCTCTCGGTCTAAAGCTTTTGGACCACTGCTACCCTTTCTTTGGTGTTCCCTTTCTTCCTGGGTCCAATCTGTTTTCCATTGTCCTGAAGCTTTTAGGATCTTTTGTCTTCTATATCGATCATCCACTTGCCCTATAAACTTTTTCTCAATTTCGGACACTTTACAAGTCAAATTATTTCTTCGGGCATGTGAAGAATCTAATGTTCTCCATGGAAGGAAACATTTCTGTAACCTGTCTTCACTCTTGTAATAGTCCCATCTATTGAGGTGTTTATAATTTGGCACCTCTGGCAATACCGAGTCAAAGTTTGAGAAGTAATACTCAAACCCCTCTCGTTCATAAAATATGCTCAGCAACAAACTACATGAGATTCCATAGGTCAATGGAAGATGATGGTATCTGATGCCTTCATCTACAGAAGCTGGCAACTGCATACAAACATAGCAGTTCTTCGCCTCCATGACATCAATATATTCATAAAGCAATTTAGCATAAGCATTTGACTTAAAATTCCCCTGGGATTCGTCTGCATGTAATCTCTTAATCTCAGCATCTAACAAAGCTTTCTCTTTCGCTGTGTTTTCCCCCTGTTTGCCAGCCGTAGGAGGCTTCTGTGTTGGTACACTTTTTACTTCCTTTGCTGTTTTCACATCGTTTTCATGTCCCACTATATATGATACAGTAACTACTAAAACTATAAGAGAAATCACTACCCCTAAAAGTGTGCCTATTATGCATTTTGCCCTGCGGTTCGGGTTGCCAGCCTCCATGATCTCAAGACAGTGTAGTACTAATTTTCTTTTACAGCACAAAGTCTCTTTTCTTGTTTCTCCAATCTTTCAAACCACACTTGGAAGCTGAAAATCCCCTCCGCAAAACAGTCTCTGAGTCCTGTAGCAATAGACAGCCCTAGCCCTTCTCCATCCACTAAAATGGAAGTCCCTAGTTTTTTCTTCTTCCACTCGGCGCTAGGTTATCTTTCAATCCGTATTTACAAAGTTCTTTACAAAATCTTTAGTAATCCGAAACTATGCGTGTTCCAAGAACTTCCACTACTCGCTCGAATATCTCCATACGAAGAAGGATTCCCTCAAGTATTGGACACCTTGAACAGCAACATGGAAATTCAACTGTCTCTAGGATCAATCTTCTTATTCCGCTCAGGAGAGGAGGATAGACGATGTTGAGTGTCAACAGTTTTTCGACCTCCGCTCCTGGTATCAAGAACCTTACTTCCACTGTAATGATCGGGTCAGTTCTGGTCAGGGTCACTTCCCTCACCCTCCCAGTTCTGCGTCCTGCTGAGGACATCTGTAGCGAGGTAGGTCCACTCAGGAGTAGCGTATCTTCTGCAAGGCACTCGCACCCTCCTTGATCTTCTCGGACCTTCCTGCTCTTGTCCTTGTGCACTTTCTTCTGGATCTGAGTCTTCGGATATAGGAGCAAGAGTTTCCTCTCGAGCTGGCTTCGAGCTTGGCCTCCTTTTTCTTTCAGGCCAGGTAGCTGCTCCACGCCTTGTTCTCCTATGTCTTGTCCGTTCACTCAGTTCTTGATCACTCTGGATTTGTTCTGTCTCTGAGTTGGTTTCACAACAGCTTTCTCCTTCAGTGGCAACTTCAGTTTCACTGCCGTTTGGTCTTTCTTCTTCTGGATCTGTGACTCTCCCAACTTCTTCAGACACCCCCACAGCTTGACTGATCCCCTCCTGTGATTCTTCCTCCACCACTGGATTTTCGTCTGTGAGAGGAGCTGTTTCTTCCAGGGGTGCTGGAACTCTTCGGGTATGGGAAGCGTGGATCCAATTTGGCAGTCCTTCGCACTTCACGGCAGTGTTCGTGATTAGGATTATCTGGTAAGGCCCCTTCTAGCGCACGTCCAAGCAGTTCTTCCGGACGTGCTTCTTCACCAGCACCCAGTCTCCTGGGCACAGGTCGTGGCACTGATTTCTTGAAGCTGGAACTTCTGCGGCCTGTACCTGAAGAGACACAGAATGAATGGCGTCAGACAACCCCTTGCAGTAATCCAGGATCAGGTCATCTGTAATATTCAATAATGCAGTTGTTGGAACAGTTGGAAGTCTCATTGCCCTCCCCATCAGCACCTCGTGTGGAGAGAGACCTGTCCTCCTGTCGGGTGTGCTACGCAGGCTCATAAGGACCAAAGGAAGAGCATCAGGCCAACTTAAGGAAGTTGATGAACACACTTTAGCAATTCGACATTTCAACGTCCCATTTATCTGTTCCACGATACCTGAAGCCTCTGGTCGATAGCTACAATGCAATTTCTGATCAATGTTCAATGCAGAGCAAAGCATCTTCACAACTTCGCTGTTAAAATGTGTCCCTCTGTCCGATTCCAGAGAGGCAGGCACCCCGAAGCGCGGTATCAACTCTCTAAGCAACAACTTTGCCACTGTGAGTGTATCGCACCTGCATGTAGGGTATGCTTCAACCCATCTGGAAAATATGCATACTACCACCAGAACATACCTAAGGCGGTTAACTTTTGGCATTTCAATAAAATCCAATTGCATTCTGTTAAAGGGCCCCCCAGACCTCCCAATGTGACTCAGTGTAACTGGTGTTCTTTTCCCTATGTTCAACTGCTGACAAGTGACACATCGCTTACACACTGCTTCTGCTGCAATCCTAAACTTTGGACAATACCAAGTCTGCCGGAACACCCTCAGCATGGCATCTCTTCCCAAATGCACTGGACCATGTATCTGTCGTGCCATTGGACTCGCTAACTCCTCAGGTAACACTGCCCTTCCATCTGCTGAAACCCAAAAGTCCATTTCGCTCCTCACACAACCCGCTGTTTCCCATGCCTGCTTCTCAGATTCAGGTGCATTGTCTTGCATTTGTTTCAAATCTTCCCAAGTATCGACCGTTTCTAACATCATGCTGAATTCTGTCCTTTCCTGAGCCCCACTTACTTCCACCTCCGTGAAAGAATAATCATGCTCCGCACAATAGCGGGCAACTTCATCTGCATATCGGTTTCCCTGTGACACAAAATCTGTATTTTTCGTATGAGCTACACATTTTACAACCGCGATTTCAGCTGGACCCTGTAATGCTTCTAACAACACCCGCACAAATTCTCCATTTCTGATTGGCGAACCAGAGGAGGTCATGTAACCCCTCTGAGACCACAATTGCCCGAAATCATGAACTACACCGAAACCATATTGGCTATCAGTATATATGGTGACTCTAATTTTGCTACCTGCTATGCAGGCACGTGTCAATGCAATGATTTCTGCTACCTGAGCGGAGTGTACTCCTTCCAGGCAAGCGGCTTCCACAACTCCAGTAATGGTGCAAACAGCATAAGCTGCTCTCAACCGACCAGTATCGTCCCTTAAACATGAGCCATCAACAAAATAAATCTGATCAGGGTCGATCAATGGCTCATCCACAATATCTGGTCTGGGCTTCGTGCATAGTTCAGTCACATCAAGGCAATCGTGATCTTCACAGTCTTCGCCTTCTATGTCATTAGGAAGTGGCATTAGTGTAGCAGGATTCAAGACAGAGCACTTCTTAAGGGTCACGTTCTCTGCAGCAAGAATAACTTGCTCATAGCGCGTGAGCCTACTGTTAGTCAAGTGCTGGGTCTTGGTCCTGGTCATTAACAGTTCCACAGAATGAGGTACATACACCACTAACTGGTGTCCCATCACGATGCTTTCACAACGCTCAATGCTGACACCTGTTGCAGCAACGGATTTGAGACATCCGGGCAACGCTGCGGCTACAGAATCTAGAGTAGCCGAAAAGTATGCAACTGGTCTACGGGCATTTCCATGTACTTGCACTAAGACTGACAAAGCACAGCCCTCCCTTTCACAGCAATAGAGGAAAAATGGCTTTTCATAATCTGGCATTCCCAGAGCCGGAGCACGACACAAGTCATCTCTCAGCTGTAGGAACGCCATCAAGCACTCGTTGCCTCTATTCTATCTGGTGACACTTTGCGCTTTCCCTTTTCTATCCGATGACCCAAGTATTGTACTTCGGTCAGACAGTACTGCAATTTACTCGGGGATACCTTGTGTCCATTTTCAGCTAAATGGTTCAGCAAGGCGATGGTGTCTTCCTTACAAGCCTCTTCTGTTTCTGACGCAACAAGTAGGTCGTCTATGTACTGGACCAGAACCGAGTTCTGGGGCACTACCAGACTTTCAAGGTTCTTTTTCAACAGCTGGTTAAAGATTGATGGGCTATCTGTGAACCCCTGTGGGATTCTACACCATGTTAAGACGCGACTCTCCATTTTAAACGCGAAAAGGTACTGGCTCTCTTCGTCTAATGGGATTGAAAAGAAAGCCTGACACAGATCTATCACTGTGAACCACTCAGCTTGGAATGGTATCTGAAACAGTATCACTGATGGATTCGGTACCACTGGACAACATGAAACAACAATGTTGTTAATTTTTCGTAGGTCTTGTACTATTCTAAATTTCCCACTAGGTTTCTGCAAACCCATAATCGGGGAGTTGCATGGGCTTCCCACGATTTCCTTCAGTATTCCCTGTTTAATCATAGAGTCGATCACGGGTTTTATTCCTGCAATCGTCTCTTGGGACAGTTTATATTGAGGCGTTCTGGGATAATCGATATTTGGTTTCACCATGATCTTCACTGGCTCTACCCCTTTGACCAATCCTATCTCTTCTCCTGTAAAATCCCATACTTCTGATGATACTGCCTCGCGTAAGTCCCAAGAAAGGTCCTCCACAGTCAGAGTAGGATACAGTTCTATGCATGTTCTCGAATTTACAATTTTGAAAGTAGCGTCATCATCTGTCGTCTCTACCTCTACTCCCTGTGGTGTGCAGTATATGGTACAGTTCAGCTTGCACAATAAGTCCCTTCCTAACAGACACACAGGACTTGAATCACATACTACAAACTGATGTTCATTCATGTAGTTTCCGATTTTCACTGACACTGGTTCCGTCAAATGGCTAGTCATTCTCTTGTTTGCGACTCCTACCACCTGAATTGTTTCCCCCGACATTGGTAGATCCGGAACCACTGCTGATCTTAAAGTTGATCGAGTAGCTCCAGTATCCACCAAGAACGTTGTAGGACACCCTGCCACTTCAGCCTCTACAAATGGTCCTCTTTGGTCCACTTCCAGAACTGCCCCGAGGGTACAGTCCTCTTCTTTGCTTACACGTTGTCCAGTCAATGGATCAATGTAATAACATTTTTCCTCATCTATGAAAAGAGGCATTTGTCTAAAGACCTTTCCCCCTGTCGAAATCTTTGGTGGCTGCGGAAACTGAGCTCGTGTAGCCGAAGTCCCCCCTTTGGCCACCTTGATTCTCGGCACTGGTACCCCTTGAACTGGAACCTCTGGAACCTCCTCCTCTACCTCTAATTCTCCGTTCTCAGGGTTATAGGGACACTCGCGTCTCCAATGTCCCACCTGATGACACTGGTGGCATTTTGTCGTTTTCTTTAACGTAGCACGGTCTATTCTAGGTCTCGGGCTTTCCTCGCTGTCTCTATTCTGTTCGTTTGGTTTTCATCCCATTGTCCCTGTTCCCTGTTGGCGCTGTCCACCCTTTCCAGCTGACTGCATCTGCACTACCATCAGCTTCTCTTTTAGCTTCTTTGCTTTGGAATCTATTTCGTCACTGCAGTACCTCGCATACCTCAAAATCTCATCTAATGGTCTGTTTTGCCAACAAATTTAGGGGCCGATTAGGATGGCGGACGGACTTGCGTCCGTCCGCCACCCCTGAGTAGGAGGGACCGTCCGCATGGGCAGCGGCGGTCCCTCCATGGCAATTAGGATGTGACCGCCAGGGTGGCGGTCACATCCTCTATTTTTAACTTTGCGGCGGGTGCAGCTTCAAGCTGCACCCGCCGCAATGTTAAAAATGCATGTGTTGCATTTACATGCACAAAGCGGCAGGCACCGCACGGTGCCTGCTGCTTTGTGTACGCAAATGCAGGGGGGTACCATAGGTACCCCCCATGTGCACCCCCCACCCCCCATTCACCCAGGGGGCCCGCAACGGGCCCCCAAAGTGAATGTCCGTAAAAGCCGCCGTGGAAAAGCATATTTACACAAACATCATAATATGGCGGACGGTGTCTCATAGACACCGCCTGCCATGTTATAGCTTTTCCGCCGCGGTCGGAAGCCGACCGCGGCGGAAAAGCGGCGGACGGAATTCCAGACCCACCAGCCATCCTAATTTGGCGGTGGGTCTTTGGAGTCTCCGCCGCGTTTTTTCCGCATCCTCCAGGCCGGCGGACACTTCCGCCGGCCCGGAGGATGCGGAAAAACCGCCATCCTAATGAGGCCCTAAATGTTGCTGAATCATCAAACAAATATCAGGTCTCAACCCCAAAACAAACTTTGACACAAACTGTCCTATATCCTTGGGGTCCATTACATCGAGTCCACTGTATTGTTTGAAGGTTTTCAGCAATCTCTCATAAAACTCATGAACTGTCTCTTTGGGTTCCTGTCTTGTTCGGTCTATTTTTACCCAATCTATGTCTTGTGGTGGGACCTTTTCCTTCAGCCAAGTTATTACCCTGTCATATTTCAGCATTACCGTTTCAGACGGTCCATTTGTGGCAGCATCCCTTTCTGGTTCTACCGTTGGCCACTCGACACTAGTCTTGCATGCTGTCCACAAATCTCCTGGCACCACAATGTCAAACAAGGTGTTCAAATCAATCCACAATACCTTCGAGATTTTCACAAACCTTTCTACCTGCTTATACCACTCAACAGGATTGTCCCTTAACTTCGGAAATGAGTTGGTAAATGCAGCCAAATCTCCTCTACTCCAGGGCACATGTACATAGTTCCCATTCGATATTTCTCTCAAAGGAAATGCCTCCATCTGCATTACCCTTCCTTCCGGAGATATCACACCCGTGCTCCTCCTGACAGTACCCTTTCTGGACCACCTCTCTTCCCACTTGTCCAGATCTCTCCACGCCCTTATTCCTGTTATCAACTCTCTTATGTGTGTTTTTAATCCTGTAGTTCTCTTCTCATCTAAGTCTTGATCTGAATACTGCAACCTATGGTTACTCTGTAACGTCTTTGTTCTGGACAAGTCTACCATATACTTGTCTGCCAGTCCAGACAGTTTCTCATGAATTGCTCTTGCCTTTCGGGTAATATCCTTTGCTATAAACAGTAACTCATCTTGTTCATACAAGTCAATCCTTTCTAATGGCACCGTCCCATCTATTATCTCATCCAGATCAGATTTTAAGCTAGTGACATCGAGTCTTTTGGCCTTTACCACAGCTTTCAGTATGCTAGCTCTAGGGGGTCCATTCACATCTCTCCCATCCCAGCTCCGAGTCCTACGTCTAGGCTCAGGCGAGTTACGGGGGGTCCTCCCATGCTCCCACCCCTCCAGGTCCCATGCAGTTCCGTCCTCTCTGGGTGGATGATGAAACACTCCATTGTGCCTCATAGTCCCACATTCCCCATCCTGCCTGGTTTCTCTGGGTGCACGGTAAGACATTCCGTTATTCCCCCTTTCTTCACCATTTGCCGGTGGTCTCTGATCTCTCGACCCTCGGCAAGATCCTTCCCTGTTCCCCATGCTCCCACGACTCCAGTGCTGTACATTCTCATTAGGTGCATGGTGAGTACATCTAAACCTCTCTCTGTATTCTTGGGTCCGTTGGTCTCCCTCGCTTTGAATGAGACGAGACATCTCCCCACATCCTGTACTTCTCTCACATCTCTCCTGCTGATCCCTGCCATCAATAGGACGTATAACTCCCCTATTCTCATGACTTTGTCCTTCACGTTCCGGACTGCTTTCGCTAGCCCCACAGTGAGATACTGTCCCGTTGCCTCGACTTCCCCACTCAGCGCCTGCTCTTGACCTGTTGGTTGGTGCCTCTGTGGACCCATCCCATTCTCTCAAGTCAGTTCTCAGCTCCCTAAAGGATTTTGGCCGTGGTCCCCTCAGGTCCATCGGTCCTCTCTGACCCCCCTGTTCTGCTGCGGGACCCACTGCTGAATCAAATGGGGTGCTCCACGTCTCTGGTCCTGGCAATTGCCTCCAGGCATTTGTCGTGTTATTTCTCCTTTCCATTTCAACTCTCTCTCTGTCTAACCGTATCTGTTCTTCCTCTCTGTCTCTCTCGGGGTTGTAAATCGATACTATAGGACCTATGGTAACGGGTACTTGTAGAGCGTCTGGCAAACCATAGGACTCGACCTTCTCAGTGGTTGGCGTCTTCTGTACCACAAACCTTCCGACTACTCTCGGCACTGTACTAGGCTGAGGTGTCTCCTCACCTTTGGTCGGTGTCCACTCTGATATAGGGAGTGGTACATACCCCTCTATGGCAGCCCCATCATCCCTTGCGAGTCCCCTATCTTCCCTTCTCCCAACGTTCGGAGGCGGTCTATCTATCAGCAATCTATTTATCAAGTTGTCTTCCGACTCGCTCTCCTCATCCTCTTCCATGAGCCTCTGTTCTCCTGTCACCTCTCTCACTGTGTACAACTTATCCACCTCAATAGCCTGTACCCTCCATCTCTTGGCGTCCGCATCCCATTGGGCATCTCGCACTGCCCTTACTGATCGCTTCAACCTTTCTTGGCGCCTGTTCAGATTTCTGTTGTGTGCCGCCCTAAGCCATGCATTAAGGGCCTCAAACTGTGTTGGTCTAGGCGGAGGATTCAATGAGGACATAATTGATTTCAGCCGATGTAACACCTCTAACCTGAACGTTCCATACTTAGGAAACGTCAGTTCCTCATTCCCTTCCGAGATCTTACTCCATTCCCCAATCCATAGTATCGTATGCAAGCCAACATTCGTTGCCATATAGTAAGCCGGTGTACCCTCTGGCGGTGCCTCTTGCCCATAATAAGACTCTCCTCTTTTTCTCTTAAAAATCCCTCTCAAACATTTAAAACACTTCATGTTCAAATCCTACAAAATTTCTATTTTTTCTCCGCGTTTGTTTACTTCCCGATGACAATCCACCAATCTCAGCTCGGTTCTCGCTAACTGGCCTATCAGAACGCGACTTCTCACTGACGTCACACCAGCCGCCCAATCTCAGTGCGGCTCTTGCCGACGTCACACCAACTGTCCTATCACGTCGCGGCTCCTCACTAACCGCCCTATCTCAGCGCGGCTCTTGCCGACGTCACTCGTCCCTCTTCGCAGCAGTTCCCCTCCTTTCTCAACTCGTCTCCGCGTTTATGCATGCGTCCCATTCATACTCTGAAAAATGATTACTTCTGACCAAGCGATCACTTTTCTCTGACTGTACGTCCACAGCCTAACTGTAATTGTAACCTTAACTGACGAAATGTCATTCCGTTTACGTCCAGACAATCGCCTTCTCTGATAGGTTACTTACACACAGTAACTTTCGACCTGCGTCCGTTACTCACACACACACTTGCACTCCCCCTATCTCGGTTCTGCGGGCGATCAATGGTACCTCATGATCCCCTTAATCTGGTCGACAATTACTCTGGGTGTTCGATACACCCGAACCACTTAAGCTCTACCCCGAACTTAAGAATTTACCAGGTTGCGCGCGCTCACAACCTTCTCACAATCACACTACAGGCATTCAACTCCGCAAGACATTACAATACAGATACAACACAAAACACCGCAATCTGTCCACGCATGACCCTTGTTATACTCACTCTCGTCCGATACTGCTGCTTTTCTCTCTCCGTCAGCGCCTTCTTCGGCAGGCCACCTCTCGAACTCTAGGGACCTTGGGGTAAACTAGCCTAGTCTAGATTACCTTCCTCAAGAAGATAACCATCCTCACTCTGCTACCAACTGTTAACGCGGGATTTCTGGTCTATTGTTATCTTACCAGATCCCAGCTCAGGTCGACTGAATCGTTGGTACCTGTCATTGAGTAAAAGGCAATCCACTACTAGGTTAATCAAGAAAGAACTTACTCCACTCTAAAGAACCACTGACCACTGGAAAAGGTTTAAAAGTTTATTGTAAAGCCAAAAGTATCTGGAGATACAAACATCTCAGAATAAGGTTCAAAAGATATACGGGTATCAATATAAAAAGATATTCTCTGAATGCTCTTAATCGGCAAAAGGAAATTATCAAAAATATCTCAAATACCATGAGAGTTGCAAGAATCGCTATGAGTTGCAACTTGAGAGTCATTTACAGAAAGGAAAATACAGGTTAGGCTGTCCCTACACTAGACTAAGTGACATCCCTACTTAACAAGATCTTTACCTAAAAAGGTGTCAGCAGTGGTGACTTCCAAAGAAGATCACACACTTCCCTTAGTTTCTAATTCAAGTTGATGTCTTGCAGTTCTCTATCTGCCTACCCATCCGCTCTCTTAGGTTCCTCAGATCATCTGCTCTAACTCCACCCCGGGGTGCTGTCCCTAATACAAAATCACATTTCCAATAGGAACGCCCCTGGAGACGCCTCTCACGTGGTGTAGATTCTGGCGGTAAATTCCATGATGGTGCTCCTTGGGACCCTTCATTAAAGTTGACCTTGCTTCCCAGGCTTCTCTCCGACCAGGCGGTACCCCCTAAAATTCCTGAAGACTCCTACTGGCCTGTGCCTGGCGTCTCTTGAACAAAAGTCTATTCATCACTTTCTGATTAGGCTCCCTCGCACCTGCAAACAGACACTTTTTCTGTAGGCCCCAAATTCCGGCCTCCACCATATCTAGAAGTCGTAAAACATTTTGAACAGACTTTTCGTTCGTGCTCTGTGCGACCTCTCCTTAACGAGCACATGCAGATCAAAGAAGCGACTTTATCTATTCAGGCCTACTAGAATTACATGAAACGGGCCTCTGCAATATGCACATTTAATTTCTTTGTTTAAACAATATTCTAACTAACACACACTACTAAAATGTAACACATCTATTTAAAACATATTTCAATTCTATGATTAATAAAACTTCGCAGTAAAATGACATTAGAATCCAAGTTACTTAAAAGTGTAGCAGCATCTTTCGTTTCTTGTTAAATGCTATGTGGCCTACACATTTCCATGGTTTGTAGAATTACATTTCCTTTTCACACAGCAATATAACGTGAGACTCCAACATCATTCTAACATTTCTATAAATCTCTACATTAGTTTTCACTCTGATATATGTATCCCTATTCTAATTAAACACATGTATATATTTTCTCTCTATAAATTGACACTCTTGTATAATTCACACTAAACTAATACAACGTGCTTGTAAATATGGTGCACTTCTACATTTTTCAGATTTGTGCTCTCTCAATTTCCTCCTACTGCCTAAACGGAACCAATGCCAGCCAACAATCGCCACAATATGATTTTTCAATAGGGGAGGCAGCCGCACTACAGACCTGCCACCTGCTGGGGTTAGACTTTGTATGACAGAGTCGAGTGCAGAGAAAGACAAGTCCCGGCTGCCCGGCGTGTATGCATATCTGCTGTCTTTGTTGTACAAACATGGCGCGCAGCAACCGCGGCCATGCAGGATGAATTAGGTTGGTGGTGGATGTTCCACAATTGGAAAACATTGCGGATCACCTCATCTGACAGGTGGAATTATAGAGGCACGGCAACACCGTCTTGTAGGGACATGACGCGGGACCCGTGCTGCATGAAGGGCTGTCATCAAAACACCCATAATTGGAACAACAACACTGTAGCACCTGGAGAGTTGTCCTTCCTTTGATTATCTTGTGACCTAGAATACCTATTAACTTCGGATGAGCAGCTCCGTATTCCATAGGATAACATAGCACTTTGTTAAAATGGGCAGACTGCTGTCCGATCCATGGAAACAAAAGGTGTGTGACGTGAGCAGACAGTCATAGTAGCAGACTGGGATCATCATCACTCAGGCCATTGTTAGGTTTTTCTGGCTCCAGTGAACATGCAGGCCAACCAACTGGATGCTGGACGAGGACGTCTGGACAAATGGAATAAAGGATGACAAAAAAAACAAATAAAAGCGATTGGATGGAAGGATGTGTTGTCACGAGGAAGATTTCATACTCAGTTCACGCATATTTATAGATTTTGGAACTTCATGCAGCCCTTTTCTGGGCTTTGGTGTGGGGAGAAGAGTGCTTCCGGGTGCCTTATTTGCTTTGCAGAACTTTTTATGCTTGTTGTTGATGGCTTCCACATAGGCAAATCGATCAGCCACAACAGGGAAGACCATGAGAGCTTTAGCAGGGTCTTTATACCTGTTGCCAACCACGAGGAAATGGGTAGGGTAGGGTGCAACTTTATACACATAAATCACCACAGCAAAGTCCATGGAGGTCTGTTCAATATTGTTGATTTTCCTTGAGGTGGGCCGATGTGCAAGTCTGTATTCCCACTCCATGGCACTCAGGCAGGAGTGGACCTACAGCCAGTCCGTGCCAGTGCCTCTCTCTAGCTTGAATTTGCAAGCAGCCAAGTTCACAGAAGAGTTTACCTCCACAGAGGGTTTCTGAGGAAAGGCACTACTTGCCCATCTCGTAGAAAGTACTGAGTTGGGCAGTGCCTATCTGTCACCAGCCTTGTATAGTCTCTTGTAGTCAGGTCTGGCGGGAAACCTTATGTATTTCAAAGACAGAAGCAGGCTAGGAAGAGTAATTGGGGCATGAGCCTGCCTACCCTTGTTGTTTCTGTGTGGGCTGATCATGATGCCATGCTCCATTTTGCACTCAATACTTAATTAAAAAAATGGTTGCAATCACCCAACGGTAACCCTAACCTAAAGACGCATGCATTTCGATTGCAAACTAGCGTCTGCATGCACATAACCTTAGTGAATATTTCGACTACAAAATAATTTATAAACATGAAAACAGCGCCATTTGTCCCTGGCCACTGTACATATTTAAGAATGGCTGATAGGCATGACTCCTATGTGCATCTAGTTCTGTGCACCCCAGACTACCATAAATGCACCCATCAGCCCGGGCTGGTTAAAAAATGTTGATGCTAAGGTGGCAACCCCCTCAAGACGGTGGGGTGAAGATTTAAGCAACAAGGGAGAGATTATACAGGCTTAGGATCCTAGGGCCAGATGTAGGTCGGTCGGTAACGGCCGAAAATCGGTATTTTCGGCCGTTACCGACCGGTATATGGGTGACAGGTATGTAGGGGGCATTATTTTAACGAATCGGTAAAATTACCGATTCGGTAATTTTACCGATTCGGTAAAATAAAAAATCGGTAAATTTACCGATTCTGAGGCACCGAGATGTAGGTGGGACTCTTCAGAGTCCCAGAGGCCTTACAGATTCGGTATTTTACCATCAAATCCAATTTGATGGTAAAATACCGATTCCGGTGTGCATGCACATGTGTGCATGCACACCTATGCCATGAGACAGGCAGACCTGCCCTTAGGGCATGTATGCCTGCCACATGGCACCCAAGCCTGTTTTGGGGGTGCCAGAGGGTGTCAAAGTGACACCCCCTGCACCCTTGTGCAAATCGGTATTTACCGATTCGGTAAATACCGAATCGGTAATGCCCATTCATTCCTATGGGCTTCAAAGCCCGTCGGAATGAATGGGCATTACCGATTCGGTATTTACCGAATCGGTAAATACCGAATTCTTCAGAATCGGTATTCCAGCACATCTGGAATACCTACATATCCACCCCTTAGATTTACCGATTTTTAATTACCGAATCGGTAAAATTCGGTAATTAAAAATCGGTAAATCTATTTTACCTACATCTGGGCCCTAATCTTTAGGGCTTCAGAATAACAAAACATAGCTCGATCTCTTCATTGTCTATGAGCCCTAGGTCTGAATATACCTCAGGGTAACTGTCTAAAATCTAGGTACAAAATACTCTTCAATACACCTATAGTTAGTTGTATAAAATGAGGTCAGCCATCAGCTCCTCATCCATTGTCTAACTTTTCAGAACATTTTGGTTTATTTTTGTCACATAACCTATGTAAAAGTTTCATCTTTGAACTCTTAGACTGTCTTAAAAATATTATTGTCCTTTCCAGAAATCTGCTCATAAAGCACTGGAATTGTCCCTTTTCAATGCATTAGTGATTTTGACTAATTTATTTCAAAATTGTGCTTTAAATGTACTTTTGGTTTAATCTTTTTCAAAGTGTTCACAGGGCAGGGGAACCTCCTCTCAAAACCTTACTATGAGGAAGGCTCCTTTGCTGAAATTCAGATTGATTGGGTTTTACATCTGAACTTTAGCAGTGCCAGTTGAGGATGTGGGTGGACCTAATATAGTGGGTGGAGCCAGTGGCAAAAATGGGTGGAGTCGAAGAAAAATAGGTGTGGACTCCAAAACACATTTCAGCACCTGCACTTCATATTTTACAAATTAAGCACTGTTTTGATGACATCACTCACCTCTGACTCCGAGATTGGTCTATCTAACCGCTTACTTTGGTCTGGGGAAAGAGTCGGGAGGGATATCTTATCCAACCATCTACCCCTTACCACCGGGTCGTCCAATATATCTTCACTATATATAGTTCGGAAGAAGTCAAGAAATGCATTCCCTATGTCTGTGGTGGAAATTCTGTCATTGGGCTCCCCCTCTACACTGATGACTTTGATATGTTTTTTAGCCTGGTCGGATTTAATTTTCCAGGCTAAGACCTTGCCTGAGGATTCACCGTATTCAAAGGTTGAGAGTTTACTAGCTTCCCACCTTTTTGCTACCCTTTCTTGGAGAATACTTTCAAGCTTTCCCTTTAACTCCATCCGTTGTTTCTGATCTTCTTTGGTACCTGTACTCGAGCCAAGGTTTTGATCAAAGAGGGCAAGTTCTTGTTCTAAACTAGCAATCTTTGCCCTATAGACTTTCCCTCGGTAGGAAGCCCTGTTGGTGATATACCCTCTCAAATTCGCTTTATAGGCCTCCCACACAATCCCCAACGGGGCTGAGTTTAGATTAATGTCCATAAAAGACTTAGCTTCCTGGATGAGAAGATCTGTCTCGCTTTCCTCTAACAGGATCGTACGGTCAAAAGACCAAGAAGTATGTCCGGTTTGGTGACATGTTTTTAAAGAGAAGAAAACGGCAGAGTGATCTGATAAGTGCGAGGGCAAGTAAACCAACTCCTCCAAAGAGTCTCTTAGTGCATAGCTGAATAGAGCATAGTCTATTCTAGATTTATGATTATATTTTAAGTTGTGATAAGATACACCTAGTGCGTTGCCCGCCCTCTCCCTCCACGCATCTGCTAACCCAAGCGTTGACATGATCACCCTGAGGGTTTGTCTGGATTTCTCGTAAGTCAGTGCCCTGGAATTGGGGGATTTGTCCAATTTAGGATTTAGTACTAGATTAAAATCACCCATCCAAATTATTGGGTCCTGAGTTGTTAACAGGTGGCTCTGAATTTTATGCAAGTATGAAGGGTCGTCCTGGTTAGGGCCATAATATCCCACCAAGTTGTAGGGTCTCCCCTCTAATTTTACTTTGGCATATAACCATCTTCCACTGAGGTCTTCTTCGTGCTCGATGATCTGTACCTTTGCTTGTTTTTTGAATATTATAAGAATCCCCCGAATGTTGGCATTGTGATTAGTGCAAATAAAGTTATCTACCCACCTTACTTTCCTCAACATGTCCTTCACCTCTTGCTGGAGAAGGTGAGTTTCCTGGATGACGATGACCTGAGCAGGGGAATCTCTCAAATACTGTAATATTCTGTGTCTCCTCCCCCTTACACGTAGGCCATTGATGTTCCAGGACAAAAACGTTATCCCCCTCATCTAGTGTCTTCCCCCCCGCCCTACTCGTCCGGCCCTTCATACCTCTTAAACAGAAAAAAGGCCCACAGCTCCCAAGGCAGATTAAACGGATCCTAAAAAAAAATTGTGACACGAAGTCCGACAGATGAGGAATTTTTGCTTTTTTTCCCTCCCCTCCCTGGAAACCCCCCCCTTACTTAACCTGGCCAGTTAGTAGCCAGATTTGTTTCTCTAAGGAGCCCCTCTCCCGACCCTGCTACATATATGTATAGAGAATACTACCCGACAGAGCCCTAGTCAATAGTGTTGGGCGCGTCCCTAGAGAAAGATAATAGTGAAGAAAAAAGGTACAAAGATATATGAAACAGTGGGTGACCCCTAAGTAAATTCATCCTTCTATTGTGATCTCTCTTGTGAGTCCCCCCCATTTTTTTTTTTTAATTTTTAATTATTTGTTATTATGAGCTTTTTCCCACCCGTCCCGTGTTTTTTTTTTTTTTAGATTTAGATTTCTGTGTTCCTATTATACTAGTTATCAAAGGACGTTAGTTACATTGGTTTCTCAAACAGGGTTGGTGACGGAGTCAAAAAGTAAGCAAGTTAGTGCAGGGTGGGAGGTAATCAAACGTCTTTCTAGATATTATACCGAAACTAAGTGACTGAGTGACTAACACGCCCCCTGCTCATAGTCACTGATAAATGCTAGGAGTTCATCCGCTTCCATGGGGGAGCGGATGTTGTGCATTTTGTTATTAAACATCACCCTCAGGAAGGCGGGAAACCTCATCTGGACCGTCGCCCCCAGGGCCCTAAATTTCTCCATTTTCTGCCCCAACTCCCACTGTCTGTCTAAGGTGGTTTTTGACAGATCAGTGCGAACGTCAAAAGAGAAGTCTGGGGCCTTTAGTGCACTAGTCTTAAGTGCCAGGTTTAAGATTTTCTCCTTAGTAGAATAGGTTAGAAAATTTACTAAA
The DNA here is from genome assembly GCF_964261635.1 of Lissotriton helveticus. Taxonomy (NCBI): domain Eukaryota; kingdom Metazoa; phylum Chordata; class Amphibia; order Caudata; family Salamandridae; genus Lissotriton; species Lissotriton helveticus. The sequence continues at coordinate 558,355,791 of NC_136071.1, read as the reverse complement.
ATTTTCCTGGGTTTTGTTCTCCCTGGTTTAAGGCGAAATGGGTCTCTATGGGCCCTCTGTATGTCTTTCTCCAGATCTTCAACGGACTCCTCCAAATTCAGGGCATCTTTGAGTATGGACGCAACACATTTTTTCATATCTCCTCCTTCTTTTCCTTCCGGGACCTTCAGGAGTCTGATGTTGTTCCTTCTTGAATAATTTTCCATAGATTCCACTCTGTCCTTTGTTGCATCTCCCTCTCTTCTTAAATATTGAATCTTATCCTCTGCGCGGTCCAATTTCGCTTTTAGCTCACCCACAGTGCTTTCTAAAGAATCTGTTCTCTCAGAGAGCACGTCAACCCTCTTGTCCAGAGCATCGAAAGCCGCCTTTATCTCATTCTGGTTACGCTTTGATTCAGCGAATCCGTTCTTAATCTCACGTAGAAGTACCTCCAGTGATATCCCTTTCTCGCTATCACTATCACTGGGCGCGAGCAGATGCTGTTACCTCCGGCCTTTAAGGTCGAGGACTCAGGCCCTTCTGAGACCTTCTCCCCCCGCGAGATATCTGCAGTTTCAGCGACCCCCGGGCTCATAGACACGGTCCCCTGAGTATTGTCTGCTTTGCTCATATTTTTACTTTGAGGGCTTCTCCCCCCCGCTCTGTGTGTAAATTTCAGAACCTGCGCTAGCACTTTGAAGTATGTCCTAAGGGAGGGAGTGAGACGCACCGCACTACTGCGGAGATTTCGGGATTTATTTCTCACTACAGGCTTGAGATCAGAAACCCGGGGAATAATAGTAGAAGTTTTGCCTGAAAAAATAAAGGTGGAGGGCCATGGAGTGCCCAGCTTACTGGTTCCTTCTACTTCCACTCCGCCCGCTGCGTCTTTCACTACACTGGGAACCCTCTCCCCCTTTATGGCCCCACTCTTCTGTAACACTACCAAACTCTGATCGGAGAGAGTGTTCCTCCCCTCTTCTAAGCCATTACCAGCCGAGGCAAATTTGGCCTCCCCCTGTGAGCAGAAACCTCCTTTGGTAGCTCCTTTAGCACCCCCGAACCCACACTCCTTACTTGCAAGTGATACAAAATCAGGTTCAGGCTCCGCTTCTAGATCGGCTAGTTCAGCTCCCAGCCCCGCTCCAGGCTTTACCTCGAGTTTCGGGCGGCGGGGGGTTTTCGGCTTTCCCCTGCGGGGAGGCTCCGGTCCTGGGCTCGTATTCTTCAATGGCTCCAAGTGGGCTTCTTTCTGCACTGCCCCCCCCTTCAGCAGTGTATGGATGCTACCTCTCAGGTGTCCGCGAGCCGCTGCCCTGCGGCTCCGCCACAGCTCCACGGCTGCTACAGTCCACCGCGGGAGGGAGGCAGGAGGCGGGGCCCAGTGGCCGCACATCGGCCAGGTGCAGCTCTGCTTGTTTGTCGGCTCTCGCTGCTCCAAAGTCTCCGCTGCGGCTGCCGCGATAACCTCTTCATCGAGGGGGGGACCGGAATTTGGGCGAGGAACAAACCTTTGATCAGTGGGCCGCAAACTACATCGTGCTCTATCGGGTTAACGATGGCTCATTTCGTCAGGGTACGGGTGCGGGAGCTCCAATAGAGAGACGCGACCTGCCCTAGCCGGCGGCCGCCATGTTTTCCCCGACTCACCAACAGAAAAGGCATTCTGACTTAATAACGTTATATGAAGAGATGGTGCGGTCCAGTGAAATGCCCCCTAGAATACGAGAAGCTGTAATAGTCATGTTGCTGAAGCCTGGGAAACAATCTGATCTCTGTTCATCATACAGACCATTGTCATTGTTGAATGTAGACACTAAAATATATGCCAAAATCTTGGCCAACCGATTACGTCTATTTTGCCCAGTATAGTATGCCCCGAACAAGCAGGATTTGTCCCCGGCCGAAGTATAACGTACAACCTCAGATCGCTGTTTGGCACAATCCGGAGAGTGGACCTGGAGTGGAAAGTGGCTGTGGTGTTCCTGGACGCTGAAATAGCCTTCAATTCTGTTGAATGGGGGTTCATGCTAGCACTTCTTTGCAGGATTGGGATTGAAGAGATATTTTACGTATAGTCATGGTGTTATGCCAGTCCTAGGTCCAGAGTGTGATTCGGTAATGCCTTAACTTCCACTATTGAGATCACTAGGGGTACCTGGTAGGGTTGTCCCTTTTCTCCATTATTGTATGCACTGGTGGCAGAACCTCTGGCCTGTGCTTTACGTGAATATCACAGAAGGAGAGATTCTCTTTCCGGGCTCTAACCTGATCATATCTGTATATGCTGATGACACACTCATTTATGTCCATGACCAAGCTGTAAACATCACTCTGTTACTCAGAGAGGTTATTTGGTTCTGAGGCCTGTTGGGCTTAAAAGTTAACTGGAAAACATCCATTATATTTCCACTCATTCCCACCATGGCGCCAATCCCACAGACTACCTCCTGCAATGGACTACAGAGTCAATCCGCTACCTGGGGATCCAAATTCATACTGACCCCACGATTGTGATACTTGAAAATGATAGCAGGGCGATCCAAAACTTTTAGAGGATGTGGAGCGTTTGCGTTAAACTCCTGTTGTCTCTAAAGGGACGAGTGGTCATTATGAAAATGGTTGTGCTCCCCAGGTTTCTGTTCTTATTCCAAAATATTCCATTAGTATTTTTCTCTTGCTTTCTTTGACAAACTGAGGGCTCTCATGCTATCATTGGCTTGTGCAGGGAAATAGCCACGGGTCAATTGGGAAATACTTACTTTATCATAAGATATGGAAGGCCTTGGAGCCCCAGATTTCGAGATCTATTATAGAGCCGCACAGAGCACCTTTGCACATTATTGGGTGCAAGGCCCCTCCACGCCCCCACATCTATACCTCGAGAGGAATGCTGCGGATCACTTCATGCTCCCCAGATGCTGTTTCGTAATCCCCCCGGGATCATGGAGTCTTTACTCAACTGCTATTACAACGCAGGCATGGCAGAGTCTACTTGACAAACAGGCAGGGGCCTTACTGTATTCGCCATATATTCCCCACTGGTGGTGTTTTTGGTTCCTGATGGGCCAGGAAAAAGGGGCCAGATAAGCTTTGAACACATTGGGTATAAATGTTATGGGAGATCTGTTCACGGAGGGCAAGGTGACTAGATGGGAAGACATGCAGGAGGACCTATTAACTGTTGAAAAAGGGGGGTGGCACTACCAACCAGAATATACGATCCCTAAGTATTGCCCGGCGGTGTCGCCTCTTGAACCCATAAAGAAGTTAAACTATTGAAGAGGCAGGCGCTGGAGACTGGAAGGCAGGAAACAAGATTTTTATTCTCTCCGGAGGAGAACACAACGAAACGGACAGAAGGTATCGTTCTGAGGTGCTCTAACTGCATCCCTGAGGCCTGGCCTCTTATACACAAGTTTATCTCTTTATTGCACGTAACACATTCTCCTCGGTACTTTGATGTACGGAAAGACATCCTCAGACTCCCCCCTTCCCAACCCGTTCCCACGCAAGGTTACAGTGGAAGTCCCTGCCCCGTTCACAACAGGTGGTGATCATCGCGCAGCTGGATATTCCGCCGATTCATGGTGTGTGTGGGGTTCGATCGGATCTCGTAGGGCGGGGGGCTTTGATCAACCCGGGGATCCCTTGCTGGGGGGGAAACTTTCTATTGTACGGGGAGGGGCAAGGAACAGTATCGGCAGAGCTGGGTGTCGGCTTGGGAACGAGGAGGACGAACGGGCACACGGGAAAAAAGGGGTTTTGCATCAAAGGGCCGGGGATCATAAATGGGAAGAGGGGAGGTGTTGCGCTGAGAACAGGACGAGGGCCCGGGGCAGAGCAGCGCTGAAGAGGGGTTTTATGATTCGCGGCAGGTGCAGGCAGGGGGGGTTGTCAGTATGCGGGGGATGCCGGCGAAGCTAGGAGGGGGAGAGAGGCGCGCTGGCTCTCGGCGAGAGCAGGGAAACCATGGTGTTCAAAATGGCGGCTGTTTTACGCGCAAAAAAAGGTTAAGGAGAGCAAGAGGGCGCCGATAATGTTGACGGTCTCAGCCCAACTTTCAACAGTCCCCCCTTTTCAACATATCTAGCCAACTTGCTTTACTCAATGTCAATTTTCATCAAATTCCTAACTTCGGTATCATACAATGCTCTCATGTGTTCGCTTCCGAAGTCCACAGTTTTGGGAAAAATACAACTCGCACATAAAGAACACATAGGTGGCAGACATTGAATTCCCAAGCACAGGCCACATATTACAACTACGGGAATCATGATAATGGTGAGCAGTCTCCAGCCCCAGCTTTTGACGGTGTCCCAGAACCAACCACCAAGCGACCATTCTTCTTGCTCTTGGTGAACTTCCGAAGAGAGTCTGTGAAGATGTTCGATGGCTTTGTACACTGAGGGTGAGTTGTCCGGTATGTATGTGCAACAACTGGACCCAATAATGCGGCATGCTCCTCCACGGTCCGCCAGAACCACATCTAGAACGAGGCGGTTCTGGAGAGCCACCAAACGGACCGCTTGGAGCTCGGCAGTGTTGTTGGCAAAGATGCCCGCTGTGATGTTCATGTTCGTCTCGACTGCCTGAGTCAAATGTCGGATGGCACGGCTGTTTGCCATCGGGCCCCAGAGGGGGACGAGTCCTTTCATAGCATCGAGGAACTGCGCCCCTGTTGAGTCGGCTTGTTCAATGTCTTTGGCTCGTTTTTGCCTGTGGTGATTCGCTGGGGCTACATAAGTCGGAGGAAGGACGAAGGAGATGTAGCAAGTGCCCCCCCAGCCTTTGGGGAGCCAGGTGTAGGCCTTCGTGCCGCAGATGAAATACATGTTTGGGGATGACACAAAGGAAGGTGGATCCGTGGAATCCAAAGTTCTGGTAAAGCGGCAAGCGCTGCGACCCACCAGCTGTGTCCCAAGTCCTTCTACACACATGTGGCCTGTGACGTTGATGACCGACAGGGCCACAGTCAGAGTGGCAGCCGTTCGTTTCCGCAGATAGGAGAAGGTGGGTCTGGTTGGATTGTTGAACACCTGCATTTCGATTCGTTCTTTAGCCGGGATGTCCATTTGGATCGAGTCGCTGGGGGTCAGCGGGCAGAAGTGTGTCTTTGTCTTGTTTCGCCCGGCCCCGTGAGAAGAATGTGCTGCAGTTCTGCTGGAGGTGGCATTGCCCGTATAGCTTTCTTGCAGGAGGATCAGCCAAGCAAGGCAGGAGCCGTGGACAGAGAAGGGTGAAGGGATGAATGGTATTGAATGTCCAGTGGCATGGGGTAGCAACCCACAGATCCAGCAGTTGGTGGTATTGGTGGCAAGATTGTGCTGGTGAAGTAGCTGCACGAAAGAGTTGTTCCAAAACTCCCTTCGCCTCTCTCTTAGTTGAGGAGAGAGCGAAATTAGATAATGGTCCTTCATGGTGGTAGGCTGAGCAGTGGTTAGGAATGTTTCGTGAGCAGGTGCATGTTCTTCCAAAATCCAGAGCGTGGTCATGAGGAGAAAACAGAAGAGGATTGTGATGAAGAGTGCAATTGTCTTTGAGCTATGGAGTCTGTCTGTTCTCGGATTTCTGTAGTGGGTATTTCCTGCTGTCCCCGTCGGCTTCTTGTTTGGCGCTTCCATCATCTTCTTATCTGGCGCTTCCATCATCTTCGTTTTCAAGGTGCTCGGTAGTGGGCAGGACCACAGACTTAGTTTTAGCTTCTCTCCAGGTAACCCTTGGTAGTTTGGGTCACCGTTCTGAGATCCTTTAACCTAGTCCGTGGCCTACTTAGCCGAAGCTCCCTCCTTTCGACGCAAGAAATACCCTTCTCGAGATGGCACAGTGGGGTCAGGATGTTTTGAAAGTTCAAGTGTCTCAGTATCAGGATAGCAGTTCAACGATGGTCGGTCCTGGTTCAGGAGCTCTTCTTGGGTGTTGACGGTGTCTGTCGTGGCCAGGGCTGGAGAGACCTTTTTGCAGTGATGAGCGTGCAGCCAGTGTTTCTTCCCCTCCACTCGAAGTGCGGTCCGAGTGGTGATCAGTACTTGCCAGGGGCCCGTCCACCGGGGTTCCAAACTCTTTGATCGCTGAAAATTTCGGATCAGCACGAAGTCCCCTGGCTGGATGGCGTGACCCGGACCCCTGGAAGCATCGGGGATGGCCTGCTGCACCTGCTGATGAAGGACAGACAAAGTTTCAGTCAATTTGTACAGATAATCAGACATTAGGACGTCCGGAACGTCATGAATGGAAGTTGGTTTCGGGGCAGACCAGACGCTCATGGGTCGACCGAAGACAACTTCATAAGGGGTTAAGTGATGTCGGGTGGGGGTAGAGCGCATCGATAGCAATGCCAATGGGAGGGCGTCTGGCCATTTCAGGCCCGTGGTAGCCACTATTTTGGCCAGTTTAAGCGTTAGTGTGGCATTGTGTCGTTCGACAAGCCCAGCAGATTGAGGGTGGAAGACTGCGTGGAATTTCTGTTTAATACCCAGCCCATTTAGGATGAGCTGGATAACTTTGGCTACGAAGTGGGGGCCATTATCACTCCATAAAACACGACAGAGGCCATAACGGGGGAAAAACTCCTTTAACAGAACCTTTGCAGTGACCATAGCGGTGTTGTCACGGGTTGGATATGCTTCCACCCACTTGCTAAATGCGCACACCACGACGAGCACATATTTCAAGCCTTGGCATCTGTCTAGCTGGATGTAGTCCATCTGCAGGACTTCAAATGGGTGGTTTGGGACCCCAAATCCCCCCCGGGGTACTACAGTTCCTTTCCCGGGGTTGTGTTGCAGGCATATTAAGCATTGTTGGACCAGGCGTTTGGCGGAATCTGGGATCTTGTCATTGTGCCAAACCCTGGAGACAAGTTCGATCATGGGGGCTGATCCTATGTGGGCAGGGGAGTGTGCCATGGTTAATATGGGAATCAAGTATGAATCAGGTAGCAACCATCTGTTCGTGTCTTTTGTCCGCCAGCAGCCTTCATCGTCTTTCAATCCCACCCGTGTCCATTCAGTCAATTCGTGTTGTGTGCTAGCCGTTTGTATGTCTCTAATTGTGTCCTTGGCGTCAGTCCAGTTTTCTGCTTGTGACCTGGTCACGTACATACGTGTTGTCGTTCTATTTTCAGCTGTCGTTCGGGCGGTGATGTCGGCTAGTGCATTTCCCTGTCCAATAATGTCTGTCACTTTCTTGTGTGCCTGGCATTTGATAACGGCAAGTTTGTTGGGGAGGAGGACAGCTTCGATTAAGGCGGAGACTAAATCCCCGTGCAAAATGGGTGTGCCGTGCGAGGTCAAGAATCCTCTCTCCCTCCAGAGGAGCCCAAAATGGTGAACCACCCCGAAGGCATACTGGCTGTCGGTGTAAATGTTCGCTGTGGTTCCTGTTGCCAGGATGCAGGCTCGCGTCAAAGCAATCAGTTCCGCTGCCTGGGCAGATCGCTGGGTGATGCGGGCTGTTTCTACTACAGTTCGAGCCGTGGTGACTGCATAGGCAGCGGAAGTGGTACCATCGGAGAGTTTGATGCAAGAACCGTCCACCCACAGCTCCCCGTCGGGGTCAGGGAAAGCCGTGTCTCTGAGATCGACCCTGCTCCTGGTCTGTTCGTCCGTAAGAGTCACGCAGTCATGTACGGGGTGCACATTGGGATCGTTCTCTGGCAAGGGTAACAGAGTTGCTGGGTTCAGTGTGGTGCATCTTTTCAGGGTGATATGGGGGGAAAGCAAGGTCAGTTCGTATCCAGTCAGTCGTGCACTCGTCAGATGTTGCGTCTTGGTTTGGTTCAGGAGGGTGTCGACTGCATGGGGTACCAGTACCGTGAGGGAATTCGAGAGTACAATCCCCTCACTCTGTCGGATAGAGATTGCAGCAGCAGCTACAGCTCGAAGGCAGGCAGGCAAGGCTCTGGCGACAGGGTCAAGAGTGGCAGAGAAGTAAGCGCACGGTCGTTGCTTAGGGCCGATGGCCTGGGTCAGGACAGATAAAGCGCACCCCTCCCTTTCGTGAGTGTAAAGGGAGAAGGGCTTTTTGTAATCTGGGGTACCTAGGACAGGGGCTGAGCAAAGGGCATCTCGTAGTTCTGTGAAGGAAGTCTGACACTCAGGGGTCCAAGGGAGTGGGAAAGGGACGTCTTTGTTTAGCAGAGAAAGCAGTGGTTTTACAACGAGGCTGAAGTTTGGTAACCATTGTCGGCAGAAGGAGGTGAGGCCTAATAGGGAGCGAACCTGCTTCTGGGTCTTAGGGACAGGGGTATCTAGAATGGTTTGGATTCGATCAGGGGTGAGTTTTCTTCCATCTTTGGACAAAAGGTGGCCTAGGTAAGTGACCTGGGGTAGGCAGAATTGCAACTTCTTCTTGGAGACCTTGTGGCCATTTTCCGCAAGGAAGTGCAAGAGTTGAATGGTGGCGGTAACCGCTAGAGGGGTGGTGTCGGCTGCCAAAAGGATGTCATCGACATATTGTACCAACACCACTCCGTCGGGTAACTGGACTTGGTCTAGCTGTCTTTTGAGAGCCTGGCTGTAAATGCTAGGGCTTTCCGTGTAGCCTTGAGGCGCTCGGCAAAACCTATATGAGCGGGCTTTTAGGGTAAAGCCGAAGAGATATCGGCTGTCTGGGTGGATGGGGATGGAGAAGAATGCGTTCTTGAGGTCGATGACGGAAAAGGTGGTGGCAGTGGATGGAATCAAAGTCAGGATGGTGGTGATGTCTGAGACCACAGGGTACTGGGGTACCACCACTTTGTTGATCTCTCGGAGGTCGATGATAAAACGGTATTCTTTCTCATCTCCCTCTCCCTGCTTCTTGATAATGGGCAAGATAGGGCTGTTGCAAACGTTGCTAACCACTTCCTCTACCACTCCTGCGTCTATCAGTGACTGGATAATCATTACCAATGCCTTCTCGCCCTCTGGCGATATCCGATATTGTGGGAGTTTTGGGAGTGTTGCGTCTGGTCGGACAGTAATGTGCACTGGGTCAATTAACATACGCCCTACGTCCGAATCCGCTTTGGCCCACAGATACGGAGGTAGAGTGTCAAGCAGGGACGCGTCAGCGTCGGTGATGGAAAACATGTGTCGGGGAGAGCAATGTCTAAGCAGAACGGGGTTGTCGTAAAGAAACACTCGAACTCCATCTTGAGAACACCTGATCGTCGCTCGGAAGTGTTTCAGTAAGTCAAGTCCCATAATGGCGTCAGGGCTATTGGAGGAAAGCAAGAACGTGGTGTCGGTGGTGTTGTTTTCTACGTCAAAGAGAATCGGGGCAGACAAAGGGTTGGTGGAGGGCGTTCCATCGAAACCTGTCGATGTTATGAGTGAGCTCACAAAGTATGGAGGATGGGTGTTCGCACAGCAATTAGTAATCAGATATACCGTAAAGTTTAAGCGATGAAGCGTGCAACCAGAGGTGGACGCTGTCTGGACCTGTCAGCGTGAGATTAAAGACTATTACAAAGCTACCCCTATTGAGAGGTAGACCCCCTGGTGCACAGCGTAAACAAGACACACAGGTCTAATGATCTGAAGCAGAATTCACCAATGTTCAATCCATGTGATTTACTGTTTCATCAAAATTCAGTATATGTACATTAAATTCATGTATCCAACATCGTGATCCAAATCCAAAAGACGTTTGTCATCAACAGAAAGGAGATCAGCAATTTATAAATCCCAATGCATTTCGGGCCATACCAAAAAAGCCCTTCCTCAGGGGATCACTCTACAAACAAAAAGAAATAACCATCGTCAAATCCAATTCAAATGTCGTCAATGACCTGCATACCCAACCATGTGTCATCTCACAAACGTATCAAGAATAAAATGTGCTCGATAGAACAACCAGATTTCCCAAGCAGCATGCACTCACAGTAAGTGGTGAAACCCCGAGTGTGCAAATGAACCAACAAGTGAGTTCAAAGGAAAAAATCTCAACAATGGAAAAGGCTCCGACCTGCTACGAAACAACAGAAGGTGAAACCCAGTGTATCACAGTACGAAAACGGAACGGTGATAAATCAAGTTAAGGAAACGTAAGGAAAAGTTACCCAGATCCCGCTGACTCATGCGTTAAACACCAAAATAGCCACACAGTCTCACACGCGGTCAAGAAGACCGTCAAAGTTGTATCATAACGGGTAAAAGGGTCCCCAGAACGGAGGTACTTACAGTGCAAGTTGAGGAAATGCAAACCCTGTGGCCGGATCACGAAACAAACGTGCCGGCAGTGTGCAGTGTGAGTATAAAAGGCTACGTGTAAACATAGAAGATGGACAATAGTGTCACAAAGTGTAAACGCCATCTTGGAGTGGTGAAACCAGACGAAAACGAATAAACAACAGGAAAGTGACCCACGATTATCAATGAGACGTGCCAAAATGAACACAAAAGTGAAAAGTGAACGAAAGATCAAGAAAAAATATCAAGAAAAAATATATATGCATGCTCGAGTAAACAAAAAATAAAAACACACAATATTCATAGGCATACAAGACAAATATGGTGCAACATGAACATCAAAGTCACAAATAACATAAAAATTCCATGCGGTCATTGAGTCCGTGCGGCTGCATGGTCGCCATGTAACGAATCCAAAAGTTTTCCCTCTTCAATAATGTTTTTTTGTTCTCATGTGTCACTGGAACTTGCTCAAGGATGAGATATTTCAATTGAGCGATAGAGTGGTTTTGTTCCAAAAAGTGAGTGGCAACAGTAGATCTCATGTTCCCAGTCCTGATATTGCTCTTGTGTTCTAACAAGCGTGTCCTGATTTTTCGTTCGGTGTGTCCCACATAACACTTGCCACAGGGACACTTCAAAAGGTAGATGACATTCATGGAATTGCACGTGGCATTCACCTGTAATTTTATGGGGTACCCTTTCATGGGATGATTGACAATGTTGCCCTGGATGCAATTGTGGCAGTTCCTTGATGTTAAGGTTGAAAGACAAGCGGGTCAAATAACAACCACTATTTTCCGTAAACCTACGGATTGGAACTCCATGTTACACTACCAAAGCTTTCATCGAGTGGGGCTGAAACAGAACCTCCCTTTGTCTCAACTGATGCGTGTCAAACGCATCGTCACCTCGGAAGCAACCTGTTTGGTGGAAATGAACAATATGGTTGAGAGGTTCAAGGCTCGTGGCTATCCGCCACAAACTTTACAACAGGCACTTACCCGGTGTGGGAACATGACTCGAGATGAACTCCTACAGGTTCGCATTAAACCTGCTAGTTCCAGAATGGTAGTGGTATCTAAGTACACAATTCTTAGCCAACAGTTCAGAAACATCATCTCCAAACATTGGGAAATATTGAGTCTGGAACCAGATTTCCAGGGAGCCTTTGCACAAAAACCTATGTTCGCCTACACTAGGGGCAGGAATTTAAAGGAAATGCTACGCAAACCCAAATTCGACAGTCAACCAGTGGTTTACAAGGGGCTGCGCCCTTGTCACAATTGCAGCAACTGCCACAATTGCATCCAGGGCAACATTGTCAATCATCCCATGAAAGGGTACCCCATAAAATTACAGGTGAATGCCACGTGCAATTCCATGAATGTCATCTACCTTTTGAAGTGTCCCTGTGGCAAGTGTTATGTGGGACACACCGAACGAAAAATCAGGACACGCTTGTTAGAACACAAGAGCAATATCAGGACTGGGAACATGAGATCTACTGTTGCCACTCACTTTTTGGAACAAAACCACTCTATCGCTCAATTGAAATATCTCATCCTTGAGCAAGTTCCAGTGACACATGAGAACAAAAAAACATTATTGAAGAGGGAAAACTTTTGGATTCGTTACATGGCGACCATGCAGCCGCACGGACTCAATGACCGCATGGAATTTTTATGTTATTTGTGACTTTGATGTTCATGTTGCACCATATTTGTCTTGTATGCCTATGAATATTGTGTGTTTTTATTTTTTGTTTACTCGAGCATGCATATATATTTTTTCTTGATATTTTTTCTTGATCTTTCGTTCACTTTTCACTTTTGTGTTCATTTTGGCACGTCTCATTGATAATCGTGGGTCACTTTCCTGTTGTTTATTCGTTTTCGTCTGGTTTCACCACTCCAAGATGGCGTTTACACTTTGTGACACTATTGTCCATCTTCTATGTTTACACGTAGCCTTTTATACTCACACTGCACACTGCCGGCACGTTTGTTTCGTGATCCGGCCACAGGGTTTGCATTTCCTCAACTTGCACTGTAAGTACCTCCGTTCTGGGGACCCTTTTACCCGTTATGATACAACTTTGACGGTCTTCTTGACCGCGTGTGAGACTGTGTGGCTATTTTGGTGTTTAACGCATGAGTCAGCGGGATCTGGGTAACTTTTCCTTACGTTTCCTTAACTTGATTTATCACCGTTCCGTTTTCGTACTGTGATACACTGGGTTTCACCTTCTGTTGTTTCGTAGCAGGTCGGAGCCTTTTCCATTGTTGAGATTTTTTCCTTTGAACTCACTTGTTGGTTCATTTGCACACTCGGGGTTTCACCACTTACTGCGAGTGCATGCTGCTTGGGAAATCTGGTTGTTCTATCTAGCACATTTTATTCTTGATACGTTTGTGAGATGACACATGGTTGGGTATGCAGGTCATTGACGACATTTGAATTGGATTTGACGATGGTTATTTCTTTTTGTTTGTAGAGTGATCCCCTGAGGAAGGGCTTTTTTGGTATGGCCCGAAATGCATTGGGATTTATAAATTGCTGATCTCCTTTCTGTTGATGACAAACGTCTTTTGGATTTGGATCACGATGTTGGATACATGAATTTAATGTACATATACTGAATTTTGATGAAACAGTAAATCACATGGATTGAACATTGGTGAATTCTGCTTCAGATCATTAGACCTGTGTGTCTTGTTTACGCTGTGCACCAGGGGGTCTACCTCTCAATAGGGGTAGCTTTGTAATAGATGTTATGAGTGAGCCAGACAAGGGTGCCCTTGGAATCAGTCGTTTAGATAACGCACTACGTGTTGCGCCAGTGTCTACCAGAAATGGAGACTTGGTACCCAGGACCTTAGCAGTGACATAAGGGCCCTGCTGGTCAACATAGAGCTCGACTGGATCCCTCCCTCGCCCTTGGCTGTCCTATGCGAAGGTGTGAGTGTCGTCATAGTCAGATTGTTGATATTGGTTCTGCCTGGGTCGATCGAACGTATTTGGTCTGCTTGATCTGTCGTTAGTCGCGTCATTTGGGGGCCCTCGTTGTTGTCCCTTAGGTCTCGGTCCGTTTGCTACATCCCTGGGGTCTTTGTTTCTGATCATTTCCAGAAGAACTGGGCACTGGGATTTCCAATGGCCAGTCCCTTTGCAGAAAGCGCACTGGTTTTCTCTAAGGTCTGTGCGTCCACTGTAGGAAGTCAGAGTGTGGTCCTGGGGAAATGTAGTCTTAGGGACGTTCGTCTGGTAGTTTCCCCGGTATTGGTCTCGTCCTATAGTCACCCCTTGCAGTTTGGCAATCATCACCCTCTCTTTTAAGTCCTTCTTCTTTTTCTCTGTCGCCCTATCGTTTTCATTTTTCTGATGCTCATAATATTGGGCCATTTGGAGAATCGCTGTAGGTTTGGAGGCTGCCCAACTACTCTCGCTGGCCTGTAGTTTCTGGGAGATTTCCGATGATAGGCCCTTAACATAATTCTGGACAAACAGATGGTGTCCGGTTGCAGTGGTCATGTCCTGGCCGCTGTAATCGGAGAACACCGTTTCAAACCGGGAGAAGTATTCCGATACATCCTCCTGGGGTTTTTGGCGACAGGCTGTTACTATCGACCAGTCCACTTTCTTTTCTGGGATTAGGGTTTTTAATTTCTCTACGATTTTATCTGGAAGGTCAAGAATGGATTTCAAAGGCTTTTGTCCTGGTCCCCGTTGTTTATCCAGGTCATTGAGTTGAGACCAGGTATGTCCAAACAGCTCAAGGTGGTCGACTTTCCGGATTTGCTTCCACACATCAGCTGGTAGACATAACCCGAAGAACAAGTCGATGTCAGCCAGGGTCATAATCGTTGAGCCCAGGGCTGTACCCAATTCAGTATAGAAGGCAGTGGGGTTTTTACGTAGGTCGGGTAGAGATTTCCGGAATGTCAGTATCTCTTGCCGGTCCCATGGCTGGTAGACCCAGTTGTACACTACCCTTCCCTTCGCATCTTGGTTGTTTGCATCATCGTGAGTCCCTGTACCCCGAGGAGGAACCCAGTAAGGGGCAGCCTCTCGTATCGGCATCATGGTGTTAGATTGCTCGGTTGGTGGTTCGGTCACTACGGAGGTTGCGGATTTAGCTCCCGGCTTTCGTTCAGTGAGGTGGCGGAAAACCTCAAGCGTACGCGTAAGGAGGTCCGACACATCACACTCGCCCTCATCCCCGATATCGACCTTCCGGTACAGAGTCCTTAGGCTCTCGGGACCTTTGTCTCGATATCGGTCCTCGTATGCATTCAAGACATGATAACACAGTCGTACGGTAAAATGTCGTCTGTGACTCCCTGTATACGAGCTGAACATATCTGTGACGTACTCTTCATCATCCTTCCTTTCTACCAGTGTCCTTGCTATTTTGTCGATCCCCGCTCGCTCATCTTTGTCTAGTCTGTTTGTTCTTGCAGGGCCAGCCCCTCGAGTCTCATGGTCGTCTAACGTTGTTGTTGATGCGGGTTTTAATACAAGGGGTTCGGCTGGCACAGAGGCCATTGGGGCCGACGCTGTGGCGGTACCTTCGTTTGTACCTGGGGGTGGCGCGTGCTGCGCCAAGGGTTGAGAAGGGGCATATGGAGGGGGCATGTAGATGATAGGAGGACCTAACAGCAGGTCCTCATTGGCTCGTTGTTTCGAGGGTAAATCAGGGTAGAGCATGGAGGGAGTTCTAACCGGACACTGGCTTGACGTTTCCATTTCTAGTTTCTGTTTAGCTTTCTCTCTTTCCTTTATCTCTTTTTCTAAGTTCTGGGCAGCTAGGTGGGCTGCTTTTCGCAGCTCTTTTTCCAGCCTACTCTCAGTTTTCTTTTTACGTTGTTCAGTTTCTTTTCGCCACATGCCGAAACTGTCAAGCATAGTGGGTGTTGTCTTGTTTTTACCCAGGGCAGTTTCTAGCGTTTTTATTTTATCATCATCGAAGGATCCTATCAGGGGCCACTGACTTTCTTGACCCTTTTTCGTATATTTATGCCATAGTTTATTATAGGCTATGGCGGTCAATCCATGCTTCATGAACATGTCCTTATTAGGGGTGCCTTCCAGTGGGGCTGGATGGTCCATCTCTAATAAGCGGTCCGGGCTAAACAGGCTACTAATCAGTGGGGAGAAGACAGACATGACGGCTCGTAACGAGGGACTAAAAAGTCAGCACTGCCTATCTTATCACTAGGTGCAAAGACTGGACAGAATATTTCTATTCTACGTTGTTTGCAGGCAGTGAATACCTCATGGATCAAAATAACAAAAGACCAATAAATAACAATGGGGAGAATGAGTAGGTCCGCAAAGATCTGCGTTACCTACCCTTTTCACTGTCTGCAAAAAGGATGGTCTCTTCCCTGTTTGCAGACAGGGAATCTCCAGGAAACAATAGTTTTGCGAACAACAGTTCAGTTTCAAGTAAGTATTGAGTGGGGGAGAAAAAAATAAGCACGGCTGCTGCCCTACCTATCCTCCACTGCTTGCAAAGAGAGAGCCCGTTGTTTCTCCGTTTGCAGACAGTGAATCTCCAAATAAATAAAAAGAGCAATACTAGTATTTTTAAACAATCAAGCAATCAAGCAATCATTTCGCAACTTGTCGTGATTACACGACCTTACCCGGACCGCATGGACAGTTTCTTGTCTTCCGAATCCAGCGCCCGATCGTCCTCTCTTCTCCGTTATCCTCGCGGCACTCCTTATGGTTCCCAGTCAGGACCGTAGATCACCCGAGAGAGGTCTGTTCGGAACCAGTGAAGTTCGGATGATCGGCTGTCAGACGAGGGTCTATCGGACAGACGCGTTCCCGATCGTTGCAGTCGTTCACTTTGTCGTCAGGACCTCTCCCACTGGATCCATGGGTCGCTGATGGGCCCCACGCTTGGGACGCCAATTGTTGAAAAAGGGGGGTGGCACTACCAACCAGAATATACGATCCCTAAGTATTGCCCGGCGGTGTCGCCTCTTGAACCCATAAAGAAGTTAAACTATTGAAGAGGCAGGCGCTGGAGACTGGAAGGCAGGAAACAAGATTTTTATTCTCTCCGGAGGAGAACACAACGAAACGGACAGAAGGTATCGTTCTGAGGTGCTCTAACTGCATCCCTGAGGCCTGGCCTCTTATACACAAGTTTATCTCTTTATTGCACGTAACACATTCTCGTCGGTACTTTGATGTACGGAAAGACATCCTCAGACTCCCCCCTTCCCAACCCGTTCCCACGCAAGGTTACAGTGGAAGTCCCTGCCCCGTTCACAACAGGTGGTGATCATCGCGCAGCTGGATATTCCGCCGATTCATGGTGTGTGTGGGGTTCGATCGGATCTCGTAGGGCGGGGGGCTTTGATCAACCCGGGGATCCCTTGCTGGGGGGGAAACTTTCTATTGTACGGGGAGGGGCAAGGAACAGTATCGGCAGAGCTGGGTGTCGGCTTGGGAACGAGGAGGACGAACGGGCACACGGGAAAAAAGGGGTTTTTCATCAAAGGGCCGGGGATCATAAATGGGAAGAGGGGAGGTGTTGCGCTGAGAACAGGACGAGGGCCCGGGGCAGAGCAGCGCTGAAGAGGGGTTTTATGATTCGCGGCAGGTGCAGGCAGGGGGGGTTGTCAGTATGCGGGGGATGCCGGCGAAGCTAGGAGGGGGAGAGAGGCGCGCTGGCTCTCGGCGAGAGCAGGGAAACCATGGTGTTCAAAATGGCGGCTGTTTTACGCGCAAAAAAAGGTTAAGGAGAGCAAGAGGGCGCCGATAATGTTGACGGTCTCAGCCCAACTTTCAACATTAACTACCTCAACGCTAACACAATACCACTATTACAGGGCTAGACCCGCACTGAAGGTGCAACTGGGGGATGAAATGTGGGAGCCGCAGGCTATGCCGGCTTTGTCATCACTGCTGCAGATGGAATCCCCCATGAAGCTCTCCACCATGTTTTATGCATATGCACAGAAGGCTCTTAGGCTAGGGTGACCAGAATTTTAAAGCAAAAAAAACGGGACATTTCACAAAAATAGAAGAAGGACTATAATTTTACGTCAAGCAAGCGCACAGAACGACGTTGCTCCTCATCAGAGAATTACAAAACAGGCAGTAAGAATATACATAAGATGCTATTTTTGAACCCAGTAGCTTGCCTGTGAATTAAATTGCTTTCTTGGGACAACTGCTAACTATCCCCGCTTTGTAAAACATAAAAACAACACCTCCCCCGTTTTTAGCCGACCCTCTCTAAAACCCAGGACATGAGCTAAATTTCTCAAAATCTGCCTGGACAGCTGGTGAAAAACAGGGACCGACCAGGCAAATCCGGGACGCCTGGTCACCTTATCTAAGGCCGGAGAATTGACTGCAACGGGACTTGGGAAAGCCCATCATCGACAAACAGTGGCAATATTGCTGCGCTAAGACTCCGGCTCTTTCTCTGAATGGTAGACATAGACTGATCCATTTTGGTTATGGGGTACTTGAATCTTCAAGCTTTTAGAGGTGTGGGGAAAGCCAGGCCAGGTTTCAGCATGCGGCCTGGCTCTGCCTGGGAATGCATGTTTATTGGGGTAAGATATTCCAAGACCTGGAAGTAATTTCAGGGGCGGGGCTGGAGCCGGACCCCATGCTGGCACTATTGGGCTATGATCTGGGGGTCGATAAATCAATACACCACCTGGTGGCAATGTGGCCCCCGGGGGAAAGCAGGTTGGCAGACCAGTCTTTTCCCCGGGGAATTCGCGCGATAACGGGACAGGCAGGAAGTAGTTAGGGGGTTTAGGTCAGGGGTGGGAGGGGTTAGGAGGCTTATTTAAGGGGGACAGGAAGGGGAAGGACTTCCTCTTTCTGTCCCCGGTGCCTCAGGGAGAGAAGTTAGTTGTAGGAGCTGTAGGTGGAGTGTGAGTTAGGGGTAGTTTGGTCGTGTTCTGGTGCCCCAGAGCGACTTGCTAGGTGGGTTTACTGTGTCCAGCTAGGTGGGCTCTCAATTTAGGCGATTTTTCAAGGTTTTTAGCCTCAGGGTCCTGGTACGTCGCGCGCGGGTGCCGTATCTCACGCATCTCGCGGACGGGCCGAGGGTGCCGAATCCCACGCATCTCGCGGACGGACTGGATTTGAGGTTGCCAAACCTCACGCATCTCGCGGAAGGTAGGAAAACGCTTTTAGGGACATGGCAGCACCTGATGCTGAGGCAGTGAGGGCTGCACTGCTGGTTCTTGGACGGGCGGGGAGGTCGGACCTCCTGCAACCCGGGGTCTTGGACCAGGCATGGGTGGGGATGACCCGCACGCCCCGGTTGGCGTCAGCGGGGGTGGCTGCAGCTGTCGCAACCTGTATGGATGAGCCCACTGGGGCTCGGGCGGGCGCACCTAAAAAGGCTAAGGGTAAGAGGCAGCAGGAGGCGCCCAAGAAAGGGGGGAGGCGGCTGAGCTTCCCGGCTAAGATCGAGTCCATTGAGGCGTTTTACGGTGAGGATGGTGGGGCGTCTGGGACTCCGCTGGCACTGCGTGCCGGGTGGTCGGGGAGGGTGGGGGCCCTGGTGGGGTATGATGAGAGCAGTGAGGGCAGTGGGGGGGAGGAACTGGGTGAGTGGGAGGCGGCGGCTGGTGAGGATTTTGCGCTCACCCTGTCGGGGGGGGTGGAGGAGTTCACCATCCTGGAGCAACCGGTTGACCTTTCGGGTGCCGGAAAGGGGTTGTCAAGCAGCAGGGTTCCAAGGGCAAAGGCCCGTTGAAGGCGCAGCAGCAGCCTGGGGCAGGGGGTGCTGCGGCACCCGTGCCGGGGGGGGGGCCAGGGGGAGCCTGGGCGGTCGTCCATTTATGACAGGTGGGAGCACATGTCCGAGGAGGAGAGGGCCCGCGACCAGCGTCGCGTCATTTCTGAGTATGAGAAGGAGTGGCAGCGTTTGAAGGAGGCCGGGGGGGCGACGGCGGGTGGGGCGCTCAAGGGCGATGGGGCCCTGGTGCCTGCACGTGGCAGGGGGGCAACTGGAGGTAGAGGTAGGGGGGCCACTGGGTCTCGCGGGCAGTGGGTCTGGGTGGAAGGTTCAGGGACTGCCTTGACGGATCAGAGACCTGTTGGCACCGGGGGCCTCCACGAGCGCATACGGCTCGGGGAGGGGGGACAAGCCAGCGGGGTCAGCTGGCAGAGGCCGAGGTGGGCCAGCGGGGTGCAAAATGGCCTCCAAACGCCAGGATGAAGAAGCAGGGGGGTCCGCGGCGGCCTGCCCTCCATCGAGTGAGCGGGCACCATCGATGCTGGAATTCGAGTTTATGCCTGGTGTGAAAGGGAAGGGTGCCAAGAGAGTGGTGACGGAAGTGGTGCCGCTGGATGTTCGGGATGAGTGGTTGGACTATGAGGATGAGGAGGATGAGTTGGAAGAGGGTGAGTTGCACGAGTCGGAGTGCGTGGACAGGGCTAAGGTGGCATCCGCTACGGTGGGTGTTTACCATGAGGCACGAGATGGCGCCAGTCGGGCCACCAAGGGGACCATGAAGCCGGCGGACGCACGGCGACGGGAGACGGACGCTCCTGCAACCTTGTCAGGGGAGGGCTCTTGGTCTGTGAGGACGGGGGCCTATGTTGGGGCGGAGCCAGCGGTGGCTGCCGGGGGGAAGCAGGTCACGACGGCCAGTGCGCAAACCGACAAGGTGGAGGATTTGGGGGGCAAAGATGATGGTGTGGGGAAGCTCCCCAAGAAGTTGCCTTATATGGGTTTGGCCGTGCCCCTGGGTTCGCATCTGTCGGAGAAAACGAGAGGGAAAATTTGGAGGCATGAGTATGTGGATGTGTTTAAACTGCTACATAGGGAGATTCAGGCGAAGGAAGGGTCTGAGGAGGAAGAATGGGAGTTGACCAGGCGGCCGAGGGTGCCGGTTACGATGGAGAATTGGACGTCGGCTTTCTTGATTTACGCAAGTATATATTGTGAAAAGCATGGTGATCGGGCGATTGCTCTGTTCAAGTATATGGACGTGATTAGGAAGGCGCAGCTGCATTTCGGGGGTTTTGCTTGGCTGAGCTACGACGAGGAGTTTAGGGCCAGGATCAGCGTCAATCCGGACAAGCCATGGGGGGAGGTGGACCAGGAGCTTTGGATTCAATGGATGTCTTCGACGCAGGCGGCGGCTTCCACTCATATGGCTAGCGGTCTTCCGGTGACTTATCGGTCTTTTCAGTCGCGCCCCGCCCAGTCTGGGGCGGGTAGCCAAGGAAGTTGCTGTGTGTAGCGCGCTGGTTGCTGCTTTAATTTTAAACTTCCTCACTTGTCATTCGATATTTTAATTGCGCCGCTCACTATCTTTGCGCCGTGTACCTTGTGCATCTAACATAGCGCTAGTTCTTACCCGCATTTAAAGGTGTTTTCACCCTGCATTTACAGGAATCAGGGCAGCCAGGGAGTGTGGGGCATTCGAGGACGCCATCTTTGAGAGGGCTTTTCGTGGCAGCCGATTTACGGGCGCCATCGTTGAGAGGGGAATAGTTTCCTCCCCTCACACTCCTCTCACGTCTGGAAAGTGCGCGCAAGAGCGTATTTAACCGCCAGGACGATCGCGCACAGGTAGACTTGCTGTGTGTAGCGCGCTGGTTGCTGCTTTAATTTTAAACTTCCTCACTTGTCATTCGATATTTTAATTGCGCCGCTCACTATCTTTGGGCCGTGTACCTTGTGCATCTAACATAGCGCTAGTTCTTACCCGCATTTAAAGGTGTTTTCACCCTGCATTTGCAGGAATCAGGGCAGCCAGGGACTGTGGGGCATTCGCGGACGCCATCTTTGAGAGGGCTTTTCGTGGCAGCCGATTTACGGGCGCCATCTTTGAGAGGGGAATAGTTTCCTCCCCTCACACTCCTCCCACGTGTAGGGCTATAAAGAATGGGCAGACGGTCAGAGCGCAGCGGTGACGCGCAGCGGGTGCGCGCCGGAGGTGCGCCAGAGGTAAGCCTGTTTGCGCCCGTTCGCGTCTCGGACGCGTCCGGTGCGTCTTCTTTGGACATACTCCGTGAGTCGGATCCCTTAATACATCTTTGGGACCCCGCCAGAGTCCGTACTACGACTCGCCCTCTTGCTACCTCCCTTTCTTGTGGCCTACTCAATGTTCGCTCTCTCGTAAAACATTATGCGGAAATTGCTCTGCTGATAGACTCTTTACATCTTGATGTCCTCTTTGTAACAGAGACTTGGACTAATTCTAATTGTGAGGTAGAGCTTGGATGGGCCTGCCCGTCGGGGTATCTTATAAAACACTCTCCTAGAACCACCGGCAGAGGAGGTGGACTAGGTTATATATTCAGAGATTCAATCGCGTTTACACAATTGGAGGTGAAGGAGGTATCAGGGTTTGAGCTCATGGGCTTCTCCATCACGGCCCAGAGCGGTACCTTAGTAGCGGGTCTTTTATGTTATAGACCACCCTCCCCAACCTCCACGGAGATCCAGCCATTGATCGACCTGATCTACGACCTCTCAAACTCCCACTCCAGACTATTAGTGTTAGGTGACTTTAACCTTTGGCCTTTTGGCCCTCAAGACCTGGCATATAGAGAACTATGCCAAGCATGTAGCAATATACAACTTGCACAGCTGGTTAAGGCACCTACCCACGTTAGAGGACACACTCTTGATCTTGTATTTGCCAACGATGATCTAGTCTCTGTGGGAGAAGTCGTGGCTCAATGCTGGACTGACCATTCATTGGTTCTGTTGTCTGTTCTCTTGCCTAACACACGGAGGACGGGTGATCCAGGCGCTGTTAAGACCGGCAGGCGGTGGTCCCGCCTTTTGAACTCTCCAACTAGACCTATCAGGTCTTCTGGCAGCAGATCGTGACATCCTTGGATAAATTGATCCCTCTAAGGAAGGTAGGGGACAGACCTAGAAGTACTAATGCCTGGTTCACGGAGGATCTGGGCCAGCAAAAACTCCGCTGTAAACAGGCGGAACGACTTTGGAGAAGAGAATATAGGGAAGCAGACAAGGTTGCATATAAAGCGACCTTGCAGGAATATAAGATCCAGCTGAAGAAAGCTAAGGCCCAGTTTATGGTGGATACTTTGGCTAGGGCCGCTAACAAATCGCAGGCATTGTTTAAGCTGGTTAACAACCTAGCCCATCCGCTTTGTGCTGCCTCGACCATACCCGTTTCTCAGGACCTGTGCGATTCTGTGGCTGATGCGTTTGAGGAGAAAATTAGGAAAATCCTGAGTGGACTCCAGAGTTCTGCTCAGTTAACATCCTCCTTGCTCCTCCCGATAGAACCACCCGTCACGGCGGTTCAGTTGTCCTGCTTCCCGTGCCCCTCTTTGGAAGAATTCTGCCTCCTGGCAAATGGTGTGTCCTCAGGATCACCACTTGATCCTATGCCTCATAAGATCTGGAAGGCATTCCAAAATGAGCTGTTTCCGCCGCTCCACACCATCTGTTGTCAGTCATTAAGTACAGCAGTGGTTCCAGAAAGCTGGAAGATGGCAATTGTTAGACCACTGCTGAAGAAGGCCTCCTTGGACCCTTCAAGCCCGGCCAATTATAGGCCCATTTCGCTCTTACCTTTTATAATAAAGGTTGTAGAGAAGTGGGTCACAAGAACTTTATCCAGCTTTCTGGAAAATAACTCCTGCCTGGACACATCACAGTTCGGCTTTAGGCCGGCTCACGGCACGGAAACTGCATTGGTCACCGTGTTGGATGATCTACGGGCGCGAGTCGACATGGGCAAGTCAGCATTTTTAGTGCTGCTTGACATGTCGGCCGCATTCGACACGGTGGACCATGCAGTATTGCTGAGCCGCCTACAGGCGATAGGAGTAACTGGCCTGGCTTTGAGCTGGATAACATCATACCTTAGCGACAGACAGCAGGCAGTGGCATTATCACCTTATCAATCTGCCACTCACCATGTGGATCAGGGCGTCCCCCAGGGATCGGCGATCAGCCCGATTCTGTTAAATTTGTATCTTCAACCTTTGGTTGTTCTGATAAAGTCATTCGGCATATCGGTCATCAATTATGCCGATGACACCCAATTGATTTTTTCATTTGAGGGCGCCAATGCAGGGTCGAAAGATACTTTCCATCGCTGTATGTCGGCTACAGCCGAGTGGCTGCGTGCTAACTCGCTCCAATTTAACAGCTCAAAAACGGAAGTTGTTCATTGTTCCCTAGACCGTACCCCGCGTCCGCTTCCGGACGATTTTTGGCCTACATCTATTCCTGGTACGGTAGAGGCCGCTGAGTCGGCCCGTAATCTGGGAGTTCTGTTCGAATTCAATCTGCAGCTTGATGCTTCGGTGAACAGAACCATAGCGACTTGTATGGGCCTACTTCGTGCCCTACGCAAGATTTTACCACTTCTTCCCATAGAGGCAAGGACAGAAGTAGTGCGCAGCTCTATCCTTAGTCGTTTAGACTATTGCAACGCACTACTTCTGGGGGCCCCTAAAATCCTAATCCTAAAACTTCAGAGGATACAAAATATGGCAGCTAAGCTGGCCCTATCGCGTCCTCGCTCTGCCTCCTCCACTGGAGCATTGGCTGATCTTCACTGGCTACCTGTCCAGCAGAGAATCTTGTTCAAGGCAGCATGTCTTGTTTTTAAGGCCCTGCATGGACAGGGGCCGACCCCGATTCAAAATCTTTGTTCCTGGTACTGCGCCTCCAGATCCTTAAGATCCTCCTCTGCGTTTTTAGCGACGGTCCCGAGGATCAATAGAGTGAGGATGGGGGGCCGGGCGTTTGGTTTCACGGCCTCTACCTTTTGGAACACCCTCCCGCTGGCGCTGAGGAGCAGACAGGATTTTATCTCTTTTAAAAAGGACCTTAAAACGTTCTTGTTCCCAAGAAAAATGTAATGGTAGTCCTGCCTGTAGCACAGATGCAGTCTCAGCGCCAGGATACCCTTTGGGTGGCAGCCGCGCTTACGAAATAAATAAATACATACAAATACATACAAATTCAAGTGGTTCGGGAAACCAGGCAGTGTGGTCCGGGGCTGCGGGACAACAATACAAGCCAGTGTCTTCAGGAGCCTGTTGGGGTTTCAATAAGGGTTTCTGCAACCGCCCCTCCTGTAAGTTCAAGCATGAGTGCTCGAAGTGCGGGGGGCGGCATGCAGTTACACAGTGCCTCACGTTGGCTTCACCGTCAGAGCAGTGGAAGCTTGCCAAGGGTAGGGGTCAGCCTGGGCCGAAGGGCCCATACTCCGGTTAGGTTGGAGGCCATGTGTCCATGGCTCTCGCGGTACCCTGATAAAGAAGCGGCGCTGCGATTATACTGGGGGTTCATGGAAGGTTTTCGGATTGGTTATCAGGGGCCGAGGGAGAGACGTTGGGCTGAGAACTTGCGGTCCGCCAAGGAGTTGCCGGAGGTAGTGGCGCGTAAATTGGAGAAGGAAGTTTCGGAGGGCAGGATTGCGGGTCCCTTTGCAGACTGGCCGATGTCGGATCTCATTGTATCACCTCTTGGGGTGGTGCCCAAGAAAGAACCTGGGGAGTTTCGATTGATTCATCACTTGTCTTGGCCTGAGGGAGGGTCGGTGAATGATTTCATTGCTGAGGTGGACTCAAGGGTACTGTATGCGTCGGTGGATGATGCAATAGGCTTGGTGAGGTCCTGTGGGAAGGGGGCAGAGTTGGCCAAATGTGACATCAAGTCGGCCTTTCGCCTCCTCCCCATTCACCCCGCGAATTTTTCACTGTTGGGCATGCAGACGGGTCCATCTTCGTGGACATGGTTCTACCGATGGGTTGTGCGATTTCCTGCGCGCTTTTCGAGACTTTCAGCTCCTTTTTGCAGTGGGCCTTTGTGGACCGCAGTGGACACCGGCTGGTGTCTCAGTATTTGGATGATTTTCTGTTTGTGGGCGCGGGTCACTCTGGCGCTTGCGGCGAGGCTTTGCAGCAGTTTCAGTTGTTGGCACAGGATTTTGGGGTGTCATTGGCACCGGAGAAGACTGAAGGGCCTAGTTGTTGCCTGACTTTTCTCGGGATTGAGTTGGATTCGGTGGCTTGGCAGGCGCGGCTGCCGGTACGGAAGGTGGAGGAGATGCGGGAGGCTTTGAGAAGTGCGATTGAGGTTCGGAAGCTGGAGTTGAGGTCCGTGCAGCGCTTGTTGGGGTTGTTGACCTTTGCGTGCAGGGTGGTGAGGGCAGGAAGGACGTTTTGCAGGCGGCTCGGCATGGCCATGTCGGGGGCAGCCCTCCCGCATCACAGGATCAGATCACGCTGGGGGTCCGGTCGGACTTGCGAGTGTGGCTGGTTTTCCTGGAGGACTTCAATGGTGTGTCTTTGGATTTTGCGCGTGACCGGATGGTGTGGCAGATTCAGCTCTACTCTGACGCGGCGGGTGCTGCCGGTTTCGGAATTTTTTGGGACGGCCGTTGGTGTGCAGAGCAGTGGCCGGCTCATTGGCTGCGACAGGGCAGGAGCATTGCGTTTTTGGAGTTCTTCCCCTTGTTGGTTGCTTTGCTGGTGTGGGGCCCGGAGTTCAGGAACAGGTCGGTGTTGTTTCACATAGCCAATATGACTGTAGTGGACTTGGTGAACAACCAAAAGGCAAGGGACCTGCGGGTGCTGCGGGTGCTGCGCTTGCTGCGAAGTTTCATGCTGCTGTGTCTGCGTTACAATGTGCTGGTCCGCGCGCAACATGTGCCAGGCGTAAGTAACGAAATTGCGGATGCGTTATCTCGTTCGCAGTGGCAGCGCTTCAGGGAGCTGGCGCCGGGAGCGGAAGCTTGCAAGACCAAGGTGCCGGAGGGTATCTGGGCCTGGGGGGAGTGAGAGTGGTTGGGTTGGTTGAAAGGTCAATAGCGGGGTCCACTAGGCGGGCATACAGGTTGGCGTGGGCGGAGTTTGGGTCCTTGGTGGGGGGAGAGATGGGAGTGGGACGATTGTCCAAGGATGAGTGTGAGCGTGGGGTGGTGCGCTTTGTGTTGGATTGCATGGATAAAGGGCTGTCGCAGACGACGATTGCTGGCAAGTTGGCGGGCGTATCTTTCTACAGCATGGTGTATTTGGGTTTTGATCCGGCTAGGGCGGATCTGCTGAGCCGAATGTTAAAAAGTTGGGGTCGGGTGAGGGCGGAGATGGGTGGGGGGGCACTGCCACGGGAGGCGGTCACGTTTGAGTTGTTAGTGCAGGTTTTGAGGGAGTTGCATTTCTGTTGTTATGACAGGGAAGAGGTGGCGCTCTTTCGTTTATGCATGATTTGGATGTTTTTTGGTGCATTTCGGGTATCAGAGTTGCTGGGGACGGGTGGGGCGCCGGGCCAAGTGTTTGCGGACGTGCGTGTGGATGGGGTTCGTTTGGGTATATGGTTGGGACGTTCCAAGACAGACCAGTTGGGTCGGGGCAAATGGGTGTGGTTGTCGGAGAGTGGGTGTGAGGGTGTGTGCCCGGTGCGTGAGTGGCTGGCATTTTGTGGTCGAGTGCGGAGCTTGGAGGGGGAGATTTTTGTGCATGCGTCGCGAAAGCGCTTGACGTCCTCTCAGTTGTTGGCGGTTCTGCGGATGGCTTTGCGGAAGTTGGGCAGGGACCCGGCACGTTTTGGCACGCACTCGTTTCGGATCGGGGCGGCCACTGCTGCGGCGGGTTTGGGTTGGTCGTGGGAGGAGATCCGGAGGATTGGTCGGTGGCGGTCGCATTGCTGCAAGCGCTATGTGCGTAAATGAAAGGGTGGGGCGTGCTGCTTGGCCGGCTGCACTGTTTTTTGTTGTTGCTTCTCTTGTTCTGCTGAGGTACTAATCTCTTTCTCTTCGTAGGTTGTGTTCGTGTGCCGGGGGCCAAGACGGTCACCTGGGTCGTTGGGCACTCTTTTGTGCACTGGGGGAGAAGTATGCTGCCAGGCGGGTGTACGGCCGTAACCTGGGCCTGAGGAGCAGCCATCATGAAGTTCAATGGTGGGGTAAGAGCGGAATGCGTTGGGGAGAATTGCTACCATGGCTCACAAGGAAAGTGGCGCAGCTGGGCTGCCCGGACATGCTCATCATCCATTTGGGAGAGAATGACTTAGTGAAGCAGTCGGGGGTGTCACTTTTGCACTTGATGCAGAGGGATTTGGATGCAATGAAACGCAATCTGGCTGGCGCCTGTATTGTGTGGACTGAGTTTGTTCCACGACGGATCTGGAGGGGTGCGCTTAAGCCTGCGGCAGTCGAACGGGCACGCAGGAAACTGAACAGGGCTATGAGACTCTTTTGTGCAGATAAAGGGATCCACGTGCTGGCTCATGTCGGGCGGATGTATGACGTTACAACGCATACTTTTACAACGACTACCATTACAACGCAATTTTTACAACGCAGGATCCATTACAACGAAGTACCATTACAACGCATGTATTTACAACGCAGATACCTTTACAACGCATACCATTACAACGTAAGTATTTGTAAGTATATAATAGTTTTTGAAATGTAAATTAATTAAAATTAATTTAATTTAATTTAATTAATTTAATTAATTTAATTTAATTTAATTTATTTTAATTTATTTAATTTAATTTAATTTAATGTAATTTGATTAATGTAAATAATTTAATTTAATTAATTTAATTTAATTTAATGTAATTTAATATAATTAATTAATTTTAATTTAATTTAATTATTTTAATGAAATTTAATGTAATTTAATGTAATTTATTTAATTTAAATAATTTAATTTAATTAATTTAATTTAATGTAATTTAATATAATTAATTTATTTTAATTAAATTTAATTAATTTAATGTAATTTAATGTAATTTAATAAATTAATTAATTACATTTTATTTAATTTAATTTATTTTAATTAATTAAATTTAATTAATTAAATTTATTCTAATTTAATTTAATTAATGTAATTTAATTTATTTTAATTTAATTAAATTTATTTTAATTTAATTAAATTTAATTTAATTATTTTATTTAATTTAATTTAAATAATTTTTTTTAATTTAATTTAATTTAATTATTTTATTTAATTTATCCTGTACCCCTATACCCAAAAACCCCAAACTGACCCTGAACCCTAAAAATACCCCTTTACCCAAAAACCCAAAACTGACCCTGAACCCTAAAAATACCCCTTTACCCAAAAACTGAAAACTAACCCTGAACCCTAAAAATACCCCTTTACCCAAAAACTGAAAACTGACCCTGAACCCTAAAAATACCCTTTTACCCAAAAATTGAAAACTGACCCTGAACCCTAAAAATACCCCTTTACCCAAAAACTGAAAACTGACCCTGAACCCTAAAAATACCCCTTTACCCAAAAACTGAAAACTGACCCTGAACCTTTAAAATACCCCTTTACCCAAAAACTGAAAACTGACCCTGAACCCTAAAAATACCCCTTTACCCAAAAACTGAAAACTGACCCTGAACCCTAAAAATACCCCTTTATCCAAAAACTGAAAACTGACCCTGAACCCTAAAAATACCCCTTTACCCAAAAACTGAAAACTGACCCTGAACCCTAAAAATACCCCTTTACCCAAAAACTGAAAACTGACCCTGAACCTTAAAAATACCCCTTAAAAAAACCCAAAAATATAACATTTTAAATATAATTATATACTTACCAATACTTACGTTGTAATGGTATGCGTTGTAATGGTACCTGCGTTGTAAAAAAATGCGTTGTAAATACATGCGTTGTAATAGTTTTTGCGTTGTAAAACTTTCGTTGTAATGGTAGTTCGTTGTAAAAGTTGCGTTGTAAAGGTTGTTTCCCATGTCGGGCTTCAGCTGGAGCAGCCACTTCTTTTCCGGGACGACGGCGTGCACCTTTCTCACATGGGGAATGCCTTTTACCTAATGGAGTTGCGCGGCCTGATTAGCCATTTCTGGAATGAATCTATCTGGTGTCCGAGAGTATGAGTTCGAAAGGTGCACGTGTGGTGGGGCAGGTAACCGCCCTCCGGGGGTTCCCTGGGTGGCGGGAACTGGGAGGGGTGGGGAGTCCATGACGGGCAGAATCACCCTTTCAGGGAGGGGGTTACAGGTGCAGGATGAGGGGAGTGGTAGACGGGAGTGTGATGGATGGAGATGACGGAGGAGTTGGAAAGTGAAAGGGGAAAGTGAATGAGATGCAAAGAGGTCATGGTGTGAATTGGGAGTGGCTGGTGGAACACGTGAGTGGATGATGGAGTGAATGGCAGGATGTTGGGGGGATTGTTCAAGTTAACGATGTTATGTTTATTGTTGAACGTCATGCCTGTCCTAATAAATGGCCTTTTACGCTAACTGATGCGTGGAGTGGTTATTTGCGCGATGGGACTAGTACTGGCCAAGCGAAGAGTAGCAATGAGATGGGCCCGCGGACCATTGTCTACTGTGAAGGAATGGCATCTCGACATGACGTATTATCATACTCAGAGACGTATAGTGACCTCCCCCCCCCCCTTCAGTCGCCTGGGGCCCCTATCAGCTATATTTGGTGAGCAAAGAAACAGGGGAGGAGGAAGGAGGGCAGAGGTGTCAAGCCGCCGAAATAAATGGACGGGACTAGGTGAGTGACGGATTCGGGGTCACCATCTCTGCTCCATGAGAAGGCTGCGATTAATAAGGCCACATTTACTTGGAGGGTTTGACGTTGGGACCGGCTCCTTGCACAGTGCCTTCTATGTCTCTATAGTAACCGTGATAATACAACATCAGAGGTTTTTATCCTGTATGTGGGGAGGGGGCACCGCTATGGGTCTGGCTAACTGTATTCGTAGTCTGCTGACAATGCAAAGTGATTGATTTAACTGTCAAACAGGGCGTAGTTGAGTAATGTACCTGGTCAAAATGTACGTTTCATAATGTTGACAATAAACAAAATTAAATAAAAATACAAAAAAGATTAAGACTGGCGTCTAATGCTATTGAAAATGATGGTTGTATCTTTTTTTGACTGTATTTTACGAATGTTGTCATTTTATGATTTGAAATTAACGAATAACGTATTATTGACTAACTGAATGCTGGTATCATCGCATTTCAACCACAGGTATTAAAAACAACATCCTAGCCAAAGATAACACAGGTGAATAATACGCCGATCTGTATCTCTCCACTAGATGGCAGAATCATCAAGGAAAAACAGATTCTAGCTGCTCCATTTGATGTCATTACATTAAGAAAATGATGTCTAAAAAATATGAACCATACACACCTTAAAATATTCCCACACGGCACGGGTAAAAAGTTGCTTCTACATTACCTACAACTGTAACTCAACAGCTGCTCCGTCAAATGAGGTTAGGTTTTTTTAGTGCAATTATTTCTGAAGAAATAAAACACAATATAATAACACCTGCAGACGCGTGAAATATTTCTAGTATTTTAGGAAATAGGGGAGATGAGTGAAGGGATGCATGTTTTTTTCTGAGCAAGTGGTAATTGGACTCGTCGCGCCCCCTGCCTAACTGTGTGGAATTCCCCCTCTGCCGAAGTTGTCAATAAATCTGTTTTCCAATAACTTTAGCATTTGTCAATGAATTGGCATGATGTTGGGCACGCTGAGGCTGTTATCAAGGTAATACTAGTGTACAAATCTCTGCTTTTAGGAACAAGATCTGACAAAGGAGACCAAGGTCACAGTTGTGCCAAAAATCTTAGACTTGCTAATTAATATTTTTTGCACCAACTAAAGGACCTCTATACAATTTGGAAAGACCCTTAGCATGTGCAGTTTAGTTTCAATATATTAAAGTTCATGCAAGTCCTTCGAGAGGAGGCACAGTTACATGGGGTGCGCCAAAAAAGTATTTGCAAGTAACATTGGTGTTTAAAAACTATTAGCAAGTTAGGCCCAGTGCAGGGAGTACAAGATCTGACAAAGGGGGCAAAGTTAAAGGGATGGCCAAGGTAAAGGGGCAAGTCACAGCGGGGATTGGCCAGGCCTCTGGTGGGGGTGGGGAGGGGGGCATGTCTAGCAGGTGAAAACCAGTTCCTGGTGGGTGCCTCTGGGTTGGGCGAAAGGCTGTGTACAGCAGGATTAGGCTGCAGGGCTTCAGCCAGGCCTTGCATCCAACCTGCTTTGGACTGGCAATCATGCCGCGTACAGCCTTTGACCCTCATTTATGAAGCCCTACCAGCATTTTTGCACTGCCGAAACATCAAATTTTTAAGTTCTAGTGGTGCATTGTGCCACAGGCATATTTATAAGGCAGCGTACAGCTACGTTACGTGGCCTTTCATGTCCTTATAAATATGTGCTCATTTCACACAGAAAACTGCATGAAAGGGGAGTTCCATGGGTGTTGCTGGGGACGTTCCCAGCAAAATCGCTTTTTGACACTGGGGATCCACACAAGCCACACATCCCTGGACTCCCCTGGGTGTCTAGTTTTCAGAAATGTCTGGGTTTGGTAAGTTTCCCTTGGTGGCCACCGGGCCTGGGAACAAAAACGCATGTGTCCCCCTTGCAAAACCAGGTCGTTTTGTGATAGATCATTTTGATGTCTCCACAATACGTTTTAGGCCCTTGCCTGTTGCAGTTACTTGGCCCACCCACAAATGTGAGGTACCATTTTTATCAGGAGACCTAGGGGAACATGGGTGGTAGGAAATCTGTGTCAGCCCAGTGATTCCACAACTTTTTTTTTAGCTAAATTTGAGGTTTGCAGGGGATTCTGGTTAGGAAAACTTTGTGGAACCATGCAAGTCACACCTCTCTTGACTCCCCTGGGTGTCTAGTTTTCAGAAAATGTCTGTGATTGGTAGGTTTCCCTAGATGACCGCTGACCTCGAGATCAAAAACACAGGTGACTCCCTCGCAAAACAAGGTATTTTAGTAATCAATACTTTTAAAGTCCACAGTACATTTTGGGATGTTTCCTGTCGCAGGCAGCAGGCCCTCCCACACAAGTGAGGTACAAATGAGGTACCATTTTTATTAGGAGACTTGGGGGAATGCTGGGTTTGTGGACATTTGTTGCTCCCCTTAGATTCCAGAACTTTCCATCACAGAAATATGAGGAAAATTTGTTTTTCCCCCAAAGTTTGAGGTTTCCAAGAGATTCTGGGTAACAGAACCTAGTGAGAGCCACACATGTAACTCCATCTTGGATACCCGTGGGTTTCTAGTTTTAATAAAAGTATAGGTTTGCTAGGTTTCCTTAGGTGCTGGCAGAGCTAGGGTCCAAAATCCACAACTAGGCACATTGAAAAAATGGGTCAGTTTTCACTGAAAAAAATGTGATGTGTCCATGTTGCTTTTTGGGCCGTTTCATGTTGCGGGTACTAGGCCTACCCACACAAGTGAGGTGCCATTATTGGGAGACTTTGGGGAATGCTGTATGGGGGCAAGTTTGTGGATCCACGCACAATCCAGAATTTTCCATCACAGAAATTTGAGGAAAATTGTTTTTTTTTACTAAGTTTGGGTAACAGAACCTGGTAAAAGCCACAAAAGTCACCCTATCCTGGCTTCCCCTGAGTGTCTAGTTTGCATAAAGGTACAAGTTTACTAGGTTTCCCTAGGTTCTGGCTGATCTAGGGTCTGAAAGATACAGCTAGGCACATTGCAAACAAAGGTCAATGTCTAGTGGGCTACGTGCCGCCATGGGGGGGAGGGCAGGTCAGGAGCTATTGCCCCAATTTGCACCAAAGGGGGGGCAGAAAGACTGTGGCTATTATTTGAGGGGGGGGGGGGTGTGGACTAATTGGTTTGCCCATTCTGGGAAGCTCCCACCCCTACGTATAAAAAAGTCAGCATAATCCCTTGTACCTAGTGAGCTCTCTAACCTCCCTGGGGGGCAGATCATGGGCTATTGCCCCCATCTGCCTTCTGGGGCGGCATAAAGTCTGTGTTATTTTTTTCGGGGGCATTGACATGCCCATTCTGGGCCGGTCCCGCCAATGAACTTTGAAAAAAAGAATCCCTGGCGCCTAGTGCGCTGTCTGCAATTATTTTTGGGTTTTGGGCATTGGCATGCCCATTCTGGCCAGCACACACCCCTACATATAAAAAAATAATGAGCTGTATGATTGGTTTTGTGCTCTTCTGTGTGTGGATTTCAGGGGTAGTTGAATCCCCAAATTCAGTTTTTCGGCGTTGTATATGCTGAGAAAATGAGTACTCGTGTTTGGTATTATTTTCTTTTTATTTGAATTCATGTGCAGAGACAGAAGGACAGCTGACACGTGGACAAGCCAGTGCTTTTTCAAGGCAGGATAGTCATGTCCGGTAAGGGTAAAATATAGATTCCAATAGCGATGTATGAAAGCAAACGTTGAGTCTCGGGTCAAATTGCAGTCTGAGTGAACTCTGAATTTGGGGATTCTCCTACCCCTGAAATCCATATAAAGAAGAGCACAAAACCAAGCAAAACCAATCATACAGCTCATTATTTTAATTAGGGTGGTATCTGGGTGAAACCACCATTTTGGTTTGTGCCACAACCCACATTTGGGTCATGACCTATTGTGTGTGACCCCATCAAGTCAACCACTTGCCAGTATAAAAAAATAATAATGCCTGGTGCCTAGTGGGCTTTCTGCCCCTTCCCCCCCAGGGCAGATCAGGCACTACTGCCCCATCTGCCTCCTGCAGGAACAGAAAGTCTGTGGACTTTTTTTTGGAGGTGGGGACATTGGCATGCCTAGTGGACTTTCTGCCCCACCCGGTGGGCAGATCAGGAGCTATTGCCCATACCTGCCTCCTGGAGGGGGCAGATAGATTTTTGGATTTTTGGTCGGGAAAGGGTGGGGGCATTGGCATGCCCATTTGGGGCAGCCCAAACCCCAGGCCTATAAAAAAGAGTCCCTGGTGTCTAGGGTGCTTTCTGCCCCACTGGGGAGACCGAAAGACTGATTATGTCAGAATTTAATGGGAGGAGCAAAGGCCCTTGCCCAAGGGGAACTCCCCCTTCCCTGGTAAAAGGGGAGAGTCTCTCCTTTCCAATGATACCCCTCCCATCTCTATTGGTGCAAGGGGGCTGAGATAACCCCACAAGCACCAACATAGTGAAACTGAAACGTAGTTTCAGTTTCATTTTCAAAATAATGATGTCAGCACGCCATGCGCTCGATCATCATTACATTGGGGGAAAAAAGCCTCAGGGAGTTGGGGAAGCTCTTTCCCACTCCCAAGGCCAATAAAAAAAAAGGAAATTGCTTTGCTGTTTGCAGCAGAGGGATTTAGTGTGCCTGTGCACATAACAGAATGGTTTCGTCATGAGCATAGGAGCACTGGTGCTCATGATGGAACCATTCTGTCATGAGCACCGAAGGGGTTAAAGCACGGCGTTATGTGAGGACACTAAGCTGACACGTATGATGGTGCGGGGGTGATGGCACTGGTCACTACCATGTGATGGGCATATGTGAATAAACTGTGGGTGTACTGTATGTTAGGAACATGGCACACTCCATCCCTTCATTTTGGATGCAGGTCAGCACAGCCATATGATATCAAGTTCTGCCCAGTGGCAAAAACTGTTAAATGAGGCCCTGCGTGTGCATTCAAAAGTGTCAAAGAGCCTCAGTAATGCAACACTATGTATAATGCTGCATCAAAGCACCCTGTTGAAGCAATGGATTCCCTATCTCTAGTCTGTATGTCCACATGTAAATCCCATGAGATGTATCCCTGGCCTGTTCAACTGAGAAATATTGTTATAAATTAACCTCGCAAGATCATGTCTACCATGCTACATTACATCACTCATCATATACACACATCACATCTTATGTGCACACGGTTTTGTAGCGCACAAACCACTGTTTCAGTCCCTTAGGCTTGAGACTGTGCAGCAAGGTGCAGCCTCATGCACAAACTACATCTCCCATGTCAGCCAACAAAACAGTCATCTTGGGAATAATGTACCTGTCTTGGAGAAATGCTGCACAGTTTCTGCCAGTGCATGCACAAAACCCCGGACACTGAATCATGTGGAAAGTATGGCCTACACTGTCCACAAGTGTGGCACTGTAGTTTACTTAGTCTACCAGTTGTACTATACAGCACAAGAATAACACATATCTCAAACCCTGTGCGTACTAACCCCATAGTTGGCATTGTGCACTGTCATGGCCACACCGTCATGTCCCACATTGATATCGACTCACTATCCACTATCAATAGCAGTACACATTGAACAAGTTGACTCCAACTCTCAATGCCAAATATGTGTGACTGAAGTACACCACATCACCTGCTCCAGTTACATGTTGTAAAATCAGACGGGTATCGGTTCAGGAATGGCAATAGTAGCCAAAAATAGATTCAATAGATGAATTTGAGAAATGTGTCGACTCAATGGCAAATTGACTCTCCTTACTTGTGAAAAATCATCTCCTGCATGGCATTGGCACTCACCAGTATGACAAATAGTAAGTGAATTACAGACAGCAGCACACCTGTATGTGTAGCACAGTATTAATCATTTCCAATCCGTACGTGGGTGTATGCCACACAATGTTATACCATGTCTCTTATATTAAGTAAGGTGTATGAGTCATTCAGGATACATAACAGAATGTACATGAATGTGGGGTCATCCCTTGTCATGACTCTTAACTAATTGTACCCCTCCTGTCTTTGCAGCTGACTGAGGATACGTTCTGCTGTCATGGGCCATGACTCCTCTGAAATACCCACAAATAGAAGCCTAGCAGAGGTACAATCATGCCGTAAGCAGCACCCAGCCTTAGTTGAGCGCCCATTTGGTGTTTAAAATCCTGCTTCAGGAGCCTTAATATATCTGGGTGTCAATTGCTCTACTCGCCACCAGTATTGTGCAAAATAATATTGTTGTGTTGCATGTTGCACAATATTTGTATAGGGACAAATGTGCAATGGGCTGATGAGCATGGGGAGCAGGAACTGCCGGACAATGAGGAGGAGGAAGAGGGGGAGCCTCATCAAACTGTGCCATCAGTTGCTACAACACGGTGGAGGGACCACATCATCAACAATTTCTTCACAGAAGCATGAGTGATGTACATGATGTCACATAATGATGACATATATAACTTTGTCAATATATGTATTCATGCATTTATGAGCACTACCACTGTGGATGCATTTTGATTCCATAGTCCCAGTAAACATCTAAACATTCACATTAACCTGCAACAAATTATCACATAGAAAATGTATCTAGCTATGTGTAACAAAGAGCATTGAACATCATCTGGTACAAGCCAAATAGTGTGCATGCCAACAACCTGTAGGAAATAGTCCTCCACTGCCAGCCACAATTAACATGGTGTGGTAATGTAGATAGTGTGCAATGACTGTGTGTGTCCCTCTCCTGCAGCTACCCATTTGACCAGCCTCATATGTGTGGACAACTGTAGAATCCACTCATAGTATGATGACTGTGAAGTGATCCACATAGTATGTGTATGGGAACACAGTCCCAAAGCTACAGTCTACTTATGCTACATCAATAACTGTTTCCACAGAGGAAATCCATTAGGTTATCTCGTATCACACAGGCAAATGCTACATAATTTACTTTGTCGGTGCAACTGTGTTGCATGTGAACACCCACTGCTATGCACAAGTAAAACCGCCTTGATGCAGAGCGTAGCTATGGTGGGATTTACACAGCCTTACTGTCAGCAAAATGTAGGATGCCACGCCAAGGCATTCTAGGATAGCACCATCAGCATGAGTGAGAATCATGTTGGCCACAAATGATGACACTGTTACTTTCCTGTGTGCTATTACCCTTGAATATGAATGGCCTATACTCAAACAATCATATGGCGCCTTCCATACATCCCCTTCCTGGTGGATGCAGCCAATAGCTGCACACTCCCAAGAATCCACACAGCCTGATGTCTCCACTTTGGGGCACTTCGCTGTGTGGCACTAGGCTGCGCTGTCGTACATGTGGGTGCACTGACCCCATGGCAGTGCTATGTAGTCGCATCCCTGGGGTAAGCTAATGCATTGTCAAAGATACTAAGACCAATTTAGCATAATTAGCACCTCTTGTAAGGTGCGCTCTTGCGCTACCAGAGTGTTTGGGCGCAATTCGTAGTATGATCCCTGAACAGCATTAACTCACACATATGTCAAAAATCATGCGAAAACAGTAAAGAGGTCAACTTCACTATTCACACCCAACACTACAAACCCTGATATTATTACATGCGTTGCACATCCCAATATATAAAAAAACACACATTTACCTTATTACGTAAAACAAAACTGACGCATAAGCATTAAGCGTTGATTTTTGCAGCCACCACATCAGCCGAAAATGAGGCTTTCCAGCTGATGCGTCAAAACAAACGCATTGTGCTTTGTCAGGCCTTGTGTGAAACCGACTCATCATCTGAAAATGTGATGCATCCACCCAGGAATTATGTTATTTATTAAGGGAAGTGATGTCAAGGATCCTGCAAACCAGGAACTGTAAAGTTACTTTTATTTTCACTTTAAGTCACAGCTTTACTGTCTGAGCTGGAGAGTGGTAGGTTTTGGTTGTGTTGGAGAGTGTTTTGATGTGTTTGGAGCTAGTTCGTCGTGTCTGCTGTCCCTGTCATGGCCCTCAAGTCTTCTTTGTGCTGTTTAGTTGTCTATTGGTGTATATTGTCCTGTTTCCTGTCAGGTGTTTGCCTACTGGGGTATTTTTGTCAAAGATGTACTAGTGGTTTTTGGAGTCTGCGGTTTTCTTTGGGTTTTAGTATTTGGGTGGGATAATGCCAGGGAAGCGCATGGCTCACCCCACGAGTGAGCAGGAGTTTGCCAGCTTCCTGTGGCTGGTCACACATTACCTTCCTGCCATGGTAGCCAGAGTGAGACATGTGCTCCAGGGCTACCCTGTGAAGGTGCAGAAGCAACAGTGGGAGAGTGTCCCCCTCCAGTTGCTGAGGCTGTTTGGATTGGGCTGCAACATCCTTCAGCTGAAATATCACTGGGCCATTGTGTCTGACCTCCTCAACATTGTTGACATCAAAGTTGGCACAGCATTTGGTAAGTACACATGATTTTTGTGTTTTCC
This sequence comes from Lissotriton helveticus, assembly GCF_964261635.1. Lineage (NCBI taxonomy): Eukaryota > Metazoa > Chordata > Amphibia > Caudata > Salamandridae > Lissotriton > Lissotriton helveticus. Next base: position 558,317,694 of record NC_136071.1, on the reverse strand, counting down.
AATTTTTCTCATTTACCATTGATGATTTGCGGTAAGATTAAGTATGGCTCACATGACTTTTGATTCAAAATGGCAATGCACCCATGTAAAAGAGGGAAATGTTGTGGCAAGGGCTCTAGCAGGATCTGTGCAGCAGTGCTATCTGTGACAATAAGTGGGCCACACACGTGTCAATGTCCCCGTAGATGATAAAAATGAGTCCCGGGGAAGCAGTGAAATGATGTATATGCCCATAGTCCATCCAGCAACTCATATGATGACAGGTGAGGTAGAGAGGACCAGCTCCAGAGGTGCTTATTTCACAACAAGCATTTGTCCGGTTTTGATGGGCCATTACAGAGTATACACTAACCATAAATGAGCTTATTTACAAGCCACTTGCACTGCTTGGATGTCACTTCTTGCATAATCAAAAGTGATGCACCGTCCGCGCATGGGCCTTGTAAATAAGCCCCATAGTGAAGTGCAGATGATACTCCTTGGCATATTCCCCTGGGTGGTTAGGCATTAATGAGGCCTCATATGGCTTACACTGCTTAGCTCACCTCTGAATGTGACAAAACACATATCACTGATCTTGAATAGCCTTTCCTATGTAAAATGTATGGCTCCTTGAAGTCCACTATGGCTATGCTGTGCTGTGAATTGGCCTGCCTGGCTACATATCTCTGAATGCATACCAAATCCCGCATGCTGCCTTTGCATGGCCTCATGGAGGTGTTTTTGAGGTCAGCGCCACTGGCGCTGTCCTTGCATGTGAGACTCCATTGTACATGCCTCTAATATGAGATGCCCAAAGTATGTTAGAGGGGCGCACACTCAGATGGTACTGTATCCAAGGGTATGCTATCCTGAAAATAACACATCTAAACGTATCCCATACATGTTATTCTTCAAATTTGCAATAAAAAACTTAGAGATGCATGTAACATGTCCGAACAATATCTGCAACATCTGGTACTCTGCATGACTGACAGCTACAGAACTCATTAACTTAAGGAACAAGATGTGTGATGTACGTAGCTTACTCATTTCCTGGTGTCAAAATTTAGGAGGATCTGGGTATTGCAATACCATGCTGAGTATGGTATGCCAGTTATGTAGGTTCAGAGAATCATCAAGGCCATAGACTCTAGTGAAACATAGAAGTGATGAGGTTCATGAACTGGTTCTGCAATTTGGCTAACAGGTACATCTTTTGGCTCATCATACGTATGTTTTTTTATCAAGTGTGGGGGGAGGTAGAATGTTGATCCATTCAGTTTCCAAAGTCAATATCTTAATCAAGGTGAGGGAATGGATCACTTGTCCTGTACAACCTTCGGTATGCAGGTAAAATACAGGAAATGGGGTGTCCCAATCTAAAATGACCCTCATGCACGTGATGGGTATGTTTGACGTTAAAGCGGTATATCTTGGTTCTCCGCTTTTAAACCACGCGTGTGCATAATCATTGGGTCGATCGAGTTATGCAGCCTCCACCAGGAGGATCTTACCCAAGGTTGATGCAGTAGTGAGCCAGTGAAAAAAGAAATTGAAATAGTTTTAAAAGGGGCCAGGAAAACCAGGGTATTGATTTATTGGTCTGGCTTCCGGGTCCGGAAACTCTTTAGTATAGTGCACGTTGGATTATGAGTAGTAAGTGCACTTAGAGTCTAGGGTTCTTGAATAGTGAGAGGAAAGTTCTAAAATGGTCGACATGTTTCTGCCATACTGCCTGGGTTAGGACTTACAGGCATTCTTCAGGACCGTTAGGTGAATAACGTGAAAGTAATATAAAAGTAGTGCTCAAAAAAGTGATAAATAAAGGTTGTTGACCTGTTATTCTTGTTATGAAGGTCTCATTGTACCTGCGAAAAGTAAACACAGTGGTATCGCAACACAAACAAGGGAAAGGGTACAGGGGGACACATACCTAGCAGAAATCTGCTACATCTATCTCTCTTGTGATAGAATACTAAACAACTAAAAAATGGTAATACTTTTGTAACCGGTTATCAATCATGGCAATGTCAACTCTCTCATGGGGCTCTCCATACTCATGCAAAGATTTTTAGCATGCTCGCAGTCGTTTCATGCGTGTTGATCTTAAAGATATATTGGTGCTTTACTCACATCTCATGTAGTCTATATACTACAAGCGGTTTCATTTCAATGTGGATGTTCACCATTTTATAGCCCTTATCCCGTATACATGGTGCCAAGGCGGTTCTCATTACGTGATGACATTATAGAAATCATGTTTACATTTGTGGCCCCATGGTGTTACGGTCGCGAGTGAAATTATCATGCGGTTTTGTTACCTCGCGCAAACAATTTTCGCGCTCCTGTCGGATTGAATGAGCTTCAGGGGGACTAGGGAGGGAGACATTGCGGTTAGTATCATTACTTCCCGTATACTTGCGGTTTTTGTTGGTCTCGTTCAAAGCGCTCCGCTACCTCTTGTGCCCGTCCCTGGTGCCTACTGTGCGCGTTGCTCAAGTCAAACCGGAAACTATTCCCAATGTTTCCGGGTTGCCATATGGGCGGGTGTGTTAGAGTTCTGTATTCCTATTGGTTCTCTCTTGTGTTGTCATGGTGACCTGACGAGTAAACTCTCGAGGTCGGGATTCTGTTACGAGTAAAGAAAAAAGTTGGTAAATTTGTATTAAACAAAGTTCAAGTCAGATAATGGGGCCTGTTGCAACCGGGGTTGCCTCTTAGTCGAGTGAATAGGCTCTCATTGTCAATGAATATCGAGGTGGATGTCGCTATTACCAGACTTCCTGTTTTTTCATTTCGTTCTTACTGCAGACAGGCGGGGTAGTCTAGCTGCTATGCACCAATCATTTCTATCAGATGCTCACAATTTCGATTGACTGTCTCTTTTCCTCTAGTTATATTTTGACAGAATATCAATCTGATAGGGTTATTCAGTGCTTAATTCCTAGAATAGATATATATTCCTTACTGTTTTTCATAGTCACATTCTCAATTGGATTGGTGTTTTCGGATCAGGTTGAGGTTCCTTTTATCTCCTCATCAGACTCAGCCACGGAATATTATCATTCAGCCCTTCGCTGTCCGTTTTGAGCCTGTGTACCCATCTCTGTTCCTTCTCAAAGAGAATTTTTTCTGCATTTCTGTCTTTTCTTACCAGAGTTTCAAGAATTACCCATTGTAAATCATCCACGGTGTGGTTGTTCTCCAGATAATGTGTGGCCATTTTTGTGGTGCTTTTCTTACATTTCACATTACTCCTGTGTTCACACAGTCTTTGTTTTATTTTCCTGCATGTCATGCCGATATAATTCATCCCTCATGGACAAGTGATCATATATATCACGTGAGTGGTGTTACAATTTGTGTGATTTTTCAAAGTCCATTTGAAGTTTGGTAACAACTGCAATTCTTTTGTTGGTTTTGTGAGGCTGCACACAGAGCAGGTGCCACACGGGTAGTGTCCTGTCACTTGTGGGTTACCCCAGACGTTTGACTGTGCTCTCAAAATACGGGGGGCTGGCCTTGTGTGGACTAGTATATCCTTCAGGTTTCTAGTTCTTCTATTCGCAAACCTTGGTTTTGGCCATTTGAGGTTGCCCGATGTTAGTATTCTCCAATTTTTGTTGATGATCTTTTTTATATTGTTCGTCATCGGGCTGTATGTCGTCACTCATGTGAGGACATCTTCCGCTGGTTTCTTGGGTGCAGTCTCGAGAAGTGCTTCTCTACTTTGATTCCTTGCACGTTTGTTGCATTTATTGATGATTTTCTTTGGATAGTCTCGAACTTCCAGTTTGTGGCAGAGTTCCTTCGCTTGTGTTTGGTATTCATTAGTGTCGCTACAATTTCGTCGCAACCTTAAGAACTGGCTGTATGGTAAGGAACTCTGCCACAAACTGGAAGTTCGAGACTATCCAAAGAAAATCATCAATAAATGCAACAAACGTGCAAGGAATCAAAGTAGAGAAGCACTTCTCGAGACTGCACCCAAGAAACCAGCGGAAGATGTCCTCACATGAGTGACGACATACAGCCCGATGACGAACAATATAAAAAAGATCATCAACAAAAATTGGAGAATACTAACATCGGGCAACCTCAAATGGCCAAAACCAAGGTTTGCGAATAGAAGAACTAGAAACCTGAAGGATATACTAGTCCACACAAGGCCAGCCCCCCGTATTTTGAGAGAACAGTCAAACGTCTGGGGTAACCCACAAGTGACAGGACACTACCCGTGTGGCACCTGCTCTGTGTGCAGCCTCACAAAACCAACAAAAGAATTGCAGTTGTTACCAAACTTCAAATGGACTTTGAAAAATCACACAAATTGTAACACCACTCACGTGATATATATGATCACTTGTCCATGCGGGATGAATTATATCGGCATGACATGCAGGAAAATAAAACAAAGACTGTGTGAACACAGGAGTAATGTGAAATGTAAGAGAAGCACCACAAAAATGGCCACACATTATCTGGAGAACAACCACACCGTGGATGATTTACAATGGGTAATTCTTGAAACTCTGGTAAGAAAAGACAGAAATGCAGAAAAAATTCTCTTTGAGAAGGAACAGAGATGGGTACACAGGCTCAAAACGGACAGCGAAGGGCTGAATGATAATATTCCGTGGCTGAGTCTGATGAGGAGATAAAAGGAACCTCAACCTGATCCGAAAACACCAATCCAATTGAGAATGTGACTATGAAATACAGTAAGGAATATATATCTATTCTAGGAATTAAGCACTGAATAACCCTATCAGATTGATATTCTGTCAAAATATAACTAGAGGAAAAGAGACAGTCAATCGAAATTGTGAGCATCTGATAGAAATGATTGGTGCATAACAGCTAGACTACCCCGCCTGTCTGCAGTAAGAACGAAATGAAAAAACAGGAAGTCTGGTAATAGCGACATCCACCTCGATATTCATTGACAATGAGAGCCTATTCACTCGACTAACAGGCAACCCCGGTTGCAACAGGCCCCATTATCTGAATTGAACTTTGTTTAATACAAATTTGCCAACTTTTTTCTTTACTCGTAACAGAATCCCGACCTTGAGAGTTTACTCGTCAGGTCACCATGACAACACAAGAGAGAACCAATAGGAATACAGAACTCTAACACACCCGCCCATATGGCAACCCGGAAACATTGGGAATAGTTTCCGGTTTGACTTGAGCAACGCGCACAGTAGGCGCCAGGGACGGGCACAAGAGGTAGCGGAGCGCTTTGAACGAGACCAACAAAAACCGCAAGTATACGGGAAGTAATGATACTAACCGCAATGTCTCCCTCCCTAGTCCCCCTGAAGCTCATTCAATCCGACAGGAGCGCGAAAATTGTTTGCGCGAGGTAACAAAACCGCATGATAATTTCACTCGCGACCGTAACACCATGGGGCCAAAAATGTAAACATGATTTCTATAATGTCATCATGTAATGAGAACCGCCTTGGCACCATGTATACGGGATAAGGGCTATAAAATGGTGAACATCCACATTGAAATGAAACCGCTTGTAGTATATAGACTACATGAGATGTGAGTAAAGCACCAATATATCTTTAAGATCAACACGCATGAAACAACTGCGAGCATGCTAAAAATCTTTGCATGAGTATGGAGAGCCCCATGAGAGAGTTGACATTGCCATGATTGATAACCGGTTACAAAAGTATTGCCATTTTTTAGTTGTTTAGTATTCTATCACAAGAGAGATAGATGTAGCAGATTTCTGCTAGGTATATGTCCCCCTGTACCCTTTCCCTTGTTTGTGTTGCGATACCACTGTGTTTACTTTTCGCAGGTACACTGAGACCTTCATAACAAGAATAGCAGGTCAACAACCTTTATTTATCACTTTTTTGAGCACTACTTTTATATTACTTTCACGTTATTCACCTAACGGTCCTGAAGAATGCCTGTAAGTCCTAACCCAGGCAGTATGGCAGAAACATGTCGACCATTTTAGAACTTTCCTCTCACTATTCAAGAACCCTAGACTCTAAGTGCACTTACTACTCATAATCCACTTCCAACGTGCACTATACTAAAGAGTTTCCGGACCCGGAAGCCAGACCAATAAATCAATACCCTGGTTTTCCTGGCCCCTTTTAAAACTATTTCAATTTCTTTTTTCACTGGCTCACTACTGCATCAACCTTGGGTAAGATCCTCCTGGTGGAGGCTGCATAACTCGATCGACCCAATGATTATGCACACGCGTGATTTAAAAGCGGAGAACCAAGATATACCGCTTTAACGTCAAACATACCCATCACGTGCATGAGGGTCATTTTAGATTGGGGCACCCCATTTCCTGTATTTTACCTGCATACCGAAGGTTGTACAGGACAAGTGATCCATTCCCTCACCTTGATTAAGATATCATCATACGTATGTACACTACAGCCTGTCTTTTCAATGTCTTTCATTCAGGCATGTCAACAGTGTCATTTGATTACTTACAACCTGAACAGTTACATAGCCAATAGCTATGCATATGTACTGTGCTTGTGTTGCATATCAAGTAAGTGTTCTAACTTTACTGATACGTTTTACATGTTATGAGGTGGTTAACGTGAAGCACCCCAACCTCACCAGTAAGAGGCTTCATCCATGCTAATTGTGTAGTGCAAGAATTGAGTGTGATGTCAGATGCTATGTGACTTGCCGGTAAACAACCGTTACAACGCAACTTTTACAACTGACTACTTTTACAACCCACTTTAAAATGCAGGATCCATTACAACGAAGTACCATTACAACGCATTTTTTTACATCGCAGATACCTTTACAACGCATGCCATTACAACGTAAGTATTGACAAGTATATAATTATAGTAAAAATTTTATAGGTTTGGGTTTTTGGGTAAATGGGTATTTTTAGGGGTCAGGGCTAGGTTTGGGTTTTTGGGTAAAAGGGTATTTTTAGGGTTCAGGGCTAGGTTTGGGTTTTTGGGTAAAAGGGTATTTTTAGGGTTCAGGGCTAGGTTTGGGTTTTTGGGTAAAGGGGTATTTTTAGGGTTCAGGGCTAGGTTTGGGTTTTTGGGTAAAGGGGTATTTTTAGGGTTCAGGGCTAGGTTTGGGTTTTTGGGTAAAGGGGTATTTTAGGGTTCAGGGCTAGGTTTGGGTTTTTGGGTAAAGGGGTATTTTTAGGGTTCAGGGCTAGGTTTGGGTTTTTGGGTAAAGGGGTATTTTTAGGGTTCAGGGCTAGGTTTGGGTTTTGGGGTAAAAGGGTATTTTTAGGGTTCAGGGCTAGGTTTGGGTTTTTGGGTAAAGGGGTATTTTTAGGGTTCAGGGCTAGGTTTGGGTTTTTAGGTAAAGGGGTATTTTTAGGGTTCAGGGCTAGGTTTGGGTTTTTGGGTAAAGGGGTATTTTTAGGGTTCAGGGCTAGGTTTGGGTTTTTGGGTAAAGGGGTATTTTAGGGTTCAGGGCTAGGTTTGGGTTTTTGGGTAAAGGGGTATTTTTAGGGTTCAGGGCTAGGTTTGGGTTTTTAGGTAAAGGGGTATTTTTAGGGTTCAGGGCTAGGTTTGGGTTTTTGGGTAAAAGGGTATTTTTAGGGTTTAGGGCTAGGTTTGGGTTTTTGGGTAAAGGGGTATTTTTAGGGTTCAGGGCTAGGTTTGGGTTTTTAGGTAAAGGGGTATTTTTAGGGTTCAGTGCTAGGTTTGGGTTTTTGGGTAAAGGGGTATTTTTAGGGTTCAGGGCTAGGTTTGGGTTTTTGGGTAAAGGGGTATTTTTAGGGTTCAGGGCTAGGTTTGGGTTTTTGGGTAAAGGGGTATTTTTAGGGTTCAGTGGTAGGTTTGGGTTTAAAAAAAATTAAATTAAATTAAATTAAAATTAAATTAAATTAAATTATATTAAATTTAACAACTTAAATTTTTAAAAATATTATATACTTACCAATACTTACGTTGTAATGGTATGCCTTGTAAAGGTATTTGCGTTGTAAAAAATGCGTTGTAATGGTAGTTCGTTGTAATGGATCCTGTGTTGTAAAAATTGCGTTGTAAAGGTATGCGTGCTAAAAGTATGCGTGGTAACGTCATACATCCGACTTGCCAGATTCAATGTGCATCCCTAACACAAAGGAAAAGTGGATGTTAAGTGTTGCATGTCTATCAGCCTCTGTCTAATGTCAAGGAAAATACATTGCCAATTTGGGATGGACCACATGCTAGAGGCTTGACAAGGGGACCATGATCACAGTGGCAGACAATGCGAAAATATGTGGGAGTGGATACACATCTGAACATGGCTGTGAAGAATTCTGAATGCATGTCAGTTGCACATTCGAATATATAGGGTGCATGTAATGAGTGGTGGCATGGTCCACCATGCACTTACAACATTTCAGATACGAGAGGTTTCACATGCATCTGTGTGGTGTGAGGTGCATCTCCAGTGTTTACTGTTACATGTAATACCTGCCAAGTGTTAAGTACAGTTAGTAATATGTCCTGATAATCGTTCTTGCCATACCAGTTACACTACGTTGCGAGACAATACTTGTACTTTGCAGACATTGCACATCTTACTGAGGCAAATGCCAATAACATAAAGGCCATTGCAGGATGCAGAAGGCACATTAATGTTCAGTAAAGATGACATGAGTACCATTCCATGAGTACCAAACAGCATTGTTACCAAGCAGAGTAAGTACTGACATAGTCATACCTAAATGTACCAAGGTATTGCAATTGCATTGTGCAAGAATTGCCCTGCCTTCGTTATTTGGCCTTAGTAATTCTGATATATAATAGAATATAGGCATGTGTATGCTCACTCTAATCTGCAAGATGAATTTAGGCTGTAAGAGCTGCTACCTTAGATGTTGTGAAAGAAATATTGTTTCATTATGTTTGTACCTGTTCTTAATCACCCGTTGACTGACAGTTATCCTTGTTGCTTAAACAGACTACATGACTCCAGAGCAGCTAAGGTAGTATAATCTCGGAAAGGAGCACTACCACCACCTAAGAAGAGTTGCGAAGGCACACAGGGACATGAGGAAGCGTTGCGAGGAGGAGAAGGCTCTGGGCAAGTGGACAAGCTTTTCTCTAGGACCACCAACACAGGAGAAGAGGTGCTCAGGCAGTAAAGGAAATTCAGGCCAAGGTACCTCAAAGACACCAGTACCCAGCACATCCACCAGTGGACCATCCCAACCATCTGGCCTCACACTTCAGGCCACCGGAGGGCCTAGCTCATTTGAGCTTGACATTAAGAAGGACCTTTCATACTTACAATTGTGGGTGGCTATGCTAGAGAATATAATGGACCAGGCTCTGAAACTTCTCCACGAACTGAAGCAGGCAGTGGGAAGACCCAGGCCATGTTAGCCACAGGGAGCCTTGCTGCCCTTCCCCCTCCATATAGTTTTAATGTTGCTAATTAGATTTTATAGCTTAGTTTAGGTTAGCTAGTGTAGTGATAGTAGTGATAGTATAGGGGTAGTGGTCTTACGGGTTGTGTAGGAGGGTGCAATTTTAGTGGGTAGGTATACTTTGTTTTTAGTTGGGGTGGGAGGTTGATGTGTCTATAAAAACATATATTTGTTATAAAACTGTAGTTAGTTGACGTTTAGGTGTAGTTTCTGTTGTCCTTGTGTGAAGGCCTGTCTTAAGGAGTGTGGGAGGATGTTTATCATGTTGTGCTAAATGTGTAGAATAGGTTAGATTAAGGTCGTTTTAGATAGTATGTAGAATATGATAGTGTAGGTTAGGTTAGATCAGTTAGTGTAGGGTAGGTAATTTTATTTATTTTAAGTTTTTTATTGACATTAAATGTCATTGTTTGCTACATACAAGTCTGCATCGTGATTTAATATGTGGGAGTTAGCATGTGTGCTCCGGTAATGTTATGTACATGCATTTGTCTTTGCTAGCAGTGTTTCACAACATGTGTGAGTAGGTATCTTACCTAAGTACAGGTATCTGTCAGGTTTCCTATGACTTAACATTATTTATCTACAGACATTGTTGAGCAGCTCACATGGCAATCATGATGGAAATGGTACACACTACAACTTATGTGTTCACATAGGATATCTCTATGTGGGTATGTCATACAACATGCTTTGGAGGGATGTTGTGGTCACAACATTTGCCCAAAGTGAAGCTTTTGGACTCACACACTAATGGCTACCATATGATATCTCCATGTGGTTATGTCATACAACATGCTTTGGAGGGATGTTGTGGTCACAACATTTGCCCAAAGTGAAGGTTTTTAGACTCACACACTGATGAATGCCCCGTACCCACTCACACTTGCAGCGTTTACTTGTCAGCCCAATGTTGTTTGCTTGCTAATATCCATAGGTTGACCTGGCACTTGTGGGGTGACTTAATTCACTATTAACACTGACTGCCTGACACCAGTTGAACTGCATGCTTGCAACCTTAAGTAACCACTTCCTAGTAAAAACACAAATAGAGTTCACCAAATGTGTCACACTCTCACTGCCTAGAATTGTCCCTGAATCCAAAAACATATGTCCCTTTGGCAAGTAGTTCGTGCATTTGCCTCACAGAATACTCAATGCCCAACTTGGTCCAGACTCCCACAGACAGACAACACACAGGTAGTACTAAGTGCATTTATTTACATCTGCAAACGATGAAGCGGTTCACAGGTAAAGTTCATTGGAGAACAACCCCAAAGGATGTTTCGAGCCTGTGGATGTCCAGACAGAGTCTATGTGGGGAACATGTCATGGGACATGCGGAAGAGAGAAGTGCTTCGTTGAGGAGGATGGCCACGTCAGGATAGGCAGCATTGACAGTCCACAGATGGTCAAGGTGTACAGGGTGAAATCAAAAGGGGGACAGTGGCAGCTGATTTTCATTGGCATATTTATAAGCACAGAGCATAGGAGAAACTGGGTACGTAGCACAGAAGAATGCTGCTGTAGACTTTTTCATAGGCAAGAGGTTCAGTCTACATCTTCCTCCTCTGATGTAAGTGGTGTCTTCCATGAGGGGTGTGTTGTAGGTGCAGCAGCCGAGGGAGGCACACACACATCAGGGGACAAAAGATGTGTATCCTGTGCCTGCAGCAGCATGCATCTGTGCTAACACATGAGGAAGCACAGCAACAAGGAGTATCTGCTGGGTTTGCAACACAGCAGCAATGTCGCAGTGGTAGGCAGCCATGGCAGCAAAGTGGGAGTCCCATGGACACCAACATAGTTCTCATTGCCCCAGCAGGTTGGCCACATCATGGGTGCCACCTTGGCAGGGCTTTTGTTCATGCCTCTGCCTCATAACACCAGCAATGTCAGCCAGGGACTTCTAGAGACCACTTAGCAAAGAGTAGGTGCCTCTGATGGCAGCAATGTTGTCCCTATTTGGACTGAGGTACCCATGGACTGCCTTAAGGGTGGTCACCACGGTTGCCATCCCTGCGTGAACCTGCTCTACCAACTCCAGCTGGACGCCTACCACAGTACGTTGGAAGGTATTCTGTGGGTCCGCAGAGTCCAAGGTTCTGGGTGGGGTGGGGTGGCAAGTGGTGCCTGTTGGTTGGTGGGAAGGGGTATGTGGCGACCCATGGCACTTTGACCCTCCCCGTGTCCAAGGATCATGTCACGATGGAGACCACGCGCTCTTAGAGAGTGTCCTGGTCGGTGGTTTGCATGTTGTCACCCTCTCCATCATTGCTGAAGTCTGGGAGAGCATGCTTTACTCTGCAATGAGATGGAGAAATGCTATTGCTGATCTCTCTTAGATGGTGACATGAGTAATCCAGTTGACAATCAAGATGCAATACATTCCACTTTCAGTCCCACATTGATGCGTAGGACACTTGTTACGCAAGGGTATGGATTGCCAATAGCACTGTATTTCCCTTTCAGATGACTGGGTATTAGCATTCTTCTTACTACCACGGTGTGCCTTCTCTGAGTGGATAGGTACTGTCATACTAGTCAGATTACGATCACTAATGTTCAACCCATTTCTCAGGACTATAGTGGTTATCTGCAAGGTGTCACACATCGTTTTAATCAGACCCATGCACTTGTATGTGCACATGCCTCCTCTGGCCGACTTACTACCACACAGTGATGGCACTCTGATTATACATTGACTCTCATATGCCTTCGACACCTACATTATGCATGACTATATCCAATGGTCTGACATGTGGGCTGTTATGGAGTGATATGTGTTAGGCAGCGCACCGCACATGGTAGTAGTGCTGGGAATAGTGACATGTACCTACAGTGGGGCATTTTTGCATAAATATGGCACAACATGGTGCTGCAAGTAATTTAGCAACACCACCCTGCATCATTACAAAAACACAGGATTGTACTGTATTCACACGAATATGGCACAACCCATGTGCTTTCCCTTGGGCTGGCACTGAAAAAACCTACTGAGCACCAACACAGACACCCTTGCCCCATGGTGCAAGTGTGCCTCCGTTGGCACACAGCTGTTCTACCGGTGCAGGGGTGAGCAAAGGGGTGGCACATATTCCTGTAAATACAGCCCATCCATGCATTTATGCAGTGACGTAGCTCGGCCCTGCAGATTTGTTTGCATCAACGCGCTGCGCTATTTCACTGTAAATATGCCCATGGTTCTCTGGTGTACATCACTTGCATTCACCCCCACACCCAGTCACATTGAATAGATGAGAGGAGATCAGGTGGTCCCTACCATGGCAGCTGGCATCTGAGTGTTCTGAACCTGCATGCCAGGACAGCCGCATATAATGTAGTTTAATCTAGGCTAATATGGACATAGCTCTTGAATGTCCCTATTTGTAGGTACTACCCATGGCCCACATAAACCCCACCCCTAAGGTGTGTTGTCTTTCATCTGAGAAACTAATTTTATGCCATGGATTTACAAGCTAGGTTAATGTGCATGGGACCAGGTGAGACGGAGGGGAATATTTCATAGACATGCTGCAGTGCAGCGCCACAAACCATCTTGCTGCGCCAAGCTGTGTGATTAGGAAAGTGCACCGTTGCATTGTGTTTACAACAATACAAGGCATCCTTGTGCTATCCTCTATGCTGGTGCACATTCAGCTGGTGGAGCACCAGTTCAGGTACACTTGTACCATGGCGCAAAGGTGCCTGCTTTGGCAGACTTCTGCTGTTTGTGCGCCAGCGCCAGGGGCGTAACACAGGCCCCCGCAGCCCCTCTACATACCTTGCAGGGAGGCCCCCTCAATTTTCGTTACGCCAGTGGCCAGCGCTGGCAGAAAAGACAAGAATGTGCTGTATCTTGTAGCTACAGGGGAAACTAGGGAGGCTTGGGTCCTGTCACTACTCGGCCTGGACCACTCAATTATTATACAACAAAACATTGGCTGGATAGGTTGTTTACTGATTCCTTAAGTATGAGCTCCGACCAAAAATTCTAAGTACATGTGATTTATTTCACATCACTTGTCACTAATTTCATACACATATAAATCAACAATCATTAATGTCATAAGGGAAGCTTACCAGGCAGAAGGTAGAACCCATGTGAACAACCAACAATGGTACCGGCGTTTATCACAGGATCCTTCCAAAGAGGTTATGCATGAAATTCTGATGGCAGCTACAGAAGCAACCGAACAAGGAATCTTTGGACCAAAAGAATCTGAGTACCTGATTAAAAAACACCCTCAAATACCACAACTGTACTTCCTACCAAAGGTTCATAAAGATGCATCAAATCCACCAGGCCGTCCAATCATTTCCGGATGTGATTCTATACTGGAACCAGTGTCCAAGTATGTGGATGTGTTTTTAAAGCCACTTCTGCCCGAGGTTGCCTCCTACCTGCGGGATATTATGGATTTTATAAATAAAGTTGATGGCTTCCTCTTCGATCCTAACATTCGTATCTTAGTGACAATGGACATAGTATCCTTGTATACACAAATTCCCCAGCAAGATGAGCTTGACGCCATTGAAGTATATCTAGAATCAAGACCCAGACCACATCGGGTCCCTACAGAATTTATCTTGAAGCTTGCATCATTTGCATTATGCCGCAATTTCTTTAAATTTGAAGACAAATTCTTTGTACAAGTCAAGGGGACAGCCATGGGTTGTCCCTTAGCTCCAGAGATGGCCGTGTTGTACATGACACAATATGAACAACGATTTGTGCATCAAAACAACCCATACGGTGGCCATATTAAACAATGGTACAGGTACATTGACGACATGTGGTATATTTGGGAAGACCCAGTATCAATGTTAAAGTAGTTTCACGAATGGCTCAACAACCGTAGCCTCGATATAAAATTTAGCTTAACGTACGTCACCAAAAATCAGGCATTCCTGGATGTAGAGGTGAAGTCAACTGACAGCAGTTTAATAACCACCCTTCACACTAAACCTATGGACAAGAACAACACCCTCCATTATCGGAGCTATCACCCCAGGAGTCTGAAGAATAATCTGGCATATGGGCAATTCTTAAGAATTAGGCGTAACTGTTCCCGGAAAGAGGACTTCAAACTTCAATCAGAAGTCCTAGCCAAGAAATTGGTGGAGAGAGGCTACCCTCCTAAACCTTTGAGTTATTCACTGAAAAGAGCTTGGAGGACACCGAGGGAACATCTTCTGATGAAGAACTCCAAATTAACAACACAACGGATGGTTTGTGTGTCCACATTTGGACCCCATACTCAGCCGATGAAGAAAATCATTTGCAACTACTGCCAGTTGATTGAGGGTGCCATCCCAGATATTGGCTCACCACTGTTTGCTCTCAAGAAGAACCGCAGCATTGGCCAGCAAATCATCAGCTCTGCCTTGCCTCCCGTAAAAAAAGACAACCTGCGTACCATGTTTAATCTTCAGCCAATACAAGGCCATCACAAATGTGGCACATGTTCCGTGTGCGTGTCTACGATGGAAGGAACATTATTCACTGATGGACACAAATATTTGGCTGGCATAACGATTTCACAAATTGCAAATCAAAGAATGTCGTATACGCCATAATTTACCCTTGCAAGAAAGTGTACATTGGAAAACCGAGCCACGAGGTGCGCCAAAGCATTGTGCAACATTGCTCCAGGCTAAAAAATAAGACAGCTGCTGCCACATTGGTGGATCACTTTGTTGCGATGAAAAATACACAACACGATTTTACGTGGACTGTATTGGCAGCCATCAAAACCTCTTCCAGGGCTGGTGACCCGGCAATTCAGCTAGCAAGAAAGTAAGGCTTTTTAATAATGAAGGTTGACACTGCATTCCGTGGGCTCAATGAACTCTCTGAAATTACACATCTACAAATGTTACAAACTACATAACCCATCATGCACTGGAGGTTGAAATTCCAGTCCGGGTCTTCCAGTTTGAAAGTGTGACCGGTAGGCCCCTCCCCTCCCGAGCTGCAGCGGTCGAGTAACATGCCAAGACTCTGAAGGATTTCTCCGTTCTGAAAGTAGAAGGCAAGTGGCTTACGCGGTGCGAGTACCAACAGGTACCATATTGTAAGAGCGATTGGTGCACGCAAACTCTAGTGGCAGCACGCTCACACCAGGCCCCCCATTCACATCACTAAAAATAGCCTTTTCTCTTAACTCTGACAATTGAATTTACCGAACTTCTTCCCAACGCGTGCAGCCCCTTATTGGATATGGATACTGTATATCCCTGAAAACTGAGAGGGTACGATTCCCTTACTTTATAGCAATTTCAGTTATTCCCATGTGTACTATACCCCTTCATGGCTGAGCCTCTAAGATAGATTTCTGTCCCACAGCTACTTTAAATAAAGGATAAGTGCACCAAAGGCGCTACAATATATAAATGTCTGGGCATTCATTATAACAGGTACTTTTGAATTGGCAATGGTCACAATATTGTAACCAAAAAAACAGGGGTCCCCAACTCTATTGATGCCCGCTATGTAATTTTTGCTTTTTAGTTACTGATCCCCAGTCCGAGTCCTGAGGAAAACCCTAGAACCAATCCGGGTTTGAAACGCGTTGACATCTGGGCAAAGGCGAGTGAGCATGGGGTTGCTGGATGGGAAATGGTTAGAAGAAAATTCTTTCCCTGTGGGCAGACAACCCTCATGTCAACTGTGTAGCTCTTTGCCGCATACACAGGCAGGACAACTGGAACTGTCATATGGTCCGTCTGTGATTTATGTGTCAAATATGGACTGGTTATGTGTAGGACACTTGTAGGACATTTTTTATTGGATTGGCGTTTATGTTTTTTCACATGTATATAGTTTATGTTTTTTCTCTTGTATTGTTGAACTGTGTTATAATCTTATAAGTATGGTATACTGAGCAATGTGCTGTCTACCATATGACATTAATGATTGTTTATCGATATGTGTATGAAATAAGTCATAAGTGATGTGAGATAAATCACATGAACTTAGAAATTTTGATCTAAGATCATACTTAAGGAATCAGTAAACAACATATCCGGCCAATGTTTTGTTGTGCAAGTATCTTGTAGATATGGCGCATTACTACACATTTTTGTTTACCTAGGGTAGCACAGCTAGAAGGCTTGCGGTGCTGCTCTATGCCAACATACCAACAAAATGCCCATGATCCTTCTATTGATGTCATGTTTAACCACAGATGAGCCACCTTGCTACCCTTTGGCCTGCAGACCGTGCCACAGAACGTTGGGACATAGCTGCCTGCACTGCATGACATTGCATAGTTACCCACATTACCATTGTTGCAACTTAGCCTGTTGCTGTTGTAGTTCATCATTGCCAGCACTGTCCTGCCCCGCACCTCCAACCACCGACTCCTCAGAGATGAGAGTAGACACCTGCTCCTCCAAGGGATCCAGCTCCTCCCGGGGAGCTAGACTGCCACCTCCGGACTGCAATGCTGCTTTGAGATTGGTTGCCATTTCTCCTTTGTCTTGCGCTTGCAAATGTGGCAGTGCTTTTTACAATCACTCACCGTCTTCTTCACTTTGGCAACTCTGTTCACCTTGTTCACTATGATCTGCCGTACAGACCTTTTCCTCTCCAATGACACTTTGGAGCTGACGAAGAACTAGTGTTGGTGCTCCTGTCAGCGCAGTGATCATGATCTCATTCTCCTGACTGAACTTGCACTTCCTCTTCCCCTGGGACTCTGGCTGGTCATCCTGGCTGGTACTGAGGATACCGGGGTTGTTGTCCTGGGCTGTGCTCACTCCTGGCTGCTCCATTGCTGCTTTCAGGTAGGTGTACCTTTTTTCCGCATGTGGTGGTCGTTTTTTATCCCTGCTTGGCACTCAAAAGAGACGCAGGAAGGCTAGCATCTATCTTCTAGATGCTAACTGGCCAAAGGTCACTTTTGCAGCGTTTGAGTAAAATTTCTTAAAGACACAGCACACAACAGCATCAGTTTTTACGACTCCAGCCTCTTCCTAACGCTATGGAGCGCTGTATTGTAAATATGATGCTAACAAGGCGTTAGAATCGGTGGTAATATTTTGGGCGCACTGCTGTGGTAATTTGTTTGGCGCACTGCTGAGGCAAAACAGCGGTGCACCAGTCCTTGTTGATACACCACAAAATTCGGTAACCATTTTGTGAGCAGGGCCATCAGGCAGATCTGGAGGGAATATCTGAAAGATATAGTCAGCTATCAATGGCATGCAGTGAAAAAAGTCAATTTTTTGGAAGAAGTTGATAAATTCACAAAAATTAAGTAAGTCAACCACAAAGTAAAGATGGCTCAAACAAACAGACTCTTAGGGGAATATGTACAAGCCCCTTTCTCCACCACAACATCACCTATAGTGACGTTGCGGTGGCGATAGGGGCTGCACCTTATGTACAAGGCAGCGTTAAGCCACTTAACGTGGCTTAACGCTGCCTTGTACATAAGGCCCCCTTTCACAAAGGGGTGGGCAGTGGGTGTTGCAGTGGGTGTTCCACCGCAACACCCGCTGCCCCCTATGTACAAGGGTGGCGTACATAGGAGGCAGCGCCAAAATTAAGACTAGGTAAAAACTGGTTTTAGGATGGTGAAACGAGAAGAAATGCATTATTTCTCCTCTTGTTTGCTTTTTCCATGTGTGCTGCCTTGTTCAGCACACAAGGAAATAGCAAAATGCCATTGTTTGTTTATGTACAGGAAAGTGTCCCTTCCTGTACATAAACAAACTTAAAAAAAATAATAAAATGTTGCCACTTTCATGTGTGCTGCATGAAGCAGCACTCAAGACAGTGACAGAATAGCATTTCTATGATTGTTTATGTGCAGGAAGGAACACCTTCATACACATAAACAATCCTCCCATCATGCAGACACCCTTGCACTCTGGTGCAAGGGTGCCTGTGTTGGCGCTAAGTTGCTAAACTTAACGACATTGCAGGGGGAAACGCAAGGCTGCACCACATTCTTGTAAGTATGGTGAAGCCTTGTGTCAGAAGTGGAGGAGCGAGGCGTTAAGCCAGGAAGGCTAACGCCTCTCTCCTCCACTTCCTTGTACATATACCCTTTAATTTTGTGTACTAGCTCTAATAAATCCATGTTTGACACATGGTGGGGTTTGCCAATGCCAAGGGTAACGCCCCTGCAGTCCCAGAGTCAACTGGGCACAAAACCAGGCATTTTGTAATTTTGTACTACAAACCTGAAACGTTAACCTTCTGTCAACAGGTTCGCCAAAACTAGGAGGGAGATACTAGCAATGATTGAATATGTAAAGTAAATAGTTTTTCTTTTCCAGCAGGATAAATTACTGCAGATTGTAGATTTCCTGGAAAAGATGGCTCAGGGCATCCTGTTGTCATCTTAGACGAAGGACTATTGAGATTTATGAGGAAGCAGGGCCAAATTCTTTTTGTGCCAAGTTGCTGTGCCGTGGAAGATGATGCCAATAACGGTTGGATGTGATTCCGGAGAATAATATGTTTAAGGAAACCTGTTTTGGAGACATGTTCTTCACCAACCTGTTTATTTGGGTTTATTCAAGTGAATGGCATTCCCTGAATGATGAATCACTCCCAATAAATGCCTTTAATTTTGAATAATAATTCTGACTTCAGCGTTTTCCCTAGATCACGTAGATTCCTCTTTTTTAACTTCCTTGACACCTCTCCTTCTTTCCCCCTCCTGGTCTTCTCTCTTTTCTTTCTTCTGTTATATTGCTCTTCCTATAATCTCTCCTGCCACCCTCTTCTATTATTATTTGCCCATACCATGGAACTTCTACAAGTGCCTATACACTAGCACTTTTATCCATTCTCATGTCCTAATATTAAGAATCCCACCTTTAGCTCAATATCTCTTCCCCTGCTGCTCTTATTACTCCGGCCTCTTTGAGGTCATCCCTGGAACAGGGCATGCACTGTCGCTTGCAAGATATTTTGTTTACTTACGCAGGGCTTAGAGCCTGACCGTTGTCTACCATTGGATGGCTTCATCATCCCTCTCATTTCCTTGCTTCGCTTTGCTCAGTCCATGTTGGCTTCACTTCTTCTTTGTTCCCCCCCGCCCCCTTGGAGCATGGCCCAAGTACCTCTTCCTTTCTTAGTGTCCCTTCGCTGCTCTGGTTTCAAGGCTACTTTTTATGTCTTGCCTGAGAAGGCATGCTTAGTCGCTTGCGACATCTTTTGTTAACTTAAACTTAAATTGGCTCAGAGCCTGCCCATTACTTACCATTCATTGGCGTGGTCACTCTCATTTCCTTGTTTCTCATTTGCCAGCACAAGCCAGTTTCACGTTCTCTTTGTATGTACTGATCAATTGCTTATTAGTGTCCTCCTGCAGTTCGGGCTGGACTGTTCCCATGAGGCACAGGGTCAAGACTGATTTGCATATAAACATGTCTGAACTGGGGTGGCGTGGTGAGCAAAATAATGATGGATTAAACCCAGATCTGTGACTGGGGGTGAATGTTTTGCCAATGTGCAACATTCCGTCCATCATCTTGTGTGTTTTGCTGTTCGCCTTATGTGGGAAGGGTATGCCCAGACGTGGGGCCCGTGCTCACTACGCCACTGGAGTCAAGCTATCCTGGCTGATGATGCCTGATAGCCAGAAACCGGTCCTAGGATGCTTGATTCCGTTCCAGGGAAGACATGGCTTGGCAGTTCAGGCTGGACTGTTCCCCTGAGGCACACGGTCAAGACTGATGTGCATATGGCCCTGTCTGAACTGGGGTGGCGTGGTGAGCAAAATAACGATAGATTAAACCCAGGTCTGTGACTGGGGGTGAATGTTTTGCCAATGTGCAACATTCCGTCCATCATCCTGTGTGTTTTGCCATACTTTTTATGTCTTACCTGAGAAGGCATGCTTAGTCTCTTGCGAGATCTTTTGTTAACTTAAATTTAAAGTGGCTCAGAGCCTGCCCATTACTTACCATTCGTTGACTTCATCGTCACTCTCATTTTCTTGTTTCTCATTGGCCAGCACAAGCCAGTTTCACTTTCTCTTTGTGTGTACTGATTAATTGATTATTAGTGTCCTCCTTCAGCTTGAGTTTGGATTCAAGTACTTTTTTTTCTTCTAGCTTACCTGTCATTGTTGCTTCCTTGTCATCATTGCTTGTCTATTGTTGCTTGCGCCCACCTCGCTCCTGTCATTGTTGTTTGTCTCTATTCCCCTCCCTTGCCCTTTTGTTAACTGACATCTATTCCAAGGCATTACATTAATGTGTGTTTTTCTACACCTGTCAAAACTGCAATTCAGCCAGCTTCTGAGCTCCGTAAAGGTCAGTTTAAGGTACTCAATTTACCAGCCTCTGGAGGATTGGAGGGTTGATTGTCCATAGCTGGGAATCAAACTTGTGACCTCCAGATTGCCACTTTTGAGTTGCGGCGAGAAATAACCTGTCAACCTATAACAAAGTCAGCATAATTATATAATCCAAAAATATAAAGGAAATGAAAATGAAAAATGAGCAATTCACCAGGGGCAGTTTACTTTTTTTTCCTGATATGTCAGTTGTACAGATCAGTGGATTTGAAGATGAAATTGCCTTTGTGTGCCACTGCAAACCCTCATTCAGTTCTATAGAGAATGATTCTGTTTGAAAGCATCCACAGCAGACGATATTTTACTAATGGCAGTGCTCACAAATCTTTCTGTCTGTGAATCTGGTTTACGCCACCGATGGAAACAAGAAACCACTGGCAGTTAATGCATTGCTGTGACATGGCATCTGCAACCATCTGGTGATATGTGGTATGTGATGATATGTTGTTTACGGTTCAGGGAAGTCCTGGCTTGGCAGTTCGGGCGGGCTGTTCTCATGAGACATAGGATCAAGACTGATTTGCATATAGCTGGGTCTGAACTGAGGTGGTGAAGTGGCTAAAGAATGATGATGGATTCAACCCAGATCTGTGACTGGGGGTGGGTGTCTGAAAAGTTTCAGCGCTCCGTTCATCATCTCCTTGTGTTTGATATGTGAGAGGGGCCCTGCCCCAATGACAATCACCCCTCTCTGTTTGCTACTATCTGCCACTGCTTTTCGCTCTCATTTTTGCCTACGGCTTTGCTCACCCAGCTTCAGCTTTGTGGGCTCTTCTCATTTTGCACATCCCTATATTTTTTTCCCTTTGCAGCCAGTAAGATTGTAATATTTCAAATTGCATAACACACTTTAAAAGATGGCGCTTATGCGAGATCTATTGGCTTTGTCAATGGTTTTTTTCCCCAGCCGTTCTACAGCAACTCGGCTTTGTGAAGCATTAAACTTTAAAAAGCGCTTTGACACAGTCAACACTAGCTAATGACACAAAAAAACATGGACAAAGCAATATATCTCACATGGACTAGATTTATTGACTTTGCTAATGCTTGTTTCTTTTAGTAGCAATGCTCTAAAATAATGCATGTGTTTGTTAGATGTCTCTCCCAAGCCCCTGTTGCTGCTTGCACACGCCCACTTTCCAGTGTCCACCATCGGGCTTCCCTTCCTGTCCACTTTTATTTCAAACTTAATTATTTGGTCTTGGTATTGACTTAACGTGAGGCCATGCCCTGCTATGTTGTTGCTTGTCTACTCCCACCCAGCATTGTTGTGTGCCCTCTCTAACCTTGTAACTCTCCTGCCTGCCCCACGTTGCTTGAACCTTCCGTCATGCCACAAAAAAGTATAAAGGGAGAGCTATTTGGCTTTCTCAGTTGTTTTAGCTATGTTGTACGTTATTGAGGCTGCTATGCCACAGGGTTGAAAGTAAAAATAACATAATCACTATGACATGGCCACTGTACAACTTGGCTAGAAAACATTGAGAAAGCTAATATATCTCCCATGACCTATTGGCTTTACCAATTCTTGTTCTGCGTACCTGTTTTCTTGTGACATTGTCTTGTCATACCTCATCTTCTTTTCATTGAAAGTTTTTCTATTGAATTTTTACACTGTTAAATAAAATTTTAAAAATCATTAAAATAAGGTTTCTCCATCCACGGTAGTTAGGATGGTGTCCTCCATTGAGGATTATCTACCAAAAGAGGTGTAGCTGTCAAAAAACATTAATATATAAGTTCAATATGCTGGATACCAACTGAACATGCTCAGTAGCACAAGGTATTCTATTTCCTTTGAAACTTGCAAACTACCTACATGTTTAAATAATGCTAATTGCCAGGAAGGCTTCACCACAACAATAGGTTAAACAAAGCTTGAGATTTTAAATAAATCTTTGCTGAAGACCAGGATTCATTGTTAAAAATCTGTTATAAATTCATGAATTGTAATAATCTTGATGCACCTGTGATAAATGAATATTGGCTGCAGGACTCATCAATTCCTGAAATTGCTGAAGCTGTCTCAACGGGGTTTTGGATTATGCACCTCAATAGTTTTGCATGTAGGAGTTGTGGATAGGATTTATTTGAATAATGGTAGTCTATGAGGCACTCCAACACTTTTCTTTTTTAAAACATAACTGAAAGAATATTTTTGGGGAGACGTTAAAAATGTTCTCTGTTATTGTATGTACCTCGGGGTATATTTACAAGACCCTAGGGTGACCAGAGCGTCAGTTTTTGTAATGTTCAGGTGGTACTTTATGCTAGCCCATATTTACAAGTAAGTTAAGACAGCCTTGTAAATATAGCTCTCTACAACACAGTTTTCTGTGGCAAAGGAGCGCGCAATGGATGTCGCTGTGGGCGTTCCCGGCAACGCCCATGGTTTTTTGATGCTGCTCCAGATTTACAATGATGTGTAAATCTTAGGCAGTGCCAAAAGCTAACGCCTTTCTCCTCGTTTTTTGCTCTTTCTCTGTGTGCTGCAAAGGAGCAAAATTGCATTAATGATTGTTTTTGTGCAGGAAGGTGTCCCTTCCTCCAAAAAGTAAATCATCCCTGCAATTCAGGCACCCTTGCACCTTGGTACAAGGGTGCCTGTGTTGGCGCTGGGCAGCTTTTTTAGTACCAGCACAGTGGTGAGCACAAGGATGTGCCATATTCTTGTTAATACGGCGCACCCTTGCATTTTGATAATGATGCCGCTCAGCGCAGCAAAATTGCTTGTGACACAGGGCTGCACCATTTTTATGTGAACATGTGCCCTCGTTTCCTGTTTTTATGTTTTATTTCATGACTGTATTTTGTAGAATTTATTCATTTATGTTATTGTCTTTTTTTTATTATACTCTTTGTAACTTATCTTGTTCTTCTGGCACACTTATGCTGTGTGAACAAAAAATATACAGATGTAATTTGTGTTTGGTTGAGAACTTCTGATCATCGCCACCACTCAAATAGTGCATCTGAATCCAAACCCTGTGTTTGGTTGAACTGTTCTGAACCTGACACCACCCAAATGGAGAGTTTGAAGCCAAACGTTGGTGATAACAAGTCTGTTACTGCAGGGAATGCTCGCTGTTGCATAGCCCTATGACTTTGGAAGTCTTTAAAGATGATAATATTTTCAAACTAATTTTGGGGTATTAACGTTATAAACACAATGGGTAGAATTTTCAATATATATATATCCTGAAATCATATTGTTCTTCATTTATTATTATTCATTAAAGTTATCTTTCATCAGGAATCACCTTTTGTGCTAACAGACACAGTATACATTATTCCTCAATCTTTTATCACCAATATCGCTCCAATGACAAAAATAACTCACTGTTAAAACTAGCAGTGAAATACGTTAATAATAGGTATGTGTGCAATGCAATGCACCTACTGTGGAGCAAACTATCTACAAGTAAAAACTATTAAATAAAGATATTAAATCGTCAGCTCTACTATAGCTTAAAACATTCCTTAATGGGTTTACTTCAAGGTGTGTTCCTTCCTGTTCTGTAGCTAAATCGAGTTGCCACCAGTGAATCCCTCGCTTCTTTGCCCTGGCAGCAATCCGCACTTATGGTTTGTTGTCTAGTTTTGAAAGCCCAAATGCCTTTTCTTCCTGCGTTCTACTATCATTCATGAAAGCTCGTCAAAAGTCCAAGGTTATTCCTTCTTCTATTTCACGTTCTTTTTCACATGACCATCTGAATAGTCAACATAGCAGCCATCTTGGAATAGTATATGCTGTAGTCACTAAAGATTCAGTAATACGTCTACAAATGCAAGACAAAATCAGTTCAAATGTTGCTGCTGAAATTTTAAAGTTATCAGTTATTTTCAAAATTAAATGTTATTTGGACAAATCCTCTACTTTGACCATTACCCTAGCACTACCACATTTTCCCCATACTTACTTACTAAATTGCTAGATCTCTTTAGGCAGTCGAATGTTAATGCAAAACAGCCACAAACCTGTTTTGTGTCTTTACCAATAGAATTCATCTCATTCTGGTATTAAAATACCGAGGACTAACAAATTTACGGAGAAATCCTATGAATGATCAGCATCTTAAGCGCCCAACACATAAAGCAAACCATAGAGTAGATCTAATATAGGAGAAAGGCCACATTATTTTGGTAGACAGTCCCCCTCTCTATCACTTGGTCAGATCACTTTACTATCCTATTTATCTATATGGATATAAATCAACACAACAAATACATAAAGCCAATGATTTAAATAGACAGTACCCTCAGTAGCAATTGTTCCGATCACTGTTTCATCGTATTTAGGCTACATGGGCATCAGCAAATAAAACATAAGTTCAAGCCAAATATTTTCAATAGATTGTCTCCCATCTACAACTTGGTCCGATCAGTATATTATCCTATGTAGGATACATTGACATCAACAAATGCAACAAATTAAAATACCACTTAGACAGGCACTTACTGAGACTTTATAGAGATACAAACTGCACTATTCCATGAGATCATCTCATATACTAAAATTACTTGATTTGTTAGCACTTCCCAAAAACCCAGTCACTTATTAAAACACCAATATACAATCTCCAAAGTTCAATAGAGACCTTTGAAAAATAAAGCAGGGTCCAAGGCTGCAGATGGAGCCTGGAGGTGAAGTATACAAAAAACCAATACGCTTGAATGCAAAAGGCTACTAAAGAGGTTGTTCAGATTGTGAAATAACTGACAGCCCTTGACCACTAGAAAACTAATATTTCTTTAGCCAAGTCTTCTGTGATAGTTTATCTCTTTTGTACATCAGGATTCAACATACCTACTATAACGAATTTCATGTGGACAACTTGTTTTTCTTTGATGAAGTCTTTTGAGTCATGAGGTATAGTGCCTCCTCCTATAACTGGAAACATGCATGGGCATGCACCGTTGTTAGATTTTTTTCTGCACGGTTGGTGAGGATGGATATGAAACACAGAAGTGACAGAGGATGACCATCCTAGTAAATGTGAAAAAGAAAAGAAATGCAAAGAATCTGCATAACCGAAGTCTTCAGGGAGGAGTGTGAACGCATATGAATCTACAGAACTATATGCCACAAACAGATGCTCACATGGAAAGTAACATTTTCCATTTGTGGCATGTTTAGCCGCCACACCGATCGCCGACGCATCCCGTATTTCCATGCAGCTTCCCCTAAGCAGTGGTAAGCCAGAAGATGTTGCAGAGAATTGAAAAGGGATACTGTTAGACTTGGCATCCTTGGCTTGGTTTTGCCAGGCTTTTTGCTTCTACCTCCTGTATTTTTGATGCTGTGTTGGATTTCATTTTTGCTGGCTTAGATGCTTTGGGCACTTTGCCACTTCTGATCAGTGTCAAAGCGGAATTGTGATTACAATGTGTTTTTCCTGATTGGCATATTTGATTTACTGGTAAGTCCCTAGTACAGTGCACTGAAGTGTGCCAGGGCCTGAAAATCAAATACTACTAGTGGGCCTGCAGCACTGATTGGGCCGCCCACATAAGTAGACCTAAAAAGGAACCTCAGACCTGCCACTGCAGTGGCTGCGTGCAGTTTTGAACTGCACCCACTTTCCAGGTCCTAACCTTCCCTTTTCTTCACATGTAAGACACCCCTATGGTAGGCCCAAAATAACCCAATGGGCAGGGGCAGTGTATGTGAAAGGTAGGACATATTGTAGTGTAGTTCCTATATTCCCAATAGGCTTTGCGCATTGGAATAATATATCCGATAGTTTAGACGTAGGACTGAGGTCTACTAGGTCTCTATCGAATACATTAGACTAAATTGTGAGTGCCAGCTAGCTCAGAGGTCACTAGAAACTTTCTCGAATTCACAAGAAGGGATTCGTTTCTGACAACCGCATAAACATGACAACTTTGTTTCCCCAAGATAAAACTGATCATCAGAGTCGTGGAAACAATAGATAGATATTTCACTCAATCGTGCATGATTCGTTTCAGCAGAGGTGAAGAGAAATAGAGTGACGGGCGTTTTCAAAAACAAGGTTTTATTGAACAGTCTTCTTTCTCAAGCATAAGAAATGAACTGCTACAATCGTAAAACTGGTTGTAAAATATAATGCATACAGTATAAAGAGTAGAATAACATAATACTGTAAGAGCATTGTATGGTTCCTAAACCATAGATAAATACATACATACATAACAGAGGCTAAAAGTACTCAACTGGTGCTTCTAAAATACGCCTACCTCGATGTACCTAACCTAAGCTTAGTACGAGGGAAGAAGTGAGGTGTAGCATAAATGTAGTATTCTTTTGCCAAGAATCTGTCCAAGATTTCTCCTAGGGTCTAATCAGCTCCGTACCTTAGTGTGGAATGAAGAAGGTCAGGCTTAGGACTCGATTTCCCAGCAACCCGCAAGAGTAGCCTGGAAACACTAGAGCTGGATTTCTCGGCACGAGAAAAGACAGCGTCTCTCTCAGTGTGTCTGCTGGAGGGTCGGCTTCCTTCGGCACTTGCTGTAGCAGGGTGCGTCGGGCAAGTAGATAGTCGAACTGCTCCAAACCACCGTGTGTTTGCTAAGGCAAGTGTGGGCATGTTTATACCTTGAAGTTGCCGAATTTGACGTAAAGGTGGACATAATAACGTCATTAAAGACTCTTGGTTCTTTGGAAACTCCATGAGTTCTTGGACAAGTCAGTTCTCGAGCAAGGGAAAGTCTCTAGCTGCTGAAGCCGAGTTTTCCAAGAAATCGTTGTAGATTTTCGGGACTAGTGGAAGTGGTCCTGCCCTCTTTGGACTGCATGAGCTATGTCTAAATATGGCTATGATTCTTATGCCTATATAAGGACGTAGTGATTTATACCTATATAAGGGCATGAATCGGGAAATTTACAATAGTGTCCTAAAATGGTTTACAACACCCACTCCACGCTATTATGTTCATCTAAGAGTAAATACTAAAACATAAAAACCAGAGTATGTGTTTTTATAATCCCACCCAAAAAATACATGAAATTTATTTTAAAAATGGTCGTACACAAAATGAGCATTTGTACAGTATGCATCGAAAAGCAATGATTTGCTTAATTGTAAGCATATGATATGATATTAGTAATGCTAACCAAATGAATCACGAAATTTACACATTTATGAAATGGCTCTAGATACAGAAGAAAAAGTCGAGACCATCCCATAGCAAAATATACAAGGTAGTTTGATTTGTGCATTAGATCAATATTGTTTCTAGGAAGTAGTCAAATAATTCTTGTTCTCTAAGAATAGTTCTACTTTAAGCAGATTACTTTGTGCCAAAGTTCAGTCTGTTTTGGAAAAAAGTCAAATTAAATTGTAGTTCAATAGAGTTCCAAACTTGGAAGCTTTTGTTTTGAAAAAAGTGAAGGTCGAATTTCAGAGTTTCAAAAAGAACGCTGTGTGATAATTTCAAAAGTTATTCTTGGTGTCAGGAGAAAACATTAAGTCATCAAGGCTGCAAAGAAATCGTCTACCACAGTAGATGAAAGTTCAACCACTTCATTAAGAAGGTTAATTGTACACAGATGTGAAGCATCGCCGTCAGCGTCAGCCGCATTAGCAATGTTCATAGCAGATGGTACCTGTGTGCCTGTTGGTCCGCGTATCTCACCTCCAGTTGGATTTGCCGGTGAGATCTCAATGAATGTCGTCATCAGGATTGCTAGCCGTTGGGGGCAACACAACACATGAGCCGTTACCGTACCCAGTATTGCGTCAGCATCTTCTGGTATTACCGATGGTAGTGTTAGACAGATATCTAACACACATTCTTCTCCACAAAGCAGGCATCGTAGAGCAGGTAAGATGCAATCTTGCCAGATTCGTCTGAATGACAGGAACCATGTGGTATTCAGATTTCTCAAACGAGCCAAGCCAAGGATCTGTGTTATTCTGTGACGATACCTCATGGCCTGGAGCGCATTCTCCATGCTGACTTGGGCATCGCTGGTGGCCGGATTTGCCATAACGGAGCAGGAGGAATAAAAATAAGATCCCTGCTACGAGTCCCAAAATGAGAGGCAGGCCGCCGAACACAGGGAAAACGCCCAGGACTGCTTCAAAGGGTGCTAACAGTCCCGAAAAAATCGTCTTAAATATATGTGCAATACCGCTGGTATCAGACATGTTAAAGATACGACCTAACATTTCCGTGAAATGTATTGGGCAGTTTGTTCACAATAATGCATGTATCTCTGCAGAGGACCTTGCAACTTGCAGATCATACGTCTCTCTGGACGAGGTCAGTGGCACAGTTTTTTGTAAAAGAATGGCTTTCCTTCTGCTTAAAGTATCAATTCGTATAGAAGAGATGTTCAGTGAAGGCCATAGTGGCGACTCCCCGTTTGTCTTGGTTTTTGGAAACAATACTTGCATACAACAAGTGACCCTGGCTGACACAGTAACGAGGCAGCCTATTTCTGGCATCATTCCACAACAGCTGTGATCATTTAACATAATGTAGCTACCATTGGAAAGCTGCCTAAAAACTGGATCTATCATCGCTGTGGGTGAACCCTGCAGGTGGCAAGAAAGGTTATAGGAAGAACCCTCACAGGCTACGTGTAAATTAATACCTTGACACAATAGTGTACCGCTTAGTGAGTTTTTACAATTTTTAACAATAAGAACTACCTCCTTTCCCCCACTCCAACATTTGTGTGTGTATGGTAAATCCCAAGTCGACTTAATGTATTCTTTACCCAACCTTTCATACAGGCCTGCTGGTATGTGTTTTAAGCAATACTGAAACTGGAAAGTCGTCACTGGTATCGTTATGGTGCCATGTATTATCCATTCAACTGATGGTTTCTCAGAAACGGTCAATGGTAATCTCTCCAGTTTTTCTATGCTCAGCACCGTATAGTCTGCTCCCCTCTGTGCCAACGAGATTTGTTTATCTGTAAGGTTAACACAGTAAACAATGACGTAGTGCTGATTAAACGCCAAGGCACATAGCCAGAACGAAGGTTTTGTAACGAACAGCCTAACAGCATTATAGAACGTAATTGAGACTGGCCATGTTGTAACATTAGCAAGTCCAGTTCCATTATGTCTATGGAAGAGGATACAATGCTGTCCAAAGAATATATTCTGGACAACAGAGTTGTTAACCCATTGTCAACTACAGAGAGTGATTTCTCTAAGTTAATACGATCAATTTCTCGTGTTCTTTTAGCTGTTTCAATTTGCGTGACTTTCCATGCTTCATTGTATGCAGCGTATATACCGGCGTATATGAAACGTTTATGACGTGGATTATGAGGTCCCAGTAAGAATTCTCGTAAATCAACGCCATCTTTAAGCAAAGATAAGTGTTGGTTTATTTCTGGAAGTGTAGATTTCTGCAGCCACTCAAGGCATAGTTTACCTACACTATAAGTTGTTACTATCCCTGGATGTTGTCTTTGGATATATCTTGGATCTGGCCTAGTTACTGTAAACCCTTGTGTCTTGTTCAGGAATCTATCGTGACAGTTATTAGTGTCTGTGGGCCAGATTAACCATTTTTTCCATTCAGGATTTGTTCTGTTCTGTTGTAAAATATAGGTTACGACTACCTCCTCACCTTAAGTTAAATTACTATCAGGTGTGGGCTTAGGTATGGACGGTTTGTTTAAATCTTTTATCTTAGCAATGCCAAGACAAGATGTCTGTTGAACAGTGGCATTTAAAAACATCGTTTGTTCTGGGATGATGCAGGCTCTGAACAATGCTTCTAAACCTTGTACCTGCCAGTCTCTTGTGCCCCAAACAGTTTTTGTCTCAATGTTGTCTGTCCAAAAGTCAAAGCCTAAGGTGGACAATTGAGCATAAAAGGCCGCAGAATAAATTTGTTTAGTATTTGTCAACATACTTTTCATGCCTGTCTTATTCACATTTTTAAAGTAAAAACTGTCTGGGTTTGTAACATTAAAACCTGTAAAGTATGGTCATTTTCTAATAAATGTTTTAGAACTACCTTTTGGAGGAGTTGGACAATGTTCCCATTGATTATAAGTTAAAACATTTCTAGGGTTTGCAGATTTATGCAAGTAATGATGGCCACAATGATTAAAACAATACATTTCTCCATAATTTAATGAACCTTCTAAGTATTCATGTTTTGTAAATTTAGCTGACATTTCTAAGTCTGCCATCATGTTAATAACAGTTTAAAAGTCCCAATCATCAGAAAATGTGCTGGGTAGAAACAAAGTCATTCAAGGAAACCTTAAATTGGTGTGGAATTTTCAGCAGCTCGACAGGGCCATAAATGTCATAATCAGTTGTATCCCAAGCTACTCCACCAGGTATAGGAACCGTTGTGATGTTCACTGATGACAGGTCTCATTGTTCACGATGAGATGATTTGTGTGGCTTCAGGAGCAAGTTGATGTTCTTACTTGCTGTGTCCATTTTAATGTGTTTTCCATCTATCAGCTTCCCCGAACTTAAAACAAGAATGAGCCATAGCAGGAGATGATAAAATACAGCTAATCCAATCCAAGATTCAACCCATGGTGAAACCAGATATGTTTTGGCAAGCTCTTGACCAAGTTCCGTTAATTTTTCCTTGAAAGTTTTATTTGCTGGCGTAGTTTCAGGTTCACTGGGATCCTCAGAAAAGTTATCAAACTTGATAAAAAAGCCAGAGGCAGTTCTGTCAATAGTTGGTATCGCATCCGGATTCTTTGAAATCGCTGGAGTTGCATGTTTCCTTGACATGTTTGTATAGTCAGATGCTACTTCATTGTAGACGGGAGTTTCTTGACGAATTGTTATTTGGGTTTCAAGAGGAATAAGTTCCATGGCTTTGTTGCATAGTCCTTCTTTCCTCACTTTAGGATTTTCAAAGGCGATGAGTCTTTCAGTTTGAACCTCTTGGATAGTAGCAAGATTTGGTCGTCTGCTACATCTTGGAAGTCCACTGGGCCTACTACTTATTATTGGCCACATTGTGTGGTTTTACCAGGTCAATTGATACAGACCGGTTCTCCTTTTTTCCAGCAAGGGGCGGCAGTAGCACTGTTCTTGATCCGTGGACTGCTTGAACTGGTACTGGTTTTCTGTAAGAAGGCCCAAATTCTTTCTTGTCCGCTATTTTTTCCCTGACCAGATCCCCAATCTCTGGAATCCAGACAGGTCTTGCTGGGACAGGTGGTTTTTCTTCAGTGGTCGTTGGCTTTTCACTGGTGTTGCTTAGACCTCTTCTTGTTTCATTTAAGTCCTGTAAAACAGCCAAACGATCTTTGATATCAAACGATTTTTGTTCCACCACTGAAGTGTGATGATCAAGATCTTCAACCAACATTCTAGTACCAAATAGGATTTCATATGGAGTGATTCCACCCAGGGAATTTCTTGGCAGGTTATTAAGACTACGTTGGACATTTATTAGATGTTTGACCCACCCATCAGCCGAACCTAATACCCTAGCTGTTATAGATTGCTTTATGTCACGGTTTTTGCTCTCCACAACCAAATTTCCCTCAGGATGGAATGGACTTGAAAATCGCAATGCAACGCCCAAGCTGGCCATAGCCTCCTTGTAAGTCCTAGAGCTAAAAGCAAGACCCTGGTCAGAATGTAGCGTGCCGATTGCGTATGTGCCGATAAAGACTCGCAAATCTTTTATAACAGTTCCGGGCGTCAGCCGAGCGCTGAGGCCACATCCAAATGAATCTTGAGCATGAATCCACTGCGACCATGATATATTTATAGTTGCCATCCCTTTGTAAGGGACCACAGTGGTCCAGGTAAACACACGCTAGTGGTTCATCTGAAATCAGAAGGGGTGTCTGCGCCGGGTGTTTCACTGTTGAAACTTTCATTTTCTGGCAGATTTCACTTTCCAAATAATAGTTTCTGGTTTGTTTCCTCATGCGTGGCCATCAGTATTGCTGTTTTAATAATGGAACTGTGGCGAAAACACCTGCGTGTGCAGAGGCAAGCCCTTCATGTGCTGCTAAGATTAGTCCTAACCTGTGTTCCATGTTTGGATTGCTTTATCCCCCACTCCAGGGATTCAAGCAAAAGGAACATTATTTGCATCAGTTATATATAAGTACTTGAGTGGATAGCCTTTTGGTAGTGTTTTACATCTGTCTTTTATTGAAGCAGTAACTGCTTGCATTATTTCTCTGTCTATTTTCGTTTTTGAATGAGTAATTGCAGCTACGGAAGCCGTTTGCACCGCTGCCTTCGCGGCTTCATCAGCCAATGAATTCCCTTCGACGTGAACGGCATCACGTTGATGACTCAGTGTATGGATCACGTGAGTCTTTTGTAGTTCTTTCTGTAAAAGAACTACTTGTTCCCAAAGCATTTTATGCTTGATTGTGCCACCTTTTGCGTCTTTAAAACCATTTTGAACCCAGTTCTGCAGATATTCATTGTAAGACTGGACGCAGTAATACGAATTGCACACTATAAGTGTGGGGAATTCGCGATCAGTATTTTCAAGTGCCATCTTGAAAGCCTGTAGTTCAGCTCGCTGAGCTGTACAGTCTCCTAGAGATTGAGTTTTTGTGACCATAGGTCAGAATTTACCATCGTGCCAGCGACCTTTAACAATCGTGCACGCTGCACTATAAGCTTGTTTACCCCAAATTGCGGGCTGTGCTGATACGTCTGTATATATTATACAGCCATAATGTTCTAGAGGTAGAATTTCAGTAGGCAGAGGACATTCTTGTTTGTATTGGAGAAATTCTTGTGTCTTCAAGTAAGGGTCAAAAACGTATTCAACGTCTGTTGCAGCAAGATAATTAACCCATTGTATCCATCTTGGATGTAGAGCTTTTGCATTTGGAATGCTAGCCTTTGTCACTGCCTCTGAGGCAAGTACAGGTGTAATGACTTTTATGCGTTTCCCCTGCGCGAGGGCTCTCTCCTTTGCTACCGCAGTTTGAACCGCTGTCAGAATTTTTTATGTTGAAGTGAATTTCATTTCAGCTTGTGTGTACAAGTGTGATTTGTAAGCTATTGGTACCTTTTCACATTCATTAAAGGTTAGGTATGTGAATCCGCATCTCCCTGGGATGATTCGGATTGCAAGGTTGCGTACATTGTTGCGTGTTTGTAAGTTTGTTGTTGCCAACATGTCTGTTTGTACTGAACACAAAATTTATGTGTGTTTTTGAGTCCAATTGGTAGGTTTGAAATCAGGTTTGATTAGTTCGTAGAGAGGTTTAACCCTTTCTGCGTAATTCAGAGTGTAAGTTCTTCTGAAGTTTAGGAATCCTAAAATTGACTGTAAGTTTTTCAGCGTTTTTGGAGGTTGGAGCAGTGCACATTTTTCTAAAAAGTTTGCGGCCAGGCTTTTGCCTTCACTTGAAAGCTTTTATCCTAAGAATAGGACGTTGAGGTGGGCAATTCTTGATTTTTTAAAGTTGAATTTATACCCTTCTGAGGCGACTCCAAGTATTGTGGTGTTCACCCTGGTCAAGTGCCTGTCATCTGTAAGATAGATGTCATTGACATAAGATAATGCCTCATCTTTGTACGTTTGTAGTAACTCTGTCACTCTGGCTGAAAATAATCCAGGACTGTTCTTGAATCCCTGGGGGAGACGACAAACGCGTTGTTATATCCCTATTATTGAGAAAGCGGTCAAGTACCTGCTTACAGGTGCAATGTTTTGACAGAAGAAACAGCTTGAAGTATCTAATGTAGTTTTGTATTTCTTGCGAACGAAGTTATTCATCAGTGCTGCACTGTGTGAATTTTGTACTACAAAAGTTTTGCAACAAGAGTTTAAATGTCTGTAATCCAAAACTAGATGATATGTTTCGTCTGGTTTGGAGACAGGAAACAAAGGATTGTTCATTGACAAGGTGCATGTTTCAATCACCCCTTGGTATTCAAGTTGATCTAAGATCTCCCTGACTTGCTTTTTAGCTTCCCGCTTTACTGGATACTGCCTCTGTGCAGTAGGTTGATTTTTTAACTGAATTTTATGGTGAGGAGAGTCCTCATCCCATCCCACATGAATTTTATATAATTCTGGAGCCTGGGCTACAGCCCACTTGCCTGCATAGGTATATTTTTTATGAATAGGAATATGATTTGAGAAGGCTAGCATAATTATTTCTTCACCATGTGGGCACTCCCTGACAAATTCCGGTGGACAGTCTTTTTCAGCCATAAAGATGTCATAACCCTTAGATAGTTTTTCCCAAAAGAGTGCTTTTATTTTTCTAGTTATGTCCCCCTCTATCTGGAGTGTTCTCTTTAGAAAGTGACTGTCTACTATTTTCCCATTTCTTTTTAGGAGTATTTAGATTATTTTTGATAAAAAGTTTTTCAGGATTTTCTGTTAGTTCCGGCTTTACAGGTTTCCCTCCCAAACTATATCTTCCTAGTTCTTCCTAGGATTTTTCAATATTTCTGGCAAGTTCATACGGTTGCTCAGTAATATCGAGTTCTTTTAATTTTTGGCGGATTGCCATGGATGCTGCTTCCCCTTTAATGTTAGCTAATAAAATAGCTGAGACCTGTTTGAAATCTTTCAGTAATTTCATACCAAGATTTCACCGCTATAGACGGGACACCATGTGTTTTTGTGTAAATTGAAGCAAAGACTGTACCCCAAGTGTCACAGTCCTCCACGTGTGGTGCAATGCCCATTGGTAAACAGATTGTTAAAATCCTGTGTTTCTCATGAGGTGTACTATTGGGAAATACTGTGTCTATTTGAGTAATTTTCTGGTCTAACCAGAATGGAATTTGTTCCCTTTTTGCGGGCAATTTACTGATTACTGACTA
The DNA here is from genome assembly GCF_964261635.1 of Lissotriton helveticus. Classification (NCBI taxonomy): domain Eukaryota; kingdom Metazoa; phylum Chordata; class Amphibia; order Caudata; family Salamandridae; genus Lissotriton; species Lissotriton helveticus. Next base: position 558,282,232 of record NC_136071.1, on the reverse strand, counting down.
TATAGTCTGTGGTGTGATTTTGTTTGTGTTCCCCTGATGAGGGGGTGTGCTGTTCGCCATAAGTTGGCAGGGTATGCTCAGACGTGAGTCCCTTGCTCACTTTGCCACTGGATTCAAGCAAGCTTGGCTGAAGACGGCTGAAATGCCAGAAACCGGTCCTAGGAAGCTTGTTTCCGGTCCAGTGAAGGCATGGCTTGGCAGTTCGGGCTGGACTGTTCCCATGAGGCACAGGGTCAGACAGACTTGCATATGGCCATGTCTGAACTGGGGTGGCAGAGTAGGCTAAAGAACGGTGATGGATTAAACCCAGATCTGTTGACTGGGTGTGAGTGTTTGATTGGTTCAGATTCTCCGTCCATCACCACCCACTTTTGTACCGCTTTGTTCGCCATAAGTTGGCAGGGTATGCTCAGACGTGAGTCCCTTGCTCACTTTGCCACTGGATTCAAGCAAGCCTGGCTGAAGACGGCTGAAATGCCAGAAACCGGTCCTAGGAAGCTTGTTTCCGGACCAGTGAAGGCATGGCTTGGCAGTTCGGGCTGGACTGTTCCCATGAGGCACAGGGTCAGACTGATTTGCATATGGCCATGTCTGAACTGGGGTGGCAGAGTGGGCTAAAGAATGGTGATGGATTAAACCCAGATCTGTTGACTGTGTGTGAGTGTTTGATTGGTTCAGATGCTCCGTCCATAACCACCCCCTTTTGTACCGCTTTGTTCGCCATAAGTTGGCAGGGTATGCTCAGACGTGAGTCCCTTGCTCACTTTGCAACTGGATTCAAGCAAGCCTGGCTGAAGACAGCTGAAATGCCAGAAACCGGTCCTAGGAAGCTTGTTTCCGGTCCAGTGAAGGCATGGCTTGGCAGTTCGGGCTGGACTGTTCCGACGAGGCACAGGGTCAGACTGATTTGCATATGGCCATGTCTGAACTGGGGTGGCAGAGTGGGCTAAAGAACGGTGATGGATTAAACCCAGATCTGTTGACTGGGTGTGAGTGTTTGATTGGTTCAGATGCTCCGTCCATCAGCACCCCCTTTTGTACCGTGGAGTTCTTATAGCAGGTTGGACTATTAAAGTCCGCATGACATATTGTACCAATTGTCTATCTATTTTAATTAATTATTTTAGCTGAGCTAACAGTTCTACATATGACATTCTTTCAATGTTAGGATGTGGTGTATAGCTGGCTAGTACCGGCCATGTAGCTCCTGGTCTACCTAGTGGACCGAGCCTGGTAATGTGATTTTGATGTTGTAGGGCACCTTTAAACCAGAGCCGATGCTCTTGGTAAGTTAGTGGAATTTCAACGTCCTCAAAAGGAACGTATTCCGCTGGATGTTCCTCCATCTTGTAGAAGTGGAACACATGTGTTGTTGGATTTGCTTGTGGAAAGACAATCCATGAATAGAATACCTCTGTCTGCCGATATTCATGTGGCTCTATGACAAATATAACTGTACCACCTCTTGGTGATAGGCCATTTTCTATAAGTTTTATAGCTATGGCTTTTCTTACGGTTTCACGGGATGATCATAGCAGCCGCGTTGTCTTCATTAAACCCTGTAACGTCTAATCCCGGTTGGGCTGATGCAGCTCCACCAGTTGCGTTGTTGTCGTTATTCAACATTGTTTAATGAAAGTTTTTGCAGACCAAGTTTCAAGGAAATTAAGATGAGGTGCACAATATTTTGGAACACTGTATCCTTCAACGTTGAACAAAACCAAACCTAATACGTAGAATTTTTCGTCCCACTCAGTTTATAGCGGATATTTTATCCTTTAACCCACTCCAGGCGTCTATTGGAGTATTTACGGGATAAAAGGGGTCTATGTGAAAAGCATGACTGAGGTACTCTAGTATCTAGCGTTAAATTAGTGCCTTACCAAACGTTGAGCGCCATGTAGTGTAGTTCCTATATTCCCAATAGGCTCTGCGCATTGGAATAATATATCCTATAGTTTAGACGTAGGACTGAGGTCTACTAGGTCTCTATCGAATACATTAGACTTAATTGTGAGTGGCAGCTAGCTCAGAGGTCACTAGAAACGTTCTCGAATTCACAAGAAGGGATTAGTTTCTGACAACCGCATAAACATGACAACTTTGTTTCCCCAAGATAAAACTGATCATCAGAGTCTTGGAAACAATAGATAGATATTTCACTTAGTCAATCATGCATGCTTCGTTTCACCAGAGGTGCAGAGAAATAGAGAGACGGGGGTTTTCATTAAAAAGGTTGTATTGAACAGTCTTCTTTCTCAAGCATAAGAAATGAACTGCTACAATCGTAAAACTGGTTGTAAAATATAATGCATACAGTATAAAGAGTAGAATAAAATAATACTGTAAGAGCATTGTATGGTTCCTAAAGCATAGATAAATACATGCATACATAACAGAGGCTAAAAGTATTCAACTGGTGCTTCTTAAATACACCTACCCCGATGTACCTAACCTAAGCTTAGTACGAGGGAAGAAGTAAGTGAGGTGTAGCATAAATGTAGTTTTCTTTTGCCAAGAATCTGTCCAAGATTTCTCTTAGGGTCTAATCAGCTCCGTACCTTAGTTTGGAATGAAGACGGTCAGGCTCAGGACTCGATTTCCCAGCAACCCGCAAGGGTAACCTGGAAACACTGGAGCTGAATTTCTCGGCAGGAGAAAAGACAGCGTCTCTCTCAGTGCGCCTGCTGGAGGGGCGGCTTACTTCGGCACTTGCTGTAGCAGGATGCTTCGGTAAAGTAGATAGTCGAACTGCTCCAAACCACCGTGTGTTTGCTAAGGCAAGTGGGGCATATTTATACCTTGAAGTTGCTGAGTTTGACGTAAAGGTGGACATAATAACGTCAATAAAGAGTCTCGATTCTTTGAAAACTCCATGAGTTCTTGGACAAGTCAGTTCTCGAGCAAGGGAAAGTCCCTAGCTGCTGAAGCTGAGTTTTCTAAGAAATCGTTGTAGATTTTCGGAACTAGTGGAAGTAGCCCTGCCCTATTTGGACTGCAAGAGCTATGTCTGAATATGGTTATGATTCTTATGCCAATATAAGGATGTAGTGATTTATACCTATTTAAGGGCATGAATTGGGAAATTTACAATAGTGTCCTAAAATAGTTTACAACAATATACTGGTATGTGTGACATGTCCTGATAGTGAAATACTGCCAATTTTGTTTTTCACTATTGAAATGATATCTTGCCTCATACGATAGAATGGCCAATGCTTTGTAACATCTTACAAGCATAACTTCCCATTGGGACAAGATGGAGAAATAAAGTTTAGGCTCTCTGAACTCCGAATTTAATAACACATCTTTTAGTAAAGATGGTGTTTAAATTGTGTGTTTGAAAATGCCTTGTTTAGAAAGTAGGCTTTTTCTTGTTTAACCGTTCAGTGTACCTGTCTGTCTGTGTATTGACTGTCTGGTTTTGGAGTGACAGGGGCTGGGGATGTGCATTCACTGTAGATAGCCAGTAGGGGTGGGGGTGGGGGTTGAGGTGTGCCTGACCCTTCCTTGATGACTTAGAGCTGAGCTAAATAGACCTTTGCTGAATTTAGAGTAGTGAGATGAGATTTCGTTGCACTTAAATAGGGCCTGTCTCCCTTGCACAATGCTGTTTCCACCCCCCCCCCCTCCCCCATGGTCATACTGCACCAATGAGGACAGAACTAATGTGGACTGGTCTCAGAAACCCTTGCACAAAGAGAATAAAGACATTTTGGGGAATAGGTATTAGACCTAAAACCCCAGAACTTTAGACTACTTCTGGAATCCAGAGGAACCTTTGCCAAGGAGAAGAGCTAGAGAATCTGGAGGTAGAGTACTGTCTGTTTGCTGTGTGCTGTCTGGGGTTGGCCTGCAGTAGCTGTTTTTGCCAAGGAAAGGACAAGGACTTTGCTGTGTGCTGTGTCACCCTGCTTGAGGAAGCTCTCCAAGGGCTTGAGAAGAGTTTGCCCCCTTTTCTGAAGTCTCAGGGACAGGAAAACTTCACCCAGAGCCCCCTGAACTTCCTTTCTGAGAGTTTGACCTGCCAAGAGGTGCATGTGACTGTATTGGGCCTCTCGAGGTTGTTCCTGCTGTTGAGAGCTTGAAAAGCAACGCAACTACAAGAAAATCGATGAATCTATCTTCTTGTGGCAGTTTGTGCGATGCAGCACCACTGTGCGAGAAGAATCTCCACGAATCGCCGCGCTGCTGCTGAAGCTGACACAGCGCTTGTCGCAACTTCAATAACCAACGCATTGAGGGATCGCGGCTGAAGAAACTGATGTAGCGCCGCTAGACACCGCCACACTGATCGCCGACGCATCCCGGATTTCCACGCATCGTACGTGTGCAGCAAGTTTTCCCAACGCATCACCCGCGGACCAGAACCGTCTCGGAATCAACACATCACTCTCCCCTCCAGACCCGATTCGATGCATCACTTCTCCTGTGTGTAGCAGAACTGCTGCATTGCCTCACCATGGTCTCAGGAACCTAAGCATTTTTCTGTTTTTTGACGCTTCCCATTTCTGCGGCTGTTGGCCTTGTGGATTCTGCGTACTTTGAGAGAAATCACGCATCCTTGGTTTTCTATGGGCCAAGTTGTTTGAAACCTTTTTAAAGTCATATTCTTATTACATGTTTGTTGGATTTTTGTCGTTTTGGTATTGTTTAGTTTAGATGATGATACTTTATTTTTCTAAACTGGTGTGGTGTCCATTTGTGGTGTTATCACTGTATTACTGTGTGTTTTGAGTACAAATACTTTACACATTGCATTACATTTGATAAGTCTGTCTGCTCATGCCAAGCTACCCCGGAGGTGAGCAGGGGTTATCTAAAGTATGTATCCCCCTTAGCCTGACTAGAAGCAAGGGCCATTATTTGGACAAAGGTGCCTACCTCTGCCAACTGGAGACCCCCATTTCTAACATGTACGCAGTACTGTCTGGCCTATTTGAGCTTGTTGAGATGCTAGTACATTCACACAGTAGTGTTTGGTGAATGTGTGTGGTGTGGACCAGGTAGCTGCCTAACAGATATCAGCTATTGGGTGTTACCCAACAAGGCCATAGAGGCTGCCTTCTTACATGAAGAATGCGACCTAGGGGAAGCAGGGAGTGCTCTTATGCCTTGGACTAGCAGGTCTGAATGCACTTGACTAGCCAGCCAGCTATCCCTGCCTTTGAAATGGCACTGCCTTTGTGCGTTTCGTGTAGGCGACAAATAACTTACGCATTTTACTGAAAGATTGTCTTGCCAATATAGTACATGAGGGCCCTATTAACATTCTGGTATTTGAAGGTCTCTCTCTGCTACGGAGTCTGGATGTAAGTACATTGGGAGTTCAATTGTTTCGTTGAGATGGAAAGGGGATACCACCTTGGGTAGAAACTTTGGGTTAGTCCTTAAGACTACGGGACAGATTTACGAGCCCCTATCTCCACTTTTGCGTCATTTTTCCCATGTTAAAAATGACGCTAAAGTGGCGCAGGGGGCTTGTAAATCTGCCTCTACCTATTCAACGTGAACCTTGAAAAAAGGCTCTTCCAGTGTGAGAGCTTGTATCTTACAAGCCTGAAGAAAGTGATCACAACTAGAAATACTACTTTCCAAGATAGAAACTGGAGAGGGCAAGAATGAAGGGGCTCAAAAGGAGGTCTCATGAGCCTATTGAGGACAACAGTGAGATTCGAAGAAGGGGCTGGGGTATCCTGGAGGGGATAACTCTAGTATACCCTCCCATAAAGGCTTTAATGACCAGGACTCTGAAAAGTGAAGAGTGGTACTTGTTTTGTAGATATGCTGCCCCTGCAGCCAAATGTAAACAGATGGATCTGTAAGCCAGGTCTGATCCATGCAAGTGATACAGGTCACAGAAATGTCTTGCACTGCTGGCCTTAGCAGATCAATGTGTTTGGGTAGGCAGTAGTGGACAAACCACTTCCGCTTGACTGCATAGCAGTCTCATGTAGTGGGATAGTGAGTCTTTTTGAGGATCAACATTCATTCAGCAGGGAAATTGAGGTAACCAAGCTTTTGGACCTCAATAGTCAGATTCCATGGTTGAGCTGCTTGGGGTTGGGGAGCCCAACAGTGCTCTGGTGTTGAGTGAGAAGCTCTAGCCAGTTAGGGAGCTTCTTGTGAGGGACTATAAATGACTCTAGAAGGATTGTGAACAATGGTTATCTGGTCCATGTGGGAGCCACCAGGATGAGGGTTAGCCTCTGGACCTCGTATAGAAGACAGAGATGTGTAAAAGCATGGTCAAATATCCCTGGCCAGTTTATCCCTAGTGTATTGCCAATGGACTGTGGGTGTGGAAACCTGGAGGAGAAGCTTGGGTATTTGGGCTTTCAGCAGTTGCAAACAGATCTATTATGAGAACCCCCAATGTTAAAAGCACAGGAGTACGACCTGGGGTGGCGTTTCCACTCATGGATTTGTTGCTATGTCCTGCTGAGCAGGGCTGAAAAGTCATTATACACTCCTGGAAGGGAAGCCGCTAGCAGAAGTACCCTGTGGTGGATTGTCCAACTCCAAATGCTCTGCATTAATCCAGAGAGCTGGGGAGAATGTGCGCTCCTTGTTTCCAAAGGTAACACATGCTATCTGTTTTATGATGTATATGGTAGAAGTGAGCTCTCAAAGGCCAATTGGACTGCCAGTAATTTCAGATATTGGATGTAGAAGGTCTGTTGAAGGGGTGTTCACATGCCCTGAATGGTCATATCCTTTAAATGTGGCCCCCACCTTTGAGAGAGGCATCCATGGTGATGGTCACTTTGGATAACTTGGGCTAGAAAGGACCTGCCCTGCAACAGGTTGTTACTGTTCCACCACTGCTGAGAGCGATTGGTGCTGGCCCAAATCAATACTAGTTTCTCTCAAAGACCCTCTGTTTGTGGCCATTGTGCTACCAGACTCTTTTGAAGTGTACGCATGTACAATTGAGTGTGGGGAATGATGGTGATGCAAGAAGCTATCATGCTGAGGAGACCCATTACTGTCATAACTGTTAGTTGGCAATCTGGCTCAAAAAGAGACAGCAGAAGCTGGAAGGCTTGGACCAGTGCAAAGCTGGGATAAGCCTGACCAGTGATTGAATTTAGAATTGCTCCTAGGAAGGGCTGTATCTGAAGGGGCTGGAGGTGGGACATGCCCACATTTATTTGGAGACCGAGATCGTGGAGGATATCTAGGGTGATTGAACCGTGGATCAAGCACTACCGCTTACTTGCACTCTTGATCAGACAGTTATTGAGGTATTGGAAAATGTGGATGCTGCTCCTCCTGAGATGAGCAGGTACCGCCACAAGGCATTTGATATAGACCCTGGGTGCCGTAGTTACACGAAGGGCAGAAGAGTGAATTGAAAGTGCTGTCCACTTACTGTGAACCTGAGGTAGCAATGGTGTGCAGGGTGAATCAGGATGTGGAAATTGGTGTCCTTCAAGTCGAGAGTGGTCATAAAGTCACCTTGCTGCAGCAGATTAATGATATCTAGGAGCATGACTTATGTGGAAGTGCTCCGACAGGACGTACTTGTTGTTGGGCCTGGAGTCAAGTATGGGCCTAAGGGACCAATCTTTCTTGGGGATCAGAAAGTACATGGAGTACACCCCTTTAGCGTGTTGGTGTGGTGGCACCGGCTCTATGGCCCCTTTGAGCAATAGCGTGTCGTTGCCCTTTTAGAGGAGGTCTGGTGTTATGTGGAGAGGGGGTGCTTGTGGGGGGGAATGTTTGGCGGTGGACAGTGAGTTCCAGGAAGTAGCCCTGTTCTACAATGGACAGAACACACTGGTCTGAGGTGATATTGTGCCATTGCGCGAGGAGACCCTGCAAGTCTCCACTGACAGGTTTACGGTGTTCAGGGGGAAGGGAGAGGGAGTCACTGCTTGGTTGGTTGGCTCCCTTTGCCACACAGCCTCTGTCAATGCCCTTGTGGTTATTCCCCCATAGGCACCTCTGGATTAACCCCAGGAGGCTTGCAGCTCCTTCTGTTGCCTCTGTTATGAGGTGGAGACTTATGGGGAGGTGGCGTTGGCACTTCCACAGAACTGTGAGTGACGAAACTGAAGAGCCCCTATTGCTTTGGCCGTGTCCTTCTTGATCATCTACAGCATCTGATCAACATGAGACCCAAACAGGTGTTCCCCATCAAAGCGCATGTTGATCAGATGCTGTTGGACCTCCGGCTTATAGGCAGAGACACAGAGGGATATGTACAATAGAAGTGGTGGAGTGAGGCGTTAGCCATCATGGCTTAACGCCTCACTCCGCCACTTCTGAAATGCAAGGATGCGACATATTTACAACAATGTGGTGCAGCCTTGTGTTTCCCCCCTCCAATGGCACTACACTTAGCAGTTTAGCGCTAACGCACATGCTCAGCATAGCATGAAATGGGGCCTTATTTACAAGGCAGCGTTAAGCCACGTTAAGTGGCTTAGCGCTGCTTTATAGATAAGGCAATGACGCTATCGTCACCACAATGTCGATAACAGTGACGTTGTGGTGGCGATAGGGACTTGCACATATGCCCTACAGAGCCAGGGATGTTGGCTGATTATAATGCTGGAGTTAATGCCCCTGGAAGCAATGTTAGCCGCACCCACAGCATATCTAATGGTCATATTGGAGATGGTTTCACCCTCCGTTACGAGCTCCTGAGCCCTCACCCAGTATTGATCCAAGAAATATTGGATCATGTCTCCTATCTCATCCCACTGGGTTCGTTCGTACAAAGAGAGTAGGCTGACCGTGTTATGATGCGCTAACAGGTTGCAGAAAGGGTAGCCACCCATTTCCCCACTGCATCAATCTTTTCACTTTCTTTGTCAGGCAGCGGGGCATCCCCAGTACCCTGTGCATTTGCAGGTTTATGGGTGGTGTGTACAACCAGAGAGTCTAGTGGGAGCTGCCTTCTAGTGTAAGGCAGGCCCGAGGGGGAGGACTTTTTGTCAAGTGTGGCACTGACTACTCTGGCCTTGACACGGTCTTTAAGGAATGTATTTCAACATACCCTCGGGCATGTGTAGGTATTGTGTTGAGCGCTGAGTGTGTGAGCGTGTTTCCATCAAGAAGTCATCCTCTTCTGTGATACTGTGTAAGTCTACCTTGTGGAAGTGTGCCACCATGCCTCCAGTGCATAACCTCATAAAACAAGGTGGTGCCATCCAGATGTAAAGGCTTGGCTGGGTAGAGGTTAGGGTCGTTGTCAGCTGGGGGACAACACATTAATCATTCCATGGATCATCCTGGGACTCTGGATCATATGGGGCATCTTATGGGTCCGTAGGATCACAGGGACTACCCTCCCCTCTGGCGAGGATGGCAGAGGTAGGTTGTGTGGAGGAGGGGGAGTGATAGCTTTAGGTGGAAGAGTGGGGACCTTGGGTGGAGGAGTAGGAATTTTAGGAGAAGGAGGAATGGAGGAATGAGAGGGTGTAGGACTAGGGCCCCATCCCGATGCTTCCTCAGCTTGGTAGGTGGTGGTGGCTCCAGTGTAAGCTGCTCTTAAAAGGTAAGCTTCCTTTTTCGAGGAAGAGTGACCTGTACCTTTGGTGATAACTTAGCAGTAATCTTGCCTATTTGCAGGCGGATTAATTATCTCTTCTGCCTACTGTCCAGCTACTCCTTAAGGCTCTGTAGACTGGGGGCATTGAGAACCCAGGACCCTGTTGAGTTATGCACAGTAAATGGTCGAGTATGTGCCGACAGCTCACAGCTGGTGTGGATGCCAAATGGTGCTTCGGTTCCAAAATGCCTGTCTGTGCTTGCCCAGAGGACTCAGAAGGTGCCAAGGATGCTGCCGGTGTCAAGGAAGGTTGGGTCTTATGCAGTAGTTTTGGAGCTGGGATCCAAGTCAGCATCTGCTCCAAAGCCTTGTGTTGGCACCCACCATGGCTGGGATGCAGTGGTGGCAGGGAAGGCTGTTTGGCTGGTAGAGAGCTCAACACCCCTAAAAGTAGATGGGCAACCATTTTCTTTTGTGGTAGGCTACAGTACTCACAGTCTGTGTCTTCAGGCATTGGCTCGGCGGGCTGTTGATGTTCAGCATGAAAGCCGAATGGAGGTTCCCATCGGATTCTTAACATTTCTCCCTGGTGTTCAATATCAAGTAATTTACGACAGCTTCACTGGCTACCAATCAACAGAAGAATCCAGTTCAAGACCCTTACCTTTGCCTTTAGAATCTTTGATTTAAAGTGACCTCTTTATCTTAGGTGACAGTTTAATTTCTCTTTTCAGGCCTGTTTTTTATAACAACCTCAAATTGTTTCAAACTGCCCGCATTTATAAGTCTAGAAAAGGAGGCCATTCCTTTGCCTACTCGATGAGCAGACTTTTGAATGCGGTCTAATTTGCGGAGTGGCTGTCCGTTTTTGGGAGCTTCCGCTCAGTTTCATAGACTCTCGGATGCAGGAGGCTGTACCTTGGTGCCTGGAGGCCCAGGCCTCCATTTTGGGGAGATATACCTTCCAGCACTCTCTCGGAAGATGACGCCCACCTCCCACACTAAATAGTCATCAACAGGGGACTAATAAAGTAAGCCTAAAAGCAACTTTGAAAGGTTTTAACCTTCAACAGTGCCCTCTCCAGACAAGAGATGATATGAGAGAATTGGAGTAGGACACCTCTAAGTATGGCAGAAAGGAGTAGAAAGGGTGTCCCTGAGAAATAAGGAATTGATGAAGATGGTCATCAAATTAGGACCAACAAGGACCAACACGCCTGAAAAAGTGGTGGCCATCTTGGAATGGTCTTAACCTCTACCAGTGTCTTCACCAGACAGAAAATGAATAAAGTTACCAGCGAATAGGTGAAGCAAGTTTTCCACGGAAAGTAGGAAGGAAGCAGAGAAGGAGTCTCAGAGAAATAAGGAACGAAAGAAGAGAAGAAAGAGAAAAAAAAAGAGAATGGATCAAAACCTAGAACCCTCAGGTTTCCATGCCTTCTCCATTAACTGTCCTCCCAATCTATCCAAAAATGCAGCCAAGAAGTTCAAACACAGGCTAATTAAAACTCACCCCAAGACTCTTATTTCAGTCCCCTATTTCTGCATCAACAAAGGCGTACTATTAAATGACCTCATCTTCCACACCAACAAACGTGCACAGTGGAGGAATATCTTCTACTCCATGCTTCGAATCTCCAATTCCAGAAAAACCCCACATGCCCTCAAATTGTCGGTAACCACCTCAGACTTATGCAATACGAATGCTACCATATCCCTATACAACAATGTTAATATCCTTATACAAGCTTCTAATCTCAATCTTGCTATTATAGACAAGATCTTTCCTATTCTCAAGAAAGCATTGAACAGCAAGAAAAACACACTCCCCATCACTATTCATCCTGATTATCCTGACAATACACCAACTCTTCTACAAAATCCCATAACGACATCAACTGTACCTAAATTTTTCCACACCCCCAATGACCGCTACCCGTCAGTCACAATGGATTCACCACACCAGAGTCCCCAGGCCCAGAATGGACAGGGATGCACTTAGGTACCAGCCAACCCAATACATACCCAACACTGATATCCTTGATGACCAATGGAGAATCCACCAACTCAGAATTCACACCGACATCCCACTTATCCCACCTACAGTTGAGCTGACCTGCAAAGCTCCCCATGACTTGCCATCAACTCTGGTCTTTTATCGGTCCCTAGCACCCTCAAAACTTTCTCCGCCCATCCAGATTCACCAATCCTCGACCATACCCCACTCGCATGCATCCGCCCCTACCATGCTGTCACCTCCCCATGCCATCTCCCATACTCATACGGACCCTCCCTCAACCCTCCATGATCAACTAACCCCATCGGAACCTAATAACGCTAACCCCATGCAACCAGACCTAACTTGCAGACTTCCCCCTCTAATAGAACACACGCCTCAACACATAACTAGTTATCCTACAGAGTTATCCATAGGCCTATCCCATCTCAAGGATGAAATGAAAAATCTATCAACCATTACCAAAAAACTCTCAAACTCGCACAGAGCCACTAGTGCCACCATGAACCAAATTAGTTACCAAACTAGCAGATACATCACCAAGAATCCACACTCTGAGTACACTAGACAGAGTAAAATACCTTCCCCCAACGACCCGTCTCGTCCCAGGAGGTTAATTGATGAACTATCTGACAATGACATATTTGACCACCTCCTATCCTATGCCAGTCTTATAGACAACAGCAAGTCCCTGTGTGGCAGTACTCAAACCGTTCAAGCTAACCTCTACAGAGAACTTACTCATAACTACAGATCCATAAATGGAGAAAACCTCCCAAATATCAACATAGTGCAGACTGCTCTCAGCCATTCGACTAGCAAACTGAAGTGTGCACTCATTAATAGCATATCAGTTAACAAACATGCTTCCGACATTTACGATCTCATCCTCTCTAATGATCTTGACATTGTCATCCTGACTGAAACATGGCTAAATAGTTCCTCCTCTCCCATCCTAGACCTACTGATCCCTCCTAGTCATGATATAATCTGCCTAGACAGAACTGTGATACCTGGTGGCGGGTTACCCTGCATTTATCGAAATATAATCTCAGTTAATCAAGCAGATACCGTCTCTTTATCCTCCTGTGAATATCTCTGCATCAACATCTCAAATGACAAATGCCTCACTAGCAAACTTCACATAATATACCACCCACCTGGTGCTAATCTGCAGTTCATCAAAGAGTTAATGAAAGTCATTACATCCAAAGACAACTCACAAGTGCCGCAGATTTTTCTGGGAGACTTCAGTCTCCACTGGAACAACACAAACGATCATGATTTTAGTAGTCTTAAATCCTTTCTATCAGATCAGGATCTGTCCCAATTCTGTGACAATCCAACCCACAACAAGGGAGAGACATTAAACCTCATCATAGCAACACGAACACTGTCTCATTAGACTCCATTATCCCATGTGATTGGACTGATCATTACAGCATCTTCTTCTCCATTAATATTGAGGTAACTCCAAAAAGATGCCAACCCACAAAAACAAAACAATGGAAAAGGAATATCCAAAATATTAACCCTATCGCCTTAGTAAACTGATGCAACTCTGACCTGATCCCCACGACAGGCATGGTTGACATCCATGACCTCATAGACTTTTACAATTCTACTATGCTTGAAATGCTTGACTCTACAGCTTCCCTCCAAAAGAAAAACATTTCCACCAAAATCTCCAAACCAAGGTTCAATGAGAACCTGAACTCTGCTAAGCTGAGATCAGCTGAACAAATATGGAAATTAGTACCATCCATTGAACACATATATTACCTTAGAGCGCTAAGGAATTTCTACAACAGGAAAGGCAAAGCCATTAATTGTCCCAAAACATTATTTGAAATAGCCAAGCAACAATGGCGCAACACTCCTATTGCTACAGAACTAAGCGAATCATCTACCCCTAATTGCGATAAGCTTGGCAATTTCTTCCTAGAAAAGACAAAAACCATTGAATACAACATTCAATCTAAGAATGCCCTTCCCCAAACTACTGCTCATGAGTCTACATTTTACTCACAGATCAAGGACCAATTTAGTATACCGATGAAAATTCCAAAAAACAATGCCTCTTGGCGCACCTTCACGCCCATCCCTTAATACGAAATCTATTGCACTCTTCTGGAGATTAACCCTTCCAATCACTTCTCTGATCCCTTACCTCCTTCATTATTCAAAATGATAACAAAAGTTCTATACTATCCTAATGGTCAAAGATTGTAAACGCCTCTCTTAGGCAAGGCACCATACCTGACTCTCTTAAAGTAGGTCAGGTAACACCCAAACTAAAGAAAGTCAACTCCCTCTCCTCAGATCTCAACTACCACCCTATATCCAACATCCCCACTCTGGCGAAACTGCTGGAAAAATGTGTACAAATTCAATTATGCAACCAGATTGAGAACTACAACCACCTAGACAAACACCAATCCGGCTTCCGGCAAGGTCACAGCCCCGAATCAGCACTCACCCACTTAATGGACGCCATGTTAAAAATGTTATATCATAACGAATTATGGGGCATATTATCAAGGACCGGTGTTAAAATTTTCGCCGTTTTATCGGAAGGAAACTGCCGATAAAACGGCGATATTGGGTTTGATAATACGCCCTTGTTCATTCCCATAGAAGCCCATGTTCTGAGGTTAACATGGGCTTCTATGGGAATTAACAAGGATGTATTATCAAGCCCATTATCGCCATTTTATTGGCAGTTTCCTGCCGATAAAACAGCGATAATTCTAACACCGGTCCTTGATAATATGCCCCTATGTCTTTTGATACTTCTTGATTTATCCTCCGCTTTCGATGCAGTTAAGCATGACAGCTTACTGTCCCTACTGGAACGAAGGATGGTCCTATCTGGCCCCGTGTTACAATGGTTAACCTCCTTCCTAAAAAGGCTCAGCTCTATCACCCATTCTTTTTAATCTACTCATGGAACCCCTGGCAAACGCGCTGAACTCTGCGAACATTCTATATCGCCTGTATGCGGATGACACAAACTGTATATGAAAATCTCCTCCCCTGAAGACTTCATCTCCCTCAACGCTAATCTACATAATACTCAAAGTTGGCTCACTGGCAACCACCTCAGGCTTACCACCAAAAAAACGGAATTCCTCCTCATCTCCCCCCCAATCACACACCAAAGATAGACCTGTGGCTGAAGCAGCTAACATCCTGTGACTGTGCTCTCCACATCATTGACCCTGCGAAATCCTTGGGAATCACCTCACACAAACACTTAAATGTGCAGGCACATATCAGTAATGCCACCAAGGGAGCTAATCATCAGCTGAGTATTCTAAGGAAACTTAAACCCTTCGTCCCACAGACCGACTTAAAAATGATAGTAAAAGCCCTAGTGTTACCAAAATTGGACTATGGAAGCACCACCCTAGGCGGACTTCCCAAATACAAGCTGGCCCCGCTGAGGGCATCTCTTAACGCTGCAGCCAGACTGGTCTCTGGAACAAAAAAAAAATAACCACATTTCTCCAACCTTGAAAGATCTGAACTGGCTACCCTATGAGGCAAGAATACAACTAAAGATCACCTGCATGACCCATAAAGCCCTGCAAAGCAATACCCCCAGTTACTTAGCAGAAAAGCTAGAGCGGTCGGGAGGTTGCAGACATTCGCGAAGCGTGAGTTCACTACTAATGTAACCACAATCCTTCCACAAAAAAGAGAACTATTTCTATTTCTATTTCTATTTAGGGGGTTTTGTAAAGCGCTTGGTGACGCCCAGAGGCGTGTCCCCGCGCTGAGGAGCAGATACTTACTGGAACCTACAAAAGTGGAATACCTTACTGTTCGAAAAGTGCAGTTTTAAGCTTGGCCCTAAATATTAGTTCTGATGTTTCTAGTCGCAGTGCTGTGGGAAGTTTGTTCCATCTGGAAGCTGCAAGGTACCTAAAGGATCTTCCTCCCATCCGTGCTCTAGACACCTTGGGAATAACCAGGAGTCCTGAGCCGGAAGATCTCAGAGAGCGGGACGGCTCGTAAGACGTCAACAGTTCTTTCAAAGGGAGAGGGGACCTCCCATTGATGATCCGATGGCACGTGCATAGTGCTTTGAATTCTACCCTGCTTCTGATCGGGAGCCAATGCAAAGACCGGAGAGCCGCTGAAGATGCGGCTCTTCGGGGAAGTTTAAGGACTAGCCGGGCAGCGGCATTCTGCAGGACCTGCAAGCGGCTCAGATTCTTCTCCAGAGTCCCTAAATAGAGAAGATTGCCGTAGTCCATCTTTGATGTGACCAATGCATGCACCAGGGTTTGACGGGCTCTTATAGGTAAAAACTTCAATGCCTTCCTGAGACTTTTGAGTCTCCCGAAGCATGATCCTACCACCTGATTGATCTGGGGGCCAAAGGTCAGATCAGAATCGAACCAGATGCCCAGGTTCTTTGCTTTCTGGCACGGGATGGGAGTTGGACCTAGGCAAGGTGGCCACCATGCCGACGTCCACGCCGATTGGCCTCCCCCCATGACCAGCACCTCGGTCTTGCCTCCGTTAAGCTTGAGGCAATTGGCGGACATCCAGGCAGCTAGATCTTGCATGCAAGCTCTGAAGATGTCCGCCGAAAGACCGGGTGCGCGCGACAGGGAGATGACCAACTGCGTGTCGTCGGCATAAGACACCATTCGGAGGCCGTGACTCTCTACTAAGGTGGCGATTGGGGCGACATAAAGATTAAAAAGTGTTGGACTCAGGGATGAGCCCTGCGGCACCCCCTGGTCCGAAACGATTCGCTCGGAGTAATGGTCACCTTGCCTCACTTGGAAGCCTCGGCCTACAAGAAATGAATGAATCCATTTCAGCGCTGCCCCTTTCACCCCACCTTTGTTCAGACACTGTAGCAAGATGGAATGAGCTACAGTGTCGAACGCTGCGCTGAGGTCTAAGAGGATTAAAGCCATGGTTTGTCCCTCGTCAGCACCTTGCCTCAGGGTTTCGGTAGCCCTGAGAAGGGCAGACTCCGTGGAATGACGAGGCCGAAACCCAAATTGGGTAGGGTCAAGAAGGTTGCTTTCCTCCACATATTTCATTAGCTGTTTATTTACCACCTTCTCCGCTACCTTAGAGAAATAAGGCAGCAGAGAAATGGGGCGTAAATTGTCCAGCTTCTCAAAGCTAATGTTGGGCTTCTTGCGGAGGGGAAGCACCACGGCCTGTTTCCAATCCTCAGGTATAGAACTGGATCGGAAGGAGACATCTAGCAAATGCCTGAGGTAGGGTTCAAGTGTCTCCAGACTGTCACTCAGCCTTTTTGGAGATGCAGGATCTCGAGGAGAGCCGGATTTAACAGATCTGCAAATTTTAACTAGATCCTCCGGTAAGGGGATAGTAAACTGGAGTAGCGAGTTTTGATCGGCTTCCTCTCCTGCTGAGTCAGCCGGCTCTTCCGCTGCAGGAGGTATATCGGGAAAAGCAGAGTAAATCTTAGACACTTTGTCTCCAAAGTAATTAGCAATGCGGTTGCATGCCATTACTGAGTGGTCTTCGTCTTGAGTAAAGGTTTTTGGGGTGGATAGGGACTTATATATGCTGAACAGTTCCCTGGCGGAATTTTCCGCCCCATGGATTCTGTCTGCATAGTATGTGGCTTTCTCTATCCGGATTTTGTTATGATAGGTACGCCTCTTAATAAGATAGGCCTCTTTCAACCGGTCATCATATGCCACTCTCCATTGTCTTTCTGCTCGTTTACAATCCCTCTTGGCGTAGCGCAGCACCTCGCTGAACCAGGGGGCAGTTCTTTGTCTGCGAACACCTTTGGTTGGCTGACCCAGTGGGGCAGTGCAGTCCAGAGCAGCCGTAATGCGGTCATTGAGCAATTTATTTGCCGTTGCCACGTCATTGCCTCCTGGGGGCCCTTCCGCGGTAAGAGCCTTATTAAACTCTATCAGGGAGAATCTTGCCCACCTGCGACGAGGGTAGTTAAGAGGGGTGAGAGCGCTAGCTTTGTACTTGGGCAAGTGAATATAAATGGTACAAAAAAGTGATCTGTCCAGGGCTGGAGCACCGGGGGAATGGCTAAAACATCCTCCCAGTTGGCAAATATAGGGTCTAGTAGATGCCCACGATTATGTGTTGGAAGCTGCCCTTTTAGCTCTAGCTGTAGGGTGTGAAGTTCTTCCCGGAACTCCACCGCTCCTCTGTCTGATGAGTCTTGCAGGTGTATATTTAAGTCTCCCAACAACAGAAACTTGTCCCTCCTTATCGCTGTTTCTGTGACCCACTCTAAGAGATTGCCTTTAAATCTGGACATAGGTCCCGGTGGGCGATAAACTAGCAGGCCCTTTATAGTCATGCTTCCATCGATTGTTATGGTGAAAACACCCGCCTCACATCCTGCCAGATTGACTAGTTCTAGTTTGCAGGCCCATTGCTGTTTGAAAGCGATCGCAATTCCGCCTCCTCTGCCTGCTGGTCTGTCCAGGCGCACCATCTGATAGTCATCTGGTAAGGCCTGAATTATATCAGGGTCAGAGTTGGCATCAAGCCACGTTTCAGTGATAAACAGCAGATCAGGGTGTCTATCACTGAGAAGGTCATATATATCATGCTTATGACAGCTAAGCGACCTCACATTAATGAGGCCGCAGGACAGCGAAAAATTGCTGGCCCTGGTATCTGCTAGCGCTGTACTGAAGCGGAATTGGCAATGACTACACCCTTCGTTCTCCCCTACCCTTACGCTATTATGACCGGGGGAACACGCATTAGAGGAAAGACTTACTAGTTCACTCCTACTCCAGGTGAGTCTGCACTCCGGGCCAGGGGTGGGGGCCCTGGGCCGAGTCCGGTCGCGGACGGGCGCAGACGGGCGCAGACGGGCTTGGCTTAGGCGCGGCTTCGGCGCGCCCGCTGCGCCAGCCCGCTGCGCCGTCTGGCCGGTACACACATTATGTAGGGTGTGAGGAGGGCGGGAGGACGGCGTGACTAGAGCGCACCCCCAGCCCTACCTAAAGTGGCGCCCACCGTCGCCCACAGCAAATCACACAAGACGGCTGGGCGAGGCAGAGAAAAGGAAGACCAGCGTGTAGAAGAAATGTTAGTGTGCCTACATTAATTCCCCAGTTTAAAATTCTATTTAGAAACCCCCAAGTGAAAATTCATAAAAACGATCTTTTAGCAGCTTTAAAACACAGATTCACTCGTAGATATGCCAGCAAGTAGGTTCCAATTAAAAACGCTCGCAGCCCTAGTGTCTCTCGCTAGGGAGAGCTCTAAACTGGTTGCAGAGCATTCTCAGGTATTGCACCGAAGATTTGGAACTCCTTACCGCCAGATGCAAGCAGAATCTCTTCTTCTTCATCATTCAAAAAATAAGTAAAAATGCTTCTAATTAACAAATTCACATCCTGAGACTTTAATTCATATGTGACTGTTAGCCACATATGTTATCCTATATGCCACTGTCTACCTCTTGTGTATTGACTGTCGAATATTGAATGTATGTATATTACCCAATCATCTAATGTTTCAGAACCGTGTAATGTAAAGAGCTCTGATACCCTCTAGGGTCATGTACGCGCTATATATAAAACTTTATAAATAAGTAAATAAATGATCTGCCTCTGGCTGTGAGAAGTTTTCCTTCTGAAATGGGTTTCAGAAAAGGACTCAAAACGCTTCTCTTTGATTCTGCTCTACCCAATTCCTAACTCTGTTTCTCGTATTTTGACAGTGGCGATCCTTTCCACCAGTGTCAGGACACCTTATAAGGTAGTAGTGCGCTTTAGAAATGCATTGAATTGTATAGGGAACCCGACTCCAGGCTGAAGGGTGCTGGTTGATCGACAGAATTGGAGTTGCCCGTTTCTCCTTTGATGTCCTCACTGACAATGTTGGGGGAATCCTCTTCTTGCTGCTGCTCCATCTTGCAACCAGTAAGTTGTTGATTGTGTCAGTACCTGTGGGTTTTCTTGGAAAGGAATGTGAGAAAAGAAACAGGAGATCTTGTCGTGCTCCGATGACAAGCATAGTTTACAGACTGGATGATGATCTTGCCACAAGTACTAAGAGTGGCACTCTGGACAGTACTGGAAAGGAGTTCTTTCCAGCATGGCCTGCACATTCTCAGGAAAGGTGACTGAGGAGAAGGGCCGAAGGGGGTGAAGTGTCGAAAACATCCCCAGTGCAGAACCGAAAGAACCGGGATGAAGTCGGAAAGAATGCAGATAACACAATTATTTTGTGCCACTGGGGAGGAAGCACCAGAAGGCCCGGCCATGCAGCATCAACTCAAAGCTTCAGTGACACATGTATGAACCTGACAGTGAAAGAAACAATCTAGCAATAAGCCAATGCCCAAGTAATTACCAGTTATAGGAGACACCATACCTTGTGACTCTAAAGACTTCATTGAAGAAAACAAATTGTACATGTCCAAGCCCGACACTAGATGGCAGGAGTATACGAAGCGTGTTTATCTACATCTGCACATCCCATAAACACCCAGAGGCTTATTTACAAAAAATTGGCTATGGCAGCACTGCAAGTCTTTTCGGTGCGCTGTCCAATGCCAATTTGAAAGGGAAGGAATTCACCATGTTTACGAGATATGGTGCATTCCTGTCATTTCAGCCGGCACACAATTTGGTGCCTAGGGCTCACACAGGCACCCTTGCACCATGGTTCAAGGGTGTTTGCATTGTTGACAGGATTGTTTTAGTGCAGGAAGGGGTATAATGTATCACTAATGGAAAGAGGAAAAAAGAGAAGAGATGAATACATTTCTCCCAGTTACGCCTGCTTCGGGGAGGCAGATTGCAGCACACTAAGAAAGAGGAAATCCCAGGTTTACAAACCTTTGTAAATCTGGGATTGCATGAAATCTATGTGTAGATGCATGGAAACACCCATGCTCTACCCTGGGAAGGCCTCTCAGAATGAAATGTAACGCAATGCAGTGCAAGCGGTTGCATTGCGTTACATGTTTTTTACAAAGCGGCACAAAGTGCCCCTTGTGTGGATTTGTATATAACTGCAAGAATTTGCATCATGGAAGGACCACAAAAGTGGTGCAACCATGACGCAAAATGTTAGCAAATCTGACCCCTAGTCCTTAAAGCCTTGTCCGTTACACACCGGTCCAAAAACAATCTATGTCCTTCTTCCTTTCGAGCTTTGTACTACGTTTTACCCTCAAGCTCAATACATCTTCTACAAATACCAAAAGGAAAAAAAAACAGAAAGTGAGATTGCTCTTTCTCCCACTGAGGGGTAGATTTATGAACTTGTCACACAGTGCAGCGCAGCACATCACCTTGCTGTGCTGTACTGCGTGACAGGGAAACGGCAGGAATGCGCTGTACTTAAGGTAATATGGCGCATTCCTACCTTTTTTCCTGTGCTGGTGCCCTTTTGGCAACCTAGCACCAATGCAGGCACCCTTGCACCATGGTGCAAGGGTACCTGCGTTGCATGCAGGATGTTTTTGTGCAGGAAGGCACCCTCCTGCACAAAAACAATTCTGAGAGGCATATTCCTCTATGTGTGCTGCAGACATCGAAAGAGGAAGAAGAAGTAACGGAGAGAAATACAAATATTTCCTCTTATTGTCTCTCCTTAGAAGGCATACCTTTTTGGTGCGTTCACAGGTTTTCCAGTTCTGGTAAATCTGGGAATGCATCAAAAACCATGGGAGATGCATGGGAACACCCAAGCAACACCCATCAAATGTCTCCCTTGCACAGAGTAAGGCAACAGATCAATTTGTGCTGCATTGCTTTACTTCAGATTTATGGAGCCACTCAGGGCCAAGCTAAGTGGCCTTGTGTGACGTCATAAATCTCACTTTAGCGGGCGATGATGTCCTCTTGTGTCATGAGGACCTCAGGACTGAAGTGGACTTCATCCCCCGAGCAGCAGTGCACCAGGTGGCGCATTTGCAGAGTGGTGTAAAAAGGGTGTGTGGCCTTTGACCACTCAGCAATCCAGCTGTGTGAGGCTTACTAGAGATAACAGGAGGGCTAGTTGGCCTCCAGGACCCTTCAGGAGGCAAGGGGACTTCATCTCCCAACCAAGAGCGTGCCAGGAGGTGCATTTGCAGAGTGGTGGACAAAGGGGGCGTGGCTTATGTCCACCTCTCAGCAATCCCACTGTGCGGGGCTTCCTGGAGATAACAGGTCAGCTAGTTGGCCTCTAACGACCCCCAGCAGCGACGGGAACTTAAATCCTCTCATAGAGCGCGCCAGGGAGCGCGTTTGCAGACTGGTTGACAAAGGGGGCGTGGCCTGCTATAAGAAATTACCAATGCTGCTGTGTGGCTCCCAAGGTTATCCTGTTATCTCCAATAAGTCCCACACAGTGGGATGGCTAAGAGATCTTCGGAGGCCATGCCCTCCTTTCTCCACCACTCTGTAAATGCACCTCCTGGCACACTACGGGTTGGGTGATTATGTCCACTTTTCTCCTAAGGGACTTTGGAGGCCAAGAAGCCCTCCTGGTACCTCCTGTAATTCCTATGTAGCGCAATTATGAGCGTTGGTCAGAGGCCCAGCCCCCTTTCTCCACCGTTCTGCAAACACAACTACCAGTTAAAAAGCATTTGCAATGTAATAGGTCTCGCATTTGCGAGAGTTTGAGCTATGGGCGTTGTAAATGTAAAAGTTTTTTACTAATTTTTTGGGGAGTGGAGTGGATGTTTGTTGTGTGTAGTGAAATTATGTGGTATGTTGTGCAGTGAAATTATGTGGATAGATAGTATGTGTTATTTAGTGTATAGGAATTATGTAGAGAGGAAATATGTATTCTGGAGAGTAATTATATGGTATGGTAGTCTGTGTTGTGGAGTGGTAACCTCAGGTTTAGCCTTTCATGTTTCCATAGAAGCTAAACTATAAACTCAATGAGACAAAAAAAGAAGGAACCACTGACAAGCACTTTTGGATCTAGTCAGAGGTATAAGCAGAGCCACTGGAATTATGCAACTGTTTGGCTGCACCAACTTTCGCACTATTATACATTTTCCGCATATGCCACATAATCCATCATCTGCGGCATAATCTGCAGATTTGAACAAAGAAACCCTTGTTTCTAGGTCAAATGACTCAAATGTTTCAAAAAATGTGGCGACAAGTGGTATAGCGTGGTGGAAGGCCCTATGCTAACCAAAACTGGTCACCTCTTACTTCTTGCTAAATGTGGGTGTTAGATTGGTACTAATAGTGTGCAAACCACTCTTGCTTGTTTCTGAGCCTCTCTAGGCTCTTTCTGCATTTCTCTTGCTTCTTTCTGCACCTTTCTTCCTTTTTCTGCACTTCTCTTACCTCTTTCTGCACTTCTCTTACCTCTTTCTGCACTTCTCTTGCTTTTTTCTGTACCTCTCATTTCGATCTGCAACTCTCTTGCCTCTTTCCACACTTTTCTTGCCTGTTTCGGCACCTCTGTTGCCTCTTTCTGCACCTCTGTTGCTTCTTTCTGCACCACTCTTGCCTCTTTCTGCACATCTCTTGCCTGTTTCTGCATCTCTCGTGCCTCTTTCTACAGTTCTCTTGCCCCTTTCTGCACCTCTGTTGCTTCTTTCTGTGCTTCTCTTGCCTCTTTCTGCACCTCTCTTAGGGCCCGATGTAGGTCTGTCGGTAACGGCCGAAAATCGGTATTTTCGGCCGTTACCGATCGGAATAGAGACAACGGGATGTAGGAGGCCGAAATCCTGTGAAATCGGCGATTTTACCGAATCGGAAATTCACCGAGTCGGTAGAATCCCGAATCGGAAAAAAGTAGGAATCGGAAAATTCTCCGATTCGGTAGAATACTGAATCGGAGAATTTTCCGATTCCTACTTTTTTCCGAATCGGGATTCTACCGACTCGGTGAATTTCCGAATCGGTAAAATCGCCGATTCGGTATTAATACCGAATCGGTGATAATCCGATTTGATGCGAAAAGCTGAAGAATGAGATGTAGGTAAGCACTGAAATACCGAATTTGCTTCAAATTCGGTATTTCAGAGTCGGAAATTACCATGGATTGGAATCAGGTGGTAACCAGGTGCAACCTATAAAAAAGGACCCAAAATGCAGTTCTACTTGCAACATTGCAGCTTTCTATGTCATAGCAAGACGGCTACGGCTACAGCAGGAAGGAGAGAGGGAATGGCTGAGACAGGAGCAGGTGTATAGACAGCGTATCACCCTGTGCATGCTGACAGATCCAGAGATCCTACAGAGGTACAGGCTGGAGGCAGAGACCATCAGAGACCTCATTAGGGACCTCCAACCCCTGTTGCAGCACCCCACCCCAAGGGCACACGCAATCCCTGTGCAGGTACAGGTGCTATGCTGCCTACACCTGCTGGCGTCTGGCAGCTATCAAAGTGTAGTTACTGTGGCAGGAGGGGTGACCCAGAGCAGCCTGTCAAGGTTCTTCCACAAGTTCCTTGATGCCATGATTCAGAGGATGGACCACTACATTTCCTTCCCTTCCACCCATGCAGAACTGGCACAGACAAAAGCTGAATTCTATCAGATGGCAAGATTCCCCCACATCATTGGCTGCATAGATGGCACACACATTCCGATTTGCCCCCCTGCTGACACGGAATACGTATACCGCAATCGGAAGTCACGGCACACCATAAATGTGCAGGTGATATGCAATGCTAAGTGTGTCATCACTGACCTGGTTGCTAAGTTTCCGGGGAGTACCCACGACTCCTATATCTTCCAGAGTAGCGGAATTTATGCACGGCTGATGGCAGGGGATTTTGGTGAAGGATACCTCCTAGGTAAGACACAGTGTTTGACCCCCATAACCAAAATTGCAGTGTGAAGTACATGTATGCATGTGAGTAATGTTACCCCTTTTCCTTGTAGGCGACAGTGCATATGCCCTACGCTCGTTCATTCTCACCCCCTACCTCAACCCCTCAACACCCAGCCAAAGGAGGTACAACCGTGCCCACAAAAGCACGAGGAATGTAGTGGAAAGGACCTTTGGCATCTGGAAGAGCAGGTTCAGATGTCTGCACAAGAGCGGAGGTGCAAGGCAATATACCCCCATCACCTGCTGCAAGATTATTGCTGTCCGTGCAATGTTGCACAACCTTGCAGTCAGGAAAGGCACTGAGGTTGAGTTATCCGACTACGAGGACCCTGATGATGACAATGCTGTGCCACTACCACAACCTGCTGGACTCCCTGCACCAACTGACGGCAGATACAGGCGTCAGGAGATAACAGACAACTATTTCTGAGTGAGTACAGATGCACAAACAGGTCAATGTATGTTTTAAGAAATGAAATTTAATAATGTTGCATCAACGTTACTGCACTGATGTGCAACAAAAGAAAAGGTAAAGAAGAAGTGGTGAACTGTCCATTGTCCGGGTTGCCTCACCCTCACTGCCAGTCTTATTTTTTGCTGCGCTTAGCAGCCCCACTAGGATGAGCCTCACCCCCTTCTGTATGCCCAGCAGCCTCAGCTGAGCGCCTGCTGCTCCGGCGCGGCTCTGACACTGTGCTGGCCGGGCTGCTGCGGCTGCTGCTGTCCCCAGCCTCGCCCAGGACGGGATTCACAACAGTGTTGGAGATCAGTAGTGTCTCCATGGCGGTGGTAATACGGCCCATGCCCCTAGTGACCTCTGACATGTTCTGTGTGAGGCTGGCCTCCATGTTTGCCCCACGTTGGCATAGCTGGGCGGTCGCAGCTGCAAGGCGGTTGAGTGACCTGTTCTGTATACGTGCATCCCTGCGACGACATTGCTCATGGTCATCCATCCTGTTGCAGAGCTGGGTGATGGCAGTGGTCATTCGGCCAATAGATGTTGCAATCTCCTTGTTGCTGTCTACAAAAGTCTTGAAGCCCTGTGCCATTTCCCCCATCTGCAGGTTGTGCAGGCGCAACTGGCGATGGCAGGCCAGGATGGATTTTGCCTGCATTCGCTGAATCTTCACCATACTGCTCTCCAGCCCTGCAAAGACGCTGCCTCCCTGTGCTTGTATTGGACTGCTGGTTGCACGTGGCCTCCGTGGAATCCTGCTGCCCTGCTGTGTGTGCTGGGGTGACGCTGGTGTCACTGGGTCTTGTGCAGGAGCCTGACCCGCCGCTCCCTCCATGATGATTAATGGAGCTACAATTCTCCTCCTGGCAGGGGATGTTGCAGGTGCAGGGTGGCTGTGTGGTGGTGTGATCTCCGGGGAGAATTGCAATGTGGGCGACTGAGACAGTGACAGTCGGGGGGAGTGTGGATGTGTGAGGGAATGTCCAGAGTCCCCCTCATTGCCCAGGGCACTGGTGTTGTCCTCCTCCTGTGCTGCTACACTGGTGCTTGCCACCGCCACCGCACTGGCTGTTGGTGCTGGAGCTGGTGCTGGAGCTGGTGCTGCTCCCCCGCCTGATGGTGCCCCTAGGTATAAAGAAGCATTTGTCAACTGAGTGCTAATGTGTTCCAGTCACTAGTATTAAAGCATTGCACATCTCATTACTAAAACGTCGGTGCAGTATTACAGTAATTTTTCTTAAGCTTCTGCAGTGGCATTATTGGGTACTTTTGCTGACTACATTTAGCAAGATGCATTGCTCATGTCTGTTGCTAGCAGTACTGGCCTGGGGTTTGGCTGTGCATTGGGTCTATAGGGGAGGTGTCTGGTATGGTGTGTCAAGTTGCGCATGCTTCTTACCTGTAGCTGTAGCTCGGGATGAGCTATCCAGGTCCCCAATTCCCACGACACTCGCCCTGTCAATAGTGGTCGCCACTAGTTCCTCCAGCTGAGTGAGGGGTGGCGCCCGGTTTGTGCCTCCTCCAGTAAGTCCAGCCTGCTTGTGCAGGTCAGCCAGTTTTCGCTTTGTCACGCCACGGATATCGTAAAACCTCTTCTTGAGGTCGTCTAGGCTCCTGTGGGTGACACCAACAGCGTTGACTTTCTCCCCGATGTCTATCCAGAGCTTCCTCTTGGTGCTCTCCGGAACAGTGAGGGACAGCTTTCCATAAAGCTGCCTGTGCACCCTCACCACCTCCTCCACCAAGGTTTGCAGCTCCATGGTGCTAAATTTTGTCTTCCTCTTGCGCTCTGCCTTCTGGCTCTCAGTGCTGGTTGCCATGTCTCACAGGGATCCTGCTAACACTGCTGCTCACTGTGTTTGCTCAGCTCAGGCAGCTTTCCAGAAAGTTCTGATGAGTTGCACCTGCCTGGGTTGCCACTCCCTGTGGGGGAGGGTGCTTCCAGCTCATTGGCTGATGTCTTCAGTGTCAGTTAACCTGCTCGACGAATCGGCATTCTCCGATTCGGTATTTTCCGATTCGGAATATACCGAATTTGTTCGGTAAATACCGAATCGGTATGTATTATGCGTTCCTATTGGCCTTTCGGCCCATGGGGCGTATTTCTATTTCCGATTCGGCGTTTACCGAATCGGTAGGATCCGCATTTTTATTTACCGATTCGGACGTGTCCGATCCGGGCTATACCGATTCGGTACTTGGCGAATCGGTACGTATCGACTCACGATACCGATTGCTACCGATTCGGTATTTTTCCGATTAATTTTTTCTACATATCATTTTCCGATTTTGAAATACCGATTCGGTACGGATCGGTATTTTAAAATCGGTAAATGCGTTTTACCTACATCGGGGCCCTAGTTGTTTCTGTACTGCTCTTGTTTCTTACTGCACCTGTCTTGCAAATGTCTGCACCTCTCTTGACTCTGTCTGCACCCATCTTGCCTCTTTCTGCACCTCTGTTGCTTCTTTAGCACTTCTCTAGCTTCTTTCTGCACCCCTCTTGCCTCTTTCTGCATCTCTGTTGCTTTTTTCGGCACTTCTCTTGCTTCTTGCTACACCTCTCTTGCAAATGTCTGCACCCCTCGTGCCTTCGTGTGCACCTCTCTTGGCTCCTTCTGCTCCTCTCTTGCTTCTTTCTGCACTCCCCTTGCCTCTTTCTGCACCTCATTTGCTTTATTCTGCACTTCTCTTGCCTCTTTCTGCACCCCTCTTGCCTCTTTCTGCACCTCTGTTGGTTTTTTCTGCACTGCTCTTGCTTCCGTCCGCTACTCTCTTGCACATTTCTGCACCCCTCTTGCCTCTTTCTGCACCTCTGTTTATTTTTTTCTGGACCTCTCTTGCCTCTGTTTACACACCTGTTTCTCATTTTGCACCCCTTTTGCCTGTTTCTGTAACTCTCTTGCCTCTTTCTGTACTTTTCTTACCTTTTTCTTCACCTCTGTCGCTTCCTTCTTCACCGCTCTTGCCTCTTTCTGCATCCCTCTCGCCTCTTTCTGCACCTCTGTTGCTTCTTTCTGTACCTCTTGCTTCTTCCCATACCTCTCTTGCTTCTTTCTGCACCCCTCTTGCCTTTTTCTGTACCCTCTTCCCTCTTTGTGCACCTCTCTTGCTTCTTCCTGTACCCCTCTTGCCTCCTTCCATACCTCGTTTGCTTGTTTCTGTACTTCTTTTGCCTCTTTCTGTACCCCTCTTGCCTCCCTCTGAACCTCTGTTGTTTCTTACAGCACTGCTCTTGTTTCTTTCTGCACCTCTTTTGCCTGTTTCTGCAACAACTCTCTTGCCTCTTTCTGTACTTCTCTTGCCTTCTTCTGCACCTGTTGCTTCTTTCTGCACTTCTCTTTTGCTTCTTTCTGTACTTCTGTTGCTTCTTTCTGCTCCCCTCTTGTTTTTTTCTATACCCTTCTTCCCTCTTTCCACACCTCTCTTCCCTATTTCTGCACCTCTCTTGACTATTTCTGCACCCATGTTCCCTCTTTCTGTACATCTCTTGCCTGTTTCTGCAACTCTCCTGCCTGTTTCTGCAACTCTCTTGCCTCTTTCTACAGTTCTCTTGCCTCTTTCTTCGCCCCTGTTGCTTCTTTCTGCACTTCTCTTGCCTCTTTCTGCATCCCTCTTTCTATACCATTCTTCCCTCTTTCTGCACCTCTCTTGCTTCTTTCTGTACCCTTGTTCCCTCTTTCTGCACATCTCTTGCCCAGTTCTGCAACTCTCTTGCCTCTTTCTGCACCTCTGTTGCTTCTTTCTGCACTTCTCTTGCCTCTTTCTGCACTCCTCGTGCCTCTTTCTGCATCCCTCTTGCCTCTTTCTGCACCTCTCTTTGCTGTTTCTATACTGCTCATGTTTCATTCTGCATCTGTCTTGTACATTTCTGCACCCTTTTTGCCTCTTTCTGTACCCTTCTTCCCTCTTTCTGCACCTCTCTTGCCTCTTTCTGTACCTCTGTTCCATCTTTCTACACTTCTCTTACTTCTTACTGCACCCCTCTTGCCTCTTTCTGCACCTCTGTTGCTTCTTTCTGCACTTTTCTTGCAAGTTTATGCACCCCTCATGCCTCTTTCTGCTCCTCGCTTGCCTCTTTCTGTACCTCTTTTCAGACCCTCCAGGATTTCACAATTTGCAAAACAATTGCAAAATTGTCAGTTTTGTAAAAATGCTGCAATTTTTACAAAACTGCCCACGAAATTTAGAAAACATGATTAACACCCAGGTCTCAAAAACACATTCAAAACCAGGGTAACTCCTCCCTATATCTCAACACAGGTAGTAGTCCTCCAAAATATAAGTGCCCTTTGGCCCATGTCTAAGTGACACCTTCAACCACTCCTCATTATTTAGCCAGTAACACTTTTTTGATTGTGGCTTGAGATTTCACTTTCAGGGTCACCATGCCACTCGGTACAACATCACGCTCACAGTCTTTAGTTTTTATTTGCTGAGCTAAAGCACTCTGGAAAATATAGTTTCCATTAATTTTGTTGAGCCGGTTGACCTCACATACATAAAGATCAGCCCATTTGTAAAATTAGCAGTCTGAACTGGAAACGCAGCACCTTGTTGACCGTTGCACATGCCCTCATTTAAAGTATTGTCAAAAAAAGTTATATCGAGGCAAGGTGTCACACAGGACAACGTCACAGGTGTTGGCCTTGAAAAGAAAAGAGTGAGAATGCGTTGAACTTACCTTTTCAGGAAGGCGCTGCACACTCCTCTCTTTAGGCAAATCTTTGACAGAGCTGGAATATGGGCCTACCTGGACTGAAAGAAACTGACAATAGAATACTAGGTGGCTGCCCAATGGCCAATGGAGCAACATGTACTGCATCCATTGCCAGTACAGGACAGGACACACCAGCCAATAGCGTTCCAACACTAGTGCCCTTCTTGGAATAGAATTCCAAGGTCATGTTTCGTGCACCAGGGAGTGTCTTGCCAGACATGCATTGCCTTTTTTCCATAACTGCAGGACTTGATGACTAGGAATGAATACGAGCAAGTAGCACAGCCTGAAGACGTATAAAGCTCCCACAGCAGCAGAAATGTCTCTTCATTGCCCTTCAAGCAGAGTAGAAATGTGCAGTACACAGAGCTTTAATAAGAAAACCAGTTTTCTCCACTCCCTCCTGAGCTTCGCTAGGCACACATTAAGTGACCTTCTCAGGGCCTGCACTGTAGGGAATACTTCCCAAGACAGCGACAGTGGTCTGTGTTAACTTGACAGAAGTATGTTTTTTTAGGCTGAATCCATCAAAGCATCTGGAGAGGGTGTGAAAATACAATTGTTACATCTGCAATTTCTTCTCTACTAAATATCAACCACCGACAGTGAACGAATAGTTTCTTCCCTGTCGGTGTAGTTTTGCAGCTTGAAGACTTTCTGGTTCCACTCTGCTGTGCATTATTCCGCAGTCTAGTGGTTGGGTCAGGAATCGTAGTATTTTTTGGTTATTTTTTTGGGTAGCCCAGGTGGGCGTTGACGTCCCACCATTTAGTGTCCTCCCGTGATCTCAGCGCGCTTCCTCCAGAAGCTCCAACCTTTGGGCACCATCTTCAAATTCTTTTTTTGTCTTGTTTTTGTGTCCTGTTTGTTTTATCCTTTTCCATTCTTCTCAAGTCCTTCTTTCATTTAAATGAATTGTAATTTTGTCTCTTAAAGAGTCTGTTTATCGTATCCTTCATATTCTCCTCCCCTCCTGCCTCATCTTTCTGGCAGAGGTGGGTGGGTTTGCTAGTGAATCCAGAAAGTCTTCAAGCTGCAAAACTACACCGACAGGTAAGAAACTATTTGTTTTTCAGTGTGAATCTTTCTGGATTCACTATGCTGTGCATAGACTTTGTAGCGGTGCGTTATGTTTGTGGCGGCTGGGTCGAAGATGAGTGTTGGTTGTTGAATATATGTTGAAGCACTTTTTGTCCTACCTGTGCTTCCTTGTTCATTTGTATATCCACGCAGTAGTGCTTGGTTAACGTGTGCACTGAAGCCCATGTTCCTGCCAGGCAGATGTCTTGGATGGGTGTGTTTGCCAGGAAAGCTATTGTTGCTACTTTTTTTCCTGGTAGAGTGGGCTTGTGCCCTTCCTAGTAGTTCTTGACCTGCCTGTTTGTGGCAGATTTGGATAGTTTGTGCGATCCATCATGCGATGGAGCCTTTTGTTACTGGTCTTCCCGGTAAACTGCTTGCGAAGGACACAAAGAACTGCTTTGTTTTCCTGTGATCTTTAGTTCTTTCAATGTAATGCATTACTGCCCTTCTAGCGTCAACAGTGTGCAGTGCCCTCTCCGCGCTTGTCGATGGTTTCTGAAAGAAACTTGGTATCTGTATTGCTTGGTTCATGTGGAACCTTGACACCACCTTTGACATAAAGTGTGGGTCTGTTCTCATAACCACCCTGTCATTGTGTATTTGAAGGTAGGGTTCTTGTAGTGTTAGCGCTTATAGCTCGCTTACCCTGCGTAGCGAGGTGATTGCTACCAGAAAGGCTGTCTTCATTGTGAGAATCTGTAGTGAGGCCTTAGGGATGGGTTCAAAAGGCGCTTTCATAAGCTCTGTTAGAATTATGTTAAGGTTCCATGCCGGCGGCGGCATCCTCTTTGGGGCGGGCGATCCTTTTAGCCCCTTCTAAGAATCTCTTTACTACCTGGGATGTAAAGAAGCTCTTTCCAGTCTCCCCTCTTGTGTAGGCTACTATCGCTGCTAGGTGTACTCTCAGCGAGGCACAGATTAGGTTTGTTTTTAGCAAGTGTGGTAAATATTTTAGCACCGTTGATTCCTTGGTGATTTTCTTGTGTAGCTTTTCCCTGATGCACCATTGTGTGAATCGTTTCACTTTTGCCACATAGCACCTTCA
Source organism: Lissotriton helveticus (assembly GCF_964261635.1). NCBI lineage: Eukaryota > Metazoa > Chordata > Amphibia > Caudata > Salamandridae > Lissotriton > Lissotriton helveticus. The sequence continues at coordinate 558,250,613 of NC_136071.1, read as the reverse complement.
TGTGGTAGGTCTCCTTGCCTCCCGCAGCACGCGCAGTGTGCTCTCTGAGAGTTTTAGGTGCGCAAACTCTACATCTTCAGGAGCCAGGCTGCTAGGCCGAGGCTCTCTGGCTCTGGGAAAAGCACCCTCCCGTTTTGCATGGAGAGCAAGTCTCTTCGTTTGCGAACTTGTGTGGTGGGCCCTGTGCCATCTCCACTATTTGTGAGAACCAGGACTGTCTGGCCCATTGTGACGCTACCAGAATCAATGTCATGCTGCTGGTTCTGCATTTGCTGAGCACTTTGTGTATCAGTGGTATCGGGGGAAAAGCATAGGCAAATGTCTTCGACCAGCTTATCCATAGGGCATTCCTCTGGGATTGTTCCCCTGGTTGTCTGGATGTGAAGTATTGGCATTTTGTATTCTGGTGTGTTGCAAATAGGTCTATTTTTGGGGTCCCCCACTTCTTGAATAGCTTTTGCATTTCCTCTGGATTGAGCTCCCACTCGTGGGATGCTGATGTCTGTATGCTGACCCTGTCTGCGTCCACGTTGTCATTTCCTGGTAGGTGTATTGCCAGGAGGTCTATTTCTAGTGGGATGGCCCACCTCCATATCTCCTGCGCTAGGTTGGATAGTGCTACTGATTGTGTTCCTCCATTTGTTGATGTAGAACATCGTTGTGGTGTTGTCGGTTTGTATCAACATTCCCTGTACAGTTGTTTCTGGAAGGCTTTTAGGGCAAGGAACACGGTATTTAGTTCCAGGTAGTTAATGTGTCTGATCACATCTGTTGGAGTCCACAGACCCCTCACCTTGAGCTGGTTCATGTGTGCTCCCCATCCTATCTGGGATGCGTCTGTGGTGATGGTCACTGTTGGGTTTGGTGGTGTTAAAGGCTTTCCCTTCGTTATGTTCTCTTTATTCCACCACGCTATCTCCTCTTGCACTGCGTGCATTACAACCACTAGATCTTCCCAACTCCCTGTAGCTTGTGACCATTGTTGTTGGAGCCATTCTGGGAATGGTCTCATGTGGAGTTGTATATTGGGGACTAGGTGTATGCAGGATGCCACCATCCCCGTGATTTTGCTCGCTGTCCTCCCTGTCAGAGATATCCCCTTCTGGTATTGATGTGTCTCCTTCAGCAGGGCAAGTGTTCTTTTGTCGCTGGGGAACACCTTGCTCTGAATGGTGTTGATCTGTGCACCCAGGAAGATCTTCACCTGTTCCGTTTCCATTGAGAATTTCCCCCAGTGTATTGAGAATCCCAGTTCTGGTAGCGTCTGTGTGACCCGCTGTGCATGTAGTTGGCATTGTTTGTAGGAACTTGCCTTTATTAGCCAGTCTTCGAGGTATGGGTATACATGAATCCCTTCCCTCCGTAGGTGCGCTGCTACAGCTGCGAGGCATTTTGTGAAGATCCTTGGTACGGATTTCCGTCCGAAGGCTAGGGCAGTGAACTGGTAGTGCGCTTTGTTGATGGCACATCTTAGTAGATATTTGTGTTGTCTGTTCATGGGAATGTGTAGGTAGGTGTCTTTGAGGTCTATGGTGGACATAAAATCGCCGTCCCTTATCTGAGGAATAACCTCCGTTAGGGATGTCATTTTGAATTTTTGAGTCTTTATGTATTGGTTTAGGAACCGTAGGTCCAGGACGGGTCTTAACGTCTCGTCCACCTTTGGTACGAGGAAGTAGTTTGAATATGCTCCCTTGTTTCTTTCTTTGACCGGTACTGTTTCTATCGCCTACTTGTGGAGGAGTTCTTGTGCTTCGTATAGTAGGAGCGCAAGTTTTTTTGCAGAGCACGCCTTGCTTTTTGGCCTCCTGTTTGGTGGCTTCTTTTCCAGTTCTCTACAGTTTACGAACTGTATGATGTTCAGTATCCATTTGTCTGTTGTTATTTTCTTCCACTCCTGGAAGAAGTGCTTTAGTCTGCCATCTACTGGTGTTACGTGTTCTCTGATCCCCGATTTGAGGGCGTGTAATTGTTTTTTGGGTCTTTTGTCATGCCCCTTCCCTAGAGGTGTTGTGTGGGTGGGCACGTACAGTGCAGAAGAGTCACTTTGAAGTGGGTTGCTGGCCCCTTCTTCTTGTTTGTCCTCATCCATTCGATCGCCCGCGAAAGGACTGGCCCCTAGGTTGGTACTGCCAGGTTTGCTGCTGCTGTCCCTACTGCGCTTGATTGTAGCCCTGGTATGTTTGTTGGAATGTCTGATGTGATGTTTCCGGCTGGATTCCCCTCTTCCATTTGGTCTCCGTCTTTGGGTGCCCCTTCTCATACCTCTGGACTGCAATGCTCCCATGGACCTAGCAGTTTCATTCTCCTTCAGCTGCGTCAGTTTTTCATCTACTGGCGCTCCGAACAGCGTTTCCCCATTGAAGGGTGTGTTTAGGATATTATTCTGGACTTCTGGCTTGAAACCCAAAATTATCAGCCAGGCATGCCTCCTTTCTGTTATCCCAATCATCATGAGCCTGCTGGATGTGTCAGCCGCATCCAGGGCTGATTTGAGGCAGGAGTTTGCCATGTTCTTGCCTTCCTCCACCAGGTGTGCTGCTCTCTGCTGGTACTGTTCAGGGAGGTGTTTGAGTAGTTGTCCGACCTTCTCACAATGCTGGTACGTATGCCTGTTGAGTAGGGCATTAGAGTTAGCAATGTGCCAGTAAATTGCTGCATTCCTCTATATTTTCCTTCCTTTGAGGTCTATCCTCTTACTTTCTTTGTCTGGGGGTGGCCCTGAGTGTGTGGGAATGTTGGCCCTCTTTCTGGCTGTTGCAGCAATGATGGAGTCAGCCATGGCGGATCCCTGGATGTATGGTGGGTCCTTAGAGGAATGTTTATATTTTTTCTCTGTCCTAGGTGTGACAGATCTGCAGGTTGATTGCTTCTTGAATGCTTCCCTGCCCTGGTCCAGGACTCTTGGGAACATGGGCAGGAATTCGCTCCTAGTTTGAGTGGGGAGCAGGGTCTCTAAGAGGAAGCAGGCTTTTGGTTTCTCTTACTCTAGTTCCACCCGATATGCTGCAGCCGCATTCTTGATGACTATATTGTAGATGACAATGTCGTCTGGCGGCGAAGGCCTCGAAGGATATGTTTCTAGGGCCTCTTCCGGGCCTTCAGCGTCGAGGTCCTGCCAATCCAGATCCTGCGCCATGGAGGATACAGCCCCAAGCTAGTCTGTTGGTCTTCCTACCCTTCTCCCTCATTATAATATAAGCCGTCTTCCTCCTGCTGATCTGCAGGCTCTGGAATTTTCTGCGGTTCATCGGCGTCGATCTCCTCTTCGTCGTCGACTTCTACAATCATCGTGGGCTTCGAAGGGATGGTGTATTTCTTCATCCGTTCGTCGAAATCCTTCTTTCTCTGGAGGATACAGGCCATATTCCGTCTCGAGCCTTCTCTTCTTCCTCTTCATTTCGGCGGCCTGTTCGGCGTCGAGGGTTTCAGCAGGTCTCGTCGATGTCGAAGTTGCCTTCGGGTCTTTTTCCTTCGGCATCGAGCGTGTCTTTTCGGGGACGTGCTTCGAAGACCTAGGTTTCTTACGGGTTTTCACCGACTGGGAGTCCTTTTTGAAGGATCTCCTGGGCCGATGGTCCTTGGATGCAGCTTCGGCCGTCGATTGTTTCAGCGCCAGTGCTCCTTCTGAGGACTTTGACTAAGATTTTCGAGAGTCTGTCGGGGTTTTAGGGGTCAACGTCTCTCTTACCTTTGTCCACTTCGTATCGGTCTCTACGACTGTGTAGTCCTCTGGTCCTTTGGCGATGTTGTCCTTTTCTCCACTGGAGAGGCCCAAGTCCCGGAGCGAAGGAGGTTGACCTTGGCCTTGCATGTTGTAGTTGGCTATCCTCTGTCTTTCCCTTACTCTGAGGGTCTTCGGGGTAAACGCAGAGCAGGCATTGCAATCCTTGCTTGCGTGGTCCATTGGCAGACAGAGGTTGCAAACCGGGTGCTGGTCCTTCTGCGCGTTCTTGTGGTGGGAATTACGGCAACATTTAAAAGGTGTCCTGTCCATTCCTGCACTCAGGGGGCCCCCTCTATGTGCATTCTCTGTTGAACGTTAAAGTTTTCGATCTTCCTCTCCTTCTTCGTCGTCCTGGCTCTGTGATCATGATTGTGAGATTTAATCTCCAACTTTTTCTGTGGTTTTCTGCTTTATCTTCTCCTTTTTCTCCAAAAACTCTGGAACCTCTCAGTGACGATCCAGACCCAACGGCAGAAAAAAGAATCTGAAGATGGTGCCGAAGGTGGGAGCTTCCGGGGGAAGCGCGCTGACGTCACAGGAGGACACCAAATGGTGGGAAGTCGACACCCACCTGGGCTACGGAAAAAAAAAAACAGTGCAAATACGATTCCGGACCCAACCACTAGACCGGGGGAATAATGCACAGCATAGTGAATCCAGAAAGATTCACGCTGCAAAAGTGCTTGTACTGCTCCATTTAATGTATAGAGCTCCTGTAGAGCAGTGCTGTTACTGTCCCTTTAAAAGTAGAAAAGACACCTTCAGAAAAGTACTTGCACTATTGCATTAAAAGCCCACTGCCCTGCAGAGTAGTGTTGGTACTGTCCCTTTAAAGACATGGTAGTCCTGCTAGGAAATGCACGTACTGTCTCATTAAAGTGCTCTGCTGAGAAGTGTAGGCACCGTCTCATTAAAGAACAGCAATGAAAGTGTACATTGGAAGTATGGATTTGTCACTTTGCCATCTCGGTGAGGAGTTGGCCAAGGTGATTAGCTGCATGTTCTGAAGATACCACTGTTCAATAATCGAATGATCATAAGTGTTGCGGTAAAGCAAATGCAAGTCTGTATTAAGAAATAAAAAACAGTATATTTGTGAATCAAAATTCATTGCAGAAACTCTTTGGGATTGTTGCAACAAAAATAATTTATAAAGCCACAAACAAACAGCACCATGCTCAGCCTGCAGACAAGCTCACCATCTCTGGTGGTTCTTGCCACCCGCAGCAGGGACATCAGCAGACTGCACACTAGGAAGTGTAAAAAAAGGAAAACAAGGCAGCAGGGCTTGTGTGTGCAGGAAGCGTGCACTTCTGATGCTCTTGCATGGGGAAGGTATTCGCTTTCATTGGCTGTACTTTACTTGTTCTGTACATGGGAAGAATGATTACATGCCCTTGCACACTACATTCCTCAATTGCATCTAGTGCCCCCTCCAATTTGCACCATGTGCTCACCCTTCGTCGTGTTAATTTGTTTTGCTTTCCTATAGTCATAAGGTGTTCACCAAGCTTCACTAATATACAACACAGGTATACCATGGAAAGCGCCAGAGAATGCATCTTCAACACAAAAATCCAAAATGATGTATAAATGAGTGACAACAGTACATATTTTCTCACAGAAAAGAAGCAACATATCCGAGTGTTTGGAAACTAAGCATCATCTATGGTTACTCCTTTGTTATATGAGCTCTGACCTTATTGCATTCTTGCAAACCCCATCTAAATGTTTACCTCAACATACTTTTTAATTACAGTTTAACTAATACATTGTCCTCATTGATCTCTCTAAAGTAGCTGGTTAAAACCAGCTTAAACATATTTTAATACACACTTTTTTTCAAGTCAACATACATACAACTCTTCCCGTGTTTTTAATAAAAAGAATACACATATGCGCTAATGCATCAAACTCTTACGCCTGCCTCATGGCAGGCGTAAGACTGACGCAGGCACTAACAACATGGGACTTGCCCAAGTAAAAGTAAACATTGCTGGAGTTTCATCACTTTTGTGACACACTCCAGCAATGCGTCACTTTTGCACCTACAGATACTTCAGAAATACTGACGTATCTGTAACTCCTTGCGACATGATGCGTCATACTGTAAATATGACGGATCGTTAGTATCGCAGGAAGAGCGCAGTGAAAAGTAACGCATCGCTGTTTTCACGCAGCGATGCGTCACTTTTCATAAATGAGGCCCATGGTATTTAGACTAACTGTATTAATCCAACGGCAAGATTTGAAACTGGTTCTTCAGTTCCAAGGTCAGCAGCACTAGTCGTTAGGCCACATCTACCCCACCTCCCCATCCACATGCATCCCATGTAAAACCTACTTATGCAGGTAGTGGTTGGTGTGGTACATGGCTGCTAGAATTTATCACATCACCCCCCCATAGAAGATGACCTCTGCTAATGTCGCTCTAGTTAGATGCTAAACTTGGCGTTATTGACAAGCTCTCACTAGGCTGCTTATCAGGCAAGAAGCTGAATTGGTGCTAACCTCACAGGTTCTCTGTCACTATTGCAAATGCTGATGAAGCAGAGACTCAGATTGAAAGATATGTGGCCTAACATCTTCAGATAACATATTTTTGGTCAAGTTATTCAAGCTCCCTTCCTCCATCTTTTTAAGTAGTTGCTGGGGAAATCATCAAAAAAATAAAGACCAACGAGAACGTTATCAATTAGAATTGTTGTACTTTGGTAATGTCTGTTCTGATGGATATTGTGTTCCATTTGCAGTTTATTATATCCTCACATTCCTCAGGTCTGCTGAGTTGCAGGGAATAGAGTCGCCTGGGATCAGCAGTACCATGTATATCCCAGGGTGTTGTCATGTCAGGTTGGTGAAGAAAGGTTCTGGGGATCCCTGCTCTGTGACAGAGCAATTTCAGTGTTGAACAATCTGGAGAAGAATTGAGCACCCTCTACAACCAACATTAACATAGAAATGTAACATTGTCTTCTCATGCGACATCTCACCAGTTAAAGGACATATTTCTCTTATACACATTACACCTCTTTGTCTACATTGAAGTTTTCCCCGCACAACAAATAACAAATTATAGGGCATATTATCAAGACAGGCGATACAATTATTCCCATTTTAGCGGCAGAAAACTGCAGCTAAAACGGCAATAATGGGCTTGATAATATGCTCTATGGAATTCCAATTGAAGCCCATGTTAGATGTGAAGGACATCTAACATGGGCTTCAATTGGAATTCCATAGAGCATATTATCAAGCCCTTTATCGCTGTTTTAGCAGCCGTTTTTTGTCGCTAAAACGGCGAGAATTTTATCGTCTGTCTTGCTAATATGCCCCTATGTTTCCATGTTGCACCTTTACTCCTTTTGGATCATTCAACCACTGGAAACTTGTGTTTTGGATTCATCTGGCTCAGTATTATGAGTAGAACATCTGAACATGGATGTTTATTACTTTACCATGTGACTTTGGCAGTGTACTTTGCTTGCACACACTGTCAATTCGAAGCCCTTGATGGAAGAGGGATTATATGGTCCAGCCATGGAATGCCTTCTGCACGATGACGCAAATGTGGAAAAACTCCAACAATTGACTTTCATGCCAGGAGCAGCTTCAGAACGTATGCCATGTCCTCCTTGAAAATTATGTATGTTAAATATTTTTATGGTGGGAAATTTGATGCACAACAGAGATAGGAAATCATTCTTTTAAGGCTCAATGAATTTGATGCAAATGATATGAGCTGAAGAATAGAGTATGCAAATCATTGATAGTGATTTTAAAATATTGATTCATCCTGCCTCTCTGATGCACGTTCGTAGCATTCACAGTAACAATACAGGTATGCTTAAGGAAGGAGAATCATTACAATGTTTTTCAAACATAAATGCCACATGCTGAGGGATACCCCACTTCAGAGGTTGTCTGGCAATCAAGGGTGGGCTAGGGATGATGAGGACTACCGAAATGGCAGTGTGGGGAGCAGGGATTACTAAAATTCTGTCTGGGAGCAGGGTCGAAAGCTAAGACAAGAATGTGTGAAGAGGAATTGTAATTGTTACTCTGGTGGAAAGGAAAGAAGACAGTTTAAGGAAGATTTTGAGAAGCAGCCAGAAGTAAGAGGAGAATGAGAAATGAAAACACTACACAAGGAACCATTACTCGCGACAACTGGATTGCAGCTTTTAGTCTTGACAATCCATAAACTGAGCACACTCCTGTCAACTACAGTGTGGGCTTTGAACAATACAGCTTGTTTTTCTTCGAAGAAGTGTTTTCAGTTTTAGGGTGATGGACAATACCTCCCCTGAAACAGAAAGTACCAGGATCCAGGCGCCACCTCAGATTGCTTTTCATTGCCATTAGCTTTGGACATGGTATGGAGGGCTCCACAAAGAGCTTACTGAGAAGAATTTTGACACCAAATTGATGAAGGTGGACAATAAATACTGACAAGAGGATAGTCAGAGGTAAGTAATCCACTCTTACTTAGTCGCAAAACTATTCAGTGATTTCTTTGTAATATTAACAAAAGTAATAATTGGCCTGCAGAACATATGACTATTAAAACTCCCTATAGGATGAACTATTAAAAAAACGAACACACATTTGTACAAAAAGAACATTTTTACTGTTTTCTAAACATGTTTTACAGCAATAGGAGTCAGATGATCTTGACCACACGCTATTATAACATGAAAAGCAAGATACACATTTCTAGTTATGGCTTTCACACATCTGGGTGGGGGAGTTGGTGCTGTAAACATACACAAATAATTCCCTACGTTACAACTGGGCTAGCTATCATTCATGTTTCACATGTATCCAACAATTGGGGGTTGTTAGAATCTAATTCTAAAAAAAAAAATACTATCAAATAAATCTATTTCAAGTTGTAAAACATCATATAGGAAGGTTGGGCTTTTTCATACTTGTTCCTAGTATGCTTGTAGCAAATATTCTCTGTCACCTTTACAACCGATGGCAAGAACACAATACGTTTCCTCTTTTTAAAAAAAAACAATGCCTTGACTACAAAACCACATAAAAATGATTATATACAAAAGGGTTATTGGAATTTTTGGTTGTGTCCAGTAGTTCTAGAAATAGCTGCTGCTTTTTATTTACGTTTCCTTAGTATTAAGTACATGATGCTGCTGATTAGGGTAAAAGCAAATGCAACCCAGGCTAAAATGAAGGAGTATCCATAGGTCCCTTCTTTAAGGCCCCCTGAGTAATTCATATTGGCATGGAAATCATCGTGCTTGGCTGTATAAATTGCTGCTCCAATTAGAACACAAAGAGCTGAAACAAAAAATAAAAACACAGAAGTTAATTGATTGAAACAGGAGACAATGCAATAATCATTGCTAATTTGTGCCCATTATGACAACTTTCAAGATGCTGTTATGTCACAGAAACCATTGTAAATGTGTGGGCCATTAGATTGCTCTTCCAAAATCTCAACCTCTTTGTTAGACTTTGAGGTACCTGACAGAGAATCAGGCAGTTATCATTTCTATTGATTTAACAAGCGTAGGCATAGTCAATAGTTTGCGTCTTTGGGACCTTTTGGCTTTGCCAATTCCTTTTGGTGATGACTTACAGTGTCCGGGAACAAGCAAAATGCTTTTTCCCCATGCTGTGAAACATCAAGAAAAAAACTGCTACTCGTAGTCATGTCATTCTATTGATGAGTGCATGTGTGATGACGTAAACATGTGCATTAGTCATGACACATGCGCAGTCCACGAGAATGACATGGGTGTCATTTGCTATGATTTTTTATTTACCGAACCCAGACACCAGATGTTACTTGGGGCCAGATGTAGGTCGCCAAATACCGGTCGGTAACGGCTGATTTTGGCCGTTACCGACCGGTATTTGGGATTTGACATGTAGGTGGCCTTAATGTTACAGAATCGGTATATATACCGATTCGGTAAATTTACAGAATCGGTAAAGTACCGAATCGGTAAATTTACAGATTCTGTAAATCAATATGTAGGTGGCACTGTAATCAGTGCCACAGGCCCTTACCGAATCGTTATTTACCATGGAATACTATTCCATGGTAAATAACGAATTCCAGTGTACATGCACATCTGTGCATGTACACCTGTCCCATGTGGCACACAGACATGCCCTAAGGGCATGTATGTGTGTCACATGGCACACAAGCCAGAAACAGGGGTGCAACAGGGTGTCAAAGTGACACCCTGTCCCCCTTGTAAAATCGGTAATTTTACCGATTCGGTAATTACCGAATCGGTATTTGCTATTGAATCCTATGGGCTTCAAGGCCCATAGGAATCAATGGCAAATACTGATTCGGTAATTACCGAATCGGTAATTACCGAATCTTACCGATTCGGCATTTTTGCCGAATTTTTTACCTACATAGCAATTACCGATTAGTAAATACCGAATCGGTAAAATTCGGTATTTACCATTCTTAGTTCGGTAATTTAAAAAAAGTACGAATTCTTTTAACATGAAAATGCAAAATAAAAATAATTGACTGACTGGGTTGGAGGCAACAGAGTAGTGGGTGGAGGTGGACTTGAAAGCAGCACTTGAGGCTGAGAGCAACACAGGAACATTAGGAGAAGCACATGATATAGAGAAAAGCAGGAGTGCGTCAGAGAAGCACACAAGAGCAAAGTGGGTTGAAGAAGGAGCAAATGTGGGTCACACCAATGCCAGGGCCAAGGGAGAAGCACACAAGAGAGAGGGCAACATGGAACGCATATATTGGGGCGGCAGCACGCGGAATATAGCGAGAAGGAAAACACATGGGCTGTGATGGTGTGCTTAACCAAAAAGAATCACACACACAAACTATGTTTCCCAATGGAGACACCTCTTCCTCTCCATCCTGAACAATTTTGGCAATTATTCCCTTTAGCTTCCCATCCTGGAAAATGATTTACTTGGCCTTTCACAGGTGTAAATCTCTAGCTGTTTTCTAGACGAGATGGGGTCAGAAAATGTTTTGTGAATACCCAGAACTGTGTAGGTTTCTGGGTGTCCCCAAACATCTAGGATATTCCTGCCCTGAAAACCTACCCCGCCACTCAGAGAAGTAGATATATTAACAGAAAACTCTGTGAATAAATCTGTTTAGGAATGTAAGAACCAACATGTACCACTTTTCCTATCCTTAGAAATCATAAGTGTGTTCAGTCACTGAAAATAGCATAATTCAGGAGGGAAACGTGACTCTCGACCAAGGGCCTGATTACGACTTTGGCAGTGTAAGAGCGGGCTGCCATGCCACCATCCTGCTTCAACACCGCCAAAGCCGCCCGCTCGTTTACAAGTTTTCACATAGTCTGGCAGGCGGACGGCTAGGCAGTCTCCTGGCAGTGCCTATAAGAAAGGCACTGCAATGGTAGCATCAAAGGCCGTTCCTGAACAGCATGGACTATGCAGTCCATGCCATGCAGAAGTAGGGGTGCGTGCACAGAGTGGGCACAACATGTGCCCCCATGCATGCATCCCCATGCACAGGGTAAACAGGGTGCCCTGTAGGGCCCCTTTGTTGCCCCACCGCCAGCCTGTTTATGGAGGTATCATCTTCAAGAAAAGGCTAGCGGTGGGGAAACCCTTAATACACTGTCAATCTTATGCATCAATTTAAGTCAACAGTGTTGTGGATACCAGAATCATGTGGATCTGGATTGGGAGGGGTAGAGTAGCAGATCGAACCTGCATTAATAGACCCAAACAGCCCATATGTAGGATCTGAGCACACCTATTAATGTGACAATCGGAGCCGAACAAACAGTTGACACTTGTTGCTGGGAGAAGAAGCTTCCCCCCCATTGAGCACAAATCAAGTAACTTGGAAATGAACAGAAAATCGGTAGTGCCAAATCAGGACATATATATTTACTTTGGTTACACAGCTTGACACCTAAAGAGGTTGGCTGAAAACTCTGGTTTACCAAGTGATTGACAACTGTCAAATATTTCAATTCCAACTGTCAATATTTCAATTCAGTATTGTGTCTCCTAAATAGAAACAAGGTGGATCAAATAGAGGGAGCGCCATTCTCATGGCGACAGCGAGCCTTTAATGGCCTTTCTACAGTATTTGATTTGTGGAACCCTCCTCCGAGTCTTGAAAAGCTGGACCTTTAACTTGCAGTTACAATAACTTCCACCTTATAAATTGTCCAGCTGAGATTTAGTCAGGACACTGAGGGACTAAAGGGGTAACAGTTGTACATAAAAAAATAATAGGTAATCATTTGCAATTGAAGGTCTGTTGTGCCACTGGTTTGGGAATTAACTACAATGTCCTTTGTTTCAAACATAGGGGCATATTTACAAGGGGATTGCACCACTGGAGAGTCACTTATCACGACGCTCTGGTAGTGCAAGGCCCTGCACCATATTTTAATGGCTTAACACTGTTTTGTAAATATCATACCCTTTGATCCTGGCAAAGGGGCGGGCAATCGGTGTTGCTGTGGCCGTTGCACCGCAACACCCATTGCTTTTTGACGTTGCCCCAGATTTACAAGGATGTGTAAATCGGCGGCAGAGCCAAAAAATAACGCCCTTGAAAAGCAGGCATTAGAGTGGCGCAATGAGTAGAAGTACTTTTATTTCCCCACGTTTTTGCTCTTTCTATGTGTGTAGCATTTTGCAGCACACATAGAAGGAGCAAATTACCTTTAATGATTGTTTACGTGCAGGAAAGTGTCTCTTCCTGATCAGAAACAATCATTCCTGCAACACAGACACCCTTGTACCAAGGTGCAAGTGTGTCTGAGTTGCAAGGAATCATCCCTGCAACGCAGACCCCCTGCACCTGTGAAAATTAACAGCTGTGTGCCAATGGAGGCACCATGGGGCAAGTGTGTCTTCGTTGACGTTAGGCCGCTTTTTTTTAGTGCTGTTTCACTGAATGGATGCTTTGTGAACATGACGCATCCCTGTGTTTCTGAAATGGCGCAGCGCAGCAGTCCAAAATTTTGCAGCGCTGCACCATTTCTTTGTGAATTCGCCCCATAATATCAAAGTCAAAGTCAAAAAGTCAAAAAGTAGCTTTATTCGGTATCAATTTTAGAAAACCATAAAAGCACATTTTAAAATACAAGTACAGAGTTCATCATTATTCCTAAAATTCATAAGTACATCTGCAATATAAATTAATTCCATTAGGAAAAGAACAGTTTTAAAAAGACCCGAAGTGCCACTTACATATGACTGAAGATTTAAAAACTGTAATTCATAGATAATCTGAATCTCAACAAACATTTTAAAAATACTGAAATACTAAAGAGGGTGAACTCATCCTCCATCATTTGCAATTTCAGCAAGGCCGGTCTGCACTGTCTTAGGCCCCAGTGTCTGAGCAAGCCAAGTATGTACCTGTTCCTAATATTGGTATAGAATTTACAAAACATGATACAATGTAGAGCTGATAGTTGTGATACGTCATCACAAGGACAGAGAGGCAAAGGGTCTATCCAGGTGTTTGTCTTCGGAAAAGTCACCAGTCTGAAAAAGCTGCCAACTCTAAAACGGGTGAGCAGCATCCGTGTGAAGCAGCTTTGGGTGAGGGATAGATACTTCTGCAATCCAGGGCCATTTAACAGCATATGGTTGTGAATGACCGCTGTTTTCTTGCCCTCAAGTTGCCACCTGGAGTCTTCCAAAAAGGAGAGGCAGCTATCCACATAATATCTATATAGAAGGTGTTTTACATGCAAATCATACATTTTAAACTGTGCTGTAACCGCCCAGCAAATGCGATAAGGTAATGGCAAAGGATAATATCTGAGCAAATGGACGCATGCCGCTTTACAAGAAAATCAATAGACGGACAACAATTCAACTCTGTACCCTCCTGTATTTTCTTGTGATTTGTAGTCTATATACGCAGCAGAATCTCTAGCAATAGTCTTACAGGCCTCGCTTACCACTATGCCATATCATTCCCTGTCTCCAAAAGGTTTTTCCTGTGCCATTGTAAATGCTCTATTATAGGGACACAATGCCACATAGGCTAAGCCAACAAAACAAGAGAAAATTGCTACTGCTTAGAGGAAAATATCAAGTGCATATTCATTTAGAGTGGGCTGGGAACAGGAATTCCTCTCATTTCTGGAGGAAGTCCAAGTTTGAAGGAAACTCAGCCCAAAATTGTTTCTCCGGATCTTGCACTTCATGCATAAATTGGAGGACTTTCCATTAAGATCAAACTCTAAATCAGGTACAGTTTAGTGGGAGACATTGATGGTGTGTTGGTAGTAATTAGATAAACTAAAGAAGACGGCTCACAGACCTGCACCCTTGGCTTGAGCCAAAATACTAGGTTTGCGCTTCCGATGCGTCACTTTTTGTGACGCATCTGCGGCGTAAAACATGCGTCGTGTTGCGCACTATTTACAAAGTGGCGCATCTAAGCAGATGCGTCACTTTGTAAACCCCTGCGCTACATTTTACCTGCGTCAGGTATAATGTATGCAAAGGGTGCGTTCACACGCAAAAAGCCTCATAATAGTGACGCAGTGAAATCTGTGAGATTTCACTGCGTCACTTTTAGGACGCTGGTGCATCAAAATCTTGCGCCTGCCTCACAGCAGGCGTAAGACTGACGCAAGCCCTTTCACATGGGGCTTTCCCCATGTGAAAGGACGCATTGCTGGAGTTGCGTCACTTTTGTGACACACCCCAGCAATGCGTGACTTTTGCGCTTACAGTTACGTCAGAAATACGGACGTATCTGTAACTCCTTGCGACATGATGCGTCATATTATAAATATGACGCATCAATCATGTCGCAGGGAGAGCGCAGTGAAAAGTGATGCATCGCTGTTTTCACGCAGCGATGCGTCACTTTTCATAAATAAGGCCCCAGAGATGTATGTGGTCATTTCACAAGTGTCAAAGCAATCCAACTGCAGTACCTACCAGACCGGACGACTCAATTACTGAGGGTGTGCAAAATATTCCGTTCCGCTCATGGACTTGGTGGAATTTTGGCCACTTTGCGTTATCCTTTAAGACAGAGTTCTGTCCGAATTCCGCCAATTACCGTGTTGTGGAATTTTTCTCTTGCAAGGCTCCAGAATATTCGAGCTGGCAACCGCATGCTAGATTTGGTGGGTTGTTACTGGCATTCACGAATGGTCAGGCCATAGTGGGCACCGGGCAATCCCCCGGTGCGCCGCAAGGGTTAGGGCCGGTTTTGAGCCCCTGGGGGCTGATTTTGTTACAGGGCCGGCCCTAGCAAAGCGCTCGGCGGCACCTCTAACCCCACCCCCTGAGTGGGGAGGGGGGGCGGCCGAGCACTTTGACAGGGCCGGTTTTGGTTCCAAGTCCGGCCCTGCGAACAGTCACAGTCTGAGGGCTGCCGTTTGCATAGATTTGCTGCCACTCTAGTAGATTTTCTACTCGAGCAGCAGAAAATCAACTCGAATGGCTGCTTGCTCTTGCTCAACGCAGTACTGTTTGTGCTGATTTTCAGCTCTGCTTGCAGTGCCGGCGCTAAATTGCAGCGTGAGCTGCATATTTTCTGCTTGTCGGCAGAGATCCACTGAATCTCACCAAGTTTTTCTGTAACTATGTGGAATTCCATGGAGTGAAACTCCGAGAGCTCCGCCCACCCTGAGAATAAAACTCTACTTTTAACAGCAAAAAGATGGCAGGATTGTACATAAAATCATTTGTCGCATTCATTCTAAATGGATTTAAAAATGATGAAGCGATAACTATTTGACCTTATCAATTTTCAGGAGTAAAAAGTTACAAAGGAGGAGGCAGGTATTTTATGGTGAAGCTGATAAATGTTTCAGGTTTGTTTATTAAAATTATGCAGAGATGTTGAAGACGTAGCCCTTGGCCTGCACTACATAAAGTGTAACCATGCTAATTAAAAAAATTGCAAGATGTGTAAGTAAGATATCTTGCTTATATTTCTGTGTTCATGCTAAACTAGCATTCTTGTTGCCTATTGTACACATTTAAGCGCCTTGAGTGCAAGCCTTAACCACTGTAGTCCTCCAAGACATACTCTTTACGACTGTTCAAGGAGTTCAAGACTCCTGAAGGACTTCAAAGCTCCACCTGCTTTCGCAGCAAGAATTCACTTTAGACGAATATGCCCCAGATCATACTACCTTCTAGCAGTTCGATCCAAAGGCGACAGAAGAGCTTTGTCAAAGGTGCGCACAGAACGACAGCCCAAAGAACTACGGGGCATATTATCAAGGACCGGTGTTAAAATTATCGCCGTTTTATCGGCAGGAAACTGCCGATAAAAACGGCGATAATGGGCTTGATAATACGCCCTTGTAGAAGCCCATGTTCTTGTGTTAACAGTGATAATTTTAACACCGGTCCTTGATAATATGCCTCTGCGAGAGTAAAGGCTTCCTAGTTGGCATAGGAAGCTAATCTCACTTCCCTTTTACAACTGCATTGTAGCCTACAACACTTGTATTATGGCATACAGAGTACCCTACCCGCCGAAGTCTAAATGAGGCCTGAAGTCTTCTAACATCCTTATGACCAATCCCTTTAAAATGAAGTTTCTTTTCATTTCATCTTTTTTTTCTTCAGTTTCTTTGATGTTTCCCTGGCTTTCTTCCTTGGCCACATTGAATTTCACTGTCTCACATTCTCTTTCAGGTTAAATCTTTACTCTTCATTCTTTAATGAGCTTCCAAATATAAATTCAGCAAGCCAGTCTCTCCCTGTGCCTTTCAACTATGTTACTGCATTTGGTAAGAAAGATTAATCCGATTCCCAGCATGCATCCCTGTCAAAGTCCTTGTTCTTGGCATGGGCAATGCTATCCCTTCCTTGCTTCTCGCTATTCCCCAGCAATGGGTCTGTTCCACTCTGCAGACCCTTTTTTGTTCTGAAACCAATACATCTGGTCCCATCATGACCACTCTCTTTTCCATTCACTTCTTTTTTGGTAGCCACATTATTCATTTCAAGCGATGTTACCTGATCTACCAGAAACATCTCTCTACTCAAAATTTCTAGCTGTAGATCAAAGGGATTTAAGAGTGACAGGGAGCAAGGGGCAGCTCTGTCAGAATGGGCCCACATTTTGTCTTGTGAAATTATACCAGAGGCTTTTTTGCAGCCTCTCTTCCTCTGTGTAAATCGCTTCCACTTAGTATCAGATTTTATGCTACTTTTGTCTATTCATTAAACGATAACACCTTTTTACATTTAAGCAAGCTTATACCGAGCTTGCACTCTTGCTATCTTGCCATTTTAAATTGTTCCCCCCATATTTTTATATTGTTTTTTTTCTTTACTGGTCGTTCCCTGTGACATAAAGGACTTTCATGATCTTCTTGTCCTGTTTAGATATATGTATTTCATTTTCCCTTCAGAGCATTGATCAATCATCTTCAGTTCAATAGTGAGCTTTTAAAAAAAAAATGGAATGTGTAATGTGCATAACAGGGAAAGAACACTCAAAGCCTCTGTCCACCATAAGGCAAAACATAGAAGGTTTTTCTAAAAACCATGCAACACTTTAAAAGCATTTGGCTCTGAAATGGGGAAACCTTCAACTTCGAGTCGACCCCAAATGGCCTTGTAGCACATACGCACAGGAAATATCCAGCACTACAAACGAAAGACCCCTTAGTGCAACGATGATTAAAGTCAAGCGGAGTCTGGTGCACCAAAAGTTCTAAAACCTGTTTCTGTGCTAGAAAGATGTATACTTCAACAAATTCATCCAAAACTGGATCTCACTAGGACATACACATACTGAAGAACCAATGTGCTGTGTGGTCTGACCCCATTACCTAACTTTTTAAGTCCAGCAGAAGTTTCATGGGGGAAATGTGAGACCTCAGAAGGAACATCATTTGCAGGAGGGCCCAGCACTGTTACCAGCCACATCATGATAGAACAAGATATGGTGTTATCATTTTGCCCTGAAGCTCTTGAAAGATATCAGTCAACATGGCAGATCACATGAGGGTCATAAAGGACTGTGTTAATTACTGCAGTGACAATCTTCAAATGTTCCATGGGTGTAGAACAACCTACAGAGAAGGCTTGCACTGAGGCACTCATGGTGCTTGCACTCCCCAACACTCCTTTATGGAATATCTACGTTGTCCCTCTTAAGGTGCTTTACGCACATCCAATTGTTCACAGAAAGTTGGGTAAGGAGATGGGCGTGCCACAGACCCTGACTTAAGGGCATCTGGGACATGGTAGGAAATATGAATCGCAGATTAGATATTTAAGATTGTTTTTCGCTCTCAAACTCATTGACTCAACACTATCTTTCAGACATCATGAAGATGAAATCCTAGCTGCTCAAAACAAGCAAGAGACTGTTTTCCATTCAGGACATACAATAATCAGACCCTCAAGGATATCGCAATTCACAAAATTCCCACAATATTTATGAAATCTCGCTTTGGCCACGTAATTAAACTAACTTGTTGCGACAGCAAGCATTTACTCCCCCAAAAAACAAGACTAGATCTGCGCTTTCCAATCCACCTTTGCAAGTTAACAACTGCCAGCCCTGCCAACACTCTAGGACTGTTTACCAGCGTGCATGTACTGTATTTACTGCCAAATTACATAGTACTCGGAGAGAGTCACTCAAGGAACGAGAGGAGCGCACTAAGAACCAACTTGCCTTAAGGCGCCGAAAGTCTAAAAATAGCTTTTAGTGACATCTTTAATGTTCACTGCTCGAAAAGTGTAAAAATGGGACTTGTGTAAGTTTTAGCAATGAATGGCAGATACTGCAAATCTAGATGCAGAGCTTGAAAACACCACATAATCAAGCACATGCCTTTTCTGACGTCGGACCTCTCTTAGAATTAAGGAGGATAAATTCAGTCCTTTAAATACTCTTCTGTCCTGAAATGGTCTTCACTCTCACCTTTAAACACTGATGGACATATTTACAAGCCCCTATCGCCAACACAACGTCTCTTTCAGTGACGTTTTGATGCTGATAGGAGCCTTGCCTTATTTACCAGGCAGCGTTAAGCCCCTTAACGTGGCTTAATGCTGCCTTGTAAATAAGGCACCCTTTCACGCTGTGTTTAGCGTGAAAGGAGCGGGCAATGGATGTTGTGGTGAGCGTTCCACCACAAAAACCATTAATTTTAATGCTGCCCTCTATTAACAAGGGCAGTGTAAATAGGAGGCAGCGCCAAAATTAAGACCAGGGAAAACCAGGTGTTAAACAGGTGAAACAAAGAGAAATGCTTTATTTCTCCTTGTTTTTACTATTTTCATCCATGTGTTCTGCCTTTTGCAGCACACACAGAAACTGCAAATTGCCTATGATTGTTTATGTGCAGGAAGGTCTCCCTTCCTGCACATAAACAATTTTTGTTTTAAAAATGCTGTTTTTCAACTTCTATGTGTGCTGCATTGAGCAGCACACATAGAAGTTACAAAACAGCATTTAAAGATTGTTTATGTGCAGGAAGGGGGACCTTCCGGCACATAAACAATCTTACCCTCAAAACAGGCACCCTTGCACTATGGTCTGCTAAAATTAGCACCAGCACACATGGAAACGCAGGGCTGCACCACATTCTGGTAAATATGGTGGAGCCCTGCGTTTCTAATTTGACGAAGCATGTTGTTAGCCTTCTTGGCTTGATGACCCGCTTTATTGTAAATATGTCCCTGGATGTCCAGATACACCAAGTTTGTTTTCACCTGTCCTTTTAAGCATCCAACACCACTGACACATGGTATAGTTCAGGCAAGGTTTGTTCGCACCTGACTGCCAGAGTGACCACCGCACTTCGTCTGAAGAGGTAATCCTACCCTCCTTACCTGAGTTATAATAGCCCACCTCCACTGTACCCCCTCCTTGAGTTCTCAAAAGCCCTTGCTATAAAATGCTATCCTCTCATGCACTGTATCCCCATGGCCTTTTATCTTTGATCTGACCATAACTTGTACTTCTTTTATTTTTGTTAACCCCTGCTTTTGCACAGCACTTTCTTGCTGCGCAGCTAACTCCATGCGTTAAAAATAGCGTACATAAGTGCTCAGTTTTGACAGGTGTATGTATGCATTATTCATAAAGCGCAAACCTAGTCCAAACCCAGTGGGGTGCTAAATAGGGCAAAGCCACAGTGTGTGATCGGAGGGGGTACCTAGGGGCCTATGAGTGAAATTTGTCTGTTACTGCAAAAAGATGTAGTGTTCTTTAAAATGGTGCGTCTTGAGAAATTTATAAAAATAGACTATATTTTGATTTGTTGCAGAGGTACACCATAGGGTGGCATGTGCTTTTAAAAGATTGGCTTGCTACTTGAATGTAACCCTTGCCCTCGTTGCTGTCAAGGGAGGTATCACCCATAAGGAGCATTGGGTTCCCATTTCAAAATGATGAGTCAGTCTGCATTTTGATGAAGGTTTACTTTGGGATGGTGGTGAAAGTAGAGCTTTGGTCTTAGATTTAGGACCCAGTGACTGGGGGTGTAAGTTCCTAGGCATTACACAGGATTGCAAATCCTCGACCAAATGGTTCCTGTTGACTCATCCTTCTAGAACTCTCCTCAGCCTTCGATACGGTCAAACATGAAAACCTGTTAAACCTCCTGGAACACAAAATGGGTCTATCAGGGGCAGTACTAAGTTGGTTTACCTCATTTCTCCAAAATCGGACAAAACAATTCAAAGTCAATAAATCCTTGTCCAAACCAGTGCCAGTGACATTGGGAGTCCCACAAGGTTCCTCACTATCCTCTAAACTGTTAATCTCTGCATGGAACCATTCACTGAAATTCTACAATCCTCCAACGTGCAATATCACATGTATGCAGACGACACACAACTATACCTTAAGATCCACACCTAGAGAATATCAAATTGCTTAACACAATGCTCAGAAATACCCAAGTCTGGCTAGCAGAAAATCATCTCAAACCCTCCATTGTGGACTCAGCGAAGTCACTGGGAATAACATTGGACAGAAATCTTAACATGCAAAAACATATCAGTAGTGCTAAAAAGGGAGCAAACTTCCAGATACACACACTACGGAAAATGAAACCCTTCCTACCACCCAATGACTTCAAGCAAGCAGTACAAGCTCTAATTATCCCTAGAGTAGAATACGGATGTGTCTCTCTGTGCGGCCTACCCAAAGCTTCTACGGCTCCATTATGAGCCTCAATCAATGCAGCAGCAAGTCTCATAACTGGGAATGTGTGTAATCCTGATTTATTTGTTGACCTGACTCATTGAGTTCAGCAAGATTCCTCCTTCCTGTATAGCAGGAAACAAACAAACTCTCAGACACTTTAAACATGACTATTTCAAATTGGAATACTCTGCTAAACAATTTCCATTGATTTAAGGCTGTAAAGGAATGAGTACAAGTAAAATAAAGTGCTGCAATAATGCCACAAAAAACAATTTTCGTGCCCCAAAGCATGCACATCCATGCCACAATATCCTCGGGGGTTCTGAATAATGTCACTCGACTGGTCCAAGACTCAAAAGTGACGGATCTTCATTCCAAGAGAAGTATCGAAGAGGTGTTTATAATTGGATTAAAGAAGTGAGTTCAGTTTTGTGCTGCAGAAACATTAAGAAGCTCATGGCAAAGTTCCAAGGATGCTTGTCACGCCCTGGTTCTATTATGGTAACAAAAGTGTGTAACCCTTTGGGCCTTCAAAGCTGCATTTTCAGAGTACCTTATCCAAAGGTATTTAAAACTGCTCTGACTTTGTGATACAATCCGGCTCTCTGTTAGATGTTTCGTGTGTTTATCTCACTGTGGGTCAGTGGTTCTTAATTTTTTTACTTCTGTGGATCCACCATGAATCACTACTGGAAGCCGTGGTCCCCAGTCTAAGCAATTTCTACAATTTGGACCTCCAAGCAATACACAAAAATACAGAAACAAGTATAAGTTAAACAAATGTACAAATATGAAATATTTAATTTAATTCATAAACAAAAAACCTAAAAATCGATTTTTTTTTTAATTTTAGTGGGAAGGTTGGAACTTTTGTTCTTTTTTGCTTTTAAAATGTGAAGTGATTTGCTAAAAGTAGCATATCACCTTGCAATTTTTGCTCCAAGCGCATTCTCTCATTTCTGTAATCATCTACACTCGGGGGCAGATTTGCTAATATTTAACGTAAAGCAGAAAGGGAACTTGCTGCTTACTTTCTGTGAAAGGGATAGAGCAGAAATGCGGTATATCTACTACGATATGGCACACTTCTGCTCTCTGCTAGTGCTGGTGCAGTGTGCTGCCTAGCACCAACGCAGGTACCCTTGTGGTAAAACTGCTTGTGTTACAGGCAGAATTGTTTTTTGCACAGGAAGGGATATGCTCCTGCACACTAACGATCCTAAGAGGCAATTCCCTCTTTCTATTCATGATGCAGAATGCATCACACATAAAATGAGGAAGAAACAAGGAGAAATAAAGATATTTCTCTTCACCTCTCTGTGGTAGGCACACCATGCTGGTGCAATCCCAGGTTTACAGTTTTTAGTAATTCTGGGATTCCATCAAATTCCAAGGGTGGATGCATGGGCATGTATTGTGTTATACTTCTTTACAAAGTCATGCAAGGCAGCACAAATGACCCCATAAATGGCTTTGTTAATCTCATTAAGAAATTATGTTGCCTTGTGATGCCTTGCATCATGCAAGGACTATGCAAGTCCTTAGTAAATCTGCCCCTCAATTCTGTTTGCCTTTCTTGTATTGCTCAGACAAAAAAAGCTAAAGCTAACGAATTGGGGGCTTATTTACAAGCCCTTGCACCACAGGTGCGTCACGTTTAATATGTAAATAAGCCCCATACCTTTTAAGCCTCCAGTTTCAAATTCCTTCACGCGTTTTAAACGTTTCAATTCTGCATTTTCTTTTTGCATGTCTATATACTTTATTGAATTGCAAATATTACTTATTTTCTAAACATTACCAGACACCGTGAGCCACAGACTCAAGTTTAATAACCGCTAGTCTAGCTTATTTACAAGGAGTTTGATTTCAAACCAGACATGAACGTCAAGCATGGATCAAGTTTGAGTTGGTGTTGATAAGCAGGCTTCAGCTTATCTCAAAGGATGTCTTAGGGGGAGAGGACATCCCCCTAAGGGGATGAGGCTAAGCACGCCACTTTCTTTTTCACATTTATTTTTTATTTTTTTTAGAAATCTGTTTATTAGCATAGTGTGTCGAGCAACATTACAGAGTGAACAGTAAGCATCGGCACTAGGAGAAGGCGTGCTCACGCAAACATAATATCAGCAATTACAACGTATATTCTGTATTTTGTGGCATACTCAATAAGGTAACAGTCCCTTAAACAACCGGAACAAAACCCCACCCCCCACCCACAGTAACCCCCCCCCCTCCCGACACTCATTGCACATGCATGTGTAAGTCAGATCGTACCTGGTTGTACCCATGAGTCCATTCCACCTAATAGTACATATTAATACAGATAGTCATGAGTAGCAGCATAAACAGCACGGGGTAACCCGTGCCATCATCTAGTGCACCACAGTCAAATGCGTCACATAGGTTCTCTGTTCGTAGGACACAGTACAGTGCTAAGGCATCGAATCAACAGAGTCCTCATCTCCCTCCGCTTCAAATATCCCCAACATGGCAAACCAATCCAGTGAGATCGGCGTTTTTCTGAGGCCCCTGTGTTCCTCGCGTTGCAGCGCTTCACCTTCCGCCTTGCCCCACCTTGTCACTTCCGCCCTCCATAACTCAGGATCCGGTGGTTTGGGCGACTTCCACCTCATCGTGATCGCCCGCTTCGCCAAGAGTATAGCCAGGTCAGCAAAGCGTGTTGCAATACTCCTAGTGCGCGCTGCGGGACCCAACCCCAGTAGTGCGTATTCCAATGTGAGTGTGCGTGAGAGGGCGCCTGCACTGGTGAGTGACCCGGCGACCGTGGACCAGTAGTAGCCCAGCTTGGGGCAGTCCCACAGCATGTGTACCAATGATGCGTCATCCGCAGAGCATCGGGGGCATGTGTCAACCGCAGTAGGAAACATGGCGTGTATGCGGTGTGGTGTTAAGTAAGCCCTATGTAGAAGCATGAGCTGAATGAATTTAAATTTGGGGTTTCTGGCTATCTTTTTGGGGAACTGGAGGATACGCTCCCACTCCTTGTCTCGTAGCGGTCTTCCCACATCACCCTCCCATTTCGCCCTGAGGAGCGACAGTGGGGCTGCCCTCCCTGTCCTGATGCTAGCGGTTAACCATTTAGTCAGGTGACTCCCCGTCCCCATAAGATAAAGCATCGGTGGTAATGGGTTTGTGGGAGGTTCCATTCCCTCGTGCGCCCACCTATCGGTCACGTAATGGCGGAGGCCGGCATACATGAGGAACGATCCCCCGGGTACACCGTGTGCAGTCCTAAAGTCTACGAAGGACAGAATTCGCCCCTCGGCAAAGAGGTCCCCCACAGTCGCCACTCCAGTGTCATGCCAAGGCGTGAGTGTGTGTGCAGTAAGTGGGCCCGCCTCCAGTGGGATACCCAGCAGTGGGATCGTGGGGGCATAAGATGTCGCCGGGGTGGTGTACTTCAGGGCCTTCCGCCAGTATTGGATAGCAAGCCGGAGCAGTGGCGGGGCAGTGCTCGGTAGGCCTGAGCGGGGCAGTAACAAGACATGGATCTTCCCCCTAGAGCGGTCCTCCTCTGTTATGTCCACCTCGTGCAGGTTCCGACCCGCTAGCCAGTAGGCTAGCCATTGCAGCTGGCATGCAAAGTTGTAGGCCCGGAAGTCTGGTACTCCCATTCCCCCGGCTCCAGTAGGAAGCTGCAGCTTGGCCAGGCCTATGCGTCTCCGCCCTGGGCCCCATATGAGTTCCGTGAGGAGAGTATCCAGCGATTTAAATGTTGAGGCGGGAATCAGAAACGGCAAATTGGTAAAATAGTAGATGAGGCGGGGAAGCATCACCATCTTAGAGATGGCCACCCTTCCGGCCACCGATAAGGGTAAGGACAACCAGAAGTGAATTTGGGATTTGAGCGCCCTCATAGCCCGGCCGAGGTTGCCATCAATCATCATGGCCGCATCCCTGTAGATTTGTATCCCGAGATAGCGGAAAGTAGAGTCCGCTACTTGAAATGTGTGTGGCGCGAAGGGTAGGGGTGCGGGCTGGTCTGGGGCTGCAAACATGAACCCGTAGGACTTGGACTCGCTTATGGAGAGGCCAGATAACAACCTGAAGTCCTCGAATATCTGAGATATAGAAGCAAGGTCTCCCCTGAGATCACGGAGGTATAGGATAATGTCATCTGCGTATGCGGAGACCACATGGGTGGTCGGGCCCCTCCGGATCCCATAGTGGGGAGCTGTCGTTCTGAGTTTACAGAGCAGTGGTTCAAGGGACAGGATGAACAGGAGTGGGGAGAGCGGGCAGCCCTGTCTGGTACCCCGTGCTATGTTCACGGGACTAGAGATGCATCTGGACGTACGCACTCGGGCCGTGGGGCGGGTATAGAGCAGTTTGACCCAAGCAATATACTCGGGTGGAATCCCAAATTTCGCGAGCGCAGCAAACATGAAATCCCATCTAAGGGAATCAAAGGCCTGTTTCAGGTCCAATGAGATGCAGCCTTCTGAACCCAATTCCGCCGGGTCCCGCAGCATCAGCTGAGCAAGCCTTCTAAGGTTCATGGCCGTGCTCCTTCCTGGCACAAACCCGCATTGGTCGGGGTGTATCAGATGTGGAATGTATTGCGCCAGACGCATCGCTAATATCTTGCTCAATATCTTGCAGTCGGTGTTGAGGAGGGATAAGGGTCTGTAATTAGCTAGATGCATGCCATCTTTGCCTGGTTTTAAGAGGGAGGTTATTAAAGCTTGGAGGGAGGACTGGGGCAGTGAGGCAGTGCGCAACGCTTCCAGATAAACAGTGTGGAGACGCGGGGCCAGGAGGTCTATATATGTAGTGTAGAACTCAGCCGGTAGGCCATCCGTTCCAGGGGTTTTGCTCCTCGGGAGAGCACGTATTGCCTGTCTAATTTCCGCGACTGTAATAGTGCGCTTCAGGTCTGTGGCCTGCCTGGCTGTGAGTTGGGGCAATGCAAGGTCCCTCATGAAGTCCTCCAATGCAGCCTCGGAGAGGCACTGGTGATGACCATAAAGTGTGGTATAGTAGTCCCGGAAAGCGGCATTAATGCCCACTTGGGACGAGGCCAGTAGACCGTCCTGGTCCAGTATCTCCAAGATCGGGTGATTCACTGGAGAGTCTCTTATAATACGGGCCAGTAGTGGGCCCGATCTATCCGCCTGTGTATGTTGTCTGATAGTGTATTCTCTATAATCTAGGAGCCTCAGGTCTTCCAGTAGCTCGGCGTGTTTAATGTGTGCCTCCTGCAGAGGAGTAAAGTGTGTGTTAGTGCCCGCAGCTTTGCTCTCCAGCATTGCCAGTGTACCTTCCACTTCTTTTAGGGCACCTATCACCTCCCTCCTCATGCCCACTCGGGAGGCCATCGCCTCTCCCCTGATGAAGACCTTGAAAGTGTCCCACTCTATTTGTCTGGAGCTGGCAGTGTTCGTGTTGATAGCAAAGTAGGTCTCAATAGCGTTCGCCATGGATGACCTGAAGACGGAGTCTTCAAGTAGTTCTGTGGGTAACCTCCAGGTCGGGATCGGGGTCTGCATCCTGCCCCATTGCCAGGTGAGCTCCACGGGGTTATGATCCGAGAGGGTCTTCCCCATATGTTGGGCTCGGACGACCGATCCCAGTAGGGAGCGGGAGCAGAATATACGGTCTATCCTGGTATGTAGCTGGTGAGGGGGGGAGAAGAAGGTGTATTCCCTGTCCAGGGGGTGCGCACTGCGCCATGCATCTGCCAGTTCCCATCCCGCCGCCCATTGTGCCAGCGCATCCGCCTGTCTCCTGCTTTCTGTGGCGTGTAGGGGGGGGTGAGACCTATCTAGTGTAACATCTAAGACTGCATTAAAGTCTCCTCCAATCACCCACTGGTGATCTGCCCACTCCGCAAGGATTCTATTGACATTAACCAGAAAATCCGATTGGCCAGAGTTTGGCGAATACACACAGCCCAACACAATCGTATCCCCATCCAACAGGCCTTTCACAAACACATACCTGCCCTCATTATCAATTCGCTGTTCAATCGGTTTAAAGGGAACAGAGTTGCGGAGCCAAATGGCAGCCCCCCTAGAGAACGCTGAGTAGGATGTGGCAAAGAGTTGACCCCTCCACTTCTTCTTGAGTTTCAGGCCTTCAGCGCAGTTCAAGTGTGTTTCTTGCAGGCAGGCTATCATGATTCCCCGGCGATTGAGCTGGGCCAGTATCCTGTGCCTCTTGTGGATCGAGCCCATGCCCCGCACATTCCAGGTGCACAAGTCATAAACATTAAGCGGTCCCATGACAAAACCTGCAATGCGGCCATGGTGGGACCATGGGTGACCATACCAAGTACCTCATGACGTATGAGAAGAGTGTCGTGTAAACAGGTAGCCCCTCAACATTAAGGTCCCCGGGCCAACGGGCCCGCGATCCAAACCAGTGTGCCCAACATGGGCAAGAAGTAAACAGTTTCAAGTGCATACGGTGGGGGAGAGTGGACCTCTCGTGCCTGACGTGTACTGGCCTGCGGTGGTGTGGCAGCCCTCCGTGAAACCAAACCTGCTAGTTACCCCCAGCACGTACGAAGATACACTATTCATACGTTACCACCCGGACCTCGTTCAGGGTGCAAGCTGCCGGTGTCAGAACTCCACCGCTGTCTGCGCCGTGACTTTGGGAAATAATTGTAGGCTGTCCGCCGACCCCGACACCTCAGTGTGTGTGCCGGAGACGCTGGCCTGACCTCTGTTAGTGTCTGCATCGTGAGCGGCGAGGGCCTCCTCCGTCAGGTGCACCACCGATGATCTACCTATCAAGCGGTCTGCTGTGGGTCGGCCCTTTGATGAAGATTTTTGTGAAGGGGCTCGTCCTGCAGAGGAAGCCTGGTGACTCTGGCCCGACGGATTCCGGTACCTCGAATTCCCAGAGGCCGAAAGTGGGTCTTGCGAGGTTGGCGGAGTCAGCGTAACCTCCATCCACTCCTCCGCCTCCTCCGGCGAGTCAAAGAAGTGGGATTTGTTTCCATAGAGAATCTTGAGGCGAGCGGGGAACAGGAGGGCATATTTCAAGTCTCTTTCCCGCAGTTTGCGCTTCACCCCCACGAAGGTGGACCTAGCTCGCTGAACTGTGGGCGTGAAGTCAGGGTATATGGAGATGTTCTTGTCTTCATAGCGGATCGGCGCTTTCTCCCGGGCCACTCTCAGCACAGTATCGCGGTCTCTGTAGTGAAGGAGTCGCGCGATCAAGGGGCGTGGGGGTGCCCCCGGTTGCGGAGGTCGTGACGGCATTCTATGCGCCCGCTCCACACTGTACAGCGTCGTGAGATCTTCCGGGCCCACCATCTTCCTGATCCAGTCCTCCACGAATTGGGTGGGATTCCTCCCCTCGCTGCGCTCCGGAATGCCTAGGATGCGGACGTTGTTGCGGCGGGCCCTCCCTTCCGCATCATCCACCTTATCCCATAGCAGCTTGAGCCATTTCTCCATACCCTCCAGCTTCGCCGAGTGTTCTGTTTGCTGAGGTATGAGATCGTTCAGCGCAAGCTTCTGCTCCGACACTTTCTCCGCAAGTTTGTTATGGTCTGCTCGGAGTAGCGAGAGGCCTGTCGCCATGCTGTCAATGCGTGATTCAAGCGCCTCCCGTGTGGCTCGTATTTCATTCAAAATGAGATCCAGCTTGGCGTCCTGCGAACCCTTTCCAGTCGGTGGGATAATGTCCGCGGTAGACGAAGCTAGAGGGTCCTCCGAGCCGGTGGACTGCATGTCCGCCGACGCGCCGTGGTCCTGGGTCCTGCCCCTGTGTTTCCCCATCGACCTGGTATGCAGGGTGGCGTAGTAGTATGCGCACTCTCCGTCTCCGGTCCGCACCGCCTGATGGCACCCCGAGCGGCAAGCAGAGGTGTCCGCCTCTGACGGCACCACGAAGATATGAGTAAAGGGTCACACCCTAGTGCGCTGCCAAGCTCACAGCACAGGATCCTCGTCAGTGTAACAGCGCTCAGCGGATGGCCTTCCTCTCAACCGCGGGTCTGGCCACCACAGGGCGATGTGTAGGGGTGCTGGGCCACTATTGGGGGTCCGGTGGAGATCAGCAGGAAGGGGAGCTCGGCGGTGCAGTCCGGCCAAAGATGGTGTGTGGCCAGGAGCCCCAGTGGAAGCCCCGAGTATCCGGGACCCGTGGCAGTGCACAGGCACCCACTCCCCGCTCTGCGGGGGGCCGCGCTGGTGATGTGAGGAGGTATCAGGGCCGCTGTAAACTTGCCGCTGTGATGCGCCTAGGACAGCGCAGGGCTCCGCGCTAGATGTCGGGAGGGCCCGGGATGCAGGGTGGAGGCAAAATGGCGGCTATGGTCCTGCAGCGGCGGGGGGGGCCGTCGCGAGTAGTCCCCGTGTACACCAAGGCAATGGTGCACTGGGCAGAAATGTCTCTCAGGCGCCAACCCCAGGCCCCCACTCCTCACCGGTGTCAGCGGCGTCCAGGCAAGTGCGGGCGTCTCCTTAGGGTCCGGGCAGGCTCCGGGGCGGCCCCGGCGGCGCAGTGCCGCGAACCGGACAGTCCGGACAGGGACGGCCACCCAGGCTCGTTGGTGTGCAGGCAGTCAGTGTGGCAGCAGCAGGGGCCGTGTCCGCCGCCGGCCCGGGCAGCGCTCTCGAGCTCCGCAGACCCGCCCCCCCCGGGGCTCGCCAGTAGTCCGTCGGGGCCACGCCGCTGCCCGGCCCCCGGGCAAATCGAGTCCGCGGCTTACCACGAGGGGACAGGCCTCCGGGAGCGCCGCAAGTCAGCAGAGTTTCGGCGGCGACCCAGGGGGGTGGTGCGCTGCAAAGGTATGCCGCTCACTCCCTGAAGCTTCGGACGTGGAGACGGGGTGGGTAACGGTGCAGGATGACAGGATATTCCGCTAGTGTACAGGGCTCAGGACGGAGCTCCTCAGCTACACGTCCGCCATAGTCGGCTCTCGGCCACGCCCCCCCCACTTTCTTTTTCACATAGTTGTAAAAATCCACTTTTAAAATGTAGAATTTAGCATCACTTTACGTTATAGGGAACCCCCGACCCAACAGAATGTGAAGTGGTTGCACAGTTGCAGGGTGTCTAGCTTCCACGGCACTAAATATCTATGTTCCCTGATGATTTACTACTCGATTGGCACTATTTAGAAAAGATGATTATATATGTATGTATATATATTTTTTTTGCACAAATGCCCTATGTTGCTCCTATTTATATCCATATTTTTAACTATAAATTTACAATTCTTGAATTTGCTGGCATGCCAAGCATGTGTTTTGCTAGTAGGATTTGTGCTTCTTCATAAACTCCTATTATTTTAGAATATCCTCTAATACTGAAAACAACATCTGTGGCTTTGACAATTAGCAAACAAAACAACAGAGAGGACAGTCAGTCAGTTCTCAGGGAACAGGGCCAATTGTTCCAGTGCCAGACCGCCGTTGTGGCCTCTTTCTGCTTATGTTGAGATTGCTTGATTTTCGGATGTCTTGGAAAAACAATTTGTCAGATGAGGACTCTGGGCGTCTTCTAACTTCGGTTTACACCAGTGCAAACTGTGCTTATTAGAATGTTTCCCTGTAGTTACTTCATATGATTTAAAACTGTATCGTGGCAGTACAACACAGCTCTTTTTTTTATCAAGGTTAAGTAATGCTTGCCTGCACACGAAAGCTACTTTTAAACCTGTATGCCACAAATGCGGCTCTCAATAATCTGGACATGTGTGGTTATGATTCTGAAGGTCTTTTAATATTTGGTGAGATGGAAGCACAGTAAAGCAATCAGTCAAATATACTTTCTTCGGTTCTGAAAACCATCAAAGCGTACAAAAGTAAAAATTCACAAATACACATTTATATGTAAAACAATATAGCATCGATACATTCACAAACAGTCGTAATAAAAGCAAAAACAGCTCATTCTGGAGCTGTTAATATATTAATCCATTAAAAGTACATACAATTGTAAAATCCGGTAGTGCAACGTTCAGGAGTGCAAAGACTGCAGAATGAAAAATGCTAGCTAAGCTTTAGATATAAAAGCATAAAAAGTGCAATAGCACCCTTTTTTAAATGAAAAAAAACAGTACCAGAATAAAATGTCATATTAAAGAGAGGGAAAGAGTCAATGTAAACTCGTATGAGATTTATTAAAACATTCCATCTTTCGGATACTTCCCTAATGTTCAGTATCATAAAGTGCAATAGGTGTGACAATCCGACAGTGAAGTACCAAAGTGATATGGGAAGTACAGAATATTCGCAAGATTCCAGCTCTCTAACCCGGTAAGACATGGATATCATAGTGTACACTCCCAATGGTCAGCTGGCTATAGCAGAAAGAATAGTGTCTCGTCTACGCCATAAATTTGCCAAATAACGTCTAACAGCAAACACAATCATGATTGAAGTGTAGCTTTTCAAGATCCTATAGGCGATAAGGTATCAGGTAACCTCAATATTCAGACATACAGGACATATCCATATATGTTGAGAACCTAGATATTCCGCTAAAAAGAACAGAGGGGCATATTATCAAGGGGGTTTATCTCCGCTTTTTTGGCTTTAAAAGCCAAGAAAGCGGAGATAAAATTATCTCCCTATTACCTAGCTCTCGCTAACACCAGTTAGCGACAGCTAGTAGGAGATAGCGACCATCTTGGGAGCCACTTTGCATGTCAGTGATATTTATCACTAATGACATGCAAAGTGGGCGTGCCAAGATGTTAGCGACTGGAAACAGTCGCTAACATCGCTATCTCCTATTACCAACTTTTGGAGATATTCGCGCTAAGCACGAATATCTCCAAAAACTAACAGCTGCCCTGAGCAGTTCTTAGCCATGTTATCCAATGGGAGGTGGATAACATGGCTAAGAGCATTAGCTCGGTAATGCATGAATATCGCTGACTTTTCAGCGATATTCATGCATTGCGGCCGTTTTTTATCGCATTTGCGATAAACCTTGATAATAGCAAGGTTTATCTGCGATAATTTCTGATGATGCTTAGCGTTAAAAAATTCGTTGCTAAGCATCGTTAGCGATAAATATCGCTTAACGTTGGTAATATGCCCCAGAGTGTGTTCTTTGGTCTCAGGATCCAACCCACCGGCCAGACACATATAGGCTTTTGGCTAATGGTGGTGTAATGATGTCCAGAAAAGGCTTGAAGAATGGAGTGATCTTAAGTTAAAAGAACTTGTAGTTCCCCCTGACCTCTTTAATCTTAATCTGTAGACCGCTTTCAGCAGCTGTTCTTAATCTTGTGTTAGCCATTTTACAATCAAGATTGAACCATTTAACCTCCTTCACTGGAGCAGGCAGCCTATGGTAAGTTTTCTTGTAGAAAATGGCTTGCAGCACGGGGGAAAAACAGTTCTTGTAAAATTTTGGGTTGGACATTAGGTATGGCCAGGTGACTCTCCTATGATTATTAGCTAACAGTGGTTCGGGTACAACTGACAGTATTAGTCCTTTCCAGCGCTTTCCCAGAGTGGATAGAAGCGATAGCGCTAACATTTCAAAACCATTTTACATGACACTCTTACCGATTTAGACATAAAAACTTTTCAAAGTACGATAATGAATGAAGTGATAAACCAATAGAAACAAGTGATGTGACAGCACCATTAAAGTGTGCTTGAAAGCGTTAGAAAAGGAGACAATACATTGCTAATTAGTTATAATGCTTATAACGCTAGATTTTGAAACTTTTGGCAGTAGGTCATAGCTAACCTACGTCAATTTCGTGCAATAATTCGTTGGTTAAACATCTATTCTTCTTCTCTTATTATGAAATGATGATTCAGTGCATTATATTGGATTTCAATTAAGTGTCATCTATTTAAAGCTGATGTATGCATTTTAAGCTTTAAACATGTTCTTACTTGAGCTGCAAATTTTTCCTTAGCAAGCATAATAATTCATTGGTATTTCTGCAGATGGTGCATTATTTGTTCTGTGCAGGTTTCCTCTTACATACAAAGGACATTCTTTTGAAGTTCACCATGAGATGGCTCGGTGGGAAAATCAACTCTAACCCGATGCCATATTCTGCTACATTGTTTATTTCTTACCACCGAAAAAATTGTGAGGCCCGGAAAGCCAAAGTGTTCACATGAAGTGCGTGGGAAAGAATGCAGGAGTAACTAAAATGTGTTAGGTAACTACATACATAAACTAATCATAAGATAGATTGACCAGTGGAGTGATACCACGCCATTAAGGTGTCATAAGGATAAAGGAAGAAACCCCAAAAGAGGGGCAGGAGAGACACACAAACTCAACGCAATGCTATTAATTTTCTTTTTTTGGGACACACTTCAACTCGAGGCTATACCTTTTTCCTCTTTGATGCAACACAGACATTTTAATCTCTTCCTTTGGGAATCATCTTTTAAATTTCTATCTTGGACTAGCTTTTTGCTGATGTAGCTTCTTTGCTGAACTAATTGATTTGTTCTTTGTTTCCACTTTTTGCCCCTGCTCATGGACTCACCCTGAGAGGCCTTAACATGGATTTGTTTTACTTCTTTCTTTTAAATCTTTAGATGCTGTTAAAGAGAATCAAACTAGCCTTCTGCCTTCAATGGTGGTAAGAATCTATAGCCACTTATCTGATGTTTGTTTTAAACCATCCTCTTTGGATTTGAACCTCTGACTAAATGTGTAGTATTGCACTACATACTTCAATATTCTTGACTCAGATGTTTAAGAAATTGCTTATCTGTATCAATTTTGGAGCATTAATACAATAACTAAACTAGCTAAATTGCCTGAGTCTATTATTGTGTCCTGATGTTCTTTATTTGAAACTGAGCTAAATTACTCTTTTGATCTAAATGTGTTATAGGGACAATCAGCAAATCCTTTCAGAATAACTCGTTTTGTTTCTTTTATTCTGTGTTGCAGTAGCAGAGATTCTAGTGTGTATCATTCTAGTTGGACTCCATTTCTTTAGGAGATAGGGTCTCCCCATTGCGATATTTTATTTTTACAGTATGGTCCTGAGAGTAGTGTATTTGAACCTCATTTCAAACTTGTGAGCAAGTCACCAATTAATGGTCCTCCTTGGGTGGCAAACATTGAATGAATTTTTTGGGACATCCTAATTCCCACCCCATCAATAGGTAGAGAAAGATCCATCGGAGGACCATTTGCCTATGTGGTAAGGGTAATGCTTTGATTGGTCTAGCTGTAGGGGGCCCAGTACAGTTAGAGGGACAAATGAGTAAATACTGATTTGAAAGTTAAACCTAAAAGTATTTATACAACTGACGCTGAATCAGAAGCAAAGCATTATGATCACTGTCAGTGCAAATATCTACTTTCATGTCCTCCAGCAGTGACCAAAGCCTTACATCTAAAATAATCAATAACACTTGCATAGAAACCTTGCTTAAATGTGGGTGCTCTAAAGGAGTCTGAATGAGTCCGACCATTACAAGCCCCAATACTCCAGCCCACACTTAAAGAAGTCAATTGGAGAGCAGTGCAGGAGAAGTTATGCTGTTGCTTCCCATCTAGCTGGGGAATATTCCCCTGTTCGCCCTCGATTTTTGTAAGCTCCTTAATATAAGGTGACGGTTCAAAAAGCATGTTAAAATCTCCTGCCACTATTAACTTAGCGTCCCATTGATTTGTTTCAATTAGCTCATCCAAGAGCGTTAGCACAGGTTACTTGCTGCCAGCTGAGTCTGATCTAATGTATACATTTATTAGTACCAGTTTCAGTCCTGATGGACATTTAAGTGAAACCCAAATATGCCAGGTGAATCAATTATCAGGGCTGTGTGAGTACAATGGCAATCTTTCTTTATCAATGTGAGCAGCCCTCTACTAGCTTTCCCATGTTTCCCCAGGGGTTGAGCTTCTCTGCTGTAGGTTGAAAAGCCATCAATACACACCCTGATTGTAGACCAAGCCTCCTGAAGCATACAGATAGCATAATTAGCAATATAAGATAACCATTCTGAATCTACTAGTTTGTGTTTAACACCATCCGAATTCTATGAAATCATGGAAAAACTTGATTGCAGAGCAGGATCTAAGTCTTTCCTTAGATACAGGACTACAGGAGATTGTGATACTGTGGGAGAGGTGGGACTCTAAGAGTTATCAGTAGACCCCCCGTAAAGCTGTTCCTAGGATCCTTAAGGCCATCTGCCCTAGATAAACTTTTGTAAGTCTCAATGACAGAAACAACACGTTCATCCATTGGAATGGGATCAGCTGGGTCGGTTAATCATTCAATTGGGTTCTGATTGGATGCCTCTGGTTGAGCATCCGCACAGGGCTCTCAAGAATGTGAGTCGCCGGGGCTCTAACTGCTGCCACAAGCAAACTGTTAGCAGGAGGTGATAATTTCAACCTAACATTGCCCTTGATTGGTCCCACAAGATGGATCATATGCAATTAAAATTTTATGAGGCTTTCAACCAGTGTTTCGTCTTTCATTAATACAGAAATATAGTCAGAAGTTGAGGATTCAGTGCTGTGTCGCTTAGTGTGTTCAATGTCAGATCGGACTATGGACCTTACGTTTTATCCTGAGCCGGTGCATAACTTTATTAATTAACTAGTTAATTAACATGTTGGTTTTTTAAGTATTTCCTTCATATAAAGTGTCATATAAAGTGTTCTTCTGGAGTTGTCATCAACAACAGGTCGATACGGGAACCTCTGGGTTGGTGAGTAGTTGTGATATGGGTTCTTACTATCTAGGGGGTCTCTTATTCCAGAGTAAAGGTTAATAGGAGGTTCGCCAGTGTATAGAGCAGGGGGAGTCGAGAACTGTATGAGTGAACCAATGGTAAAGTCACCTGTGTTTTTGGGACGGATACAATTGGCTGCAATGATAAAGCTTTTGTAGCGGGAATCAATCGTCCCAGGATGGTTGAAGCAGTGTGGACTGTGCTTGATGCGTTAAAGGAGGAAAGATATGGCAGTAGCTCTCTCGTAATTGGTTTGTGTCCAAAATTACCACTCCATCTTTCAAGTCCCTTACTGCATGTTCATTTGAAGCAGCATTGGTTACTCTGTATATTTCAAATTTGTGTAGTAAGAGAGACTAATAATGCCTTCAAAT
The DNA here is from genome assembly GCF_964261635.1 of Lissotriton helveticus. Lineage (NCBI taxonomy): Eukaryota > Metazoa > Chordata > Amphibia > Caudata > Salamandridae > Lissotriton > Lissotriton helveticus. The sequence goes on along the minus strand of NC_136071.1, from coordinate 558,214,709 downwards.
TGTCCAATTTTCGGTGGAGTGATGCATGGTCAGAACTCGGTATGCGCAGCTGTACAACATATGCACACTTGCTACCAGTTTCCCCTATAGTTTGAACTTGAGATGGAGCCAAATATTGAGTCTGAGACAAAGGAATCGTCTCAATTGTTGCCAGGGGTAAACCTGTTAGAACAAGGGATGTTAGAAAGGATATTAACTTCAGGACTGAGTGAATGCCAGGGCGCAGCAGACGCTTCGGGCACAGGGACTTGCTGGTTATAGCTCCTGTTTGTTCCGACAACCCCAGGGTTATGGGCGCTCTCTGGATACTCTACATAGTAGTACATGAGCTATCAGTGGATGAAATAGCACTGTTGGGTGGAAGTTTGCTTCTCTTGAACATATATGGTATAGTATACCTTCGTCAAATGTGATCTGCCACTAGTAAGAGTTACCTGTGTAATTAGCATTGACTCAACTTCTTCAATCAAATGGTCAATATCATCAAGAGTACAGTTACTAGCGCCTTCTGTGGAGGGACCTGCTTTCTCCCTTGCAGATTTCCTTGTTTTTTCACGCTTGCAGAAGATTTAGAAACTTCAGTCGCTTTCTAATTTCCCATGTTGGCAGTTACAAAGTACAATATGAAGCGTAATATGTCTTGGGGATAAAAGAGAAGTGCAACTTATTGAATTCTTAGCTGAGCTGAGGGTGGTCCCAAATCATGAAAGTATGAGGGATGGCTGAGACTGGCCTCTTTTGCGGCGAGGATGGGCGAAGATGGGCCTGCCTTGGCTCGGTCTTGGCCCCGGGCACACACCCGGTGTGAGAACTGCGAGCGCCCTGCACTGCAGGATCAGTAATGCACTTAAGAGAGAAAAGTCCTCTCTCTGGATTCACCCTGCCGCTAAGATGACTGAGGGATGTAGTCCCACCCCTATCCGGTGCAAGGAATTCAGGTGAGGCAGATTGCAGGCAAGGAAAAATCCGGATGAAACACACGCTGCGCGATCTGTAATGCGCTTAAGAGTGAGAAGTTCTCTCACTGGATCCGCCCTGCTGCTAAGACAGCTGGGGGACGTAGTCCCACCCCAGTACGCTGCAGGGAGTTCAGGTGAGGCAGATTGCGGGCAGTGGAACAGCTGGATGAAATCACGGTCGTAAATTGGCAGTGCCCCAGCTTGCATTTCCCCCGCCACATTCATAGGTGGGGAACCACAGCGTTTTCAATGGCAGAGCCTCAGCTGGCTCCATTATCATAAACCATGACCTGACAGCCCATTCACCACTTGGCCACCAGGTTACAGTGTCACCTTGATGGCTGTATAGGGAGGGAACACTGTTACTCATTTTCCTTTCCTAGATCAGCCTTGAGAGGTATGGCAGAACTAAAAAGGTAGAAATCAGAATAGAAACATGTTCTGGCAGAAAACCAGTGACTACGTTGAGCAGGTGGTTGCTGATGGGTGGCACTGCACTCATTTTTGGACCCGGCACTTATTTTTCTGTACTAGACATTTCACGATAGCAAGAGAGGGAAAAACATCAAGTGGAAAGACGGAGAAAGACAGAAAAACCATCACGAAGAGAGGACAAGGACCTGCAACAATGAAATAAAAGGGCATGGAGTATCTGGTAGTTGTTTGAACAGACAGAGGTGAATTTAAGACTATGCAGCCTTGGTATTCGGTGTACAACACTAAATTGCACCAGCCATGGTCTTCTGTGCAGAGCTCTGGGCACCACGCACTCATTATTTTATAAATTAAGAACTGTGGAAACCTCAGAGCCAGTCAAAGCAATTGCTTTTATTTGTTTTACTGAAAGCAACTCCCACTTTGGACATTTGTTTCACTAAAACAAAAAAGTGTGAGGAGCGGCACAAAAAAAATGGCACCCCTCTCCTGTCAGCATTTTAGCTGCAATGGCGGATGCTGTGACAGGCAGTGAGACCAACGCCATGAAGGCAGTGACATAATAATATGGCATTAGGCCTTCCTTCTTGAGAGCAGAATCCAGGGCCTCTAGTGAATCCAACTGAGGCACTCCCATGGATAAACATTTGTCTTGACGTGGAATCCCCCCCCCCCCGAGCAAATTATTTCTAGCTTCGGGGAAATCCTGAAAGTCATCCAGAAGGAACTATTTCGAACTTACAAACCGGGTAACCACTCTGAGCCAGGATGGTTCAACACGGCATGTCGGAAAGCCTTAACTGCTCTAAAAAAAGAGCTTCACAATCCAACTAGAGACAAAAGCAAAGCAGCCAAATTAAGATCTGAATACAAGCAGGCCCAAACTAGCTGTAAAAAAGACCACAAAAACAAACTATGGGCCCAACTACATGAGAGTTGCCACAGTAAGGACAGCTCTCAATTCTGGCAGGTAGTAAAATCTCCCTTTCTACTTGAGGTAAACTCACATCAACATCTGGATGTAGCTGTGACCGCGGACGAGTGGGTGACTCACTTTTCTAAAATCTTTAGTGACCTCCCCTCGGTAAGCGTTGCACACCCCAATCCAGCGAGCGCGTCCTCAAAAAAAGGGGTTTACCCAATTGACCTCCATTTTACACTTGGGGAGGTCATAAGCGCACTATCCTCCTCAAAAACCGGAAAGGCCCCTGGCCCAGACGGTGCCCCACTTGATATATTTCTTTCAAACATCGATTTATGGTCCCCAATCATCACCCAGCTAATGGCGGCAGTTTTAAATACTGGCCTTTTGGACTCTTGGTCCTCCTCCATACTTCTCCCAATTTTTAAAAAAGGTGAAAGAAACAACCCTGCCTGCTACAGGCCCATCTCCCTCCTGGATTCACTGGGTAAGGTCGCGGGTCGTCTCATTCTGGACCGCTTACAGGATTGGGCGGCAGAAAAGAACATCATTACCGACCTTCAGAATGGATTCCGGGAGGGACTGGGCACTGTCGAACAGGCCCTAAACCTAACACTCCTAATAGGAAAGTATGTTGGGGTAAAACGGGGTAACCTATTTATGGTCTACGTCGACCTCAGCGCGGCGTTCGACTGTGTAATCCACGCCAAGCTTTGGTCTATTTTGGAGGAGTTGGGTGTTGACCCCCCCTTATTAAATTTCTGCGCGAGCTTTACTCTGATGCCTCAGCTTGCGTAAGATTTGGCATGGGTGGAGAGTTAACATCCTCTTTTCCAATTAACCGTGGAGTAAGACAGGGCTGCGTCCTGGCTCCCTTTCTATTTAACTTATACACCAATGGTCTGGAAGTAGCCATGTTAGAAGGGAGTCAGGATCTACCTACCATCAACCATCGCCCTATTCCAGCATTACTCTACGCTGACGACTCCGTAATTTTTGCTAGGACCCTAGTACAGCTCCAGAAGCAGCTGGATAAATATTGTAACTACATGCTCTCACTTGGGTTAAAGGTGAACAAGACAAAGACCTTTGTCATGCAAACAGGGCCCAAGGTAAAAAGCTCTAAACATCTCTGCATTGAGCAATCAAAACTGGAACGTGTTAAGGAATACCCCTACCTGGGCATCCTAATAGATGACCAGCTAACATGGAAAAGGGCGATGGTAACGAGGAAATTGCTTTACCAACGAGCAACTTCTGCCCTCGTCTCTTTCTCCAGAAAAATGGGTAAAACAACTCCATCTGTATTACTTAAAATTCATCAAGCTAAATGCCTGAGCATTGCCACATACGGAGCCGGTGTATGGGGCTACGTAAAAGCGGTAGAATTGCAAAAAATCCAAAATGGCTTTGTTAAATATTTGTTGGCCCTCCCACAGAGTGCCCCCACATACGGCTGTCATATTGAGCTTGGGATTGACTATCTAGTAGATTACATCAAATGTCAACCAATGCTTCTATGGCATCGTATTTGGTCTAAGCCACAATGCCACCTCACACGTGCCCTGATCTTAGAATGCCTAGAGCAGACATCCTGGAATAACATCCCATGGTTGGCGTATGTGGTCAACTTCCTGAAAGATCTGGACCTTGTACAGTATGTCATCGAGCCTTCATCTATCACCGAGATGAGTAGAAAAACCTTGAAACATCAATGTCTCAATCATTTAAGGGAACTCCGTCTGTCTGGAGAAGTATCCAAGCAATCCAACGCTCATATTTTGATGGCCCAAGTGTCTCCAGGTATACGGCCTTACTTAACATATCATACATCTAATCACAAAAAATATCTATTAACCAGGTTCCGTTTCAATCTGTTTTTTAGATTGGTTACTTTTCCAAAAACGTTAAACTGGTCACACGAATTAGAAAAATGTCCATGCGACAAGGTCTCCCCCCAAACAACCATGCATGTAGTACTGTTTTGTCGTTTCTATGCTGAAACACGTAAACGCTGGGTTTTACCAGTACTGCGCCAGATGGGGTTGAGGACCTGTCGCCCGGCATTTCTAGCATTACAACAGCTTGAATCACAATACGTGGCAAAGAATTTTGCCTTGTTTCTGAAATCATGTATAACAATTCGTAAAGCCATAGAACTGAAACCTAGTTGAATTTTCAAAAAAACGGTATTAATTCTGCTTATGAACTAAAGTGTATTCACTTTTTATTTTTTACTTTCTCTTTTTAACTTGTACTGTATTAATGTATTAATAATAATGTGATTTTTATGAAGAAGTGTTTAAATATGATGTACTTTTTATGATTAACAAAATGCTTAATCGAATAAAAGATTTTGAATTGAATTGAATCCAACTGACACCCCTTTCTATACATTTTTAAATAAAATCTGTACATACTTTTCTGAAAAGGAGATCCAGAGTGGTCCTCCCTAAAAGGCAGCTTGTTCTATTGCTGTGCAGTCAGAGTTGCAAAAAGCACGCTCCCCCTCCTTTCCCACCATCCAGAAACAAGAAACCTGAAGGAGCATATGCTTAGATGATCAAAGGGCTTTGAAAATCATTTGACTTTTGAAGAAAAAAGTCCCTTTATGTAGATCATTTGATGAACAGTGGACAAAGCCTTAAAGATGGCCGGTCCTGTACCGACAGCCCGGGTGCTTTTTTGGAAGAGTGCATATTAATGTCAATTCCACACAATAGTGTTGCTGCCATGTCCTGCAAACTGTGGATGCAAACCATGGCTCCTTTATTGATCCCTACATATGATCCATTTCTATAACACATACTGGAGTCAATCAGAAAGATAAGTACCAAATGGTGACCCTCGGGTGTCAAACCAGAAAAGATTCCCCCAATAGGCAAAGGTGATAGAAGCCGGAAGACGTGAGGGTAGACATCTGGGATAGAAGAGGTGTGCATGAGTCAAACATGAAGCTCAGCAGAAATTTGAACAATTTGTTATGAAACTGTGGGGCATATTACCAAGCCCCTATTGCCACCACAAGGTCACTTTTTGTGACGTTGTGGTGGCGTTAAAAACATATAACGCTGCCTTGGTAATTGGGCCCCTTTCACGCTAAAATTAGCGTGAAAGAGGCGTGCAGTGGGTGTTGTGGTGGGCATTCCACCGCAACACACATTCACTTTGACGCTGCCACCTATTATCATGAGAGGCGATAATAGGTGGCAGCGCCGAACTTAAGACCAGGAAAATCCTGGTCTTAAGGTGGCGAAACGAGGAGAAATGCTACATTTCTCCTCATTTTTGCTTTTTCTGTGTGTGCTGCCTTGTGCAGCACACATGGAAAAAGCAAAATGCCAAGGTTGTTTTATGTTCAGGAAGGTGTCCCTTCCTGTACATAAACAAACTTTCTTTTAAAATGACATTTTGTAACTTACTTGTGTGCTGCATGAAGCAGCACACATGTACGTTACGAAATGGCATTTAAGGTTTGTTTATGTACAGGAAGGTACACCTTCCTGTACATAAACAAACCTCCCTGCTCGCAGACACTCTTGCACTCTGGTGCAAAGGTGCCTGCGTTGGCGTTAAGTGGTGAAACTTAGAGCCATCACAGGGAGAAACGCCAGGCTGCACCATATCCTTGGTAATATGGTGCAGCCTGGCTCTTCCAATGTGGCGATGAGTGGCGTTAACTTCCTAGATAATATCCCCCCGTACCTCTCATGGAGAGGAGAGTAGGGGCAGTAAAGAACAGAATAAATCTATATTAAACAATTATGTCACTTAACATCAAACATCTTTACATTAGCCGTCTAGTTGAAACGGGTATCTCACCCTTTATTTTTAAATCAAAGAAGACCTTCATATTGGACCAAGTCTCCTTACCCCCCTATTTTCCTCTCTTTTTTTGTCCTCATTGGAGTTTTGCCATGCATGCCTAGAGCCACAGTAATTGTTCATGCAGCTGTTCTACCTCAAATCAACTTCCTTTCCACCCTTCATTTAGCAGGAAAAGGGCAATTTAGAAATTATCCTGTCAAATAAAAGCTTTTTGTAATGTAAAACCTTTTGCTGGTAATTGATATTTTTTATTCTAGATGATTTTCGCTATGTTTTTAACTCATTATTTAAACCTGATGCCTTTTCTTTTGATGCAGTGTACTTTACAGTTACCTTGACAACAAAAGGTCAAACAAATATAACACAAAGCATTATTTAACAAATTGTATTAATTTAATCGAATGGGGCTTCGCAAGACAGTAGAAAAAATTACCCTAACTTATAATGCAGCGCTTTCTCATTTACCAAATACATTTTTAACAACTATAAATTCTAAATTGTTTTGCGTCGGGTACAGTGCAACCGTTTAACAGCAACAGGGCTACTCACATGACAACAGCTGGACAATGGAGGTGAAAATAAACCTCTCTCCTTGCTTTAGGCGAAACAGTTGAAGGACGAACGAAAATAGGCCAATGCAGCATAGGGTAGTAGACATGATCATGGTGGCTTGAATTGTCTGAAGAGCTTGAAAATCTGCGGAGGCAAAGAAATGCGAATTCTTAAAGTCACCAACATTACCTTTAATTTCATTGTTCCTGCAACATCTCATTAGAAGCAGAAATGGGTAGTCTATAGAGCAATAGGTGTAGGAAGAAAAGGTAGTTCAGAATAAGACTATCTCTGAAAGGGCTGCAGGGCTGGGAGGGAGTCAGTCACATGCCCACCTACATGTGACTAATTGTGTTGCAGTCTTGCAGCACTGGCCTGCTTTAGAGTTCCAAAGAGGCTAGCCCTCCTCAGAACATGTCAATAAAAACCAAAGTGCACACACCCTGTGCAAAGAATGTAGGTAACTACAAGCAAAGAGAATTTACTGTACAAACATGAAACATTAAACCACCAGTTCTACAAACATGTAGGCTACATTGACAATGTCTGCTAGTTAGGCTTTTGTGGTGATGTTCTCACTGTGACAGGACAAAGCAATATCTAGTGATTTAACAATTATGAGCAGAAAAGCAAACTTGCACCAATAAAATGCTCAGAATAATCGCGGAAACCAAGATGTACACACTTGTAATCAATATTTTGGCTGCAAAATATACAATAAAAAGTTCATTAAAAGCACGGCCACTGGAATTATACGACCAGGCGGCTGCGGCGTTTTTTAAATAGTTATGGATTTGCTGCATTTGACATAAAATCCATCATCTGCTGCATAATTAGCAGACTGTTACAAAAAAAGATTTTCAGCTCAAACAGACCAAAAGTAAAAAAAAATCCAGCAACATGCGTTACTGCGCAGTGGTAGACACCCCGCCAGGATTGACTGGTCACATTTTAATAGATTCCTGAGTGTTAAAGCGATTCTAACGAGGTGAACATGGGTGAAAATGACAAAATTAGAAGTAATGCTGTCACAAAATGTGCCACATTACACCGCATAAATTGCCTTTTCTTGTTGCATAATTTAGTCAACTCTGCCACATAATTTGGTTCTCTCTAGGCGCATAATTCCAGTGGACTAATGTAAAGTAATAAATATATCGAGGCAGATTTATAAAAGCATTCATGAGTACAGAAAGTAATAATAAAGTAGTACTCTTTTATGTACTTTTATAAGCCTCAAAACTTACACCTCCCTATTAGTAAAACGTTAAAGAGAGCACAGTCCTCTCTAGTTGTACTTATTATGTATGAATATTAAACGAATAGTTCCATTTTATTACTATTTTAGATGTTGTGGTGTCAATTCATAATGGCACCTAAGAGTATGTAGGAGTAGTACAAAGTACTTCTTTACATACTCCAAACTGCATTTGTGAATAGTTCTCATCATCTTTACCCCTCTTGCCTAAAATTTCAGTTATATCATAAAACCCAGTTCTCAAAATATATCAGTCATAAAATAATGCTTTCGATGCCTTGGATTTAGAGACCATAAATTAGACATACACAAAGATCTGCCCCAGAGGAGGATTTCAAAACACAGATGTCTTGGCTCAAATGTAGATAGACATCTACAATTGTAATGGGATGTCATAAAATGCGTTGTTTAGCTTTATAGACGCCAATAGAGAGCAGAATGCTTTTGATTTGATGAGAAAGTGTAGTTTAAATTTAGTATAGTTTATCAAGAAAACTTTTGCTTCCAAAGCTCGTGGACGACACAGATGCCCTTTCTATGAATTGACTAGAAAATCGCATATTAATTTCTTCCCAACTTCAGTGGAATTAGAAATACTGTATGTGTCAGTAACTCCAGGGCATGGAATTGCTTCACATTACAACATTTTGGGGCAAGACATGCGGCATGATTCTGGCATGTTTTTGTCAAAAATGTTACCAAGACATTTCGGCTGCTTTTAGCAGTTGAAATGTCTGGGTTCAAAACACCAGATCTGTGGGGTTCTGGCAAGTATTTCTGCTGAGTCCTGTATCTCTTGTGACCAGCTCCATCAGTTTTAAGAGGCAAGTCGTAATAAGGGTCACAGTTCAAAACCAGAAGCCAATCAATCAGGTGTGAACCTTCAAAGCAAGGCTGATGGCATTGGTGTGGACAATTCACTTACTCTAGGAAGTACAGGCTATAGGTACCTAGCCAGCAGTCATAGCAACTGGCAAAACACAGTGTCCAAATAGAAAAAGATGTCTTGTTGTACACATGTAGTTGTCAAGAAACTAAAGAAGTAAAATATTTCTATATTCAAAACACAGCGATTAAGACATTAGGAAAAATAATCAACTCTGTGGCACGTTAACCTATTGCAAGGAGGTGTGTTTAAATAAACTTTGTGAATGTCCAAGGCAGGCAAGTTCCTGATAGAAATAAATCACTTATTGCGGAACTCCAAATAAGACTGCTTCACACTTCTTCTCAAGACTGAACTAGAGGTATCCTTCTCAAATTCAACATCTCATTCCTTTACATCAGCATTGGGTACACTAATGAAACTACAATATTATACTCTCCCCCTATTGGTCAATGGTGAAATTTGGATAACAGTCAAACTATGGTAATCATAGATAAACATTAAAAACTACAACCATAAGGAAAGGGAAGAGAAAGTGCAAATTTATTGATTGAAAAAGGAAAATGTTACTTACCCTGCAAACATCTGCTTGTGGCATGTAGTGCTGTAGATTCACATGCTGTGCATACGCCTGTCATCTAGTGTTGAACTTGGATGTGTGCAACTTGTTTTTCTTCTAAGAAGTATTTTCAAGTCACAAGGAATAGTGGCCCCCAGGTATAGCTGGTAATGCTCATAGGCATCGACTCCATTGTTAGATTGTTTTGTCCGCACAAAGGGTGAGGATGAAGATGGGGCATAGAGCTACAGAAGAGATGGCCATGCAGAGTAAAGTTTAAGATAAAAGTTAACCCACTCTGCAACAACCAAAGGTGACTGGGGAGGAGGGGGTTCAACTGTGAACCTACAGCACTGCATGCCACAAACAGATGCTTACAGGGTAAGTGACACTTTCTGTTTGTGGCATGTGTAGCTGTAGAAACACATGATGTGCATAGACTGTAAATTAGTCCTCCCAAAAGTGGTGGATTAGCCTGAGAATGTTTCCGAAGATGGAAAAAGGTATGAAGGACAACCTGGCCAACATTAGTTTGCTGGTAGGCCAAGACATTCATACAGTAATGCTTGGTGAATGTGTGTGGAGTCGACCATGTAGCTGCTTTGCAGATGTCAGCTGTAGGAATATTACCTTGAAAAGCCATCAAAACCCCTTTCTTAAGGGTCGAGAGGGGTCTAGGAGGGATACGCAAGGGTCTTTTTGCTTTAGCATAACAGGTTTGTATGCAATTTTTCGAGCCAATGTGCCACATCTGACTTAGAAAGAGCAGGCGCCTTAAGTGGTTTGGAGAAAGACACAAAGAGCTGTTGCTTCTTACAAAAGGGCTTTGTTCTATCAGTGTAATACATCAGTGCTCTTTTGACATATAAAGTATCCAGAGTGCGTTATGCTACTGATTCTGGATGTGGAAAGAACACTGGGAGTTCTATTGTTTGGGTGAGATGAAAACTAGAAACCACTTTGGGTAGGAATCTGGGGTTTGTTCTTAGGACTACCCTATTGTGATGTACCTGAATAAAGGTTCTTCCAGGGTAAGAGTGTGTATTTCACTGACACACCTGGGTGAAGTGATGGCTACAAGGAAAACCACCTTCCAGAAAAGGAACTATAAGGAACAAGAGTAAAGTGGTTCAAAAGGAGGGCCCATTAGTCTACTGAATACTAAGTTAAGGTTCCACAAAGGAATGGGGGCGTTCATGGTGGGATAACACTTTTGAGGCTTTCCATAAAAGCTTTGATAACAAGAATTCTAAAAAGCGAAGTGTGTTCCCTATTTTGTAAGTACAGTCACACCAGCTAAATTAATCAGTTTGATAGAGGTATAGACAAGGTCTGACTTCTGCAGGTGAAGAAGCTAACAGATAATGACTTGCACTGAGGCTGCAAGAGAGCCAATATGATTAGGGAGACAGTAGCGTATGAACCGTCTCCACTTGGCTGCATAGCAGGCTGTAGTTGTGGGCCTGCATGCTTTCCCTCAGAATCATCATGTATTCTGCATGGATATTGAGGTAGCCAAATTCTATGACTTAAGGATCCAAATCGCAAGATTGAGCTGATGGGAGTTGGGATGCCTGAGAGTGCCTTGATTTTGGTAGAGATGATACGGTCACTTTGAGAGCTTCTTGTGAGGCACTAAGGAGAGATTGATAAGGATGGTTAACCAAGGCTGCCGTGCCCAGGTTGGGGCTACTAGCATGAGAATCAGAGAAATCAATCTCAGTGTCGGTACCATAAATGGAAGGAGTGAGAGAGGTGGAAAAGCGTAAGCAAATCTCCCTGACCAATTTATCCATAGTGAGTTGCTCATGGTATACAAATGTTAGAGCTTGGAGGTGAAGCTTGGGCAGTTTCTGTTTTCAGCAGTGGTGAAAAGGTCTATCTGAGTGAACCCCCAATGGTGGAAGTATGGGATTAGGAATTGGGGGTGGCTTTCCCATTTGTGGAATTGTTGAGGTATCCTGCTGAGCAGCTCTGCCAAGTCATTGTCCTTTCTGGGAATGTACTGTATGAGGAGAGGGACTCTGTGATGTATCGCCCACTGACAAATGTTTTGGGCTAAAGCAGACAACTGGAGTGAGTGAGTGTCCCAGTTTCCTAGTGTTGTCTGTGTGGAATCATACTACTTTGTGTTGAATGAGCAAAAGTAATGCCTTGAGGACCAACTGGATAGCTAGAATCTCCAGGTGGTGGATGTTGGAGACCCTGTTGAGCAGAAGTACACACACCTTGGATAGTGATTGTGTAGGTGCGCTCCCCAGCTGGCAAATAAGACTTCCGTGGTGATGGTCTCTTGCGTACGCCCTGTTACGCATCACAAGGTGACGTTCGCACTGATTTTCCAGTGCAGGACAAACACCTGGCAATAAAAATCATCGCGAACAGCTCGACCCAATGAACTCCACAGCTTGCGGAACTCCGCGTAGCATGGCAGAGTTTTTTGGTCACCATTTAACTCCGCGAACTCTGCCCAGGCCTAGTCCCAATACAGTGTGTTAACCTGTGGGCCCCACATATGCTATCAACAACCTCTTTTAATACTCTAATTTATGTACAAAAATTGTAAGTAACTGCTTGAACCTATGTATCCGTTCTTAGATTCTCTACAAGTTTCATGCACTATGAAGTCTGATGCACAACTATTTCTAGTGCCCCAAACGTTTCCCATACAGGCCAAACTTATCCCACACCCTTTCAACTATACACCCAAATGGCACCAATTAACCAGATGAAAATCTGAAACAGCCTGACCTTATCAAGGCTACAAAGCACCATATAAATTATAGTTACAGCGTAGTCTGTTATTCAGTCACCCATAAACTGGGACTTAGAAGAGTTTTAGCAAGGACTATATAAATAATAAAACTATGAAATACTATTTTTGGGAGACAGACTTATGCTAATAATACACATCGGTGCTGCTCTCAGAGGACAATCAAAATTATTATGTCAAACACCTTGAATGCAGAATTAAGTAGGGAACTATCTTATCAGGTTATAAACGAATGACTTCACCCTTGATACTTACGCGGACTGTTGTTTCCAATTTCTGTACAATTGGTGGTTGTTGAGATATTTAGACAGACTTGCCAGATATCTGTTGTAAAATCATTTCCGATCCACCATACCTGTAAAACAAGGGAACCCACTGTTTGTTCAAAACATATAAACATCATGGTATGGCAACTTCAGAACACACAGATATTACTTGACATGTTTGAATATGCTGAAGAACTGTCACAACCGAGGTGGAGCAAGTAGCAGAGCAAAGGAATGTAAAACTTCAAAGGAATGTAAAATTTTAAGGAATGCAGCGGAATCAGAAAACAAACCTGCAAATGTCATGTACCTTTAAGAATAAAATTTTACACTTTCATATTTTCACACAGCATTTTACAACAATATGATCAATCGGATTTAGGCAAAAATGTATATGTATGCGCATGCACAGGTGTAATCTGAACTCACATTTTGTATCGTGGAGATGAACAGCATCACTGCAGCTGTTAGATGAAAGACGATGATGAACGCCAAAATAATCAACATCTTGTTAGTATGCAAATCAGTCTATGATAAAGTTGGATCTGCAAAACAAATTGAGCAACATATTGTAAAAACGGATGCGTTTAATATTCAATCAATAATTTAACAACTGCATATTGATTTGCATAGTGCTGTCCGCTTCACAAAGATATGGAAAATCAACCATTAGAAACGCATTCCCTCATTTTGCCTAGACAAATACGTTGCGTATAAAATCCACAATTGTCAATGATTTCAAAAGCTAAGATCTAAGTTTCACCCATAACGTCTTATGCTCATTGCCTTGATGGCCTGCCACTTGGCACTTCCGGTTACTTTGTTTTTGTGATGTTACATTTTTTTAATTCGCTATTACAAACAGATATAAAAGCAAATTTTCATGCATTCACTTTTAGAAGAAATTTAAAATGCTCTTTCCTGCCTCTTCATCTCACACACATTGTACCACCCGATCGGGCTTGTGGCTAAAGTCTTCTTTTTGAGTATATTTTTGACCAGTAAAGGAATATAACAAGCATGAAACGCATTTGCGATGGAATCGCTATAAATATAAAAGCAGTGCACTGATTCAAAACAATTATTGGTCAGAAAAATAAATAACCGAGTCGACCAGTTCCAACACTGAAATAAATTCATATTCTAGCGAAAGTCCCCGCACATGTCCTTTAATACAACTACATGACAGGAAGTGATGTCCAATAACTTTGGTTTACCCATGACAAGCCACTAAGCAATCTTTATTGCTAACAATAATTAATATGGTAATCCAGAAAAATACTAACTTTAAAAAAATGGAAATTCATATCAGTTATAACAAGGGTTGCAAAGTAACCCAGAAGGGTTGCAAGTTGCAGCAGAGGGGGTAGCAGCTGTTAACCTTATGTGATGTCCCTGCATTGTATTTGTGGGAGCGTGTGAAAATGGAAGACATTGTCTTGTGCTGTACTTGCAGTTCATGATCTTTTTGCTTTTTTTTTTTAAGTTGGAGTATCTGTTTCATGGAACATTTTCATACACACGAACAAAGAATTTCATAGCATATGATAAATTCATTTCTTTTGACAGAGGTTAAATAATCTGGCAGGCGCATGGGAATTTACAGCTTGAAGCTAACGCAATATTCTTTTCCAAAATCCACAAAGTCGTGCTTGCCAAGTGTCTTGACATTCATAAAACCTCGACTTGAAATGGATGCGGTGCCAACTAAACAGCTCAAACGTTTTCCAAAGGGTTGCTTCTCCAAATGATACAGAAACAAAATGAAGAAAGTAAATGACAAATAGATATTGCCTTTATGCAGGCAAGCACTTAAATGAATGTGTGTGAGGCTGGATGACACTCTTCTCCATTCTACGATACTCCAATCCACTCTATGCCATTCTACTCCACTCCACTCTCCTCCATTCTACACCCATACATTCAACCCCCTTGACTCCATGAGACTCTACTCCACTCTGTGATGTTCTACTCACTCCATGACACTCCACTCTATAACCCTCCATTCCACCCCACTCTATGCCACACCACTCTACGCCACTCCACTCCACTCTACAAAACTCCACTCTACTCCACTTTGCGTCTGCCATTCTACACTGCTCTACGCTCTTCTGATCCACTCTACAGCACTCCACCATGCCTAACTTCACTTCACTCTGCAACACTCCACTCTACAACCCCCCACAATACTGCACTCTACAAGACTTTACTCTACGACACTCCACTGTACCCCATGCCTCTCTGTGCCACTCCCCTCCACTCTATACTACTCTGCTCCACTTTACGCCACTCCCTTCTATGACTCTCTGCTCCACTCTATGCCACTCCACTCTTCAACACTCTTGTCCACTCTTCCCCCTTTCACTCTACACCCCTCCACTCTATTGTACTCTACAGCACACTACTCCATCTACACTGCACCACTCACCTCTATGCCACTCACCTCCACTTTAAGCCACTCCACTCTATGCTAGTCCAAGACCCTCTACACCACTCTACAACACTGTAGGCCATTCCAGGACACTCAATGCCATTCTACACCACTCTACACCAATCCACTCCACTCCATGCCACTCTACTCTAGGCCCCTAACTTGTAGCCATGGCAAACAGCAGCCACGCTAGTGTACAACATGACTAAAACACATTGCCAAAGCCACTAGCTCCTGCATAGGCGGAACCGATTGGCCTTGCCAATGTTTGTTATACACAGACATTAGACCAGTTAAGCAGTTACAAGTGCATACTAGGTGACAAGGCTGGAGGGAGAAGTGTAAAGCAGGAAACCATCCAGTGGTGTAGCTAGGGAGCGGCGGGGAGCGCAAGCTAAGTTTTCTTTTTTTAAATGTTATTCTCCCTCATCGTCTTTCGCCTCCCCTCCCCCTTGCTCGTTGTCATTTGTGACCTCCACCTCTGCTCTTACCTGCCCCAGGTGCCACTGGGCGGCAAACTCAGGGATCTCCCAGGGCGGCAAAAGGTCTAGCTATACCACTGAAGCCATCTTTCAAGAAGCGTCTGGAGTGCAATGAAATGAATAGTGTGGGCGAAATCTGAGACAGGATATTTAGGGGAGCACAGAGCTGTATACCAGGGGCGTAACACAGGGCCCCGCAGCCCACGCGGTGCGGGGGGGCCTCTAGCTCCAAGGGCCCCCTCGGCACTGCACTCTGTCCGGAGAGCTCCTAATTGAGACCGGAGGGGTCCCCTCTACATACCTTGCAGAGAGGCCCGCTCAATTTTCGTTATGCCAGTGCTGTATACAGCAGGCACAGACTGGATATTGCCTCTCAGATCCTGGTGTAATGGTAGACATTGCCTATCCAGTGACATAGAATGAATGAGGATGAGCTGTGGTAGCAGTCCCTCCCTGCAGCCTTAAGTCACCTTTGGGGGAATCACGGAACAAGAAGCGCCTGTAAAGAACCCTAAAAAGTGAGGCAAAGTGCAGGCTTCATGCACCACCCATGTCACAAACCCTGCAGGTGTACCTCACAGAAGGTAGCATCGCATTTACCACACGCATCTTCAACACTGTATGGGATGGATGAAGCACAACCCAATAGCTCGCTACAAGGTGTCTATGCAGCTACTTCTCACTTGGCCTTTCTAATCTGCAACTCTACGCACACTAGGACATCAGGTATTAATCTGTGGTCCACTTTTGCTTAGAAAATTAAATAATATTAGCAGATTAATAGAGTATAAACAAAATAAGCAAAATCGAAAATTTCAAAACACTCAAAACAGAAAGGCATCTGAAATTGGAGGCTAAGAATTAAGTCTGTATCCTTAGGTGGATTTTTGGGAACAGCACAAGTACAGCAAACCAAATCCAGTATGGATGATAGGTCGTTCCAGCTGAAGCATTAATATGTGCCAACAAATAAGAACATGCATTAAGAGTAGAAAAGACAAAAGAGCAGATTTACGAACATGTTACATTGTGTTAGTGTCACCAAAGTGACGCAAACCAGCACAAAATGTTTTTGTATTATTTAATTTCCATCACAAAGGCTAGAAATTGCCTAAAAGTAACGCAAATAAGAGTGAAGCGTTACATGGACATTCGCATGCAGCCACCCATGCTTTTTGATGGAAAACTCTATTTACCAAAAAACAGAGACAGGATTTTGGGTAAAAAATTAATGCCTTTTTAAAGCAGACATTAAAAAGAGAAACTTTTAATTTCTACTTTCTTTTCTGACTTTGCATGTGTGCTGCACTGTACTGCACACATACAAAGTAGGAACGTTTTAAAAACTTGTCTAGCCAAAGTATTTTGTATTAGATGGGAACCCTTCCAGTAAAAAATCTATCTACACACACACACACTTTCACTACGTGCAAAGGTATGTGGTGGCGTACTGCAGCCCAATTCTGCACCAGCACTAGGGCGAGGGGAGAAGAGTGCCATATATCTGCAGATATGGCGCTCTCCTGCACCCTTCATCTAACAGAACGCAGCACAGAATTTTTGGCTACTGATCTGCATTGGGTGACACTTTGATAAATGTGGCCCAAAGGGATTGACAAGAATCGAGCATACCTCTTCGTCATTTAGAAATAAAAGCTCATTTTAAAAAGTTCAAACCGTCCCAATGAAATTAAAATTTCGATTTTTATATAATTTTTGTTTGTGAATTAGATTGCATAGTTAATAGGTTGTGTATTTATCTAGTTATTTATTGGGTATTCTTTTACAGCTTAACCTCAAAAGATCCTCTTAAGTGCTGTATTTGTTAAATGTATATTCTTGTTTCTATATTTTTGTGGATTGTTTTCAGGTTCAAATTATAGAAATCGTTTAGGCTGAGGTCTGCAGCTTGTCGTAGTGGTTCAGTGGGAGTCCAAAGAAGTCAAAAGGTTAAGAACCGCTGACCTAGGACATGAACATAAGTGTGCAGCCTTGTTGGGTCCACCAGCGAGAGGCAATTATTCCAAAAGGAGTTTGTGTAATTGAGCACGAAGGCAGTACAAGGTAGAAAGGTGAACCTCAAGTCGCCAGTTTCACTGATACTGACCTCAGTCCAATGGGAGAAACCACAGATCAGCATTCCACAGATAGTGCCATGTTGAAACCAGCAATGAACAATGCATGTCAACAGAAAGTTGCAACCTGTTTTTCTATCTTCATAAGCATTTGTTTTTGTATTTATTGTGATTTCTCCCTAGACATAGTTACCCCACCCTAAATAGGAATGACTCAGGAGCAAGGGAGCCCAGGTTCTCACCATCTGCCTTCAGAGATCTTTTAAGGCACAGGCAAAGTGTGCTCTGGTCCAAGGCCCTAGCCTTTCAGGGCCCGATACATCCAGCTCTGTTCTGCAGATAGTCTTGCACTGATGAACTTAAATAATTTATAAACAGATTATTTTAAATGTCGTTTTCCTTTAATATATTTTTAAGCTGGGCCACGCGTGAGAGTCTATTACAGACATTTTGCAGAGAAAAGTATATGTTTCATGCAAAATCCATAAAAATAGTTTATTTTAGATCACACTAGGACCTAAAATATGAGAAACGGGAGGGCGTCCCAGAGATTATTTGCAGCAACATTAGTGAGCTGCTGCTGTGTTGCAGTATTGAAAACACACACCAGAATCCCTAAATATTAGATGCAAAAACATTTAGAATTTGGATGAATGCGCCTGTGCACTGCCAGTGACCTGGATAAAGAGGGCATAAAGACCTGAAATTGATTCATAAATGTAAACCTTTTACGAACAGGGGCCCCCAAAATAGGTTTGGCCCAGGGCCCCCATACTCCTTAAGATGTCTCTGTCTGCCTGCCCATCCCTCAAGAATGGCACTCTGGGCCACCCCACCCTAACCTGATACAAATGTATTTTCTCCTACACCATTTCTCTCTGTCAAGGAACTCAAAGCTGTGGCACCCCTCTCCTGGGTCACCTATGTAACCTTCGCATTTCTGAGACCCCTTATCAATCTACCAAGGCTGCAACTAGGTTACCCCCTCATCCTGTAGCCACCACTCTATCATCCCTGTGATTCAGTACCATTATTCCTCTCCTCGTACACCCTTACTATATTTTCTTTATCGTCCCTCTCTCCTTCTTATCCCCCGTGTTTGCATATGTATTTAGCTGTGTGAACACAGAAAAGCTTTTCACTACCCAGAAATCCATATTATTGGCATTGTCAATGTTTATCAACAGAACAGATTTCTGCTGCAGCTTCTGTAATCTAATCTGTTTTATACTTGTATGAGTTTTCTTTATTATATGCACGTGATCACGAATAATGTGCCAATGAAGGACCAAATTATGCGGCAGGATTGAATAAAGATGTAGGAAGAAAAGTAAATTATAAGGCATAAAGCAGCACATTCTGTGCCTTGGGTGGCTTGATAAATTTCCTTTAGGTTTTAAGTCACCCTTGCGTATGTGGCGCAAAGGTGAGGCAAAAACTTGATTAACACACCCCTGCATTTCTATTCAAATGGCATCAGGTGGCTCCCCTTCCTCCTCCTTCTCAATGGTTTTGAGTCATAAAGTGCATACTGAGATCCCAAAAGCCATTGCCCACTTGCAATGTCCCTTTGGTGCACTGCAACCTGCCATCTAACGGTCACTTTGCCAGGCAGTCACAAAACAGCTTTGCACATCAAGCCTTTACCAGTGGAGTAACGCAAAATGATGCCCCCCCCCTGCATAATGTGATAAGGCGCCCTTCAGTCTCCCATATCTCATAGATATCCATTGGCCTTAGGCTTCGCGGGGGCCCCTTAAAGGGTTGGGGGACACCCTGAAGAATTGGGGGCACTCTGAAGGGTTACCCCCACCCACCCCCTGCAGAGGGATGTATGACGTTACAACGCATACTTTTACAATTTGCCATTACAACGATTTTTTAGAAACTACCTTTACAACGCATTCCATTACAACGCATACTACCTTTACAACGCATACCATTACAACGCATAACATTACATTGCATGTATGGTAAGTATTGGATAGTGTAGGGATAAAATTTACTATTCTAACTCCAGGGGGGTGCAACAGTAGGGTAAGTGTTGGATAGTGTAGGGGTATAAATTACTATTCTAACTCCAGGGGGGTGCAACTGTAGGGTAAGTGTTGGATAGTGTAGGGGTATAAATTACTATTCTAACTCCAGGGGGGTGCAACAGTAGGGTAAGTATTGGATAGTGTAGGGGTAAAAATTACTATTCTAACTCCAGAGGGTGCAACAGTAGGGTAAGTGTTGGAAAGTGTAAGGGTACTATGCGTTGTAATGTTATACGTTGTAATGGTATGCGTTGTAATGACATGCGTTGTAGTGGTATGCGTTGTAGTGTTGTGCGTTGTAATGGTTGCGTTGTAATTGCATGCGATGTAATGGATGTTGCGTTGTAAAAGTTTTGTTGTAATGGTAGTGCATTGTAAAAGTTGCGTTGTAAATGTTGTTACCCCCTGCAGAGCAGGGGCTGCAGGGATCTGCTTTACGCCCCTGGCCTTACCCTGCTCTATCCAACAGCTTCATTAGATTTGTCACAATCTAAAAAGAAAAAAAACAATTTGCTCAGTTTTCCGTATCACCTGCCTTAATCCAGGAACGACTCCAGGAACAGCCAGCTCCATATTAGTGACTGAACAACGCAAACTTACTTCATCCACTTCAACAGTGTCACGCATGCGGATGTGACGACACCTCCGCGTGCCTTCAATGCTTCACCGTGACCTTCCCGCTGCGGCTCTCTGAGGTAACCCGAGAGCCACAGTGGAGTGTTTTGGGCCTTTATCTACACTTGAAATCAAAGAACTGATTTACTCAAAGAATGCAAAGATGTTCCTAATTGTAACTGTTATTTTAACTAACTCTCCACGCTCTTCGGTTTCAAAAAGCGAGGCATCCCCTCCATAACAGAGCAAGGTAGCTACATTTTTAAAAACTGACCAAAACATCCTTTCAACATGTTTGAAAAGACGTTCTCCGCCCCAGTCTTTCATACCCAAGACGAGGAAAGTCACAGGAGGCAATAAGGGGACAGCTGTGGGACAAGCTGTACTATCACAGCTCTCAGTTGAAGGCTTGGCTAGCCTCTTGCCAAACAGGATATTCATCAACACATGGGGTTGCCATGGTTTTAGAAAAGAAACAGAGCCAAGGAATCCAGCCCAATTACAGTTTTTCACACAACTCTCCTAAAATCTGGGATTTTGGGTTTGCTTGGACTCTTTCGAAGTAAAACAGCCTGCCCACCTCGATAAACAGAGGCTGTGAGAGGGTTAGTATTGGGGTTGGGATTAATGGCCTATTTGTATTAACTGGTTTACACGTAGACACAGAATGGGAAAAGCCCTTTAAAACATAAGGGCCAATGTCCTTTACTATATTCAGTAGTAAATGAGGTCAGACTCGCAGGGGTCTCCAACCAGTAGCTCGTGAGCTACTGTAGCTCTTGAGCTAACTTTGAGTAGCTCACCTGTGTGCAGCCCAGCTTATTAAATTAGAAAGATTTTGCTTGGTTGCATTAAAATACATATAAAGAAATTGATGTCAGCGTGAGGTTACGGAGCAGTGGTTCAGTTTAGAGTCCCTTTGTGCCTGGGTGAGCACCTTAAACAACAAATTATATTGTTTGAATACTGGAAAACAAATTGAACTTCAGGTTTTCAAAAAATTGACAATTACACAGACTGCATTTAATTTCAAACTAGATGTTTCTCACATTTTGGTTGGAACTTTTGGCTTTTCTAACTTTAAATTTTGAACATTTAATCTAGATTCAGAAAAAGTATCCAGGTCCTCTTTGGTAGGAAAATCATTTTTTGTTAGTGCTGGATGCGTTGAGGGCACCTGGTGGCCACCATTCCTTGCTTGCCCTGAGTCACACTGGTTTTGAGCACTCCTTGCAGAACTATCATGGAGGGTTGATGGTCTTGCGGGGCAGGAGGAAAGAAGGACACAATGAGTCAATAAGAGAGAGGTGAAGTTGGTGTGATAGAGTCAGGCCTGTCCGGTGATGTTCGGCAGACAAGAGCTTGGTGGATTAAAGGTACAACGGGTGTGGATACCTAGAGAAGTGGATCCCCTCAGCACCTTCAGGGACCAAAACCAAGTTAAGGAGACTAAACATTAAGATTGATTACAAAAAAGAGGGGACAGCAACACAGAGCACATCACTTTTCGTATGTCACTGGCACAACACAGGATAGTGTTAAGGTGCCTGTCCCTGGTGGAAAGGAGTCACTGCACTAACTGAGGTGCGGAATTGAGCTTGGCATTGTGCTACCATCCGGAGATCCAAAACAAGGGGTGAGCATGAGGCTGCTTGCCCGTCAAGGGAATGGAGAAGGTGGTGGTAGAGCAGAAGAGTTGGAGACTACAATAATCGACAGTGTAAAAGGGGATGAAGAAGACAGAAGTGGGATGCATCTCTGCATCATACAGAGAAACATCCGGCCTTGACAGGCAAGGTTGAGCCTGGGAGTGTGTTAGAGAAAGACTAGTGCAAGTCTTCACATGGAGGTACTAGCCAACGGCAACAAGCAAAGGGTTCAAAGCTACATAGATGACGTGCTGGTAGTGTGGAATGGAACAGAGGAGGAAGCAACAAAGTTTGTCCAGTGGGTTAACACCAAAGATAATCACCTCAAATTCACACACACCATCAGCAAAGACCATGCAGTATTGCTTGACCTGGATATTACCCTCAGCAATGAAGGAGTAGCTACCAGAGTACATTATAAACCTACCGATAAGAACA
Organism: Lissotriton helveticus; assembly: GCF_964261635.1. Taxonomy (NCBI): domain Eukaryota; kingdom Metazoa; phylum Chordata; class Amphibia; order Caudata; family Salamandridae; genus Lissotriton; species Lissotriton helveticus. The sequence continues at coordinate 558,192,542 of NC_136071.1, read as the reverse complement.
GCTTACCATATTGTCTGTGGGTGCAAGAGACTAACCAGGAAACTTGAATAAAAAATGGTTCATTAAATTCCGATTGCTCAACATTGGTCCCATTTTCTCAACATGAAACAGTAAAGGTGCCTCAGTGATTTGTTGTCTCACTTTTTGTTTTGAATTATGTTCTTAACTGTTACAATGCAGTTCAACTTTTGTTATAAAAAGTATTGTAAAGCGCTCTGATATCCTTCGGGGTCAAGTTCGCGCTATATAAAACTTTATAAATAAATTAATAACGAATACCAGAGCCAAGATAGGGCCCCTCTTTGATGGAACGTGAAGAATTCTGCATGGGACGTGTCAGGGAGGTAACAAGTGAGTGAAAGTGGGGAAGGGGGCACGACTGGCCATTACAGGCTGAATGGAGATGTTTTATGACCAAGAGATGGGGTAAATGACAGACGTTAGTAAGGCAAGCTAGCAGGACAGGAACTGACGTCATGGAGAATGAACACAAGATTAAATGACTGAGACTGATTATGGAACATCAAGACTGAAGCAGACTCTCCAACAAACTGCCCTACTGAGGCATCAAAGCAGGGCACCTGTGGTGCCAATATTAAACCTTCACAGGCCTTTCAAACATGCCCTATCATGGTCGAGTCCTCCCAGCAGCCAGCGTAGTCGGTTAAGCCAACAGTCAATCCTCCAACATAATAACAGAAGGAACCAGACACCATAACCACATATATGTGAGTACAGCAATGCCACTCTGACCTCACTCCTCCGATAAAGAGTGCTGACCAGTAATGGAATGGTGCCCACGCCTACATTTCAGCACTGAATAATCTCAGATTGTTTTCTGTTTTAGGAAGGGAGCTTTGCTGAATTCCCCTCTATGCTGGTACTTGTCATAACTAGATGAGCAAATCTTATCTGAAGATAGGGACCTGATACATGTTAAGGTGGCCAAACTAAATACAATCTTCCACAAATTCCACAGACTTCCTGGCTATAGAATACACCTATTATGTACTCTTCAAGTAGGCACAAGAAGAGTTGAAAAAGCCACTGCAGTGCTAGATGAATTAGTTATTTTAGTTACAATGTACAATTCGGAACTGCCTTTTAGAGAAAACCACACTATGTGCCACATAGATCAGCTATCGAGACCTGAAAGAATGTTGCACCATAGTGACAAAGAGGAAGCTCTCCCAGAGGGACGGTTTCCATCTTGACAATGGTGGTTGCCGGCCAGTGGTCGAAGAGCATTAAAACAAGTTTCTGGAACTGTGATGCTGGGTGTAAAGGGGGTTGGGGTCAAACGTGTTGCTAAAAAACATAATATTCTGCAACTTTTTCGGTCTTCCCCCTTCAGGTAAATACATATAAAATAATGTGTAGCATGTATGGAAATTACATACAAGTTAAGTTAATCAGTGGGAAATCCACTATCGTGGATTAAAATACTTGTATGCGTTAATGCACTGCAAAGGACTGTGTCTGAAGCCAGAGAGCCACATAATTGAATCCTGATTGGTGCAGTAGGGAAAGTGACTTGTGTATGTTTATAGTGCTACAAGGTCCCAGTCTGTGACAGAAATAAGTGTGAATATATGTAATTACATACAGTATTAGATAGGCTGCTTCAAAATGCGCAAAAAGTTTAAGATAAAAAAATGCTTCCAAAATATGGGTTTTAGTAATGCCCAGATTGTAGAAAGCGTAATTTTGTGTTGATAACTGTCCTTTAAAAGCACACACTTCACAGTTCAGCTGGTAACTCCCTTGCATTTAAGTGACAGGGGATGTTTTACAGAAAAATGACAGCATTCAGAGAATGTGAAATAGGGGTGAAGGTCTGCTGCTCCCCACAGGCCTCTATCGGTGTCTTTACAGGACTTCCCAGAGCTCCTGTCTCACTCACATTAATGAGTAGTATTTTGCGACCTTCAATAAATGGGCTTATTTTACGTTCTTCAAGAATGGATTTATCTGACTAGATGTTTACGCTAATAGCAGTACATTTATTATATATGTCTATGCCAATAGAAGTACATTTATTATATCTGTCAATGCCACAAGCAGTACATTTATTATACAGTTATCTTGTCTTCTGGATTTTCAATGTTTTGTTTAGCAAATCTTAAAGCGTAGTTTACCATCATCTAAGAGCAACACAAAAGCAGATTTCAACTGATATGGCAACAATGAAGAACAATTCCATCTGTAATAGAAACTGAAAAATAATCAGCAATCCAAATGACATTTTTTTGGTCCACATAACCCACAACAACTTTGCTTAACAGAATAAAAAAATATGACATTTAATAAAGTATCACTGATTTAGCGAGCTTGGACAGGAGGAGAAAATATTTCTGGGTTTCAAAGTAGACAGAAAGATGGGTGGAAACATTTGCAAAGAGTTTTTTTGAGAAATGGAAGTGCCATTGAATTGAGAAGATATATCATGGTGAAAACCACATGGTTAAAGGGAGTAAATAACCTAGAGCCATAATTTTCAAACTGCAGAGATATTTTTAAAGTCAACGTGAACTTTTCATGGCCCAGAAGAAACACTAAATCATTTCGGAAGAGGATAAAATAATCCTAAACCAGGACTATGCAAAGAAAAAAGCCTGCCATAATGTGAAACCAAGAATCAGACAATTATATAAGGCAATATTGTTATTGGGCCAGAATGGATGAGAGGGATGCATAAGGGCATGATCTAAACATGTTGCAGATAAAAGAGCTTTAGAACCCTCTTAAACACCAGGAAGATGATGTGTGGTCTCTTACGTACTATAACTGCAAAATGTAATTCTGTACTGCTGTCAGTAATAAGAATTAAAGTGAGAAAAATTAAAATACTACAAGAAGAGTAGGTGGACAGAACTTTAATTTGAAGCCAGAGGGCAAATGGATCGGTAACACTTATTGTCAAATGCAGCAATATTAAGGTACATGCTCTGCCGTGCATAGGGAAGATCATTTGGTCCTTATACATTTACAGTTGCAGGGAACACTATTTTGAATCTCATTCTACTTGGCCCACAGATGATTCACTGAACCTCTGGATAAACATTGGGAAACACTAATATGAATCCCAAAAAATAGGAATCTTGTGATATGGGAAGCATTAATCCAGTACTCTGCACCATTTATGATTAATAATATTGACATTAATGCAACCCACTAAAGTACACACGTCTTTGTGCTCCTTTAGTAGAGACATCTTGTCTTACTGGACATGTGAAAGTCAATTATCCAGCTGCTCAAGGCTTAATATTATTTGCCTTCTTTCATCAAGGACATCAGGCCTACATGAGTAGAAACAATCTCCTGACTGATCCCTCACAACTCTGTTAGGCTGATGCACCTTTCTTAGAACCAATCTGCATTTCAGACAATTCTTGCATAAACCTCTGGCCTGACATAAGCACACCCACGACCAATACCAATAGTTGTGAATAACCTTGGGGTCTATTGATAACTCAGTGAATCTGCAGAGGGATGACAAGTATCTTCATCAGGCTCTTCAAAATCAGAGCGAACGCAGCTCCTAGTCCTTGCCCAGGGATGCCATGGAGGCCTCCATTAGAGATACATCCATAATCATATGTGCACAGAAAACAGGATCAAAAACCATAAAATCAATGAACTGTTAAAAGATGTAGGTATCACTATCCCAGTTAAAATGTCCTCCAAATCTCATCTTCACAGATTTAAAAACCTATGATATTAATATACTAAGCCTTTTTTTAAAGGCCTTTGCGTGACAAATTCAGCTGCTTATTGGCAAATTATTTAAAATCCATTATATGCACCAGCCTTTCCAATCTACTAAGGCTGGTATTCTAATGAAAGATGGAGACATGCTTACAACATTATTCTCAACTAAGCTGTTCAGGACTATCCTTCCTCCTCAAACTCATTATTTAGAAATTTACATCTACACAAATAACATTAAATTACCGATAATCTAAGACAGAAACAATATACACATTGGAATTACCTAAAGAAATTACTCACATTATCAACAAGCTTGCTTCCAATAAGTCCCCTGACCAAATTTCCACAAATTTTCGTTAACAAAAAGTGCCTCATATTTTAAAAAGAACCTTCCGAAGCTCTTTCAAAGATTCATGAAGGCGCGTAGAGTAACAGGTAGAGCCTCGGAGGGTCCCCATCGTACAGATCCCCAAAAAAGACATAAAACTCTTGCTAACAGAAAGTAGTGGCGTGTGCTCTAAGAACATGCATGAGCAAGGCTGCTTATTAGTATAATTGGATGCACACAATATAGTATATGCTCTATATATCAAATTCTGTACAAATCATACTTCTGTCCAGAGCTGGCCTTTGTTCACATAGCATCTTCTGCAGAAAGAAATGTTCTCTACCCCCTCCCCCTACCCCCCCCCCCCCACCAACCGCTACTACCCACCGCTGCTGCTGGTGAATAAAATGAAACAGCAGGGGAATCCTTTTGGGTTAACAAGTCAGTTCCTGGTTGGTTACTTGAAAGTAGTGACTGGCCTCCGAACACAGATTACCTGAATCACCCATAGCTCAGCTCTTTCAAGCTGGGCCCAAGTTGTTGATGGGAGGTAACAGGGGAGGTTATTGGAGAGTTGTAGCAGGGGTTGAGAGGGTGATGGGAGGGTAGAAGTTGATGGTATGTTAAAACAAAAAGCGCCTGCCGATAAGTAAAACAAGCATTGGCAAAACCAATAGCCCAAGGCCAAACCTATTTAATTATTAATTAATTTTTTTGTAGACATATGCGATGTACATTAAAAGAAAAATGGTAAATAGGAATAAAAACTACAAATATAAAAGGTGGCATGCATATGTGTGCACAAAAGTAAACAATGACCCATTAGAAAATTAAATTAAACGGAAACATGAAATGAAAGCAGAACTGAATGCAAAGATTGGCCTACCAGACCCAACACTGAAGTGGGGAAAATATGAGGCTGGCCAAATCATTAAATCGGTCTCGAGGCCAGACATAAACATATTTAGAATAAGTTTAAACTGAATTGCAGGTCCGAAGTGGAGGGAGACTGCTATTTGCAGAACCTTAATGCAGACAGCTTTGTGTGCCGCTCTAAATGTTGGCAACCTCAGCCAAGGTCCAGCTTGCCCATGCCAAAGGCCGGCCCTAATAAATCAATATGTTCCTATATTTCACAGGTTTACAGCTGTTCAGTTTTTAAAAGAGCTTGAAATAAGAATGAATGTGAAAAGACCAACAATATTCATTCAACATTTGATGCAAATCACACTTAAGTCCCTTGGCATATACCATCATCTCTGAATAAGAATCCAGAATTGTTCAAACAATTCAAAACGAAAACTAAAAAAAAATATTCTTCTAAAGTCAGAAAATATTCTTTTTGTTTCCCGTCTCAGACGGGAAACAAAATCTGATAATGCCAGCTGGTTGACCTTTTGATGCTATCTGCAAAGATGAGATAATGAAGTAAGCTGTATAGGTAGGTCTCTGTTTACATGTTTTTTTCCTTTCAGCACGGCCACCAGTATTTTTTCCAATTTCTTACTTTTTGTTTATTATATGTGCTTTTTCTTGATTTTTGACATGTAGTATCTTTCCACTAATATTTTTCTATCTATTTATGGAAGAAGACAGTTGTGTAACAGTAGCCTCTGCAGCCCCTGCGGTGTGGGGGGAGGGGAGGAGAGATCCAGGGGGCCCTTTTCGGCACTGTGTATGGGCTGCAGGCCCCTGGCCGGCCTGAGAGCTCTGGGCCGGCAAGGGGGGGGGGGGGGGAGCAGTGCTTAATTTGCAAAACAAATAAGTGCTAGGGCTCTTGAAAGGAGGCCACTGCAGTTTGCACCGCACAGTGCCCCGGCTATGCTGCAATGATAGTAACGATACAACTACTAACATCATACTCCTTCCTATAAGTGTGACAATTCTGTCTATTTCAGCCCCCTAAAGGCATAAGACTGGCTTGGGTAGCGGAGAATAGTACTTTTTAAAGTATTTTGTATTAATAATTAGCTGTTGTTGTGGTCATCTCTAAATTAGCCAGACAGCACCACCTTGTGGCAGGCTGTCACTAGCGCCAGTGCTGACAATTAAGTGCTGGGGCTGAGCACCGGAAACCAAAGGCTCAAATTAAGCACTGGGGAAGGGCCTCCATGTACTTTGCAGAGGGCCCCCATCAAGTTTTGTAACACCACTGGAAGATGAACTAAGAGAACGTGCATTCTGTATACATCATTATGTTCACGCCATTAATAGTCACTTTCAGCAGTAGTGATGCAGTGAAATGATGCTAATGACAAGGTGTGGCTGCTATGGTGTTGACTAAAGCTGTGCAGACCTACCCGCCCTTTAAAGATCACCTCAGCACGACTTAGTGCTGCTGCATTGTGACCATCAGTCATTCAGTCTAGGTTGATCCCTGGGTTCTCATGCATTAGATCATCACCTGTAAACAACAATAAGCAATGGGAGCAGTCACTGAACCAAGTCATAATTTCTGCTGAGCAGCTAGGAGCTGTGCCAAAAGACAGTATATTGTATGTTTCAAACCAGAATGGAGAGTGGGAATAATAAATTGCAAGTATTAGGGCTACCATTTTCACACAATCATAAACTGCTGATTATGATCACAGTGACAGTGGCAGCACAGTAAGTGGGAGTTTATCCTACAGTTTAACATCGTATTCCCTAATTCTGATTATGGATAATCCTGTTGTGTCTATATTCAGGTTTCCATAATGCTCTTACATTAGCAGGGTCTGGTGGCTCAGTGTGCTAATGCATCCACTGGCAGTATCTGTTTGACCTCATGACCATAGGCTCAAATCCTGGCAGGTCCACTCAGCCTTTCATCCTTCCAGGGTCAATAACATGTGCACCATTCACAAGGAGAACAATAAACCTGTTATTTAGTCCCAAGTTACCATTCTCAGTAAACGTGCACTTTACAAATACATGATATCCACATCTATTAATCAGCGTCAAGATGTCCCAGTGAGTGACCATGTACTAATACATTTAAATTCCTGGATTACATTTTTATTGGATAACAACAGTTGCAAACAATCACTTTCTATATAAAATACTTTCTTTACAAAGTAGTACACCACGCCAAAGGAATAGCAGCCTGTCTCGTTGAAACTGGTTTAAATCATCATTTTAGCGAGTCAGACCAATGCAATCCATGGTTTGAGTTGAGTGTGAATGAGAAAAAAGTATTGAAAAAGCCAACTGGTATGGTGTTGATTGATGAACATTTGAACTTGCCAATGCTTATTTTGTGTTCTTTCTTATGCAGAAAAGCTTTGAATAAAAAACGTATTGTCTAAAAGACATTACATGTGTATGAGAGTGTCTATATATATCTTTGGTTTTAGCAATACATTTCTATGTTTTTTTAAGGGAAACATCCTTTACAACGAAACTTTTACAACGCAGTGCTTTTACAACGCAGGTTTTACAACGAAAACCATTACAACGCATTGCGCTGGGGGGCGCTCTAGGATAGGGAATAGATTTAATTTACTATCCAGCACCTTCCCTAGTGTCCACGGGGACTGGAGTTGGAATAGTAAATTAAACTATTCACTATCCAGCACCCCAAAGCGCTATGCGTTGTAAAGGTTTGCGTTGCAATACTTGCGTTGTAACAGCATGCGTGGTAAAAGCATGCGTTGTAACGTCATACATCCTTTTTTTAAACATCTAAGCCCGAAAACCGGAGGTTCAGTGGATTTTAAGTTTTGATGAAAAAAAAGAAATTGAATCATAAGGATCCTCAGGGACCCCTCTATGTGTTCTATGGGGTCAGCATATGTCTATTCTAACCCCTTATATGTTTTTGATGCTTTATTTTCAACGCACCTGGCCAATGCGAGAAACAAAATGGTGGAAGCAACTTTTCTTTCAAGCTGCAGCCAGACATTCAGGGCATTTCCGCTCCGGATCCTCTGCGGGTGGACCAGCGGATCATCTGTGCCCCGAGAAAAAATAAAATTTTTTAACCTTTAATATCTCTAAGACTACTGAACGGATTCACACCAAGTCGCAAAAAATAATACTTCCTGGACCTAAGAAACCTTGGAATTCCCAAACAACTCCAAGCTGTCTATGAATGCCCAAGAGAATAAGCTATTCAATGTAAGTTTTCAAACCATGAAAACACTGACACATCTTATAGAACCTAGGATTCCCCAACAAGGTACAAACCACAAGCATTCCTGTCCTATCAAAATTAGAATACGTCAATGGTTTTTATCACGGTTCACCGTTAGAATCAATGAAAAACAGAACCTTTTTTTTGTATACTTCAGTGCCATGCCCTAAGTGCAACGGGTATGCCCAGACACGGGTCCCGTGATCCTTTTGCCACTGGAACCAAGCTGCACCCGTCTGATGAGCCCCAACTAGGCTGTAATTGGTCATTGGATGTTTGTGTTCAGATACAGAGACGCCCTGGCTTGGCAGTTGAGGATGGTCTATTGGAGGAAGATCAGAGTTCCTTTGAGTGTAGCTGGGTCTAATATGTGGGCAAAAAATGATGGACTCAGATACAGCCCAGAGTAATTGCCAGTGTGTGAGGAAAAATATATAATTATATGCTTGCATCAGCCAAATAAGTGAGTCACTCCCATATTCTCCTCCACACTATCTCAGACCCACTGAGCTAACTAGGTCTACTCTGACCAAACTGCTTGCTCTGTGCTCCTAAACACACATCCCCTTACAAATCTATTAAAGCCTGACCCCAGGACCTGTATTGCCCTCTTTGATACGTCCTGGGTTAACAGCTGTGAAAATCCTCTGAACATTGCAGGTTTGCTTAAACTTGCTTTCTGGTCCCTTGTGCCCTTATATTGCTCTATGTCCTGGGCTTGCATGGCACTACTATTTGTGTATGTACAACCGTATTTGGCCTTTTCCACATCTTATAATTTTACTGATGACTGCACTTTCTGCCCTATATATTCTCCTGTTAATATCTATGAGGGCAGAAGAAGCTTGTTCCAAGACGTGACACTGCGTCTGGCTTCTGCCTTGGCATGCCAATAAATGGACAAAGGTGCAAGAACATTTCCTGTGTTTTGTGGCAGCTGGGGTCTGTTTGCTTTGCGTTGCTCTGAGGAGGGTTGGAGGATTTATTACCCAACCTAATGGATTCATTACCCAACAAAGTGGCGTCAGAAGTGAGAGGCATTGAAGGAATGTAATGTCACCAGTTGGTAAGTAGGCTGTAAAGCTAAAATAACTTGCTGGAGTGACCTTTCAGTGTTTCAAATGCTCAGTTAGAATATAGTATTTTTTTTCAAAGAGAAGGGGTAGTAACTGGCATCTAATCTAACTAGAGGACTGTAGAGAAACATTGATTGATTTTTTTTCATCATTGATTGAATTCTTTTCCATCAGTGATTGACATTTTTATCATCTTGAAATCTTTCTCTGTAGCAATACCTTGGAGTTGATATGTGACAGGGGTCTACAGGACCTCATGCATGCAACAGGAGAGCCTAGGCAAGAGAATAATTTATGACCCAAGAGTAGAGGGATAAAGAAATAAAAACAACCCTCCTAGAGTGTAGCTTGGGAAGCATTGACTATTGGCTGGCTACAGGACACAAGGAAAGGATTTTCAAATTTGCACTGTTCTGTCATTGATCAATTGACTGTATTTAATTATGTTTATGTGTTGATCTTTAAAAGTATTGTCCTGCTATGTTTCCTTGAAATGCGTCTTTAAGTGATATCAAAACAAATTGCATCAGAGAAGTCAAATTGTTTTATGTGGTGTCTGAGTGATCCACAGCTGCTGATTGTTTTCTCTCAAGTCTTTATATCCAAATCTTAACAAATCTTTCCTTCCAGGAGACAAATCTGTTTATCTTTCAGGGTTTAAAATTGTGAATGAAGGGCACAATGGGCACCAGCAATTCTAAAGGAACTATGGTGGTGGTAAGGCCTCACATGGTGAAAAAGACAAAACAATTGTTTAAACAACTGTCATTAGAGAAGGATTTTAAATTACCAGCAGATAGCCCTGCAGCTCAGGTTGTAAAAGATACAAATTGTTTAGAATATGTAACTCCTTTTTGCGCGCTAATATGGACGTGGAAAGAGAATGAAAGGCTGTAGCCTAGATTTGGTTCTTTTGAGATAGATGATATTGAAGGCTTGACAGAAAGTATACACTTAAAGGGTGACCCATCATGGGATTCACATTATGTAAAAGATTGTTTACAGCAGTGGCTTTCAATTGCAAAAAATAAAGCTCTCCTTTCAAAAACAGAAAGGCCCGGGGAATGCCTCCACTGAATATAAAGACTGTTCTGCAATAGCAGTGGTGAATAGTGAGTGCAAGAAGCCTACTAAAACAGAGCTAGAATTAGCAAAAGATTGGCCCACATCTTATAGCCAGTGTTTATTGGAATTAAGTAACTATGCGCAAACTGAACAGCATTTGTTGTCACTATGGCAAAAGTGTGGGTTTTCAACAATTGAAGCATACCGGGTTAAAGAAATATCAAATGCCACTACTTCTAGACGGGCTGCTGCTCTGCTATGTATTTGGACGCACCGCCAAGTACATATTGACATAAATAAGTTTAAAAAACTGTTTATCGCCTCCAAGCCTCATGGCCTTTTTGTCAAACTGGGGGAGGGAACAGGCAATGAGCAAATAACTAGTAGCGCATTGACTGAGGAGGAGATTTTGTTGCTTACTAAGGAAGAAAGGAAAAGACAGAGAGTAGATGCAAATAGTGAATGTAATTCCTGGGTCTCAGATAGAGCCAGCAATGAGAACGGCCATCAAACATTGGGACAAATCATCCAGTCTGCAGGGCCTGTTTCTCCTGCACCTCAATTATCATCCCCTCCTCCAGCAACTTCAATTTACCCATCACTTTCAGGCCCCTACATACAGTGTGAATGACATTACACACCTGAGCAAGCACTGGCTTCACAACCAAGCTTAGCACGTGTACCTTATTTCCACATATCCCTGGAAGGTGATTTAACTAGGGTACCTGACATACCAACTAGCCCCAGAGAGGGCAGTTTTAGAACACCAGTCCTGAATGGTCACTTATCCTTAGGAGGGGACATGCTACATGCTTTTGAATCCCCAGCCCAACGTTCCACTTTTGGTCTGAGTGAAGATTTAGGGCTGAGTGCAAAAGAGAGAAAAGATGAGGAGGAACATGAGAAGTTGACACACATGAGGAAAGAGGCAGATGAGTTCCAAGAAGAAGTAAACACTGATAGGGAGGAAATACAATGCTCAATTAATAAACTACAGGATAAGCTAGAAAGGAGGGAATGGCTGATACATGTACGGTCACGAACACAGACCCTAATAGGAAAGGGTGAGAACTCATTTAATGATGACATACTATTGAACACTAAACTAACTGCACCAAAAGTAGTGTTGGCTGGACAGCCATGCTAAAGCCATGGACCCCCTTGGAGGCAACCCAAATGACTAAGGACGTGCCTGACCCACTCACTGCCAGTGTAAAATATTATGAGTGGCTTCATAAAATATATATTGCCTATACCCCCCTCCCTCGAGATGTAGAAATGCTATTAAAAATAGGATATGGGAGCAGATGGTATTTAGTAAAAAGTGCATTCCAAATTCCACAGGAAAGGGATTGGACCATACTCGCTAATAATATGAATGTCACAGAAAATAGATTGGTTAATTGGTTAGAGTCTATCAGAGACACAATTAGTGGCCTAGCAGTTAAACATGGCGATTTTTTTCAAGTTACTGCCACGTTGCAGAAGCCAGGTGAGTCAGTACCTGATTACATCTTAAGGTACAATGAAGCATGGGATAATAGTGCAAGGGTACCGCGCACCACAGAGGCCTATAAGTTATTGGCTACGCAAACCCTTATGAATGGATTGCTAGCTTCTGTGGCCCACAGTTGTAAACTACGCATCCCTGATTCTTCCACTAAAGGATGTGTATGTGTGCTTCAATTTGGGTTTAGCCTTTGCATAGGGATGTACCAGCATATGTGTGCACCTCAGTGTATGACAATACAAAAAAAATTTGTATGTATCTGCACAAATATATATTTTCGATGACAAAATTATCCAAAAGGATTCACCGCACACCAGGAGAATACTCAATTTAAACTTTTATTTGCATATGTGCAAATTTCACCACATCTACCACTACCACCACAGGTCTTGCTCACTTACTTCTCTTTTTGTAGTCCTGGCCCAGTCGTGCCCATAATGAAGCATTCTGGGACATGTAGTTTTTCATATCTGGTTACCATTATCAGTGTTTTTAAATCAAAGTGATGTTTGAATAAGTAAATGAGGATCAGTCCAACCTCGACACCGGCACCCGGCAATCCACTGTGCAAGAGAGCGCCCTACAATGAACTGATTGGACGATGTGATATATATATATATATATATATATATATATATTTTGCCACCAATGCGTTCCTTAGAAGGTGCACTCCATATGTCGGTCGGTGCCAGACAGCGGGGATGAACGTCTCCCCACAAACAATCTTTCACCAAAAAATGAATATTGTCTGCACACGTCCAATTGCTTCTATAAAGGGTTTTTATTCAAGAGACTCAAGGAGCCCCATTCACCTACGCGTTTGAACCGCAGGTCTTGATCACAGTGTTTACCACTAGTCCATTTTCTCTTTTCATTTTTATAGTATGACTCCCAATCAACTCATAATGAAGCATCATGGGAGATGTAGTTTTACAACCAATTTGACACAAATTTAACGTTCTTACATTGCAAAAACATTCATATTGTCTTTCTGTTAAGTAATACTTTCTCTTAAAGCTGTAAAAGAAAAGTAGAAAAATCATAGAAGGTTTTTTACATATATACAAGGGCCGGTTCTAAAAGGAAAATTGTTTTTCCTAAACAACACACTGTTGCTTGGACCGTCACATAGTGCATTATTTTTCACAAAGTTAACTATATAATGTCACTGAGGTACATTTTCATTTAAGGCTAAGTGCCATGATTCACCTTCCTTCGATATTTCCAGATTTCATAGGTTAGTATATTGGGCTCAGTGCCCATTGTAAAGTCGTTGAGAAAGTTACAGTACAGATTGATTATTCCAGAAAGAGAGATATTTTTCATAAGAGTCAAGAGTTCAAATCTTAATTCATCATATATGATTTAGGTTCCCAATTGTCCATTCACAGTTACTAGAGATGAACATACATCTCATCATCCATATTCAATCCTCTCGGTGCCTTAGTTTGGAACCGTATGATTAGACGTGACTCTAATCTCCTCAATTGCAGTTTTCGATTACCACCTCTTTCATGTGGGGGTATTGTTGCTATCCCGCTATAGCGTATGTCTTTCCAAGTTTTTCCACTATGCATCGACATATGCTTGGCTATAGCATAGGACATGTCCCCATTTTGGATGGCTCGGATGTGCTCCAAGATTCTCTTATGCAACGGGCAGGTCGTCATCCCAATATAGTTCTTACCACATGCACATGTAAGAATATAAACTACATAAGTTGTCTTGCAGGTTATAGTTTGCTCTATATTGAATCGCTTTCCTTGTGGATCAGTTAGAGATTTAAGGGATGAACCTACTGTACATGCTTTGCATATTAGACATTTCGTGAAGCCTTTTTGTTGAACAGTCAGCCAGTCTTCTTTTTTCTTCATTTTAAAGTGACTGTTCACTAGTTTGTCTTGCAAAGATGGTGGTTTCCTGAACGTTACCAGAGGGTATTCACTCATTTGTTCACCGATATCAGGATCTTTTTTGATGATATTCCAATATTTGTTAAGGATCTTTCTTACGTTCTGGCTTTCCTTGCTGTACGTCATAATCATTCTGATTGGTTCAGATTTAGATGTAGATTTCGATAGTTTTTTGTCAATCAGAGTTTGTGTTCTGCTAAGTTGTCTTGCCTTTAGTTCTCCTTTCTTGACGTCTGCATAGTTATATCCTCGTTTAAGGAATCTTTTAGTTGTCTCCTTATATTTTTGGTTCATTTCAGCTGGATTGGAGCAGTTCCTTTTCATGCGTACGAATTCCCCGTATGGTATACTCTTTTTTAAAATTGTCGGATGAAAGCTTCCACCATGTAAAACACTATTGGTTGCAGTTTTCTTCCTATGCACAGTGGTTTCCAGTTGTCCATTCTCAATGTATACCTTTGTATCTAGGAACACTACTTCTTTTTCGTTGATTACTGATGTAAATTTTAGTCCCAGATCGTTAGTATTCAGTTCGGTTAGATATTGATTGAATTCGATTTCTGTACCATTCCAGATTAGGAACAAGTCGTCTATAAAACGAAGCCAAATAACTATTTTTGACGTGAAATGTTCATTTTCTTCTTTCCGGGCTATTGTTTTTTCCCAATAGCCCATTGCTAGATTCGCGTAGCTGGGAGAAAATGCCACGCCCATGGCAGTTCCACATTTTTGGATGTAGTACGTTTTATTAAACAGAAAAACATTGTTATTTAGGCATAGTTCAGTCATTTCTTTTATCATTTGCCAATGTTGGAACTCTTCCAATGGTTTCTGTTTGAGGAAGTAGTCCATTGCAGTGAGTCCCATTTCATGAGTTATTGATGTATATAAGGAGACTACATCAATGGTAGCTAGTTTGTATTCATCTACCCAGGAAATATTCATCAGGTTCCGTAAGAAGTCTCCTGTATCTTTAAGATACGATGTTAAGGTAGGGACAATTGGTGCCAAGAAAGAATCAACATAGATGGAAAGGTTCTCATATAGTGAGCCACAGCTTGCTATTATGGGTCTGCCCGGTGGTTTTTTCAAGGTCTTGTGCACTTTTGGCAAAAAGTACATGGTGGGCATCACAGGGTCTTCATTTGTTAAGAATTGCACTTCCTGATTCGTCAAGAGCCCCATATTTTCCCATTTGGTCAACTTGAGGTTCAATGTAGTTATTAGTTCATTGATCGGATTTTTTTTCAATTTCTCATAGTTCTTACTTTCAGTCAGTTGACGCGTGGCTTCCTGTATATAGTCAATTTTATCCATTAGGACTATATTACCGCCCTTGTCTGCTGGTTTTATTTCAAGCGATTCATCTTCCATCAAAAGTCGTAGGGCATTTCTTTCTGATATTGACAGGTTTTCTTTTTTGCCTGTATGTTTGATTTTTTTCATTTTTTCTAGGTCTGCATTAACCAATTCAAAAAAAAGATCAATTTTGTTTCCTGGATGTAGCGTAGGACAAAATCTCGTTTGTTTCTTGAAGTTGGTTTTAAGGCTTTGATTCATTACCTGTCCCATATCAGTTAATATTTGACTATCTGTCAACGTTGATTCTTCAATTTCATTTGCTAATTCGAAGGCTGTTCGCATTGCAGGAATTTCATTGATTGCGATGCGAGTTTCAATGTCTTCATTGTCATTGGAAATAGAGATACCAGTCGGTTGATTTTGTTTTTTGAAGAATTTAGCTAACTTCAATTTTCGTGTGTACTTATAAAGGTCAATTTTTGTTTCTACCGGGTCATAGTGTTTTTCCGGGCAAAACGTTAATCCTTTATTCAACAAACTCTCCTCTGCTCTTGTTAGCACGTGTTTTGAAAGATTTATTATTAAGTACGGATCTAATTCTTCATTAAGTGCTATTAATTCGTGGTTCTGTTGCGTAGGGTGTATCCCTTTGTTTTTGCCAGAGCCTCTTCTGGTTTTCCTTCGTCTTGTTTTTTTGTGTTCTGTTGGCCCCTTCCTTTTTGTTTTGTAGCTGTTTGTTTCTGGCCTCTTCCTCTCCCTCTCCCTCGTCCTCTTCCTCTTCCCCTCGCTTGTTGTTGTTCCAGATAGACCATTTTTACCTCTTCTAAAAAAGGGGTCCTAGTTCCAGTTGTGTCTTGATCTTCATTTTCACTCCAATCTGTGTCTGATTCACTTAAGGTGGTATTTGCAATTTCGGTTTGAGGTTGCGATTTTAGTTGGAGTTTTATCTGTTCAAATTTTTTTGCAAAGGTTAAGATTCTGCCACATGAATAGTCTTGTTCATCTCTTCTATATTTCCGTTCTTTTCGCTCTTCCACTTCATTTTCATGCTTATCTAAGTTGATTTCCATGTCTTTTCTTAGCTTCTTAGTTTCTTCTTCTTTAGCATGCGAAGTAATTAGAGATTCTATTTCAGATATTTTCTCGTGTAGTTCTTCTATATCTATTTCTGCATTTTTCACTATAATTCTTAACATGTTGGCAGAACATTGCATGTTGTTGTTACCCCATTCAATGAGCATTTCAGGGCGTGTGTCTGGGTGGTTCGGGAGGGTGTATATTCTTAGGCCTCTGGGGACCATTTTGCATTCCAAATATTTCCTCAATGTTAAAATTTCCCAACTTTTGGATATTTCTTTCTTGAGCAGCCTTTCAAGTTTCACAAATAGTTGTTTTAGTGTCATAGAATGTAGATTAGTTTCCTCTGATTCCTTATTGGTGTTATCAGCGGTATTTTCTGCTTTTTTCCCTTTTTGGACTACTGTTTGTGCACGTAACGCACGTTTATTTGCTCTTTCTTCCATTGTGATTACGGACTTTCTTAATCACTTGCAGTAAGAACGTTACTTTATGTCAACCAAAATAATTAACTTTGTGGCTGGGGAACGCTCGTTATTTTAATGGTTCTTGAACCCTTAAGCAACGGACAAAGTTATTTCACACTAGCGCGATCCGGCAGGTCTTTCAGTGTCCTGCTCGATCACTAAAATATAGTTGCTGTGTTACTTTTATTACCGCGGCCATGCAGTGCGCATCCGTATGATTATGAAGAAACGCAACGCGCTCTCACCTTTTGTTTGCTTCGTGAGGCGCAGCGTTTTAAACAAGTCCTTCGTTTCACTCTCGTGTGCCGGATATTCTATTGCAAGTCCCTCGGGGAGATTATTGTTTGTTTAAAGTCCCAGTTTGACGATGGGCGTCTTCTCTGCTACCGCCTGAAAAGCCGACCTGCTTTCAGTGCCGATGTCAGTTCCAGCGCCATACGTTGTTAATCACGTTCCGTGAACCGGGAGCCTCCGAGGGTAGCCGGGTGCCGCCTTCTTTTTTTTCAATTTGCCACCAATGCGTTCCTTAGAAGGTGCACTCCATATGTCGGTCGGTGTATATATTTCTATGTGTTGTTCCCAGCCAGATCGATAGAGCACTGAATCATATAGTATGCATCAACTGATTGTAGTTACTTTTAGCTACAAATACCTTATAGCTACAAATACACCCATGGATATGTAAAACATTTCACAGTACTGTCTTACGTGTGATTATTGTTAGTACATATTTGTGAGGGGTTGGGCAGATTGGCGTGGAGCGGGGAGGAGTAGATTGGAGTGAGGTGAAGTGGTGTGGATTTGGGTGGAGTGGGTTAGATCCGAGTGGAGCTGGGTAGATTTGAGTGTAGTGTTGATTGGAGTGAAATGAAGTGGGATGGATTTGGGTAGAGTGGAGTGGAGTGGGTAGAGTGAAATGGGGTAGATTAGAATGAATTGAAATGGGGAGATTGGGTGGATTGGGAGTGGCATATTGGAGTGAAGTGTGGTAGCTTGGAGTGGAAGAAATTGTGGTGGAGTGGGGTAGATTAGAGTGGAATGGGGTAGATTAGAGTGGAGAGGAGTGGGATAGATTGGAATGGATTATGCAGTGAAGTGGGGTAAATTGGAATGGAGTGGAACAAACTGGACTGGGTGGAGTGGAGTAGAATGGAGTGGGGTAGACTGGAGTGGAGTTGGGTATATTGGAGGGTATAGGGGTAGATTTTAGTAGATTGGAGTAGAATGTGGTAGATTGGAGCAGAGTGGGGTAGATTTGAGTGGCGTGTGGTAGATTGGGTGGAGTGGGTGGGGCTGATTGGGTTAGGTTGAAGGGAGTGGGTTAGATTGGAGTGGAGTGGGGTAGATTGGATTACAGTGGAGGTACATTGGAGTGGGGTAAATCGGAGTGGGGTGGAGTAGATTGAAGTGGGGTCAGGTAAAGTGGAGTGGGTAGATTGGAGTGAGGTAGATTGGGTGTAGTGGAGTGGGGTAGATAGGAGTGGAATAGATTGGGGTGGATTGTAGTGAAGTGAGATGAGATAGATTGGGATACTTTGGCATGGTATTGAGACAGATAGTTTGGAGGGAATGGGGTAGAGTGGAGTGGGGAAAGTGATGTGAAATGGAGGTGCGTGGAGTGGCGTGTTGTGTCGTGGAGTGAGTGGCATAGATTGGAGTGGCATGCAGTCACGTGGCTTGGCGTAGAGTGTCTCAGAGTGGAGGGACGAAGAGTGGAGTGGCATGTCATGGACTGGAGTGTCTTAGAATGGAGTGGCATGGCATAGAGTGGAAGAGCATTGAGTGGAGTAGAGTGGCGTAGTGTGGAGCATGCAATGTGTGGTAGCACACTGCCATTACATATAACACATTTTCAATTGAAATGACTATATTTACTCCGAAATACGGGTTTACTGCACACAAACGATAATGTGTGTAAATGTCATCACCTAGTTCAGGGTTCTTCAATGTCTGTCCTGGAGGGCTGGATCTATGCCAGATTTTTAACATATCCCCATTTAGATAAATGTTATCTCAAAAATCTGCCATGGATCCGGCCTTGCAGGGTCGACTTTGGAGAACACTGACCTAGTGTATTGATGTGTTTTGATCATATTCAAATATTTGTTTCCACCACACTTCAGAATTACCAAAAAAATGTGCTTTATTTGTACTAATTCTGATATATTCTGAAACATCAGCACAGTTCATTTTCTTTGTTGTGTGCTAGAAAAAAACATCTGATATTCTCTCCTCTTACATGGCTACTAAGCAGGACTGTCACAAATTCTTTCACTTTCAACTCAGAGAAAGAAAGTAAACACCAGACTCCCTCGGAAGAGAGAGCTTGACATTTGACCTCTGTCTTTGAATGCACAGCATATGTGACAAGATACGAAAAAGATTTAAAGGCTTGTTTACAGAAACTGAGTTAGAGGAAGCATATACTAAACAAGGTTTGGGCAATGGGAGGGATGAACTCAAGCTGGACTGCCTAGAACTAATACATTCTGCAAATAGAAAGCCAGAAAAGGTGAGTTACAAACCACAAAGCCAATGGTAAGCAATGGGCAGAATGCATTCCTAGGTCAGCTTTCTGAATGTCCCCAACCTGTCTTTAGCAAACCAGATAGCTGTGCTGTCTGTTTGGTAGGCTACAACCTTAAAATGATCTGAATGGATTAGTAGCTTACAATCATGTAAGCTAGGAGTAGTCTCTCACTCAGTAACTTTATCCTAGTGTTATTAAGCAGGCAATGTTCTCTTGGTAGTAGTTTACAATCTGTTTATATTTACTGCCTCGTCTCTACCAGATAGGGGTCGAGGCAGAGGGAGATCTCTGTTATGAGTCACAGTGTAACAAAAGGTTTGGAATATATGAAGATGACGTACAACAGCATAGTCAAATTGGAGGAAAAGATGAAGGGGGTGACAAGAAGTTAAATACATTCACATTAGTTTTTGACCAAAGGTCTCCAACCTCTTCTGTAGTAAGAGCTACTTATGTTCAATGAAAATCATCCCGAGCTACTATTAATGATGTAATAGTGACCATCTTAGGCATGCTTACATTTGTGCCCATCCCATGCAAGATTGTCAACAAAGATCACCTCAGTGCATCAGACAGGTTTCCTAACAATAAGGTAAAAAGAAATAATATGGATATGGTCATTTGTTATACTTCTACATAATATAATCAATCATTTATTACTATATAAAAGAGCCACAGCTGCAATGTATCTGGCACCAAGGTAATAATATGAGTAACAAGTGTCCGGGACGCCACATGTGTTATCACACATATCAGCTTTAAATATATTATGCAAATTCATCATGTTTCTTCAGACATCATCTTCTGAAAAAAAGTACTGAAAATACACACATTTTCATCCTGAAACCACACTTTTCAATTTTAGTATACATATATTAACTGAGCCAATACAACATTTTAATTTATTAGGCTGGGGTGCACACCGTCCTACTTAAAAGTAGCTGGGAAGCTATCAGGAGTTCCCAAGTTACTCATTTGAGAAATCAGGTTGAGATGATATTGGAAACATATATATATATATAACGTGTTCAACATTAGTATAAAGGCTAGGAGGGCTGGATGAGTCCTAAGTGTGGGTGTGAGGGAGTTCTATAGACCAGAAACAGTACCCGAGAAAGGCTGTACCACTGTCAGATATGATCAACGGTTCGTGATTTCTATTTGAACAGTGACCTTGTTCTATTGTCTTTTCATACCTTCAGACTACGGCCTTTCTACACATGCCGCGCCAGATTGCTTACCGCACATGGGAAATCTTGGATAAACAATGCAAATGCAAGTGCAGCCTGATATAAACGTATAGTTTGAGCAGATGTAGGGATCATGTAAGATTTTTCCATTGTGGCGTCTACCACACACTGGGTTAATGATATCAAAACCTAGAATTTTCTCACAATATTTGAGTTCCAATATGCAATATTAGAAAGCAAAACAAGGGAGCGTGCACTCTCTTTTTCACAACTGGAGTAAGGCCTCTAGAAATGTAAGCAATACATACATAAAGCTTCAAGTGACTGTCACATTCTCAGAGTGTTACAGATGTCTGGGAGCAAGGTGGGGTTTGACAGCAGAAACACCCAATGGCATTAAATTGCTCCTTCGAACAATAGAGAATTCATTTCACACACCTACACGGATGCCTTGCTGAAACGCCATGGGCTAAGGCTGATCCCGTTCCACCACTTTACTCTTCAGTCACTGCACATAGAGTATTTGAAAGGCTCTTTTGTTATAGGGTTCTCAAAATGTTGAGTTCTCATGTCAGTACATAGTAGACGTACCAAAGGTGGCGTGTGGATTGACAAAGATCTATGATGATTTAAAATGAACATGAAAAATGAGTTAAAATACTAGCCAGAGAACTTACCGTGCCCAAAACCAACTTCACACTAATTACACACTGTCAATTTTCATACAACAATCTTAAAGAGTACCCATGAGTAACACTACATTTGGATGATATGTGCCTACGCCCAATGCATGCTGGTACCATTTTCAAACACCTACAATTTCCCTGTCAGAAGTTATGAGATAATCCTGTGTTGCCTTGAAAACTTTGTTCTGCTCCTGCGCATTCCTTTAAAGCCCAATTGCATTCTAACAGTTGTAGACTTAGTTCATTTCTACTGAACCTACTGGAAGTGGTTTTAGATCTCAGTGGTTTGTAGAAAAGCAAACTGGAATGGAATATGGTATCCACAAACTAGTCGTTAGATAACCTCAAACACATCACAACCCACACAAATCACAGATGCCAAATATCACTATATGATTTTGCTGTCTTACTAAAATAATTTATGGTCCAAAAAGCTGGCTAGTTTGTGTTTTGTTTGCATGCCCCAAACCAAGTTTATCATTAAATGTAAGACAATGGAGTTGATTAAAATCCCAAGGCGCGATGTAGAGAAAACCCAAGATTTACATATGGCCACTGCCGAAAGCACGGTGTACACGTTGCTGGGTTATGTCTAAAAACTGAATAATCGACCCTCCCCAAGTCACACTGGTAAATACTTTCAATGTATATATATCATACATACATATATGAGTTGCTAATAGCTCTTCTTCAAAATATTTCTTTTAGTTATTTGAATCTGGTCTCTGATTAACAATCAGTAGGTGTATAAAGCAAGTCTTGACAGACTAGGGAAAAACAGGAAGATGAGGTGTGTATATCTTTGAATTATAAGGGAGTGGGAACCTCTGACTAATTTGTTTTCATTTAAATGAGAATAGAAAATAAGAACATATTTTTCAATAGCCACTAATTGTAAAATACATAACAGTGAAATGCACCCAGAAGATTGGACTTGATGCTCCAGTGGAAACATAATAATTTGAGATCTGTGGCAAAGGGATTGTGTAGACAGCATTAGCATGCTGTTTGAAAGGACCTTGACAAACTCCACAGGAGTTCATGCATTATGTAAGACAGTGGCGTAGGTAGCTGTTATGCCGCCCGAGGCGGTCACTGGGTTTGCCAACCGGTGGCTGCATGAAGAGTGGGGGGTGGGTGCTGGCAAGTGCCGCGACGGCCACCCCGCACGGTTGCAGGTAAGTGCAAGGAAGGGTGGAACCCTAAAACTCGTGCCGCCAGAGGTGCATCACCCCCCCTTGCTACGCCACTGATGTAAGACATCTCAGCTCTACGATTTTGCTTTCCTGCAGTATCAAAGAGGCATTTTTATACCTTATTCTGGGTGCTCCCCAATATGGAGATGCCTAGGATCTACTTTGGCAGGCAGGCCCATTTATAAATCCTGAATTAGCTCTAAGACTGGCCCATCAATTTAATTTGAAACCGACCAAAGCGTTCAAGAACTCTAGCTACAAACACCCCAGCACATTATAGACACATGAATCATATAATGATGTGGAACATGGAAACCATCCCTACAACAGTATATCGAAATATTGATAGGGAATCCAGTGATCTGCTTAGGAACACCTGCGACTAGAGGTATGATAATAAGTGAGTTCATGGGCAACCACCATTGATGGGACAGGTCATACAAAAGATAAAGAAGTAGAAAGACCTGTTCCCATTAGAGACACTTGTGCCCTGAGGATTAACTTGCAGTTTAGGTTTTGGAGATGAAAATGTGTTGTCTCTAAATCTTAAACTGCTCCTTGAACCTCTGGTGCAAAATCTTCTTTAAGCAATAGCCCTCTTTAGCTCCAATTGGAATTCCAAAAGTGTATTACAAACGTTCCCTAGAAGATACAATCAATCCCAGGATTCTCCTAACGCGGGTGTATTCAAATTCTTGTCTGATTTGCAAAAAACCTTTTGCCCACCAAACACTTTTCTCCCATATTCGTTTTTGCCACATTTCTATATTTTTTTCAAATTGAAAGCATTTGTCATACCTCTTGTCATTCTTATTTCCAGTTAAAATGATTGCACACTGCATTTACACATAGAGCTACTGAGGCTACATGAAGGTTTATCTGGACAGTAAGGGTGAATTGATGGAAACCAACTGGTTGGCACCAACTAATCCCTTACTTCTGACCATGTCAATCCATCTCACTTATAGTTACTCTCATTAAAGATAAGTAAAATGGCAGATGAAAAGACTGGAACCAAATTCACTTAAATGAAGGATGGGGGTGTTCCCAAAAGGACAAGACTTTGGTAAGTAAACGGTACTACACAGATGAAGTTGCTCCATGCGCTAGTGAACTACACTTGATTGACAGACAAAAGTGTAGTTCAACTTACCAAGTGCAGTCCACTTCAAACTACATTATACGTGTAGGAAGAAGAAGGTTCTCAGACAATCAGGGACGGAATTTCAGTACAATGGACACCCATCACAAATCTTCATCTCGCCTCATGGAAAGCAAGCAGAGCTTAATAACCATCAAACCTGCGACGGATTGATGGTTCTTATTACTCATTTTAGAATAGCTTTTGTGACACTCTGTGCAATGAGTGGTTATGTTTAAGAAGCTGCTCCCATTCCAGATGACTAATCACAGAACTATATCTCCTCAGCCACAATGGCTGTCATTTTCATCGCGCACACCCTGTTTCCATTTAACGTAGGCAGATAGACTTGTGATAAACCAATACTGTATTAAACAAAGGATTGTTGTAATGTGGAAGCCGCTTCCATCAAGCAAGGTTGCATAACAGGTCATATGTATTGCTGGTACAGGCACAACTTGCCAGGCAAGTTTGTTTTAGAATGGCACTACCTTATAAACAGAAGGGCCAGAGCGTAGACGGTTGGTTTCCAATGGGTGTGTGCCACCAGTCCAGCCTGTAATGACAGGTTCTAGCCCACACCCTGCCGGAGTATATCTGTGAGATTATGTACATTACAAACATAATCATTCACACTTCAGACAACAAGGGTTAAAAGATTCACAATTTCAAGTGCAAATTGTCTAAGGTGTACATACTTTCATGCGATTGCTATACCCTTTTTGAAGATCTTTTTAATCAAAATGTGTTTTGTGTCCTATTAATGTCCAGGTTGACTCTGGCTGTCTTGGCTTCTTAGCAAATATAGGATGTATAGACAGTGTGACCGGTATTGAACAGCCTCTCCTTCTCTACTCTTACCAAGGTTCATTCAACTTTTACCAATTTACTATATTTAGTACTTTTTTACTTGGTGGGCTCTAAACATGTTAGGGCCTTTCTCAAGCAGAATAACGTCGTAGAGGCTCCTGTACCTGCAGGGAGTCCCCTGTACATGATTCTTTACATGTATACTGGTCCCTACGGCAGAACTACAACACTGCATAAGTACAGGATTCGACCCCTACATGAGCACGTCTGCAATCACATGACTGCCATCTGCTACACACTTGCATAATGAGAAAAGAGACCATGACAGAGAGGGTAGAAGTCAACTGATTTGCATCCAGAGCATTACATATCTGAGAAACAACTCAACTGTCGGCTCATCGCCAAGCTCTCCAAAATAAACTAGTCCCTTGTGTGCCCAGGCAAAAGTGAGAAGAGGAGGGATGTATGACATTACAACGCATGCTTTTACATCGCATGCTTTTACAACGCGGTTTTTACAACGCATACCATTACAACGCATAGTGCTTTTAGGCGCTGGATAGTGAATTGTTTAATTTACTACTCCAAGTCCAGTCCCCGTGGATAGTAGGGAAGGTGTCGGATAGTACATTAAACACATTCCCTATCCTAGAGCGCCCCCCCCAGCGCAATGCGTTGTAATGGTTTGCATTGTAAAAGTTGCGTCGTAAAGGCACTGCGTGGTAAAAGTTGCGTTGTAAAGGTTGTTTCCTGGAGAGGAGACCTCAAGTCAGAGAACTAAACAAGTTGGAGTGTGAGGCAGAGAAGCATAAGGAAGTGAACCTTCACAAAATGACTGATGGAGAAGATATATAGGATAAAGTGTGTCCTGCCTTACATCATAAGGATAGTGCAAGTCACCAAGGAGTTTCATGACCATATAGATGAACTAGGTCAAAGGCAGCACTCCGTAATAAGGTAAAATAAGTCAGAGGTGGCTTGCAATATCTCTGTAATGTACGGTGGGGTACATTATTCCTTGTAATAAATACATCACCCTTCCCACTAACCTTTTAAATCCTTGGTGGTTTGATTTTTCATTTTATAGAAATAGGATAGTTGCTAACAGGATGATAAAAGTTGAATCTATAGTGCAAATTAAACACACCAAAAAGCAGATCGTAATTAGTTGCAAAACGATGTTAGAATCAGTTTAATGTAAGTCAGGTTTGAAAACATGCTGTAGCTCTGGACATGTAAAAACATGTGGCACGATCACGTCTTTCCTGTAATGGCCCTGTAGTGTGAAAACAAACATGATGCCATAAATACCTCCTTGCTACTGATCACCATTCATTTAGAAAACCAGATCAGCTCAAAGAAAAGCCAGTTCTCGTTTTTTATTCTTTGAATTGAAGCTCATTAACCCGTCTTTCACCTTGCTGCTGCATCTGGCAACAGTCATTGTAATATCACAAAGCAATTGTAAAATTAAGCAACTACTTAATTTTTTTTTTTACATGTATCTAAAGATGACACAACTCAATTGTAATAAGAAAATTAGACACAGACTTTTATAAAGATATTGTTGTCCACCGTGTAATGTCATGTTTAAGGAAAATAGAGTTATGCTATATAAATCAAGAGACAGTAGACATATGATAGCCAGAAAACGGAAAGATTATACCCAGTATCTTGGGACCTCAGCAGGGATGGGCACAAGTGGTAGGTTCCTGCTAATATAAGGCCTGTTTTGAGGCATCAAAATATACCAAGAAATTAGAAATAGCTTTATCAGCCTCTGGGCTAATATGTAAAGGGAAATACATGGCAGCCTGGGACCAGGACCCTCAACTCAAACACAAATATCGGTCGAGGACCGGTACTCATTTTGCAGGTGTTCACATAAATCCAGAGTTACACTCAATCTGAGGGGAAACATCCTTTACAACGCAACTTTTACTCCGCACTACCATTACGACGCAGCTATTACAACGCAAGTCGTTACAACGACTTGCGCTGGAGGGCGCTGTAGGATAGGGAATAGTTTAATTTTCTATCCAACACCTTCCCTACTATCCACGGGGACTGGAGTTGGAATAGAAAATTAAACTATTCCACTATCCAGCGCGCCCCAACGCAAGTCGTTGTAACGACTTGCATTGTAAAAACTGCTTTGTAATGGCATGCGGATTAAAAGCATGCGTTGTGATGACATACATCCAATCTGAGACATCCACTAATCTTCAGTTATAAGTTACCAGCTTTCCAACCCTCCTAACAGTATTGAGTTTTGGGAACAGTTCTCCTATGTTCTATATTGCATTATTTGTTGATAGAATATTCTAAGGACACATGATGGGAGTCAAATCCAATATGGCTTGTGGCCAGGTTACTACCCTGTTTTAACATGACTGCACATCGCCTATAAATAGAATGCCAGATGATTGGAAGAAACATATGAAGAAAGGGACATGTATATAGATCAAATCAGTTTAGAAACCAGTGCTCCGAACAGCTGCTTACTACATAATTATAGAAACATTTTAGTCATCTAGGCTGGAGGAGTTATTTGGAAAGCTTACAATTGGGGGTATGAATCATCAAAACCACACAGAATGCTAACTCAGGTGCAAGAAAGTGGAATCAACTATTCTGGAGAGGCCAGGCCCCCTTACGTCAGAGAGAACAGTCATTGAATAATCACTGTGTGCAGCTAGCATAATAAGGTCCTTCCTGCATCAACGATAATCCAGTGTGAAACCGCAGTACTAAGCCTGGACTTCAAGCAGAACTTCTGTAATTTGATCAACACGTTTTTCAGTGAGGAATCAGTGTGTTTTATTTGTAAGACACCAGGACCTTAGGGTTTGTTTCGAAAACCTTTGCAAAGGAGCAAGATCGATTAAGAAATGTCTATTACATGCACTGTTCGCTTTAGTTTTCAATGTAGGATAGAAAAAGTCGATATTAAAAAAACCCTAAAGAACAGCAACAACCAGGTTGAAAATAAAAAAGATCGACTTTGATTTTAATACGACCCATGCAACATGAGGCTTATCCCCTTTTCAGTCCACTGACTACCCATCAAGAAAAAAACATTTTAGAAGAACACTCAGGACTCAGGCACACACATCATAGAGGCCTAGGGGGGTAAATGCTGGTGGCGCAAAAAAAAGGGGTAAGGAGTTAGGACCAGGTAGTGTAGCAAAACAACAAAAATCAAATTGATGGAAAGGAAGGCTAATGCATTACGAGGGCATGAACATCATTTTAAAAAAGTACATTAATTGCAATGAAACTAACAGCCAGCCCCATTGAGAAGGACGCCCATCCATCCATATCATACCTTGCAATGAAGAAAAGGCTAGTTATGTTACTGAGATTTTGTATAGCACAACCTGATTAAAGTAGGTGATGAATTAGACCACGAAGAAGTGTGCTCCTGTGGAAGGTTAAATCTTGAGACCTTCAACCTCAGCCAGCCTCCCTGTGTTCGCCCTCCTAGTTTGCTGTGTATTTCTTGTTTCTTGTAGGAAACTAACTCAAAACAGGAAACTAACTCAAAACACTGCCCACGCGGGGGCATTGTTTACATGCCTAAAAGGGAAGACATTTTCAAATTTCACTAAAATTTGCAGAAGTTCAAAACCAGTATTCAGTATGAATCTGGTAAAATGTGTTTGACTTTAATGCTAGGCTAGCAGACAGAGACTTCAGGGTAACATGAAGATTTTTAACTTCAGTTAGGCATAAAGCTGAGAGAGGGTTAATACGACACTCCAACAACTAATGGTCAGGCTTTAGTAATTTGCATTGAATTCCACGCAATAGGAACAATTCAACTCCCTTTAAATCTCTGCCATACCAAGAAGTGAATCAAGATGCTGTTCACAACACTGCACTCCCATACACAGTCAGCGCACCATTCTCCTCCAGGTAAGTCAATATCATCTGCTCTGCCAATGATATCCCTACTCTTCTCAAGCGGGATCCATCAGAATTGGCTAATTCCCAAGGAGATTAAACGTACAGTCTGCAACTATCTCAGGTGGATAATTTTATTCCACAACTAGATACTCCAGAAAAGAAGCTGAGTGTTACTCATATCCGTTTATATTTCTATAAAGGGTGCGGTTTTATCTGCAACCAATAAGTACCAAGAACTGTGTAGCTAATTGTTCCTTGTAGGTGATCAAATCTTCCCCCCAAAACATGGCAATATTCGGAGAACATCCTTTACAACGCAACTGTTACAACGAAGTACCTTTACGACGCAACCATTACAACGCAACTTTTACAACGACTTGCGCTGGGGGGCGCTCTAGGATAGGGAATAGTTTCCAACACCTTCCCTACTATCCACGGGGACTGGAGTTGGAATAGTAAATTAAACTATTCACTATCCAGCGCCCCCCAACGCAAGTCGTTGTAAAAGTTGCGTTGTAAAACTTGCGTCGTAAAGGCATGCGTTGTAATAGCATGCGTTGTAACGTCATACATCCCAATATTCTGCTTCCCTGACAAAAGCAGCTGTGTGATTATTTTTATCTCTGGTTGAACAAGGCGTTCTAACCTTTAACAAAAAGTCCCATTGAGATGAATTCTTGTGTCCTTCAAATGCCAACAATAGTTCTTCTCAGAAGCCCACAACTTTAGAACTGTCTCAAAAGACGTGGACCCCTCTCTTCACATGGTATTCAACAAGCATATGACACGTCTGCATGCTATAAGTGTCGCAACAGAGGCATAATGCCAACAAAATCACATTTTGAGCACCGGCTTTCTTTCGGAGACATTCTGGGACATTCACTAAAACTTCTTCCGCCTTTTCAACTCAGCTGCCTGCCAAGCTCTTTTTACCAGAACATCTGAATGTCATTGCTGCTTTCCCCTGGATCCTGCATCAGCAGCTCATAAATGCCAGATGCCATATTTAGAGTCAGAAACCTTCTTTTCCAGCCATTTCTTAAAGTCAGTTGCCTCTTTCCTATTCGTAGGGTGCGGCACCAAGGTTTTTAACTGATATCACCTGTACCTTTCAAGCTGAGGGAAGTCCAATTATAAATTACAATAGTTTGAGCCATGGGCAAAGAGACAAAGATACTACCTCCAAGCATGGCTTGCATTTCAAATGCAATAACATTAGCTTAGGAAAAAGTTTGAATGCGATGGATAGCATTTTATAGTTATTACATTGAGTATGATTGTTAACACATTTTCATTGATTTAGTTTAGCATATGAATGACACTTGTAAAGAAAACACAATACAACACTATTCAGTTGTAAGTAAATTGTCATGGGTTTATATAGGAACCTAATAGGTCTTTAAAATACAATGTAACCTCTTCAATCAAACTGAATATAATACATACATAGAGAAATCTCACCAAAACCGCTTCTGCAATTCCTTACAGTAGACATATCATTGTGGAAATTGAAGGGATCACATGCCTGATGCTCAGACTGCAAAACAAGTTTGTCATCTGATGGAATTAACTTTGTGATATAGATTTGGTGGTGGTATTCAGTTGCCTTTCAAGTCTAGATCACCCACTTCAGATGAGCTCTGGTCCACAGTGCTCTAAAAGGGCGTTATCATCGAGAGGATTTCAAATGAATCATATGGCACTGATTGGTGGAATCAGTCTAACTACTGGAGCACTTGAGAGAAAGGCTCTATGGAGGCAGATGACTTATATAAAATGGCACCGCTATCACTCTGCAGCAAGCCGCTGAGAATGTCTACCTAAAGGTGGGACAGTTTATACACTATTAGCAATATGAAAAACAGCAATGAAACTGTGCGGGACAGTTACTGAAACCCCACGAGGGTCAAATACGCTGGAACGGCACACAGACCAAGGAAATAAGGCTGTACCTAGCGCTCAGAGAAGACATGTAGAAACCACCACTAAAGGCCAGAATGAAATGGGAAACAGACTATGGAGTTGATTACCAAGATAAACAATGGGAAGAAGCCATCATATTAATACAAACGGCAACTGGTAATGCCAGATTCCTTTTAATACAATTCAACTTCATACACATGACATATGTCACACGACCATGGTACACAGGATAGAGCCAACAAAGCCACAGACTGCCCAAAGTGTCAGCAGATAGACGCTACATAATTCCATCCAAAGTAGACATGTCTGTCTATACACACCTACTAGACATAGGTAGCAGAATTTACCACCCGGAGATCCAGCCAGAATTGCAAAGGACACCACACTCTGCTGTTAGGAATCGGGGCTAGCAAGACTAAAAATAAGATTGAGCAGAGGTTTATTCATTTCTCGCTACTACTGGTCCGCAGATGATTAGCTGTTCCCTGTATGTGCCCATGGGCTTCCAGGGTGGATAACTGTACAAAAGATGTGGATGAGTGGTGTGTGACAGAGGAGACTCATATAAAAATGATGAGATATGACGGCAAATTAGAGTAAGATCTGGACTTATGGCAGCTACTCACTAAAAAGCAGCAACTTCTGCCAAATGAGCAGCACCCGCCTTGAGGGAAAAATTAACATTACTAACTAAGGAGTCCTGATGCAGCAAGACAACGTATTGGGATTAATAGGCATTTCAAAAGTAGAAATGTGCATAAAAGACTGTAATTAATACAACAGACTGTGATTTAACAATTAAATTGAAAACAAGAACATTGCACTGTATGAGAACCCTTTTCCCCAAAAGGCATAGACAAGTTATTTGTATTTTATGCCTTGTATTTCAAAACTTGAAAAGCATCAATACAATTTGTGTTTTTTTAAGTACTGGAGTACTAAAGACCACCACCATACATATCCACTATCCCGCCTAGGAAAAGAAAGGCACATTCCATTTGGCAGGTTTAACTTTGGCAGCCATTGGCACAGTGGTGGCACCCCTGCTATGGCGGAGGAATGTCGCCCCACTGCTTTTAAGCAGTATAAATAAAGGAAAAATAAAATGTTAACACAAAGTTATTACAATTTTATTTTCTCCTTGTGCGGCAGATTTGCGGGCAGGGCGGGGCTGCTCTGCTGACAGAGCAGGGGAGGGGAAGAGTGGTTTGCACTTCTTAAGTGTGAAGGAATCAGTCATGCGCACTTGGTATGTTCTCCATGCAGGCTGCATTACAGCCTGGGTGGAGAACATGTCCAGGCCCCCAGTCCCTGTTCGGCGCTCAGACCAATCACAACGCTGCATTGGAGTGTTGTGATTGGCTCAGGGGAGACTAGTTGCTTCGTGGGTGCTCTGTTCCTGTTCCGGAGACGACGGTGGAGAGAGCGGCGAGACGCAGCAAGAAGGTACTTTTTTTTTCTTTACCCCTCTCCCCCCTGCCCTTCGCCCTCTCACGCCCGATCTGTGCCAGCTACCACAGCGTTGGCAAGCAAAGGCCAACTGTCAAGACAGACGAGTAGGGGTATGGATAATGCCTTCCTTTGTGGTCTGCTTTGATTAAAGGGTTAATGTATAAGAGAGTAGTTTGAACTGCCGATAAACTTGGTCTTCGGCTGGTTGCTACATACACACCATAGTAATGTAGCAAGCAGAAAGGGGCATGACGAGCATTTCACATTCTGATACTCTCTCTGGCATTAAATTAATTCACAGAAACATGGTCACATGCACAAACCTGTTCAAGTTCATTTAACTCAAGCTTGAGCTGGCTGACCAACCTCAAGTTAATAAGTTTTACACACAGAAAAATAAATGCACCCTAAGGCCAGTTAAACATTCTGGCTGTCTTTCTCTAATTCCGGAAGCTCAATAAAATAAATGTTCATAAATGCATAATATTTAACCAAGACCTCCTCTGTAAGGTCATTCAGAAACGTATCTGCTGTGAATCAGGTGTGCCTTGTTATGAGGAAAATATTCAGAACCATAGCAATCACTCGTTCGAGTATTTTGACATTTCTTCTGACCAACAAGGAACAACTGTGTGAGAGGGTCTAAAGGGGAAGCAAAATGAAAGACCTACAAAGTATCCTATCCCCCAATCTAACTGTTAACAAAAACACAAGGGATACTGGAGGTCTACAATGGGCTCAATATTGTATGAGATGAGTATTTGTACAAGAACTGGTATCTGCTAGGTCTCTCACCTGATGATATTGTGAGGAGATTTCTTCTGACCACCTTGCTCCATCTCGCCACAAAAAATAAAGATAACCATAAAAAGAGGAATACAAAAAATTGGCTGTGGCCCAGTTTGAAAGAACATTTCATGGAGCTGTTAAAAAAACATAGGCCCCCCACTCCGTTTTAATAATAGAATATCACAATGAGAGAAACAGGTATTGGCAAATGTGTGGGTGTTGTGATGATTGCACGTTGCCCCATAATCCTACATTGTTCACTAAGTGGGAATTTTACATCTACACGCACGTGCGCTACAATCATTGCACCTGGCTCTCAACAAACACGCTGTACCTGCTTCTTCGGACAAGAGAAATTCACAATCAAAAGAAGTGCCTTGTATCTGTTCATTAAGATTATTTGTTTTGGTAAACTGTATAAAATTAGCACGAGCGAGTATTTTGTAGAGATGGGTTAAATGTTTTGCTTTAATAATGTTAAGTGTCTTTACAAAAACTGCACTAGTGCTTAATTTCATATGCTAGGAATCGATCTAGGGGTGTGGAATTTTATAACATTTCTTCACGGGAGGCTTCAGAAAAATACTTCTCCAGTTAAAAAAAAAAATGTCCCTATATCACAGCTCTGATAATAGCCATCCTGATTATTCGGGTTTGGATTCTAACATGGCTCTCATTTTGCTGAAAGTAGGTGGGAAGCGGTTGTTCCAGGGTTAAACAAACCTGCAAGATTGTTCACACACAAAATCTTACAAGTTTAAAAGGGGAAACAGACTTTGCAACGCAGCTGCAACCACGCGTTCCATTACTCCGCACCTGAACAACGCTTGCCTTAACCACGCATATGGCTGAGCCAAACTTATGCATGGTTAAGGCAGTCAGCGTTCTAGGTGTCTGGGAGGACCTGTGCGAAGGACGGGGACGCGACGAGTTAAGTTAGGGCTGGGGAGTTAGCTTTTAAGGCAAGGGGCTTGTTTTGGGGATCGGGGTAGGTTTTAAGTGTAGGTGGAAGAGTTTTAGGGCTCAGGACAGGCCCGGACTGGCCGTTGTGGGCACCGGGCAATCCCCCGGTCGGCTGCAAGGGTGGGGGCCGGTTTTGGGCCCTGGGGGCCGTTTTTGTTGCAGAGCCGGTTTTGCAGCATAGCTGCAAAATCGGCCCTGTAACAAAATCGGCTGAAAAACGGCCCTGGCAAAGCGCTCGCTCCCCTCCCGCCCGGGGGGCGGGGGGGCCGGCCAAGCACTTTGCCAGGGCCGGTTTTGGTTCCCAGTCCGGCCCTGGCTCAGGACAGGGGGCGGAAGGAATAGTTTCCAGGGCAGGGAGGCAGTTTCAAGGGCTCAGGGCAGGGGGGTTTCTGGTAGGTTTTAAGTGGGTGGGCAGTGTTTTAGGGCTCAGGGCAGGGGGAAGGGGCAGTTTGCAAGGAAGTAGGGCTGTTTTTAGGGCAGGGGGAGTCGGGATAGTTTAAAGTGTTAGAGTTGGGGTTGTTTTTTGGACTAGGGGGGTCGGGTTATAGGGCAGGGGGCAGGGCCGGACTGGGAACCACAACCGGCCCTGGCAAAGTGCTCGGCCGGCCCCCCCTCCCCACTCGGGAGGTTGTGGGTGCCGCCGAGCTCTTTGCCGGGGCCGGTTTTCAGCCGTTTTTGTTACAGGGGCCATTTTGCAGCTATGCTGTAAAAACGGCCCTGTAAGCAAAATGGCCCCCAGGGGCCCAAAACCGGCCCCCACCCCTGCGGCGCACCGGGGGATTGCCCGGTGCCTGCTATGGCCAGTCCGGGCCTGGCAGGGGGCAGGATTTAAGGACTAAGGGCGGAGGGAAAGGTGCATGAATTTTACCACACATCCCTTTGCCAAACATTACTTTACCATAAAATTGTGTGGTAAACGCACGCGTGGTAAAGGAATGCGTTGTTTAGACACATTTGATGTTGGGGATCCATGGTAGAGACAAGCATGGTTCAACCATGCGTGCCTCTGTCATACAACCGTTTAAAAGTATTCACCAACTTCTCTCCAATCTCTTCCAACGCTGGAAAAGGTTGGAAACTTGGAAACGTATCCCCTGACAATAGCAGGAGTAATGCTTTCCAGGTGGTGTGGGGAAAGAATTTTTACAATCGCTCAGCAAATACTTACTTGACCATAACTGCACTTGTATGTTTGCCAATGCAACAAACATTGACAAAGCCAATAGATCTCAACTTTGTTAGATCTAATGGTTTTGTCAATGTTTTTTAAGCCATGTTGTACAGCAGTGCGACTACTATACAGCATGGCTGAAAGTAAAAAAAAGTGTTATGAGGCGTCAACGCTGGCAGTGTCATATCGCTTTTTTTCTTTTTCTTTCAACCATGCTGCTATGCTGTACAACATGCCTTAAAATAACACATTGATCAAGCCACATAGTAAAGCTATTTGGCTTTGTCAATGTTTTGGACCAGGATGTACAGCAAGACAGCTGCTGTGCAGCATGGCTGGAAGTAAAAAGAAAATTTAAAACACTATGACGCAGAAACCGTTGACTGTGTCATAGTGTGTTTTTTTTTTTACTTTCAACTATGCTCTGAGATTGGATTAGTGCATAACATTACCATCAAAAACTGCTTGTCCCATCAAATGAAAGAAATTTCAGAAGTCCTCACCCATCACCGCCCATGTACCCCCACCACATTTACACACACAAATCAATAAACAAGGCCTTTGCCTCTCACACCGATAAATGCACTGCAAAGGGATGCGGTACATACATTTTATAGCAATGTGTTCTTAAATTTCACCAAATATGCAGGAAGAAAAAAATAACTGAACCGAGTGGTCCAATCTGGACTCACGAGTCCTAAATGAAGTCCCAAGACACACAACTTGGTAAACCAGAAAAACCAGGCATTTCCATGATGAACATAAAACAGAGAAATGCATTGAACTGAGCAAATCTGTCTAGAAACAGAAGGACAGTTCTACATGCAGCATCATCCTAAATTTGACTTTTATTTCT
Source organism: Lissotriton helveticus (assembly GCF_964261635.1). Classification (NCBI taxonomy): domain Eukaryota; kingdom Metazoa; phylum Chordata; class Amphibia; order Caudata; family Salamandridae; genus Lissotriton; species Lissotriton helveticus. The sequence goes on along the minus strand of NC_136071.1, from coordinate 558,157,363 downwards.
ACGGTGAACAGTATCTTTAATGTCGACTTAAACACCAACCTCCCCTACAAAACATAGAAATGAAATATACCTCAACTTTCTTTAACTGAGAACACTGGGTAATCCAGGCATTGCCACCTTTGCAGTTGACATTCCTGCTGTTGTTTTAGTCCATCATAAATCATGTTTGTGGTGCTGGGACAGCAATCTGAAGGGAACGGTCGAAAGCCACAAGAGCCACAGGGCTGTAAATCAAATCCCAAGACTGGAATGTACAAAGATACTGAAGCACGAGGTTTTTCCTATCATACTGCAGCTCAGCAATCAACTTTGTTCCCATGATTGGAGTCATGCAAAAGGACACCTAATTTGGAGTCACCAATTCCAAGAAAATCCATTCTGTCACTGGATTGGTTGCTTCAATCCTCTACTACCAAACTCTGCCATTCAAGGAAGGCATGGTCTATGGATGAGTAAGGTTTCTTCCCACACACATAGCATGACAATACATATACTGGTGCCAGGCTCACAGACTTACTGAATAGTAAAGTTCACTCACATTCCCAAGATATCCACAATGAAGAAGAATGCCCACAATTTTCTTACCATTAAGGTCAATTTTAGATGTTCTGCTTATTTTCAATCATTCTGGCAATCTAACCTGATTTCACAGTTCATTGGGTCAATGAGCACACTCCTAATACACGGATATGTCTTGGGCAGCCTGATATGGACAGACTCTTTGAAATAGTTCTGTGATATTATTGACTATTGTGTGATTTTAAAGGAAGTCAAAACTCCCCAGAACCTTTAATTTTGGACTATGGATTGCATAAATCAGGGCCACTGGAATTATACAATTGTGCAGCTCCAGCTTTTGTTTGCATAAATTTGCTGCATTCTCGACACAGCCGTCATCTGCTTACTGATCTGCACATTATAACAAAAAAATGGTGTTTCTAGCTCAAACAGTTCAAATGTTACTAAAACGCTGAGACATGTATTACCGCACAATGGAAGGCTCTTTGGAAAAGTTGACTGGTCGTCTTTCTGTTGCTTATTGCTATATTTGGCAGTCAAACTGATACTATTGACGTACAACTATTTACCAGACAGTATTAACAAGTGTAAAAATTTGAAAAAAATAAAGTAATACTACCACAACTTGTGCAGCATTACGCTGCATAATTTGTCTTTTGTTGCCACATAATTTATTCACCTCAACTGCACAATATGGCCCTCCCCTGCTGCACAATTCCAGTGGCCCTTTCTATAGTTAACTTTTTTTTTTTTTTTATAATCTACAGATACCTGAAAAACCTCCCTTGCTGGGGACCTGGACAGCGACATTCACCCAATCTTCAAAACAAAGATAGACCGCCTGATGCCTGACAGGAGATTGGTTGGATAGGTATGCTAATGATGCCCGGAAGTGGTTCGTGAATTACAAGGCACTGTTTAATGCTTAACTAATCCTTGAATACGTGTTTTTTAAATTGATAATGATTTGGACTCGTATACCAAATTTAAAACATGTATTTGCATTTTAGTAAATAAATGTAATAGAATCAGATAACTCAACAAAACAATTTTTGGAAGAACATTATGAAAGACAGTGTAATGTGGTACATTTTGAGTTTATTATAGGAATGGGAAACTGACTTTGACTGTATGTTTCTGGTGAAGGTGTAGAGTGGTAAGAGGACACACCTCATTTGTTTTGAGCCATTTAATGGAGATAAAGTTAGAACAACTTCTTCAGGGTAAAACATCGCCAAGACAGATAAAAGTGCCTCATTTTGATTTCAGAGAAATCCATGATGTTTCCATGTTGTGAGTCTTTTTGTATTGTGATATTATGGGTTCCGGAGTAGTGTACTACTCGCCGAAAAAGTGCTTTGACGCCTCATCAGGGGTTGTAAGCGATATATAAATGAAATTAAACTACAGGACAATACAAATATTCCCTGTTTCATAAGGGAGAGTCTCTTGAAGCATTGGTCATTTGCAGCTAACCAAAACAAGAACAGAAATATCAACCACCCCACCCCCATTGGCGGTCCCACCTTCATACCACTTTCTCGGCTATCATTGATCCTCAGACAATCATTGAAAGAACACAAGCTTTTCTCCTTGCCCCAGCCTGCCTGTGAATTGTTCTTTCAAATACACTCTGCCTTTAACTCCAGGCATCTTCCTCTAGTAAGTCAGGATCATGAACGGAAGCCGAGGAGCACTAGCTCCTCTGGAGGAGAAGGAAATGAATTTACCGGAACAAAGGTCTCTTGGAGCAAAGCAAAAGGCGAAACTTCAGGGCTGCCGGAGGAACAAGCAGGTAGCATACTGGGAGATGCATGGCAATCTGTCGATTCCAACTTATTGTGCATATGCCAAAAACCTGGCTGGATTTTACTGAAAGAGTGGTCAATATGCCAAGCCGCAATAAAAATAAACATATGCTTGGATAGCTTACCCTTTTAATACAGTGGCATATTTAGAAAAAAAGTTGGTTTCAACACTGGTCTCTTTCAGGATGGTTGCAATAGGTGGATCCATCAGCAGCGGACACCACACCGGTGGAGGATCCTCTTTCAGATTTCTCTTCGTGAGTTATAGAAATGTGATATTTTTATTTCTGCAATGAAAGGTCCAGATAGGATGACGTGCAGCTATGGTCCCAGATGAAGGAGCATGAGATCCACAGGGGCTGATTTGCAAAGTTTTCTCAGGTGTATGTGTGATTTCCACCTGGAATATATTTGACTATGTCTGAAACTTTCCATAAAAACATTTGGTCTGATTTGCGAGAGCAGAACTTCTGCAGTGTTTGCATATTTGGCAGCAATTGGAAGTGATACCTATTGGAAGAGTAATGAGTGTTCCCAAAAGAGTATGAGCGGAGTGTCAATGTAAATGAAGCCAACGCCCATGGTGTTGAAACTATACAGAGATTCACAAACACTTGCAATCACTTTTTGATTCTTATTTACACCTCAAACCGTGCACCTGTCTACACCAGGTGAGGTGCTGTAAGCGAGGGAAGGCTAGTGTTACGCTGACATATTTCTAGTGTAGATTTAGGAGATAGAAATGTTGTATTGAGTTGATACTGATTTCTGACTACCAATAAAAATATGATACTAAAATAAATTGTATATATAATATACTGGTACAAAGAATCAAATATTGTATTATTTATTGCACCAATCATCAAATACATGAATACAATTAAACTCCAACTGATATCTTGGCCCAATTGCATGGAACAAGCTCCCTCTTGAGCTAGGCTTAGTGGATGCTAATTCACTGTTCAAGAAAAAGCTGAAAACTGGGCTTTTTAAAAAGGAGCAAGTCCGACTCCACACTGTAGCAGGCCAATACGCGCTGTGACACTCCTTGGAGCAGTTGTGTGCCCTACCAGCCGCATTTCATTCATTCATTCACTGATAACCACAACAATTAACTTAATTCAAAGGAACGACAATTTTGCCCTGTGCAGGGCAAGCAGAAAACCACCTAATGTAACACTTACATCACCTACAGCCATACACCTATGATAAATTCACATTGCTGTTCCAGTATGTCACACATATAAGAAAATACATTTCTAACATCTTGTTGACCACAACATAGTAGTTAGAGGATTTCTCTATGGGCCCAATTCACAAAATCATTTAGGAGTATGTGATCTTGCACTCCTGTAGTTCTACTTCATATGCTCAGAAATGGCTTTGTGAATTGCCCCCTTAGTCTCAAAGAATAAAACAAACAAGCAGTGGAAAAGTAGGGCAGGCGAACACTGTCGGACTTTTGGCTTTGTCAATGATTGTTTTGTTGCTGTTTTTGCACAACTTTGTTGTTAGGGAAGCTGCTGGCTCCTCCTCAATCAAAACAAAAACACTGGCTAAAAGCAAAACTATGTTGGGTCTTGAAAAGCACACATTACCATAGTAGTCCCTGGCACTGAAGGGTACTATTTTGTATGTGGATGTGCTTCTTGTTGAAGAGCAGGATGCCATGACTCACAGTGAAGGTAGCCAGAGGCCACACAATGCAAGCTGTAGTGGGCAGAAGAAAAATGTGAATGGCACAATAACAGACCAGAGGATGGAGAGGGCTGGTCGAGAGCCCCTACAAGTAAGTATATGATGTATATAATTTTAATTCAATCAAAAGGTCTTGGCTAACACCAGACTAAAATAATTAAAATGACTAAAAATATGTGAATTTACTGCAGTGAAAACAAAGGACACATTTAGACATCAACATGATATTGAAACATAAAGGATATAACAATCAAACAAAACAAAGAAGTACAAATAGTTTGTCCATTTTTAGTGGGAGCTCCAAAGAAAGCTAGGGGGCAGCTGAACCATTTCACACCATGGCCAGTGTACAGGGTTAATGGGCCATGCTAACTTTGCCATACCCTTCATTAGAGTAAGCACCTGTCAGAAAAATTCACTAAAAGGTATCAGGCTTAAGTCTGAATATAAAAACCAAAAATCACACCAACTTATCAACAGAGGGTAAACCAGATACTACATGTCAATCCTGAAAACAAACTATTGCACTATCATCAAATGTGAAAGCATGTTCATGCAATGATATCATGAACCCCAGAAGAACTATGAGAGGAAAATGTGTTACGAAAAGCATATGACCCTTGATGGGTTCACAATAAAAGAATGTACTGTCTTGTGTTTGTTATCCACAAACATCTGATGAACAGACTGGCCTTGTCTTCTTAATGTGCAATCAAACTTCCACGAGAAGAAAGGTCAGGATAATATTCAAACTATTTGAAACATGTGAGGAATGACAATCTTCAGTGTTCCAAGATGCCACGCTCAGATCTTGTGGTTCACCGTAGACACAATGACTCCCATTGGTCAGTCGCTGGAGCATATAATCAAAAATTGGTTCTGTAATACATTACCGTACCATTGGATTACATGCACCCAAATCGTATTACGTTGTATTGGCAGCAGTACACATGATTCACACTGATCATTAAGTGAAAGGCACTATGACTGTAAAGCAACAGCGGTGCGTGTCAAGGTCACTTGGCGCTATTTCTCTTATAATTAGTTTTGATCACATATGGAAAGTACAAACCAAAAACATCAACTTGCAGATAATGATACTTTTTCCTTTAACACATGAAAGGAATCTATGATTGGTCATCGTAGATGTGTTTCAAATCCATGACCCAAACCAAGTGTGGTAAATGGCGTCATCGGACACCATGTGCAGGGGATCAATGCAAGCATGAACGCTAAAATTCTGTTTTCAAACATTTCACAGTGCCTTAGTCCAGGTTCAAGGAGACAAAGAATAGTGGTCACCATTTTGCAACAGGACTGCATCAAAGGCGGTTAGCACATGGTTTAGTCAAACATAACTTGGTCGGTTCATAGTGAATTATAAATCCACACCGGGAAGTCACTAAAGAGGAGACAAATATTACTAAATTCTGACCACCAACAAGCTGAGTCCGAAATATATGTGTCATAGGAAATGGTGGAGGACACAGAAGACTAACGGCCAATGGCATGTGACTACTAAGACTGCATGCAGGTAGGAAAGCTTTATTTTCCCCCTGCTGTAAGCTACTAAACTGAAACACTATGAGTATATGAGCTTTAATTGAATGAGCTCTTTCTTCTTGTACTCAGGGTCTCAGACTCAATCAATTATAGGTATGCTCAATTACCAAATGCATTTGAAGAATCAAATCACCTATATCTAAAGACAGGCCAGAAAGCATTGGAAATACTGTTCAATGTATGTAGCTGGTAATTGTATCTTAAATCAAGCTACACTGGACTGGAGAGGCCCAGTCGGGCCAAAACTGGTCTTGGGCTGCTGGTGTTCTGTTTCAAGGAAGACCTGGCCTGGCAGGTTATGTTATGTTATGTTATATAGGTTTATGAGCCCACTGTTACCCAAGGGTGTCCTGGCGCTGAGCACTGTCTACCTGAAATCCTCCACCCTGAGCCCAGACTGAGACTAAGCTGTAAACAACCATGTCTTCAGACCTTTCCTAAATGAAAGGTATTCCGTAGCAGACCTTAGATAAAACGGAAGGTCATTCCAGGCATTGGTGGCTCTAAGAACAAAGCTCTTTCCACCCCAGTTGGCCTTTCTCGCACTAGGAACGGCCCCCCGCTTTGCTTCCATTGGGCGCAGTGTTCTCCCGGGGACATACCATTGAATGCGCTTTTTTAAGTCTTCTGTAGCAGTCCCCATCAGGGACTTGAAAACCATGCCGAGAGCCTTGAATTGGGCTCGTTGTTTGATTGGGAGCCAGAGAAGGTGACGTAGGCCATTTCTGACCGACGCAGGTCGGACTGTACTAGTCTTATTGGAACAGGGTCAAAACTGAATTGCTTAGGGCTGGATCCAAACTGAGGTGGCATGATGTGAAAAAGAACAATGGGTTGGAATACTATGCCGGGAGTTTGCCAGGGCTTAAATTTATCGCAAGCCTTCCTGTCATAACCTTTTGTGTGTTTGGTAAAATTTGTATGGCACATATCTAATAGAAAAACAGCACAGTGTTGTCAAAGGCAATGATGCAATAAATGAGTTATCGGAGAGGTGTTTGACTTCTGAGAGATAAAATGGACTGTTACTGTGTGGTAATACAGTGTTCTTTAAAGAGGTGTGGGCTCAGCTCTTTCCTAATTGTGAACACGGTTGGTGCGGTTCTAATTAATTTAAGGGGTAATAGCCATGATCATGGGAGCACAGATGACAATTACTCTCCCAGAAAATTGTGGAGCACAATTCAGTAGCAGAGCAGTGCTTTGAGATTTACATGTACAGTATGCCATATTGTATTTCATGTCTGCTAAACTACATAAACATTTGAAACTGTACAGTCAACTCACTTGGCTACAAATCCTCAATTTTCAAGAGTTGGTCACTACACATTGACATGTTCTATTATGGGCAACTATATGTTTTCCTTTTAAACAGTTTTCTTTAACAACTCAAAAATTCCACATTTTAACAAACAGTAACTGATCACAGACACAAACTATAAAACACAAGCTAATGAGACACGTTTGTGCAGTAGTCCCACTTGGTGACCATCAGCGAATTCTGCAATAGTAATTTGCAGAGTTGACTCACATTCATGCAAGAGGCTGATTTAAAAACAAATGATCTCATCATAGGTGGGCGTGAGTTTTCCCATGAACTCGACAGGACTCATGGAAAACGAGGATTTCTTGCCTGGTCCTAGATCTGTTCAAATAAAATTAAGAAAACATATGCCTGCTGTTATCCCCACAAAAAACGCCAACTGCCCACAGTGAAAAGGCTCAGATATACAACTCCTCAACTCTAAGACCCAGCAAAGAAGTGAGGTAGGGGCAATGCAGGTGATAAAATGTGCAAATTAAGCCCCTTATATCACTATCCTGTCTGTGGTCAATTCAGCTGGTTACCAGATGAAGTGGCATTTGTGATTTTACAATCCTCCCAATGCCCTCACAGTTATTGTGTGTCCATGCGAACTGAACAAGTGTGTGTTGTCCATAGCAACTGGACAAATATGTTTTGTACATTGAAGCTGGGCACATTTCCAATGTCCACACAAAACAAAATATTAAGAGGACCCAATATCTTGCTCCTGTCTTGGAGCAGATTCCATGTGTTGTAGAGGGGACTGTGCATCCGGCTTTTCCCACTCATGGGCCACTGAAAAATTATATTTGCACTGAATGGTTACAGTCAAAGGCAGTTTAAAATTGTCAGTCCTCGCTGCAAAACTGTATGCAACACTTGACCAGTGTTGGTTAAAATACTTAATTTATTGAGAAGAAAAGAAATGCAGGCGAAGGACACTCTGGAAACAACCATTCTAGACTGATACAGAACTATATGGAAATCATAATTGGCAGGGATCACAAACATATGTCTGAACATTTGTAAGAGGCAAAATGCCCCTTACCGTAAAGACAAATGTTTAAACTGAGCCTACAGGTGTCAATCACAATTGGGACTGCTGGCTGTGAGGGGATCAGGTCACATGAACAGGGATGCTGCGCTCACAGACTCACATCCAAGGAAGCCCCTTCCACACAGCTCTAATATGCATTGCCCCACATGACGCAAGCGGGTACAATTTTAGGGATACATTCAGGTCAGTGGGGCTCCTGTCCCTTCACGCATTTCTCCCTCTGGACCACCGTTGATGTGTATGGTCCTTAAAGAGTTTATGTATATCTATACATTGAATTACATTTCTAGCGCATAGGCATCTAAATGAAATATACTACAGGCCTTAAAACACACACAGCCCATAATTTGAGCTGGAAACACCTTCACATTGTGTGTTTCCCGCACTTTTTTGGAGGACCTGCATAGTCGATGTCCATTACAGGGTGTTCAACGCCCACAGGACGTCGGTAGGCCTAGAAGATTTTAGGGATTATTATATATTTCTTTTTTTAGGACAGAAGGTGGGTAGAAGTGCCTCGGGTTGTGCTCTGAATTAAGCCCTACCCCCTCTAAGCTTCTGCCCGCTCCCTGCACACATTGAAATTTTTTTCAAAGTTGGTAAATTTCATCCCATTCGATTGGTCATGTATGCCATCAGCAGAAGAGTACCAGATTTCGAGATGCTGATAGCATAGATTTCTGTCCCGTCCGGACCGGTGCAGGAAAATGGTCTCTGTGCCACATGCATATCTTGCTGCATCCCTTTGTGAATAAGCAATGCAGAAAGACATGTGTTTGCCTTAGCCCTTGCCACTCCTCTGAGCACTTAGTTTGAACTGGGGGGATTTGCATGTATATAAATGCAAATTGTACACCCACAGCACATTTCGCTCATAGACAGATTCAGTTTCGGCTGTTGCTTGTGCAAAATGACGCATTTCCGCCTCCTCTACTCTCCCATACATCTGCACAAGTGCGGATGGTGAAAAAAAAAATCTGAATCCAGCATAACATTATCATCTTTGCTCCCCACAGAAAATTTTTGTTTCAGAAACTGTAACTGTGTCATTTGCCCCAAATCATTTAGAGAGAGGTGTTCAGTCAGGGCATAAACTAGAAAACGAGAGGATAGTAATTAGCAAAAAATCATAGTAAAAGTGTAAAATCCTCAGTTTTAATGTAAATAGATTAATACAAGATTACACTGTATGATCAGTAACAAAGATTGCTGTTTCCAACTGACAACATTCTTGACCTTATATTGTCCACTAGGAAGATAATTGTATACACTATGAGAAGTAAAGAGAAGTGAAGCTTGTTCTAGTCAAATATTGTATGTCAGTGAGGGTTGCTCTACTCAAATCATGTATGTTAGTTGATTGGTGGAGTGTACATAATTTCATAATATGCCTATAAGTATTTAAATAAATAAATAAAAATACCTTCTTTGGTCACACATAGTGTTGAAAATCAATATTCCACAGGTCAATGATACGACATAGCCAACAAACTGAGAAAAGGGCCAGAATGTAATACTTGAAAATTACTAGCACAAGCAGAATCAGAATCCAGTCTACAATAGTAACCCCAGAGCTACTCCCATGCCATACCAATAGAAAACTGCGCTTTTAAAATGCCAATAACTTTAGCCCTTAAAGTCCCAATCCACTACAGGATACACTTCTAAATCCCACAGGTCCTCAGGAAAGGCACTTAGAAATGCAAAGAGTGTCAAGAAAAGACCAACATCATGGCCCAGTGGTGGTTCAGTTGCCACTGGTCAGCTGGGCAGTTGCAGAAAGGTCTCTTATAGCTTGCTTTATCAATATAGATTGAAAAGCAGGCCAGCCGTATGTCCCACTTCAGACATTTTCAAGATGGCAAAAGCCTCTGGCTCCACTAAGATTATGCTTTGAGGGCTGTGGGTGTTTGTGGGGAGTGTACTATGGTAATCCTAATGTCCTCATGCATCTAAAACCAAAATGTTGTTTGAAGTGACCAATTGACCCCGAATAAACCAAGAAACGGTAGTCAGGTAGGACAAAAGCAGGATTTTTCAGTAACAAGACGGTGGATTCGGAAGAATTGTATTGGCATCCTGTTTCCTTTGTTTCAAGTGTGCTGCAAAGTGTCATATGTAAACCTAACAGATCAGTCAAGCAGGATTTGAAACTCATGCTGGATTTGACACTGTAATCTCAAAATGGATGCTTGCAGCCCGCACCCTTTGCTGAGCTAGAAGGCGTCATTCCCACCCATTCAGGTCGCCTTGTCAATAACAGCGAACTATTGTGTAGTTCCTGGGAAATACTTCACACCTATTTTCACACCTATTCAGATGCTATTCCCTTGCTCAGAGAAGTTGGAGAGCAAATTCAAATTAGCCTCTAGGAAATTCAGGCAGGGAAAAGGTTTCTTTCTAAATGCTACATTTTCTTAATATTTATTGAAAAACCAGACTTCATCTCTGAACTGTATTTGTAATAACTAATAAAAATGGTTGTTTAATTATTTTTCTAGTTAGTCATATTACTGAGATACAGTATTAGTATTTGAATTTGTACTCTGGTTTTCTACATGGGACAGCTAGGCCGGCAACAGTGAAAATAGCTTTTGGTGCCAGTCACTTGGAGGATGTTAGCATTAAATTCCTACATGCCCCACTTTTAAATACCACACACCTTGTCTTGTGAGCTTCAAGGCCTTTGTATGGGTGACTAATTAGTATTTAAAAGAGCAAGTTTGACCTGTCAAAAAGTTGCATTCTGACAGGTTGTATTGAAGTTTTTAAACTGTACAGTCAAGCTACACAGGGTAGGCATATAGCTAATGTTTGCACTAGCATTGTACAATGGGCGCTGCAGTCCACAGGTGGCAATTAACTTCCAGGCCCTGGGTACACCATGTACCATGTGCCAAAAATAAATCAATTAGGAGTATGCCAATTCAACCATGTTTAAAGGGAAGCACAGGACTGTGCCACTGGTTAGCAGGGGTAAAGTACACAGAGTTCTAAAGCCAGCAAAAATAGAGGGACCAGAAAGAGGCGAAAAAATCCAGAGTCAAAACATAGACAAGCATTTGCAATGTTAATGACAATGCCTTTTATTAATGTGTTTTCAAGACGAATACATATATAAAAGGCATTATCATTTTTAATGCAGAAAGCTCAAACTCTCGTAAATGCGAGACCACTTTCATAGTGGCCACGCCCCTTTCTTTAGACGCCGCTCACCGTATTCAGGTTACAGCGAACCGCGTCTAAAGAAAGGGCCATGGCCACCATTAAAGTGAAAGCACGTTATGGGGCACTTTTACCACCCAAAAAATTTGTTCATAAACAAATGTTTTTTTGGGGGGTAAAAGCACCCCATGCTAAGCTTTCACTTTAATGGTGGCTGTGTCCCTTTCTTTAGACAATGCTCCCTGTAACCTGAATAAGGCGAGCAGAGTCTAAATAAAGGAGCGCAGTCACTATGTAAGTACAAGCAAGGTACGGGGGTTTTCAATTTAAAAAAAGTTTCGTAGTGCTGATGCTAAAGCGGATCACATTGCCAAGTTAAATAAATAAAGTAGCACGGCCGCTATAGTTAAAGAGTAACACCATTACTAATTAAAATAAAAGCGGGTGGCGTGCTGCTTGTAGGAAAGCACGTAGTGAGCGGGATAGGAGCAAATCACTGAAGATGATAGTACTCCCAGACTAGATAAAGTAGACCGTGTAACAACACAAGTCCTCATGGGAGGTTACAAATGAAGATAAGGCGGTACCAAGGAGGGACTACTAAGTCTATTTATGAATGAAAAGCAACGATTTAGAAAGGACAGTAACAGGAGCCAACTGAAAAGATGGGTGGGAGATGGGCGGCTCTACAAGTCCCTCCCTGAACACAGCATGCTCCGCAGAGCAGCGCATGTGCTGCCCAGGCTCAACCTGAAAAAGCAGATTGCCTAAACATACAAACATATATATAGGTGATTTTGGTCACCCATCTTCATATATTAGTTTGTTCAAGTGTCATGCACATTTTGCTCGCACTCACAACAGCATACAAGAAGCACTCCATCCATTGGTTGTCTTGCACTGTGAATGATGGCATGTTGTCTGATCACATGTCCACAGCGGCCTGAAAATTAGTGCACTTCAGTGCCAGTGCTGGTGTATCTGGGCTGGTAGCCTACTCTTTCATTGTTATAATTGTTAACATTTTTGATCATTTCGTTTTCACGATGCATGTCTGCACAAAATAATGTAAGCTTACTATGGGCAGATCTATTGGGTTTTCAATGTCTGTTCTGGTTAGATCGCCTTGTGACCGGGAGACTGCACCATTAAAAACCTTCCTTACGAAAAAGCCGGCTGATTACACACTATATTTGAACAAGTAGGAGCAGTTACCCACCCAAAAGCTTGGAGAAGCTCCACCTAACCGGAAGAATCGATACACGTTCCGATAATCAAAATTGTTAATGTCTAGCTTTGTATACATGACTTAATACATAAATATAGACTTTTTATAAAAGAACCCACTATTACAGGATCAGAGTCATGAGGAGAAGTAGGGGTCTGCTCAATGTGACACAATTTAGTCAAGTGGGGAACCTTCAATCAGACCTTTGGGACCTGGGATTCACAATCAGCTGCCCCGCCACTGGACCACATGTCCCTGGAGTAGAGTCCGTATGATCAACACACTGTTTAATGTTAAGATTAAAACAATGGCCTGAATTGATTAATTTTTTTAAGCCCCCTCCAGGTTTGCTGCATGACATGGTTTCTGCATACCAAGACTGTTTAACTTCGATTCTACAGCTTGTTCCTTTCTTCCACCACCATACACAGCCTGTTTCGTCTGTTAACTCATGTGTATTCTTTTTACTCCCTGCTTTCGCCTTTTCTCTCTATTTTCCTTTCTTTCCCTCGCCTTCTTCAATCTTTCCGTTTTGCTTTTCTCTTTTTTGCTCAGGGTTAAAATCTGATAATGGAAAATAAGTCCTGAACCCCAAATGTGAGTGCCGGCACCCCACACCGGCAACCACCAACACAAGTGAAGACCTGGATGAACCCCATGAGGGCAGGGGCGGCTCCTCTGCTAAAGCGAGGAGCGTCGCCCGACTGCTGCTGTGCAGCAGTAAAAGAAAGGAAAAATGAAATGATAATAATAAGATGTTATTATCATTGTATTCTTCCCTGCTGCGTCAGCATGAGGGCGGGGCTGCTCTGCTGACAGAGATGGGGAGGAGTGGTGGGCACACTAAAGTGCGCATGATGCTTTGTCCTGCCCTCTCGTGTCGGCCAGTCATGCGCACTTTAGCATGTTCTACATGCTGGCCGCATTACAGACTGCATAGAGAACATGCCCAGGCCCGTCTGAGCGTCGAACCCCAGCCCTCAAACCAATCACAGAGCTGCATTGCAGCGTTGTGATTGGTTTTGGGGAGCCTGGAGGCTTCCTGTTCGGCGGAGGATAGAAAACATGGGACAGAGCTGCAAGGAGGTAAGTGAATTTTTCTTTTTTTTCACAGTTATACCTCCCTACCCCTCGCTTCCCCGCCTCACCACCCCAGATCTGTGCTGGCTGCCACTGCATGAGGTTAACCTTCATCAGATACCTAAGAGTGTAAATTTTTTACAAAGAAATAACCGGTCACCTCGTGAGGAGACATTGAAGAAAGTGCCCAAGAAAAGGCACAACATGCACCCATCATGCCACATCCAATACTTTGCTAAATAGAGACGCAGGCTGTCAAGTAGTTATATGAAGTTGCAGGTAAGACTTAAAATGAAAATAAAGCGTTTTACTCTGATTGTTGAACATTTGCGGGATGGACGCCTCTCAGGACTGTGAGAGAAGCAGATGCAAACCTCTACTCCTAGAGAGCATGGGGCATTAGCAAAAGAATCTTCTAATACTGCAGTAGACCTCTGTGAGAAATACTGACATCTATTTGAGACAATAAAGTGCTTTAAATATTAGCAGTAGCAACAACTCTAAGCGATTTACTGCTGCTCAAGTAATCCAGAGAAAAGAACTTTAACAAGCTGTAAAAATAGATCTGGTAAAACTCAAGAGCACATACCAGCTGTATGCCTTGAGGTTTTTTTGTTTCCTTCCTTTAGGAAATTCGGATCTTTGATAAAGTCAGCACTTCAGTGAATATTTATACCTCACGGAATCAAAACCAAATTTACGTTTATAAGACACTAAATTTGTGTTATTGCATCATAAAGGAAAGTTTAGGATATAACCTATCTATTACCAAGGTGCTTGGTTTAGCCCTGAGACATAGTAGAGGTGATATTTTATGTGCTGGCTAAGGCCCTAGAGTATCTTTACCCCACACTCTGTGATTAACATGTTCTGGCTGGTGAGAGTTCCTCTGTGCCAAGGGTGCAAAGACAACTGCATCCCACAACAGAGCTCTGTGGAGATAACTAACACTTATATACCTCCAAAATCACCGCTCTCAGTTGCACCAGCACAGAGATGTTGAGACCAATCCTTAAAGAGTGTTACTCTGCAGATGCCACAGGTTCCCTATACCAGTGGCATAACAAAACCTCAGGGACACCCCTTCAAGGTACGGTAACGGAGCACCCATTACCCATTCCCTAACTGCCCTGCTGGTTCTGAGTGTTTTATATGTTTACAACTGGCCAGCCCCAAAAGTCCCCCTTTGAGATGAATGCAGTGGGGGCCACCCACACTGTGAGGGCTGTGAGGACCTCTTTTACTCCCCTGCCCTATACTACACTTGTTCCAGACACTACCTACCAACAGGCATGAAACGCTGTTAGACCACTTGGACCAGACCTGTGCCCGTGGCACACAGCTCTTCAAGAAATACTGCTTCAGCCATGCTCTGGCCTTAATGGTTCTAACTAGTAGGCTTTTCCTAATCCTTCTACAACCAAGTACACATTCCTGTCCTGTTAGTAAAGAACTGTCAGGACACTGCTGGCAGGACTGGTTGTAAATGGGGGCATGTGTGCTGCTCCACCCTGGTCTAGAAATAGTTGTCCACATATTGACATATATGCTCCTGTGCACCACCCAAATCTTGAGGCAGGTTTGATTTACTTTCCTGCATCAATGGAGAGGTGCAGCATTGCCGGCACCATGCCAACTAACTCCAAAATCAGGGACAGAAGGGCAGAGTAATATAGGCATAAACAGGTGGTTTTAGAACCATGCACAGTTCCACTATACCCCCAAACGGTCAGACATCTTTTGACTAGTTTTCATTGAATTTTACTTTTTTACTTGACGCTGTTAAAAATCTTTATTTATTTACTTGGGAAAGTGACCATTCCTGCACTAAAACAATCCCAGCTGTAACCCAGGCACCCTTGCACCGTGGTGCTGGCGTTGGTGGTATGCTGCACTCAGTGCACCAGCGCCAGGAGGGGGCAGGAATGAACCATATCGGAGTAGATATGGCACATTCCTGTCCTCTCCGTCATACAACACAACGCAGCAAGTTGTCTTGCTTTGTTATGATCCATGGCTTGCTAGTAAATCTGCCCCTAAGTCTCCATTCCACCTCCCGGAAATCAGATTCCTCTGAAACAAGGACGCAACCTCCCTCTGTGTTCCTCTTCTGATATGGATAGCGAGGAAAGTTTCCGATGGATATACTGCGTATGTGGGAAAACAAGATGTGTCCTTGACACATTTCTCAAGAAGGAAATCTGCTTGCCGAAAACGTGGCTCAAGATTATTTTTCTTTGATTGATCCTTGCACTATGTCTCACGTTGATCTTTTGACATTTTATCTTGATATAAACATGCATTTCACTTGATTTGGCTGGTATTATATCACTATATCACGGGTGAAATATAGGCTAGCAAGTAAGAATATATGCATGATATTGACTACCAACTTATTGTCAAGGTAAGTAGATCTGCAGTTAAGAACAGTAAGTCTATATTAACTTAATTTTAGCTGTTGATATAACGGATACAATATTTTCACAGGTTGATATTTCGACCACAATATTGTGACACACGACATGACGGATGTCTCTACATTAAGCATAGAGGCAAAATATCACCAAAGAGAACCTGGCACCAGAAAGAGCACTATTCTTCATAAAATCAAAGTCTTCTAAGACAAGTATTTCTTTGGCCTGCTACTAAATATGAGTTGTATTTGTGCTGATGTCACATTCGCACAGGGCCATGGTCATGGGGGCTATCACTTCAATTTTATGTGATCCAGAACTTTAGGATCTGTGAATTCCTGAATGCATAGCTTTCAAAGTACCATATGGAACCCAATACAGATGGTTCACACTGTGAAAAATGATCATATATTTGATTTAGAAAGACACCAGACAGAATATTAATTGTAGTGGATCCGAATGATACCCCCGCTGGCCTACAATTGTCAGTGCTGGCGATTAAAGAGAGCGGCAGCCCCCTTGACATGATTGCCTTACTCACCTATTGAGAAGGAGGGGATTTGTTGCATGTGGTTTTCAAGTATTCTCTGAACATTTGGTTACGCCACAATAAGGAGGTAAATTTTGTGTACAAATTTGCCTTGTATGTTGGCCTTTATTGTGTGGATGTGACTATAACCCCATAAAACCTTGACGGCACTTTGATCCAAAACCACATAGAATGGAAAAGCTAGTCAGCAGTCCCTTTGCCGCCACCAAGCGCTTCCAAGACAAGACTCAGGGAAAATCCTGCTCACTCCACAGGTGGCAGGAGTTCTCTGCATTTAACTTCTGGAACCAATATAAATTAAAATAATGCTTGGTTATGCCCACGTGCATTGGAAAAGAGGTTTTCCATGTGTATACACTCCAGAAGATGTAAATTCGTGTGGTTAGCAAACATGTGCAATTTACTAGTCATTGGTTATTTTAGGCTGAGGGTGCAACTTGTACCACCCCTTGCGGTACAGCCAACATCATGTCAGAAAACGGGCTGTGTGTGCTTAGAACAAACTCCCCCTGGCTTGAATAATGTATGAAAGTCTGCATCCAACCAGATCATACCTCTGAATATGCATGGGTGAAAATCACATTTTCTAGAGCTTGGAAAAGCCGAAACCCTGCTAAGTGAGGGATGCATGTGAGCCGTTCATACTAAAGGACCCATTCGGATTAGCTTTAGGACTTTATAAATGGGGAAACCACTTGTTGAATGTGCAGAGACTGTTGTATGTTACTAGGTATTTGTATAGCAGAACATTCACCACTGACTCCGTTGTTGTAAGCTGACTGTGCAGGGCTGGCAGAACTGCTACAGCAGCCTCACAGCATCAGGCCTAGACTAGGATGGGGGGTGGGGACTGCCATGCCTAGGTCCTGGCCACCCACTGGGCTCTGAAAGCAGCCCTCTCGAGTCTGCAGCTCACCCGCCAAACCCCAGTGTCAGAATGGCGGTCCTGCCCATTTTAATCAGTCGGAAGCTGCCAGAGGCTTTCCCAGGGCAGGAGTCACCCGGCTTATCAATCTCTTGGCACAAGAATATCTTGAGAACTGTCAACAAATAAGAGATAGCATTTTAAAGATCTGTCGACACGAAATGGTGTTCATTTTTTGTGGAATGGGGAAAGCACATCTATGTCTTGACTGGTGAGAGTAATAATCTAAGGTGCAAAATGCCCTTAAACGTGTATCGTTTAATGCAAAACGATAAATGTGGCATGAAATTCATTCAAACCCTGTCTTTATTTGGGATCAAACGTTGCTTTTAAAGTTTTAAGTCTTGAAATAGGAAATAAAAGGCAATTAAAAAAGCTAACAATCTCGTTTTCCAAACTTTACGCATTGTTTAGAAAAAAAAAGTCCTGATCAGTAAGAAAGATCCACAAAAATAAATATTGTAGCAAAACATGGCACAATGTCAGACTGAGTTTGCAACCCATGTATATTTTGTAACCATCTTCAGCGCTCCGAAATACCCGTTGGGCTACAAGGCTACAGATTAGAAGCCTTCTAAATAAATACATTTACAAAAATAAACCGCTGCGTGACCCCGCGAACTTTCTTTAGAAAGTGTGTTGCCGGAGAATAAACAGACGCTCAGAAGTTGGTCGTGGTAACTCAGCCGGGCCACTAAATTCCTAAAATTGATGGGAAACGTAAAATGAAATCATTCTTCGAATTTTTCAAATAACTGCATGCCTTCCTCAAAAATATCACACCGTGCACGGACCTTAAACATCTACGCATTTGTTGCAAATATTAAGTGCGGTGCACATAACATATGCAAATGTGTTTGATAATGGATGTTTCCCACAAAATACACTTGCGAATTCCGTCTTTTCTCTAATCTAGAACAAAGATTAAGGCGCGTGCATTCGCGTGACAGACCCCCTTAATTCAGTGCACAGTAAATTAAGAATGAGACGAAAGCGAGCACCAGATGTGACAGGTGAGACGCGCATGCAAAAATACTTCTCTCCACTAGGGGGCAAACTGGCCAAGGAAAAGCAGACTGCAGCAGCTCCACCAGACGCCTCTGAGTTAACTAAAATCGCGCAAAGAAACTCGAACCACACACGCCCCAAAAATATTCACATGTCAAACAAAACTGCTTCGCCCATACAGCTGCGGAAGAACGTTGACTGTATTAAAGCGAGGCTGAAGTTTTCAAAGTAAATGCTTTCTGCAGACGTAAAAATAAAACACGAACATCTGGATGCGCGTTTTTTTATTTATTTATTTTATTATTTCTTAGTAGGTGAGGTACATCTCGCCAAGATTTTTTTCCAAGTGGAAACACCGACAGCTGCCTTGCATTTTCGGAGACGGGTTTTTATTTTCTCAGAATGTAGCTATTTTACTCTACTCGCCCCTTCCCCAAAGTATGGAATTTCCACTCACTCAAAGTTTAAAAAAAAAAAAGAACGCCTGTTTTTCCGTCCAACGTGACGCACGAATGAAAAACGCGCAATAACCAAACACAAAGAATGAAAACAAAGGCGTGCAACCCGTGTAAAGCTAGCACACGTACCTGCACTGTGCACAATACCTTTGAAGCGCTACCTGGCAATCTATATTCTCCCCAACTCACTTAAACAACACCAGAAACGGCGTTGTGTCCTTTCCACGGAAGACTTTTCTTGAGCATTCTTTCTAAGATGAGCACTGCCATCTGCAGAAATGGAGGGAACATCTGGAAGATATTCTGCGCTCCGGGACGCGAATGGGAGAAAGATGATGTTTTTGTAAGCAGAGAAATGGTGGGGAAATCCTGATAACTGTGAAAAACACGAACAAAGCAACAAATACTCTCTCTAGCAACCTCAAAATATTGTGTATTCCGCACAAAAAGCCCGTGTTTCATTTTGCAAAGGCCCGCTCCTTTATTTGCCCAAATCAACTCGGCATAAAAAAGGCACAATGTCCTCTTAAATAAACTCTGGCCGGTGGCTCCTGCCCCAAAACCACAAAGTTTAAAGGCTGGCACAAGGTTATCTACGAAAATAAGATTCTGAAAACAGGGATCAAAGCTGCCTAAAAATGCAAAAAAAAAAGGTCATGGCCCAAATCAGAAATTGTAAAAACTAGCACAACGCCCTCAAATAAAATTCCTAAAAGGAGGTTCCTTCCTGCGAATCAGGTTTAAACCCGCGTGCCAGCCAGTTCCGAATACCCCTGGACGAAAAGTGATGACTCTGTCCATTCACAACTTATATACTATGACGTGTGAGAGCATAACAAGACGTTCCTTTTAAACATGAATAATTGCCAGGTGAGAGTTAAAAAACACAGCTTTCTTCCACCAGGTGAAAGTAAAAAAAATAGCTTTCCTCCACTCCACGAGAAACCACCTTGCCACCTTTTAAGCCCTCACACTCCGTCTAGACGGGAGCTGGGGTGTAAACATTGCACAATATCCCGGAGCCGCGCGGGGCTGGTGGCAGACAATCACTGGAGGCCGTGCCATCCTTCCCTGCTATGAGGGAGGGGGATCAGCAACAGTTGGCATCGCTTGCCCCGGTGCCAGGCGCGCCCGCAGCTGACAAACCTACCGGGGGTCCCTGGTGTCCAGTCTGCGCTGGGGGGGTCCCGGGGCTGCCGTGACGGGCCGGGGCTTGGAGCGGGCGTCCTCTTCGCGCTGCTGGAGCTGAGTGTTGTTTTCAGACCGAGTCCTCTCTCTCTCGCACCACTCCCGTCCCTCCCCCGCCCTCTCCTGCTGCAGGGTGAGGTCACAGGCGGAGGGTGTGGAAAGAAAATAAAGAGCGCTCCCTGGAACTTAAAAACACACACGAGGTTCGCCCTTTCCCTCCCACACCTCCTCCTTCTCCACCTCGGTTTTAAAATTTTAAAAAATGCACTCAGGAGCTCTCCATCCCCGGCGGGGGAGGAGGTGAACGTGTCGGACGACAGCGAACCATTTCAGGGACAGAGGGGGCGGAAGAGCTCCACCCCTGCCAGGAGAAAACAAACAAGACCCGCTCCGTGGCTTTCACCGCTGCTCTCTGAAAATAGCACAAATTAGCATTCTTCCTCCCACTTTTGTGACTTTATCTTCAATAAGTCGCTTGACAGCCAACTTCTGTCGCACACTCGTCGTCTGCGCTGAGCGAAAGCGACAATAAAAGGTCACACCTTCACCGAGACGGACGCGTCCCTTTCCCTGGCGCTCCGGGCGCGCTGGCTTGCCAAGGTGGCGGGGATGGATGGGTGTTGCGCGCTCTGTAATTGCGCCTCTCCAGTTGTTTGTGTTTTTAAAATTACATTCAACCTGAGAGACGGGTTGTTGGGGCCAGAAGTGGCCCTCCTCGACACCTTTCATTAAATAGATTAACGGGCACCGGGGGTTCGGATGTGAGTCCTTGGGGTTCACTTTTAATGTGTGTTTTGTAAACTCTTATAAAAGTAAGCCTTACTGGTACAGGTGGCCTCCCCCCCCCCCCCCCCCCCCCCCGCCCCCCAAGTCTATTGCGCATCCTGGGGGTAAGATTGATTCCTCAGAAGCGACCAAGGATGACGGGAAGGCGTTGCCTACGATGACGTAGGATGCGAGACCGAAGTTAGGGTACCACAAGGGCGCCGTTCTGCATGACTTACCCTCCTGGGCTAGGCTAGAGGTTATATTTTCTTCCTTCCTTTCTATTTAAAAAAATATATACATATTAAGAATGACATATAAATATTCTCCGCAAAACGCTACACGCTGAATAAATAACATATTCATCCAAAGTCTACTGTGAACATCCACATACACCTTATAAAACCAGTGCAATAGAGGGGCAGAGAAGGTGTGGGGAAGAGGATATATGTCTTGCAACGGGATTTAATTCAAAATAGATCAATCAAACGCCCTTTTTTCAAGAAAGAGCAATGAAAGTCCAGCTGTGGCTAGAGTTACGAGAGTTTTTTTTAATGACCTGGCAAAACACCCATTGATAATAATGACTTTTTTTTATAGCGCTTCATACCACACCCTACAATTTAGAGGCACTGTAAACAACAGATGTACTCTAACCGGTGTTTGTGGTGCTCAGAACTACAGGGTACTTAAATGAGGTTCACACCGCTCAGAATAGTGGAGTGATCAACACATGGTTACTAATTTGATGCATGGGTTAACTGATCTACAAGAGCCAGTAAGGTATTGCAGTGTTTGGGGTAGAAGCCTGCCATCAACTACCCATGGAATGCAGTAACATTAATTCCTTCATATGTTTGACTTTCTGAGCTCATCAGAGGAGTACCACTTGCTCCCAACACCAGCGAGTCTCTCAGTCCAAGTCAGTGCTTGAATGGACATGTAAAGTGCGGGTGCACATATTTGCTATTGAGAAGTGCCAGCACGCTCCAATAAAATATACTGCACAAGTGCTCAGAAGAGCTGGTACTCGCCCTTTCAAATGAAAGAAGTAAAGGTACTAAGTACCTGACAGGTCCTGCCCAATTCAAGCACTAGCCCAAGCCAAGCTAAACGACTTCATAGCTAAGAAGGACACAAGCTCTCCAAAACTAAGAGCGAACCCCTAGGCAATCTCCCATTTCAGGTGGATGGCATCAAAGTGTCCCTTTAAGCCCCTGTGGTGATTACATCTTTCGTGATTCAGCAGAGGGCACCAATGTAATCCCACGTCCTCTCTTAGTCATAACTGTTTTACCAAATACGTATAGACATTCTAGTTGAACAGGTATCTTGACCTGACTTGAGGGCAGGTCAGTCGGTGCTTAGAGAATGTCAATGTCCAAATGGCTTGAAATGTGATTTAGACACATGCTATGTATTTTTGTTACCATCTCACTGTACACTTTAATCTGACTCATGTCGAAATTCTCTGCTAGGTAAAGCTCAGTTCTAATCCTGCAATCGAAGTCAGTCTTGTCTTAATGTATTAACTGGTTCATATCAGTACTTCCTTCAGCCCTCTTCATTGCTGTATTTTAGTTAAGCTATTTACACCTGAGTCGCACCCATTGCTTAATTTGAGCCGGTGGCTTCCCGTGCTCAATCATCAACACCTGCGCTTTTCATGAGCACCAGTTAAGAACATATTTATTTAGGGGGGGTTAAGTGATTTGCAGAGAATCACAGGTTGTTGAGCCCACTCCGAGACTCTAACCTGGTTACCGAACTCCGAAGTCTTCAGCTCAGGCCATTATGCCACATCATCTCCCCACTTTCATGGTTAGTAGTTGGCTCTGTTGTAGGGGGCGCTAACAGGAGAAATGGGCAAGCTGCCCCCTGATGGGAGCCCCATTACCTATTTATTCACAAATTAACCACTGGTTGCACCCATGCCATTTGTCTTTTTATTTATGGGATAAGTATGGCTGTTTGTCCCTAATGTGAGATGTGTCACCACATAATCCTTTGACTTTCTTACTCACTTAAAGCTGGGCCCGTGGGCCTCACTGCAAGCATCTCTGATTTGTGATTTGTCCCATTTAATCCACCCCGAAGTTACTGATACTGTCTCCAGTGGGTGAAGGTGACAGGGATTACAGGGTGAGCCCTGAGGTTGCTCAGAGAAATGGACTGCCAGGGGCATCTATGGTTCTGTATGCATTTCCCCTTGAATTTACCATTTCCATGATTTCCCCATGAAGGTGTCAGCTGCTCTCAGCAGCTGGAGTCCACAGGACAAACTGACTGAATCCAAGTCCACACAATTACCACAGACCTTGTCTTTCTGCTGGCGCTGGTAACTGCCGTTGCTGTTTCTAAATCACGTACAATTACAAAAAGAGCACCACAGAATACCGAGGGTAAAAATGTGCATTGCAGAACATGACCTTTGTTTCAATCGTTGTATATATATTCCACCTTCCTCTTAACCAAGATGCATCAAGTACAATACTATCCAAAGTTCATTATTTTTTTAAGATGTTTTTATTAAGTTATATCATGAAACACAACAAGTAAAACGAAACCCTGAACACCCTCCCCAGTGTGCTGCGGCGCACAGTAAGAAGCAAACCTGTAAGTTGGTAGTGTTCCACTAGTCCAATCTGCAAACACAGGAAAGAAGCACATTACTCACGTAGTCCAAAGGTCCTATAGCACGCACAGCCAGTTTGCTTATTTTCCCAGGTCTCACCCCCCCCCCCTTGAATCTCTCCCAGACCTACATTATCCTCTGCCTCTCATCGATCCCATATCTTTCCAAAACTCGGGGGCAGCCAGTGTCAGGTAAATCAACTCCTCCACCCTACTACACCACTCAGTATTGGACTCCCAAACCTACTCCGTCAGGAGCAATGAACAGCCCTAGTATTGCACCACATTCGTCCTGGCTACTGCCAATGCCACATTGCAAAGCAGAAGCGTATACCTATTAAGCGTCACCTCCCGCCAGATGCCCAAGCAGACCTACCATAATTCCAACGCACAAAACCTTAGGATTCCAGCACCTGCCGGTCCGCTATCAGTGGCAGCTCCTCCGATCCGCAAATGACCAATCATTGTCCAGCTTCAGGCAAATCGCCCAATAGTACAACTGTAAGTCCGGGAGAGCGATACCCTTGTCCCCCGGTCGGTGCATCTGCATCTCAAATGAGATCCTCGAGACTCCCCCATCCAACAGAAGAACCTACACCTTCACCTCAAACTCGCAAAAAAAAAGATCCAGAACCTCAAATAATACTTTTTGCACCAGATAGAAGAAATTATGGAGCTAGATCATCGTATACAGGGTCGCCCTGCTCTGTAAGGACAGGGGCAGCCATCTCCAGTGGTCAATGTACCTGCGGAAGTTCAGCAGCTTCCTTCCAGCATTCCTCTAGTGAAACACTGTACAATCAGCTGTCACTAAGTCCCAAGGTACGTAAACCAAAGTTCAGACCACTCCAACTGCAGGGGCCACTTGGACAGCGGGTAGGCCACTAATTTGTCCAATTGACTGTAATACCAGAAACAAACCTGAAGGTGCACAAGATCTCCATGACTCTCAGCAGCGAGCCGCCCAGTTCTACCAAATAGAGCAAGACGTCATCTGCATACAAAGAGATCACGTCCTCCCATTCCTCATCCCATCGTAGGCCCTGCAACTGGATATCCCAATGGAATCAACTTCCAGCAGCTCTATTGCCACCGCAACGAGGAGCAGCAGGGAGAGGGTATACCCCAGCTTGGCACCTTGACACAGCTTAAACTCCTCCCACAGCACCCCATTCAACTGCAAAAGCCACACCCGTGCCAAGAATCCCAGGCCAAACCCGATTAGCTCTAGAAGATCCCACAGGTATGGCCACTCCACTGAATCAAATGCCTTCTTGGCGTCCAAATGTAAATGTAAATGTAAATGTCATGGTACTTATAGAGCGCACTGTCACCAGACGGTCACCTTGCGGTGTCGCCTATTCGGCTTCCTGGCGCTGATACTCATACTGCTGTGGAACCCCTCCTGGCTTTCCCTGTGTAGCGTCCACTCCTGGGCACCCCCAGGGTGAAGCCAGGCATCCTTAGCGCTGTTGGGGCCGGTGTGGAGGCTAAGCAAGCTATTGCCCAGAGTTGCAGCGTGGGTCCCGTGATTAGAATAGGCACCGAGGCAAGAATTAACAGGTCCGAGGAAATTGAGCCCGAGACCCCGCCGAGGCGGGAATCGAACCCTGGTCCCTGGCCAGAACTCTGCATCAGGGTCTGCCGCTCTAACCATTGAGCCACACTCCTCCACTCCAGCGCCAAGAGAAGAGCTGGCTCCCCCAAGATGCAGCAGACGAAACAAACAACTGAAGATCCCCCAAAGATTATGAAGCATTGACCTGTGCAGCATGAATCCTGACTACAAGTATCTTCCCCATCGTGCTCTTCACTTCGCAGAGACTGCTCAGCCATGCCCAAAACAGAGTTTGCGCTTCCTGGTGAACATGCCACCTATAGCCCTCCCACAACAGAGTCAACTGCCAAGCCCCATCCGGTTCGGCCACTGCACATATGCCACCTCCCCCTCTGACAGCTCCCTCTCCAGCTCCTTCACCCTCCGCAGTCATTCCCTCTGCTTGCCCACCACATGCGCGATCAATTGACCCCAGAGCACGGTCTTGGACGCCTACCAAAGCACCGTCCCCGAGGACACCGACCCCTCATTCTCCCAAAAATAGAGGCCTGATTTCTCCAATAGGTGACAGCAGGTGTCCCAGTTCGTCAATTCCCATGGGTCCAGCTACCAACCCAACCAATGATGGTCCCCAGAAACCCACAGTTCCATAACCATCGAGGAGTGGTCTGAAATATCTCTGGCCATGTAGGTGGTGTTCCTATAGTGAAAACTCTGTGACCCCGATACCAAAAAAGAATTCAAGTGCGCCCATGAGGTGTTAGCCTCATGTGAGAACTGCCGCTCCCCCGGATGTTTTACCCACCCGAAATCCTCCAGCCCTATTGACTCCTGGAAGGAGCATAGTCTCGGGTAATCCCCGAATGTCTCTCCTGACTGCACCATACTATCCTCAGTTCCATGCGGAATCAGATTATTGTCCCCTCCCCCACCAGCAACAAGTCTCTGGGCACACCCTAATCCATTTCAACATACTCTCCAGGCCTGAAGCCTGCAACCCAGGTGGACAATACCAGGAAGCCATAATCAAACACTCCCATTCCACAGGCCGCTCACCGCCACCCAGAAACCCAAAAAATCTGCACATGTTTCCCTCACCTGAAGGGTGTGGACTAGCGGACAAGCAATCGGACCCCCGAGTAGCCTGAGTGGTCTGGACCAGTGACCACAACTTGCCCCTCCTAAAAAATTCCCAGTGGAAACTCTTTAAATCTGTCTCCTTCAGTAGGACCAGGTCAGTCACCTGCCTCGCCAAATACCTCTTCACCACCTGCTTCAATTTGTTGTGAAGCCCGTTCACTGACCAGGAGAAGACCTTAAGGGAGATGCCCCCAGCTAAAGACGAAGAACACTTTTCTTCTATTGTCTGGTCGCGTTTTTCACCCCACTCCCATCACCCACCGACCACCATGTCTCCCAAACAATAACACTGCCACAGCCCCATCAAACAGTACCCCCCAACCTGCAACCTCGTGCTGCGGGCAAAGAATGACCTGCCCCCCAACGCCCAAGGCACTCGTTGCCCCCCAAGTATTTATATTGCTTTTCACCTTGTTCTCGAAGAACCAAAGATTATTTCACCTTGTTTGAGGTTTATTGTCTTCTACTTGACATTGAGGTTAATAGCACTTTCATAATCTGCACTTACAATCATTGAGACTTATTACTGAAACAGAGCAAAATTCATATCTTCATTTTTATTGTAAGTAAGTCTTTATTTATGTTTTCGCACTAAAGGATTAAACACCCATTCCATATAAACCGTTACTGATAGGTGTATAGGAGATGTTGCACATAGGAAATCAAAACAACACTAACAGGTTAACAACGCAGCAAACTATCTAACACAGGGTCCAGAGGATGACCAGAATTTCATGGTGCAAGGGTGCCTGCGTTGCATTCAGGGTTGTTTTTAGATAGAGGAAGTAACTTGGAGAAATAATGATATTTCTCCTCGTTATGCCTCCCCTGAGAGGCGCACATTGTTGGTGCATTCCCAGGTCTACCACAGATAGTAAATCTGGGAATGTGTCAAATTCCATGGGAGTTGCATGGGAGCACCCACGCAACGCCCATGGACTGCCTTCCCATGGCAGAGTAATGCAACACAGCGATTTGCATGGTGTTGTGTTACTCCTGATAGAACAAGCCACGCAAAGTGACCTTGCATGGCTTGATAAATCAAATTTTAGGGTTTGCGTTATGCATGCACCACATTGCGCTCTGCAAACATGATACAAACTCTTGATAAATAGGGCCCTTAGTTCGTAGATGTGCCAGGGGGGTTAGGGGATCATGTGCAAATGCCTGATATTGTCAAAAACGAAGTGTCAATCATGTTCCGCAGAGTGAAATGCATGTACCAAAGGGTTTGTAGAGGGTTCCACACCCCGACTGTTCGACTGTTTAACCATCGCCCATCTGATAGAGCCATATGTCAGGAAGAACCCACCATGCAGGCCAGGGTGCTCCAGGAGATCCTGAAAACTCTTGAGGGCCCCATCCAGAAATAGATCACCAGTCATGTGATGCCAGGTGTCCCCCATTCTTCAAGAGCTTTTCTCATGAAAGTGCTACCTCCAAGTGGAAGTGCCATCAGTAGTAGGAGCAATGGAATTAGGACGCAGAACTTTGGAATGTGGGAACCTCCGCCACGAGCATTCTAGGGCCATACACAGTAGGAGTGAGTGGGATCCATGGGCAGCAGAACCAGGAATCCAAAGGCTATGGAGGTATCCTTATCGTATCCTCAACCGAGTGAGGCCTGTCTCCCAATGATGTTAACCTCCTAGCCAAAAAGATACCCATTGACGTTGACCTGCTAGATAAGAATGTGAAATATGTGAGCTACAGATATCGTCCCGCCTCAGCTTTACAATGCCACCCTCCTTCGACCTTCCCCCCAAATCAAGTCTGTCAGTAACAAATCGAGTTTACAGAAGGTTTAGGGTGGAATAACAATTGGTAAGTCAGTGAAAAACGTAAAAGAGGAGCGGCAGTATCACCATTTTAGACAAAGCGACACGGCCCGCCATGGACAAGAGAAAGATTATCCAAAAAGATACTTAAGAACACAAAAATGGAGCGAGAGGCAGGCCGAATTGGGTGAACTCCTGGGGACTTCCTCTATGACTAAGTAGAGACGTCTAATATTGAGAGAAGTATTTTGGCATGGAATAAATCCATTCTGGCCCAAATGGACCAGATCTGGCAGGATAGGCAGTATTCTGTCTGCTATGATTTTGTTAAGGATCTTGTAATCAGTGGAGAGAAGGAAAATAATCCAATATGATGTAGGGGAGACAGGGTTTTGGTTGTACTTTAGTATAGGTACAGCCAGGGCCTCACACAGCGGCTGAGTCCCCAGTTTCCTGGCTTTATGCAACAGTTGAAGGAGTCACAGAACCAGGGAGGACTCATATGTTGCATAGATTTCAAGTGGTAGAATATTATTCCCAGTGGAAAAACTTCTTCGGAGGTAACCAATCTCCTGATTACTATCTTGCACTTTAAGAAGGGCTTCCATGGTGGCCCGTATCCCTCTGGCACTTGGGGCAGTACAATACAATTAATATCTTTTACAGTAGAGGCGATTCACAATTTGTGTGATTAAAAAAGAGCAATTGCTTTCCAACACTTTGTCTTCAACCCTACCATGACCCAATGGACTGGAGAAACTACAATGTTTTCCTCCATTATCCCAAATATGCTGTTTGTAGGATTGCCACCATATGTGGCATTCTTGTTTTAGCCGATAAAAATGATGCCGTCCCTATCAGATTAATGAGGTGTGATTGATTGTAATATAAAATATTTGCTGACATAGGATCATATTCAGTTTTGACCAACATGAAATTGCTTTCTGGCATTCTGGAGCCAATTATAATCCCAGGAAACTGGCCTCTCTATTTTCCCCTATACCATACTATTTACTTCCACTGAAAAAGAGTAGTAACTTTAACACATTCCTTAAGATAGAACGAGGCAAACATAATTATTGAAATGTGAACAGTCCAACAAAGCTCCATGCTCCATATTATTTCACTTATTTTAATCTTATTATTAACCCTATGTATTAGGCCTAAAATCATGCTTAATTGCTTGTCCATTTCTTTACCCAGCCACGTGGAGGGATTTTCCATTTCATTGTCACATTTCCTCTGAACGAAATTCCATTCTCCTCCCCACCTTGCCCATCTGAAAAAGAAAAAATAATATTTTATTTAAAGCATTGTGGCCAAGTGATTTAAGACTCACTTCCATAACACACCTTTGCAGCCTGAATTCTTCACTGTATAACGGGGAGAGGATGTGGCGCAACGACCACAGCTGTTGGTTTTGGAACTGGGGAACCGGGTTCGAATCTCAGCATCAGCTCAACAGCCTGTGAATCTAGACAAATCACTTAGGGCTTGATTTGGAAGTCAGCAGAGGGAATCCTCTTACACAAAAATGACAGATATCCTGTCCACTGTATTACAATCCCCAAAGAATAGAATGTGAGTGCCAAGTGGCAGGCGGGATATCTATCACATATGTAACTGAATGTTCCCCTCCACTGAGCTCTAATTCAGGCCCTTAATCTTCCTGTGCCTAAAAAATACAAAAAACAGAATGTGTCCTTGTGTAACATAGCTGTTGACCATGTAAGGCGCTCCAATACCTTTGGATCGAGTTTGCGCTGTATAACACTGCAAAAATAAAAAATAATGAGGTTATATATTCAGTAGCCCTCACATTGTTTAAACATCAGCAACAATGGTAACGTAAAGTTTTCGATCCCTTGAGGTATTACAAAACAAATACTGTCCATTTTTCAGCACTTTCAACCAAGCACAGTCAAGTAAAAGGGAACTCACCTCTTCCTTAATCAACTAACTGATGAATTTATGAACTGCCAATGTCTTTCAGCCAATTCTCATAAATGTTAGGGCTGAAGAACAGAGATATTCTGTTTTTTGAGAAGATGGTTTTCCATTTGGCCAATGGAATAATTTATTAATTGAGAAAAGAAATCCTAAAATAATTGAGTAGCAGGTGGGGTTTAATGGGAAGCGGATTGGCCCTTTAGGGAGCATACCTTAGAGAGCAGTCCTACAGTTGCGAGCACTTCTTATGTGGGCTAGAGGTGATTACGTTTTTGGGATTAGTCCTTCCTTATGACTCCATCCCCTCAGAAAAGTGAGGTTGGACATCCTGGCACTGATTTATAAATGGACGGACGGCTCATCATTCCGGCAGGGGGGCTGGAGTAATATACTCCGTCCCGCTGGTGGAGGGAACACCTGCCACATTTATAAAAGACCGACAAGCAGGCAGTCATTTAAAATGCAGTAGCAGGCGCCCCCGCCACAGCTTTTTCCTGCCATTATTTACAAAAAGAAAATCCTGAAACTAGATTTTCTTTTTGAAAATTAAAAAAAATGCCTTCCTGCCATGAAAGTCATCTCCCATGGTGATGGGGCCATTATTACCATTGTACTGTTCCCTACCACCAGGGTTTGCCTGGCGGTGATTGACAGAGTAGTCACAGCAGTAGGGAAATGTAAGGTCCCCTTGCATCAAAATCAAGCGGGCAGATCTTTATCTTGCCAGCATTTATATTCTGTCACCGTTGCAATGGAGTATGCATACTGCCAAGAAATTAATCTGACCCTTCTGACACAATTTTCCTGGTACTCTGCTGTGACCTGGAGCATTTTAATCATTGCAGGCAGATTTTCAGTCATATTAGTTTGTTGACAGCATGACTTGAGATGAAAACACTCTTATCTCCAGTGTTTCTATTTTCTTGGAATACTGGTCAATATTCCTTTCTATAGTCAATTTAAGGTTTTTGAAGAAAAGTGTCTGCATCTATATACTGACTAAATTAATAGTCTACTGAAATAAATAAAATTAAACATCATTTGTCTCACCAGGGGAGGTTTTTCTGGACCTATGACAAAACAATATCCACAAACACTGTCTATGGCTGATTGATGGAGGAGGTGTCCTCTTTCCAGTTAAGGAATATCTGAGGTGCTTTCTGACAGTTAACATAATGCAGTTTAACAAGAGTTGAATTTTGTTTTGATAGAAAATGGATAATTCATTTTATTCTCATATTCTTTGATAGCAGAGAGCCATTTTAGGCATTAAAGTCTTATGTTACATTTGTTGTTATTGGGAGTCCAGTATTATCTCTTCAGATTGGAAATTTAAGATTGTTTGAGGGCGAGAAATCTTCTCCTTATCTTAACATTGCATGGTGTGATGAAACATTGGCAGAACCAAGGAAATACTTTCATGAAGTATAGTTTTGCCTCTGTGCTTTAAAAGGACTATTCCATTGACTACTAACAGCAGTTTAACGTTGGAGGACATCATGGAGAGCTCTAGACCAAACAGTAATAAAGTGGGTGTTCAGATTTCCAATATTCTTAAGTTTGAGTACTTTGTTGAGTGCTTCTATTACTCAAAGAAAAAACGTTTGTTCCGACTAAAGGACAAAAAGGATCCTCTTCAAATGATAAGACATCACCCCTTTTTATTTAGAAAACCTTTTAGAAGAAATAAAAACACTAAAAACAAAGCAGTTTGCTCATGGCCAAATAACACATGTCCAACTACTCTAGGAACCAATATCACCTGACACATAATCCCATTTGGGCTCAAACGGGAGTTGAACCCAAAATAGAATTAGCTTCCTGATTGCAATCAGAAACAGAGATGACTAATTAATCTTGCAATGATTATAGCTGGCATAGCTTTTATTTTAAATAGAAATCACATTTGGCACACATTGATGTTTTCAAAATGTGAAGAAATTGGGTAGGTAATGTTTTGCTTCTGCATCAAACATAAGAATGGTAGACGGATTTCAATGTCATAAGTCATTCAATGCTGAAGATGTTTCTCCAGAGAAAAATTTAGAAGAATGATAGTTATTGGCAGCTTTAATAGTAAATAATCTTCAGAAGTGTATGGTTCTTCTATAGTGATGACGTTTTTAAGAATCACGTGAAAACTGCTTATATAAAAAAAAGGAGGTACTGATCACAGGTTTGAGAGCATGTGGAAATAATTTATTGAATTATACATAGGGTAATAGAATACCAGTTATCTTAAATGAAAACTGATGTCTAGCCTTTGTCCCCCTTTTTTCTTTTTTTCTTTCTTCCTGCATTCATAATTTCTTGTGTCTCCTTGCTCTTACCTCATGAAATGAATGTGGATAGTATTCCACAAAAAGATGCTTTGCAAGGGAAACATCTGGAACAACGAGGCCGGAGCCACGATTTCCAGAATCCTGCAACCACGCTTGCCAGAACAGCGACTTTGCCGTAACCATGCACATGCATGGGTAAGGCAAATGCGCTGTTCAGAATGGGTGTGGAAAGAGGAGCACCAGGAAGCGGACACAGAAACGTAAGTGGGGCTGGGGCCAGGTCTGGGGAAGTTTGTGGTTGTTTTATGGGGTGGTGGGGGTTCGAGATAGTTTTAAGGGATGGTGGGGGTTCAGGGTAGCTTGTTGGGGTGGTGGGGGTTTGGGGTAATTTTAGGGGATCTGGGTGTTTTGGGTTGTGTTCACGGGTGGATGTTCAGGGTATTTTTTAGGGGTTGGGGATTGGGGTAGTTTTTAGGGTTGGGGGTTTGGGGTAGTTTTACGGGGTGGTGGGGTTTCCCCTGTTTTTAGGGCTCAGGGGGAGGGAGTTGGTAGCCTAAGCCATGCATACTGCTTTACTATGCATGCCTTTGCCTCGAAAAATCATGCTAAAGGCATGTGTGGTAAAGCAATGCGTGGTTAAGACGCGGTCGTTGTACAGACCACATTGTTTAGGTATGCGGGGTTGAGGAACTCGTTGTTCCAACATACAACCGCTTTGCACTCATTTGTAAATATTATTCTAGTATTTAGTCATTTTTTTTGTTATCCTGAGATCGTTTACCTGTTAATTGTTGTAAATATGAGCTACATTTAGGTTTACTTTTGAAAGAGATATATAGAAATTAAAATCAAAAATCTAATTTTTGAGCATCAGTTTTGTGCTACAAATATTAAAGTATGTTTATACAGTCTTGTCAAAGTTAAGTTACAGTTTAATTAAAGTCTACAGGGAGCGCATGTGGCTTTGTGTTGATGGTGAATGCTAGATTTTATACTTGCCTGGAAACTTGATGGGCAATCACTGTAAAAAAAAAAAATCCAAGATAACATTTTTTTATGATAAGGATAAAAATATATTTCTTTTGGATTCTGAATTTTTTAAAATATTTAGCAACATTTGTATACAGTCCAAAGACTGTTGCCTCTGCTAAATAATTAGATGACTATTAAGCTATCATTTTCAAGGTACAGAAAGTTGGCTTGGGTTTCCCTTTACTGAATGCTGCCTTGATTAGAAATTTCTACAACTAGCCATATTAGTCAAAATATAAAGTTCTTAGTCTAATCCTTCACCAGTTGGATTTTATGCACAATTCTGTAAGACTTTTTTTCTGCAATGATTTCATTTTCAAAACTCATTCTACAGTAACAACAAATCACCATGTATCTATTTGGAGGATGTGCTATGTCTGGTTTAAAACAAAGACTATGGGCCAGATGTAGGAGCCCAAATACTGGTAGGTAACGGCCGATTTCGGCCGTTACCGACCGGTATTTGGGATTTGGCATGTAGGGGGCATTTTAATTACAGAATCTGTATATTTACCGATTCGGTAAATTTACAGATTCGGTAAAATACCGAATCGGTAAATTTACCGATTCTGTAAATCAAGATGTAGGTGGCACTGTAATCAGTGCCACAGGCCCTTACGGAATCGTTATTTACCATGGAATACTATTCCATGGTAAATAACGAATTCTAGTGTACATGCACATCTGTGCATGTACACCTGTGCCATGTTGGCACACAGACATGCCCTAAGGGCATGTCTGTGTGTCACATGGCACACAAGCCTGAAGCAGGGGTGCAACAGGGTGTCAAAGTGACACCCTGTCCCCCTTGTAAATTTGGTAATTTTACCGATTCTGTAATTACAGAATCGGTATTTGCTATTGAATCCTATGGGCTTCAAGGCCCATAGGAATCAATGGCAAATACCGATTCTGTAATTACAGAATCGGTAATTACCGAATCTTACAGATTCGGTAATTGTAAATTAAAAATTACCTACATCTGCCTCCTTCTAATTTACCGATTCATAAATACAGAATCGGTAAAATTCGGTATATATGAGTCGGTAAATTAGATTTACCTACATCTGGCCCATAGATCCTACCTAACACTAAAGGTATATACCCACACAATTCATATATTTGTATTTTGAATGATTTGATACATTATTGTCTCCGTGTCTAAAAAACGTTTTACCCAAACTGTTTCACTCCAAACACTTTTGTTCAATATAGGATGTTTTATTTCTAACAATCCATAAGCCTTTTTGAATATCATGCATGCTTCATCTAAACACAGATCCATTAGTATGGCCATTACTTTAGATGCAGAAAAAGATTTTGACCAAGTGGGATGGGATTATGCAATGAAAGCTCCTCAATGACACGCAATTGGGCATACATGAAAAAAAAGAATTTGATCTTTCTCTCTTCTTAATCACCTATTTATGATAATAGTGTTCTTTCTTCTTATTTTCATTCAAAAAGGGTATGAAACAAGACAGGCCTCTTTCTACCGAAGTATTTGTTTTACCTTTAGAGCAATTTCTTGCTAGCTTAAGACAAATCTATCTGTAGCAGGTTTTAGATATGGAAAGAGTTTACATAGTCTGGTTATGCAATACTGATTCTACTTTTTTTCTCTGAATGAGAAATTACAAAGTTGGCTTTTTTCCCTGAACTCGAGCATTTTTCTAAAGTTACTGGTGATTAATTAGATACTCAGAAGTCAGATGTGTTGCCCTTTAATAGAGTTTGTAAAAAATATATTTATTGGAACAATACGGTTTCATTTAGAATATTAAAAAAATTAATTATTTGGTTATGTGTTTTTGAAACTCTATAAATGGTATTGTGGAATTTCAACATGAAACATATTAATTCTAGGCCTGGGCGGAAAACTACACTGCGCTCGCGTAGTTTGCTCAACTACACGCTATGCGAATTGCACGTAGCACAGTGCAAAAATGCATAGCGTAGCATAGTTGGCATTTTTTGCTAACTCGCGGTCCTCACCGTCAAGTTGGCGACTGCGAGCGAGCAAAATGACTTCCCGGCGAGACTTTTTCCTCGTTCGCGATCAGCAACATCAAGTTGACGATTGCAAGCGTGGAAAATAAACTTACCGGCGAGGTTCTCAAGGCGGGGAGATCAGGTTTCTCATTGCGAGTGGTCACGTATGTTTGCGACCGCTTGTGATGAAAAACTACCAGTCCGCATTGAGAAAGCTGCCGCTCGAGTAAAAATCTACTCGAGCGGCAGAAAAACGACCGCTTGCACTGTGCAAGATGCCATTTGCAATGATTGCACAGTGTGGACAAGCATCCAGCACTGTGCAATCATTGCGAACAGCATTTCCCTACCGCACTACGCACTTTGGTAGCTACGCGTAGCGCTACTACGCGAACTACGCCCAGGGTTAATTAATTCAAAAGTGGTTGTAATAATGGAGAAATGGTCCCATTTGTTTTTGTCGTAGTGAAGAAGACATGTCACAATTAAAATTATGTTAGTCTAGCATATAGATGATACATTATCATTGGTTCTTATCAACTTCCCTGGGATGTTCTTAGGAATAAGGATAATAAGCTAGCCATTTTCATGGAATAATAAAAATTAGTACTGTTTGCATAGAGAAAAAATGAGTAAAGATAATAGGGAAGAAAATATTCTTGTTTACTTTAACATGTAACTTAGCCTTTTCCTTGGGACAAGCATGGCTTTTGATTAGTGGATGTGAATTTGGCTGTCAGAATATCTGTGGTTATAAGTAAGGGAAACTCCAATATATTACTTTTTGTATAAAATAATATTTAAACATGTCTCAAAACCTCTCTATTTATTAATTCTACATTTGCCACAAAAATAAGCTCAAGCTTAACAATAATGTTATTCACCTGAAAAATCGGATAACTAATGGTTTACGGTATAATTCAATTGTTATTGACAGAGTTTATATATCTTTTACCCACTTAAATCATGCCTATAGTCTTCAAGGTTATTTAAAGATCAGTATGATAAGCTTATTCCAGCAATTATTTAAGTTTATTATTTCAGTGATAAGTTAAGGTAATGTTAGTGTTCATTCATCTAATATGTTTCACTAAAGAATTCAATGTCTTGAGTTTCTGAAGTACCTAAGTTTCTATAATCATATAATATGATCAGAGGAAAGTCAAATATATTATTGCTGTTTGAATTGGAGCTAAATGTGGGCAAGGTACAGTTAAAAAATCAAGACCGCTTGTAATGCTTCAATAATTAGGCAGACTTGAATTTTTCATATATAATGGATGACTGTTGATGCCAGTTAATTATATAAGATGAAGTTGTTAGGTAAATGCAATTGTTGAGTCGATTAATCGGGAACTCTAGCTGACCTGGGGTTCCATTCTATTTATTAATTCGACATTTGGCACAAAAATAAGCTCAAGCTTAACAATAATGTTATTCACCTGAGAAATCGGATAACTAATATTTTACGGTCTAATTGAATTGTTATTGAAAGAGTTTATATATCTTTTACCCACTTAAATCATGCCTATAGTCTTCAAGGTTATTTAAAGATCAGTATGAAAAGCTTATTCCAGCAATTATTTAAGTTTATTATTTCAGTGATAAGTTAAGGTAATGTTAGTGTTCATTCATCTAATATGTTTCACTAAATAATTCAATGTCTTGAGTTTCTGAAGTACCTAAGTTTCTATAATCATATAATATGATCAGAGGAAAGTCAAATATATTATTGCTGTTTGAACTGGAGCTAAATGTGGAGCAAGGTACAGTTAAAATCAAGACCACCTGTAATGCTTCAATAATTAGGCAGACTTTAATTTTTCATATATAATGGATGAATGTTGATGCCAGTTAATTATATAAGATGAAGTTGTTAGGTAAATGCAATTGTTGAGTCGATTAATAGGGAACTCTAGCTGACCTGGTGTTCCATTACTACCTTTTCATACCTTTTAGACTAAAATCTGTTCCCAAATTAATTTGACTTTTAATATTTCTCTTCAAATGTTCTTTTCTAGTAAGTTTGTAGACAGCATATGTTAAGATCGGATAGCCTCTAGTAATAAAAAAACTTCTTGAATTATTGCTAGCTCCTGCTTTGCAATTAATTATTGTTGAGTAGAAAAAAATAAGTTATCTAATTTGTTTGAACAGTGTTTGTCATGAATACAGATTAGATTAAGCGAGTATTAAGATGTTTATCACCAGATGAGGAGATTTCCAAATCCTTTTTAAGTCCACATGTCACCAACACTTTGTCTGCACCATCACTTAGAGCTGCTGGCACCACTGTGATCGCTATCAGAGAGTTCCAGGGGTATTTCTATAGAAGTTGCAATGTTGTGCCGGAGGGCACAAAGTGGCATGGGTTGGAGATACCGACCCTTGATGAATGTTTGACTACAGGGCGGTGTTCCCACCTTGGCCCCGAGTTGACAGAAAAAACAATGCAACTCAGGTAAGAAGGGCGAGTGTGGTTACTTACAAAGAATAAAGTGAGGCCTAACAATTGTATTTTCTACTGGTTAAACTGTAACCTTTAGGATTCTCAAAAACCGAGAGGGATCAGGGCCCTGAGGAAGGCCAGAGACCCATAGGGGCTGTAGTTAATGGCTGAAACATGTCGGTAGGAGCCGTTGGGATGAGACGTAACTCCTCCTATAAACCCAACACCCATTTTTAACCCTGTCTAATGGGAACATTATTAAACTTGTACCTATTTAAGCAGTTTTACACTATTTCTTTTCTACATTAGGAATCCCTCATTTTGGAGAACTGTCTCCTTTTTCTTTTCTTCAGCACTCTACCCTGAGTGTTGATCTGCACCAGGATGCATGTATTGGCCCAATAATGAAACATGCCACTATTTACTGGGTGAGGGCAGTCTTAGGAAAATCCTTGGGTGTTCTTGTAAGGTTCTGTTTGTTTTAGGATCGACTCCCTGTTGTTGTTTTTTTCTCTCCCCTACAACGCACACCACTTGGCTAATCTTTCATTTGGACAACATCTGCCTGGTCTATCTAATACAGCAATCTTTGCTGTCCTTCTCTTTGTGTGAGGTTTATTACTGTGGTCTGTGCACACAGAGAGCAGCTGTTGCACCTGCACTGGCTGGTTGCTGTCACAGTCTAAAGTCACTGGGTTCACTGCTAGCACCATGAATCAATTGTGCAATTACTTGCAATTACATCTGAAAATGTCTGAATCCGTTCCTTACATGAACTGCTGAAGTCCCACCATGCCATGTCTGTTAGTTTGTTTACACCCACACCCTTCCATGAACTCACGGACAAACAAATGAAAATCTTATTCACTGCACCATCTAAGAACAGTCAGAGTATTAAGTCCATCTACAAGCTGAGGCTGATATGCACTTAGAGGTATGTCATCATGTGATACATGCATTATGTCCATCCCTGTCCTACACATTGCCCTGCAACAAGTATTTTTCAAATAACATCAGAAAGGAAGGTGTCATAGATGCCTCATTGTCGCAGGGGTCATAGAATGAAGTGGCCAGCCTGCACTACTCCGAACGTATCTCTCATCTATATGAACAGCTTACACTACTTTTGAACAGTGATAAACTTTTGTAGGAAGATATTACGATACATTTGCTTACACACATCACGTGTCACTACCATATTGTGTCTGCTCCACATATAAACATTGGCATAAACCTAAATTAGTCATGTGGGCTAGCGTGAATATATCATGCCTATCGGACGTTTGTACATCGAGCATGACCACAAGTAAAAACTGAATGTATTCACTGCCATGTAGCGGACAGCCATCCAAAGAGGTCCTGCTAGGTATTTTCCAGGACCCTACTCTGCAATAGAATGAGCAGCAAATTATATTGTGTGTAGGAGAAAGGGGATGCAGTCAACCCCTTCAGGATGTTCATGTATTTGATACAGGACTATTGGAAGAGATTGTCTATGTCATTTGGAATTCTGGTGGCAACACCCGCTACTTTGCAGTGTGTCATAATATCCTGTAAAATCCCCAGGCATGTTTTCTGGCACAGTTGGGTGTTAGTAATCCCTTCAGCTGAGGGTACCCTCGAGGACTCCTGCCCTAATGATGTCTGCATGGTGATAAGCTCAGGAATCGCTGATTTTGCTCTTTAGCTTCATTCTCTTCATGTACACGCAGTTAGTGTAATGATTAGGGGTGACCGTGACTCACACTGATTTACATGAAAACTCTGCGAGATTCCACAGAGTTCTGCCAATGGGTCAAAAATATGCAGCTCAGGTTGCTCGTGCCGTAATTTAGCACGAGAAGCTCTGAAAAATGAGCACAAATGGTGCCATGCAAGAGCACGTGGACTTTCAAGCTGATTTAGCTTCCGCTTGAGTAGAAAATCGACTCAAGCTACAGCAAATCTACTCGAACAGCAGCCCTCTGACCATGACCACTCGTGACCACCAACATTAGAAAATCACGCTAGGGGACTCAAAATCTTGCTCGCAATTTCTGGTGCCTCGAGAAATATTGCCAGGCGAGGCGATTTGCATAATTTGGCCAGTACTCCGCGTTAAAGAGTAATGCAGCGTGCCCAAAGCCTGCCAATTCCATGGGGTGAATGAAGCATTCCACCCACCCCTAGTAATAATCTACCAGCGTTTCTTATACACATTCTGCATCAGATCCAAGGAAAGTGTAGACAAATGTGCAGAAAGGAGGGGCAACAAACAGCTTTTAATGTGTATGTATACTGTTGGCTATGAAAGCCCTATAGAAAAAGTTCCTAAATTACTGGTTGTTCCATATGTTCACCTAGCATGATTTTTTTAAAAGATTTAGGTGTGTCTATATCCTATAGG
The DNA here is from genome assembly GCF_964261635.1 of Lissotriton helveticus. NCBI lineage: Eukaryota > Metazoa > Chordata > Amphibia > Caudata > Salamandridae > Lissotriton > Lissotriton helveticus. The sequence continues at coordinate 558,117,430 of NC_136071.1, read as the reverse complement.
TGAAGTAAGTGCTTTTTCCCCTCTAACTAGACTACCTACAGCACAGACCATCCAGGTAGGTCCCTGTCTCGTTCCCTTTCCCTTTATCTTATAAGAAACCATTAAACGTAGCACAGTACCTGCAGACTAAATTAGACCCACCAGCAAAATATAATTATGTTTTGTACGCCTGTCTCATAGCTCCTCCATCAAACTACAGAAAGCTGCAGCTCCCCAAGATTAGAGCACAGCTCTGACTACACCAGCACAACACTAATACGCGTACCACATAGAATCACAACAACTGCAACTCTTTGCCAACAATGCACTCTGCCACAGTGTAACGCGCTACCTGTTTGAAATTCCACTATTGGCACCCACAACAACATACAGAGCACTATATAAATGGTCCAGTGCAATAGTAGAGTTCTCCCGCTGTTAAATAGATTTACATTAGGACAAATGGAAATTTTCCTAAGGCAACCTATCCAAAATATTGTTCAATTGATAGATAATTTCACGCTTACTTTTCACGCATTTCCTGCTTGGTGCCCTCCACAGTGCGTTTCTCCCCGTACTCTGTTGGAGTCAGGTGAACTAAATATTTCGGTGTGTATTACTTCCCACAAGCTGTTGAGTGACATCTTAGCGTTGACGTAAACAATGAGCAATTGTGTGAAAGTTTAGAATTGTTTGCCCTGGGGCTTTAGAAAGAGAAAGAAGGGTCTGTGTACGTCTGTCTAATTAAGCACGCACACCTTAAAAATGCATTCTGTCACTGGGGTAAAAAAAGTCCTTTTTAAAATGAAAACTTTAACAAACAGGACCCTTTTGTCAAGCCAATAAATGTCAATTTGCTAATTAAGTGTAACCAACACCAGAGATCAGTTCTAGTTGCTTCTTTATCCTGCTTTATATAAACGTATTCCATTTTGCAATGTTCAAACACAGAAATAGGGGTTTCAAACATAGGGAACCGATTCTATTTATTGTTTAGTATCTCCAATGTAGTGATCAAATTCCAGAGTTGCCATTAAAACGTCTGTTTGTGTCAGGGGAGCAACAAAAATTCAATATAGTGTTTTTTTATCTTGAGTTGATAAATTGCTAGGAGGACTTGTATATTGTTACAGTGCCAAAAAATGGAATTTAGATTTATGTATTTGTCTTGTCATTTATGGGGTGCACTAGTGCTCAAAATGGTAAACAATACATTGAATTCACGAGTTCTGACTTCTTTTCACTTTGCAAGAGTAACTTTAATAGTCTTATGATGCACATCTACTTCTGTTTGCAAATGTTTAATTATCATTGTGCTGGCGTAAACCCATTGGGTAATTTCCACAAAATGAGAAGGGTAGCAGATGTGACAGCACAATTTCTCTAATGACAAGGAAAGTGACGTCACAGGAACAGCGAGCTGATAACACCACGGGAAGTGACATCAGACAGACTTTGAGCCTAATGATTTCAGAGGAAACAGATAACAAATGATCCTGGAATAGATATAAAAATCACGCCTTCAGATTGGTTCTGCAGAAGATAAAAATCAGGCAGAGTTTCAGTTATCGTTTTGGAAGAGGAAACCTTAAGGCTCCTGGGCAAACATGTTCAAAGTCTATATACCAATGTGCCTTAACTTGGGGAATAAATGACGCTTTAGCCTCACCTTGAGCTGACACCGGGACCATCTTGTTGAGCTTCCTGCAACTGGGGTCATACTTGTTTGCCGCTGGACAGTCCCCCCGCCGCCGCTTATCCCATCTGCAAGTGGCCGCAGTGCGGGGGGACTACACGTCCCAGGAGTTCTTGCGGGGCAGTCCCGCACACTGACACTGACCAACGAGCCCGGAGGCGCATAAATCACCGGCGCTCCCGGAGCTGAGTGGGAGACGCTTTAGCCTCACCTTGAGCTGACACCGGGACCATCTTGTTGAGCTGCCTGCAACTGGGGTCATACTTGTTTGCCGCTGGACAGTCCCCCCCCGCCGCCGCTTATCCCATCTGCAAGTGGCCGCAGTGCGGGGGGACTACACGTCCCAGGAGTTCTTGCGGGGCAGTCCCGCACACTGACGCTGACCAACGCGCCCGGAGGCGCATAAATCACCGGCGCTCCAGGAGCTGAGTGGGAGACGCTTTAGCCTCACCTTGAGCTGACACCGGGACCATCTTGTTGAGCTTCCTGCAACTGGGGTCATACTTGTTTGCCGCTGGACAGTCCCTCCCGCCGCCGCTTATCCCATCTGCAAGTGGCCGCAGTGCGGGGGGACTACACGTTCCAGGAGTTCTTGCGGGGCAGTCCCGCACACTGACGCTGACCAACGCGCCCGGAGGCGCATAAATCACCGGCGCTCCCGGAGCTGAGTGGGAGACGCTTTAGCCTCACCTTGAGCTGACACCGGGACCATCTTGTTGAGCTGCCTGCAACTGGGGTCATACTTGTTTGCCGCTGGACAGTCCCCCCCCGCCGGCGCTTATCCCATCTGCAAGTGGCCGCAGTGCGGGGGGACTACACGTCCCAGGAGTTCTTGCGGGGCAGTCCCGCACACTGACGCTGACCAACGCGCCCGGAGGCGCATAAATCACCGGCGCTCCAGGAGCTGAGTGGGAGACGCTTTAGCCTCACCTTGAGCTGACACCGGGACCATCTTGTTGAGCTTCCTGCAACTGGGGTCATACATGTTTGCCGCTGTACAGTCCCCCCCGCCGCTGCTTATCCCATTTGCAAGTGGCCGCAGTGCGGGGGGACTACACGTCCCAGGAGTTCTTGCGGGGCAGTCCCGCACACTGACGCTGACCAACGCACCCAGAGGCACATAAATCACCGGCGCTCCCTGAACTGAGTGGGAGTTGCTTTAGCCTCACCTTGAGCTGACACCGGGACCCTCTTGTTGAGCTGCCTGCAACTGGGGTCATACTTGTTTGCCGCTGGACAGTCCCCCCCGCCGCCGCTTATCCCATCTGCAAGTGGCCGCAGTGCGGGGGGACTACACGTCCCAGGAGTTCTTGCGCTACACGTCCCAGGAGTTCTTGCGGGGCAGTCCCGCACACTGACGCTGACCAACGCGCCCGGAGGCGCATAAATCACCGGCGCTCCCGGAGCTGAGTGGGAGACGCTTTAGCCTCACCTTGAGCTGACACCGGGACCATCTTGTTGAGCTACCTGCAACTGGGGTCATACTTGTTTGCCGCTGGACAGTCCCCCCCCGCCGCCGCTTATCCCATCTGCAAGTGGCCGCAGTGCGGGGGGACTACACGTCCCAGGAGTTCTTGCGGGGCAGTCCCGCACACTGACGCTGACCAACGCGCCCGGAGGCGCATAAATCACCGGCGCTCCAGGAGCTGAGTGGGAGACGCTTTAGCCTCACCTTGAGCTGACACCGGGACCATCTTGTTGAGCTTCCTGCAACTGGGGTCATACATGTTTGCCGCTGTACAGTCCCCCCCGCCGCTGCTTATCCCATCTGCAAGTGGCCGCAGTGCGGGGGGACTACACGTCCCAGGAGTTCTTGCGGGGCAGTCCCGCACACTGACGCTGACCAACGCACCCGGAGGCACATAAATCACCGGCGCTCCCTGAACTGAGTGGGAGTTGCTTTAGCCTCACCTTGAGCTGACACCGGGACCCTCTTGTTGAGCTGCCTGCAACTGGGGTCATACATGTTTGCCGCTGTACAGTCCCCCCCGCCGCTGCTTATCCCATCTGCAAGTGGCCGCAGTGCGGGGGGACTACACGTCCCAGGAGTTCTTGCGGGGCAGTCCCGCACACTGACGCTGACCAACGCACCCGGAGGCACATAAATCACCGGCGCTCCCTGAACTGAGTGGGAGTTGCTTTAGCCTCACCTTGAGCTGACACCGGGACCCTCTTGTTGAGCTGCCTGCAACTGGGGTCATACTTGTTTGCCGCTGGACAGTCCCCCCCGCCGCCGCTTATCCCATCTGCAAGTGGCCGCAGTGCGGGGGGACTACACGTCCCAGGAGTTCTTGCGGGGCAGTCCCGCACACTGACGCTGGCCAACGTGCCAGGAGGCGCATAAATCACCGGCGCTCCCGGAGCTGAGTGGGAGACGCTTTAGCCTCACCTTGAGCTGACACCGGGACCATCTTGTTGAACTGCCTGCAACTGGGGTCATACTTGTTTGCTGCTGGACAGTCCCCCCCGCCGCCGCTTATCCCATCTGCAAGTGGCCGCAGTGCGGGGGGACTACACGTCCCAGGAGTTCTTGCGGGGCAGTCCCGCACACTGACGCTGACCAACGCGCCCGGAGGCGCATAAATCACCGGCACTCCCTCCGCGTCGCGGGATCGCGTGCGAGTCGGCGCCGGGCAAAGCCCGGGCCAAGGGCGGGCCCGTCTAAGCCCGTCCAAGACAGGATAAGACTGGGCTGGGCCACCCACCTTTCATCTCCTCATCAAATTGAATGACTGACTGTAAGCAAACTTTGGTAATATCTCTGTTTTGCATTTTGTATCATTTATCTCATTGTGCTATTTGATTAGATACTTCCTGTGCCTCATCAGCGGTTATTCATAATTTGCGGCTTGGACTTTGACTAACTTGAGGGCATAAGATAGACAATGCCCTCTACAACAAGCAAAGCCTTAAAACCCCAGGCGGGAGGGGGGCTTAGAGGGACCTTAGATGCCTACCTAACTAAAGCGGTCTCGACCTTAGATCGCGAAATCTCTGTCGCCGAGAACCGCCTGTCCCTCGAGTTCCAGAAAAACAAAAGATCTTCATTGGGCTCAATACAGTTATCAAGGTCTCCACCTATACACAGCACGCAAAATAACCAAAATAATCATAGTACTTCCATCTTAGACATAGGCATCCCCCTTTTACTTCAAGACCACTGGCCCTCGCAGATATCATCTAGTGGGGGTTCGGTTGAACTGGTCAATCTGGACCCCTCCCTAGACTTTTCCCTTGAAGAACCTTCTCTTCTACAGCTCCCAAAACCAACGCCTAAGAGCACAAATAGTAAACAACCTCTAACCAAGACATCTGCGGGAACCTCACAGAAGAGGAAGAGAGGGGGAATTGTCCACCGTGGGAGGAGACCCAAGGCAGCCAGAATCTGTCCAAATTCTTAAGGGGCGGGGAAACACTAGTAAAAGAGCTAAACCCACAGGATAGCACACATCCATTTAAACCTCATTCTCTAGAAGCCCAACAGGACGTCACTATGGACAAGATGGAGTACTTAGTTAGGTCCCTACTTCTTCCCCTAATAGAGAGGGTAAAGAGAGAGGGCAGCGATATAAGCAGCCTGGTGGAAACTGTTGCCTCTAACACCAAAGCATTAAAAGATTTATCAATACTTATAAAGGCTAACATGAATACCAGACACAGCTTGAGCCACACTGAGGGTACTCCAAACGGGGACACACCTACACCTCCATGCCACACCTTACCTAGCAAGACAGCAAAGAAAGCATCAGTTGAAGGAACGAGAGCCCACACCACCCCCAAGAAGGCAAATATAGTCACCAGAAAAACTCCCATTACAACAAAACAAGGTAGAACCGATGAGTTAGGGGATAGGTCGACAAAGAGTAGAGGGCCAGACGATACCACAGCCAATCTACATCCAGCCCCCAAGGAGACTGAGAAAGCTCTAAACATAGAAAAGGCGTACCCCTTAGAGAGAGTCTCAAAAAATATAACCCGCCACGTAGATCTACCACCGGAGGCGGCCCCGTATGTTATTATTCTTACAGGGGTGCCCGAGCTCCCGGAAGGGAAGAGGGAAGGATATTATGATCTACAGAACAAAGCCACTTATTGGCTCAGTAACAACAGGCCATTGCCACCCAACCTGGACGGGCTGATACTACACGTGAGAAGGCTGGCTTGGTTGGGACAGAGACCCAAGGACTTATCAGGAGACGTTATAATCATCAACTTCAGAGATCCCAGAGTCCCTACTTATATAACTGATTGGTACCTAGGACGGGGAGGTAGCGGCATATCAACTAGGGATCTGAGCTATTTTTACCCACAACAAATAGTGTCATCCTGGGGGAGTCGAGATACTTATAATAGATCCAAACCCGCCCATGCCCCCCTCCTTAGGAATGCACACATGAATCAATGGGAAACGATACACAATGACCGTAGGAGTAACTGTTGGGGTGGAAGATTACAGAGCACGCTACACACTCCACACAACTTACACTGGTCTATTCCCTTAAGAAATAGTTTCAATGCACTTTCGGGATTGGACGACCTAGATTGACAGGCAACGAAACCCCCGGGGGAGCACCTAATGAACTCAGTAACCTCCATAATTTGGATTTGTGTGCCAGGTTTGGCAGCTCTGCATTGTCTCTAGCGCTGCGTGACTAGCGCCTCGCGTTTTTAAAACTGCCTGTTTTTCTATTTCTGTTAGTTTTGTTTTATTCTCCCCTGATCTTACCTGGGAGCTGGCCCTATACTTGCATCATAATAGGTTATACACCGCTGTTTTAGCGGGTCCGGTTCTGGGGTTGGTGGTGTTTTGCCTCGCCTGTCCTTTGTAACTTGGGCGCCATCTTGGTAAGGGCTTTGACGCTTTTTGAGCGCCATCTTGAGCGTCCTGGTGGGGCGGTGTGCACCTCACCTGGAGGCCCTATTTAAGGCGGTCTCCCGGATTATCCCGCCTTGTTGGATTCGTGTGGCAGGTTTGGCAGCTCTGCATTGTCTCTAGCGCTGCGTGACTAGCGCCTCGCGTTTTTAAAACTGCCTGTTTTTCTATTTCTGTTAGTTTTGTTGTATTCTCCCGTGATCTTACCTGGGAGCTGGCCCTATACTTGCATCATATTAGGTTATACACCGCTGTTTTAGCGGGTCCGGTTCTGGGGTTGGTGGTGTTTTGCCTCGCCTGTCCTTTGTAACTTGGGCGCCATCTTGGGAAGGGCTTTGACGCTTTTTGAGCGCCATCTTGAGCGTCCTGGTGGGGCGGTGTGCACCTCACCTGGAGGCCCTATTTAAACCAGTCCCCCTAGCGCAGCGGGATCGCGCAGCGGGTTTGCCTTCTCTTTGCCTGAGTCTTGCCAGAGTCCTGCCCGTCTGCGCCCGTCAGCGTCCCGGAGGCGGTGGAGCAGTGTAGGACTTTGGCTTGACTAGGTTCTTTTTTCTTCGTTGGAAGGATGATCTGCTATTCTTCTACGACTCTCCGGGCGTTGCAAATTTCTTCCTGTGCGTGTCGATCCGTTTTTCCGGATCGTTTTAGGGGAAAACGGCTCTGCCCTGGATGTGGTTGGTCGCCTGTCTATGCCCCCTCCGCCGATTTTCGGCGAGGCGAGGAGCGTGTGAAACATCTATGCTTACTGCTTAACACGAGATAAGTAGGCAGGCATGCCCTCGACATTTTTTATCTTCTTGTCAGGGAAAAACCTTTATGCCTTCTGCTGACCGAAACCTGGTTGGGGGAGACGTCCAATCCGGACATCCTAGCGGCTATTCCACCGGACTATAACATCTTTCCCCAGGACAGAGCCAAGGGAAGGGGTGGTGGGGTGGCGGTGGTTGTTAAGAAGAGTGTTTCATGCTCTATTCTTCCCTTGGACACTATCGCAGGCTCTGAGTCCCTCGCCTTCACTATTAGGCTGTCCCCGCATCAAGCCTTGAAAGGGCTGCTGGTATATAGACCTCCAGGACCTGTGGGTTCTTTTTTCGAGGACCTCCAGGTGGCCATCTCCGGATTGGCTTTGTCTGCGCAGCATTGTCTGCTGGCGGGCGATTTTAATTTTCATTTGGATGTGGCTGGGGATTCGAATTCAAATAAATTGCTTGACATCACTGCCCCTCTGGGCCTTGCTCCTTCTCTGACGGGCCCCACACATGATAAGGGACACACCTTGGATCAAGTGTTTTCATCGATCCCTTTAGTGGATATTGAACTTCTCCCGGTGCTCTGGTCCGATCATAGGTTGGTCAGGTTCTCCATACTGGGGAGTGAGCATCTACCCAGCGGCGCCCCCACCCAGCTTGGATCTGCCTCGAGGGCACTACACAGAGTGACGCCAGAATTGTTAGCTCAGGCGTTTGTTGACCATCCGTGCCCCCTCTCGGGCGACCTGGAGTTGGATACAGAGGCCATGCAGGTGTGGCTGGCAGAGAGGCTGAATGATCTAGCCCCTGTAATGGCCCCTCGACCTATGGCCAAGCGGCTGTCTGCGCCGTGGTTTACGGAGGCACTGCGTATCGATCGAAGCCAGTGTAAGGTGGCCGAGAGGGCGTGGCGCTTTCAGTATGATGGGGAGGCCAGATTTGCCTATAGGATGGCGGTTAAAGCCTACCATCGCAATATTCTCTGTGCAAAAAAAGAATATCTTGCCAGAAGGATAGAGGCGGCCTCCAACTCATGCAAGGAGATTTTCACTGTGGTGAGGGAGTTTACGGCCCCTAGATCCAACGTGCCTCAAATAGTGTCATGTGAGTCATGGGTCTGTGATCTCGCCAGGTTTTTTACGGATAAGATCAAATCGATCCAGGCCTCCTTTTCAGAGAGGTCCGTTGAAGGGTTTCTCAGCATTGGGACGGGACTCGTTCCATCGTCTACGCCAGATGTTGTTTTGGCGGAGTTCCCCTCTGTTTCCCCCGATGCTTCCCTTACGCTTCTGGCCAGTCTTAAATCAGGCTTGCCACTAGACCCATGTCCGGCCAAATTTTTGGCCAGGATGGCGTCGGTGATGAACCCATTGGTCAATCCTCTCTTGAACTCGTCTTTGAGGGAGGGGAGGGTCCCGCGGTCCTGGAAAAGGGCTATGGTGATCCCTCTCCTCAAGAAGCCTGGATTGGATGCTGAGGTTCTGGCCAACTACAGGCCAATCTCCCTTCTCCCGGCCCTGGCTAAGCTCACGGAGAAGCATGTGCATGGCGTTCTTTCTAGCTTTCTACAATCAAATGACCTACTGCACCCCTCACAATCCGGATTCCGGCCTAACTTAAGTACGGAGACGGCACTCCTCGAGGTGTCAGAGGTTATTCGGGAGACACTGGACGTAGGAGGCAAGGCCATGCTTGTCATGCTAGATCTGTCGGCGGCCTTCGACACCGTCCCCCATGAGGCGCTTCTTGCCAGACTTTATGACATCGGTCTAAGGGGGACGGTGCTCAAATGGTTTACATCTTTTCTTGAGGGCCGCCGACAAACGGTCTGGGCCTCCCCGAGCTCCGCTGAGATGCCGCCTTTGGGAGTCGGAGTTCCACAGGGCTCTGTGTTGAGCCCGGCTCTTTTTAACATCTTTATGACCCCACTGGCGGCACTGGCGGAGACTTTTGGGGCCCAGATCGTGTCTTACGCGGATGACACTCAACTGCTCTTCACGTGCAGGAAAGATCAGGCATTTGATGGAGAGAGCTACCGGGGGTGCCTAGGGATGGTTTTTGACTGGTTCCAGCGGAATAGCCTCAAGGCCAACTCCAACAAATCGGAGGTTCTGCTTTTCGGCTGCGCCTCGGACCCTGAATGGCGGGAGTGGTGGCCAACGGACATGTGTCCCCCTGCTCAGTCATCTCTGGTGGCCAAAAACCTCACGCTAAGATCACACATTCTTGGTCTGTCGGGCACTTGTTTTGGCATTCTGAAGATGCTCCGGAAGTTCTTACCTCTGCTTACAGAGGAGCATAGAAAGATCACTCTTCAAGCCTTATTAGGCTCTAGATTGGACTATGCCAATGCCCTATATTTAGGGCTCCCGGACTATCTTGTCCAGCGGCTGCAAGTGGTGCAGAACTCCGCGGCTCGCGCCATTTTTGGCCTTCATAGGCGAGCGAGAGCATCCGGGCTGGTGCAGTCGCTTCACTGGCTGCCCATCCGGAAGCGGATTATGTTTAAAACTCTGACTCTGGTGCATAAAGCACTTTTTGGTTCGGGAGCAAGGTACCTGCAGCAAAGGCTTGCCTTCTATCGTCCGGTCCGCTCACTTCGGTCGGAATCTTTGTTCATGGCCGTGGTCCCGTGAGTGAGGAAGGCTCGCACTGGGGGTCGCTCCTTCAGTCTCAGGGCCCCCCAGCTGTGGAACTCCTTACCTCTGGCTCTACGTAGTACTCCCAATCTGTTTCTGTTTAGGAAGAGCCTTAAGACCTGGCTCTTTAACCTCTAGGGTGTTCTTTTTTCCTCTGTCTCTGTTTTATGTTGTTATGTTTTTTAATCGCTGAGCTGCCTACATAAAGCGCCGGGACACTCTTTCTGAGTAGCCGTGCGCTATACAAATAAAAGTATAACATAACATAACATAACATAACATAATCACATCGCTACCTCAGCCTAATAACTATGACATACATGGTAGTACAGAGGACTTACACGAATCAAATGAATCTGCCACTAGCAGCAAAACAGCAGTGAAACCAGCAGTAGAAGTAGAGGACATTTATCATCAGAGCACACCAAAGAGGCAGTATGGCAACCTCTCACTCCTCGCTCAGACACCAATGGACCACTTTCTATCTAAGGAAAGTGGCACAAGAGTAGGCTCTTCAGTGAAAACTACTGGGCCCAAGTCAGGTAATCACTCTTACAGTCTCCTTACCTGGAACGTAGTGGGCCTGTCTTCTAAGGCCGCCCAGCCTTTACGGCTTGAGGTTATTGCGAAAAACACTATAGTTTGTTTACAGGAAACCTGGTCAACTGAAGAAACTCACATTATAGGCTTTCAAACCTTTCATGCACCAGCACTTGCCAGCAAACAGGGTCGGAACAAAGGAGGTCTCTGCACCTATCTCGCAACTACAGCTGACATAAAAGTTACCAAGCTCCTAAATACAGTATTTTACCAGATACTGGTCCTCAGAGGGAGTCACTTACCTAATGTAATTTTAACAAATTTTTATAATAATGTACCCCTTAACATAATTGAGCCTACTTTCTACAGCCTCCTGAACAGTCTAATATCTTTAAGAGATCAGCTAGCAGGAGACAAGGCGATAATATGGGTTGGCGACTTTAATTGTACTGCTGCCCTTGTTCTGCTACTGGTTTGTGCGGCCTGGCGGATTATAGGGAAGACTGTCCAACCCACTTCGTCCACTCAAAATTAGGCAATATTATCAACAACATGATTTTTCACCTCATCTGTCCCTTGTGAATGAGCTATGCAGCCCGATTGTCCCTTTCCAACCAACCTTCAATGGACGGGGGTGCAATCCTACTATCGATTTTACGCTAATGTCCTCAGCTCAGGCAGGATCCGTGATCACTTGGGAAACAGGGAACGATCTCTTTGGCGACCATTATCCCATATCGTTTTTAGTAAAAAAAAAGGGGGAGTTAAAACTAAACAAAAAGGAAGTTAATTACACATCAAATGTCAAACTAACTGCAACTAACGGCTATGTTATCAAATGGGAGCAGGTCGAGCCCGTCGGGTTCTTAAAAAACCTAATTACCGCGTCCCTCGAAGACATTTTGATATGTCTGACAGACGACGAAGAGCCTGACAAAGTCATGGCCTCCTTCTCAAACATTCAACTAGCGGTGAAGAACCTTCTAACCAGAGAACGTAGATCAATCGCAAATAAAGCCAAAGGGTGGTTTGACCACAAATGCACTAAAGCATTAACATCCTTAAAAAGGCATTACAGAATAAACCTACAAATCAAGATTTAATTCGTCAAGCGAGGAGAGATTACAAATTAACTATTAACACCAGGAAAGCCACCCTAAAGAGGGAGGCCTGGGCGTCCCTGCGCAAGGCCTCGGAACAACGAGACAACACGGCTTTCTGGAAAGTGATCAACGCCCCATACCTGCAAAGCAGAGTGGAGGACTTTATAGACGTAGCTATTCCAGGGGACACATGGGTGACCCATTTTAAACAGCTTTACAATAGACAGATCGATGGGCATAGCTTGACCACTCTTAATGACAGTATGATAGGCCCAACCAAACCTGATTACTTAAGCGCATTTCCCCTAGACATAACCTTTTGTTATCAAGAGGTCATTAAAGGCATCATGGAGAGTTCGTCTGGTAAGGCTCCTGGCCCCGACGGCGTCCCTATCGACGTTTATAAGGCAGAGATGGACTTCTGGGCGCCCCTACTCACGAATGTCTTAAATACGTCCAATCAACATGGATTCATTCCATCTTGGCACAACGCAATAGTCGTGCCAATATTTAAGAAGTGCAATAGAAACGACCCCATTTGCTACAGGCCAATCTCTCTCCTCGATGCCTTAATGAAGGTGGCCGGCAGAATAATTCTAAATAGAATTCAAAGCTGGGAAGATGAAAATCAGGCTATTTCCAACTTACAGTATGGCTTTAGGCCAGGGAAAGGGACGGTGGAACAGTGTTTGAACCTGGCCCTAATCACTGCAAAATATACACAGGCAAGGAGCGGAAAATCATATATCACCTTTATAGATCTAAGCTCCGTCTTCGACTGTGTGGACCATGCGCTTCTATGGAAAACACTGTTCAACCTGGGCATTAAGGCGGAAATCCTCACCTTTATTCAAGAATTGTACAAAGATGCAGGAGCAAGGGTGAAATTTGGACGCCAGGGGGAATGCTCAGCTAAATTTCCCATTTTAAGGGGGGTTAGACAGGGGTGCATATTAGCCCCCCTGTTGTTCACCATTTATGTTAATTCTATTGGGGATCACTTAAATGATTTTCAGTGTGACAACCCCTCTATAAATGGCTCACCAGTGCCACTACTTCTGTATGCCGATGACGCGGCAATTATGTCGCGGACCAGAATTGGACTACAGCGGGCAGTGGCACACTTTACCACTTTTATGAGGTAAAAGGGCCTAAAAGTAAACACCCCTAAAACCTACACAATGTCCTGTGGTCGCGGGCCAAGAAAGGGACCCTGCCCTATATATCTAGAATCACAAAGAATCGAAACAACTGACAGGTTCTGCTACCTAGGTGTTACCTTCGACAGGAGGGGGAGCTGGCAGCCAGCAGTAGCTGCTAGGAAATTAGCCTTCACCCGTTCCATTGGCGCTCTGAATAACTTCTGTGCAAAAATTGGGGGAAAGCCCGTGAAGGAACTAATACAGATTTATAAGGCCAAATCCGTATCCACAGCAACATATGGGGCCGGGTTATGGGGGACAGAAAACTCACAGATGCTACAAAGTTGTGAGAACCAGTTCATCTGCCACTTACTTGGCGTCTCTAAACACACATCAACATTTATGACGCATATCGAAGTAGGACTCCCCTACATTTGTGACACCATCAAGATTTCTCCCCTAATGTTGTGGCATAAAGTCTGGGTGACGGAAGAGACTACTTTCAACAGAGAGGTATTAGCCGATTGTCTCTCACTGGACGGGGTAGTCAATATTAGATGGCCATCGTACGTGAAAAATTTCTTCACGAAGATAGGCCACCCAGAATTTTTTGACAAACCGTCCAGTATGGAGGGGATATCAAGAGGCGTGTTGAAAAAGATGGCCCTTGACCAGCTAATCAATGACAGATGGAACCTAGAGAAAAAGAAATACACAGTTCTCAGGTACCAGGCAATCACCCAACATGAAGGCCTTCAATACTATCCCACCTTGGACTTAAGTCCATACGCCCGCACGCTCATGACCCGTCTGAGATTAGGCACTTTCTTCCGCATGGTCACCTTTCCCACCTGTAACGACTGGTCTTCAGAAATCCAACTGTGCCCGTGCGATGATATTTTAACACAATCCAGCATACATTGCGTGTTGTTTTGCACTTTCTATAAGAGACCGCGAAGGGCCCTTTTGATACCCGTTTTGAAAGCTTGGGGGATTCGGTCCTGCAGATCAGCATACATGAAATTACAGCAACTAGAAGATGTTAATGTTATACACGCAGTCTCAAGCTTTTTAAAACTCATCATTAAATTTAGGAACACTATGTAAAGCCTATGAATTTAAATTGTGTTGGTCAAACTATTGTGCAATGAATCTGTTATTTTGTAAAATACTCTTTTAATCATAAAAATATCTGAAATGTTAACTTATGAACATTTTTAGCATTTAATTGTTCAAGCTTATTCTGACCATTATGTTTTACTAGTTGTCTAATGTATTTATTGTATTTTTGTGCTTTTATGATTTTATCTTGAAAATCGAATAAAGCTTGTTTTGAATTTGAATTTGAATTTGACTTCTGTGGCAATAAGGAAACATTTCGATTAAGGGCTTTGTGGGATATCAGGTGGAGCCCCCTGCTTTAGACCACTCAGTTCTCCGAGCAAAATGGAAGAAAAAGCAGCCAATCGATTTTTAAAGAGTTAAAATTACTGTAGGGAGAATGGAGACAAGGGGCATGTTTGTTTGGAGGATGGGCACTTTGTCACCAACGTGTCTGCCTTATTACAGTTGTGGTGAGAAATAATGCACTTGTAACAAGGCGGAAGGAATATCCTCCAAACTTTAAATCAGTCCCAAGGACTCCTGGAGAAGGTAGTGGGAAAGTCTGGGCACCCGCCAGTTCAATATCACAGAGGCTCAAAACTGGAAGATTCTTTTTAACCATAATTGAATCTATGTATGCTATCCTCGCTCACATCTGAGGAGATTTTATCTCATTTTCTGGAGATAAAAACGACTAAAAAGGACTTAGTAAAGTTGCTGGCTACAGACAACACATGAAGGGCCAACAGTTTGCAATCGCAACACATGATGACTGCAAGATAATAGACCATATACCAATTGCTGTGGCACAGAATACATGCCCCTCAGTGGCTTTATGATACCTGTCAATGCCCCTATCACAGCTTCTGTGTGTGCTTGCAATTAAGCAGACAGCTCATCTAAAATCTTTGAATCTCAAAAGTTATACATGCATTCTTAGGAGTTCCATCATTTAATTGACCATAGGAGGATGAAAGGCTGAGAGGACGCTTGGAGATTGGAAATTGGAACCATGAAGTCAAATGCAGATCTCTATAGTGGATGCATTAGCCCACTAAGTCATCATACCCAACTTATCTAGTCTTCTCTTCTGTTCATATTTGGCATACGCAGCAGCCGTAAGGTGCCATGATCACTCTGTATGCTACAGAATGGAACATGGGCAAATTATTTCCACATTTAGATGGAAAGATAGCCCAAGGCAAACAATTTCTCAATCTGTAATAAAAAAGTAATGGGCAAATATTTCGATTGCGATTCAGAATGGCAGCTCTCTGCTGTAGAGGCAGGTGGGGCCCCTAATTCCTAAATTACTTACCAGTAATTCTATTACTCTGAGTCATTACTAAGCCTGGGCGGACTTTGCAGAGTCCATACTAAGCCTGGGCGGAGTTCGCAGAGTTCAGCAAAAAAAATTCTGCAGCGCTACGCGGAGCTCCGCAAGCGGCGGAGTGCGTTGGATAAACACTGTTCGCGGTGATTTTCAGTGCCAGGTGCTTGTCTGCACTGTGCAATTATCGCACACAGCACCATGCACAGCATAACAGGGTGCTGCTTCATTTCTGCTGCTCGAGTAGATTTTTAATCGATAGGCAGCTTTCTCAACGTGAGCGAACAGTTTCTCAACGCGAACGGTGGCGAGCATATGCGACCACTCGCAATGAGAAAACTGACTGCCTGCGTTGTGATATCTCGACAGGGGGGTTGATTTTTCACACTTGCACTCGCCAAATTGATTCAGAGTCAGTAACCACCAGCATCAGTCAACCAATGGGTGTGATCAGGGCAAATCGGATGACTTTCCTAAACTAACTTTATCCAACCTTTAATGTCAAATAAAAGGAGAGTGGGGTGTCTATGTCACTACATTACAAATCTGTCTTTGGGAACGTTCCTGGTGAGAGGAGATTTACTTCCTGGAGAAGCCAGGGAGAGGAAGGGGGCTGGGAAAAAGGCTGGACTTCAAAAGCAGCAGAACAGTTGTCACTGGATGCATACCATAATGCAGATATTACAATTTGACCAGCCCTGGATCCCTAAGGGAGGAGGAATTCCGTTGATTTAATATGTTAGAGGAATTACAGATTTCAACCACCTGCTTAGTGTCTGAGAAGAAAGATGACCCCCCTTTTATTTGTTGCACCAAAGTCGGCAAACAAAGAGTTCAGTTTTCTAAACTGGGAAACCCTATTCAAATAAATGAATAAAGCTCTCTTGGCATCCAATTAATTCAGCTCAGCCTCCTAAGGAGATGAAGGATTCGGAAACCACTCTGGTAGAATGACCTACTGCTCATAATTAGACCTTGCAGTCACTTTAGGAGAAAAAGATGACCCAGCCTCAACACAACACTATCTTGGTATATTCTCAAATATGGATGTCTGGCTGAGAATATATTTGCGTATCAAGAGGGAGAGAGAGGACTAGATAGCTAGTCGGTATCCCCAGGGGTATCTATATATGTATCAACAAGGACTAGCTATTCGTGACTTGTGTGTCAGAACGCTATGACATGTACATTGGCACCTATTGGGTGTCTTCATGAAGCCCTCACCCACCAACCTAGTTGGTTGCATGCTTCATCATCGGGCCCACCCAGTGACACCTAATGTGTCCCGGGTTTGCTTCGATGCCTGATTACAGCAGATCAGGTATTCTTACTGAGAGTGCAGTGCTGTGAAAAGTGAAGTGGGATTAAAACGGCTTGACAGGGGTCCCAATACCCGAGGGCTAATTAAATTTTAATAAATGGGCTCCTGTCAGCGGTTATAAACAAGGCGGTGGGGATGTCATGGTGGCGAATTACGGCCTCCTACATCCAACGTGGGTCGACATGTTTCAGCCAGTGGCTTCTCTTAAATCTAGCTTTCCTCAGGACCGTATTTTTAAGTGTGGTGCAAATTAAAGAAATAATTAAGTGAGTATTGTGGATTATGTGTCGCACTCACTAAGGTGCTCTAAGTGTAAGAAGGGGATTCCCTTCTCAGGCATACGCTAACGATTTGTCTGCGATGCTTCCAGGAGTGGGTAGGTTAAAGAAATGACCGACAGTCTCGGTGAGGACCTGCGGGATACCTGTGTGCCCTCCTCGCACTCCGGACAGTCCAGAGTGCGAGGAGGGCACACAGGTATCCCGCAGGTCCTGGCCGAGACTGTCGGTCATTTCCTTAACCTACCCACTCCTGGAAGCATCGCGGACAAATCGTTAGCGTATGCCTGAGAAGGGAATCCCCTTCTTACACTTAGAGCATCTTAGTGAGTGCGACACATAGTCCACAACACTCACTTAATTATTTCTTTAATTTGCACCACACTTAAAAATACGGTCCTGAGGAAAGCCAGATTTAAGAGAAGGCACTGGCTGAAACATGTCGACCCACGTTGGATGTAGGAGGCCGTAATTCGCCACCGTGACATCCCCACCGCCTTGTTTTTAACCGCTGACAGGAGCCCATGTATTAAAATTTAATTAGCCCTCGGGTTTTGGGACCCCTGTCAAGTCGTTTTAATCCCACTTCACTTTTCACAACACTGCACTTTCAGTAAGAATACTTGCTCCGCTGTAATCAGGCGTCAAAACACACCCGGGACACATTAGGTGTCACTGGGTGGGCATGATGATGAAGCATGCCACCAACTAGGTTGGTGGGTGAGGGCTTCGTGAAGACACCCAATAGGTGCCAATGTACATGTCATAGCGTTCTGACACACAAGCCACGAATAGCTAGTCCTTGTTGATACATATATGGCTGAGAATGTACCCAGCTCTCTTATTCTCTTGAACATAGTGATTGCCATCAAAAACACACCTTTGTTGTAAGAAACATTAACACAAAAGCCTCTAAGGGTTCAAAATGATGAAATGCCAAAACTTCGAAAACTAATACGAGATTCCAGGAAGGTAACAGAGGTCTTAAGGCAGAAAAACCCTTAAACAATCTAGATGCAAGAATCCCTCAGTCTGAAACATCTGCCCAATTTTCTCTGAAAGCCTTAATACAAGCCCACTGCAACTTCAAAGTTGCCACTGTTAGACCAACATTAAAACCATAATTAAGAAATTGAAGTATCAAAACATATGAACAATGCAAAGGGTCTAGCTGCCTGACCGCACACCATTTAGAAAAGACGCTCAGTGAAGGGAATAAGACTTTCTAGTAGCTTCATTCCTACTGGCTTGGATAGAACCTGTCAAATTTTCAGAAATACCCATCCTTCTCAGACCTAACCTCTCAACTTTCAAGCCATTAACTGAAGTTGATGGAGGATCATTTGAAATAACTTTGGAAATATTAGAGGAGAGAGCTGGATGGCAAGTAGCCCTTCCTGCCCCACCTTCATTTTCACTATCAGAGGAAACCAGGAAGAGTGGGCCCAGGCTGGAGCAATAAAAATCATTGATGCTCTCTCTGATCTCACCCTACCAAAAATTGCGATAACAGAGAGAACAGGGGAAATCACACAATGTTCCCCTGGGCCAGGAACAAGAAAGCGCACACACACCAAGCCTTCTCCACCTTGGTTCTGGAAAAAACTGAGGAAGTGGGGAATTTAGATAGTCTGCAAACAGGTCTACTTCTGGAACGTCCCACTTACTGCAAATCTCTGAAAGCACTACTGGATTAAGAACGAAATTCTGGGTTGATGGAAATACCCTGCACATTCCATCAAGGACCATGACCTCATGCCTTCCTACATGTTCAAGTAAGTCTTATTTGAAATATTGTCTGTTCCTATCAATACTGATTATTTCTCTATTAGCAGAGAAAACTGTTTGAGGGCTCCATTAACTACATCCAACACCCTCCAATTGGAATATTTCCCCTTCTCTGGAAGGGATCACCTTGCATGAACTGTTTGGTAATCCAGCAAGGCTCCCTAACTTTCTGGCATCTGTTGTTATGATTTATCAGGATGGAGGATTCAAGAGGAAGCCCTTCGACAAATGTACTAAATCTAATTCTTTCCAGATTACACTGGAGAGAAATAACTTCTTCTCTGACTGATGTGGCGCTGTAGACCAAATTTGGAGAAACTGGTTGACAAACAAATAGAGGTGATACCTCACCCATGGGACAAGATAAATGGAAGCTGACATGTCCCCTGAATTTTCATCCATTCTATGGCTGTTGGATGCCTCGTTTCAGAAATTGTGGAGATTCAAAACCATCTTCTAATGTCACCTCAAAGGTGAGATTTGCAACCATCTTCCAATGTCTCCTCAAAAGTATGAACACAATCCCAATATCTGTCTGGATCCTTGTTCCTGTGAAATCTAGGTCTTGTGAAGAAGACAGTCACAATTGCTCCCAATTTATCAGAAACCTAAGTTTCTGCAAGAACTCCAGAACTCTGTCTTTTAATTTAATTTAAAACCTCCTCTGCTTTGGCATAGATCATCTAAATAGGGATGCAAACGCACCCAATCTCTGTGCAAGATGCCAGCAAGGGTCCCAAACTGCCTTGGAGCGAGCTTGATGGGAGAAGTGCAAACTGATAATGCACATCTCCTAAAGCAAACCTCAAATATTTCTGATGCCACGGGAAGATCGGAATATGGAGATAAGCAATCTTGTAAATCTATGGCACCATGAACGCATCTGTTAACACCACAGGAATCAATTTTGTAGACTGTCCATTTTGAAGTGAACCGACTTTGTCCATTGGTTGACTTTCTTCAAGTATAGGACTGGCTTGAAGGCTGCTGACAGCTTTATTGCTGAGAAAGCGAAGGAGTATAATCTCCAACCTTTCTCTTCTGCGGAAACTGGCACTATTGCTTTTTTTCTTTAACAATGTCTGTATTCCTTACAATAAAGCAGAAGCTTTTTCTCTGTTCCTTGGAATAGGAGTAGGAATGCTCCCCAAGCGTGGAGGCTTGAATTCAAATTATATCACATATCATATCTTGATGATATTCAGAACCGACTGATCGAGGACGTCTTCTTCAACTCCTGTAGAAAAAATTGTAGTTGGCCCCCAACCAGAAACATCTCCTTTTTATGATAGTCAGGACCTCAGCTGCTTCTGTCACAGCTTAAAAGTGGGAAAATTCGAATTCCTCTGTTTACTCCTGGGTTGAAATCACTTTCTTTGAGAGGATTTGTTGTAGTATGACCCTTTTTCCTGTCATCATAGCCTCTTAATGAGCTACTCTTACTTGTATTAGGTAGAGCATGTTTTATGTCTTTAAAAGACTTTGTCATCATCTGTTCTAGCTGGTCTTCAAACAGTTTCTTGCTTTGGAATGGGATTTTCAATAAAGCTGTCTTTTCTGCTGCCTCAGCTTTCCAATCTCTCAACCACATGTGTCTTATTGCCAAGATAGAAGAACCTCTTGCCAATAATGTTGCTTTGATAGCATCATAGGAGATATAAAAGAGGAATCTTGCATGCTGTTGCATATGGACCACTAACTCAGAACAATCCTCCTCCTCTTGCATGGTGGCTAACAAATTCTCGTAGTCCTTCATTAAAGACTGGATCGTATAAGCCACATTTGTCCCCGTCGTTAGTGACATATTATTAGCTTTCTGAGCCCTTTTCATCACCTTCTTTATACACTTATCAACTTGATCTTTGGGAGAAGAGCCATCTGGGTTTCAGACGTATGTCCAATTAAGGTGGCCAGCATAGCATCAATTGTAATAGAATTAGGAAGATTTTCTCTGCTTCATCCAGTATGTACATCTTCTGCAAGAATCTAGGGATACTTAAGTACTCCTTGTCCTTCTACCTCTACAAGATAAGGTTATTCATTTTTTCAGTGTCATGGACAGAGGAGGTAGCGAGAACATTGCAGAAAAAGTTGCTCATTCCCAATTGGCTGTGACACCTCTGGGAATCCCAGGTTGTATCATATACGATCAAACACCTGGTAGATCTCTATTAGTATGTTTATGCCACCAACTGTAGAATTCATCCCGGAGTCAGAACCTGTAGAAGGAGAATCCTCTCTGGTTCTCTCTTTCTGTTTTTCCTCCTTTAGAGCCTTTGCAACCACATTCTTAATCAAAACTTGAACTTCTTCATAAGAAACAGATCGGGACTCATGCGGGTGAGACTTTCATTTAGAGAGTTTAGAAGGACTACTAGAACGATAACTCTCCTCCCCCTCAGCAGTTTCCATGATCTTTCTTCCTTCCTCTAAAGGAGAGAAAGAACTGAGAGGGGAAATCATACTTCAGACCCTTACAGTGGTAGGCTATAACATCACATTAGGTAATTATTAACCTAATACCAAGAAGAGCTTCTGGAAGGAAGAGACCCCTCCTCCTCTGAGGAATCAGTACAATTCCTTCTTTTGGATATGTGCTTCCCCTCCATGGATAGAGGAACAAACAACAATAACCCAGATGTTTAAAATGGTTTTTAGCACAGGTGCTTTATTGTATATAAAAAAAATAAAACAACAAAAAAACACAAATACCTTTAGATGGGGTCTGAGGCGATATTTTAAAACCAGCCTGGATGCCTTGCCCCAAATAACGATAATCACATACAAAAAGTATCCAGGGGTATATAACAATGTCCGGAGCACTATAAATTCTAGAGAACGAACACAACAATGAGAGAACGCCGCAAAAATGGAAAAGATATATATGAAAAAAATATTCAATACATTTCCTGATTCTTATCACTCACCAACTTGGTGACATGCTTCATCATCTGGGTCTCCTCTTTAAGTCACTCTAGTGACCCTAAGGGCTACAACCCTATTATAGTGATTGGGGAGCCCGAGGATGTTTTCATATAGTTGGTTCACGCGCTAGCCTACCAGATGAGAGTAGCTAATCGTGAGGGAATTAAGTACAGTGCATTAGTGATAAGTGAAATTTAAATTGAGTTGCGACAGACCCAATATTTATTATTGTCTCCCGCAATTCAAATTAGAAACAGTGCAAAACACAGTTTAACCAAATAGCTGTCTGAGAATACAAAAGTGGTCAACATGTTTCGGCACACTCAGGCATCATTCTGTCCAGTGCCTTCGTCAGGACCCACCAAATACTTGCTACTGCAACAATATGAAAAAAAGAAACATAAAAAAACGTAAATACTGGTACACTGGAAATGGTTGGAAACGATACAACCAAGTCACCCGTTGTATAGGGTGTACAATCCTTCCTTTGCAAAAAACCTTATACTTGAGGGTATCTGCGAGAATAAGAAAGGAACAATATGCGTCTCATTGAGGTCAATTAACAGAAAATAAAGTGTTAGTAAAACTCATTGGATAGTGACATAAACATTGCCAGCTATCAAACTCCAACAATGGATCTAAGCCTTTTCTTCTTACCTAGATTTTGCAAGGAGGCTACCTCACCTCACCTGGCAACAGCTCAGGAAAAAAGGGGTGGAGGCACCGCTCTAAAAAGGGAAGAATAGAACAAAACCTCAATTGTTTTGACCGTCTACCTCTCCTAACATCCCAATTCATATAATTATGCTCCTAACAACATACATCTACACCAGGTCACACAGAATTATAAAACCAAATTGTTGAGGCTTATGAAACTTATCTCAGCACCTTGTCTAAGAAGGTCTTATAAACATTGTGTGTTCCAAAAACCCACAGTTATTGCTCAAGATATTTTCTTAGTAAGTGTCACATATAGCTAACTGCAAGAGTAATGCTTTTGCCGCTCATTTATCACCCATAATAGCCGAAATTCCTGTCATGCATGGAGCCTCTACAAAAGCAACTGGTAGTGCTTATAAATCAATCGTGGATCACATGCTTTGATTAGTAAGAGATTGCATGTTGTTCTTAGGACTTTACATGGACGGTTTTAGAACAACCGAACATTCCAGAACATGTCACAGACATTGCTAAGTTTCTATTACTCAAAGAACAAAAATGGGTTTTCAAATTGAATAGTGACAAAGTAGGTTTGAATGATGCCATACCTTGAGTGATGTTGTAATAGTCTGCATGACACGAGCCAAAAAATACACAGAAATTTTGACTTTCAATCATTTCCTGATGGTTGAATAATATTTTGCTCAGGGTCACTGACGTTTGGGGACCCTGGTTTATTTTGACCATTTCAATGCAGGGATAATCAACAAAACCAACTTGTTTTTTTTAGCAATACCAACTAGGGTCTACTCTTGTAGGGAGAAAAAGGGTGCAAAGCACACTAGACTATTCATGGTAGTACTTTAAAGCCTAACTGTGGCAAGCCCTGAAGAAAACTATACTCCCATGACAATAATCGGGGGTATAGGTTCTGTCATATAGATACGCTTTGCCTATATGCTGTGTTAAGTTAGCATGAGCTTATTAGAAGTTTAAACGCCATTTTACCTTTCTGCTGCTTCTACACACGACACATAACTGTTGTTTTAGCTTTGAGCCTAGTAGAGCGTTTTGATTCACACGAGAATAATATGTTACTACTCTGATATCAGCTTTGCTTAGTGAGCTGTGTCTGTACAGTGAGTGCTGAAGCCTTCAAGGATAACTCGACACAGTGGTTGTTGTGAGGTCTGATCTTCGCACCTTCCTAGACATAACATACATGTAGCCGCAGCCAAATTCTGGCTTTATGCACGTTTTATATTGTTTCACACAGAGAACACTAACACACTTGATGGTGCTTCGCATGCAGAGAGCTGGCGGAAGATGATGTGATCCCTTACCACTAGGATCTTGAGGTATGGGGGCGCCCTGCTAAAACCCAATGAGACCTTCTTAGATATAATATAATATACTAGATAGGGAGGGTGAGAATTAGGTGTTGCTTAACCCTATTCATTTTAGCATTTTAGCATGTTGTCACCTTTTGCATTCTATGGACTAGTAACTATGCTGATTACTTTGCTTCTTATAATATGTTTGCTTGTATTATCTAAGATACTGCGCTTGAGAACCCTGCATTAGATAATAAACATTTCAAATATGCATGCGTTCTCATTTACTCCTTGTTCTGAATTGAAATGATTATATAACGAAAGAGTGTTCATGTGTTCCACGTTACCTGAGGTGTACTAAGTCCATGTTCTGGTTTGTCTAAGCATTGGGAGTTTGTAATGACCAATGAGACACTGTAGCTAGTCTGGTAGGGGATTTTGGGTTCTAAGGTGAGTTTTGGTACACCCTAATTCACTGAGGTTCCAAGTCTCTATGCACAGTTCTGTAGGAGAACGGAATCTCTGTGACATGGCGCCCAATTGTTGGTGGTCTTATTACATGACACTTGAGTAGTACATCATTCAATTCTTAACACCTTCTCCATTGTTTCCGGTTAACGGTTGTGTCGGAAAAACCGACCTATTTTTTGTATAGGTCTTTTCAAGCTTGAATCTTCCTAAAAGGTTTCCTTGATTTACTACCCAGTGTTGCTACAAAGTTTTCTTTGTTCCTCTTTATTTTCTGTGTCACTATGGCCTCGGTGAACATTCCGCAGCATAGTCGCATTGCGGTGTGCAATCATTTGCTGACTTATAATGTTCCCGTGGATGGCATGGCCGTGATAATGGTGGTGAGTGCAGAGGTGGCTTACCCTTACGAAATATTTTACTCGTGGGTGACCTTCCCAGCTGTGGACGGAACTTCAGGTGTGTTCCATACGTACACTCCCACTGCTGTGCCGAATTAATATACTCCGTATAGGGCACAGGAAGTACCTATTGATACTTGGCAGCACCGCGTTTGGTTTGATGGCGCCCTCCCCCCCTCTTTGACAGCTCCGAGGTTGGGTCCTTTGTCCATTCCGGAAGCAAATTGGCCTGTTTTGGCTGGATTTACACCTCATCCTCAACACGGGGCATGTACCGTGGTTGAGTTAAGGCGGCTACATGTA
Organism: Lissotriton helveticus; assembly: GCF_964261635.1. Classification (NCBI taxonomy): domain Eukaryota; kingdom Metazoa; phylum Chordata; class Amphibia; order Caudata; family Salamandridae; genus Lissotriton; species Lissotriton helveticus. Next base: position 558,092,797 of record NC_136071.1, on the reverse strand, counting down.
GTCGTAATTAGCGTAATTAGGTCGTTAGTACAATACATAACCCGTAATCTCCCGGGCGGGGCCCCGGGTGGTGCGGTGCTTCCTGCAGGACAGGGCGGAATGAAGCTCAGTCCCGTGATGGTCAATGCTGTGATGGGCAAGCGTCCCCAGGATAAGGATGATTTTCCTTTCTGGCTTGCCGAGAAGATTGACCAGCTTGAAGCGGTATTTCCTAACACGTCTCCTGGTGAAAAACACAGGATTCTGACAATAAGCTTACCTAAAGACTTGACCCCTGAAATCGGTGACTGTGAGACCTGGGGTAGAACGTTTACGGCGGTCTATGCGTGGTGTTACGGCACTCCGTCTATGACTGTCCTGCCTACGGTCCTTAAGCGTGTTCAGGATGAGCACGGACCGGAGGCTGCTGTTGAATTGGGTACGCGCCTATGTGGCACCTTTGATGTGGTTTGCGATCTCATTCTTGCTAACGTCAAGGGGGATGCAGTGAACTTTCAGGTAGCCAATGCTTTGCAGGCGCTTCCCGATGCCGAGGGACCCGGACAGTTAGCGAGGATTATTGTGGCGGCTTATAAAACTGTGGGCCGCAATAGTAGGGGTCTCAAGCCTTTTTCTACTAAAGAGAAAAACCAACCCCAAGGGCAGAAGTCAGAGACTGACGTCCAGCCCAAGACCAAGAAACAAAATTGGCCCAAAAACCAAAAACAGGGTAAGCAACAACAACAGAAACAGGAGTCACGTCCTGCGTCATCTTTGCCTGCGCCCACAGAACGTGTTTATGACCTGCGCGATCGCGCAAAGATAAAATCTCCTGATTTATTTCAGGTTTCTGATCAACGCTCTCCTCGTTCTTTTCAGGATTCATCGGCCTCGGCGACCGGTGGTGGAGGAGGCGAAAGGGGTCGGGGTAGCCAGCAAGGACGTGACCAGCCCCGCCCGAAAGACAGTGCAGGCAAGCAGGACGGCTCAACACCGAAAAGACCCCAGTTTCAAAAGAAGAAGGTCGCCGCTTTAACAGCGAGATATGCCAAAGATAGTGAGAACGCGGTTTCGGATTCTGACATGGGCTCTGACCTTGCTGGACAGCGCGGCGGAGATTACCATTGTGCGGGAGGCCCTGCGTCCACTACTGAAGGTGACAGCGACAGACCATTATGTTGTAGTAGAAACAGCTGATACTAGAGTTGCTCCCCCTGACAGACTTTATGAAATAGTCCTGTTGATAGAAGGTGACATACAGCGTACCATTAAAGGGATATTTTGGGAAAATCTTACGACTACTTATGATATTTTGTTAGCGGAGGCTGACTGGCCCCCACCTTTTGTGCTCGCAGCTCCGAGAGGGGAGGAGGTAATCCTCCCTAGTTTTGTGCACACAGTCTCGAAGGAGCATGCGCTGAATTTTGCAGAAGAGTGGGCTAAGGCTCTCGCGCCGGCTCTGTACCGTACACACTGTGGGTGGGATACATTTTCTCCGCACCACGAGATTCCTTTGCGGTCTCAGCCGCAACCTCAACCTCAATATCCCATTAGACGTGAAGCTAAGGCTTCCGTAGCGGAAATCCTTGAACAATTGGAATATCAAGGAGTCGTTGAAACATGTGTGTCACCAATGAATAGCCCTCTTTTTACTGTGACTAAGCCTGATGGTTCATATCATTTGGTATTGGATTACCGGCATTTAAACTCGCATTGCCGTACCTGTGCAGTACAGAATACTCATGGCTCTGCCTTAGTGGATAGTCTTGTGCGTAAGCGGTTTAAGACCACGCTTGACATTTCCAGCGGTTTTTATGCCCACCATTTGGATGGTCTGAGTTCCCAATGGACCTCCTTTACTTGCGGGGGGGTGCAAAAACAATTTTGACGTTTACCTATGGGCTATAAAAACAGTCCTGGGGTATTTGCTGCCCGCATAGTCTCTCTCTTGGAGAGGATCGACCCTGATGCATGCTCGTATGTGGATGACATTTATCTCACAGACGATGAACTTTGGGAGCATCTGTGTCGAGTTGACCGCTTGATTTGTAGCTTTGCGGACTTCGGTTACAAATTCAACTTTGCAAAGTCGCACATTGCAGAGTATACAGTGTTGTTCCTGGGCTACGAGCTCAACGATGAAAGTCGTGGGTTAGCCCCTCACTTCTTGGAGAAATGCGCACAACTGCGCGCTCCTACAACTCTGAAAAAATTACAGTCCTTGCTGGGTTTTTTGAATTTCGGGAGGACATACATTCCAGAATATGCCCAGCGTATCAAGCCTTTGTATGCTTTGATACAACCTACCTTTACCAAATCATGCTGGCTGCCTGAGCACTCGGCTATTCTGCAATCCTTGCAGGCCGATCTGCTCGCTTCTAAATACTTACTGACTCGTGACAACCACACCAACCTGGTGATAAGAATCATCCCTGGGACGGTGGGTTTCACTTACCTGACTTTTAACGAGGGAGACACAGTACCTATTGCTTACAAGTCACACTTGTACACTTTGGCTGAAATGCGATTTTCCACTGTGGAGAAAGTTTTGACGGCTGTACAGATGGCGATTCTTAAGGAACGTGCTCTGTCACAGGGAAAACGCATGTTGGTTGTTACCCCGTGTCCTGCTTTGGAGGCAGTTACGAAAGCCAGTGTACCTAATTCAAAAGCTTTGCACCCTCGGTGGATACAATGGGCCGCTTCATTGACGTCCCCGGATGTCACGTTTGTTTTTGATGCCTCCCTCCGGTCGCAGGAGTTTTTGCAATATGAATTCATTCATCGTGCGCCGTTGGCTATGCGGCCTTTGGAGGATTTCCATTGCATCATTTACACTGATGGTTCGGCGCAGGTTGCGCATGGCTCTAAACACGCCTACGTTTCCGCATGCGCCATTGTGGTCGGTGCTATGGTGAACGATGAGTTCAAGTCCAGAGTCGTGCACACGCAGACTCTTGGGGACTGCAATGCACAATTGGCAGAGCTTCATGCTCTGATGCTTGCATTGGAGTACGCTGATCCTAGTGTGACGACTCTGATTGTGAGTGACTCTTACTACTATGTACAGTCCTACAATGAAAACTTGTTCTTTTGGATTCAGAATGACTTTCGTGATTCCAAGGGTAGCACAATAAAACATAAAATGATCTGGGTCCGAGTGGCTGAGCTTTAAGAGCAGTTGCCACTTGTGTTTGTAATTCATACTCTCGGTCATCAGCGTGTTGGAGTTCACAGCGAAATCAGCGGAATCGACATATTTAGTTGCAGCGGTTACACGGTCCAAAAGTAAGATTGATGATGATATCTTGGCTGCTGTTGCGGCCACTGAGAAGGGAAGTAAATGTCCTACGGGGTTCCCTTCAAAGTACTCATTCCACTTAAGTCCCGATAAGGTTCCTTATGTGAAAATTCCTGATGTTGGGGAGAGGTTGATTCCCAACTCGGATCGCAGAAATACATTGATCACAGCGGCCCATGAAGGTGTGGCATCTTTGCATGCGGGCGTTTTAGCCACTGTATCTTAATTGCAACAGTGTTTCTGGTGGCGGTGACTGTACAAACAGATGCGCGATTATGTCCTTCAATGTGACATTTGCCAGCAGATTAAGCCTTCAACTGCTGCGCGTCCGCCCCAGACACAGTTGTACATATCTTGTGTGGAGAAGTGTGGCTCAATGGTTAGAGCGGCAGACCCTGATGCAGAGGTCTAGCCCGGGACCAGGGTTCAATTCCCCGCCTCGGCGGGTCTTGGGCTCAAAAATTCCACGGACCTGCTAATTCTCGCCTCGGTGCCTATTCCAATCATGGAGTCCCACTCTGCAACTCTAGGCAATAGCTTGCTTAATCTCCACAACGGCCCCCACAACACTAAGGATGACTGGCCTCCACCTTGGGGGTGCCAGGAGTGGACACCTCACAGGGAAAGCCAGGATGGGTTCCACAGCGGTATTCGTACAAGCGCCTTGAGACCCTTGCGGGTGAGTATTGAGCTATACAAGTATCAATTTATCTAATAAACCACTAGGTTGTGTTTCTTTAGATCACTGCGGTCCTTTTTCTTCTGATACTGCATATAAGTACATCTTAGTCGCAGTTGATTCATGGACACGCTTTGTTTGGGTCTGGCCCCACCGCAGCGCTGATTCACGGACTGTCATAAGAGATTTGCGTGTCTTTGTAGGGATTTTTGCCTTTGGTACCTTCCATTCGGATCAGGGTCCAGCTTTCGCCTATAAGGCGTATAAGGATGCCATGATTTCAATGGGGGTCCAAGTCAAGTTTTCGTCTCCATACAGACCTGAGGGTAATAGTGTAGTGGAACGAATGAACCGTGACTTAAAGCAATCACTGACAGCTCGAGTTATAGGCACTGGCAGGAACTGGCTGGCCCATCTCAATGGCGTACAGCATGCTCTTAATAATCTCCCTAAAAGGTCTCTGGGTGGGCGGACCCCATACGAAATGCTCTTTGGTATCAAGATGTATGTACCGGACCTTGACGGTCTAGACTCGGTAGCTGGCGCTACCTCCTTTGACGTAGATGAACAATGCACTGTTTTACAGACTCTAGAAAAGACGAGAGACGGTCTTGTAAAGGAACATTTGCCCTCCACTTCGGATGATGCGTTGCAGATCCTGGTAGTTGGCTGGCTACCCCAAGCTGGTGAATTGGTTCGGGAGAAGATCGAAAACAAGAAAGAATTTGGTCCCTCTTACCGTGCTCCAGTTCCTGTGCTTGGCATGAAGGGCACAAGAACAGTCATTTTACCACCACTTCCAGGTCGTAAGGAAAACAGGTATATCTCAATTGACAATGTCAAGATACACAGAGTGGCCGATTCTTCTTAGTATGACACCGGCAGTCTCCTGTCCATCGAATGTGAGAAATTCTGTATTGGCCGCTGCTTCGGAACCAGAACCTGGGGTGGCCATCGAGATGCCTGCTATTCTCTAGCCCTTTATTGAGTACATTGCCTGGTACTCAACTTGATGAAATTGACTACACTTACCCAACTGACTTATCAAAGCCTGATTTGCAAACACATTTGGCCACAGAATCCAGATTTTCATTTGACACTGTTTCACATGCCTCAGGAAAGCCCTCACGTTTTGCTGTTTATACAAGTTTATTTAAGCAACATCTTTTGATTCCCCCATGGACATATATTTGGTTGGTACTTTTTTCAATTTACCTTTTTATGTCAATTGGTTTTGTGTTCTATTTTTTCCGAATCGTCAATAGACCTTATGTCGAAGAGAAAACATGCATTCGGCATCTAAACGGAACTTTGGCACCCCTTTCCTCATCGCATTCAGCACACAGACTGAAGAGAGACTTGGCTTTTGTTAACATCACTGCTTGGCCTGTCCTTGATGGGATTGTATGGGATGCTGTTAAATTTCAAATCCATGGCCGTATTGAGGTTGTTAATGTTCCTAATGTGCTCAGAGTGAACATGGGGGATGTGGTAAAACAAAACATACGTTCTGATGATTGGGATGTCCAGGCCGTAGAGGCATTGTTTTCTGATTTGAAATATTATGCTGCCTTTGATGCTGAAGATTTGTACTTAGAATCTGCTAATTATGGGGATTTATTTTGCTTCTACATTTTGGCAACCATTACTTACATAAGACTAATTCCAGAAGGAGTACTGTAAATTATACACAGTGGGAGCATTGCCCAGCTCCTTTACAAGGCAGTTCGAGTACGTTTTTGAAAAAGTACACTTATTTTACTGACTTCAATCAGTCCAATCCCGGTTCATTTTATTTTAAAATGACAGAAAAGTTCATGTCCAAGGTTGGACTTACCGATACTAAGTTATTGTACTCGAAGTCCTTTCTAGACCAGTTAGCTGTTGGAGGCTACGAGTTGTGGAAGGAAACTATTGACCTTAAATCTGTTTGGGGTTCTAAAAGTTGGCAGGTACAAGGCACTGAGGCTTTGCACCGTGCATCTCTCATCCCAAATCATATGTTGTTTTTAAATTCTACCATTTCTCAAACAACATGCTTTGGATTGGCTACTTCTAAAAGATTAAATACTCCTTCCGTCCCCGATTTAGAAGAATATTCTGGTTGGAGTAATATTACACAATTTTCCATTAGGGAATTGCAAACTCTATTGCAAAATTCGTCCTTTAACATATCCAGTTTGGATCCAAAAGGTTGGCTAATGTGGCACAGAGGTGCTGATTCATGCCAACGTAATTTTCTGGGTTTAGCTGATGGCTTTACACAAGTCAGGACCGATCCCCGTTTTGAGACTGACCATTCTGTCACCACTTATTCAGTAGGCAAATTATGTCAGAATTGGCTCAAACATTCTACCTTGGCATCAGTTAAACTGCATCTATCTAAGCTGACTGATGATGTTGATTTAAATGATTTCATAAAAAGCCCGGTTAGTGGTAGATCGAGAAGATGGATATATGCGATTTATAATGAAATCTGGAAAACATCACAGATTGAGGCGGCTACCCGCCTTAGAGCTATTGATCAAGCTAACTCAGAAAAAGTGCTTGCAGTTGTAGATAACAGCATTAACACGCTTTCTTCTCGCATTTATACATTGGATATTATTGTGTCATCTGTTGTTGAAATTGTGCAAGATGAGGTGTCTGTATTGTACCATGGTCAAAAACAATTGCGTTCCATTATGCAGTTTGCATGGACCCTGCAGACACTTAAGGCCGGAAAAGTGCCTTGGAATTACATGAATGTCTCCTCCCTCTTTGCCCCTTTTAATTTAACTGACAAGCAGCGTTTACTTTCAATGAGAGATGCATCTTTTTCCATGTAACACATTGAAAGATTGGAGTCTTTACCGTTCTCTGTGGCAGAAGCCACTGCTGCAACGTGGCTTATCCACGGGTTAATTACTTTACCATTTGCTTTATTTACATTTACAAATTGTATGCAATATTTTGCCATTGGTAGATACGAGCCCCTGGGTAGTTCATATCTCCATGAAGCCTGGTTGCTTCCTTTTACATACAGATGCCTTAGAGAAGGGAGGGAAGTTTATCTCAAAGGTGAAGAGTGCACAGAAACACCAAATCACTCATTAATGAGTAGACATATCCAATTACACGGCTCTTGTAACTAAGAACAGCCTAATTTAGCCTGTGTTTTGAAAGGTACTCCCGTTCCCGCAATCGTCCCCACATTCACGTTACTGGCAAACGGCAGCTATTTACTTTTAAATAATGAAGATTGTTGTGGGTTAATAAAAGGCATCGCTTATGTGGTTACAGTCAGTGAACGTGTGGTTTGCTGTAAAAATGTTTTGCATCCACCCCCGCATGGGAACTCAGATGCTTCCATCTGACCGAGAATTCCAACCTTGAAGGCTGAGTTCAATGGAATGAGTAGAATAAGAGCCCTATTGTCACAAAAAGAAGTTGCCCTGACTTCAGCTCTTGAAACATTTGTCCTTCTGTGGTAAATAAATAAATAATACCCTATTTTTGACTAGACATATATCATAACAGATAGCTCAAATAATAAGAGTCAAGATTCGAGGTAGTAGGAGTTTTGCAGGTTTAATACAGCATAAGGACAGGAACAGGACAACCTGCATAGGAATAGGATGACAGGGCCCAGCAGCTGCTGGGGCTGGATCTGGGATGAGCGCGCTGACTTTTAATAACAATACATGAGCATATATACATAACGCAAACACATAGCATTACATTGCAGTAGGCGTAGCAGTGGGTGGAGCAATAGGTGTGACGCGTAGCAGTCGCGAAAGATAAGGACAAAAGTAGGTGTAACTGGGCGTATATATAGACATGTGATGCAAACGTAACAGGATATGTCATGAATGGGGCGGAAACCATGGAGGGGGCTACCTGGGGAGCCGGGACCTCTAACCTAGTGGTGCGCGCAAACTGGCAATGACGTATCACTAGGAGAAACTGGGGGCTATGAACTCTGTGCTAGGAGCAGAGACTGAAGTCTGGAGGGTCGGAGCGACATGTACCTAAACAGTATCTAGTATCTGATGTTTAGAGAACATGTTGATATAAACTATAAGTCAAGAGAGGAAAGGCTAAC